>NC_143509.1:51098029-52423029 GCF_031878675.1 Megascapheus bottae
TTTTTCTGCTTAATTGAGAGTAAAAATCTCATTGATTTGTCTGCCAGGCTGATTTTAAAGCATAGTCCTCAGATCTCAGCCTCCTGAGTCACAAGGATTTTTGACAGGAACGATTATCATTCCCAGGGATTTTTTTTTTTATCTTAAAGTCCACTATCCCCTGACTGTAGCATTCTCTCTGCACTTCCAAATCACTTCACTCAAAAATCCAGAAACATAATATCCAGAGATACTAGTTTTGCACCATGCTGACTGCCTAATGTACATTCCTGTTTTCTTTTGTTTGTTTTTTTTTTAATCTCAATTGGCCTATTGGGTGTGTGCTGTTATCTTCATTTAACAAAATAAGGAAAAAGAGTTGAGTTTATAGCTCACAGAGCAAAAACAGCAAAACCACGATGGATTCCCAGATCTATTGACCCAACAATCCATTTGGATCAGTGTTAACTTTCTCTTCCTCTCTTCTCTTCTACCTTCTCCTTTGAAAAGACAGAAAATGAAGCTTTGAAACAGTAGTAGAGCTAGACAAGGCCACCTGGAGGAGATCCAAGTGATATAGGTAATCTTTCCATGATTCACAACAAAGTAAGCCAGACAAACACTCTACCACACAGTGACAATCCAGTAGAGTAGAGTAGGTCACTAGAGGCTAACAGTATTCAGAGGAATGGCTGTTTAGGAGGTGGTCTCACGGGACCTTTTTCTTTTACCTAAAAACACTAGCTATAGGGGACTGGCATGTAGATTAGTGGTAGGGTGCTTGCTTAGAATGCATGAAGCCCTGGGTCCAAATCCTCAGTACCAAGTAAAAGGAATACAATTAAAAGAGAAAAAACTGGGGCTGGGAGCATGGCCTAATGGTCGAGTGCATGTCTAGCGCATGCAGGAGGACCCAGGCATAGAAAAAAGTTGAAAAGTTATGCTTGGTTCAAGTGGTAGAGCTCTAGCCTTGATAAAGTCCAAAGACAGTGCAGAGAGAGAGAGAGAGAGAGAGAGAGAGAGAGAGAGAGAGAGAGAGAGAGAGAGAGAGAGAGAGAGAGAGGAGAGAGAGAGGAGAGAGAGAGAGAGAGAGAGAGGGAGAGAGAGAGAGAGAGAGAGAGAGAGAGAGAGAGAGAGAGAGAGAGAGAGATATCACTATTTTAAATAAAAAACTATCTTGAGTCCTCCCAATTGGGCCTAAAACACAATGCCAGTGCTCTTAAACTATATGTATCCCTTCAACAACCAGGCTTACTTTTCTCAGGAGTTAAATGAGAATTACCACACATGTCGTCCCACAGGATTGTTCTGAGGAGGAATGAGGAAACCCAGGTAGCCTGGACTAAAACACCATGATAGCAGAGACCCCATTATTTCCATCCTGGCTTGACCCTGCACCTGCTACTGCATTTAAGCACATATTTTCTTGTCTAGACCACAGTTTATTAACTGTGTTTATCTTGTCTAATAATAATATTCTGTCTGAGAGCTAAGTATAGAAACTGCTTGAAAAAAAGATGATACATTACAATCATTATCGTAAACCATAAGTTAGCCATCATCATCATCATCATCATCATCATCATCATCATAAGTCATGTACTATATAACACGTATGAGAAACACATGTCAATCTTACAAGTTCTATGAAGCCAAGTGCTGGTGGCTTATGGCTATAACCATGCCTACTCAGGAGTCTGAGATCTGAAGTTCGTGTTGGTTTGAAGCCAGCCTGGGCAGGAATGTCTGTGAGACTTTTATCTCTAATTAACCACTAGAAAACCAGAAGTGGAGCTCTGGCTCAAAGTGATAGGACATTAACTTTGATCAAATAAAAGCTCAGGGACAGCGCCTAGGCCCCAAGTTCAAGCTTCATGTCAGGCCAAAAAGGGATGGATTCCAAGACAAGAATCCCAGAAAAGAGACTTAAATAGTAGGTCTGCAAAACTGGGTATCTGACAGATGACAGGCACATTCTTTGAGATTACAACAAATTATATAGGATCCCTGTCCCCAATACCTCATTGGCCCAAGTGCTATAAAATTCACATTCTGTTTTTTTTTTTATTAAAGAGTTCATTAACATTGATTTTTACATCATATTTTAAATGACAAGTTTAACAAATAAGGATTCAAGAGGGGAATCTCTATATATAATCACTGGCATTTAGATTTTAGAACATAATCAAAATTAGGCTGAGGGTTTGTATGTCATAGATACATAATAATCTATGTAATAAAACATTATGTCTATAGAGTCATAAGTTTTTATGTCTATGTAGTTGTGTTTATATTTCCAGTACCATGTCCATAGCATTGGGTATGCAACTTTTGAGTCCTCGCTCTTGTACTGTTTGGATCTAATAGCCACATATAAGGATGTCATGCGCCTTTTGTTCCTTTGGTCTTGACTTGTCTCACTCAACATGATTTGCTCTAGATTCATCCACTTCCTGCAAATGCCATTATTTTATCTTGCCTGTTAGCTACGTAGAATTCCATTGCATATATATATACCACATTTTCTGTATCAATTCATCTGCAGTAAGGCATCTGGATTGCTTCCATCACCTGGCTATTGTGAATAGTGCAGAGATAAACATAGCTGGGCAGGTGTCCTTATCATATCTTGGGTTATGATGTTCAGAGTAGATGCCCAGGAGTGGTATGGCAGGATGGTAGGGAAGGTCTATTTTCAATTCTTTAAGAAACCCACACACAGCTTTCCAGAGTGGCTGAACTTGTTTACAGTCCCACCAGTAGTGCAGTAGGGTTCCTTTTTCTCCACAACCCTACCAGCACCTGTCACTGTCTGAGTTCAAAATCTTGGCCATTCTTGTTGGGGTAAGGTGGTATCTTAGGGTTGTTTTTATTTGCATTTCCTTTATGACCATGGATGATGAACATTTTCTCATATGTTTTTCTGCCATTTTAATCTCTTCTTTTAGTCTCTCTTTAGTTCCCTTGCCCATTTAGTGAATGGTTTGTTGGGTTTGGGAGGGATTAGTTTCTTGAGTTCCCTGTAGATACTGAATATTAAGCATTTGTCAGATGTATTATTGGTAAATATCTTTTCCCAGTTGGTTGGCTGTCTCTCTACTTCAGTGGCTATGCTTTTATCTATGCAGAAACTTTTTAATTTTAGGTAGTCCCATTTATCGAGTCTTTCTCCAGTCTGTTGTGACCCTGGGATTCTGTTCAGGAATCTTTTGCCTGTGCCAATGAGTTCCAGTGTCTCTCCTACTCTATCATGTAGCAGTTTCACGGTTTCTGGTCTGACATTGAAGTCTTTGATACACTTGAGTTAATGCTTGTGCATGGCAAAAGGCTAGGGTAGGGTCAATTTTTAGTTTTCTGCATGTGGCTGCCCAGTTTTGCCAGCACCAATATTTCTTTTTTTTGTTTTTTTGGCAGTCTTGGGGCTTGAACTCAGAGTCTGAGCACTGTGCTTGGGCTTTCTCAAGAGTAGAGATCGACCACTTGAGCCACAGCACCATTTCCAGCTTTTGTCTATGTATGTGGTGTCGAAGAATCAAACCTGGTCTTCGTGTATACTACATAAGCACTCTATCACTAGGCCAAACTTGTAGCCCCGGGGTTCACATTCTTTTCCATATACTGCCTGAGTCACATTACTTTTTCTGAATTCAAATACATGCATGCACCCCTTTCAGAAGTGAGCATTTGGCTGTCTCCAAACCTCTTTATTCTTTTATGGCTGGACAGATTTGGGGGATATGGGCTTTTTAGTATGAACATAGTCTTCACTTATGTTCTCATTTTACTCAAAGTCCCTTCTTCCCCTTACTAATGGGTCCCCTGCTAATTCATCCTGTTTATCTGCCATCGTTTTTTCAATGCATGCATTTTGTGACTGCAAGCAAGTTAGAGGTAATTTTCCACTCCAGGTCAAATGCCCTATCTTTAAAATGGACCCCCACTTGACTTTATTTCTAAGGACAGACAAAGAAGAAAAAGAAGTACTTGCATTTCATTTCAGCTGTCACCACTGTATACTTGTCACAATGGGAGAGAGTCTTAAGTGAACAAGAGAAAGGCAGAAAAAAATACCAATGACTGGATTAGGAAATCTGATATCTTAAACATCGAATCCAAAAGAACAGGCTTTGCAATATAAATTGAAAGATCTACTGAAGAGAAGCAATTGAAAGTCCAAATTGAACAGTCTCAGCAATTTGTGGGAGAAGAGATTTGGCATCTTTTTTTTTTTAAATGGTATAATGTTGGAACAAAGAACAAAGCATTTTTTATCTGGCTCCCAAACAATTAAATTCTCTGCCAATTCGACAGGGAAGATAGCCTTTAAAGAACTGCAGTCAAGTCGAGGAACGTTCAAAGCCAGTCAAATTCATTAGGTGCCAGAGGAAAAGCAGCTACAGATTTCTGAACAGTTGTTTCTCACCCAGGCCCAGTAGGAGCCTGAGGCTACCCAGAGCTGCTGGAGACTTCAAGGGAAGCTACTACTTAATTAACCCTTCCAGTATATACATCTTACCCAGCTTCTGGACCCAGTAGCTCCCTTAGGTATCAGTAGTCTAACTACATGTATGCCCAGCCCATGGAGAGGACAAAGCCTTGGCTGCAGATTAGGAAGAGAGAGGGAGAATTGTTCCTTCCTGAGAGACCTGCTTGCAAAGCCATTAAAAGACAACTTAAAAGATGCTTGGCTAGGTCCTATGAATTAACTAAATGTCCCCCAAGGGTCTACCTTTGGTCTGAGCTATTCTTTGCTGTAGTCACCTTGGCTAGGGAGGAAAGAGGAGATTCAGATAACCATCTTGTGTGGCAAGCAAACTGTCCCCAAGCATGCAATGTCTTTTTCTTATCATCTGAAAACAAAACAGCTCCCAAACTCAAGAGCCTGCCTTAATCCTGTTCTGTTCAAACAATAAAGTGAAAACAATTCTCTGAGACTCTTCTAGGAGGAGAAACTGAGCTAATAGTCAACCAAACCACAGACCTGTGACCTGGGACTATTTAACTACACATACCTTTCTCACATCCTGCTCTCAACTCTCTCTGTTTAACCTGAAGCCAAATACCTGCCTTCAAGACGCTAAGGATATCCTGAAATGCTAGCTTTCCATGGTGGCCATATTAACAGATCTCTTTTCAGTGCTTTTCACAATGTCTCTCTATTTGGCATATGGGGATAATCTGCCTGACCTAATTTGGGACTCCTGGACTTCAGGCTAGGGTCTGAGAATCCAGTTCAACATCATTTTGGGAATTAAGCTCTTCAGTCAATAAATTAAGTAAAATCCTGGGTACAAAGAAAGGGTGCTTGTGTGTTCATGCAGAGATTAGAAGGGACACAGAAAGGAGGGAGAAGAGCCTCAAAAGCTACAAATTCCATATCAAAGCACACTGGAATTTATTCCCATCTCTCATTTCTTTTCCAAGACACAGTTCCACTGTGTACATAGCACAAAATAGACCTTCCTAAGTCCCATCTCAGTCTTCAGGGATGTCTAAACATCAACATGGACACATAAGCACTCTCGAAACAACAATGAATAAATATGCCTCTAAAGTGAAGTAAATTCCTAGAAGTCAGACTCACTTCCTTCTCCATAGTATTTCTACTGTCTAACACACAGCCCATCATACTTATAGGTGCTTGAGAAACAACGGAGAGAGAGAAAGAGCTTTGAATTAACTCAATCTGAATGGCTTTCAACTGTAAGTTATTAAAGGGACAAGATAGATTTCTGTCTTATTACTCCCCACAGTCTAGTCAGAGATTTCTCCCAGGACATACAATGTCGAAGACATTATACCTGCAGGTGCTATTTACAGAGTACAGACCATGAGCACAAGCAGAAGCCATCTATGAATAGAATCCTCAGCACAGAATTCCTACACATGGTAAGGACTGTGTAATACAGACTAGAAGAACTTTGCAGCAAGGGGAATCAATGGGAGTCATCTCTTCAATTCCTATCTATCTAACTATCTACTACCTATTGCCATCTATCTATCTATCTACCTATCTATCTATCTATCTACCTACTATCTATTGCCAGTCCTGGGGCTTGAACTTAGGGCCTGAACACTAAGGCTTTCTCAAAGTTAGTGCTTTACCACTTGAGACACAGCACCACTTCTAGCACTTTTCTGTGTATGTGATACCAAGGAATAAAAACCAAGGACTTCATGCATACTAGACAAGCACTCTACCACTAGGCCACATTCCCCACCCCAGTTCCCTTCTTTTAAGGTTGAGAAAGTGTACGAAGCTGTACGTCATCACCACAAACACCATCATTACTGAGGGATTACCATCTATCTGTGAGCAATATTGCATAATATTGCATAATTCAGAATAAATCCAGTTTCACATCACTGGGAATGGTAGTAGATCCAGCCTAGCTAACAATGTTCACTCTTCCCCAAGTCATTCCCTCTCACACTGCGACAAAATATTAGGCAGCTTGTCTCCTGGACCTTCTCATTTAAAATGAGAAGTGCATCCTCACCCCCAAGATCTGACATCTTTTATATATATATTTTTCCCTTCTCTCCCCAGAATAGAGAGGGAAAAGCCAAGGGCAGTGAGTTGTGTCAGGTTTTCTGCAATGCTTTGACCACACCCCCAAGCACAGAGCCCCAGGATACAAAGACAGAATAAAATGCTTACAGCAAAGAATGAATTAAAAAAAGAAACCAGGGAAGACCATATTGGAGCTCTTCCTTAAATGACCTTATCCAGAAAACACACATTAGGAATAGGATCAGAATTGAGACACAAAAGATGGAAGAAACTGGGAAAAGGATAGAAGAGGCTGGGAAAGTAGGGAAAGCAGGGGGTGGCAGAGTAATACCTGTTAGGGGTTTCCCTGTCTGAAATGGAATGAAAGCAGGCCCTGAGGTTTCATGCCTATAATCCCAGCTAGTCAATGAGATCTAAGAAATGAGGTTTACAGCTAGTCTGGACAGAGACAGTTATTGACAGTTAACCACCAAAAAAGCCAGACTTAGAGGTATAACCCAAGTGGTAGAGCATCAGCCTTGAGAGGAAAAAGTTAAGCAAGAGCTCAAAGTCCTGAATTTAAGCCCCAGTAGCAGAAGGAAAGGAAGGGGAAGGGAAAAGGAAAGAGGGGAAAAGAAGGAAGAGCTCAAAAGCATAGACAAAATGGGATATAAATGGGAGAGGATGGGCATTGTTAACTCACAAGAGACTGTTGTTAAGGCCACCAAACTCAGGGCTCTATTAGAAAGCAGCTTCCATAGAAGGCATAGTGCTTCCTGGAATCAGTGAATGCAGTACAGCCTGGTAGCCTGTTCTTCCCAGAGCCAAATGGTTCTCTGATCTCAAACCCAACCCATACCCTCTTCACTGCCTAGTCTAGCCCAGAAAGGTCAGGACACATGCTGATACCATCTAGAGGTATCAAGTTCTCCAGCTCCACCAAATAAAGAATTGGGAGGCAAGAGAAGTGGGAGGAGCAGAAATAAATCTTATTTTAAAATAAGAGGAAGATGTTGTGGGAAACTGAGGAAAAACCTCTTCCCTACTAGCAAGTTGGTATAAGACCCCAACCCAAGCTCCCAAATGGGAGGCCATCTTATGCCATAGGAAATTTTATCCATCCATGAGGAGGGGGAAGAGGAGGAGGGAGAGAAGGATTTCTTGGTGCAAAAGAACAAAAAGTGGGGCCCAGAATTTTTGGCCTAATGTACACTGGAGGGGCTCTTATAACACTTTTTGGGGGGCCTCAGTTGCTCTGGCATGTGTTTGGGTCTCTGTCCCTCTCATAACAAGGGGAGGGATGCCTATCCTTCTGTAGGTCTTTGAGAAGAGCAAGAGTGCAATCTCCAGGGTCTGTCTCCAAACTCCAGGGTCTCAGGAAGAGGAGGAGGAAGAAGAGAAGATGTCATGTCTACAGGCTCACTATCCAGCTCTATTTACTTAGTCTTTCCCCTTTTGCCTCTCTCTCAATGCCACAAAACTCTGACAAAACTCATCCTATGAGGAAGGATTTCTCTCTTCTTTCAGTATTTTTTTAATGTTGCAAAGAATAATGTGGAAAATTTATTTCAAAAGGAGAGAAATTATTTACACGCATAAAAAAATAAAGGCAGCTGAAGTATTGATTGTGGCAACTTAGGAAAAGCTGTCACAAGCCACCTGTCCAATCCACCAATTGAAGGAAAATAGAAGCCCCATTGCACTAAATGGTGATAGCGTGGCCTCCGAATACAAAATGTCGTGTAAGGCAGTGCAGACAGCACCTATGGTGCCAAACTGCTCAGAGGCACCCAGCAGAACTGAGAGACAACTGGGTTCTGGGAGGAAGTAAGGTCTGGGACCACTTCTCCACCAGTGTCCCTATCTCAGAGGGAAGTGGAGATGCTGCCAGGCAATCCAGACACCCTGGAAATAAACCATAGATAGTACAGAGGAACTCAGTCCATACTGTTACGAGCAATATTTCGTATATTAATTCTACTTGTAGACCTTCCTTGATAAAAATAATTAAGTAAATAACACAAGCCAATGATCTCTAAAGTGCAAGGTGAATTAGAGAAAAGAACATTAGCCCAGAGACTAAAAGGCTGAATATTTTTTTTTCCTGGCTACTGGGTTGAATGGGCATAAGGCAGACCTGGGCAAATCCTTTGATTCTTTTGAGCCTCTGCTTTCCTTCCTAATGCATCTCAGCTAACTTTAAGTGGACATAGTTATTTCAATTGTAACAACTCTGACTTTGTACTGATGTTAATCTCATTTTGTAAAATAGTTTTTCCAAAGACAGAACAAGAGGTAGAGTCAAGAATGCAAATCTGCCTAATTTTCACTGGTTTTTTTTGTTTTGTTTTGTTTTTTTTAGTTATTTTTGGATAGGCTCTCAGGGAGAGTGATAAATCCAATGACTGGCATGCTTAAAAGAATAGTGAAATTAGCCCCACATAACACACACACACACACACACACACACACACACACACACACTCATACATACATGCATGCACACATGCTGAAGATGCATATCTTAGGTCCAACAACAAAATACTTCAAAGTAACAACAAAATAAACAACAGAAATTGATTGCTTAAACCCCAAAGCCTGTAAAGTCCAAAGCAAGATACGGGTTTTAACAACAGTGCCCTGTTGCTGGGTTTTCACAAGGTGGAAGAATTAATGGACTCTCAGGGGCCACTCTCCTGTAGACCTAAGTCCTAAAGAATGAAGTACTCAGCCAAGCTGGTGGTTCACACCCGTTATCCTAGCTACTCGGTCGGCTGAGATCTGAGGATCTAACCAGACGCCAGCGTGGGCAAGGGGGCAGGAAAGTTCATGAGACTCTTATCTCCAATCAACCACTGAAAAGCTATAAGTGGAACTGTGACTCCAGTGGTAGAATGCTAGCCTTGAGCAAAAAGTTCAGGGATGATACCAGACACTGAGTTCAAACCCCAGGCCCAGCACTAAACCGAACAAACCAACCAACAAATAAATAGATAAATATTTACATATCTAAATAAATAAATAAATGGAGCCATTCAAGATCTAATGTCCACTAAAAGGCCCATCTCTTGTCACTCACATTCCTGTGAATAGAGGACTGGAGGTTGGAAAAGGAAATGAGGGATGAAACAGATGGGAGCCAACAGCTACCAGATTCAAGGAAGAAGAATTGTCTCAGTCCATCAGGTAGCCTACCAGATTTCATGGCTGTGAGAGAATATTTTAGTTTCAAATTGCTCTTACAGCTGCCCTAGAAAACCAATGCATGAATGTTTTAGACATTCAGTGTCTTAAGAACTAACAAATACTCTCCTAGTGGGAACTGGGATGAGACACTAACATTAACTTTTAAGTAAGAAGGAACATTAGGACAGTTTAGTTGTGTGTGTGTGTGTGTGTGTGTGTGTGTGTGTGTGTGTGTGTGTGTTTGTAATTCATTCACACACTTATTTACTAAATCCTGCATCCATTTTTTATCATTCTACTAATCAATTACTGTTCCCTTATAAGCTTACAATCTCAGTTCATCTCAGTTCAGTGTTTGAGTCTCCACCCAATTCCTGCATTTAAGACAACCCTGAAGATGATGGTATTAAGAATGGAGCCTTGTGGGGGGAGGGGGGGTGACGGGGTCATGAACGGGATTAGTGCCCTTGGAAAAGCAGCCTCAGCTCCCTGTGCCTTTTTCCTCACAAGAACACTGTAAAATCACCTTATCTGACCTGGAAGTGGTTCTCCTTAGACACCTTGTCTGTGAATGGATGTCTTGGTCTTCTTGGATTTCCAGCTTCCAGAACTGTGAGAAATAAACCTCCATTGTTGATAAGGGATTCAATCTATGGTATTTCATTATACTAGCCAAGGGAGACAAATACACCATCTATTAAAAAAAATAAGCAAATAAAGACATAACTTGGCTGATGTCTCTACAGCACTGCAGCTACTTAACAAGGGTCAATTAAAACAGAGGGAAGAAATAAAACAGGGATCTTTTAGGATAGGAGGCATTACCAAAAAGATATTGCAAAAGTTGAATATACGAGGTCATTAGAAAGGAAGCATCTCTGGTTGAACAAGTTGGGGAAGGAAGTATTTTGCTAGTCATGTTCAAGGGCCAGTCTAATTCTTCCAAGTATAAACAGAGGTAAAGCATAAAGGAGAGATTACAAAATTCAAAAGCTACACAAGCCAGGAAAGAAAACTACATAGTCTAGGAAACCCTTATGAGTATATAGATAATGGTAACTTCAACTTTTTCATTTTTTATTCAGTGGCTTTCTCTCCTCCCCACAGTACTATACTACTTCCCTGATTTCAATTTAGACTGAGTAGATTATCCTGTTCTTTCTTCTATCCTGGTTACCCATACACCTGGCAGTGTCAATGCAGAAAGCACCTCTTAAAATACCCACCGGTGAGAAACTAGACAGAAGATAATGTCAGATGGTTTTCCACACCCCTTCCCACCAGATACTATATCCATTCATTTTGCCTTGTTCTGGCATATGGAGAAGATGACAGAGAGGCAGAAATGAAGGCAGCAGCTGCTTCTCCGCAATGGAGAGGCAATGTGCCTCATTCGACAGCTGTGCACATTCCTAGATAGACTTATATAACCTCTGCCTCCAGTCCTGCCCACAGTGCTCTCATGAGTCCTGTATTTCATTCCCACAACAACCATAGGAGCTGATCAACATCAATGAAGCTGGAAGGAGGCCCAGGAGTTATGGGAAACTGCAAGCTAGAGGTTGATCCAGAATCACACTTAAGTCTCTAGGACCCCTCTTCAGAGTGCTGCTCAATTTTCTTTTGAAACGTATCAAAGGATATCTAGGATCACATACCAGGTTTTAAGGGAGTGAAAAAAAAGTGAGGTTATACAGAAGAGATTGTATTGGAAAGACAAAAGGAGCCAGTCATATTTTCCTTCATTTAATAAATTAGTATTTTATTTATTCCTTTATTGCCCATACTGGGGCTTGAAGTAAGGCTCTGTTCCTAGCTTTTTCACTCAAAGCCATAGTTCTACTTCCAGCTTTTTGCTGGCTAACTGAAGATAAGAGTCTTATGGACATTTCCGCCTAAGCTGGCTTCTTTGAACCTCTATCCTCAGATCTCACTTTCCTGAGTGGTTAGGATTATACATGCAAGCTACCAAGGCCCAGCTCTTCCCTTTATTTCAAATAAGAGGCACGTCATGCAAGTGACCATGAGAACTAAGCCTGTGAGTGCTGCATGCAGGAAAGAGTCTAGGTCAAGGTAAGAATGAAGTTTATGGAGTACCTGGAGCTCAGGAAGTAGCACAGGTATACTAGAATATCATCCTCCTCCTGATCTCCAATTCCACCCTTCCTCTATGCTCACCATAGGATTGTCTCCATCTACCATCCTTACAGTTACTGATACCAAGGATAACCATGAAATCAACTCATCCAAAGTGGAAAATAAGCTGTTGGCTTTCAACAGATTTTTTTCTCAACTTCTATGGTAAGCTTATAGTTCTCTGCGACTCTGTGTTTCTCACAAAAGCTTGGGTACAGAGAGCAACTGCAACCCAGGAGCTGGTGTTTCACATCTATCAACCTAGGATGCGATCCAAGGATTGTGGTTTGAAGCCAGCACAGGCAGGAAAGTCAGGGAGATTCTTTTCTTCAAATAAGCACCAAAAATGCCAGAAATGGAACTATGGTTAAAGTGATAGAACAGTACACTTGAGCACAAAAAGCTCAGTGACAGCATTCAGGCCCTGGGCTCAAGCTCAAAGACCAGCCCTCACGTGTGTGCATGCATGCATGCACGCGCACACACACACATGCGCACACAATTGTACGGTCAAATATACACCAAATGTGCACAAACACAAGATTCACATTCTTTCTGAAAAAAAAAAAACTGAACACATCACTACCCAAGTCTTATTAATTAGCTGGAATGTAAAGGAAGAGTATTAACTAAAAGTATTAGTTATTAGCTAATACTCTTGGTAACTAGTCTAGTCTGGTGCGACATGTCTATAATTACAACACTCAGAAGTAGAGGCAGAACAATCTACAGGTTGAGGTCAGATTGTGTTCTATAGAAAGGTTATAAGTAAAAACGAACAAACACACAAAAAAGACTGTATCCTCTGGTGAGGAGAGTTTTCTTTCTCTGATTCAGGGAAGAATTGACACAAAGAATATAAGAACATTTATCTCCCACCTCATCCTGCTACTCAATTGAGCATGCATTTCAGGCATGTACTTCTGTAACTGAAAAGGCACAAGCATACACACCTATACACATCACACACAGACACATTTACATATACACACCCTCAACCTAACATGTGTTTTAGATATTTCTTTCTGCCTCATCTCCAGTGGTAGAGGCACACTACATCTCAGCATGAATGTGCAGACATACTCATGTACATACACACACACATACACATTCATACAGTCTCACACTCTCATGAGAGTACTTACTCATATGTCTATACACACGAGTATGCACACCCAAGCATGCAAACACATACATATTCATATACACATATAACTATGACCACATTCACACAAACCACAAACACATGCATGTCGCCATATGTGTTCATATTCACACACTTATGACATACAAATACACATACATGTACTAAGACCCATATATGCATGCTCAGATGTTTATACACATACCCAAGTATATACCTACATACACATATCCCCTCATGCATATGAAATCATACCAGTACACATGTGCATACATATATGCACTCACAGATACATATACAAATGTGCACATGCACTAGTATATTCTCATCCATATACATATGCATCCATCACATGTGTACATGTACATACACACATGCTCATGTGTGCACAAATGTACAGGCATATGCACGTGCATGTGTGTACATTCACACACCTGTACACACATATATACATACCACACATACACACATGCCCATTTCCCTCTGAACTATAATTTATTCCTCTCTGGGAATGCCATGTCATCAATGAATTTGAAATTAACTTCATAGTCTTACTTGTCCATGAGGCCAGTATTTGCTTTTAAAGCACGATCACATGAGATCAGATGAACATGAGCATGGAAAAACAATCTGTCTTCCCATCAGGTATTAGCTAAGCCAGCAGAGAGGCAAGCTCTCATCTTGGAAGAGGAGAGTTAATTGGTTTTCTGTACAACCATGTTCTCCGCTCACCTCTCACTTCCTGCCACATACACTTAGAAACAGACATCAAGTCTATGTGGAGGAGATTGCAAATTTCCCTTCCTCCCAGAGGGGAAGGGAGGGAGGGGATGGAGAACGCAGGCGAGCTCACGTGCTCCCCCTCTCTCCCCCTCTTCCTCCCCCTCTCTCCCCTCCTCTCTCTCTCCCCCCCCCACCTTCTCTCTCTCCCTCCCTTCCGCCCTCCCTCCCTCCTCTGCCTTGAGTACATGTGTGCACAGCAGATGGTGCACAGCCACAGGTTGCAGGGAGATAACAAACCAGAAACACTGCAACACTGACTGGCTTTCAAATACAAATGTGTCGACAGCCTGTTAATGACTGGGAGCAAAGCTGGGTAAGAAGAGGAAGAGGCAGTTTAAACAACAAGCAGCAGGTACCCAGCTCCTTCTGTGAGTACCAATGCAACAAGCCAGGGCTGCCACACTATGCAACCAAATCAGTTCTCCCTCTCTTCTCTGAGCTAAGGAAGGGATCCCTGTGAAGTCACATAGACCGAGCAGCTTCTTCAATACTGGCATGCAGGGGAGTGGGACAATGTACAGCTCAGTGCTATAGAGCAAAAGGTATAGGTAGCCAACGGGAGAAGGTGGACAGCTACTGGGTCTGACAGGGCACACAGTTTGTTCTGGTTACTCTGTTTCCATGTGCTGTCAGAAAAGAGGGCCCAAGCAATGAAACCAATCAGGACTCTGCTCTGGGCCTTCAAAGTGTCATCTATGAATGGAAGTCTAGATGACTGGGTGACCCTGGCATAGCAAAGCCAGTGGCACATTGTTTGACCCCTCCCAGGAGGGATCACTACTACACTGTTGGTGGGAGTGCAAACTCGTTCAACCATTATAGAAAGCAGTGTGGCAGTTCCTCAAAAGACTAAACATAGAGCTCACCTATGACCCAGCAATTCCACTACTAGGCATTTACCCAACTGTCCAGAAACAAGGACAGACGAAATCCACTAGCACAACGATGTTCATTGCAGCACTGTTTACCATAGCAAAGATATGGAACCAACCCAGATGCCCCTCAGTTGATGAGTGGATCAACAAGATGTGGTATTTATATACAATGGAATTCTATGCTGCTGTCCCCCATTTGTAAGGAAATGGAAAGACTTAGAAAAAATCATATTTAGTGAAGTAAGCCAGACTCAAAGGAACATAGGCTCAAACCTTCATTTGTCATAATCATTAGGAACCTTGGGCTCTCCTAGCAGAGATTTACAATAGAACAAAATCTAGAGACATAAGGCCAAATAGTATGACACTAAATGTAAGGACCTCCAGGATAAGGAAACAAAAGCCATATAATGAGTGATTGTTGTCCTTAATGTACTGTTATCTCTCATCTCTTTTGCCATCCCTTGGTTATCTCATATTTCACCTTGTTATCTGATATATTTTATATGTGCTTAATTGGTTATTTGAAATTGGATAGGGAAGGGGGAAAATCAAGATGAGTGGGGGGAGGGTGAGAGGGAAATAGGGACCATGTCACGAGAAAGGGTATCGATGTTTGTGGTTTTGCACCTTCTATCTGGTGAATATAATATTCTATTAATCACAAAAAAATAAAAATTTAAAAAATGTAAAAAAAAAAAAAAGAAAAGGGAGTGGGGGAGGAATCATGTGGATGAATGGGGCAGTGAAGGAGATGGAAAGGGTCCAGATCCTGAATCTAACGGCCCCTGCAAGGCCTGATGCTCTCACTGTGCTGTCTCTCGAATCTCTACCACAGAGCTCAAGCACAAATTAGCCAGTCTTGTACTATGTGACTTACCCTATCCAGGCTCTACTTGCATTTGGGTTCCCTGTCTGTGCTAAAAGACAGCAAATGACTGGCTGAAAGTAGAGTTGTGGCTCTACCTCTTGAGGTAGAAGGCTAACGTTGAACAAAACAGTACCCAGGCCTTGAGTTCAAGCCCCAAGACCAGCATCCCCCAATTTAAAAAAAAGAAAAAAAAAGATCAAAGGGCTATGAGTATAACTCTGTAGTTGAGTGTTTGCCTGCCTGGCTTACACACACACAGACACACACACTCACTAAAGCAAAAATATCTGGAGGCACAGCTCAAGGGGTACATAGCCTATCTATTGTTATCTGAATGGCCCACCATTCAGAGAATTTGTTAAATGTGTAATAGATGTAGAAATGTGTGAGTGGTTATTTTATTTGTAAAACTAACCCCAGCAACAACAGCAGAGAGGACCTGAAGCAAACAAATGTTTGACCAAGCAAGACTGGACAATGAACTAAGACTTGCTTTACCTTGTGTACCCTACCTTCTCCTGATGCACGCAGCCCTCCATACAAAAACTTTTATGTCCTTTCACTCTGATAGACTCCTTCCTCTCCACCTCAATGGCAATGAGTCCCTCTCAACTAGCAATGCCTGCACTTTAATTCTCAAAGGGGAATCAGAAAATGCTCTTAATTTTATCACAAGAGAATCAGAATATTTTCTCTACTTATTAACTGTTTGCAGAAGTCAGAAAAACAAATTTCCCAAGAAACGTCAGGAAAGAATTCCTCTGTGAAAAGACCAGAAAACAAAAAGAATGATGTGCTGCTATCTGCAAACACCAGAGATTCTTCTAGATATGATGATGAAAAGGAATCAGATACAAACAAATAGGCACATTCATATGAACAATATCATTTTGTTTATATAGCATCTAGTCAAACAAAACTCAAAGCCAACGACAGTCCTAGAGTGCTTATGGTGAAGAAGGAAATAGGAAGAGACACAAAGGCTTCCTGCAGTACTAGAAGTTTCTCTCTGGTGTTACATAGGCATATACCACATAAAAACTCATAGCAATTCTTGTGTATAGCTCAGGAGTTGTACTTCAACAAAAGAGAAAAAAAATTTCTATACAGATGGCTGGATGAGTGAATGAATCACAGCCAGAGTTCAGATGGTCTGTCCATTGAGTGAGGGTATAAGCCTTCCATTGGAACACAATATGACTTACGCTAATGAACTAATGGAGCTTCAAACTGGCTTATGCTTTAAATTAAACAACAGGGATTGGAAGGGTGGCTCAGGTAGTAGCATATCAGCCAATGAGTGAAAGTGTCAGATACTGAGTTCAAGTCCCAATCTCAGACAAAAACAAACATAAAACACAAAAGTAAATAAATAAATAAAACATACATCCAGAAATATGAAAATCTACCCAAATGACTATACCATTAACTCCTACTTTCTCAACTTAAGCCCTCTCACTTGTTTTATTATACTATCTTGTAGTCTACCTAATGCTTCTTTCTAAACACTTTAAAAAAAAATAAGGGCTGGGAGTGTGGTTCAAGTGGTAGAGCACCTGCCATACAAGGTTCAAGTTCAAAAACACTAGTACTATTAATGTAGTAGTAGTAGTAATAATAATAATAATAATAATAGTAATGTCTTTCACTCTTAAAAAATAACTCTGGGACCGGGAGTTTGGCCTAGTGGTTAAAGTGCTTGCCTAGGATGTACGAAGACTCAGGTTCGATTCCTCGGTACCATATACATAGAAAAAGGCTGGAAGTGGTGCTGAGGCTCAAGTGGTGGAGCTCTAGCCTTGAGAAAGTCCAAGGGCAGTGCTCAGGCCCTGAGCTCAAGCCCAGCATGGACAAAAATAAATAAATGAATGAATGAATGAATGAATGACTCTGAAGCCGGTCCTGGTGGCTATATACATCTGTCATCTCAGTTACTTGGGAGACTGAGAATGGGAAGACTGTGGTTCAAGGCCGGCCTGGGCAGAAAAGTTCATGAGACCCCTTTCTTAACCCATAGCTGCCCAGTGCTGCCCCCAACTAAGCAAACAAACTTACATAACTATACCTCTGAGCCTACCTTTTTCTTGCTCTTTGCCCTAAAGACTGACTTGCATGGACAGCATCCAGAATTCCTCATCTGTTGAGTTCTACGTAGAGTCTAACCAAGAAGGAGCCCAGAAAAACAAATAACTAAATAATAAAAGGAAGAGAGCATGAACATGGGATATGAACTTCTCTTCAGGGTTAGCTGGGATGGTCTTTAACCACTCTAAGAGTCTATATCTACCAATCGATGTACTTCAGTTTCAGAAACCTCTTCCTCCCTGGGCTCTGTTAGGCCTAATGGTGCTTGACAAGCCACAACCACACTAAGGAGTATTTCTGACTTTCTCTGGCTTTCCTTGTACCCTGACCATCCCTTTTTAAACAGCTCCCACACAAAATCCTCTTCCACTGATCCTCGCTTAGATATACCACCTATTTCCTATAGAAACCCTTACGGATACCACAAGAAAGTAGTTGCTTTCCATTGACAAGATGGAAAGAGCATGGGTCAACATGTTTATTACCTTCACTGCAACAAATTCTTTTCTACTACTTTCAATACTCTTTTAATATATTACTCACGAAGCCTTCTCTGCAAATACCAGCTCCATTAGGACTGGAACTGCCATAAACCTGAATGTTCTGCAGAACATGCAGAACATGGGATGATGGATGGAAGATGTGGGGCTCCAGTAGCTCATACCTGAATCTTGAGTAGCTTACTCAGGAAGACAAGATCCCGCATCAAAAAACAGTAGAGCTGTGATAAAAGTGGCAGAGCATCAGCCTTGAGCTTGAAAGAGCTAAACGACAGTGCCCTGGCCCTGAGTTCAACTCCCAATAGCACACTCCAAAGGTGAAAAAAAAAGTAAAAAATGATGTTGGACGGATGGATAAATGGATGGGATGGATGCATGAATACAGGTATGGCCAGATGATTTGATGGACAGATGAACAATATGGCAAACAATATCTGATGAAAGAAAAAAGTTAACAGAGAAAATATAAATTAAGAATACCATATGGATGTGTAGAGGAAGGGACTATAAGAACAAAAAACTTGAGTTGTTATTGTTGTTGTTATGGAAAGAGTGTGGGTGGATTTTTAAATTTAAATTTTTCATTAACTTTTCCATGTTTATATAGCAATAGCACTTTAAAAGAAAATATTTTGCATCATTAAAATCTGAAATGAAAATAGCATTGGGACCCATGTGCATTTATTTACTTTGTGGATACACAAATGGAATACTGAAATCAACTTTCTTCAAAAGACAGCCAAATGATGGAACATTAAAACTGACTTTCCATCTGCAGAGAGATATTAAAGAGTAATTTGGACTTCCCACTATGTTAAGCAACCTCGTGTCTAACGAGGTCACCATGGCCAAGTTGTAGCAGGCAGTTAGTCCAAATGTCTCATTTGGAATCAAGTGAGATGTGTAGAGCATTGTCTTCACCCTGCCAGCAGGAAGGGATTGTGTAACCCAAGAAAGGGGCAGTGCAGCTCCACTGATTCATTTCTACACGTTGTGCCCAGATGGCTAATCGACCACAGGAGTGGCAATGAGAGAGAGAGAGATGCTGATGCTCTAGTCCTAGTTTCAGCTCACCAGGAAGTAATTACATGACCCTTAAGAAGTGCTCCACCCCTCCACATTCTTCTTATTAGAGGTCCCTTGCCATGCCCCTCAATACTGACACTCTGTGCTCACTGCCTCTAGTGGCAAGACACCTTATGACAGAAGTACAATGTCACCATCATTCCTTAGGTGTTTTCCCCCAGAGCACTGCCAACTCGACAGGATCAATGCCAGAAACCTCTCCCCCCCAGAGACCTGCCTGTTCCCCTTTATTGTTCATGACACAGGATGCTCAAGGCAAAGACCTGACCATTTTCTGGGATTTCTGCCTCTCCTTAGAAGCATCACATATCAAAACACCAACTCTGTTCAATGTTGTCTTCTAATGATTTCTTGGGTCCCTTCGATAGTCTGCATAACTGCTGCTCTTGCCCCAGTGAAGACTCCTGTATATTCTCTCTTGGATTGTTACAACATTTCCCTAACTAACCTTCCTTGTTAGTTTACTCAACTGTACTCACCGTAGGGGTCATAATGGTCTCCTCAAAGGGAATGCCTCTCCTTTACCCTCAGGACCAGGTCTTGGGTGCTAAGGTTGGTGCACAGGCTCTTCATTATCAAATCACAATTGGTCTAGCCTCCTCTTCCACTGGTCTTTCAGGCTCTAGCTTTCTTAAGGATCCCAAATAGGGATAGATGCTGTTACTAACTGCTCTCGTAGCATGGAATACTTATCACTCCAAATTCAAATACTCTTTCCTGAGTGACACTTGAGGGCAGGAGGTTGCTCTTCACTTAATTCCAGGATGCAGCTTAATGACCACAGTGAGTGATTAATATGTTTATGAATGAGCACATTAAAAGAAGAATTAAGAGGGAAGAAGGATGAAAAACAAGATCTTAAACGCTCTTAATATCCTATACTGATTGGGTACTGGTGGCTCATATCTGTAATCCTAGCTATTCAGGAAGCTGAGATCTGAGGATCAAGGTTCAAAGCCAGCATGGGCATGAAGCCTGTGAGACCCTTCTCTCCCCCAGAAAACAGGAAGTGGTATTGTGGCTCAAGTAGTAGAGTACTAGCCTTGAGATGAAGAGCTCAGGGACAGTGCCTGGGCCCAGAGTTCCAAGCCCTACAACCCACCAAAATAATAATAATAATAATAATAATAATAATAATAATAACAACAACAACAACAACAACAACAATAGAAAAAAATGAAAGATCCTATACTGGGCTATATATCTACCTTGTAAGCAAGAGGCTAATTCAAATGTTAATACCACCCCCTCACCCCACTCATACAGCTATACTACAACAAAATTTGCATTAGATAGGACTGCAAAGATACTATAAAGGCTTCAGATTCATAATTAAATTTTCTTAGTATTCTCACTTAGAAAACGAAATAAATTCCTACAGATCATCACACCTATATTTTTGCATTCAACTTGACCATCTTCAAAATATTCCAGAAGGCTCTAAAAGCATCTTCCAAAGAACATCCATAATTATCTAGGTGACAACTAAAAACAAAACAAAACCAGAGATGGTAAAGCCACATGTAATTCCAGTTAATTGAGAAGTGGAAACTGGGAAGATTAAATTCTGAAGCAAACCATTTTAGGAGCAGTGATTGCATGAGTATAATCCCAACTACTCCAGAGAGTGTAGATAAAAGAGGATTGTGTCACAGCAACTCTTAGCAAAAAAAGAAAAGAAAGACAGCTAACACAAAAGAATCTGAATATCTGAATAAACTTTCAAAGTAAAGAAATCTGAATGACCACTATGATTAGTCACCACATGGGTCCCGTGAAGTCTTCCTAACATCTGCCATTTTCTCCTGCCATTTCCATTCATGCTGAGCTCTGCCCATCTCAAAGACTTCCTTCCTGGGGCATCTACTTCAGTGACACGACTGACACTACATTACTCTCCTCCCAAGGTCTCATCCAAAGATTCTCCCCCATGAGCTGCATTGTTCATCAATAACACACACACACACACACACACACACACACACACACACACACACACACACACATTGAGTATGATTTGACAGTACATGCTGTGTCCACATACATTAACACTGATAGCATTTACATGTACTTAACGTTAGCCCAAGAAACCTGCCTTACCTTCCTCTCCTATGTGCCTTAAGGAGAGAAACCAACAGCTGAGGCCATTACATCACTGGTGCCCAGATTAGGAAATGAGGATCTGCTAAAACTCATGAGCAAATATTCCAGGTTGCTGAGAGTGTCAGGCACATTTATTTTTCTTTCCCACATGTATCAGGTCTAAAGTCTGATAGGTATTTTTGGTGTCCCAACTTGAATTGGCCAAAGACACACATTATTAGGAATTTGGGGATCTCAAATAAATTACTGATTTCTCCTGTGGTTTAGACAGGAAATGTCCTGCAGAGCCTCCTGTATTAAAGGACTAGCCTTGGCTCTTGTCATTACTAGGAGGTGGTAGAACTTTTAAGGGGAAGGGCCTACTAGAAGGAAGGTGCCCTATTGGGGGTGTGCCCTTCAGGGGAATATTAGATCCGTGACCTTGTCTTATCTTACTCTGCTTCCACCTGACTCGGCTGTCATCACCTACTCACACCCTAAGGCCCAAAGCCACAGGACCCAGCCACTATGGACTAAAACCTCTGAAACTGTGAGCCACGTCAAACCTTCCTTCCTCATACATTGTTTGTTTTAGGTATTTTGTCACAATAACAGAAAGCTGAATCTCCCTTTTACATTTCAGAACAAACTAAGCCAGACACACAGGCTAACGAGGAAGAGTGTGCAAAAATGTCCTCAAGCAATTCATCTCTCCTTCACTCCCCCCAGCGTCCAAAATGAACTCTGAGAACTAAATGACTTCAGAAAGCTTTCTGCTTCTTCAAGTGTATTATCTTCTTCCCCCAGGCTAATTCGGTGGCAGGACTGCATTTAAAAAGTGGACACAAATGAGCGCCTTTGTAGACCTTTTCCCCCTATAGAGAAAATTGGTAAGAAATAAAAAGCTTAACAACTTCTTTGCTATCAAGTCTTGCCTATTACCTTCGAGAGAATTCTGTAGAGTGAAGACCCATTCAGCAGCAGCTCCTGGTCTAGCCTGCCTTTTAGGAAAACTAGCTTTCTTTTTATAGCTTTGGAATACATCCTTGAAGAAGAGAAGGAGGGGGGCCTGGCAGACTTTCTGTGAGGGTCTCAGGTTCACTCTTTCAGCCCAGCCCACATGCTGCCAGCTTTATGGTGCACCTTATGTGCTGGAGAGTAGATAATAGCTGTGTTGGTATATGTGTAAGCTGCCTCCTGTCCCCCCAAAAGACAGAATGAGGTGCTAAAGGACCAATGGCCGAACCCTCTAAGTGCTCCCTTAAGTCCCTAATATCTGCATGGTCATGTCAGGTTGAGGTTGAAAGTTCAAGCTACAGCTGGGTGCCTGGGGCTCAAGCCTCTCAATCCTAGCTACCCAGGAGGCTCAGATCTGAGTGGTCCCAGTTCTAATTCAGAGGGACTCTTATCTCCAATTAACCAGCAAAAAGCCAAAAGTGGAGGTGGGAGGTATAGTTCTAATAGAGCACCAGACTTACACAAAAGAACAAGGCTCTGAGTATATCCCAGTACACACACACACACACACACACACACACACTCATGCCAAAGTATACTGAGCCAGGGAGGTTAGGGAAGGAATATCAGGTCTCTATGTGTCTTCGGGGTTCTTAATAAAGACAGCAGAGTGCTCTGAGGGGTTCAGAAGCTCATATGGCTCTCTTGATGACAGATGCCACCAACCCCAGGACTGCCTGAACGCAGTCAGCCTCGAAGGGAAGGTCTCCAGGGAGACTTTGAGAAGATGGTGGGGACAGAGTCCAGGAATGCTTTCAACACTGGCCAGGACCAGGAGGCATTTGAACAAGCATGGCCGCTAAAAGAAGGCTTCTGTTGGCCTCAAACAGACATCATTGCCTCTTTCACTCACCCATCTCCACGCCCCGCCTCATCCAGTAGTGAGGGTATCATTTCTGTTGGTGTTTTTTTGCTTTTTTTTAAGTGATTGGGGAAGTAGGACCAACAGAGATTCTCAGAGCAGATGACAGTCATCACATGGTTAGAAACAGAGAAAAGCAAAGAAGAATATTAAAAACAAAAAAATAAATCAACCAGAATGCTGCATCAACAGTTAGGCGGGATCTTTTCATGTTCTAGAGAAATGTCTCCCCAAGCAGATAAATCTTTAATTGATTAATGTCATCAACAATTCAAATGGGTTTCCGCTACAAAAAAATACCCATAGCAAGAAAGCCTTTTAAAATTTCCCTTGAAACCACAAAGCAGTCCTCTCTGGCATCTGGCCCATAGCCAAATTCTTCAAATGCCAAACTTCTGACAAGGGTAGAGGAGGAGGGGAAAATCTCAGGAGAGAAGAGGTATGGACTGGGAGCCACAGAGAACCCAGATTCCACAGGCACATGGGCTTCGGCAGCAACAGTAGAACCTTCTGCTCCCATTGCTACTAAATGCTTCCCAAATAGCAAAACTATCCCCTGCCTCCATGTCTAAGGACTTAGGGTTGAAGATGGAGGTGGTTGTGGGTGGAGGTGGAGTTGAAGATGTCTGTTAAGGGGATTTACCCAGTAAGGGAAGGAAAAGAAAGAGATGAGAGGAAGCACAGCAAAAAACCCTGGGAGGGATGACCCTTTATAGCTCCATCTTGTCCCCGGGTGGCTCTAGATGTATATCCACCAGGGAGGGTCTGGCCTGGGCAAGCAGCTCTCAAGAGCAGCCAGCCCTCAGAGGGCATTTTTGCAATCATTCACAGCTTGTGGTTATACTTACGATTAAATTCAAAACAATTACAAGTTTAGCTGAGCGTGGATTAGCTACTCAGACAACTGAGATCTGAAGATCCAAGTCTGAAATAGCTAATGAATAAAACGAACCCATGAATGGCTGTCTTCACTCATTGGCTACGTCCACAAACACAAGGCTATCAAACCTATTACACAACACTTGGAAGTAAAGCAAAAGGCATGCAGTGTAGCCTTTCAAAGTTACACTAGAGTATTATCTAGGAAGCCATCCAAAGAAGATTAGATTCTCTAAATGTCCCTATTTTATTCTTTCTAGGAGGTACTGATTAGAGTTCCAAGTTTTTGCAGATATGAAGTTAAGGTGGAGATTTTCTCCCTTCTAGATATATGATTTCTTTGGATGGTAAAAACAGTACCACATTTTATTTGTTTTACTTCCATATAGAACATGAGCCAGCTTTGTACCTAACCTATGTGTATAGTGTGTCTCAAGGGCCCCATCACTACACAGGTCCCCCAAAAGCTCTGGGGACCAGTTTCATCTTGCTAATGGTTTTCTTGCAAATAAATTAAACCTTCACCCTATGTCCACTTTACACTGACACGAGTATTGTTGATAATTGTAAAAAACTGTATACTGACAAGAAATTAAAAAACATAAAGGAGGATTTAATTCATAGCCTATAATAAGTACACAAACATTTATATTATAGGTTAGAAAAAGTAGTTTGGAAAATAGATATAAAGAGCTACTAGGTTTGGGAATTAAAGAGATGCCTTCTAATACAGTTCATAGTTAGTTATGGTATTCACTATCTGGAATATAAATCCTAGATCACTCCTTAAAAAAAAAGGAAGAAAGAAAGTGATCTCTTCAAAGGTACTCAGAAACCTTGGGAAGAAATTATTGTTCCAGTACAGTTGAGTGGGGTCAGAAGACTGAAAATTCCACCCTGGTGAGTGCCTTTGAAAAATGCCAGGACTCAACTTCTGTCTGAATGCCAGCTTTCAGCTCCAAAGTTCTATCATTACTAGCCAGGTGACAGTGGCTCATCACGTCTGTAATTGTAGCTACTCAGGAAGATGAGATCTGAAGATCTCAGTTCAAAGCCAGCCCAGGCAGGGAAATCCAAGAGACTCTGATCTCCAATTAGTCACTAAACAATCAAAAGTAGAGCTGTGTCTCAGGTGGTAGAATGCCAGCCTTGAGCATAAAGCTAAGGGCCAGGCCCTGAATTCAAGCCCTAGTACTAGCATCAAGAAAAAAAAAAAAAAGTGGATTTATAAATGGTGGGGCTGCTGCCTGAAGGAAACAATTACATCTGGCTAAAATGCCACAATTCTTTCTGGCTTGCTTAGTTCCCAAGACAATCTGGACACCTGAGACTCATTGTCATGGACAAGGCACTCGCCTGAAGCCAAAACCACTTACTCACAAGGACATGGGTTCATACATGGCAAAATCAGGTACAGAGTCCCTGGATGGGAAGGTATCAGACAGAAGTTTCCCTTGCCAGGCTTTCAAAGTCAGAGTGCGCCAAAATACATAGTAAATCTCGCTTTGATTTTGTACTAATCCTCACTCTTACTTTTTGATTTGGTCCTGGGCACTATCCGAATTTTTGTGTTCAAGGCTAGCACTCTACCACTTGAGCCACAGCTCCACTTCCAGTGGGGAGGGGAGGAGAGAAGGGGAGCCATGAAGGAGGTTAATTGGAGGTAAGAGTCTCATGGATTTTCATGCCAGGGCTGGCTTTGAACTGAGATCCTCAAACCTCAGCCTCCTGAGAAGCTAGGATTACAGGCATGAGCTGCCTGCCTCCAATCCCACTTCCTTTTAACTATATGCAATTCTTACAGTTAAAGCAAACTGTAATGTTGGAGGTTGAGGTAATTATAGATACATAAGGTCTTTTGTTCACTCTGATCAAAGTCAAACAATAATTGGGAATCATTATCAAGTTCAGCGAAGACTCTTTCTCTTTCTCACTCTATATATGCATAAGTGGCAAAGTCCATCCCCAACCCCACCACAGCACCCTCCACATTCCAAGAACCCAGCAGGTAAGGAATGACAAACCCTTGAACCTCTGAGAGATAAGAAAGGATAGGATTCCAAGAGGCAATCCCTCATATAAAAAGATTTAATGCCATGCAAAAGCCAGTAGACAATTCTTGGGTTTCAGACCATTAAAAAATAATTATATATAAAGGTAACTATAATATATATATATGGAAGATTAGAGAGATTTGAGAGTTGCAATATGAGCAATATGATTGACAGGACAAAAATTCATTCTGTGAGGAAAATAAAATCACAGGAGGCCGACTTAAGTTAGATTAAAGGCATTCCATGGGGTTATCTTCTGGCACAACATGTAACTATGGCTTAAGCTAGATTCCATGATTAACATCCCTACCAAGAGATCTTTGTGTACACATATATGTGCACATGTGTGCATGCATGTACATGTGTGCATGCGCGCAGACTCAAACACACACAGTAGTACTAGAAATTGATCTCATGCCGTGCACTATCCTTTAAGCTTTTCCAGTCAAGGCTGAGGCTGTACCATCTGAGACACAGTTCCACTTCTGGCTTTTTGTTTGTTAACTGAAGATAAGGGTTTCTCTGACTTTCTTACCCAGGATGATTTTGAACTGCAGTCCATAGATATCAGGCTCCTCAGTAGCTAGGATTAGAGGGGAGCCAACCAGCAACCAACTCCACACCAAGAAATCTTACAGCCAAAGCATGCATTATTTGAACACTAGGTAAACACTATCATTTTTGTCTTCATAACTTGATTCCCAAGATTTCTATTCTTCACCCCAGCACAGGCACTTTGTTTTAAAAGCACAAGTCTTCCCTACTGCCGGAAAGAGCATCCAATGATCAGTTTTAGTTCTATACTCATGAATAAATATAAGACAAGTGACCTTTATCACATCCTCTAGGCAAGGATTATTGTAATGAGAACTCTGATGGGAAGCCTGGGCCGACACAGCAGGAGGACCAAGAGTAAAGAAGGCTTCCATAAAGGGAAAGGTAATTAAGTCAGCAGAAGCCCTCCAAGGGAGACCCAAGACTTCCCTGCCTACTGATCATTCAAACACCACCATCTACCTCACAAGTAGCACTCTCCAGAGATGGAAGAACAAGGGATGACAAGGCAGTGCATAGCTCTGAGGGTGAGATGCTTTAAAGGCCAGAAGGCCACTGCTAGCTGGGGCCATGAAGCTGCAAATCTTCATGAAGCTGCACAGCTATAAATTCTAATACAAATATGGCGCTGGTCAGTCATGGGAAGCTTTGGGCTCTACATGAATGAGTCTCAGGGCTAGATGAGCCTGGAGACTTGGGGATTAGAAGAATAACTCAAGGTTTCACAAATGCTTCCTAATAATCGTCTACAAGAAAGTCACCAGCTAGATGACTTTTCAAGACTTTTATACAATGTCTAAATTGGGGGGACTTCCTTATTTATTGTGTGTTACCAGGCTCTTCCTTGGCATTTTTCACTCAAAGCTAGCACTTTACCACTTGACTCACACCTCCACTTTCAGATTTGTGCTGGTTAGTCGGATGTTTTGGCCCAGGATAGCTTTAAACCTCAATCTTCAGACACCAGCCTCCTGAGATTGCAGGCATGAGTCATCTTATACTGACTAACATTTCTCAGTACTTGAATTTATTTTTAAAAAAGAGAGAGCAAGTGAGACAAGAGATGTATATAGTTCAGTGTCAGAGTGTGTGTTAAACATACTCAAGTCCCTAGGTTCAAAAAGAAATAAACAGAAATAAATTCATCTACACACACACACACACACACACACACACACACACACTTCTATGTATATGTATTTATAATGTCATTTTCAAACATACCTAACAGAAATAAGAGCATAAATTCTCATTTTTGCATCAGCCAGTTTTAGTACATCTAGACATAACTATATTTCTTTCAAGTTTCTGAATAATAAAAAAATCTACACATATCCTCCTTCTATTCTCCTCCTCTGTCATCAAACAGGCGATGACACATCCTCACAGGTATGGCTGTCATTCTCACGCACATTTCCATACTTTTGCTACATATTCATAAGCCATTTCTACTACTCTTGGTGTTGTGTGGTACAGATCATTTTGAACATGCTTTTCTAAACTTTGCATTTTTGAGATAGACATGGATTAGAGATGGAAGAGTGACTAATTCTAGTTGCTGTCGGGTATTCCCATTATAATTTCACTTTCATGGAAACTGGATACATGAAAGAGTGAAAAAATACCTACTCCAGTTTAAACAGGCAACAACTCACTCAGACTTAGTACTCATTCAACAGTTCAGGCTCTTCCTCCTACAAAACTCTAATTTCTGGAATTAGAAAAAGACTGGCAATTATGATAAGGCCTTTACTCAAAAGCCTCTCTGGCTACAGATGGAGGAAAGCTGTGGCTCTGTGACTCTTCATTGCATAAACAGGGTCACCCATTCTCAGGAGCAAGAAGCTGGGCTCAAGGCCTTGCTTTCTCAAACTAAGCTCTATTCGGGGAAACCTGAACACTAACCAGACATGAATGGCAAATAAATTAAAGTTAATTTTTTTCCAATGGTGCTGTGGTCATATTATAAAGAAAAAGGATCAGGCTCCAAGAGACTAAAGCATACATGTTTTTCTCATATATGGGAGCAATACTGAAATCATAACTAAATTATGTAAGTATGTATTTAATGAAAACATATAAGGGTCATGTGCATATATACACAAACGTATGAGTGAAGTGTGATATGTGCAGGAGAGGATGGCGATGGTGCAATTTAGGAGCAAAATGGGTCTTGATCAGTATCACTCCTTCTCTCCCAACTACACAGTTTTTCTGGTGTTGTTTGGCTTCTAAGTCAAAATAAAAGGCAAAGCTAATGCCAGCAACTCACACCTATAATGCTAGATACTCAAGAGGCTGAGACTTGGAGGATCATGGTTTAAAGCCTGTCTGGGTAGAAAAGTCTGCAATATGCTATCTCCCATTAACATGCAAAACACACTCCAGACTGGAGATATGCCTTAATGGCAGAGTGCTAGCTATGAGCAAGAAATAGAAGACTCAAAATCTTGAATTCAAGCTCTGGACCCAGAAATGATAGATAGATAGATAGATAGATAGATAGATAGATAGATAGATAGATAGATAGATAGATAGATAGATAGATAGGAAGGAAGGACAGGTAACATGCTTTTTAGGCCTGAGACTTCTGAGATCTGCTGTGCTTGCTAAAGTACCAGAATGGACTGGCTTCTCAAGCTTGATGTATATTTGATTGACCTTGGAGCTTCCTCAAAGGCAAGGATCTAAAATGCTGCATTTCTGACAATCTCCCAGGTAAAGCTTGAAGGTCCAAGGTTCACAGGGAGCCAAGGTAAGCTTGTTGATCCAAGGCAATAGGGTCCTAAAGGCAGCAAGTACATGTTTACAAGAGGACAAACCAGAAAAGCTTTATTTATATTGCTTATCTGCACATTATCAGGACACCAAGGCTGCTGCTGCATTGTGGAAAGGTCTTTATCCTTTTATCTCACCCCTAAACATCAATTCAATGGAAACTGACTAAATAGCATAAGAGAAGCAGGACAATCCTAATGAATCCAGTTTGTTTGTTTGTTTGTTTGTTTTATTTTTGGATCAAACTTGTATATTTTAACTAGTTAAATAACAATGAAACATTCCTGTCTTGATAGATTCTGCTTCCAAATCTGTTCAGCAATGACTAAATCAAAGAAAAATGTCTAGAAGTCAAAGTTCAGAGGCCTAAGCATGACTCGAGAATCATTAACAAACATTATGACAGTTAACAGAGCAAAGTATCTTGACAACAAGGTCTGGTTTGTACCTCAGTGTCCCCTAAAGGCTTGCTACCAACTGATTCGTTATCTCTGGGGAAGTGCTTTGATGATGAGGGCTCTGACTTCATCAGTGGACTTATTGATAAAGACCTAACTTCTTGGCCTTATTAGGAGGGGTGGAGACTTAGGAGGTGGGTCTAGTTAGAGAGATAGGCCTTGTCTGTGGCTCTTTTTGGTGTCTCTGCTTCCTGCCTGTCGCAAAGTGAATAACTTTCCTCTTCCTTGTCCTTTGGTCATAATGGCTCTAGCCCATCATGCATTGAAATCTCACTAAAGATTCCATGTAATAAAGAAATAGCATTCATTTAAGAATGATTGCACATGACTAGAAACATGGCTTAGTGGTAATGTGCTTGTCTGGCATGCATGACCCTGGGTTCAATTCTTCACTACCATGTAAATAATAATAATAATAATAATAATAATAATAATGATGAAATTATATTTTACTTTTTTTTAAAGAATGTGCAACATCTGTTAAGGGCCAAAAAGAAAAGAATTTCTACTGATAAAAACTTTTGTCCACAAAATGCAACGACTTCCTCTAACGTTTTTTGCACACCAAGCTAACTTCACCAGTCCTCTGAGCTCAAAAACCCCTACTCTATTTATATTAGAGATGAGGTCATAAGGAAGATTCTGAAGCCAGCCCCTGGTGAACACTCAGCTCCCATCTAATAAGCCTTCCTGAGAGGCAAGTGCCCAGCAGTTTCTATGAATGATTTCACATAAGACACTACCTGTGTACTCTCTAAACCTCTCCCCTTAAGTCTTGCTTTTCTTCAGCTGAGAATGATTTAAAAAAAAAAAGAAGAAGAAGAAGAAGAAGAAGAAGAAGAAGAAGAAGGTGCCGGCCCCCCTCTCCTGAGAAGTACAAACCAAAGCTATCCAAAGTCCAGGAAAGAAGTTCACACCTCACCCCTCCAAGTTGACACAGGTGTGACAGGTGAGCGTGCTGTAGACAGCAGTGGGGGACAAACCAACTCAAGGTCCTATAAGCACAGAGTATCACAGGAAAGTCACCAGGTAGAAAAATCAAGTATATGTTTTGTTGCTTACTAAGCAAATGAAACTATATAAAGTTACTTTTTAACATCCCTGTCTCTCTGTCTCTGTCTCTGTCTCTGTCTCTCTCTAACATATACACAGGAATTCTGACAAAAGGTTTAGCGAGGTCTCTATTAAAATGGTTTGGGACTTGGGCTTTGCAAAACAAGTCTCTCTCTGAGAAAACATGAGCTGAGGCACTGAAGCATGAGAGCATCAGTACCAGTGAGTAGGTTGGAATGGCTGAAATTCAAAGATGCAGACCACTGGAGCTCCTGGGAGAAAAGCTGTCAGTGCAATCGCTTATTCTGGGAGCTTGGTTGGCTTAGAATCTCAAATTTGGCACTTAATTTTTAACTTAACAAGTTGTGTGCCTCTGAAAAAAAAAATCCTCAATGAGACGAGCCCCATAAATATTTTCTTGAAGCACAGCCTTGCAGGAAATTTAAGACACCTGTCCTGACCCTGGAATTTTTTACAGAATGACAAATACAAAAACATGTCCAGACAAAACTTCAAGAGGGGTGTGCCAGGGTGCCTCAAGCACAAGCCAACACTTTCACCCAAATATCTGCAGGGTGGAGGAATGAAGAAAAAATGATATACTCACAGTACAAAGATGTGAAAAGTGTTATGCTGATCATGTGCAAAGGGTGAAACAAAACAGTAAAATATTATGATAAAAGTTTCTAGCTACCCTTAGAAAAATGTGTCTTATTCTTACGATCCAGTCCAAAGAGCTCCAACAGAAAGAATTAAGATCCTGAATGTTCACGTCCAGAAAATGAACAGTTACTGAAATAAAATAATAAAAATACTATTTAGTGAATAAAACACCACCACCTCCTGGGAGGATAAAATGACACTACCTACTGGGAGGATAAAATGACACCACCTTGCGGGGAGGGGCAGGGTAGGAGGAGAATGTAAGGGCAGAATTTAGAAATGTCTTATCCAAGAAGAACAGACTTCCAGATATAAGAAAGGTTTAAGGCAATTTTCTACAGCTAGTCACTTTTATTTATTCCCAGAATACACCGAAACACAAAACCACCAGCCATCTTTATTTTGTCTGGAACATTCCCTTGTTGGAATAAATAACTGAAGCTTGGTCTTGCCTGCTTCATAGGACAGGCCTGAAGGTCAAACAGTACAGAAAAGTTATTTGTTAATAGCACAGTGATGTGGGAACACAAGTATTCCCACCATGGCATGGATGGTGCCATTTTCACAGATCACAGACATCAGGAGAAATTCCAACAGGAATAAGAGAGTAAGAAGATGTTTTGGTGTTTTCATCTCTTCATGCAGAGGGAAATCGTGAATTGGGTAAATGTTGGAAATTCAGGATACCAGAGAAACAAATGTATTTGTCCTTTAAAGAAAGCTACCTTTCCTAAGATATCAGGCTCAGTGTTTTTAAAGTCTGGTGGGACCTATAAAAACAGGGAAATGTAAGTTTCCTGTATGATAATTTTCTGGGTATTAAAGAGCAAACCCCAATACAATCTGATCTGTAAGAGATGATCACAGAAAAATAAAAATAAATAATAAGTAAATATCGACCTATAAACTTAACAGTTGTCAAACTATGCCTCTACCAAAGTACATGGATACAAATTCATAAATTCTGGAAGCCAGGAAGCCAAGTGATTCACTCTTGTAAAAAAAAAAAAAAAAAAAAACAATGGGGGGGAGGGGTTGGGGGTTTTAGCCTAGTGGTAGAGTGCTTGCCTAGCATGATTTCTCAGTGCCACATACATAGAAAAGGCCAGAAGTGGTGCTGAGGCTCAAGCGGTAGAGCTCTAGCCTTGAGAAAGTCCAACGACAGTGCTCAGGCCCTGAGCTAAAAGCCCAGGACTAGCAAAAAAAAATAGATAGATAGATAGACAGACAGATAGATAGATATACATATACATATATAAAACATAGATTCAGAACATCGGTTCTATTTTAGTTTCCATACAGGACACTGGATGGACTATTAGCTATATATATAATATGTTAAACAGAAAAGGCTTACAAGAAACAAGTGTTATGTTAAGTCAGGCAAAAAGCAGCACAGAGAACAAAGATTCAAAATACCAAGTGACAAACACCTCTAATAGCTTAACTGGTCTCCAAACTTCTGTAGTAACTTACTGGCTCAATACCCAATACCATACTAATTTTTCCCTATACATCATCTCGTTTAACTCACAGATCTATAGCTTCTTCTAGGGAAAAATATTATTTCTTTTTATTCCCCAAGTTTGGGTAATTAATGAAAGTAATTTTGTCACAAGGTCTAAGCATGTCACACAACTTCAAGTGAGAGGGGCAGGACTCTTCTTCTGAATCACAGATAAGATCTACCATGCCCACCAGTGCAAAAGCACTATGAGAGAAAGCCAGCTCACCAACAACAAACAACCTCTTCCTAACTAAGCCTGTTTCACAGGTCATCAGCTTTGATTTGAATCAGCATACATGGAATAAATCTCTTTTCTGTGTCATGTTTGTTTTTCTATTCTACTAAAGTATCTTTCTCCAGGACTAGGGCTTAGGTGTGAAAAATAGACAGATCTTTTCCAGTTTGCAAGGGAGGGGGCTGATACTTCCATAAGTGACACCCACATTGTCATAGTTGTTGGTGATAAAAAAAATAAACTCAGGTTTTCATATAGTCACTTGATTTTTTTAATGCTGTGTATAACTTAGTCCTGTATTTGTTTAATATAGTTAGGATCAAACAAAAGAGTTTTACAAGTCAAATCTAAAGTGAGTCAATTTGTGTGTGTGTGTCTGTGTGCACATGTACACATGCCTCTGTGTGTGTGTGTGTCTGTCTGTCTGTCTGTCTGTCTGTGTGCTGTTCCTAGGGCTTGAACTCAGCGCCTGGTTGCTCTCCCTGAACTTTTGTGCTAGCATTCTACCATGTTAGCCACAGCTCCTCTTCTGGCTTTTTGGTGGTTACCTGATGACAAAGAGTTTCATGGACTTTCCTGCATAGGTGACTTTGAACTGCAATCTTCAAATCTCAGCCTCCTGAGTAGCTATGGTTATAGAAGTGAACCACCAGCGTCCATCTCAGTTTTTAACGTCTAGAATAGACTAACAGCTATAGTTGAAGGAAAGCAAGAAAAACATAAGAAATATTGACTTTTGAGACTACCAAATCAATAAGAGAAAGGAAGCAGGAGCAGAGGGCTATGGATGCGTAAGCCCCTGTGAGAGAGGGATGGGCTCCCCTTTGCTCAGCATATCCCAGAGCTTCCTTAGGCATGGGTAATGTGACACCAGCAGAGGGCCTGGGACCTAATATACAATCAAGAACTATTAGTACTTATGTCACGGTTATTACTATTGCTGTTAGGGCAGGAGAGGTTCAAATGGGTCTGCCAAACTGACTGTATAACTTATATCCAAGGATTCCATCCACCAAAATTTAAAAAAAAAATGTTTGGAAAAACAATACATCTGTATTGCTCACATACTGATTGTTTTTCTTGTGGTTACTATTCCCTAAACAATACAGTGTGTAACTATTTACATCTGCATTAGCCACTCTAAGTAACCAAGAGATGACAAAGTAAATAAGCATTGCTTGTTCATGAGGCAATTTGCCTTGGTCACAAAGATGCTTATCTGTGAATCCTCTCTTTCCTGGAGCTCAAGGTGATTATAAAGTGACTGCAGCAGAGAATAACAGCTCAGATCAAAAGATCCAGATACAAAGCGGGTGGATGGTTTAGTTAAATCAATAAATCACTGGGCCCAGCAAAAACATTTTTTGGGACACTTCTTACAAAAGCATTTTGTATACCATCCTGTGCCCAATATAAGTTATGAGTTATAGTAAGTGTGTTCTACAAAACTCACCCATGAAGACATGTCAAGAAGCAACAGTGCCTCAGTACCCACACTGTGAGCTGTGCCCATTCATGCTTGCAAGGCCATCCGTTCACAGCGTGTTTACCCCTTGTCACCCCAACAGTTTCCCTAGTCCTCTCTGCCACATTGGCTGGGACTTCTATTCTGTTCCCCTTCCACAGATAAAGATTTAGAAACTAGATTTCTTAGCTCTTAACCAGAGCCCATCCTTACAGTGCACCTGCTGCCTGTATTTACTCATAAATACTAGAAAGAATTCTGGGAGGCATCTTAATTTAGGAATCCGCTCAATTCTTTTCAATTCTCAGTCATTGCTTATTAAGATGGTCAGTCGGCAGACCTGGGCCTAATAGTACAGCAATCCAAAAGCAGAACATGGCTCTCTAATTACTCTAATGTTTCTAATAGAGTTACACAATGGGCATAGAATTATGTAGGAGGTGGGAGGGGGAATTCTATTAGACACCTCTGACCCTTTGAAATTGTATTACTTAGAACCTTGGCAAATAAGCAGCCAGTATTTAAAGAAGATTAAGATGAATTTCTCATGTGGAGTCCTACTTAATTTGCATGACAATATTTGGCTATCAAACGTAAACCACTCAGGGCATTCCAGGTACCTCCCACCTCACAGTTATACTCTGCTCAGCACAACCAGTACAGTTATACCAGCAATAGGGCCTCCCCATCCACTCACTTCTCTCCAAGGATCTGAGAAGGAGCTCAGAATGGCCTTCTGGGAGCCAGAGAAGAGGAGCCAGGCTTCCTCATGGGTCATGTGACTCATGACTTTCCCAAAAGAGAACAAAATCAGCTCTGCAGAAATTCCCTTAACAAGTAAGCCACTGGCCTCAAGGAACCACTACCTCAATCTCTATACCTAACCTGAGCCTCACTAGTGTGCCAATATAACAAATGTTTGCCTTTCACTGGAGGAAAGGCCACTCTACTTATGTAGTCCTAAAAGCATGCACTGGGAAGAGAAGCTAAGGGAGGAGGAAATGGGACGTGCAGTAGGAGACACAGGGCTTTTGTGAGAAGGGCTGCATTTCCTGGAACATCTGGGAAGCATCCTGAAGAATTCCCAGCAGCGTGGAAACAACTTCTCAGGGTATATCCTAGGCTATGCTAGACCCAAGCAACCCCCTATCCCACTCCAGGACTTGATTTCCTCTTCTCTCAATTGGATTTTGAAAATGCCATGGTCTTCCCAGCTTTCCATATGGCTGGTTTCTCCTTAAAACAGGCATACAGCTATGTTGACTTTGAAAAGACTCTCTCCTTACAGTTAGAAGGTTCTGACTTCCTGGCACGGATGGCTCACACTTATAATCCTAGCTACTCAGAAGAGGCTGAGATCTGAGGGTGGTGATTCTAAACTAGTTCAGGCACAAAAGTCCATAAGACTGATTTCCAATAAATTACTCAGAAAATGCCAGAAGTGGCACTGTGGCTCAAGTGGTAGAGCGCTACCCTTGAATACAAAGAGGATCAGAGACAGTACCCAGGCCCTGAGTTCAAGCCTCAGAAACAAACAAAAAAAGTGAATTAATTAAAAGTCCCCAGCTTGATATCTGTGTCCTTTGACCTTTTGGTCTTACTTATTCTTTCCTGAAGTCTCTTTGCAATCACCTTGGACTCTAAAATAGAATGGATCCATAGGTATCAATCTTATGTGGAAGATAAACTGCTCTACAAATAGACAATGTCTTCTCCTTATCACCTTAAAGCAAACAGACAAAAAGTCAGGAGACCACCTTGTTCCGGTTCTATTCCACTAATAAAAAATGGTAACTTCTTAGGAATTCCTCCAGAGACAGGCTGAACTGAAGGCCAACCAGGCCATGCCAGGGGCCTGGGACTGTTGTATCTATGCTTTCTCACTTCCCCCACAATCCTGCCTATTTAACTAAAGTAATATCTATACTTCTAAACTGGTAATACAGTCCAGTCTCACCATGGCTGTCACCACCTTCACCGTGTCCTTTTATTTGGCAAACAGGGATGAGTAGCCAGACCTAATTTGGGATTGATACCTCAACTTTGGGCCTGGGATCTAAAATTCTGGTTTTAATGGCAGCAACAATGCCAAGAACATTTTAAAGCTGCTGGAATTTTTAGACACTTTCTTGCTTATGCCACATAATGCAATGGAGTTCACCTACGCCTCAACCCTTCTCCATTCTGAAAAGCCCTTTTGCTTCACCTAGAACTTAACCCATTTGAGCATCAGGAACTGACATTCTAACTAGAAGACCCCCTCCTCACTCCTCCCCCCCACACACATCATTGAAACATTGAGGCAAAGCCTCCCTTGGGACTTTTCTCACCTAATCACACACATAACAAGGGTTGAGAAAAAAATACTCAGTGTTATAAAATCTTCTCTTTAACATCTCCCAGCATTCTCCTAAGCATTTCTCAAAAGATTCTCTTCCTGTGCAATTCCTCAATACCTGGCCAAACCCTCTCCATTCAACCAAGCCTGGCTTACAGAACAGGAAACAGAGTCTGGGAGTGGAGATTGGCTTGGCCACTGTGCATGGCTAAGGGACCTGAAAGAGAAGCTGTCTCTTACTTCCTCCGTGCCCACGTTCATTTCATAAACCCATGCTCAGCCTTAGAGTTAGTGCAACCCTGAACTTGGGAATGTCTGAGTAGACACTCCAAGCCCCCTACATTTAAACACACACCTAACCATAGCTTTCCTAAATGACCCCCACCCCTTCTTTGCTAGGGAAAACCTACAGCAGAAGCATTACACTTAAAATGTCAGCCTAATTTCAGTTTCTCTAATTCAATCAGCAAGAAGTCTTCAATCCACCCAGTTATTCGGACCCCCCCCCTCTCGAGATCTCTGGGGCTGGGATTGGAGTAGATAAACATCCTGTTTGTCCCATTCCATACTTTTTTTGAAATGTCCAGGAAACTATTAAGGGCAAAAGAAGTTCCTTTACATTTCCTGGAAAATCAAGCCTTTGTTTATTTACAAAACTTGAACAAGAAGAAAAAAATTCCATCTTACCTACTCAAAAATAGAGCCAAATGTTTTCCTGAGTGGGAGCCCTAATACGGAAGACTTTATTTGATGTCTATACCCTCCGACTGACATACTAATTAAGAGAAGGAAAAAGTCAGACTGCAAGGCTTAAACATGAACAGGAAGAGCAGTTTCATGCACTGTGCTGCCCATTGTGTGTGTGTGTATGTGTGTGTGTGTGTGTGTGTGTGCGCGCGCGCGTGTGTGTGTGTGCGCGTGCACATGAGCTTATACTAGGGCTTGAACTCAGAGTTAGGGTGCTCTTATTTAGCATTTTTATTCAGGGCTGGTACTCCATCACTTGAACCACACCATTTCTGGCTTTGTGCCAGTTAATGAGAGGCCTGGGTTAGCTCTGAATCATGATCCTCAGAACTCAGCCTCCTACGTAGCTAGGATGACAGGCATACATAAGCCACCAGTGCCCAGAGTTGTGCTGCTCATTTAAAATGGATACATACACTAAGATAACCCTTAAAACAATTCTATGCAGCTGTCATACTCTTCCCAATCTTAAAAAAAATGAAAGCAGCTGGGAGCAGTGGCTTACACCTGTAATCTGAGCTACTCAGGAGGCTGAGATCTGAGGATCGAGGTTCAAAACCAGCCTGGACACTTCAAAGCCCATGAGACTTTCTCCAAATAATTACCAGAAAACAGGAAGTGTTGCTGTGGCTCAAAGGGTAGGCTTTGAGAGGTAGCCTTGAGCTGAAGAGCTCAGGGACAATACCCAGGCCCAGAGTTCCAGTACCACGACCAACCAAAAAAATGAAAGCAGGCTATGAAGACAAAATATGGTTGGTTGGTTGGTTGGTTTGTTTTGTTTGTTTGGTGTGTGTGTGTGTGTGTGTGTGTGTGTGTGTGTGTGTGTGTATGTATGTGTGTGTTCTACAGGAACACTAGTACTTTACCATTTGCCCAAGGTCACGTAAGAGTCTCAAGTCTACTTGCCAAAAGTCCACAATCTTCTTACCCCTAAACCATCAAGCTTCTTTCCCTCTATTTCCTCTTCTGTGATACTGATGCCTACCCTCCCTTCCTAATCCACAAGGCAGGGTAATGGTTTTGTTCATTCCAAACAATAAAACGTAACATGTAACCACCAAATTTGCCTGCAGCAACGTAGATGCTGGAACCAGCATCCGTGACACCCACTATCCTATTAGGCCTCATAGACACTAGCAGGACCACAATCCCTCAGTTACGGAGTATATAACCCAGTCACAGGTGTGTGTTATGGAACCTCTAGGGAGAGAGAAGGACCTTGAAGGAAGGGGTGAAGGTGCCTCCAAGAAGGATGCTATAGGATATGATAAAGGAAATGGCGAGGAAAAAAGGAAGAAGAAGAAGAAGAAGAAGAAGAAGAAGAAGAAGAAGAAGAAGAAGAAGAAGAAGAAGAAGAAGAAGAAGAAGAAGAAAGAGGAGGAGGAGGAAGAAGAGGAGGAGGAGAAAGAGGAGGAGGAGGAGAAAGAGGAGGAGGAAGAAGAAGAAGAGTACAACAGGTACCTGCTGGAAATTCAAAAATAAACCAGAAAGGTATAACAATGATACATTCCTCCAAGATGGAAAGAGAAGAGACACAAGGAAAGAAAAGACAGGGAGTTACTGACCATTCCATTAGAGTAAATCATTTTTCCTCAGTAGATCAAATAACTCTTGGATCCAGAAGGTATTGAATATAAGAAGTAAGAGATGATCAGAGGTTGCATAGTTCAGCTCAAGGTCACCAACCTGACCAGTCACCACTGGAAGACAAGGGCTCAAGTTTGCTGTCTCCAGGCTCAGGACACTTTCTGTAAACAAGCCTCTTTGGAGATTGACAGGGGATCTCATCAGCTTGTGGGCTGGTCACTAGTGCAGGGCCCATTCTACGAGTCAGCAGCCATACCACAAAATAAAGGGCCTGGTATACACAGGCAGCCCCTGCTCCTCCGCACATGGTGAGTATGGCCATATAGGAAATGTGGCCTCGTTCTAATTTTTCAACAACAGGTGGAAATCTGATTTTGTGGGGAAAAAAATTAAATTCTCATCTATAAAAAGAAAGTTGGGAATGGCCGAATTAGTTTCTAACATCCTTACTTGACATGCTACAGAAATAAGAAACTAGGGAAAGAACAGAAATTCCCCCAAACTCTTCAACAAAACACTGAAGGGGAGGCATAGAAATGGAGGGAAAAAAGTAAACAAGTGCAGCAGTGGTACTCACTGGACACGATGTTGAGGGGGGAAAGACTAGAGAGGGCAAGGGAAGCAGTGACATTATACTAAAAGAAATGTACTCATTTGTGTGTGTGTGTATATATATATATATATACATATGTATGTATGTATGTATCTCCGATTAACCACCAAAATGCCACACTTGGAGCTTCGACTCAGTTGGTAGAGGCTTGAGCAAAAAAGCTCAGGGCCAACACCCAGATCCTGAGTTCAAGCCCCTGGACTGGTACAAGGAGGAAGAGTGATGATCAGAACTGCATAACTATGTGGCTGAGCTAAAAGTGTAACCATCTGAGACTGGAAAAGAGCAGGAAGCCTGGTTTGGACAGAGGAGACAGAGCTCTGAAGTGTCTAATTGTGTTGAGAATATTGATGTTTCTACCTTAACACAAAATGCAATGTCAATACCTCAGCAATGCCTGTCTGACTGAAGACATACAATAATAAATAATAATAATAAATTCTGTCCAAACTAGCCATGACAGCAATTCCTGAACACAAGAAGCTGATGTAGGAGAAGGGAGAATCCCATGGCCAACTGAGGCTACACCTAGGTTCTGTCTCAAATAAAATGAACACAGAGGAAACAAATTGCCCTATGTATTTCCACAAGAATTTTTTCCAAGATTAATTCACTACCCAAGGACACATCCTTCCTTGACTTTGCCAAAAAAGATGAAATAGTGGGTTAGAATTAAGATTCTCTGCAGATTCTAATTCTAGCTTTCTTCATCATGAGCATCAAGATCCCAAGAACTATTGCAGCCAAGGCTGGTTTTGCAGCATACGACAATTGTTCAGGACTTTAAGGGAGGTCCACGTACCAAAGTGCCAATGTAACGTGGAGACGCTTGATGGGATTATCTACATTAATGAATCATTATTCACTTTTCAAACATAGAATCACAACACTCAAATACCAGGTCCCTTAGTTCACTTTTATAAAACTCAGTTCAACTTGTATGGTGTATATGTATACACTGGGACATTTTTGCACTCTACCAGGGGAACCACAGTTCTACTTTCAGCATTTTGCTGGTTACTTGGCCATAAAAATCTAACTGACTTTCCTGTCTGGTCTGGCTTTGAACTTGGATCTTCAGCTCTCAGTCTCCTGAGTAGCTATGATTACAGGCATTAATCATCAGCACCCAGCCTTAACTTATAAATTCTGATTGCAAAATGAATGCCTTTAAAACTACATTGACATCTGCCTTTCACTGGGAAAAAATAATTGGCTTCCCATTATCCCCACAATGGTAGACTATATTAACTATGTCCTAATTAAATGTGCTAAATCTGTACTGAAATCCACTGAGGTGAGGAGAAGGAGAAAGCAGGAGAAGCCAGCATCCTCATCAAAACTGCCCTCATTTACTAAGTATCAAGGGTCCAGTTGACTTCAGCAGGGCTTAAATCAATCAATTAGTGGGGGATCCACTTCCTTACTTCCAAACAGAGAAAGCTGATATAGAATGAGAATCATACAAAGGACTATTTGATACACCAAAACCACAGGCATCAAACGAATGTTGGTCATGAGGAAAGCCAAGGACAGAAGGAAAAACTCTACACTGAGCCAGAAACATATGAACAACTGACTTCCAGGAGAGAAAAACTACTCTCTTCTCCTCACTGTCCCCTCACTGTCAATCCCCTTGGGGTTTGGTGCCAACTATATTGTCCACCATCAACCACATGCCACCTGCAATTGTTTCCTGAAGATGCAAGGGAGGAAGGAAGGAGCCAGGCTACCTCAGTAGTGAGGGAAAGAAAGGTACACAGCAAGTAGCTAGGTATAAAATGTCACAGATTGAACATATGACATGTGTCACATCATGGCATTTCTTGTTCCCATGCTCATGTTCTGGGTGTCTGCTCAACCAATTGAAAAAAAGGTGAGCAGCAAATGTACAAGCACTTAATCAGCACAAAGCCCAAGGGAAGAGATGCGGGAAGAGTCTGTACTACAATAACATCACTCCACTGACCTCAACTGAACTCCCGGGCCCCTCCTTGAACAGAGTCTCCCCACTTCCCTTTCGCCTCTCTCCTCTAACTTTCAAATAAACTTGTTCTACCGACTTTATACACTTTGCTGCCATTTCATTTTTTAGTTGGCACAGAAAAGCAATCCATATCCCTAGCCAAGCATCAGTAAGAATCAAGTCTCTAGTATTAGCTTGAACAAGTGATTTTAGGGCATTATTGTCTTTAGGACAGAGGCATGGTAACAGACAGGACTGTGGTGAGGATTAAACAGGTTACTGATCAGAACACAACAGAACAATGCCTGACAAACACTGTGCGTTTCTCCATTTCACCATCATTATCCCTGCTGTCAGACCTTGGGCAAGTCCCTGTCCACTGTGAGGGTGAAGTTTTTTCATCAGTAACACAATGTGGTTAGGAAAATCTGTCTCCAGAACATGACCACTGGCTTAACTCCTTTCCAATTTTTTCAACCTTATCACAATTCAAATCCTCCAAGGCTTTGAGCTCCAAGATCGACAACAGGAAATGAAGATAATATTTACAGTTCCAGCTAAGTAGGCCAGCCCAGGAAGTTTAAATATCTCCTATCACCCTGTGTGGTGTATGGGTGTGTATGTGTGCAGATAGCCTATCTTTGTGTGTGTGTGTGTGTGTGTGTGTGTGTGTGTGTGTGTGTGCAGATAGCCTACCTTTCTTACTCCAGATAAGGATTGCTCAGAGATCAAAACATCCATCATGATGCTCCAAGCTGTAAGAATAGCACAGGTGTACAAAAAAAGGACACACTTCAGAAAAAAAAAGAAACCAAAGAGGAAGAAACAAAGAACAATCAAAGGAGCAAAGCAAACATGACATCCAAAAAAAAGAACCTCTGCCCAGGAGGTTATCTTTTTAGCATCCTTCCTCTAACAGTAATTACGAGAACTTCAAACTGCAAGGCAGCTTTGTAACAGGGAAGAATTTCCCTACCCGGAAGCACAGCCCTCTCACAAAGACTTCCCTTCCTCTTCAAAGCCAGCCAGTCTTCCCTGGGGAGGGTACACTAGGAAATCAACCTGCTCAGGTGGAGCTGCCCTCTTCACAAGAACCTACTGCCCCATATTTACTTAACTCCACTCTGCCCAAGAGCCACAGGGGGGCTTGCAAGACTGAGTTAACTCTCCGTTCCAGGCACTGTGGCTCAAGTGGCAGAGTGCTAGTCTTGAGCAAAAAGTATCCAAGGACAGTTCTCAGGCCCTGAGTTCAAGGCCCAGGACTGGCAAAAAGAAAAAAAGAAAAATTTACTTGGAAGATTGCCTGCTAGGATATATGGATACACACACACACACACACACACACACACACACACACACACACGACACAAGAAATTTAGGATCTAGTTATGCTCCTGCCCCAAACAGACTGAATGCACATCTGTCCCTCCTTGAGCCTGTTTCCAGAATAGGCAGGACAAAGGTGACCTTACAGTATTCACATCAGAAGTGGTAAACTGACAATTACACATGATGTGAACTAAAGTTTCAAACTCCATGATGTTTCTTCAAGGCATTTACAAAACTGAAAATTTCTCATTAAAATGCAAAGTATTTCTAATCCTACTGGCCCAGGACTATCATGGGCACTCATTCACAAAACATAGCCTTTGAAGCAGCAGCAGTTGAACACTTGGTAGAAAGGCAAATTCCCAGGCTCCCTCTCAGACTTACAGAATTAAAAAAAAAAAAAAAAATCTGGTTAACAGGCCAGGGACTGACACATACTAGAGTCTGAGGATCACCCCAGTGCCCAGACAACTGGCAGGTGATAAGGACCAGTAGCCACCTCCTGAGTCACCTTTTCATTATGGAGGACTGGCTGTAATTCACTGAGCTGCCCACCCCATCACTACCCTCACCTTGGAGTCCCTACCAGCCCTTAGGCATGCCTAGGCCATCTAGGTAGGCTGTCAGTTCTCACAACAGAGATGCAAGCCCCTCGGGCACCCTATGCCATAGGCTCAGGTTCCAAATGAGACACAGAACCTGCGTAAGTGCGGGCTGTGCATACCAAGGGCACAGTAGAAAAAACAAACTGTTGAGCTGCCTTTATTAATCACAACACAAGCCGCGCAAGCAGCTGCTATTAAGAACAGCTGCAGCTGCTAAAAGGGTGATCTTGAAGCAGCATAGAGAAGTGCTTACACGTTGAATGCGTGCACAGGCACGTGGAGAACTGCAGGCTAGTGGCTCACTATTGCCTCCCCACCTCAGTGCCCAGCTCTGATCTTTATCCTACTCCCTACAACAGGGTCACAGGAAGTTTAAAGAATCCATATAATATGAAGAATTGGGGGTACCTGCGAAAGGCCCCGTCTTTGATTCCATCGCAACCCTTGGTGACCCTGAGTGAGTTACTAGACTTCTCTCTTACCAAGTCTTCTTGTCCCAAAACAGATAAAACAATAGTATTGACATCCCAGGGATTACTGTGGGAGGTCAGATGGCAATATGCATATGAAGATATTAGTAGGCTATGGAGGACTCCATTAAAACAAAGCTTTAGCCAGGTGATAGTGGCTCACACCTATAATTCATGCTAGTCAGGAGTCTGAGATCTGAGGATCAAAGCTAGCCCAGACAGAAAAGTCAGTGAGGACCTCATCTCCAATTAACCGGCAAAAACCAAGATGTGGAGCTGTGATTTAAATGACAGAGCACCAGGCATGGACAAAGAAACTAAGGGATAGCTCTCGAGTCATGAGTTCAAGCTCTAATGTCAGTGCATGCATGCATGCACACATAGGAAAAAAAAAAAAAAAGAAGAAAAAGAAGGTTCACAAAGCCAGGTGACAGTGGCTACAGGTGCCAGTGGCTACACTTATAATCCTAGCTACTCAGGAGACTGAGAACTGAGGATCATAGTTGGAAAGTCAGCCCCTGCAGGCTGACTCTTATCTCCAATTTAATCACAGAAAAAAGCTGGAAATGGAGCTATGGCTCAAGTGGCATAATGCTAGCTTAGGGATAGCACCTAAGACCAGAATTCAAGCCCAAGGACTGGCAAAAAAAAAAAAAAGAATGACACAAGTCATTCACACTTCGTGAGTATCCATTCTCTACATGACCCTTCACTGTGCAGCAAATATAAATAAACCAAGGATTATTTAACCCACCATAACATTTTTTTTTTTGCCAGTTTGGGGTTGGGCTCAGGGTCTGAGCACTGTCCTTGGGTTTTCTTAAGGCTACAGCTCTACCACTTGAACCACAGTACTACTTCTGGCTTTTTTCTATATATGTGGTACCAAGGAATCAAACCCTGGTCTTCATGCATGATAGATAAGCACTCTACCACTAGGCCAAGCTCCTAGCCACCACCACAACAATTTTTTAAACAATAGAACCAAGTATCAAAGAACTCAGAGGAAAGGTAAAGGATTTTCCCCCTTCGGAGAAACACAGAAAGGCTTCATGAATGAAGTGGCCTTTGAGCTGAGAGAAGAAACAAAGCACAGGCGAGGGGGCCAAGGCCAGCTGTAGAAACTGAAGATACCTATGTGCTTCTAGGACAGTATCCTCCTGACAGGCAGGTCTATTCTAGGCATCCCTACAACAAATAATCTACCTTAAATGAAAAGGATAACATTACACAGAAGTTCAAGGATTAAATCAGTATTAAAAGACACAATATGTTTTAAAAGTAAATCTGTGATAGGATATCTTAAGTGAGTCTTCTGGTTGGAACTCAGGGGCTGGAGCTTGATGAATGGGTGACACATTACTACTCAAACCATGCCTCTAACCCCCCTTTTTGTCTTGCTTGTTGTTTAGAGAAGGTCTCAGTTTTTGTACAAGTGCTGCCCTCGGATGGTGAACGTCCTAGCTAGACTCTCCTAGGCAGCTTATTGGTTGAGATGAGATCTTGCTAATACATTGCCTAGGCTGGCCTCAAATCATAATATACCCCAATCTCTTTCTCCCAAATAGCTGGGATGATTCAGGTCTAAATTACCAAGTTCCACTCAAGATTCTTTATTAACACTGTTTAGTAATAAAATCTAACAGGTCAAATGCTATTCTGAAAAAACTGAAACAACTGTAATGCAAAGTAAAAATATCTGTGACTTTTACTGGCAACAAAAACTTAAGAACCATTAACACTATAGGTTGCTACCTACATTTATACTGAAAGGAAATGCTTTAGAAGCTGAGAAAAGTAAAAATGTCCTGCCTCATACAAGTTCCTAAATTCCAATGTTAACCAGCTTCATGAAATTGGAATAGGATTGCAGGGAGTGTGGCCTAGCGGTAGAGCGCTTGCTTTGTATGCTTTATAAAGCCCTGGGTTCGATTACTTGGTACCACATACATAGAAATGGTGCTGAGGCTCAAGTGGTAGCCTTGAGAAAGCTCAAGGACAGTGTTCAGGTCCTGAGTTCAAGCCCCAGGACTGGTAAAAAAAAAAAAATAGAGAGAAAAGAAATTGGGATTGGAAACTTAAGGAGAACAGCCTGAGCCAAGGGAGAATGGGGAAATAATCCCTGCAAAGTGGATGCCAGTAAAAGGCAGAAACTTTCAAAGCCACAAGGGCCCATCACCCCAAATATGAACTCTTACAATGTGGCCTATGTTTCAGAATGGTGCCTGCTTTGGGAGTAAAAGGAAATAAGAGAACTTCATCAGTTCACAGGTTCAAAGTTAGAGCTCCATTTTTCAAGTGTGACAGATGACAGCACCTCGATAAATTTATAAAAAGGAATCCTGCCGTAAGACTCGTGTGTGATACAACAATATGCATATAAGTGTGGGAGGTGTAAGAGGTTGTAATCACAGCAATCAAATATTAAGTGATTAGAACAGAGGAGGGAATTGCACTTTATATGGTATATCCAGTCACAGCATAATGCATAACAGGCTTAAAGAAAAAGAGAGAGAAGTCCAACAGATGCTAGTAGACTTATTTAGGTTTATACTCATACTACAAAATACAAAATAGTAGGGCCGGGAGTTTGGCCTAGTGGTAGAGTGCTTGCCTAGCATGCACGAAGACCCAGGTTCAATTCCTCAATACCACATACATAGAAAAAAGCCAGAAATGGTGCTGAGGCTCATGTGGTAGAGCTCTAGCCTTGAGAAAATCCAAGGACAGTGCTCAGGCCCTGAGCTCAAGCCCAGGACTGGCAAAAAAAAAAAAAAAAAATACAAAACAGATTGAATAGCAAATTTCAGAAATGTCCTACACACACACACACACACACACACACACACACACACACTCACCCTGAACAAAACAGTTCAGATTCAGAAATGAATACACTGAAACACACAATTAAGTATCAACCCAATTTTTATATTTTTACAGATTCAAACACTGAGGCTCAGTCTTTCTATTATTGTTATTGCTGTTGTTGTTGTTATTATTATTATTACTATTATTATTATCTCTAAGTAGCCGTGAGGCTTCACCTTTTCAGCAACTTGTCCAAAGCCACACAGCAAGTAACTAAAGAAGTCAAAGCTAGAATCTGTGTCCTGGTGCTCCCAAGCAGAGAATTCATTCTTGTTGAAAGCGAGGATTTTCACTGGCCTAACCTTGCTAGAATTTCAGCTGTGATATCTCATTGCTGGTAAAATTGAGCACATTCCCCAGTGTTTCCAATCGTTTGATTCCCCACCATTCTTAACCTCAAAGGGTTATGGGTAATGATTATACAACACAATGAAGTAAAACTCTGTCACATCTTCTGACAATGGACACTCCTATCTCAATCACACTCCTGTCCTAGTCTTTGTCTCAGGTGAAGAACTCCAGTGCTACCTCCCAGGAGCCTGGGGCATGCCTGCTTATTAGGCACAGTAACCTGGTTCCGGTCTCAAAAGATCAGCCAGGATCACATGCACTGTGCTTAGAAGCTGATCTACTGGTCTCACAGAGAAGGCACAGCAGCAGGTCTCATAGAGGCAGGCTAAAGTGCTGAACAGCCAGTTGTGGGATCTCTAGGGATTTTGAATCAATAGATCTGAAATGGGATCAGAGATTCTGAATTGTTCCAAAGCTCTCAGGAGAACCAAATGGCCAACACAGAGTCCCAAGTTTCCCAAGAGGAAATCTAACATGTCTGAATATGAAAGGGGTTTAACCACAAGCACCCCATTACCCAGGAGAGTGGTACCATAAAGAATCATGAGGGCCTGGAGTTTGGCCTAGTGGTTAAAGTGCTTGCCTAGCATGCACAAAGACCCGGGTTCGATTCCTTGGTACCACATACATAGAAAAAAGCCGGAAGTGGTGCTGAGGCTCAAGTGGTAGAGAGCTAGCCTTGAGAAAGTCCAAGGACAGCGCTCAGGCCCTGAGCTCAAGCCCAGGACTGGCAAAAAAAAAAAAAAAAAAAAAGAATCATGAGAAGACCCAGACTAGTACCAGTCTCCCCTCTCTTCTGTTAAGGATGAAGGGTCAGCATCCACTCAGAACCAGGGAGGGAGAATTATTAGTACAAAGATAAATATTTAGGGGACACCCCACACACTTTGCAGTTGCATAACGTATATTTTCAGAGCAGAAACAAACTTCAGACATAATTTAGAATTTATATAGATGCAATGAGTAAAACTCTAAGGCATGTAACAAACAGTTGGAAACCCAGAAAACAAAAATTCACCATCATTATCACTGAGTTCATTAAGAAACACATTAGCAAGCAAACATGGGAAAGTTAAGGCTTCAAAATGGCTTACAGAGCACCTGTGGCTCATGCCCAACTACTAACTACTACTACTACTCCCTGTGCAAGTGGCTCCGATCTGAGAATGTTGTCCAAAAACAGAAACGTATGTCCAATTAACTACCAAAAAGCAAGGGTAGAGGTGTGGATCTGGCAGCAGAACCACAGTGTTGAGTGAAAAAGCTAAGGGAAAGCACCCTACTCCTGAGTTCAAATCCCAGTCCCGGTGTGCATGTACACACTTATTTATACCCACACATAAACATGGTCTAATATACAGATGCAGAAATGCCTAGATATATGGTTAGACCAGGAGTATCCTGGAATACCATAGAAGCTTAGAACTTTGAAGTGACCAGATGCTGTTTACTAATTAACCTGGATAAAGACAGGAGCCAACAAATCATTCACTTGGTGACTGAAGACGGTAGAAGGGTGTCCAAAGATCCATGGAAAATTCTCAAAGTGTCGGCTCACTATTTAATCCTTGGAATCCTCCATACTGCTTGTCACGCAGTATTACATCCATCAAGCATCAAGCATCAGGCATCAAGGAAGAAAAAGAGAGAGAAGGGTAGCGACAGGCCAAGAAAACCTACGTCTGCTCTCAGGCTAGGAACGGAGTCTTTCCCAGAGAATAGGGCCTTTCGAGTAAGTTGAGACTAATAGAAACTAATGGTTGGCATATTGAAAGGTAGGTGAATTTTAAAGTCATAAATGCTTGGGTCAACATGAGTTAAAAACTCTGAGTCTACATTCCTGCTCTGTATGATCTAGTATAAATACTTGATCTCTGAAGCTTGCTTGCTTCTTCAGAATGATACTTAGCTCACCTTCCAAATAGGTTGGCTTATACACAGTCCTAAAGTTGTCAGACTATTACATAGGCTAATGGATTTATGCCAAGTGGCTAGCACACAATCACATATAGTATGAGCTTAACAACAAAAGGTACCACACAGAGGACTTAATCATGCCCTATACGGCCACAGCCAAAATCCTTATAGATGGCCACTAATTGTATTCCACAGTTCTTGCAGATATCAGGCTACAGAAACAATTCCAGCTGCAAATCGCTAGGTTTTAGTCTAATAAAGCACATTTCCCTACATAAATAATAAAATTATGCATGCATTCCTTTTGGGTTAGTAGAGTACTTTCACTTCCTCATATAATTCTGAAATGTGTAATTGTTATCCATAGTTAATAGAATCAAAATAACAACAACAACAAACTGAGATCACTCAGTCAACACAAGTCAAGCTGGGACTAGAACTACAGATTTCATCACTGTATTACAATGATCAATCAAATAGGTGATCTTACTATGGCATAAAACACTTGAACTGTTCTTATGTTAGAGATCACTTCAGATGCCACTTTTATTATACTATTAGCCAAAAAGATCCTTCTCTGGAGCTTTTACATATGAATTCTCAATATTCTTGTATAAAAGAGAAGCATGTCTTACCTAGCATATGGTAGACTTGAGTTTTAGTAATATCGCCGATGTTTATCAGCTATTTGACCTGGTTTCTTAGCCCCATAAGTTTTCAGCATCCCCATCTGTGTAACAGGAAAGCAATCTAATCTCTCATAGATTAATCCAAATCTTCCAGGTGTGAGTCATTAACACCTAGCTATTCAGGAGGCTGAGAAATGAGGAATGGTTCAAATCCAGCCTGGGTAAGCAAGACGATGAGTATCTCCAATTAATCAGAAAAGGCTTGAATTGGAGCTGTAGCTCAAATGGTAGAACATCAGCCTTGAGCCAACGAAGCTTTGGGACAGTACCAAAGCCCTGAGTTCAAGGCCCATGACCAGAAAAAAGAAAAAAGTCTATATGAAGTCTCTCACTTAGATAAGGTAGCCAGCAAATATGGCTATTCATCGTAGTACATGTGGTCTGTATATTAAGTGACTGCTTGTCTTTTTCCTGCCCTCTCCAGGTCCAGCTGACCCCTCTCTTCCACATTATGTTCAATGGCAGCATAACCAGTCTCCATCCAACCTCACCAGGGAATGAAGACAACAAAAGAGCAGGCAGAGATGTTATGCAAATACCAAATATTATTAAAACATTAATGAACTCTAGCAATTTCCCTGAATTTTGATAAATGATGTTTATTATGCACTGCCAGCCTCTCACACAATCTGGGCTCTCAAATATTAACAAGATAATAAAAGCAATCATTCCCCCAAAAGACCAAGGTGTAAAAATAAGGAGTTGATCTAGATGATTCCAGCTAACACCTGCTTCCAAAGGAACCAAAGTCTAAGTATAAAGGACAACACCAGGGCACATCACAGAGCCTACTGACCACTACCATACTAAGATTTACCTTTCAGCCTGTGCAGAATCCTGCTTCTTGTTATTTTTTGTTTTGCTGTTGTTTTTTGCCAGTCCTGGGGCTTGAACTCAGGGCCTGAGCACTCTCCTTGGGCTTTCTCAAGGCTGGAGCTCTACCACTTGAGCCATAACACCATTTCCAGCTTTTTTCTTTGTATGTAGTACTGAGGAATAGAACCCAGGTCTTCATGCATGCTAGGCAAGCACTCTACTACTGGCCCCAGAATCCTTCTCTGACAGGTCAGTGAGGTGTCTTGGTCACTGATGACTGTCTACCATTGCTTTGCTCTTCTTTGTGACACTGCCTCAAACTAGACAAAATAAAAAGATCTGAGAAAATAAAGGGCTAAAAATCTTGGACAGATAGTGGCTTCCCTGGACACCATCTCTCTCAGTACCACTAAACTGTCCTGAACCGAATTCCTTGACCATTTTGTCCTTTGCGATGGGGAATAATATTTTTAAGTTACTGACTGACAATCCTCAGGTACACTCAGAGGTAGAACAAAGCCAAGAAGGCTAGACTCTCTCCACTCCTAGAAATGGGAGTCTGCAGCCTCCCAAGTGACACCTTAACAAGCTGAGGGTCATTAAGGGACTTCATTTGCATATTCATGAACTATTCAAGACCATGTCAAGTGATACAAAGCACGCACACGCACACACACACACACACACACACACACACACAATTTTTTTTTCTGAAGCCAAACATAAATCTGCTGTGGAGAAAATAAATCCACACAGGGACCACTGCTGTCTTCAAGCCTTCCACTTGTCCAGAGCAGCCAGCACCTCATTAAAGGGAAACAAGGGGACTGGAAAATGAATGCAGCACCACACACAGGCAAGCTCATTTTGCCATCTGCCTTCTAGTGTCCAGAGGGGCAAAGGACTTAAATGACACTCCTGAATTTTCTCTTCTGCAGGTGGAAATGCACAATTCCCAGGAGGAAGAGAGACTTCCCCGGCAAGGTCAGCTGAATAAAAAAGGGAAAGAACTGTAACTTACCTGTCAACACAATGTCACTCATAACATTAAACACATGCATTAATTAAGCACCTAAAATAAATCTCCCTGCATATTTGGATAAAAGGCTTTGCAAAGTCAGTGTGTCAGAAGTAAGGTGAGTGTAGATGCTCCTAATGCACCAGGAATTTTTCCCTCCCCATCATTTCCTATCTCTGATCCCTGATTAAGCTGACTGGTTACCATTTCTCTGGAGGGACCTAGGGCCAGATATGAAAACCCACGGGGGTGGGGGGGAGGGTTGGGGAGCAAATTGTCCTGTAAATAACACAGTGGCAGACTTCTGTTATTTATGCCAAAAAGAAAGGTCATGATTAAGCAACTTAAATAACTACCTTGAGCTTTCTTCCTGGGCCTCCACCTTCCTTAACAATCACTGGTAGTTGGCTTCCAGACACCGAAGCCTGAAGCCTTCGTAAACATATTAAGCTTTCCCCTGAAAGCTCACTCCACCAGGTTATGGATGCAAAGGAAATAGTACTCATCTCATCAAGTAGTTCAAAAAAAAACCCAGTATCTGCACTTCCCAGAACAAAACGTTTTCCACCCCACGCGCAATCTAGGAAACAGTTTGGGCGGTGCAGAGCAAAGATTAAAACCTGTCCCGAGTTTTAACACAGGCTCCATCCAACGTACCAAATCGTCTACACAACCGGTGTATGTATTATTAACTCCCCACTTGGGCTGATGAAGAGAAGAAAACCTAGAGGGACAAGGAGGGAAAAAGAATCCCAGGAGAGAACCAGCAACAGCCCGGGCAGGCCAAGTGGAGGGCAAAGGGGGTGTGGACAATGGGAGCAAAAAGCAAAGACTCTGTCTTCCTTCCTCCCGGGTGGAAAGCTTTACAAATTTTCCACTACCTGGGAAATTGGCCGAGGAGACGTGTGCCAAGCACAGCCCAGACAGACGCACGCGCCACAGCCGCGCTCCCCTCGAGTCCCGGCCCGGCGGAGCGTGAGCCGCCGCGGGGACCCGGCACTGCAGGACCGCCTGGACCCCACGGGCCGAGCCGGGAGCCTCATCCAGGGCCCCCCAAGCAGCGGGCGCCCATTCTACAACCCAGCGCCACGAATCCCCACCGCGGGACGGAGGAAGGAGTCCTGCTGAGTCTCGGCGGGGTTCCCCGCCCGTGGCAGACCGTGCCCGCTCGGGAGCAGGAGGATAGGGGGGGGGGGCGTGGAGAGTAGGGTTGGCCCGGGGGCTGAGATACTATGGGCACCTCTGTTGGCCCGGAACTGGGACACACACACATACTAACAATGGGAGAAGGGGAGGGGGCCGTGGGTCCGGGCGGGGGTCCTTTTCGGAGCAGGGAATCCGGACCTCGGATCCCAGCCACCACCCTCACCCCCCGGAGAGGAGCACCGGAAATGCTTCCGAGGGAAGTCGATTTGGCAAATCAAAGTTGCTGGAACTCCGGGCGCCCACACTACTCGGGCGGGCTACTCCAGGAACCGCCGACAAGTTTGGCCACCGGGGGCTCGGCGTGCGTGACAGCGCCGCCGCCGCCGCCGCCCGCGGAGGAGCAACTTGTCGCTCGGATGCCCAGGCTGAGTCTCCGACGCGGACTCGGTGGCTGTCCAAAGCGCAGGAAAAGGAAGGGAAACCCTCCCCCCCCACCCCGGTTCCCCTCCCCCCCACCCCGCCACACACACCCAGCCCACCCCATCCCTGCCCGGACCCAGCGTGGGGCCGAACCCCCGGGAGCTTCCCCCACCCTTCAACTGCGAGGCGCCCGCGGGTCCCCTCACCTGGCCCGCACGGGGCTCCCCGCAACTGTCAAGACGTCTCCCCCGCCCGCACGCCACCACCTAGCCCGGCGGGGCTGGAGGTGGAGGGGGTTCACAAAAGAGCCCGGCGAGCGGGGAAAGGGGAGGGGAGCCCGGCGCAAAGTGCCAGAGGAGGGGAGGAGGTCGGGGCCGGCGGCGGAGAAAGGAGGGACGAGGCGGAACCGAGCCGTGACGCCCCACGAGGCACACGGGGCGCCGGCCACGCAGCCCCGGCGGAGAGCGATCGGCGCGGGGAGGGAGGTGGGCGCGTCACCCCGACTCCCCAGCACCCCCGGCCGGGCACACGCACGCCGCACCACCTCCCTGCTTTTTTTTTTTTTTAATTTTTAAAAAATCCTCCTTACCCAGCATGGAAAAGATGAAATCCTTGGCGGTGTGGATCTCCAGCGCTCTCTGGTCGTCGTATTCCCGCTGATCGTGCTTGGTGAATTCTTGGATGAGTTTGTTCAATTCCTCCACCCGAGCTCCCGACCTGAAATCCAGCTCGGGGAAGGCAGGCTTGTTGTTGCAGCCCAGGGAGGCTGCCTTGCTGGCGGTGGGAGCCGCCATCTTCATGCAAAACGCGCCGAGCAGCAGCTCCGCGGCGGCGGCGGCGGCGGCACCCACCCCCGCCCCCCTCCCCGCCCCCCCGGGCCTCCTCCACCCGCCGGCTCCCGGGGCTCCGGCCCGGCCCGTGGGCGGGCGCCTGGCGGCCCGGCAGACGCGCGATCCCGGCTCCGCGCGCGCCCCGGGCGCTCGGGGCTCGGGCTGGAGCCCGACTGCGGCGGCGAGGGTGCGCGTGTGGCCCCGGCACCCTCTCCTCCCGGCCCCGCGCCCGCCCCGAGGCTGCGGGTCCGGGTCGTCCCCGCAAGCCTGCGCTGGGCTGCGGGCGACGGCGACCGTCAGAGCCCAACCGGAGCCTCCCCCGGGGCAGGGAAAGTGAAGTGGAAACAATGTGAAAGACACCAGCTCTGAAATCAACAAGCTGCCGGCTCCCGGTTACGGAGCTGGCGCCCAGCGTCCCCACTTAAAGGGACAGCGCACCCGGTGGAAAGGAAAAATCAATGACAGAGGTCGGTGCTCCCGTACCAAGCCTGGATCACTTGCCAATCTGTGGCCCGGCTGAAACGCGAGGTGCGGACGCACTCCTTCTCCACCCCCTCTCCTCTCTCCCCCCCACCTCCTGCCTTGGGGGAGGGGGGAAGGGGTGGTGGAGGGAGGGCAGGGCTTTGCCAGCGCATCCCAGGAGAAAAGGAGTCTTCCCAGTAGAATCTTCAGGGCGGTGTCTCCAAGGAGGGCTTCTCCCAGGGCGCGTTGTCACCCCCATCCCCAGAACTCTGATGTCTTCAGGATGCTGAAGAGAATTGTCATGAGGAGTAAGAAGCAGCATCTGCTCTTTTAGACGCAGATTGCCAAGAATGATAGAATCAAGAAAGGGTTGCCCATCCAGTACCTCCTCTACTCTCCCCTTAGCTGATCAAGTATCCCTACCTTTGCCCCAAGTAAATAATTTTCTGGATACTTATTGGGGTTAACATAGAATGGAATTAGTGTAGTCCAACCTTTGTTAACACACTGACAGGGAAACTGACGCCATGGAGGAGGGTGGAGGGGGAAGAATTGCCCCCAAGTTTCAATAAGGTCGAATGGAGGGGGGAGAATTCCTTCATTCCACCAACAGAATTTGATCACTATTCGCCAGAGAGAATGCCAGATTCTGAGTAGAATGCCATCAGCCAAAGAATGTGGCTCCTGGCAAAGCAGGTTCAACTGTAGTTTTGGTCCTCCTAAACCCATCGAATCTCAAAGATAGGTGTTTGTGTGGCTTGAAAACTAATGCCACCATGAATGGCTCTAAGAAACAAAGGTCGCGGGCCTCCTTTCTCCAAAATGCTTCTCTTCTCTCTTCCATAATCCTTGATTTGAATCCAAGGCCTTTTAATTTTCTTACCTGGGTTCCCATAGCCAAATGCACATGTTGTTTTGTTAGACCTAAAAGGACGTCTAGGCTCTTGGTGAATAAGGATATTCATAATAAATAGCTATCTCACAGGTTGTTTTAAGAATTCCATGAGGAAAAAAAAAAGCTCATCCAGCAAATAGTATTAGGAATGCCATGCTAAGCACTTCACAGAGGTTAACTCTATTAGTTTCTAGTGTTATGAACTCAATTCTTTCTCCACTGGGTTACCAGGGTGATCCCATGAACATGAAGATCTGGTCACAGCCACTATCACCTTTGGAATTTCTATCTTCTCTCAACTTGACACCAAAGCCAATACCATGCTCATCTTTTCTCTCAAAACTTCTCTAGGCCAACAGCTTGCCGTATCCATCCAGAATATTTTATATGACGTTTTTGGTATGTGAGTATGGATACTGGAGCTTGAACTCAGAGCTTTTTCTGCTCAAGACTGGTGCTCTACCTAAAGCTTTCACCTGGAAGGAGTGTCATGGAGTTTTCTGCTCAGAAATGCTTTGAACTATGATCCTCAGATCTCAGCCTCCTGAGTAGCTAGGATTGCTTGTATGAGCAGCAGGCACCTAGTTCTCACTAGTCCATTGTTAATGCATGTCTCAGACTATGAGATTCTTGAGAATGAGATCTACATCTTGTCTAGGATTTGAACACAGGTTCTAATGCTCGCTGCATTTGAGACAAACACATGCCTCCTTTCTTTTTGCTTTTGTAATTTTTCAGATAGGGTTCTCATTCTGGCTCAGATTCTCCTAACTATAGATTTCTATCTACCTGGGATCACAGGCACATGGCCACTATTCCAATTTATTAAGATGAGGTCTCACTAACTTATTGCTTTGAAAAGCAATACCCCTGATCTTCACTTCAGGGGTGAGCCAGGAGCCTAATCTAGATTCCCTTCTTGCACTTGACTTGGTAGATTACCGGTATAATCCCAGCTACATGGGGGATACAGATCAGAAAGATCAGTCTTGAGGCCAGCCCAGGTACAAAGAATGACAAGACCTTATTTGAAAAAAACAAAAACAAAACTAGGGTATAGTTCTCAAGTGGTCAAGTGCACCACAGTGCTTGCCGAGCAGTGACAAGGTCCTGAGTTCAAAACCCCAGAAGAGGGAGGGGAAATGTCTCATCACCTACTTATTATGAAAATACTTGACCAGATGGATATGGGTGGAATGAAGAGACTGTGGCTTTTGCAGCCTTGCTGCAATGCTGCTGTAGCTTCACATAAGGTGGTTAGCATGAGCCTGAGCCACGGGAGTGGGTGGAACTGCAGTACCTATTGGTCAATTCCCTGTGATCAGTGTCTCGGGGTGTCTCAGTGTCATCAATCTTGTAATCAGACAGCATCTGAGGCAAAGCAGCTGAGCCAGAGTTACCCCGCATATCAGGATGGTTTTCTAGTCTATCTCCAACCTATGAATCAGACAGAAATAATACTTTAGGTTGGGCTCAGGTTCTGTGGCTCTGAAATAGACATTCACCTAACATAGTGAGTCTCTGGGTTCTATTCCAAGCTCCCACCAAAGGAAAAAAAGAAAAATCAAAACCACAGTATGTCATTTTCCAAAAACATGGATAAAACCTCCCTCTCTCTCTCTGTCTCTGCCTCTCTCTCTCTCTCTCTCTCTCTCTCTCTCTCTCTCTCTCTCTCTCTCTCTCTCTCTGTCTCTCTCTCTCTGTCTCTCTCTCATTTCTGCCTTTTCTTGTGACATTTGGCATCTAAAAGATACAAGTAGTTAGCAGAAATTATTCTGCTTGTGATTTAGCTCTGGATCCCTTCCTCCCCTTACCCCCACCCCCAACTTGATTTGAATGGCCTGTGTCAGTGAATGGTCTCTGCTGTTTCTCTTTGTTCTATGTCAGCCAGATCAGAATTCTATGAATCACTGATCCTCAATGACTGTATTTATTTAGAGAATGCAGCTAAACAGTAAACACTTTGTGTAGGCTCTTATAGAACCTTGATAAGATGGTGTAAATACTCCTTGTTAAATTGAAGAAATAGGAAAAGAGGATCACATTTACTGATCAATCAATCGTGTGTGCATGTACACATGCACACATGCACTTGAACTCAGGACCTGGGCACTGTCTTTAGCTTTTTTATTCAAGGCTAGGACTCTACCATTTGAGCCAGCTGCTCCACTTCTGGCATTTTGCTAGCTAATTGGAGATAAGAATCTTCTATACTTCCCTGCCTGTGGTGGCTTTGAACTGGGATTCTCAAATCTCAACTTTTTGAGTAGCTAGGATTACGAGTGGGCATTTACCTGCCATCTTTTAGAAGACATTTAAACTCTGGACTCTAAAAGACTATGAAAATCTATCACCATTTGTAAATACCATATTTATAGAGTTTCTGCCAATCGCTTTCGTTAGTATGTTTGAATAAATGAATGGATGAATGAATACCATTTCACACAGTCCAAAAAGTGAACCTTTAGCTGAGTTTCACTACGATTCCACATCTCAATGAAAGTTATCTAGGTTTATCCCAACATCATTCCAGAGTTGTTATATTTGTAGATATTTCTACTTAAGTCTAATTAAATACTTCTATTTGCATACATCCTCTCCACACATGCTCCTTTGCCCTCCAGAAGGACAACAATCATCAGTTGTTGAAGAGTGTTTGAACCTATCAATAACTTGCTCCTTCTGCAGCAAAACTGACCAGAGGAACTCTTCTACCACCTAGAAGAAAGTTGTACCTGTTCACTTTATCTCCACTCCTAGATTATTTGAGCATCGTGTGAAAAGAAGTCTCCATCTTGCTTCTGTGGTGCTGTTTGTTTATAAATACAGCTCTGAAATTCCATAGCAAACTCTCTGCCACGAATAACTGGGCTGTGCAGAGCATGAATTAAAAATAGCAAAATCCTCATCCACGTGATGGACTAACAGAATACAATTTTAAACCAAGTTTCTCTGGCCTGACAAAGATGTAAATAGCAACCCAGGCTATAAAATCTGGCCTTCCTGGACAGCTGGATTTTCAATAAACGTCTAAATACTTTAACGGCTTGGGTGTTTAATGATTTGAAAATGTAGACTGGAAAGAGTCAGACATGCCCTTGGCTTGATTTGGTTTTGATTTTGGTTTGCCTGTAGTCCCGCAAAGGAGATGCTTGTCTTTGTGGGATTGGTTATTTTCACTTAACATGATGATCTATGCTTCAGTTTTCCAGCAAAACACCACCAACAGAAGCAACAACAACAAAATGCGCAATTTTATTCTTTTTGTGAAGTGAGATGACATAATGTCTTTATCTATTTATCTATTAATGGGCACCTAGGCTGATTTTGTAATTTGGCTATTTTATATAATACCTTTGTTTTCTTGGGTACATAGTTATCACTCTAGTAATCTGGTCGATAATTTTGTGTTTATATTCCAAAGTGGGATAGCTGGAGCATATAGGATCTTTATTCTTAACTTTTCTGAGAAAGCTCTGTACTGTTTTTCATTGTGTCTGGGCTAATTTACATATCCATCTTCAGTAACTATTATTCCCATATTCCGCTCACCAACATTTGGTATTTGTTGTTATTTTTTTTATAACCATTCTGACTGGGAAATGGGGAAGAATCTTTTAGTCTGCTTTTTTTGAGGGATAATATGATCAGAATACATTTGCACACATAGAAATTTCATAATGAAACCCTTTATTGTATAATGTAATATATGCCCATTTGACAGAGAAACAAACACCACAGAATGTTGATGGTAGGAGAATTTGGGAAACTCAATTCCATCTGCCATCTTTATTTTGTTTTCCTTTTGCTTTAATAGTTGTGCAATGACAGTTCAAGGCAACATATCGGTTTATGAGTACAATGTTTCTTGATCAGTGATATCACTTTATTTCACAGAAGAGTAGAGTAAAACACAGAAAGGGACAGGAGACTTGCCTAAATGCTTAGTGAGGATGGCATTGTTTCTACTTTTGTACTAACTTCAAATTTAGCCAGTCTCTATTGTGTTCCATATTGCCAGAAGAAACATAGAACGTGTCATGAAGGCACACCAGAATTATGATTTAAAATAAGACACAAGTGCTTCATGCCTGTGATTCTAGCTACTCAAGAGATTGGTATCTAAGGATCATAGTTCAAAGCCAGCTCAGGCAGGAAAGTCTGTGAGACTCTTATCTCCAATAAACTACCAAAAATTCAGAAGTGGTGCTGTGGCTCAAGTGGTAGAACACTGGCCTTGAGCAAAGGAAGCTCAGGAACAACCTCCTGAGTTCAAACCCAGGACCAGCAAAAAATAAGAAAGAGCGAGTGGCCCTTTAAGCAAAAAGGAATGAACATATTTAAAAATGTCAGTCTCCACCCAGAATAGATGCAAACCAGAATTGGTAGCATTTGGATGATGGGTTCTTTTTTTTTTTTCTGACAATAGATGGATGATTAGGACTATCTCTAATTCTGTATGTGTGTCTGTGTGTGTGTCTCTATGTCTCTCTCTCTTTCTCTCTTTGTATTACTACTTGAATTCAGGGCCTTGTATTCTCCCTTAAGCATTTTCACTTAAAATGATACCTTACCATTTCAACCATAGCTCTGGTTTTTTGGCAGTGAATTGCAAATAAGAATTTCATGGACATTCCAGCCTGAGCTGGTTTAGAATTGCAATCCTCAGAGTAGCTGGGATTATAGGCATGAGCCACTTGTGGCTGGCTTAACCTCTTGACTTTACAAACAAAATCCTCAGGTACCCATGACCTTGCTTAAGGCCAGTTGGACAGTTTTGCCTATGATGAAATAAGGTCCTTTCTTTTCAACAATGTAGATAAGCCTTTGCACTTGGGACTGTCAGCTTCTAACAGTAAACTCCACTCACACTGAGATGTGCCCACGGTCTGAAGACTTTGTACTTTTCTGTCCTCCAACCCTCTAGCCTTATTATCCTAAGGGCCTGGAGAGACTAGCCACGATGAAAACTACATCAGTATTGATCTCTGCACCTCAATCCCTGTTCTGCCTTAATTGGGGGAAGTGGGGGAGATGGAATGGGATCTTTACATGTAGAAAAAAGAAAATGAACCCTAGTAATGGAGATAACAATATCTGATAACACTTATTAACAACGCTTACAATAATAAAGCACTTACCAGCTCAACAAAGCACCGTTGAATGAAAATTCATTAATAAAGCACTGTTGAATGAAAATTCATTATTGAGTTCCTCACAACCTCCAGCTAAAATAGGTCATTCCACACTATTAATAAGATTCCGATTCCCATTTTAGAGAAAAGTAACAGAATCCTAAAGCGATGGGGATTTGGGGTAGGTCACAGCGCAGTACTTGCCGTCCTTCAGCTAGCTCCTGCAAATGGCTTTTCCTGGCCCTTCCTCCATATCCAGACTTCCAAGTTAGGTCACTCTAAGCTCCTTCTACCTTTATGATCTTTGGACGTATATCCCTGTTTTCCCTCACTTCACTGGAGCTTCCCTATCACTTACCTGCCTCCCTCGTTGAGGTATGCTTCACTTCATGGTAGTCGTAACTGTCTTAATCACAAATGCATCACTAGTTTCTATCTCAGGGTCTGGATCAATGTATGATAGATGAAAGAATAAGTGAGGGAACAAGGCGGAAGACATAGGCCCCCTAAAACAAGTGACCCAAGTTCTTTCCATCAAACCTTGGCTCAGCCAACCAATACCAAGCGTCCAGGAAAACATCAATAATCTCTTCTAGTTCAGAGATTGAGAACACTTGACCTAGCATTTTGCACTTTTTACGGCCTCATCTTAAAGTTTGACTCAAAACTGCATCACTGCAAACAAAGCTTTTTGCTCCTCTTTAGTCGACTTTAAAATCTAAGCACAGGTCATTGGTTTAACAAACTTCATGACAAATAACTTTTTTTAAAAATCCCAAGGTTGAATTCTTACTTTTCTTAGAAGAATCCACTTAGGTGCTAGTAGCTCACACAGATAATTCTAGCTACTCAGAAGATTTGCGGATCATAAAGCCAGCTCCAGAACTGGCGTGAGCACACACATAGACACACACAAACACACACACACACACACACACACACACACACACACACACACACACACACACAGAAAATGAAAGAAGAATGAGAAGCCATTTGGCTTGACCTCTGCCAAAAGAGAAAAAAGGGCAAAGGGCAAAGTGATTGACTGTAGGCAGTTATAAATATCTCTACATATGGGATCAGGAAATAAGGGTCTTTGCTTTTTTTCCTCTATTGTTGAAAACTGAGGCCTTTATAACCAATCAATCCCTTGTCACTGTTCCATCTTCTTCTAACTTGTGAACTTACCAACACCTAGCCCGTGTCCTCCATGTTGTATTATATCCTGTTTTGCCTTAGATACTTAGGACAGAAGCATGGCTCCTTATCATGGGGACAAGGGCTTGTTATGATATAATCAATTAATTCATTAAGGGAAAATTAGACTTTTTTTTTCCTGTGTGGCTTCATGGATCAGAATCAGGGCAAGTGGGAAGTAATACAAAAATAGAGGCTTTTGAAATGAAGCACGGGACACCAAAGCATTTTCTAACAATAAAAGCTGCGCTGCAGTGAATATGCTGTCTTATGAATTAGTAAACTGCCCGTCGTGGGAGGCATTCAGAATTGTGCTCTGCATACATCAGGGTCATGCCTGAGGAGCCTGCTGCTTAGGAAAGAGCTTTTACCAGGACCTCTGACTGCCTTTTGGATCTGAGAAGTTCCAACTCGATTATCCATCTTCAGCTCAAAGAATAATCGAAAACTAGTTTTCTATGAAGATGGGCCCCAGGACAGCTCTGTTCTGTACCAAATACAAAATATTTCACATCTATTTTTGGCAAGAACAACAATTGTATCTTTCTTTTTTTGAGGTGGGGGGAATCAAAATCTATGTTTCCTTGGTCTGGTTTTATTACCCAGTGCTAGTTCTTTCCTTTTACCCTGTAAAAAGAAGTTCGAGCCAGGTGCTGGTGACTCATGACTAATTCTTCAGCTATTCAGGAGGCTGCAATCTGAGGAGCACAGTCCAAAGGTCCATGAAACTCTTATCTCCAATTAACCAGGAAAAAGCCAGAAGTAGAACAATGGTTCAAGTGGTAGAGAACCAGTCTTTGAGTGAAAAAAAGCAAAACAAAACCAAAACCACACAACTAAGGGATGGTGTCCAAACCATGAGTTCAAGGCATAGTACTGGCATTAAATTTTTTTTCAGCAAAAAGAAGGAAAAGGAGAAAAAGAAAAGAAAGAAGGAGGAAGAAGTGAAGGTGGAAGGAGAAGAGGAAGAGGAGGAGAGGAAGAAGAAGAGGAAGAGGAGGAAGAGCAGGAGCAGGAGCAGTAGGAAGAAGAGAGATATCAGATTCATATCTCACTCCTACCCCCAAGTCTGGATTTAAAGCTCACTCTCAAGAAAGAGATAAGAAAGATTTGTTCATAGGGAAGGGGGGAAAACCAAGACGGGTGGGGGTGTGGGGGGGGAGGGAAACGGGTACCAAGACATGTGAAAGGGTATCAATGTATGTGAATTAATGCACCTTCTATCTGGCAAATATCATGTAAGCCTTTTACTAATTACAATAAAAAAAAAGATTTGTTCTTTTCCATGTTAATTTATGTACTCATTGGCTTTATGACAGAAGCTGTTTCTTTAAGCAGATGTATAGTACTGATATAGGAATCAGAGTGATATCTATTTTCTTTCCCAGACCTTGTCAAAAAAAAAAAGGAGTTACTATCCCTGCATTATGTAAGTTTATTGAAAAATCTTAGCTTGCTCCCATGCCCAACAAGGCCCAGTGAAGGATATGAATAGGGCTGTTTCCTCTCATCTAAAATCTGGTATGGGGAATTCTGGTCCAACACTCATTTTAAATTCCAAGTTGCAAAACCTGGAAAGAGGAATTTGAGAAAATGCTGACATTCTTCTACATCCAAAAACATTATCTCATAGCCATAAATACACTATATGGATCATGTCTTCTAATCAGAGACCTCTATTAGTCTTTTCTGATCAGAATCAATGAAATAATCCACTTGCAAATCCCCTGCACTTTATGTTTCTCAGTATTTCTTATGTAGTTTAGTGGTGGATATCAAAAAAAGAAAGGAAGAAGCTGGGCACTGGTAGCTCATGGTTGTGATCCTAGCTACTCAGGAAGCTGACATCTGAGAATCACCATTCAAAGCCAGACCAGGCACAAAAGTCCATGAGACTCTAATCTCCAATTAACCAGCAGAAAACTTGAAGTGGTGCTGTGGCTCAAGGGATAGAGTCCTTGAGCTGAAGAGCTCAGGAACTTTGCCCAGACCCAGAGTTCAAGCCCCATAACTGAACAAAAAAAAAAAAAGGAAGAAATATAGGAAAGAAGTTACAGTTCCAAGTCCAATTCTGACTATTTTATATGTTTTATGAAAATTTTTAAATGATTTTTTGGCTTTTTGTTTTTGTTTTGCAGTCCTGGGGCTTGAACTCATGGCTTCAGTATAGCCTCGGGCTCTCAAGGCTAAGGCTCTACCACCTGAGTCACCACTTCCAGCTTTTTCTCTGTATATGGTGGTTATTTGGAGATAAGAGTCTTACAGACATTCCTAGCCTAACTGACTTAGAACTGTAGTCCTCAGATCTCAACCTCTTGAGTAGCTAGGATTTCTCCAAGTAGCTACTATCTTTATTTTGAATTAGCCTGAAATCAAAGAGAAGAGAATCTACAAGTACTTTGAGACCTCCTCCTTGGAACATCTTGTGCAATTGCCTCTGTTGTCCTGCTGGTTGGAAATGAAGAGAGCTAGCTATTAAAATTCACTCAGCAGTTTAGCCCTGGGGCCTGGATAAATGGCTGCTGGGCCATAGAGCCTCACTGGGTTCTAGAAGGTATGGTAACCTTTAGAAATCTTTCTTTCCACAGAAAGCAAGAAGAAAAATATTGACAAGATACTTCAAAATCAATCAAAAATAATTTTCTGGCCTCAAAATTAGGAATACATGTTTGATATTTTAAAGCCGGCAAGCCAGATGAATGCTTATACTAGGCAAACTAGCCAGGCGTGTAAAACACTGGGGCATAAGGAATTATGATTCTATAAAAGGAAACTTTAAGTAGGACTTTATTTCTTTATGATCAAGCCACGGAGGAAGTATTGTTTGAGAAATCTCTGCTGCAAGTAAGTAATTTGATAAGAAAAACTTCATAAAATTTCTTAGGTGGTAATTGATGATAGCATGATCAATAAAGAATAAATAATAAGAAAAGAATGCAATAAGTAATGTTCAATATACAATAGCCAAAAGTAAGTGCTAAACTAAAAGTATATTTATCAAACAAGGGAGGAAAGAGCCCAAATCCCATAACACAAAGACTTTAATTTTACAGATGAAAATGAAATAGAAAGAGTAGTATGACTTGGTAAAGGAATACAAAGTACTGAGGGGTTGTTTTTCTTGTGTGTTTGTTTGTTTTAATTTTTTTTGTTTTTTGTTTTGCCTTCTGCCATACTCATTTTGTTAAGCGAGCCAAAAGCTGTGAATTATAAGTGGTTTATATGCTACAAACTTGCAAATGATCACATTTGCTAAGAGCTTAATGAATAACCAGGAAACACAGTATTTTTGTGGTTGTTTTGTTTGTTTCCTTTGTGACAGTACTAGTTCTTGAACTCAGGACCTTAGCTCTCACTTGGCTTTTTCACTGATAGCTGGTGTGTTATACCACGTGAGATACAGTTCTACTTCTCACTTATTGTTAATTAGTTGGCAGTGAGAATCTTAGAGATTTATTTGCTTGTGCTGGCCTCAAACGACAATTCTTCAGATCTCAGCCTCCTAAACAGCTGGGGCTCTGGGTGTAAACCACAGGTGCCTAGTACAATAAAGTTATCTTTTTTATTCTGTAACTAATTCACTAATGTGTATTAAAACTCTATTTTCTGTAAGGTTCTGTTCTGGGCATGGAGGATGCCTTCCTTCCATCTTGAGTAAGTCATTCACATTAAAGGTAGAAACTGAATATATTCTATTCAAGTTAACTCTCCATCTCTATCAGGGTTCACTGGAGAAAGATGGCCACTATTGTGCCACCTATGTGCATAGATTTATTTCAAAGAGTTGGTCCATGTAAATGTGATGACAAGGCCAAAATCCAGCATGGGCAGATCTGAGACCTGCAGGGCAGGTGGGCAGGCTGGACACTCTAGCAGGAGTTAATTGATGCTGCCAAACCTTGGGTTTCGTTAGTAAGACATTTCAGCTATTGAATAATCCCAGCAACATTATCTAGAACAGTCTCTTCTACTTACAGTCAACTGGTTGTAAATAGCAATTATATATCCTAAATATTTTCACTGCAACACCTGAAATGAGTTTTTTTTTAATTCCTGAATGTTAAAACCTACTGAAGCTGAAACATAGAAATATCATCGTATCATCTACTCAAACATTTCATTATGTACCTATCACATTCTCAGTTCTGAGACAAATAGAGAAAAATCCCTATCCTCTAAAGAAAGGACATAAATTAGGCATCAGTAGCTCATGCCTGTATTCTTAGCTACTCTAGAGGTTCAGATGTGAAGATGAAGGTTTGAAACCAGCCCAAACAAACAAACAAACAAAAAACTCTATAAGACTCTTATGTCCAATTAACCAACAAAAAAAAGCTGAAAGTGGAGCTGTGGCTCAAGTGGTAGAGTGTCATTCTTGAGCAGAAAAAGCTAAGGGACAGCATCCAGTCCGTATGTTCACATCCCAACATCAGTACAAAAAAATGAAAAATGAAAAAATAGAAAGAAAAAGGGACTTAAGTTATTCACATAAACACATAGTAAAAAATGATGAGGCTACAAATACTATTACAAAGACCATCTGCTATCTGCCAGACAAAGAACGAAGGAAAAGCTGAAAATACAACAAGTAGTTGACTTTGTCCTTGGAGAATGGATAAAATAAGAGCAAGGGAATCCAGAGGGGACCATTCCTTGTGGGAGAAACAGCATGCACAGATGTGTAGAGTCAAATAAGTGTGTGATGTGTGCAAGAATGGTCCATGGTTTCACTCTGGCTGTATGGAAATGTACTCATCAAAACCTCTTATTTTGTCACTGACCACCCTGCCCCTATCCAAGCATTTATTCCAAAGACATTAGCACATTTGCAGACAAAACAGAGAGATCAGGAGATTCTTCCAGTCACACAGAAAACCTTCAAGATATCACACTCACCACTGCCAATTCCTGCTAAAAGCTAGATTCTACTGGCTCTTCAAGTTGAGTTTTGCCACACCTGAGAAAGGAGCATTCATGTATCTGTCATTTCACATTAACTTTCTTTGAGCCTTTAACTTTCAACAAACGTATAGCCATTGATTTTCCAAACAAGATGCTCAGTAATTTATCTACCACAACATTAAAACCATACTTATTTTACCACTCAGGCAAGGTTAGTGTGTGTGTGTGTGTGTGTGTGTGTGTGTGTGTGTGTGTGTGTGTGTGTGATTCAGTTGCTGTGCTCAGGGGAATAGTATACACAGAGAAAATATATGGGAGCCACAAGTTCAGAAGAAAGTAAAATTCGTATATGAGATTCCTGTTGTTTTTTTTTTTTAGTGTTGTGTCCCCTATTCATTTTCTTTACTTCCTCTGAAACATCTCTGTGTGCCCCAAATCCTACCCTTCTTCAGGGAAGTTCTGTTGGTTTGCAACTCACTGTTAAATAGGCAAAGCTCCTGCCTTGCTTATTCCAGGCCCAACCTCTTCCATGCCTGTATTTAGCTCAATCATTCTTTTTCTGCAGAGAAATTCATGATTTTACTAATGAACTCAGCAGACATGGGTTTGTTTGCAAGACTGACATCCTTATAATACTCAAAAATGATGTGCCTAGCTTTGAGTCTAATGCAACGTTTTTTTAAAAATTATGATAATTATAGGAATTAGAGGATTTCAGACACTTTCCAGAGCAGCTTTTAGTCTGGTTTGTGTCACTCTAAATTGAGTACAAGTAAATTGTACCTCTTACTTCTTTCAGCCACTCACGCTTCCCTCTTTATGTAGGGAAGACCGAAGTCCTAAAACAGGAAGTGATGTCACCAAGTGCTTGGTTTCCTATCCCCATAAAGTGCATTACTTTAATTAAATCTATCAAAGAGGTTAATAAAAAGGAGACTAGGGAGAAATGAGGTTATTGATCAGAGACATTACATAAATGGATATCACCCCAGAGTGGATGTTAACAGATATGCGTACCCTCAAGGCCAATCAGAGCTCAGCTTCCACAGTGGGAGACTGTTGGTCTTGTCTTGTCATTCTTCAATTACTTCCCAAAGACGAAGAAGGAGGCTAGAGGCTTGCAGTTAGATTACATCACATTTGCATACTCCTTTACAATTATTTTGTACTGTCTCATTTTAATTCCCAGACAAATTTTACAGTAGAGGCAAACCACACATTTGCAATCTATTGGATCCCAATTTGGAGAGCAGAATTCAAGCCTCCCCAGCATGACTGTAACACTTGGAGAGAGTGTGGTCAGGAGGTTACCTCTGTGTGTGTGTGTGTGTGTGTGTGTGTGTGTGTGTGTGTGTAAAGAGGAACTAGTGCTTTAGTGAAGTTAAATGGTATTGACACACGCTGACTAATAGTCTTTATGAGAAAATATCCCATTACAGAGTGGATGCTGATCTATTCTGTGTGTGTGTGTGTGTGTGTGTGTGTGTCTCCTGGGGCCTGAACTCAGACACTTCCTCTCTTTTTTACTCATAGCTGTCACTCTACCACTTGAGCCATGCTTCCAGTTATGGCATTTTGCTAATTCATTGGAGGTAAGGCTGGTGTGGATTTGTCTACCCAACATGACTTTAAACTATGATCTTCAGATCTTATCCTCCTGAGTAGCTAGGATTACAAGCGTTAGCCATCAGTTCTTGGCAATGCTGGTCTATTATTAAGAGAAAGGTTTTGTTTAAGTCTTACTCTATCCTTAGAACAAGGTCATACATAACTTCTTTTGGATAGAGAGTAGAGACTTCTCTGAGAAAAGAGGGACATCAGGGTAGACACAATATCTTAGAAAAACACCCAAGGCCAAGCAGGTAAGAGAATCACACTGGCTGGGACTGCACCTTGAAGGTTGTATGGACTCAAAGTCACTTTCAGAGGGGTGAGGGTCCATGGAGGCCCATGCAGGAATGGCAGGAGTATGGGAGCAGCATCTTACCTCCCCAGACTTGGTCCCCACAAAGCTTGGAAAGAAAGTCTACAGGTGCAGCCTGGTGGATAAAGAAGAATGTGCTGCCGTGTAAGGTGGGGAGAAGGCAAGAAGTACTTTCACAACAGGAAAGCTCTTGGGTGTAGCTCCAACCCTGGAATTCTGAAGCTGTGGTTGGCATCCTGGGGAGATCTTCCTTTGAATTCATGCTGCAGGTTTCCTCCCATAAAATCCCTGGAACAACCAACTATCTAGAATTCAAGGATAGGGATGCCTAAAACCTAGGGGTTAAATGCCAGTCCATTTGCTTTGATGCCTAATACATAACTTGCCAGTGTGATCTAACAGAGATCCAGGTTTTAGACCTGTGGTAATTCCTCCTTGTACCTGACTAGTTCCCTGCTTCCTAAGTCCCTAACTCCAAGGATGTTTGTTTAGACTTTTCATTTTCAATTTTATGAATTGTCATAGCATCTCACTTTCAGAGGAGGAAACTGAGGTTTGAGGTGATCCTGTAACTTGACCAAGGTTACAAAGAGTTAAGGAGCAAACCCTGGTCTTCTATCTGCATCTCTTTGAATCCAGTTTCCTGGTGGTCTCTCAGAGCCAGTGCTGGATGACTGGGTTGGAGGTGATAGCCTTGTCTACATGCATGCCTCCTTAGGTCTGTCATTTGTCACTTATATGACTTATCTAACTCTTGGCTTCTTTGAATATTAATTTTCCTTCTCTGAAAAGTAAATGCTATTCTTTCCTGTTAGTGAAAGAGCTGTTATGGACAGTATGTTAATAAAAAAACTATAGAATACTGCAAATAAATATAGGGTAAACCATGATCCTGATATTGCTCAGGAATTGGTGAGTTCGCAGTTGGATGGAAGAACTCATAGAACCAGGAATAATGAATTATTTATTTTTGTGCCAGTCCTTGGCTTGAAATCCAGACTGGGTGTGGGCAGAATTCCTTTGCTTTTTTTGCTTATGGTTGGTGATCTGCCATATGAACCACAGCTCCATCTACTTCTCATTGAAGATAAAGGTCTCAAAGACATTGATGCTTGGGAGAACTTCAAACCGTGATCCTCAAATCTCATCCTCTTAAGTAGGCTAGGATTATAGGAGTGAGACACCAGCATCTGGTCTCATCTATTTCTTTAACAAATCTTTTATATTATTTTATATGAGGCTCATGAAAAAAGCCTTCAACATAGCTCATCTGTAAAGACCTTGGTTTCTTTTTCACATCTCAGATGACCACTTAGGTCAGTTACTGAGAATTGTTGTTGAATTGTTACCTATGCTATAGCTGTGTTGAAAATGAAATAAAGTAAAAAAAAAATGACCTTACTGCTGGCCTCCAAAAAGTCTTTGGTCAATTCAGCACATTTTGCAAGCTAGAAATTCACTCCTCAAATTGTCTAGTTAGATTTTTTCTCTCTCTCTCTCCCAGAAAGGAAAAAAAAAGTAGTCTGCTCAAAATTAAAAGTCTGCTTCACAAAGAAATATCATTGTGGAAGCACAATTCAAAAAGTATTTACTGAGTGTTCTATAGACTCTGAACCAAACTAAGAATTGAACTGTTGCAAGGAGGCAGGGTAGAGATGGTCACCTTGAATACTATTGTCTGTAGACTTGGTCCCTATCGTCAAAGCAGTGAGAAGTTCCAGAGGAACTACGCTAGTGTAGGTAGAATTTTAGAAGTCAACAGATGAGGAAAAATACAGACTAAAACCAGGTGTCAATATAAACAAAAAAATAGATGTTTGGGCATTCCTGAGAGTGAAACAGAAAACGATAATTTGGCTTGGTGTACAGTTAATGAGTCCATGAAAGACTTTAGAGCAAAACAGTTAGCATGATGAAATACAAAAACTTCCAGCCAAGGGTTATATTTAGGATCCTTTTAATTTTGAAGAGCTTATTATCAGCAACAACTCTAATCAAATTTAGTGCACGTCACAACAAAAATTCCAAAGGGAGAAATGTAGTGCTGGCTCTTATAACTAGAAAGTTCGAGTATGACTTTGGTCATGACTATTCAGGTGTGAAATAATGTCTTCAACACTATGATTAAATTCATTTTTAGGCTATGTTAGAGCAGTAGCAAGATGTCTGCCAATAGCTCCAGGATTAGCTGGGTTCTAGAGAATATGGGCTCACAGAAAGAGCACATGGAAAAGGTACTGCAGGAAATGATCATCCCTGGTCACTTACGGTGGCCCAATTACTGTGCAAATGCTGAGGTAGGGAAAGAACCCTAGTCCCCTTCACCTTCTGTACGACCTGAGTTACATCATGAAGACAGAGTAATTTCTCAATGGAAAAGACATTGGGCAATCTTTCCTCTCTGCCAAGTATACTATTTAAGCGTGATGTAAACATATTTACAATTTAAGCTGAACATTTTTTTCCTCTTTAACCTCTAGCTCCATGAAACAGTTCTTTATCTTGAAGAAATTTCCTGCAGCCAAGTGAATTATGACACCTTAAAATTTTAAATGTACTTTACTCTGTTCATACAGTTATTGTTTCTTCACATTCACATATTCAATATTTCCCTTGATTTTACATTTATTGGATGATATAGATAATTAACCTTCACAAAGTAGTTCAAAATCTAGCTCACAGTAAAACAAATATTCAATAGGATTTGAAAGAATATTCATTTTTGTGGTTTCTCTGAAAGACACAATAGCCAGCTTACATTTGTGGTTGGCAATGATCTGTCCCCACTGATGTATTTTAATATTGTCATTAGCTTTGTACACATTTGGAAGGGTGTTGAGCTGTAGAATTTTGAAGTGCCAGAGCTGAAAGGATTATGGAATCCAGCTGAATGTCTGAGTTGTGTATATGAGAAAAATAAGACCAGGAGACTTGGCCCTGATCACATAGCTGAAAAATGAATGAAGGGATGCATGAACACAATTTAATAGTAAGCCATATAAGTACCACAAACTAACTGATTGTGTCACTGGAGCTCCGGAATTTAATATGTAAGAATTATCCAGATTTCTTCTAGTCTGCCCTGTCAACTCTTCAAAAAATTCTTTTATTTAATAGACATAAAGGGGCCGGGAGTTTGGCCAAGTGGTAGAGTGCTGGCCTAGTGTGCACCAAGACCTGGGCTTGATTCCTGAGTACCACATATATAGAAAAGCCAGAACTGGTGTTGTGGCTCAAGTGGTAGAGCACTAAGCTTGAGTAAAGCCCAAGGACAGTGCTCAGGTCCTGAGTTCTGTCCCCAGGACTGGCAAAAAAAAAAAAAAGATATAGAGTAGTTGTACACGTTTATGGGTTTATATGACATTTCAATGCATGTGTGTCATACTTAACCATCAGACTGGCATAATTGATGTATCTATTACCTCAAGATCTTCGTGTGTCCTGGGGCTTGAACTCAGGGCTAAGGCACAATTCTTAGCTTTTTTGCTCAAGGCTGGTGCATCACCACTTGAATCACAGCTCCATTTCTATCTCATTTTTTATGGTTATTTGGTGATATGTCTCACTGAATTTCCTGAGCTGGGCTGGCTTTGAACTGTGATCCTCAGATCTCATCCTTCTGGATGGCTAAGTGCACACATTTGAGCCACTGTGCCAACTTTTGATTGACATTTTGTTGTCACCAGTAAGGATTTTCTCTCTCATCTTCTAAGAAAACCTGTTTTTCCTTCGGTCACAGATGTAGAGTCTCACCTAGAGTCCCACAGGAAATGATGTGAATGCCTATGGTTTTTCACCTCATCAGGTTGTGATGATGAAGGAAAAGGAGAGAAGCTGAACAGATCAAGAGCTACTAAGGACAAAAAGGGAAATGTTTGGTGTGGGGTGAAGAACTAAAGGGCCCTAGAATTGCTGATGCTATTGAGAGAACTCAAAACAGAAAATGAATTGTGAGTTCACAATTGGTTGCTAATCAAGGGAGAGAGGTCTCCATTTCTGAGGTGGAGACAATTTACTCTCAGCATCATTGAAGAGTCCGAGAATTATTTGTTAAGATGTACTATATAGAGCTCTGCTTCTCTGTTTGACATATAGCTAATGTCAATGGAAATGGAAACAGACCTGGGAATGAGATCAAAGCACCCTTTCTTGCCTGTGAAAGACTTTCTGTTACTTTTAAAATGTATAAGGTCAAACCTAGTGTGCAAACATTTTGCTGGGTTAAAATTGGTTGAACATTATTAAGTAATTGAACATAGTTCAGCCAGTTATTAGAACTTTAACTCTTAACAACATATCAGCTTACTTTAAGATAAAGATTGGTTATTAAATTCCTTATCCTCAAATAAAAGGTATTTGTCAGGATGATTCTTGGTGCCTGGCTGTTGCTGTAAGTAAAATCTGGGGTGAGGAGAAAAGCTACAAAGGGGGGCCGGGAGTTTGGCCTAGTGGTTAAAGTGCTTGCCTAGCATGCATGAAGACCCGGGTTCGATTCCTCGGTACCACATACATAGAAAAAAGCCGGAAGTGGTGCTGAGGCTCAAGTGGTAGAGCTCTAGCCTTGAGAAAGTCCAAGGACAGTGCTCAGGCCCTGAGCTCAAGCCCAGGACTGGCAAAAACAACAACAACAACAACAAAAAACCTACAAAGGTTTCAGAGATGCCAGCCCAGGTGGTTTATGAACATCAGGAAGGGACAAGTTTCATATTATATCAAACTGATGGTGAGGGGGTTTGTAGAATGGCAGGAGCATTAAAACAATGACATTTAACCAGAAGAAATTATTATTATTATTATTATTATTATTATTATTATTATTATTATTACATTTGCCAGTCCTGGGGCTTGACCTTAGGGCCTGAGCACTGTCCTTCAGCTTTCTCAAGGCTAGAGCTCTACTACTTGAGCCACAGCACCACATCTGGCTTTTTCTGTGTATGTGGTATGGAGGAATCAAACCCAGGGCTTCGTGCATACTAGGCAAGCACTCTACCACTTCTCCATACTCACGGCCCCCAGAAAAAATTTTTTGTAACAACAACGACAAAAGGGAGTTTTCTAAACCATTTTAGGTTTGGAAGGAGCTTTCTATGTTTTCTTTTTTCCCTTCTTGAATCAAAAGACAGGATCTAAAATTGCCCAAGATGGCCTTGAACCTTTCCATTTCAATTGCCTCTCTCTCCTGAGTGTCAGGATCACAGACAGGTACCACCACCACCAAATTCGCCATCATTCATCATTTTGCCACCTCCGTAGTGCTGAGGAAACCTGCCCTGTGCCACTCATTCCTATGAGAAATTCACAAATACCCAGCAGAAAGTTCTCAGAAATAAGAGTTGTTTGGTCTTATAGTTTCCTTGTGTGTGGAGTTGGGGCTGCATGACTTGTGAAGTCAGATGAAAGAGTATACTGTGTGGATACTAGATAATGTTTTACTCAAATAGTCACTTTGTAAGATGCTGGAAACTTTCCATTTTCCCCACATAATTCTGTCTGCTAATGTCAAAAAAAAATTCCTTTTTAAACTAGAGCCCTGCCAGGGTTCTCAAAGAACAAATGTAGTAGCATTTATTTGGAAGAAGAAAGACAGTAGGTTAAGTTTTGTTGTTGCTGTTGTTTTAACTCAACTCTTGTAAGAAAAAGATTACAGATAAGAAAGCATTTTATCTACTCCAAAGTCAAATCAGTATGGATTCTGGTACCTACTGCATTTTTCTTGACTTGTATGCAAAATCAGATATTTTTCCTTTAGTATATCTCAGTCACAACTAGAATTTTAGACAGAACACTCATTTGATTTTTTTAAAATATAACTAGCAAAACTGTATAGCAATACAAAACTAATTTTATACCTTAGCAAAAAAGTGCAGTCAGCAGATAATCCACTCTTTTTATTATTGAACTTTTTATTTTAGGACTCCCCCTTGGGACAATTCAGAGACTAAAACCTTACTTTTCCGAGTTCTCGGCATCTGTTACAATTGCCTATAGTTCATTCTGGAAGTGAAAAACCCATGGCCACTCTTCTTGAGCTAACACTTGCAACCAAAGTAACCTCTATTTTAAGTGACTTATGTTATTCACTTCAGGCATATGATTTAATTCTTCCCAACAACCCCAACTCCTAATTGAACAAGAAAGAAACTGGTATTGAGAAGTTATTCAATTCCTCTCAAATCACAGAGCTCACGATTGGCAGAGCTGTCTTCATCTTTGAAACTCTTGAACCCATCACCTCTTTTTCTGCGTTATTATTATCATTTACCTTTACGTAGTTGTACAAAGGAGTTACAGTTCAACATGTCAGTTTATGCAGTACAATGCCTTTCATCGTTCTCTTTGCCTCTCCCAGCCTTACCTATTGTCTCACTTTTCTAGTTTCATTTTCACATGGATGTATTGAATTATATGACTGTATTCTCCATCCTCTCCTCTCCTCTGCCCACCACCTTGTTTCACTTTCCTGGTATTCATTTTGTGAGACTGTTAGTTGTTCAGAGAAACACTAATAGAAATCAGTAATACACTTGTGTAAATGTATGTACGACCCTGTATGTTTCTGCCTATGTATTTATGAATTAGATCGAATTTCCACACACAACAAAAAATATGTGCTCTTTGTTTCTCTGTCTGTCTGTCTGTCTGTCTGTCTGTCTCTCTACCTATCTATCGTGATTAGTGAAGCAATGAGCATGGCTATATGGCTACATGCATTTTTACTGTATCCTGACTTGCAATCTTTTGGATAAATGATTGGTAGTAATTCTAGGTTTAGATTTTAAGGCATCTTGTCTGTCTTTTTTTGTCTTTACAACATCCCCCTACTTTTAGCATACCCACAAGATAAAGAATCCTAACCATCTCTTGGGATTAAAAGTGTTTAATAGTACATGCAAATACTTGATCTGCCAGCAGGCAAAATATGACCTCATTGCTATAATGGTTTTCATAATTTGTTTAATTCCATAAAATCTTACTTGGAACCTATTTAGAAGATAAAAATATATTTTAGTAGCACATTTATATGGTAAATGCAAGTGTGTAGCGTTTACTTATTATAAAGAACTGAGCTATTTTTATAGTTATAAACTTTTGAAATGAAAGAAAAATAACATTTAATAAACCAGGCCCTGGTGGCTCATGCCTGTAATCTACCTCAGAGGCTAAGACATGGAGAATTTGGGATGGGAGCAAGCCTGGGCAGAAATGTCTGCAAGACTCCATTTCTAGTTTATCAGCATAAATCCAGGCTGGAGGTATGGCTCAAGTAGAAAACCATTGGCCTGATCAAGAGTCAAGTGAGACTGAATTCAAGCCCTAGTACCTAGCACAAAAATAACATTTATAACTTGATCAATAATGGCATAGAAAACGTTTGCACATTGCTGGAAGCACCTTCGGAAAATAATTACTTTAGTCTTTTTTCCTCCTTCCATCTCTCCCTTCCTTCCACTCTTCTTCCTTCCATTTACTTCCTTTACTTTTACTTTTTCATTTCAGAACAAGTACCAAATACTTCCCAGGTACCAGGGACTAGAGGATACAAAAGGGGCTTGCTAATAAAAGATTGCACTTTAAACCAAAAAGAAATGACATGATCATAATTTCAGTAATAAAGGTGTTAAATAAAGTGCAAAGTATTATGGGAGTTAGAAGTGGGAGCGGCGATACTAGCTGGTTGTGCGGTGGAAATCTTGGAGCTTTTGGGAAAGAGCAGGAGAGGGACTAAAGCACTATTTGAGGGGCACGTGGAGGGGAGCAGGAGTTTAGGACAGGTAAAGTGAGTTGAGGTCACATAGGAAAGTCTATGGCTGTCTCCCTGGGAAAGGCGGCTCTGGTAATGAGGCCAACAGAATGTGTTGTAGCAGGGGAATGAAGTTCTTTTTGTGATGTGCATGAAGAAAACTCCTATATTTTGGTTTAAACAGGGAGTGCCTCTAGTCAGAGAACCACGGACATGAGAATTAGGACTCCACTAACAGTGTAATATTGACCCTTCCTGTCCACATCCCACCAGCATCTGTTGTTATTAGATTTCTTGATCACGGCCAATCTAATTGGAGTGAGATGGACTCTCAAAGTTATTTTGATTTGCATTTCTTGTATGGCCAGAGATGTTGAGCTTTTCTTCATGTGGCTATAGGTCATTTTTATTTCCTCTTCAAAGAAGCCTCTCTTTAAGTTTTTAGACCACCTTTTAATGGGATGGTTGTTTCTTTGAGGATTTGTTTATGAGATTCATTTTTTTTTAGTTGTAGGTATATTTTAGACATGAAGCCCTTGTCTATTGTATAGCTAGTGAAGATCTCCAACTCTGTGGACTTTCTATTTAACTTGATAGCTGCGTCCTTTGCCGTACAGAAGCTCTGCAGTTTAATGCAGTCCCATTTATCCAAACTTTCTTTAATTTGTTGTGTTTCTGGGTCTTTATAAAGAAAGTTTCAACCTGTGCCAAGGAGACCTAGTGTATCTCCTATTCCTTCCTGTAAAGTTTTGAGGGCATCTGCTTTTACCTCAAGGTCTTTGATCCATTTGGAATAAATTCTGGTACAGGGTGACATAGAAGGATTCAGCTTTAGCTTTTTTTTTTTTTTTTTTGCAGGTGCTTAACCAATTCTGCCAGCACCATTTGTTGAAGAGGCTGTCTTTATTCCATGTTATTTTTTTGTTTTGGCTCTGTTATCAAAGATTAGGTAGCCATAGGCCTGTGGGTTGATATCTGGGTCTTCAGTTCTTTTTCATTGGTTCTCAGGCCTATTCTTGTGCTAGTACCAAGCTGTTTTGATTATTATAGCTCTGTAATAGAGTCAAAAGTTTGGTATTGATATTCCTCCAGCCCTGTTCTTTCTGCAAAGGACTGTTTCTCTATCCAGGGTCTTTTATTATTCCATGTGAATTTTTGGATTGCTTCCTCTATTTCATTGGAGAATGACACTGGGATATTGATAGGTCTGGCATTGAATTTGTTGATAGCCCTTGGCAGGGTTTCTGTTTTCATAATGATAATTCTTCCAATCCAGGAACATGGGAAGTTTTTCCATTTCCTTAATTCTGTTTTAATTTCCTTTTCCAGGTTTTTAAAGTTTTCACCATAAAGGTCCTTTACATCCTTAGTTAATTCCTAAGTATTTAATTTTCTTTGAAGTTATTGCAAAAGGAGTTGCTTCCCTGATTTCTGCCTCACTCTTCATGTTATTGGCATATAGGAAAGCCATTGATTTATTTTTATTTTTATTTTTTTGCTTATCCTGGGCTTGAGCTTAGGGCCTGAGCACTGTCTTTGGGTTTTCTCAAGGCTAGAGCTCTACCACTTGAGCCACAGCACCATTTTTGGCTTTTCGCCATGTTATGTGGTACCGAGGAATCGAACCCAGGTTTTGCTAGGCAAGCACTCTACCACTAGGCCAAACTCCCAGCCTGAAAGCTATCGATTTTTTTAAAATAATTTTTTATTGTAATTAATAAAAGGGTTACATTATATTCACCAAATAAAAGGTGCATAACTTCACAAACATTGATACTCTCTCATGACATGGTCTCCATTTCCCTCCCACTTTCCCCCCGCTTATCTTGATTTCCCCCTTCCCTATCCAATTTCAAATAACCAATTAAGCAAATATAAAATATATCAGATAACAAGGTGAAATATTGTAACAATATGAGATAACCAAGGGATGGCAAAAGAGATGAGAGATAACATAGTACATTAAGGACAACAGTCATTCATTATATGGGAAAGCTATTGATTTTTAAGGGTTAATTTTATACTCTGCTACTTTGCCAAAGTTTTGAATCAGCTCAATAATTAGGACTCCAATGAAAAGATGCATTCTTGGGCAACTCCTCCTCCCTTTCCTCCTTCCTTACTTCCTTCTTCCTTCTTTTCCTGCCTCCTCTTCCCTCCTCCTCTTTTCTTCTGCTCCTTTCTCCTTCTCTCTTCTTTCCTCCTGCTTTCCCCTCTTCTTTCTACCACCACCACCTACTCCTTTTCCTTTTCCTTTTCCTCTTCCTCTTCTTTTCCTTCCTCATTCTGTCTAGTTATATTTCGTGTGTGTGTGTGTGTGTGTGTGTGTGTGTGTGTGAGAGAGAGAGAGAGAGAGAGAGAGAGAGAGAGAGAGAGAGAGAGAGAGAGAGAGAGAGAGAGAGAGACAGAGAGAGAGAGAGAGAGAGAGAGAGAGAGAGAGAGAGAGAGAGAGAGAGAGAGAGACCTGGGTTGTTTTTTTTTTTTTTTTTTTTTTTGCCAGTCCTGGGGTTGAGCTCAGGGCCTGGGCACTGTCCTTGGACTTTCTCAAGGCTAGAGCTCTACCACTTGAGCCTCAGCACCACTTCCAGCTTTTTTCTATGTATGTGGTACTGAGCAATCGAACCCGGGTCTTCATGCATGCTGGGCAAGCACGCTACCATGAGGCCAAACTCCCGGCCCAAGACCTGTTTTTTTGAACACAGTGTGTCAGAAGATAAATACTCTGTGGCTGAGCTCTACTTCCAGCTCTGGGCTGTTTTTTTTGTTTGTTTGTTTTTTATTGTCAGGATAATGTATAGAGGGGTTAGAGCTACATTCATCAGGTAGCAGGTGCATTACTTCTCACACATTGATACCCCTTCTCATGTTTTTGTCTCCATTTCCCTCCCTCACCCCTTCTCAATCATCTTGTTTTCTCCCATTCTCTGTCCTATTTCAAATAAGCAAATAAACATATATACAATATACCAGTAACAAAGTCGGATACAATAACAATAGGAGAGTAACCATAAGGGGAAATAAATAGAAAAGAATAACATAGTACATTAAGAACAACTATTACACAAGATAAAGCTGTTTCCATACCCTAGAGCTCCTTTCATTTAGTCTATACTACGTGGCCTTACATACATAGATTTTGAGCTGTTGTAATCTTCAACTAGGAGAGTCCTAGATGTGTACTAATTTTTACAAATGAAGGAAACTATTGAGCCTATGTTCCTTTGGGTCTGGCATACTTCATTTAATATGATTTTTTCCAAGTCTTTCCATTTCCTTACAAATAGGGTGATGTCATTCTTTCTGATGGCAGCATAGAATTCCATTGTGTATAAATACCACATCTTCTTGATCCAATCATCCACTGAGGGGCATCTGGGTTGATTTTATATCTTTGCTATGATAAATAGTGCTGCAATGAACATCATTGTGCTATTGGCTTTAGTATGTCCTTGTTTCTGGACATTTGGGTAAATGCCAAGGAGTGGACTTGCTGGCTTATAGGGGAGTTCTATGTTTAGTTTTTTTGAAGAATTGCCATACTGCTTTCCATAGTGGTTGAATGAGTTTATAGTCCCTCCAGCAGTGTAGAAGTGATCCCTCCTGGCCACTACTTCACCAGCATCAGTTGTTATTAGATTTCTTGATCATGGCCATTCTAACTGGAGTGAGGTGGAATCTCAAAGTTGTTCTGATTTGCATTTCTTTTATGAGGGTTTTTTTTTTTGTTGTTGTTTTAATGCTGCTACTAGGGTTTGAACTCAGAGCCTAGGCACTGTCCCTTAACTTTTTGCTCAAGGCTGGCCCTGTACCACTTGAACCACAGCTTCGTTCTTGCCTTTTGTATTGGTAATCTTGAGAAAAGAATCTCATAGCCTATAGTCTTTCCTGCCCAGGCTGACTTCAAAACACATTCTCAGATTTCAGCCTTTTGAGTAGCTAGCATTGCAGGCATGAGCTACCGGCATCTGAGGTACCTGATTATTTTTCAGATAATATCTGGATTCCTGCCTGGGAGCATTTAAACTAAGGTGCAGATTATTTTAGACTTCCTGTTGTTGGGATGGCATGTGCAGGCTACTATGTCCAGCTTCCCTCTGTGGAGATGGGAAGATTCTTCTTAATCTGGGCAGGAGATAAGGTCTGAAAAAGAGTTCAGGGAGAGGTGAAGGATTCAGAGATACCACAGCTGGGAGTTGCCTGCCTCTAAGTTCTCATCTTCCTGAAACCTGGATGAATGTGACTTTATTTGGACATAGGGTTTTTACAGAGACAATAAAGCCAAATAAAGTCATCCCAATCCAGTAACTGGTACCTTATTGGTACCCAGAAAGAGTTTTGGATGTCAGCACACACACACACACACACACACACACACACACACACACACACACACACAGGTACTCAGTGCACTCACCCATGACTCTGCAAGTTAAGAAAAAGGAAGTGGACCAGAATGGTCTTTTCATAGAACTTCCAGGTACAACATGACCTTGTACACATCTTAAGTCGTCAGTTCCAATTCTGTGTCAATTTGTTTCAGCAGTATTAAGAAATTTCGTACCTGTGCAACCTTAGAAAGACAGGAGGGCAGTCATCAAACAGGACAAAAAGAAATTTAACTAGTCAGTAAGTCTACTAGAGAGAAAGGAGAAAGGAGCACCTTTATATGAGCAATCCTCTAGCTGGCCTTTGTAGGGCACATGGATGCAGATAAGTCGTTGCTACTAATTCGTGACTTTTACATCTTAATTAGTGGAGATGATAAACAATCCACTGGGAGCAGATCAGGTAACTGAGATGCAATGATGTGGAAATGTTGTACCCGAATTCCTAGAACCCCAAAAAGACCACCAGAGGCCACAGCCAAAGCTAAAGAGCCGGGGTCGTTTTATTTACAGTCTAGACTGAGGCCTCCGCGCACCAGCAGCCGGCAATGCTGAAAAGGCCCTGAGCAAGAACTTTACACTGCTTTTATAGGGAAAGTACAATTACCTGCTTGGCTATTTGACTCAAACCACTGGTCGAATCAGAGCTCAGGTGTCTAACCACTGCTCACCAAGCTGTTACCACCTGGGGTTCAAGTACATGGGCCCTAAACAGGGGGGGAGGGGGTCATTCCCAGAACATGGAACAATCTTGGCATAACAGAATGAATTACTAAAGTTCACAAAACTACACTGCAGCAGAACTGGCATTGAACATGTCTCTCCTGCCTCCCAGTTCAGTTCTGAGCATGGATTCCCTTACAAAATAAAAATGGAGTGGAAGAAGAGGCTTAGGAAAAGGAAACTTATGTTCTCTCAGGATCTGTCCCTATTTTCAAAAGTTCTGTCCCTAAAAAGAGCTATATAATGTGTGATAGTTGTTCTTAATGTACTATGTTATTTCTCATCTTATTTGCTGTCCTTTGGTTATTCTCATATTGTTACAGTATCTTACTTGTTATTTGGTATATTGTATATATATTTGTTTATTTGAAATAGAAAAGGAAAGGGGGAGAAAAAAAAGGAGGGGAGAGGGTCGGAGGAGGGAAATGGGGACAAAAACTGAGAAGGGGTAGCAATGTGTGTGAAATAATTCATCTTCTATCTGGCGAATATAACTGTAACTCCCTTATTAATTACAATTTAAAAAATAAACATAAAAACAAAACAAAACAAAAAGTTCTGTCCCTAAATGGCAACATGATAATCTGCTTGTAGTTTTCCAATTCCCCAGCCCACTAACTCTGCCCTAAGTATTTGAGAGTTCTGTCCTATTTCTTCTAAATCTCCAAAGAATGACAAGAGAGACATCATTGCTTTGTCTGCTTTTTAATCTTATCTGCTACACGATTGAGACTTAGAATAAGTAAGTTACTGCAAGTTCAAAACAACTGTGACAAATGGTGGTAGCAAAACCAGAAGTGCTAGTCAATTGAAATAAGCACCAGCTCTACCCAGGGCAAGTAGTTCCCATCAAACCAAAGTACTGCATGCTGGCTTCCAGTAAGGAAATACATGTAGGTCATTTAATTCCATCTCTCCTTCTTTTAGGAAGGGCTAAAATTGGAGCCATCTAGAAAGAGGAGAACTTAGTCGCCCAGGAATTTCTTACAAGTTTCTGCTCAAGTAGGATTTAGGCAGCCAAGTCATGCTTGCGATCTTAGCTACTCCAGAGGTTAAGATAGGAGGATCGTGATTTGAAGCCAATCCTGGCAGGAAACTTGGTGAGATTCTTCTTTCCAATTCACTACCCCAAAAAACTGGAAGTGGAGCCGAAAGTTGTTGAGCACTAGCCTTGAGCATTTTTGGTTCTGCAGTGTATCAGATAACTCTTCAGACAACTTCAGAGACCTCAGGCTGTATTTTCCTTTAGGGCTGGTGCTCCAGGGAGAACTTGTAACTTTATCAATGTACATTTACAAGAGAAAAAAATCACGGGAGAGGCACTTGAAGAGCTATTTGTTTTGTTCAGTTGCTGTTAAAGAAATGTAAGACACAGAAGTATATAAACTGTGCTTCACACCTATTGTGCAACTAAAAATTAATATTTCATACATAATTTTATTTAATCTAAAAAGAACCAGGCTGCAAAGAAAGAGGTGAGTTTATATGTTTGAAGATAATCAAATGCACTAATGAGCATGCTTATCTTCAATGACAATCTGCTAACTGGAATCACGCACATAAAAATGGTATTATCCAGGCCGGGAGTTTGGCCTAGTGGTAGAGTGCTTGCCTAGCATGCATGAAGACCCGGGTTCAATTCCCCGGTACCACATTCACAGAAAAAAGCTGGAAGTGGTGCTCTGGTTCAAGGGGTAGAACTCTAGCCTCTAGAAAAAGTCCAAGGACAGTGCTCAAGCCCTGAGTTCAAGCCTTATGACTGACAACAATAAAATAAAATAGAAAATGGTACTATCCACTGACCTCGTGGTCTAAACTTTTTCTTTTTTTGGTCAGTCATAGGGCTTGAACTCAGGGCCTGGATGCTATCCCTGAGCTTTTCTGCTCAAGCTATCATGCTGCCTTGAGCCACAGCTCCTCTTCTAGTTTTCTGGTGATTAATTGGAGATAAGAGTCTCAGGGACTTTCCTGCATGTGCTGGCTTTGCACTGAGATCAGATCTCAGCCTCCTGAGTAGTTGGGATTACAGGTGTAAACGTTTTTTTTTTTATTTTAAATGCAATTTGCTCATCTATTTAGAGTGGTATGAATTAAATTTTGAGATTGCTAAGATCATGTGATCTGAATTCTTCAAAAAGCTCAGATTAACACATTGAGACTCATGGGAGATTGATTTTGCAAGGATCTGAGCCAGGGTCAGCTCTAGGATTCCTGTTCTATGATCTTTCTATTAAGCTATGGAGCCTTTGAGTGAAATTAAAAAGAACTCACATTTCCCCAAACAGAAACAGTTTAGCTTAAGTCCTGCTTTCTGGGCTCACATGTGAATCATTCAGTTACTAAACCGTCATCTAAGAAATCAGTGCAATGCTAGACTGTCTTTTTTTTTTTTTTGCCAGTCCTGGGCTTGAGCTCAGGGCCAGAGCACTGTCCTTGGACTTTCTCAAGGCTAGAGCTCTACCACTTGAGCCTCAGCACCACTTCTGGCTTTTTTCTATGTATGTGGTACCAAGGAATCGAACCCGGGTCTTCATGCATGCTAGGCAAGCACTTGAACCACTAGGCCAAACTCCCAGCCCCCTAGACTGTCTTTATGCTAACCTGTGTGCTGCCAACTCTGTTGCGCCCCAACCCCAGGTCATATGGGCTATGATCAACTTCACCACTTTGTACAAGAGAACTACAGGGCACCTAGCTGTAAACCTATAGGTCTGCCTTTGATAAATATCCCTGTTGAACCTGAGGGATAACAGCTTAGAAGTGTGTGTGTGTGTGTGTGTGTGTGTGTGTGTGTGTGTGTGTGTGTGTGTGTGTGTGTGTGTGTTTATTGATGGGGGATTGCAAGTCTCATAGGACTAATGAGAACTGCTCCACAGGTCTTTCTCCTTTCTCCTGATGGGACTATTTGAGGTATGGTAAGCAGCTGTTGGGAGGACAGTCTTGGGAGAAGCTGGTCTTGTGAGACAGGACAATCCACCACATTTGGCAGCCACCAGACTGATCTCTCCTCTTCCCATAGACTCTCCCCTCTTCCTGGTCTTGCTTCACTTTCCTCTCACTCTTGCTTTTCTGAGGAATCTTATTCTGAGTACAGTAGTGTTTGGAATCCTTCGCTTCAGGCTTTACTTTATTAAGAATCTAAACTAAGAGATGGCCTTGGAGAAAGAGAATGAACAAACATTAAATGAGTAAAAAGCTTGGTAAAGTGCTTAGAAGAGAGTTCAATGTATAGTCATGACTCCATGAGAGTAGGCGATTCTATGGCATCACTGTGTAGCTCTATCAAATGATAAATGCTATACTAGGATTATATATATATATATATATATATATATATATATATATATGACATTCTAAGCAAAAACTAGAATACCAGGAAGCAAGTGTCACAGGTATTGTGACTATACACAGTGACAATTGGAGAGAGAACACAGCTGGTGCTGTGGTTTTCTGTTATCTTTACAAAGCAGAGTTTAGATATACAGAACAAACATAGGCTCTGTACACATTTCTGTTCAGAAGCGTAGTCCAGGGCTTATTACCGTTTATCGTTGGAAATTTCCTACATGCAGGGCTTTTATTTTGTCATCTTAAGTCCATTTCCTTTCCTTCATTGTTTATAAAGATTGGGAGTCCTGGGGTGGAATTGTGATGAAATATTCCTCCTCCCTGCAGACAGAAGTATTTGCTTCTACTTCCATGCACTATGAGATGCTGGCCTCTCCCTTTGGGGGAAGTTTTGACCCATATTTAGGAGCCAGCCTCCTCTGTACTGAGCCTTCATACTGGTTTAGCAAGAGCTGGAGAATGACTTCCCTTGCTTTCTCCTCTCTTCTCCTGTTCTCTCAGCCCTGGGAGGCCATGGAGCAAATGCTGTTAAGTTGTGAGGTCTCTAGTCTTCTATACATTGCTTCCCTGCAAAAGATGGCTTCATGTGAGCAGGAAACATTTTTGTGGGGAGACTGGTTCTACTTTCTCAAATCATTTTTTTTTGCTTTAATGTGTATCATTTTAATGATAAAATAATTCACACCAGGAAAATAAAACCTTCCTAAACAATAGAAAACAAATCAAATCACTTTTTGTCTGTATTTGATCATCTGACCCATATCATACTCAACTCACTAGCACCCCGCCTTGCACCTTAAGTTAAACCTAACCTCTTGTTCTCTTGCAATGCCTTTCATCTCCCAGCCTGTGTGAACCTCTCCTAAGTTTGCTTTACATCTCCACTGCCTGATTACTGTCCAGCCAATCTCTCTGCTTCTTAGAGACACCAGGAATGTGAGTATCTAAGGTTCTTTGGACTAATAGCCCAGATGACTCTTCCTTTTGATATTAGCCTATCTTGTTTCTTCTTATATGCAGAGCTGAGGGTACAGGTCACATTTCTAGAATGTTCCCTGGCCATGGGATCTATGATATCTCAGTTGCGATTTTAGGGGTTGGGGATTTAGCTCAGCAGAAGAGCCCTTGCCTGGCAAGTGCAAGGCCCTGAGTCCAGTCTTTATATTTCTTTACCCAATTGTGGTGCACTGAAGAACTGTCATCTTGGTTTATATCCCTTGTTTAGATATTAATGGCATACAGTGTGCTATAAGAAAGATATTTGCATGCCTGGTTTTCCCCCAAATCTAACTATAGTGCCAGCACAGAGACAGTGAGTAAGCTGGTTACACAAACATGACTGCCCAGTAAAGGTGGTTACCAGGGCTTTCCGGTGAAGAAAAGTTGTCCATGACAGCCATTTTCTCTCTCTCATCAGCTGCAAAATAGGCCAGATAAAGTGCTCTTCTATCTGAGTGTATGTATGTGAAAGACATATTATTAACACCCTGCAGGTGACAGAAGAAAGGAGGGCACTGATGCCCCTCATTTCGTAGGTGCAGAGCATCCGTTATTTAAGGAATCACACATTAATTGATGTAAGGCCTTACTATACACTTACATAGGCAAGATGTTCGTGGTAGGAGGTACTGGTCATATTGGTAATGGGGTTGCCAATACATTCAATGGATCAGAATAGGCAGCCAAGATATACCCATACAAATGGAGCCAAGTGATTTTTGACAAAGTTGTGAAAACAGCTCAACAGTGGTAATAAAACAAACGGTGCTGGAACTATTTGGCCACTGATATACAAGAACAAAAACATTCACCTAAACCTCAAAGCATACACAAACTAACTCAAAATGATTTAAAAAGATAATGCACAATTGTAAAATGGTAACACTTTAAAAAAAGGAACCATAAGATAAATTTTTCCTGAAGTTAGACAGAGATTTCTTATGTGGTTTTTATTTGGGATGTTACAGTGAGAGAAACAGAAGTCTTGAGAAAGTTTCACTAGGCAAAAATCAAGATGGTATCAGGGCCATGGTCCTTCTGGCACCTTTAAGGATAAAATGCTCTCTGTGTCTTTTTCAGCTCCTGAAGAGGTCTGTACTGCTGGGCTCTATCTGGTCATAGCTACCTTCCAACCTCTCTCCTCTGAACTAGAGCCTCCAGACAGAGTTCTTAAACAGGATACCAAAAACATGACTATAAGATGATTGAGAGGGGGTGTGGGAGGGAAAGAGGGACAAAAACATGAGAAGGGGTATCAAGGCTTGAGAAGTAATGCACTTTCTATCTGACAATGTAACTGTAAACCATTATCCCAAGGATAAAATACAATTCAAAAAAAAAGAAAAGGGAAAAATTTGGATAGTGAAAGTATTTGTGACTCATATTTCTGCAAAGGTGTGTATTTAGAATATATAACATTCTGGCAAACACCACAAATTTTAAAAATGGGCTAAAACCTTGACTAGGCACTTTAATGAAGACGAACATCGATGAGAAAGAAGCATTTAAAGAGATTGTCAATATCCTCTTAATAAGGGCCTAAGGAAACTCAGAAGGAAAATATAATTAACTCACCATGAGATACTATTCTACATCTATTCAAATGACTAAAATGAAAGAAACACAATTGACAATACCAAACCAAGGACATGGAACACCTGGAACTTTCCTATTCTCCACTCCTGTGGGAATGCAAAAGGAGAAAAATCTGGAATGCTGCCTGGCAGATTTTTTTCTTTTCTTTTATTGTAAAAGTGATGTACAGAGGGGTTACAGTTACATAAGAAGGTAATGAGTAACCCTCCCTGATCCTTCCCAAATCACAGAAACTTATATACAAGATAATGGATACAGAAATCAAAAACAGTGTTAACAGGAAATAAACCAAATGGGGGAAGGAACAGAAAGAAAATAGAAATAACTATAAACAGTCCATTAAAGAAACCTCTTGTTTCCATTTCTTGGAGTTCATTTTGATAAGCATTATTTTATATGATCATATGTACATATATATTGAGCCATTGTGATTCTCTCCTAAGAATATCCTAGACATATTCTAGTTGTTACAAATGAGGGAAACCATGCAGCCTGTGTTTCTTTGAGTCTGGCTTATTTCACTTAATGTATTTTTCCATTTTTCATTTCCTTATGAATGGAGAAATGTCATTCTTTCTGATGGCAGCATAGAATTTCATTGTGTATATATAGTACATCTTGATCCATTCATCTACTGAGGGGCATCTAGGTTGGTTCCATATCTTAGCTATGGTAAATAATACTGCAATGAACATGGTTGGGCTGATAGCTTCACTATGACTTTGTTTATGGTCATTTGAGTAAATGCCCAAGAGTGGGATTGCTGGGCCGTAGTGGAGCTCTATGTTTAGTCCTTTGAGGAAACTTCATACTGCTTTCTGGAGTGGTTAAACAAATTTATATTCCCACCAACAGTGTAGTAATATTCCTTTTGACTATATCCCTGCCAGCATCTGTTATTATTTGTTTCCTTGATATGATTAGGTTGAGGTGGAATCTCAAAGTAGTTTTGATTTGCATTTCTTTTATGGCAAGAGATGTTGAGCATTTCTTCGTGTCTATTGGCCATTCTTATTTTTCTCTTTAAGTTTTTAGCCTATTTATAAATGCAGTTTTTGTTTCTTTGAGGATTCGGTTTGGGGGGGCTTAATATTTTTGAGCTCTAAATATACTATTCTGATATATAGCTAGTAAAAATCTTCTCCCAATCTGTGCGCTTTCTGTTTATTCTCCTAGGTCCTTTGCCATGCAGAAACTGCAGTTTAATGCAATCCTATTTAGCTAGCCTATCATTGATTTGTTGTGTTTCTGGATCTTAGGAAGCTTTGACCTGTGCCAAGGAGCCCTCATGTTTCCCCTACCCCTTCCTGTAATATTTTCAGGCTATCTGATCATACATTTAGGTCTTTGATCCATTTGCTGTTTGGCAGATGATAATAAACACCTCATGACCCAACAAGCCTACATTATAATAGTCACCCTAAAGAAATGAATTTAGGTTCACACAAAACTTAGCATATGAATATTTGCAGCAGTTCAAGGCTTAATCACCTCAAATTGGAAACAACTCAAATTTTATTTCGACAACGAAATGAATAAACAAACATGACATAGCCATACAATAGCAACCAACTCAGCCATATGACAGGAAGAGATTCCACACGAGGACATGAAGATCCAGGGGAATTACTGAGTGAAAGGCTGTCTGAAACAGTAACATGCCACAGGATTCTGTTTAGATCACAATATCAGAAAGATAAATCTAGATAAGAGACTGCCCGAGGTTGCCAGAGAAGAAGGATATGACTGCAGTGGGATATCCAGAAGGTGATGTTTAGAGAGATGGATTATTTTGTAGAGTTGAATATAGTCATGGCTCCAAAAATCTATATCTGAGCTGTGCCCTGGTGCCTCACACCTGCAATCCTTTCTGCTCAAAGTCTGAAATCTGAGGCTCACAGTTCAAAGCCAGCCAGGGCAGAAAAATCCCCAAGAGACTCTTATCTCCAATTAACCACTCAAAAACTGGAAGTGGTGCTGTGGCTCAAGTGGTAGAGCTTTAGCCTTAAGCACGATGAGCCTCAGGGATAGCACCCAGGCCCTGAGTTTAAGCTCCGTGACTGACAAACAACAACAACAAAAACTATATGGGTATTACAGGTCTTACTATTGTATATCAAGAAGGTATATTTTATTTTATGCATAGCTTATAAAACAAAAATTTAAAAACATGAACCGATTATGAAAAAATGAATCCAGATTTTATTACTTTTAAGCTCTGTTATGTTAGAACAGGTACTACTTTTATTAAATCCAGTTGTCGCACGTGCACGCGCAGGTGTGTGTGTGTGTGTGTGTGTGTGTGTGTGTGTGTGTGTGTGTGTGTGTGTGATGGGGCTTGAACTCTGGGCATGGGCACTGCCCCTGAGCTCTTCAGCTCAAGGCAACTGCCCTACCCCTTGAGCTATAGCCCTACTTCCCCTTTTCTAGTGATTAATTGGAGATAAGAGTCTCATGTTCTTTAGTGCCTGGGCTGGCTTTGAACCTTGATCCTCAGATCTCAGTGTCCTGAGTAGCTAGGATTACAGGTGTGAGCTACCGCACCCAGCTTTAGTTCCCTCTTTATATAAAATGGGCACAGTGAGATTATGCACCTCTCACAGAAGCTTGGTGACTTCAGTGAGGCAGTACACATAAAGTTGTACATGTGACCATACACAATAAGAGAACAATAAATATGAATTGTTAATTCAGTTTCGCTAAGCCAGGTATACAGTACATGCCTGGACTTCCAGCACTCAGGAGGCAGAAGCAGAATGCTCACAAAACTATCCCATGAGATCAAGACCACACTAAGCAATATAACCTGCCTCCACTACAATAACAACAATAATGAAAAAATCAAAACAAACAAGAAAATGTGTGTATATGTATGTTCCAGTCCTAGAGATTGAATTCAGAGCCTAAATGCTGTTCCTGAGCTTTTTGCTCAAGGCTAGCACCCTACCATGGCTCTATTTCCAGCCCTTTGGTAGTTTATTGGAGGTAAGGCCTCATGGAGTTTTCTTCCCATATTCTGCCCAAGAGTTTCTCATCAGATCTCAGTCTCCTGAGAAACCAGGATTACTGGTGCCTAGCCAGAAGAAAATCTTTAAAGGATACATGTTCTAAAAAAGGGAACATGAGCGCTATAAAGAGTCACACTTCACCTTCAAGTGCTTATTATCTTGTACATGTCAATTGCCTCCTCTGATCTTTAATTTCCTAATCCCCAAAACCAGGTATAATAATATTTACTTTATAATATTGTAGCAGACATAGCTATCAGCCTTTATATAATGCCTGGTACTAAGTGGGTGCTCAATAAATGATAACTGTAATTATGATTTAGAGTGTTTCCACAAGTCACATGCAATTTCTTCTGACACTGAAAAATGATGTTTACAAACATGTAATCCCCAATGATTAATTATGCAACCAAAGAAGGAGCTGATGTTATGCTAATGTTTCAGTTTGTACTGGACTGTCCATTCACAAATATTTTCCATTCATAGACAAAATAGTAATTGGTTGGAATGATCACTGTTGCATTTAATGAGCTCTTAAGAAGGCAAAGAATTCCTCTAGCACCATGGAGGATAGATTTTTTTTCTATGATAATGTTTATTTTTTTGTTTTGTTATTTTAAATCTCCAAATGGAGTCCAAAAATCTATAAAGTGGCTTTCTTCATTTTATAATGCTTTTTAACTCTCCTCTCAAGAGTGTATTTCAGAGCAAATTTAAGCTGAATCCTAAGGAACCCAGGCAGCTAAATGAACTGAAAGGCCTCTATGGGCTAAGTATACAGACACAAGCTGAATTCTTCCTGGATTTGTGCCTTTTTATTTTGCTATCATCACCATCTTCTTCATCACTTATCACCATCACTTTATCTTCAGTAAGGCTGTTTTTCCAGCAAGAAGGGCTCTTTGGTTCTCTATCCACTTCCTAAGTACCCCTATTGAAACCAGTTTTAATTTTCTCTCGACTGTTGATCCATGAAAAAGGAAAGTGTTATTTTATTTTATTATTGAGGTAATGTATAGAAGGGTTACAGTTATACTTGCCAGATAGTGAGTATATTACTTCCTACACATTGATACCCCTTCTTACGTTTTTGTTCCCATTTCCCTCTCCCCACCCCTTCCAATCATCTTGTTTTCCTCACTTCCCTTTCCTATTTCAAATAAACAAATAAAGGTATATACAATATACCAGATAACAAAGTCAGATACAGCAACAATATGAAATGAACCAAAAGACAACAAAGGAGAAGAGAATTCACATAGTACATTAAGAACAACCATCACTCAAGATAAAGCTCTTGTTTCCATATCCTCAAGACCCTTTTATTTTTTTTTTTGCCAGTCTTGGGGCTTGAATGCAGGGCTTGAGCACTATCCTTGGACTTTCTCAAGGCTGGAGCTCTGCCACAGCATGGCTTTAAACTTTTTTTTTCTATGTATGTGGTACTTCGGAATCGAATCCAGGTCTTTATGTATGCTAGGCAAGCACTCTACCACTAGGCCAAACTCCCGGCCCCAGGAAAGTCTTGTTTTAAAATGTAAAGGATGCATGTTTTTCAGAAAGCACATCAATCTCTCAGCCAGGTGTATAAAAAATGCACCTTTAGAAAAGACATTTCTCACCAGTTAGACTGTTTCTCAAGGTGAATAAAATGTTTTATAACAGCTGATACGCTTTTATTGTTGCTTATGACATTCTAGAAGTTATTGCTAGCAAAGAAAAAAATGAAATACTTGAAGTATGAATCTGGAAAAAAAGTTTAACCTAATATGAGAGGACAACACTAATCTAGAGAAGAATGTACATAGGTGTTTTTAACCTAACAAGCCAGAGATCAAGTCTGCTGCCTCAGGAAAAGTGAAGTCACATTCTTCAACAGACAACCACAAGTGCTAGTTGTCTTTGCTATGATTCCCCTCGTTTGCCTTCTCCTCCCCTCCCTTCCCTTTCACTGGTTTCTACACACACACACACACACACACACACACACACACACACACACACACACACACATATTTGTCTTTTCAGTAAGTTTTCACTATGCAGTTCAGGCCAGCCTCAAATTTGTGATCCTTCTAAGTTTTGGGATTGCTTGTATTTATCCTCGTGCCTGACTTCTTTTCCTTGTTTTGTTATCATTTTTCAAAGTTTATTCAATGACACTTATTGGTTTAAAGAATAGTTATTAGCCATACCAAGTTTCTCTGTTGGTATCATGCTTTGACTATTATACATTTATTATTCATTTTGTCATTCCTAGTTCTTTCTCCGACTACATCCTCATTAAACTGTATTTGAAATGACCCTAACCATACCAATATTGATTAATGTATTACTTTAATTTAAATACATATATTGTGCTGGAAATCCTCATTTTATACTTAAACTGTGCTTTTAAAAAGTCTACCCATATGGCTGCTTATTTACTTTGTGATTCTAAACAGAGCCTAGTATTTCAGAGTACTTTACTTTTCTCTTTCTCTTTGATGGATGCAAGGTATTTTGTACATTTGATAGCATGAACAACTCTCACATTCATGCCTTAGTGAACTCACAAGAGAAGTTCTCTGTATGTTCTTAGTAGTGGATTTGTTGGGCCATAGAGTGCCTTTTTTTTTTTTAACATGGTCATGTATTCCCAGATTTCTATGAAGGCTATGTCTTACACTTAAAACTAGTTTCTTATCAATCTTGAATCCTCACATTCTCATTGTGATTTGTATTTTTCCTTATTTTGATGAAGGTAAAGTGGTATTAAGTTGGTGCAATTTTCCTTCTCCTGATTGCTACTGTATTTTCAGGTTCTGTTCTCAGGTTATCTTTCTAAAGTTTTTCCTTTTATAATTGTTCTTTGGGCACTTTTCTGTTTGGTATCCTGTCCCTCTTCATTCATTTTGTGTTGTTGTTTCTTTGTTTTTAATCTCAGGGCATCACACTTGCTAGGCAGATGCTCCACTCCTAAACTTCACCTTTAGTACTTTCTTTTTTTTTTTTTTGATCACTTGTGGGGCATGAATTCTGGGTCTGAGAAATTTCCCAGAGCTCTTCAGCTCAAGGCTAATGCTCTACTATGTTGAGCCACAACACCACTTCTGGTTTTCTGGTGGTTAATTAAAGATAGGCGTCTCACAGACTTTTGTGCCCAGGCTGGCTTTGAACCATGACTCTCAGACCTCAGCTCCCTGAGTAGTTAGGATTACAGTCATGAGCCACTGGCTCATGGTATTTTGAGAAAAGTTCTTACACCAGCACTTGAAGATGTACTGCTATTGAAACTAGTACCATCAACCCCACTCCAGCGCCAGCTGTAGCCTCTGCCTCTGGTGATCACCATTCTACTCTCATGTTCTATGAGATCAAGTTTTTAAAATATCGAAACAAAAGCCATATAACGAATGATTGTTGTCCTTAATGTACTATGTTGTCTCTCATCTCCTTTGCTGTCCCTTGGTTATCTCATATTGTTATAGTATCTCACTTTGTTATCTGATATATTGAATTTATTCGTATTTGGTTATTTGAAATTTGATAGGGAAGGGGGGAAAACCAAGATGGGTGGGAGGTGTGGGGGGGGGGGAGGGAAATGGGTACCAAGACATGTGAAAGGGTATCAATGTACGTGAATTAATGCACCTTCTATCTGGCAAATATCATGTAACCCTTTTACTAATTACAATAAAAAATGCAAAAAAAAAGTTTGTAGACAAAAAAAAAAAGAAAAAAAATCATGTAGTACCTGTCTCTCTGTGCCTGGCTTTCTTCATTTAATCTAATATGTATTTTGCTGCAATAACAGAATTTCATGTTGCAAAAATAGAGTGTAAGAAGGTATCACATTTTTTATCTGTTCATTGGCTGATAGACTCAAGGTGCATGGGAATGCACTCAGACATACTGGGTTCATTTCTTGTATACCTAGTTCCATTTATTTATTTATTTATTCATTCTTTTTTTTGGCTGTGGGGCTTGAACTCAGGGCCTGGGTACTGTCCATGAGCTCTTTTGTTCAAGGCTAGTATTTTACCACTTTGAGTCACAGATCCACTTCCCGTTTTCTAGTGGTTAATTAAGAGTCTCACAGACTTCCTCCTCTAGGCTGTCTTTGAACTGTGATCCTCAAGTACCAGCCTCCTGAGTAGACAGGATTACAGGTGTGAGTGACCAGTACCTAGCCCATTTTAAATTTTTTTTGAGAAACTGCTACATTGTTTTCCACAGTGCCTTATATTCACTCACATGCCCCATTATTGGTGGGTATGTGAGTGATTATTTCTTATCTATCTTTGCGTGTATGAGTGTGTGTGTGTGTGTGTGTGTGCATGTGTGTTTGCTTGAACTCATTCATGAATTATTTTGCTCAAGGCTAGAGATCTAGGACTTGAGCGCCACAGTTCTATGTATGGCTTTTTGATGGTTAATTGGAGATCAGAGTCTCACAGACTTTCCTGCCTGGACTAACTTTGAACCTCGATCCTCAGATCTCAGCTTCCTGAATATTTGGGATTACAGATGTGATCCACTGTTGCCAACTTGTTTATCTATCCTTTTGATAATAATCCAACTTATTATACAGGATGAGGTGTATCCAGTATGATGTAAATTCACATTTCTTGTTAATTCCTTTTTTTCTTACAAGTGTCTATTTAGATCTATTCCCATCCCTTCCTCACTTTAAAGATCTATCTATAGATCTATATATCTTTCTATCTTTGTCTTTTCTTTTTGTTCCTGGGAATCAAATCCAGAACATGGCACTTGCTAGGGAAACACTTTATCCCTGAGCTACATCCCAGTTACCACCCCCGCCCCCAGCTTTTTTTGGTCTAGTATCATGGCTCAAAATCAGGACCTTTAGCTCTTCACTTGGCTTTCTGGCTCACAGTTGGTGCTCTACCACATGAGCCATACTCCCAGTCTGGCATTTTTCTGGTTAGTTTGGGATGGAATCTTGGGGCTTTAGATCATGTAAATGGTTTCAGCCTCCTAAGTAGCTAGGATTATATATGTAAGCCACTAGGGCTAAGCTTATTGCCCATTTTTAAGTGCAGTTATTTGGTTATTTACTGTTGACTTTTTGGAATTCCTTATGTATTGTGAACATCAACCCTTTATAAGATGTATAGTTCAGGGCTGGGAGCTTGGCCTAGTGGTAGATTGGTGCCCAACATGCATGAAGACCCGGGGTTTGATTCCTTAGTACCACATACATAGGAAAAAAAATCTGGAAGTGGTGCTGTGGCTCAGGTAGTAGAGCTCTAGCCTTAAGAAAACCCAAGGACAGTACTCAGGCCCTGAGCTCAAGCAAGGACTGGCAAAATAAATGCATAATTCACAAATATTTTCCCTTGTTTTTTATGTTGATTTGGCACTTTTACTGTTTTTTTGTTGTTGCACTGAAACCTTTTAGTTGATGTATTCATATTTGTCAGTTTTTACTTTTTTTCCCTTGTGGCTTTGAGTTCTTGGGGAAGTATTCCTTCCTCATTTCAATGTCTCAAAATGTTCTACCTGTGATTTCATTGAGTTGTTTAATAGCCTTGGGTCTTATAAGCCTGGTTCCTAAGGTCACTCATGGCTGCTTCTGAGAGTTTGGCAGGTATTTGAGATCCTGTGCAGACTGAATCTGGGGAAGTAGAAGCACACTGGATAGTAATAAAGGGTCAAGGGATTGTTCAGAGTGTACAGAGAAAGCTGCTCATGGTAGGTTATGGAGCCCAGTGTAGGGAAAGATGAGTCAAATAATTCGTGTTCCATCATTGGTTTCAAATGCTCTCATGAAGGGCTGGACACAAGGGCTCCAGGTTAGCCATCTCTAAACCATTGGATGCAAGAGAACTGAGGCTCCTCCTGAAAGGATCTTGACTGATTTCAAGAGCCAGATGAGGCTGGGGCCAGGGAGGGAGGAGAGGGGGATCGCTAGTAGCTCACAGTTGTATATTATTTATAAATAATTTATTGTAATCTTTATAACTATATTACAAATGCGTATGTATAAATTACATATGCATATTTGTAATTTAAGTCGTATGTATTATAATGCCATCACGTGCAGGGCACCTTTCTTGCAGAGGGTCCAAAATCCTTTATCAGGAAGGAAGATCAGGAGCAGCCTCCAGAGAACCTCCCCTCCCCTCCCCTTTTCCTCCCCTTCTCTCCCTTTCTTATTCCCTTTCCTCCCCTCCTCTTATCCTTCTTTCTTCCCTTCTCTTCTACTCTGCTTTCCTCCTTCCCTCCTCTCCCTTCCCTTCCCCTTCCCAATCCCTTCCTCTACCTCCCTCTTCCTATCCCTCCTTCCTCCTCCCTCTCTGCCATTCTCTTTCTCTCCATGCCCCACCCCTTCTTTTCCCCTCCTCTCTCCCCCATCCTGTGACTTCCTCTTTCCCTTACCTTCCTCTCCTTCCCCTTTCCCATCCCTTCCTGTCCCTCTCCCTCCCATCTCCATATCTCCATCCTCTTCCTCCCCCTTCTTTCCCTTCCCTCTTCCTTCTCCTTCCCTCCTCTCCAATTCTTGTAGTACTAGTATTTGAACTTAAGGCCTTATGTTTGCTGGGCCATCTATTATTGAGCAATCCCCAACCTTTCCTTTTTTTTTTCTTCTTTTTTCCACAGATTAGGTTATTTTTTTAAGGGAAGAATCTCACTTCCTTCCCAGGTGTGTGTCTGGATAGCATTGTGCCTATCTGAGGCTTCCTGTGGTAGTTAAGATGGCACAGCTGCCATCTTAGCTTCTACACCCACCTTCTAATTGAGATGGAACCTCCCTGACTTTTCTGCCTGGGCTGGCCTAGAACTCTGATATCTCTCCTTCTCAGTGGCTAGGAGGACAGGTGTGATTGCTCCACTCCACACCAGCCCTCTACACCAGCCCAAGGCCTCTTTCTCAATTGCTCCTCTCACTATCACTCCTTTTCTTCAGCTTTTAGTTAAACTGGCCAGTTTCTAGACAAGATGAGGGAAAAAAAAAACTGTCTCTTACTTCTCGGCCAAGTCAAATGGAAATGAGTGACTCACTCCAACATCAGAGAGAAAGGAATTTCTCTCTTTACCTACAGGGAATTTTGACAGGAAAAATAGGCTAAAATGACTCACCACCCTAGGCAGCTTGGGTTAAGAATGATTTGTTCTGTATTTCCATGAACATTTTTTCCCCTAATATTATTCTTTTTCTATGAACTTTTATCAGATATTCACCTTGTGCTAGAGGATAAGAGCCTGCATTTATTGAGCCCCTCCTATGTATATGCTAGCCCTGTAGCAAGTTTACAGCTTCTTCATGTATCTTATGCGTATGGTTATTATTCATTATTCATTACTATTCATGATGATGATTATTATTCATGTGAAGAATCTGAACCATGGAGAGATTAGTAAGTCACTTGATCAAGATTGTAGAGCAAGTTAGAAAATGGAGCAAAGATTTGAATTTGGAAGAGCAAGTGAAGTTCAGATGCCTAGCTACTGTTTTTTCTCTTTCTATTTTTTCCTTCCTCATAAGTATCTTTCTGTAAGTAGCTCTCTAGCAAAGGAGCCAGAAAGAGCAGAAGATAATTACCATACAGTGTAATCCACACGCCATCAAGGTGTGAACAACTCTGTGTGGAGTAGTGCAGAGCAGGGAATTACTCTGCCTGGGAAAATGACTTTAACGGTAATCAGCGCAGGGCTTATGGTTGTGTAAGATTTCCAAATATGTGCAGACCTGGAATGACGAAGATCTGCCACAGTGAAGGAAAAAATTTCAATTCTTAGATGGCTGAGACTGTAAACGAGGTAATCGGTCTCGAAATGAGCAAAAGTCTGTTGAATTTTTTAAGAGTCTATTATGTCAGATTCTTATATGCATCTTCCTGCTTCAATGTTACATAACTACAGTCACTTCAGTACTTGGCAAAAGTGTGTATTTCTGCCTTATGCAAAGCAATGATCTTGCCAGTATTGACCATGACTTTATCATTTAAAAAAATCATTTGGGATGATTTCTACTCTTTTTCACTGCCTGGCTCAAGGTAGGAACTCAAATGTGTTCAATCTGAGTCATTTGGAAGTTGATTTTTCTGTTGTGTTTTATTATTATTATTATTATTCCCTCTCATCCTTCTCTGTTTTCATTTCACACTTCATTTACATTCCTTACAGACAGTGCAGAAAAAGAAAAACCAATTCTAAAATTTACTCAACTCCAACATTTCAGAGAAAGTGCCAACAAAATGAGACTCTCCAAGATGAATTCTGGCAATAATATTTGGGTTTTCTTCATAGTATCTGTTTTTATCAATCACAGGTAAAAAGTTAGCTTATATTTATATGAGAAAAAAAACTTAATCTCATTATTATGTACTATTTCTTCTGATTGCTTACTCAGGTCTGCTTTTATGGAAGAGAACAGCTTCTCCTCCAACCGTTAGCCCCCAAACTACTGAAGTTCCAAGGGGAAGGAAAAAGGGAGAGTCAGAAACGGGAAGCCATGAAGAGGGAACAAGATTCTGACAGTCTAAAATAAATGGAGAAGGCGAGGATGTCCTGCACCACGCTGCGGAGAATGTTGTAATAAATCATCGTTTCTTATGAGGCTAAGTGAATTGTGTCCCCACCGAGAGAGTCAGGCAGGATTTGAGGACAAAATATCAATCTTCAGTAAGCTGCAAAATTTTGAGCTCCAATCAGTGGGCATCATTATGTGTGATCAATCACTAGTCAAGGGGCAACTTGAGTTATAGCTGCTCTCTACCATGTTGTAAGTATCAAATTTGTCAGCTACCCTCCTTAGGTACCCCGTCATTCGAGAACAATTCCCAGGAGCACAGCTCCTGACTTTGGTATATTTCAGACACTTTCAGGACATCTAAGATCCTTTGGTGATCTTGAATCTCTTATGGTGTTTACACAAAACTTCTGATACTCTAATTAACCTTGAACCATATGTATCATCAGAGAGCAGAGGTTTTGCTTATTTGTTTGGAGCTTTTTTTTTTCTGTTTCCTTTGTTATTTATGTCAGAAGGAAAAGTTAAGCACCTGTCACAATCTCATTAGAGTTGCAAATAAAAGGAATTTTTAACCTGTATTTTCACAATCCAGACTTATTAAAGTCCTTTTCTTTCCTATTTGAGTCTGGGTACTAGCTTTGAACTCAGAGCCTCAAAACTTTTGTTTTGTTTGCTTGCTCACAGATGGGGCTCTACCACCTCAGCTTCCCGTCTGGCATTTTGCTGGGTGGTTGGAGATGGAGTCTCACAGACTTTTCTTGCCCAGATTGCTTGTGAACTAAAATCTTCCAGATGTCATCCTTCTCAGTAGCTATGACTTCAGGTGTGATCCATCTCTGGGAGTTTTTTAGTACCAGAATATTAATTTAAAATTGTCACAACTAAAAAACTTTGTTAAAATAATGTGAGATTTAAAAAAAATGATTTATTAGGCACTAGAAAATGTAGTTGGCATTTTGGAGTAAAAGCTCAAAGTTTCTTTTTTTGTGGTTGTTATTTTGCTTTAAAACATGAAACATATGATAATACAACATAAAAATACAACTTAAAAACTAATCTGCCATAAAGGACAGAAATAGTACTAGAACTTACTTTGGTAGAATAGTTTTATATTTATACCAAGGCCAGTGATTACATGTATGGAGGTTGATAAAATCAAGACAATATAAGCAGGAATAATACAGAAGAAATGAATTTTGAGTCTATTTAAGAATGCTGATCCTGCCAGGCGTGGTGGCTTACGTCTGTGATCCTAGCTACTCAGGAGGCTGAGATCTGAGAATTGAGATTCAAAGCCAGCCTGGGCACTAAAGACCATGACACTCATCTCCAATTAGCCACTAAAAAACCAGAAGTGGTGCTGTGGCTCAAGGGGTAGGATGGTAGCCTTGATCTGAAGAGCTCAGGGACAATGTCCAGGCCCAGAGTTCAAGCCCCACAACTGACAAAAAGAAAAGAAAAGAAAAAAAGAAAAGAATGCTGATCCTGTGAAAAAAGATTTAAGTTTCAATGGAATTTATTTTTATTAAGAAGAAAAGTGACATCCTCACCATATTCAGTATCTTTTCAGTGTTGTATAATTAATTACATGAAGTTTCTTCATTCAAGAAAGAAAAGATGTAACCAGCAGGCTGTCCTTTCCCAGTTGTCCTCATTTCTGGCAGTCATCAGTCTGCTTTGTGTTTCTCTGTCTCTACTATCTCTGATGTCTTGTATACATGGAGTCTTCCACAGTGTCTTGCTTCTTTACTCATTCTGCTTTTGAGGGTTATTTCTATTACAGAATGTTTCAGTCATATGCCCCATTTTTTAATGGGAAAATAGCATACTATTTTAGGTATATGCCACGATTCTTTATACATGGACCTGTTGATGGATATTGATCCTTTTTCCACTACCGAGTTCTGATAAATGGTATTGCTGTGAACATGCACACACCTGGATTTATTTGACCACCTGTTTTCAGTTTGTTTGAATAATACATTGAGCTGTTGCTGGTTTAGATGGTAATTCTCTGTTTAACTTTTTAAGGAGCCCCCAGATTGTTTTCCATAGTAGTTGCATCATTTTTTATTCTCAGAATATGAGTGTTTTAAATTATTCAGATCCTCTAATACCTGTTTCTTTTTTTTATTCAAAGTTAGTTTAGTGAAAGCTATACTATTGAGCACAAAGTAGTATCTCACTGTGGCTTTAATTAGAAATTTCTTGGCTCTAAATCTTTTGAAAAATGTCATTAAAGCCTTAGTTATGTATTTATTTATTTGAGAAAGCTGTCCTTGAACTTACTGTGTATTTCTGGCTGTTCTTGAACTGGTGATCTCCCTGCCTCAGCCTCCCAAATGCAGAGATTGCAAGCAGGCTACTGTGCCTGGTTCAGTTCTTTTGCCTATTTATTCTACGTTGGGTTGTTCTACTTTTGTTACAGAATTATTATGAGTTCTTTATATGAGAATATTCTGAAAATGAGATCCTTATCAACTATATGATTTGCAAATATTTTTTTTTCCTGTTGTGTGTATCTATCTCTTCAATTCCTTGACCGTAGGCCTTTGATGCAGGGGGAGAGGGGATGTTTTCGTTCTTCAAATCCAGTTTATTTGCTTTTCTCTTTTGTTGTTCATGCTGACTGAGTGATGTTTTGATAGCCCCTGTTTTTTGTTTTTTGTTTTGTGTGTGTGTGTGTGTCTGTGTGCGCTCGTGCGTGTGCAATAGAAACAACAAAGAGGAAGGGTATACTTTGGCTCTCTGTTTCAGCAGTTTCAATTCATGGTCAGACATGGCCCAAGGTGAGACAGAGCGTTATGACATGGAGGAACAACTTTGCCACCTCATGGTGGAAAGCAAGCAGAAAGAGTCAGGAAGGGGTGGGTTCTAGGATCTGCTCTTAGTGACCTACTTTTTCCAGCTAAGAACTGTACCCAAGCACAGCTCTAACCAATAAAGCCATCACACTATGACTCTATCAAGAGTCAAAGCCCTGAAGATGCAGTGACGTTCCAAAAGTCACTCAGCTGGCAACCAAGCCTTTAATGTGAGCCTTTGGTTATTTTGCAGATTCAAATCATAACACACACACACTCACACACACACACACACACACACACACTACTGAGAGACAGAGACAGTAAAAGAGAGAGATTATTAACTTCAGTGAAGTACTTTGGAAGAGGAATAAGAGACAGGATAACAGGCGTTTCATCTGCTATAGAATAGGGGCTTCTCTGAGAGTAAGGTTCTCCACAGGGAGAGACTGAATGAGGAAGTCAAGAAACTGGAAGCTGGCCAACTTATCTGGAACATGAGAGTGAGGGAAAGAATAGTAGGGAAGGAAATCATAGAGGTGGAGGGAAGCCAGCTCCCGCAAAAGATGAAAAGCCATATAAGGAATTTGATCATGATTCCAAGAATGGTGTGAAATTATCTTAGTGTAAAGGGAGAAGAAATAGTTTGCGCTTAGAAATATTTCTATTCCCTTTCCTTTATTTTTCTACTTAGCCTATCTTATTAGCTCACTAAGGCTTTGTAACAAAATGAATCTTTTCCAGGTTATATATTTTACTCATGTTTTGTTATTTGACCTTATTTATGTTATTTTTGCATGCCAACAAATTTCAACTTTTTATTCTCAGATTTTTCACTCTTTCATAATGCTGGGGTTTATGTGATGCTTGAGAATCTTCACTCTCCCCTCAGTCTTCTCTCTTTTTGTGTGTTACCAGGGCTAATCCTCAGGACCTCATGCTTTTACTTGGCTTTTTCTGTTTGAGGCTGCTGTTCTACTACTTGAATCACACTTCAACTGGAGATAGGAGTAGTGAGAATTTGTCTAGATTGGCTTTGAACTGCAATTCTTAGATCTTAGCCTCTGAGTAGCTAAGATTATAGATATGAGCTACTGGCGAATCACCTCAAAATTATCTTGTATATGTTCCCTCAAAATTAGCTTTTATATGGCAACACATTTTATCCTAGTACTTATTATAAAGGGCAAGCAATTGGAAAGCACAAGGAAATACAAATTTTTAGCTTGAAAAAGATACAAAAAAAAGTGTAATGATACATTTTGTTAATGGGGGTGGACAGGACTTTTTTTTTTTTTCCAGTCCTGGTACTCTGGGCCTGGACAGTGTTACTGAGCTTCTTTTGCTCAAGGTGAAAGCTCTACCACTTGATTCACTGTGCCACTTCTGGCTTTTTTGAGTAGTTTATTAAGATAAGAGTCTCACAAACTTTCCTTTTTGGGCTGGTTTCGAATTGTGATCCTCATATCTTGGCCTTCTGAGTAGCTAGGATTACAGGTGTGAGCCATCTGTGCCCAGCTGACAGGAATATTTTGATGGGCACAGAAATCCAAAAATTAGGATATGATAACTTGCTTGTGTGAAAGCAGCACATCAGGTAGCTTTGGCTGTGTCCTGAGCAGCTACCCACTGGTGTCTATTTGATCCTTACCTATACCCATGGGTCAGGTCTTCAATTCATTCCTGCAATGGTGATTTGGCTCAGGTAGCTGAAAAGCACTGATCAAGCAAATAATAAACTTTATTTAGCGCCTTGTTTGGTTAACAATTCTAGATGATATTTAAATTATTAGTGAGGGGGCTGGGAGTTTGGCGTAGTGGTAGAGTACCTGCCTAACATGCACGAAGACCCAGGTTCGATTCCTCTGGTACACATACATAGAAAAAGCCAGAAGTGGTGTGATGGCTCAGGGTAGAACACTAGCCTTGAGGAAAGTCCAAGGACAGTGCTCAAGCCCTGAGCTCAAGGCCAGGACTGGCAAAAAAAAAAAATTATTAGTGAGATCATAAGTTCTACTAATTCATTCATTAAATCATAGGTCTCATCTACTTGTTTTATTTATTTATTTTGGTGCAAGTCTTGGGGCTTAAACATGGGGCCTGGGGAGCTGTCCCTGAGCTTTATTTGCTCAAGGCTAACAGTCTATCAAGTGAGCCCAAGCTTCACTTTGGAATTTTTCCTAGTTAATTTGGAGATAACTATCTCCAAACTTTTCCATCTGGGCTGGCTTTGAATTTCAATATTTAGATCTCAGCCTCTTGAATAGCTAGCATTACAGATGTAAGCCACCACTGGTGCCTGGCTCATTTATCATTTTTTTTTTTAACTTCTTTAGTATCATGGCAAAGAGCTAAAAGGATTTTGGATTTGACATTTTTTCAGAATTGGACAATGGGGCCTATTCCACAGAGTCAAGGACATTCCTCACCTTACTTTTTACTTTTAATGGCAGGACTGGGGTTGTGAGCTCAGGACGTTTTCTCTCTCATGGTGTTTTCACTCAAGCTGGTACTCTGCTACTTGAGCTACATCTCCTTTAACTTTTTTTTTGGGGGGGGGGAAAGGGTCATGGGGCTGGGACTCAGCCTGGGTGCTATCCCTGAGCTCTTCAGCTCAAGGGTACCACCCTACCCCTGAGCCTGGGCATTATCCCCGAGCTCTTCAGCTGAAGGCTACCGCCCTACCCTTGAGCCAAGCCCCACTTCCCATTTTCTGGAAGTTGAAGCTAAGAGTCTCAGGGCATTTTGTGCTCGGTGTGGCTTTGAACCTTGATCCTCAGATCTCAGCCTCCTGAGTAATGAGGATTACAGGAGTGAGCCACCATACCTGGCCACTTCTGTGTTTTGCTTTTGTTTTATGCTGGTTAGTTGGAAGTAAGACTCTCCCCAGACTTGTCAGCCCAGAAATGCTTCCGGTTTTGATCTTCAGATCTCAGCCACCCTAGTAGCTAGGATTACAGGCATCAACCACCAGTACCAGCTCTACCTCATGTCTAAAATTAAGCAACATGATCTTTCTCCCAAAATCTCAAGCCTTGACAGCCATTCTTGAAGATACAGAAGCAGTCTGAGGTCGGGTACAAGTATAGTATAATGGAAGATGATTCCATATATTTCCTCAGGACTGACATTCCCTCCCTGGGTTTGTTTCTTCCAAACTAGAAGCTCTGTGATTTGGTCTTCTTTCCCCATGCTGTTGGGGCTTGAGACCAAGTGCACCACTCTGTACTTAGCTGTGCCAGACCTTGCTTTACATCTTGGCTGTCATTTCCTGAGTTTATGACACAGAGTTATTTTCCCTCCCTAATTTCATTTGCTGATTATGAACATTTCTACAATTTAAAAAGATCCATTAAAAAGTTATTCAGTAAGAGAGCATCTGTGAGCTGGCTTCATCCATGCACTTTTACAGTCATTTTGTTTGTTTTTGTTTTTCTCTTTACTTCTTTGTTTTTGTTTTTGTTTGGTTTTGATCAGTACTAGAGTTTGAATACTGAGGGCCTCAGGCTTTCTATGACAGCACACTATCACTTGAGCCACACTTGTAGTGTGGCTTTTTGCTGGGTTTTTTGGAGATGGAATGTCACAGATCTTTCTGCCACAACTTGGATCTCACTATCCTGTTAACCTAGGAATATAGGCTTGAGATACTGGAACAGGTTTTATTTCCTTAATTTTTACATAAAGATCATGCAAATATACTTACATTAGTCATTCATGAAAATCTCAATAAATGTTGCTCTCTCTTTTTTGGTATATTATCTAGAATTTGAACTCAAAAAATTTATGTTTGTTAGATTGACATTTTTCTGTTTGAACCATGCCTCCAGAACTGCTTTTGGTTTTTTACATTTGTTTTTCAATTATTATTTTATTATCAGGGTGATATATAGAGAAGTTACAATTACATTAATGAGGTAGTGAGTACATTACTTCTTGAACATTTTTACCCCTTCCCATGTTTTTCCTCCATTTTCCTCCCCCCCCAGCCCTGCCCAAGTTGAAAAGTTCATTTCCAACATATTGTCTTGTGGAAATCGCTGTTACACTGGTTCACCCTTTATCCTTTGTCTCATCATCTTGATTTTTCTCCTCCCTTTCCCTGACTCAAATAAAAAAATAAATTTATAGACAGTACACCAGGTACCAAAATCAGATACTACAGCAACATCAAGGGATAAAGCATAAGGTAAAAAAAGAAAACAAGAGAACCAAACCAAACAAAACAAACAACAGCAACAACAACAAAAAAGAGAAAAAAAATAACTTCATGCCAGGCATGGTGGCTCACTCAGGAGGTTGAGATCTAGCTACTTAGGAGGCTAAGATCTCAGGCAGTAAAGACCACGAGACTCTAATTTCCAATTAACAGCTAGACAACTGGAAGTGGTGCTGTGGCTCAAGGGATAGGGTAGTAGCTTTGAGATGAAGAGCTCAGGAATAGAGCATAGGCCAAGAGTCCAAGCCCCGAGACCGACACTCCACCCCCCAAAAGAAATAACTTCACATAGTGCATTAAAACGACAATCACAAGATAAATCTCTCCTTATACTGGGGTTCATTTCCCTTATTCTTATCCTATAAGGCCATAAGTACATAGCTTTTGAGCTATTGTGCTCCTCTGCTAGGAAAATCCTAGATGTATACAAATGTGGAAAACCATGGAGCCTATGTTCCTGTGGGTCTGGCTTACTTCACTTAATATGAGTTTTTCCTGGTCTGTCTATTTCCTTGTGAGTGGGCAATGTCATTCTTTCTGATGACAGCATAGAATTCCATTGTCTATATATACCACAAATGATCCATTCATTTACTGAGGGGCATCTGGGTTGGTTCCATATCTTAGCTGTGGCGAATAATGCTGTAGTGAACATGGTTGTGCTGTTAGCTTTAGTATGGCCTAGTTTATGGCCATTGGGTAAATGCCCAGGAGTGAGATTGCTGGGTCATAGGGGAGCTCTATGTTTAGTCTTTTGAGGAGCCACAAATTTACATTCCCACCAACAATGTAGTAGGAATCCCTTCTGGCTTCCTCCCTGCCAATATCTGTTGTTATTAGATTTCTTGATAGTGGCTATTCTAACTGGGGTGAAATGCAGAACCGTTTTGTGCTGGCTGTTTTTGAGATAGTTCCTTACTTCTCATTTTGGCATGTACTTGAATTATCATTTGCTTAAGCTTTTTATTTATTTATTTATTTATTTTTCAAGCTTTCTGTTGTTGGGATCATGGGTGCATGCTAAAATTTCTAGCTTTCCTCCATAGAGATGAAGTCTTACAGACTTTTTGTTGGGGCTTACCAAGAACCATGATCTCTCCCAATTTCAACTTTCCATATACGGATTGAAAAGAGGGGGTTTGAAAATTTTTCTGCTTGGTTGACCTCAAACTACAGTTCTCTTGTTCATGTTCCCAAATTCCTGGGATTATAGTGTGAGCCACTTGTGACCAGCCCCCTTTTCTTTTTTACTTTAAATTTTTTAAAAAACCCAAACATTAGGAATATCTTAGGGGTAAGTTTATCTACTTCATACATGAGAAATACAACAGCTACGTTTGTTTAAACTATTATATGCATTTTATACATGGAGTGAAGTAAGGAGGTTGGGTCTGGCTGTTGCCATTTTGACCAAATGGTGGATGGCAGGGTCTGGCATCTTGTCTTCATGGGGGTGTGGGGAGGGAGGTGAAGCCACTGTCTCCCAGGCTGTGCCTGAATCCCTGGAGACAAGGGCAGGCACTTGGCTGATGTGTTACTAAACAAGTGCTTGGGACTGGGAGTTTTCTGTGACCTTTCCCCCTGTCCTGACTCTATGTAAGCTCAGATCAGCTCAGATGCCATTAGGTCATGCCACATGTCTCTATTTCCTTGTTTGGTCTCCCATATCCTGTCTCTTCTTAGGTCACCATGGCATCCCAATTCAGTTCTTCATTGGAGCTGAATTGGTTTGTTGGTGTATATATGTATATATATATATTTTTTTTTTCTCTCTGGCCTGTTTCCTAACTATGTTAAGTGTATTTGTGGGCTGCAGGCCTTTATAACATTTGGCTGCCTTCAGACCACTAGAGCTCTAATAAAAGGGTCTAAGATTCAACCTTTCAAAATGTCGTTTCTCTTTTTCTCACTTTCAACGGAGGACGAATTGCATTCACATGGTCTTATTTTCCAGGTTGTATTTAGTAAATTGACTTACTTATTTGATAGGGAGACATAGTTCATCAGATTTTATAATGATATTTCAATGGAATATTTTAAAAATAAGCATCAGCTATAATGTTGAGTTTTGCAAATTTACAAACTGAAATGTCCAAGAAATATAAAATATAAAACTATGAAATTATAATGGAAGTCTGAAGTGAAATGAAGTTCAAAAATACACAGAAAGATGGAGAAATCCCATTGGAACATGGAACACAGCCCACATTTTTACTATACTTCCACATTTCCACCTGTATACAAAGGCAGGGCCGCTTCTACGAAGACTAGAGACTTCTCAAGGGCTCAGCTCTCCAGACTCTCTTTTCCCTTTGAGTTAGAAAACTTGCTCTTGACTTTTTCTCACATATGCTGAGACTCATTTTATTTCATTTGCGTTATAGTTTGGTTTTTTAAAATTATCTTTAATTTACAAAGGAGTAGCCATTTAACAAAGCATTTTATGAATATAATATATCTTGATGAATGTCACTCCTTTCAACATTTTCAGCCCTCTCTTCTCTTCTCTTATTCTTCTTAACTTTGTGGGGTATACACTGAATCCTTAACTGCCTCTTCCTCTCTTCTCCTCTTCAATTGTTTCCACTCCACCTCTTTTGAATACCTGCTTCTGGGTACTTTATTTTGCTGCACTTTAACTTTGCCTTTCTAAGGAACGGCACTGCTTGAAATGCATTTTAAGGACTTTCAAATATACATGAGAGTAAAAGCCTACCAAGCACATTAAGATCTCCACACCAGCTCCCTGGTTTTCCTTTTTGTTCTATTCTGCTCCTTGCAGAGATTTCAAGCACCTGGCCTTATCCACTCTTTTCTTCTTGTCCAGCAGACCTGCCTCTGGGCTGCCTGTTGAAGGAGGGAATGCAACAGAGGGTCATTCTCCTAGAGAATGGTGTTGCAACCATGTTGCCATCATTGTATTTGTTCATCTTTCTGCCCATGAATAACGGGAAAAGAACATATAAAGTACATCATAATGAAAATCTTCAAAGGTCTCTTTCAGTTTCAACATTCAATTATTCCAAACCTTTGAGAAATTTTCTCTTTTGGTCCTATATATGAAAATGTGTGTGTGTGTGTGTGTGTGTGTGTGTGTGTGTGTGTGTGTGTGCGTGCTGGTCCCCAGAGCTTGAACTCAGGGTCTGGACACTGTTCTTGAGCTTTTCTTGCTCAAGACTAGTCCTCTACCAGTTGCACTACAATTCTCCTTCTGGGCCTTTTGGTAGTTCACTGGCAATAAGAGTCTCATAGACTTTTTTTGCCTGGGCCGGCTTCAAACTGTGATCTTCAGATTTCAGCCTCCTGAGTAGCTAAAATCACAAGCCTGAGCCACCATTGCCTGGCTTACTTAGTAATGTTAATATATTGGAATATAAAGAAAACATGTTTTCTCTCTTTTTACTGATCATGGGGCTTAAACTCTGGGCCTGGGTGTTGTCTCTGAGCTCTTCAGCTCAAGGCTACAACCCTATCCCTTGAGCTCCTCAGATCTCAGCCTCATAAGTTGCTAGGATTACAGGTGTGAGCCACCAGCATGTGGCAGAAAATATATTTTCTCAATTTAAATTCCATTATTTTTTGAGGAGCCATGGTGTACACATGGACAGTAGATACAGGAGAGATTTATACTTCAGTGGAATAAGGAGAAGTGTGTCTAAACAACTTTAATCAAAAGTGAACATATGACATACAGTAGGGTGACCAAGAAAGAAATTGGCAAACACTGGAGGGAATATAATTATCTCTTCCCCTCCCTTCCCCTCCCTGCCTTGCCTTGCCTTATCTTCCCTTCCACCCTCCTCCTTTTTTTTTTCTTTTGATTTTTGTGCCAATACTGGTACTTTACTCAGGACCTCGGCTCTCACTTGGCTTCACATAATGCTGGGGATGGTGAGCCACACTTCCACTTCCAGTTTTTGCTGGTTCTTCAGAGATAAGAGTCCAATGCACTTTGCCTGGGCTGGCGTGGAACCTCATTTCTCAGATCTCAGCCTTCTGAGTAGCTGGAATTGCAGGCATGAGCCATCAGTGTGCCCCACTGTCATTTCATATTCTTTGTTGCTTACAACATAATATTTAACCAATAAAATGGATACCATCTGGAGGGAAACACAGCAGTTCTCAGAGCTGAAGAGTTGGCAACATCGAATCATGGAGAGACAGGGAGAGAAAGATTGGTAAGTGTACATGCAGTCTCTAGTCTAAGGTCATGGAAGATATCTTTAGTGTTGGGTTACTGAAATCACTCAAAACCTGAAAGCTGACAAGGGAACAGACCTCTGTCCTATGAGTCAACACTATATTCTCAATGGACAGCCAGTTTTCTCAGCTTGAATCACAGGCCCAGTCTTTGTTTTCATGTGTGGAGGGGTAAAGAAGTTGGGAAGGCAGATTGGTCAGCATTTGGCAGTCTCCTTAGAAACATTTGGAATGTCAAATGCAGTGCCCATTAGAAGAAAGAAGAACAGACAAGCAGAACCCACAAGCATTCTGAATAGACATTTGCTGATAGACATTGCTGGGAAGTGTTTTGGAAGCAAAACACTTTATCATAATGGTAGGTTATCATAATAAATAGGTTGGACTTTAAAAAGGGGATTTGGAGCACTTGGTAAAAGAGCATTCCTTTCAAAGAGAACAATTTGAGGGCTGAAAGTTTGGCCTAGTGGGTAGAGTGCTTGCCTAGCATGCATGAAGACCCAGGTTTGATTCCTCAGTACCATTTATATGTATATATAAAATCCGGAAGTAGTGCTGAGGCTCAAGTGGTAGAGCTCTAGTCTTGAGAAAGTTCAAGGGTAGTGCTCAGATCCTGAGCTCAAGCCCAACACTGGGGAAGAGTGGGGGGAGGGAGGGAGGGAAGGAGGGAGAGAAAGAGAACGATTTGAGCAAATGCATATAAAAAAGAACCAAGACCTGGGAGGGAGTGAAGACTTGTCTGTGCAGAGTCTAAAGATATATGGACAGTGATATTACCATTTTCGTCTGTGATTTTGTTTATTTTGGTATGCTCCCTTCTTTTTTTGGTAAGATTTGCTAAGGGTTTGTCAATTTTGTTAATTCTTTCAAAGAACCAACTCCTTGTTTTGTTGATTCTTTCTATAGTTTTTTGGATTCCAATTCATTTAGATTCTGCTTTGATTTTAATAATTTGCTTCCTTCTAGTGGGATTAGGGTTGGTTTGTTGCTCTTTTTCCAGGAGCTTAAGGAGACACATTAACTTGTTGGTTTGCGATTTTTCCAATTTGTTATTGTAGGCACTCAGGGCTCTAAATTTTCCTCTGAGTACTGCCTTTGCCGTGTCCCAAAGGAGCTGGTATTTTGTGTGCTTCTTTTTGTTAAATTTCATAAACTGTTGGATTTCTGTTCTGATCTCAAATCACAGATGAAAATGGTAATATCACGACAGAAATTACCAAGATCCAGAGTATCATGAGGGAATACTTCTCAAATCTTTATGCCAACAAATTTGAGAATCTAGAAGAAATGGACAAATTCCTAGCCAATATTAACATACCCACACTGAACCAAGAAGAACCAACCCAACTAAACAGGCCTATTTCAAGCACTGAAATAGAAATGGCAATAAGAGAACTTCCACCTAAGAAAAGCCCAGGGCCAGATGGATTCACAGCTGAATTCTATAAGGTCTTCAAAGCAGAGCTCACACCAATACTCCTCAAGCTCTTCAACGAAATTGAAAATGAAGGTTCCTTACCAAACTCATTCTATGAAGCCAGTATAACCCTCATCCCCAAACCAGACAGAGATTCATCAAAGAAAGAGAACTATAGACCTATATCTTTGATGAACATCGATGCAAAACTTCTCAACAAAATACTGGCCAACCGTCTACAACAACTCATCAAAAAAATTATACACTATGATCGAACAGGATTCATCACAGGGAGGCAAAGCTGGTTCAACATATACAAATCAATTAATATAATTCAACACATCAACAGGAGCAGGGACAAAAATCACATGATTGTGTCAATAGATGTGGAAAAGGCATTTGACAAGATCCAACACCCCTTTATGTTAAAAGCTCTGGAGAAACTAGGAATCCATGGAACATTCCTCAATATAATAAAAGCTGTGTATGACAAACCCACAGCTAATATTATACTTAACGGCGAAAAGCTAAAGCCATTCCCTCTAAAATCAGGAACGAGACAAGAATGCCCACTCTCTCCATTCCTCTTTAACATAGTATTAGAATTCCTAGCCAGTGCAATAAGGCAAGAAGCAAGCATAAAGGGGATCCAAATAGGGAATGAGGAAGTAAAACTTTCCCTCTTTGCAGATGACATGATTCTGTATTTAAAGAATCCTGTAGACGCTACTCCCACGCTCCTTGAGCTGATTCAAAACTTTGGAAGGGTAGCAGGCTATAAAATTAACCCTCAAAAATCAACTGCCTTCCTCTATGCCAACAGTGAGAGGAATGAGGCAACAATCAGGAAAGCAACTCCTTTTGCAATAGCTTCAAAGAAAATAAAGTACTTAGGAATTAGCTTAATTAAGAATGTAAAGGACCTTTTTGATGAAAACTTTAAAACCCTGAAAAAGGAAATTAAAGCAGAACTAAGGAAATGGAAAAACCTCCCATGCTCCTGGATTGGAAGAATCAATATTGTGAAAATGACAATCTTGCCAAGGGCTATCTACAAATTCAATGCAATACCTATCAATATCCCAATGTCATTCTTTAAAGAAATAGAACAGGCAATCCAAAATTTCATATGGAATAATAAAAGAACCCGTATAGCAAAAACACTTCTTAGCAGAAAGAACAGCGCAGGAGGAATTTCAATACCAAACTTCAGACTCTATTACAGAGCTATAATTATCCAAACAGCACAAGAACAGGCCTGAAGACCAATGGAATAGAACTGAAGACCCAGATATTAAACCACAGACTTATGGCCACCTAATCTTTGACAAGAGAGCCAAAAAAAAAATAGAATGGAAGAAAGACAGCCTCTTCAACAAGTGGTGCTGGCAGAACTGGTTAAGCACATGCAGAAAACTAAAGCTGGATCCTTCTTGGTCACCCTGTGCTAGAATTAACTCCAAATGGATCAAAGACCTGGAGGTAAAAGCTGACACACTGAAAACTTTACAGGAAGGAATAGGAGATACACTAGACCTCCTTGGCACAGGTTGAAACTTTCTTAATAAGGACCAAGAATCACGACAAATCAGAGAAAGGCTGGATAAGTGGGACTGCATTAAACTGCAGAGCTTTTGTATGGCAAAGGACATAGTTAGTAAACTAATTAGGAAGCCTACAGAGTGGGAGAAGATCTTCACCAACCATACAACGGAGAAAGGCCTCATATCTAAAATATACCAACAGCTCAAAAAATTGAATCACTCCAAAACTAACCTCCAAAGTAACAACCATCCCATTAAAAGATGGGCCAAAGACTTAAAGAGAGTCTTCTCTGAAGAAGAAACAAAAATGGCCTATAGACACATGAAGAAATGCTCAACATCTCTGGTCATAAAGAAATGCAAATCAAAACAACTCTAAGATTCCACCTCACTCCAGTGAGAATGGCCAGGATCAAGAAAACTAATAACAACAGATGCTGGAGGGGATGTGGCCAGGAGGGATCACTACTACACTGTTGGTGGGAGTGTAAACTCCTTTAACCACTATGGAAAGCAGTATGGCAGTCCTCAAAAGACTAAACATAGAGCTCCCCTATGACCCAGCAATTCCACTACTTGGCAATTACCCAATCATCCAGAAACAAAGACATACTAAATCCACCAGCATGACAATGTTCATTGCAGCACTATTTACCATAGCAAAGATATGGCATCAACCTAGATGTCCCTCAGTTGATGAGTGGATCAACAAGATGTGGTATTTATACACAATTGAATTCTATGCTGCTGTCAAAAAAATGACATCGCCCCATTTGTTAGGAAATAGAAAGACTTAGAAAAGATCATATTAAGTGAAGTAAGCCAGACTCAAAGGAACTTAGGCTCAATGGTTTCCCTCATTTGTCATAATCAGTAGAAACCTTGGGCTCTACTAGCAGAGATTTGCAATAGAGCAAAACCTTGATACAACAGGCCATATAGTATGACGCTAAATGAAAGGATCTCTAGGATATAGAAACATAAGCCATATAATGAATGATTGTTGTTCTTAAGGTACTATGTTATCTCTCATCTCCTTTGCTGTCCCTTGGTTATCTCATATTGTTACAGTATCTCACTTTGTTACCTGATATATCGGGTATATTTGTATTTGCTTATTTGAAATTGGATAGGGAGGGGGGAAAACAAGATGAGGGGTGTGGGTGGGGGGGAGGGAAATGGGGACCAAGACATGTGAAAAGGTATCAATGTATGTGAATTAATGTTCCATCTATCTGGCCAATATCATGTAACCCTTCTATTAATTACAGTAAAAATATATGAAAAAAAGATATATGGACAGTGAGTAGAGAAGGAAAGATGGCTGACAAGATGTGGAATATGAGTTCTAACTCGTTGTGTGGGAGTAGGGAGAAGCGATTGTGATAATGAACAGGGAAGTCTTACTCTTTTCCCTTGTTTACTTTCTGTCTATAGTTTATTTTCCCATGAGGTTGAACAAAGAACATCTTTCTTTTCCTTCTCCTTTTTTCTTTTCCCTTCTTTCCCTCCCTGCTTCCCTCCCTCCCTTCCTTCTTCCTTTCTCTCTCTCTCCCTCCCTTCCTTCCTTCCTCTTTCCTCTCTCTCTCTCTCTCTCTCTCTCTCTCTCTCTCTCTCTCTCTCTCTCTCTCTCTCTCTCTCTTTCTCCCTTCTTTATAATAATACAGTTTAAACTCAGATTCTAGAGCTTTGCTAGGCTGCCACTGTACTCAGAGCCACACCGTTGGCATTATTTTGCACTCATTACTTTTGATATGGAGCCTCCAGCCAACACCTAGACTGGAGTCTGCCTACTTCGGGCTTCCTGTCATATTGGGATCACATGATGCACTGGCCAACTTCTCTCCATGGGATAGTGTCAGGGACTTTTCTCTCTTCAGTAGCCTGTCCCAATTATCCTTCCTTCTACATAGTTTGAAATGACAGACATGTACCACTATGTCCAGATACAGGTTTAGAAGGAGAATTTTTCTGTGTGTGCTGGCCTTAAATTATGATCCTCCTATTCGCAGCCTCTCAAATAACTTGCATTATAGGCACAATACACAAGTACAGAACTCTTTTTTTTTTCAAAACTTGGAAATGCTTGAAAATTCACACATGAATTACCATATTTATTTATTTATTTATTTACCAGTCCTGGGCCTTGGACTCAGAGCCTGAGCACTGTCCTTGGGCTTTTTCAAGGCTAGCACTCTACCACTTGAGCCACTGTACCACTTCCGGCTTTTCTCTATGTATATGGTACTAAGGAATCAAATACTGGTCTTTATGTATGCTAGGCAAGCACTCTGCTGCTAAGCCATGCTCCCAGTACCAGATGAATTATTTTAATGTTTTAAAAAGTGTTCCTCAGCAAATTGATTTTTATTTTTTAATGTTAGCATTCCCGGCAATATTTTATCCTGGGTAAAAATGTTAGTAGAAATTTATGTCATAAAATTCTGCAACTCCCAACTATGTAAGGCTTAATGTGGTTTAGGTCAACATACAATTATGAGGATTTAGATAGGCAGATTAATGTAACTCATCCTTCTGAAAGATGAATTTCTAAACAAGTTGATCTGTTTTCCCAAGATAACAGGGCTTATATCTTATTTCATTTTATTATTAGTTAATTAATTTATTTATTTGGAAGTATCTACTATCATAGAAATAACTTGACTGTTATGTCCTTAGTAACTGTAAAGTAGTTACTACTTCTTCATCAGAGTAAGGTAAGGCCTAGAAAAGTGAACTCATATTCCAAGGTCACATGGCTGGCAGGTGGCAAAGCTGGGATTTAATGATGGATCTATCTGTGTACAGTCATTGCTTCATCATTTGGCACCACATTTCCCCAATTGCCACTTCCCAACTCTCAAAAGCCACAAGAAGGCTGCGTTGGCCTCTGGCATAAAGTCATAATTGCCTCTGGTATGATCTGAATTGGTAAGGGAGTGGGATGACTGAGAGAGGTTCCAGGTGAGTCAACATTTACTCAGTGCTGTCACTGGAGCCTAGGATCAGGAAAAACACTTTTTCATTTTACTTCATTTGATCTTATTAACGTTGTAGTTAGGTGGGAATTATTCTGCAGCTTTTGCAAATAAAGAGAGAAATTCAGTTTTCATTCAAGGTATTTTTTTGAGCATTCTAAGTCTGTGTGGAGCTTGGTGGGAAGTAAGGGAATATGCAAAAACACAAAAATGAAACCTTAATTAATCAAATGGTAAGCAAGCAAGTCCTCTGTATCATGTGGAAAATGTAGAGCAGGACAAAAGGAGAGGAGGAAGTATGAAAGGATGGCTTGAAATTGGATTTTGGACAGAGTGGCTTCTAGAAGGTTTGTTGAGGAATACTCTAGCATTTGCTTCTAGGACCACTTGACTTAAGGTCTCGCTATATAGCTTTGTTTAGTAAACTGGAGAATCTTCTTTCAGAGTATCCTACATTCATGGAATTTTCAGGAACCAGAGACCCTATTTCCCTCTCCCACATTCTTCTTTGCTCCTACCATATCAGTCTTAGAGATTGGGAGATATCTATCTATCTATCTATCTATCTATCTATCTATCTATCTATCTATCTATCTATCTCTCTATCTATCCCTATCGTGGGGTTTGGGCTTGGTCCCTGTCCTCGAGCTCTTCAGCTCAAAGCTAGCAATTTACCACTTGAGCAACAATGCTACTTCCAGTTTTCTGGTGGTTAACTGAAGATTAGCGTCTCATTGACTTTTGTGCCCAGGCTGGCTTTGAACCGCAATCCTCAGATATCCACCTCCTGAGTAGCTAGGATTACAGGCATGAGCACTGGAACCCAGCTAAAAACATTTTTGTGTGCCCAGTTCTGGGGCTTGAACTCAGGATCTGGCCACTTTCCCTTAGATGTTTTTTGCTCAAGGTTGGTGTGTTATCACTTGAGCCTCATCTTCACTTCTGGCTTTTTGCTGGTCAGGGACTCTCTCCAGGCTGGCTTCAATTTGCATCCTTTGATCTCAGCCTTTTGAGTAGCAAGGATTGAAGGTGTGACCCACCGGCACTTGGCCAGAGACATTCTTTCTTTAATTTGACAAGTAATACTGTGAGAATCCATTTGGTGGATGAGAAAAAGAACTTGGCTTGTAGCGGCAAAGCCTTAGGTCTGATGCTAGCTCTGGTATGAAGTGAAATTTGACTGAAATTATTTTCCTCTCTCCCCTGAGCTTATTTCCAAGTATTTTCTTTGAGCTAACAGCTCAAAGTCTTGGTAGCCTAGGACAATTCTAGCTCTAACAGGGTGTGGGTACCTAGTATTGCTGAAAAATAATGTCCCAGTTAAAATTGTTCAACAGAGGAATTGGAGCTAAATAGGAGAAATTTATTTTTTCTCATGATGAAATTTCAACATAAAATTTCTCATTTAAAACCATCTAGAAATGTCACCTGGCCCAGATTACCATCCTGCTCTCTTGTTTGGTAGAAGTTAGAAGCCAGTGTTCAGTCATGAATTGGGAAGACTACAGGACGGCTTGTTCATTTCCAAGGGTAATTCAAGGTGTTGGAATGATTGCAAAAGCCCCATATGGCTTGGGACCTGGTTACCTTAGCAATTGGTTCCCTCCTCATGCATGTCAATTAACAGGCAATTAAAACTCTCAATTGCTTTGGCGATTAGTCCCCAGGTCTGGGGATACAGTACCAGAATGTGAGAAATTGTCCTTTTAAGTGAGCTCCCTCTCCCTCCCTCCCTCTCTCTCTCTGTCTCTCTCTGTCTCTCTCTCTGTCTCTCTCTGTCTCTCTCTCTGTCTCTCTGTCTCTGTCTCTGTCTCTCTCCCTGTCTCTGTCTCTCTCTGTCTCTCTCTGTCTCTCTGTCTCTGTCTCTCTCTCTGTGTCTCTCTCTGTCTCTCTCTCTCCCTCCCTCCCCCCCCCTCTCTCTCTGTCTCTCTCTCTCCCTCCCCCCCCCCCCCCTCTCTCTCTCCATATGTCCCTAGCTCTCTAGTACCAGTATTGGTCACAAGTAAAAGACTCTTAAGACAGAGGTACATTTGTTTTATAATTTATCTGTTCAAAAATACTTTAATGCTGCCAACTCTTTACGGAATGAATCAGAAATTTTCTGCAGGGTTCTCTCCAAGCCCTCCACATAGTCTCACTCTTAATGTACAATTATATTTTGTAACATCCTTAAACACACTTCTTCCCTTCCTTCCCTCCCTCCCTCCTTCCTTCCTTCCTCCAATCCTCCCTCCTTTCCCTTTCCTCCCTCCCTCCCTCTCTCTCCCTCCCTCCCTCCCTCCCTCCCTCCCTCCCTTCCTTCCTTCCTTCCTTTCTTCCTTCCTTCCTTCCTTTCTTCCCCCCTTTTTTTCTTCTGATACTGGGTCTTGAACTCAGGGCCTCTTGTTATTATTTGGCTTTTGTCTCTCAAGTCTGGTGCTCTACCAGACTTTCGACAGTGAATTGGAAATAAGAATCTTTAGGATTTGTCTTTGTGGGCTGGCTTCAAACCCCAATCCTCAGACCTCAGCCTTTGAGTAGCTAGGATGATAGACACAAACATCCAACACCTAGCCTTACTTTTCTATCTTTTCTACTATCCCCAAATTCTACTCATTCATTCTATAAACCCAGCTTATTTCACTGAATTATAAATACAACTAGAATAACTACATTTCAAACATATTTACATTAATTATCAGCGTCAATTTTCCTTTTTACAAATGGTTCAGGACTTTGTGATTTGTTTTTCTTTGTGTCCTCAGGGCCCACCTAGCCCGGTGATATTCATCAGCGATGACCACTTAGTAGAGAGGTTAAAAATTGCTGACAGCCTATGTAATTTGACAAAATGGTACATACTTTAAAACTCGTTTTGGACAATGAGTTTTAAATCATGCCATCTTACAACCAGGGACCTGAGTGAGTAATACTCTAAATTCTTCACTTTAGGGACCAAAAATCCTGAGAAAATAGAGGCAGTAACCTGTTTAAGTTGCTCTATGAGTAAGTAAGACGCTCTGGTTGACTGTCAAGTCTTGGGATTTATAGTCTAAGTCTTCCCTTTGCTTGGTAGTTTAAATTCTCTTTCCCACAGGGACACAGGTGCTGTGCACCTGAACCGGGCTTTCCCATGGGGAACAGCGGGTGTGCATTTGCTGTAAAAGCCACTTAAGAATTGCCATCAGCAGGAAAGCTTCAGACCATCACGGCCTTGGCTTTATCTCTTCTCTGATTTTTAAAAGTTGAACAAATTTATTATCACTATCAAAATGATTAGTAATCTCCAACTGGGAATACATCTAAAGGAAATGCAATTAGTATGCTCAAGAGATGTCTTCTCTCTCATGTCAAATCACCGCTCTGTTTACAATAGCCAATACATAGAGCTAACCAAAGTGTCCACAAATTCACAATTGTGTAGATAGTGGGACTGTGCCTCAAGTGGTAAAGCACTAGTTGGGCACAAAAGCTCAGGAACAGTGTCTATGCCCTGAGTTCAAGCCTCAAGACTGGCACACAAAAAGAGTGAGTTATGAGGTGGAAAGGCTGGGCCTAGCAGGAAAGAAACAATGGAGGTAAGGAAGAAAAGAGGAAGAAGGAAAAGAGTAAATGAGCCAGTTTCTGTGTTAGGTACTTTCATGTCTTTACTCTCAGTAAAGAGGTGGAGAGAAGGGCAGAGAGTCCAGGATGGGACTCTATTAGGTACAGGGGCTATTGTGTGTTTTTGTGACACAAGCTCCTGCTTGCTCCACTGTTTCTAAAAGCAACTAAAAAAATTGCATGAAACTTGTTACAGAACCGCTGGTCAGGAACATATTTTATTTATTTTTTAGTTATTTATTTATTTTATGATTGGCCGTGGGGCTTGAACTCTGGGCCTGGGCTCTGTCAGAGCTCTTCCAGTTTTCCAGTGGTGAATTGAAGAGTCTTACGGACTTCCGTGCTCAGGCTGGCTTTGAACTGAGATCCTTAGATCTCAGCTTCCTGAGTAGCTAAGATTATAGGTGCGAGCCAACAGCTCCCTACTCTATATTCATTTTTCAAATCACTCCATGAAGCAAAATTACACCATAACTGTCTCAACAGAAAAAATATGTCTTAAATGTTTAAGGGATTCCATGCCTTAGTTTTATCATTTGTGAAAGAAATTCATAGTGTTATTATAGTGTTAATATAATTATTTTTCTGGGAATAATAATAGTATTTATACAGAGGATTGTTCTGAGTCAGTAGTTTTAATACTTTCAGAACAGTTTCTGAAACCTAATATTATACAGTTATCCGTAGAGTACATAAAAACAAGATCTTTTTATATATTACTTTGTATCTTATTTATAACTTCTTATAAGATATAGGGGACTCACAGAGTGAAAGAACATTAAAAGAGCATGGAGAGGTCAGGGTCCAAAATACTCCTAAGATATGCAGCTGAATTCCAAAGAAGGGAATTATTTGCCTCCCATCTTCATAGTTGATTCATCTGGTTCAGACAGAATAGGGAAAGTCTCTAGATTTCCAGCCAAGTATCCTTTTGCCTAACAAACACATGATTGATAGTAATACAGTATAGATTCAATATAGTCCTAGCATTAATGTTTAACTAGGTTATCAGTTTCTGAAGATTTTCTCAACTCTTCATTCACATCGTTGATCCAGATGCCCACTGTGTGATAGTGTTTTTGTTTTTGTTTTAAATAAACATTCACTTAACAAGCCAAGTACTTGAATGACCCCAGGACAAGAAGATAATTAAGGCTATGAATCTATAAAATACAACTGACTGCTTGAATGTTTGAGCTATGGCAGTTTATTTTTTGAGGTATTAAGTATCATTTGAGCCATATATCCTAGTTAGCCCTTTTGCTTATGGTTTGTTTTAGATCTAAACACTTGTTTCTTTCGTCCAGGTCAGCAAGAGACTGCAGTCTTCCCACAGCTACCTCTCAAATAGCCGAGATGACAGGCGTGAGCCATCAGGCTCTACCCTAGCAGTGTTTCTTTCATCTTTTAAATCTTAAAATGCAAAAATCCATATTCCTATATTTAATACATATTAACTCTCAATAGGTGCTTATTTTGAAGCAGATGGCTTAGCAAGCCAACTTACAGTGATATAACTTGGCCCTACAGGTCCGATAGGCCCCCTTTTCCTTATAGAGTTTTTCCAGCTAGCAGTTTGGGGAAATGCCTAGCATGGCAAAAAGTGCAAATAGGCAATAAGCTGTTGCCCAGTGCTGGTCACTGTTCCATTTAATGATAATCGATCATTTCAATATCAATTAAAATAGTCAGTCTTGCAGAACTCCTCAGTTCACATGCTCTTCTGCCCCTTTAAAGTTTTAAGAGGTTTGTTTCCTGTCAGCACTATTTCTGTTCCATTGGATCCTGTTGGGGATTTTTAGACACCCTGTTTATTTTTCTTCCTGTGCCTCAAAATAGGAATTAGAAGATAAAAATGAACAATGGCAAAATACTTTGCGGTGACCTTTGCAAAATTATTATTAGACCTTTAAGGTCTTTCCCCTTTGCTAATTCTTTTTTTTTACTGTAATTAATAGAATGGTTACATTACATTCACCAGATAGAAGGTGCATTACTTCATATACACTGATAACCCTTCTCATGTTTTTGTCCCCATCTACCTCCCCCACCCATCCCCTCATCTTGTTTTCCCCCTTTCCCTATCCTATTTCAAATAACCAAATAAACATATAGATAATATACCAGATGACAAGGTAAAATACTGTAACAATATGGGATAACCAAGGGACAACAAAAGAGATGAGAAATAACATAGTACATTAAGAACAACAATCACACATTATATGGCTCTTGTTTCCATATCCTGGAGGTCCTTTCATTTAGCCTCATCCTATATGGCCTTATATATGTAGGTTTTGCCCTATTGTAAAGCTCTGCTAGGAGAGTCCAAGGTTTATATTAATTATGACAAATGAGGGAAACCATTGAGCCTATGTTCCTTTGAGTCTGGCTCACTTTCCCTTGATAATCCTCTTTTTAAAAATATTTTTTATTTCAATATATAGAGGGGTTACAGTTATATTCGCCATACAGTTACTTCTCATACAGTTACTTCTCATACATTGATATCTCTTCTTATGTTTTTGTCCCCATTTCCCTCCCCCACCCCTCATTTTCCCTCTCCTATTTCAAATAAGCAAGTAAACATCTATATAATATACCAAGTAACAAAGTGGGATACTGTACCAATATGAGATTAACAAAAGAGCAACACAAGACAAGAGAGAAAAACATAATACACAAAGAATAACAGTCACTCATAATTAAGCTTTTGTTTCCATGTCCTGAAGGTCCATTAATTTGGCCTCATCCTATATAGCCTTATGTATCCAGGGTTTAAGCTATTGTAATCCTCTGCTAGAAGAGTTCTAGATGTATACTAATTATTATAGATGAGGGAAACCATTAAGCCTATATTCCTTTGGGTCTGGCTTACTTCACTCAATATGATTTTTTCCAAGTCTTTCCATTTCCTTACAAATGGTGCGATGCTGCTCTTTCTGACGGCGGCATAGAATTCCATTGTGTATAAATACCACATCTTGTTGATCCACTCATCAACTGAGGGCATCTGGGTTGGTTCCACACGTTAGCTATGGTAAATAGTGCTGCATCTACACAGCATCTAACAGGGAAACAGCAAGGAGCTGAGTGAAGCTCAGTGGCTGTCTGAAGCCAAACCCCACACCTAAAATAAAACCCCCAAATCATTTTTTTGCTTTGGCTTTCTTTGAATCCTTTCTTGCTCTTAGTGCTTCATAGGATTTTTTTTCCTCTTGATATTGCCATCCATGACTCAGATTATATACTCTGCATACCAAATAGTTCCATATTTTAGTTACAGGCCATCTCAGGCAATTTCTTCTTTCTCTGAACCTCAACTTTTTGTGATGTGGATGTAAGAAATGTGCTGTGTTGAATAAGAAGAAAAAGGCCAACTGAAGAAATATTGAAAGCCAGAAGGCAGACAAGTTATCAGCATCCATGGTTACAACAGGAGAAGGCTGATAATCACCAAACCACTGCCTTCACTCACGGCAATTGTGGAAGGGAACTGGCTCTCACATTCATCGTGTCTCGGGCCGTTTACTCAGTGGGTAGCAATTCCTAGTTGTATGCTTGTAGCATTTTCCTTCCTTCTTTCCTTTCTTCCTTCTTTCCTTCCTTCCTTCCTTCTCTCTCATTCTATTTCTCTTTCTTTTCCTCCCTCCCTCCTTCCCTCACCGCTCTTTTCTTCCTTCCTTCCTTCCTTCCTTCCTTCCTTTCTTTCTTTCTTTCTTTCTTTCTTTCTTTCTTTCTTTCTTTCTTTCTTTTCTTTCTTTCTTTCTTTCTTTCCTCTCTTTCTTTCTGCTGAAGATCAAATCCAGAGCCTCACATATGCTAGGCAACTGCTTTACCACTGAGCTACATTCACAGCTCTACATTATTCTGATATTTGCCCTTACTCAATGGGGAGAAAGCAAAATAAAACAACAAGAAAACTATTGTCATATTTAAACTAACAACTGCTGTCCTTCTGTCATCTCAATTTCAAACATTTAGAACTCAAATCTGCACAATCTTATACATACTACTTCTAATGAATTTTTAGTACCACTGAGATCCACAGTGAAGGATTATGCCGTGTTTTGACTCTTTTCAGCTCCACTCATGTCTCCTCCTCCATGCTAATCAACCTAGTTTCCTCAGTCTGTTTTTACAGTAACACTCTGACCTTATCTTCAGCTCTATTCTCCTCTCTTTCTTGATCAGATTTTTTGTGAATGGTCTCAAATATTGTTCAATCAGATATTCTACCTGCTCTGTGACAAAAATACATGTGCAGATAAATGTAGCTGGAAAATAACAACTTATCATGTCTGACTTTTCCCTAATCTGCCTAACTTCCCATGATTCAAAATCTCTCCCATCTTCTCAAATCTCCAGGACCTTTCTTCCATTATCTCCTCCTCCATCTCCACCTCTTTTTCCTTCTTCCTCCTTCTCTCCTTCCTCCTGTCTTTCCTTCCTCCTCCCTCTCCTTTGTCCTTCCATTCCTTATTTTCCTTCTCTCCCTCTTCCTCCTCCTGCTTTTCTTCCTCTTCTTCTCCTCCTTCCATTCTCTTCCTCTTCCTCTTCTTCCTCTCTCTCTCTCTCCTCTTCCTCTTCTTCTCCCCCTCCTTCTCTCCTCCTCTTCTCCTACTCCTCCTTCTTCTTCCTCTTCTTTCTTTTTTCCTTTCATCTTACTTTCCTCCTTCACCTTTTCTTTCCCCTTTCCCACTTCCTCCTTTGCTAGTACTAAGACTTGAACTCAGCTTCACACTCTTTCTTAGCCTTTGCCCTCATGGCTACTGTTCTACACCTTAAACCATAGCTCTGCTTCTGACATTTTGCTAGTTAACTGGAGATAAGAGTCTCACAGACTTTCCTGACTGTTCTGGCTTTGAACCTTGATCCTTAGATCACAGCCTCCTAAATAGCTAGGATAGCAGTATAATATTACTTTGGGGGAAGAGAAATCAACTTGGCAAAAGAAAAAAAAATCAAATCTGTGAGTGTTTACTTTATGTCTAGCACTTCATCCACTTTTATATTCATCTGTTTACCTTCTTCCAGATACAAAAGTAGAATCTCAGCCAGGCAGGGAAGCTCACACCTGTGATCCTAGCTACCCAGGAAGCTGGGGTCTGAGGATCAAGGTTCAAATCCAGCCTGGGCACAAAAGGATCTGAGACTCTTATCGCCAATTAACCTCCAGAAAATGGGAAGTGGGGCTTGGCTCAAGGGTAGGGTGGTAGCCTTGGACTAAAGAGCTCAGGGACAATGCTCAGGCCCTGGTGGTAGCCTTGAACTGAAGAGCTCAGGAACAGCGCCCAGGTGGAGCTCAAGCCCCAGGATACCCACCCCACCACACACACACATGCACACACACACACACACACACACACACACACACACACACACACACACACACACACAAAGTAGAATCTTCTCTTTTCCTTTCTAAAGATAACCTTTGTCTTATTCCGTAGATTCTGTCATGTGTCACTCATGTAGGGACATGCATTTCACATGTATCCTCTCTTCTGTGCCATCACTGCTCATATTTCTATTAGATAATTTGTGTTATCACTATTGGTTCAATAATGTTTTCCTAAAAACAGTTCTTGACATCTGCCTATGATGCCATCTCTCTTGTTTATATTTATATCAAACCTTTCTATTGTCTTTTAGGTGTCTGTACTTCCTCTCTCCTTGTTTTCTCCTTTGCACTTACTCTATTTGGCTTTTGCTCTTTTGGCCTGTTTAAAAATAAAACTGAGAGGCTGGGAGTTGGCCTAGTGGTAGAGTGCTTGCCTAGCATACATGAAGACCCAGGTTCAATTCCTCGGTCCCACACACATAGAAAAAAGCCAGAAGTGGTGCTGAGGCTCAAGTGGTAGAGATCTAGCCTTGAGAAAGTCCAAGGACAGTGCTCAGGCCCTGAGCTCAAGCCCAGGACTGGCAAAAAATAAATAAATAAAACTGAACTCCAATAACTTAAACAGTGACTACATGTTGCTAAATCCAGTGGCCTTAACCAGTGTGGCTGCTTTCCAATTTCACTGGGGCACTGCTGCTTGATGTCTTCCAGGTCTTCTTCATCTTCCAACCTCTGTGACCCCTGCCCTCATCACTTTGTAGGCATATTTACTTCTACAGTGATCTCATTTGGTTTCAAGGCTTTCACTACCACCTATGTATGACAATCCCCCAAAATGTCAGGGACTCTCAACTCAACCTCATACTCACAGAATCAGTGCCTGATGAATGCCACAGGACTGTCTTAAAGCATTTCAATCCAGAATGTCTCAATCCAGGTACCAACTCCTCTCCTTCGACTACAGTGTTTCACCTATACAGACGCCTCTCTACACTTCAGTCTTTCAGACTACATGGAAAGTGTCTTCCTGCTCATGCAGGTGCAAACTCCTCACTAACTCTCTTCTTCCCCTCCCTGCTTCATTTGGATGCTCAGTCAATTAGCAGCATCTTGTCAGTCCCACCTGTGAAACAGATTAAAATTTGACAACTTTCTTATTGCCACCCCACATTACACTACCATTATCTCTGTTTTTACCAACCACAATAGACTCAGAATATAGTGGCCTCTTGTTGCTTGTACCCATATATACCCCACAGATGGCAGGCAACACAACAGGCATGTGAGATTATGTTACATCTATTCATTTAAAAAAATAACTTTGCAATGTCACTTTATCTCACTTGGAGTAAAAGTCCAATCCGTACATTGCTTTACAAAATCCAAGGCTCTTCATGATCTGTCTCTTTTGACATCTTAGACATTGTCTCTGGCATTCTTTCTCTTACTCTCACTGTAATTAAAGCCATTCCCACCTCTTTGCTATTCTTCCTCCTCCTCTTCTCCTCCTCCTATTTCTCATTGTCCTCTACCACATTTTACTCTGTGTTAGGCACTGAACTCAGGGCCTTATGCTTGCTAGGCAAATACTCTACCACCGAGGTAAATCCCCAAATCCAGGTGTTTGTTATTTACTGTACAATTAGGAATTTGTACTTGTAATTTTTATCCTTGGAATGCTTTCACCACACAGCTCTCCTTTGCTCACTTCAAATTTCAAGTGAAATACCTTCTTCCCAAGGAGGAATTCTCTGTCAAGGCCACACACAGAGGTGTATCTATGCCTACATACTCCCTCTCCACTCTGACCCTTGTTCTCTTCCCTTGGAGTTCTCCACTGTCTGACACAGTATATCTCCTTGTTTATTATCCTTGTTTTCAATTGCTTTTGGCTGCTATATCTTTCTTATCTAAAGCAGAGCCTAGAGTGCCATAGCATTCAATAAATATTTGATGAATAAATAAATGAATAGGGCTAATGCATTAAATCAATTCAATGTGTGTAATGGAGCATTTCCAAGCTTTTCCTGGAACTGACTTTTCCAGCCCTGAAGTTACTCTGGAAATTGTCCTGAAAGGGCCTTGCACTATGTAATTCTGACATGCTGGCCACAGGTAGCTGGGCGAGGGATGGATATTCTCAGCCAATCACTTCGTCTTTGGGAATTTGTTACTGGTTCTAAAGAAGCCAAGCCTTTTACTGACCCTTTAAAATATTTTTTCCACAGCTGCCACTGGTCTTATTTCAGCCAAGAGGAACAGATGCAAACATATTTATGAAAAAGGGAGAAAGAAAAGCTGATTATAGAAGAGCAGAGGTGACCATGATAGCACTTTATTTTACATTGCGATTGTTCCTTACATCCAAACAGATTCAGGTACTTCCTTATGTTTTATGGCAAACACCAGCATGAAGTTTACCCTTTAGGGCAGGTGATTCATTAACACCATTTAAATCTGAATTTGAGAAGGACCATATTTACTCCATTCAATCTACATAGGAAATCAAATCAACTAAGTTGCAAAAATACGTATGACCCCATGTGACATAGAACGAATTCCATTCTCTGCCTTAGAGGCAATAAGATGTAGTTGAGGCAATGTTTGGCGGGAAAGCAAGAAACCTATGTTTGGTCCAACTGTTCATCTGAGTGGCGGCCATCCCAACATGTAATATGAAATGTTTATAGGAGTTTAATCTCTTGGTAAATAATCAGGGGGTTTGAAATATTGGTATTTTCTCATTTGACCACTCTGGAAAGCAGTATGACAATTCCTCAAAAGACTAAACTTAGAGCTCCCCTATGACCCAGCAATTCCACTACTTGGCATTTACCCAAGTGTCCGAAAACAAGGGCAAATGAAAGCCACTAGCACAATGATGTTCATTGAAGCATTATTTACCATAGCTAAGATATGGAACCAATCCAGATTCCCCTCAGTAGATGAATGGATCAAGAAGATGTGGTACTTACACACAATGGAATTCTATGCTGTCATCAGAAAGAATGACATCACTCCATTCGTAAGGACATGGAAAGACTTGGAAAAAGTCATATTAAGTGAAGTAAGCCAAACCCAAAGGAACATAAGGTCAATGGTTTCCCTCATTTGTAATAATTAGTACACATGTAGGACTTTCCTAGCAGAGGATCACAATAGCCTAAAAGCTATGTCTATATGGTCATATAGGATAAGACTAAATGAAATGAACTCTAGAATATGGAAACAAGATATTTATCTTTGTGATTGTTGTTCTCATTGTACTATGTGCAGTTATTTCTTTTCTCTTTTTTCCCATTATGGTTAAGCTCATGTGGTTACTGTAAAAGACTTCGTTACCTAGTATATTGGATAAACATTTATTTGTTTATTTGAAATAGGAAAGAGAAGGGGGAAAACAAGATGATTGGGGGGAGTGGGAGAAGGGAAGGGGGGACAAAAACATGAGAAGGGGTATCCATGTGGGAGAAGTAATGCATCCACTACCTGACGAATGTAACTGTAACCCCTCCATATATTAGCCTGACAATAAAAAATAAATACATCTTGTCATTTTTTAGGGGGTGGTGTGGGGACAGATGGAACCATGGAACCAACCACTTCATCTGTGGAATGGTTCAGCTTCATCCATCTTAGGAGAAATAGAACTTATATGTCAGTAAACATATTGAAAAACCAAAGTAGTCATTCCCACTTGTCATATGCCTGGAGCTAAGTTATAGGACAACAACTGAGACCATCCAACTTAGCCACCAAGATGGAAGTAAGATCTTGTCATCTAAAAAGCAGAGGCTGCCAGGAACCCTTTGCATGTAGACAGGTGGAGGCAACAGCTACAGCTGCATTTGATGCAGCTGTGATCTCTGGTGCAGATGTTGTAGGCATTTTGGTGCCAGGCTGGCAACCAGAGCTGGTAGAGGGAGGGAATGTGCTGGCCCAGACTCCATGTTTCCTCCAATTCTTGCAGTCCTCTGCTGTCCCTGCGGTTTGTTTTCTCACAAGAACAACTCACTGCTTCCATAAGTCTCTACTAATTCTGTAAATAAGAATTCCGAGTGGAAAACCAAATTTCAATAAGGCCAGAATTCCAAAATTTCTCATTTGAGTTGCTTTCACAGGAAGGACAGAGGAGGCTCTCAGAATTAACAGAACCAGAAACGCCTTGAGAGATAGTGTAACCTAAGTGGTCATTTTAAAATTTCAGATAGCCAAGCCCAATCGTAAGAGAATAACGTGGAACATCACACAGGCCGGGTCAGAGGTTTGAAATTGGGGCTTGTAAGGCTGTTGTTCTAGCCCTGTTTTTTGTTGCTTTAGGTGATAAAATTTCTCAGGTTTTGCTGGCGTGGTGGTTCATGCCTGCAATCCTAGCTACTCAGGAGGCTGAGATCTGAGGATCAAGGTTCAAAGCCAGCCTGGGCACAAAAGGACCTGATATTGTTATCCCCAATTAACCTCTAGAAAACAGGAAGTAGAGCTTGGATCAAGGGTAGGGCAGAAAAACAAAACCCTGGTAGGGTGGTAGCCTTGAGCTGAAGAGCTCAGGGACAGCACCCAGGCTCAGAGTTCAAGGCCCATGACACTCTCTCTCTCTCTCCCACCCATCCACTATATATATATATATACACACACACACACATCTCACAAGTTTTTCTGCCTGGTATGGATTTGAAGCTTATAAATCTGTGATTATTACTTGCTGCATATATTTTTCTTGATATCTAGATTCTTATAAGTGGAATTTGACTAAATGAGGTGTTTACCATTTAAGTTGCAAGAGAAAGAATCTTTGTTAAGTAGAAAGAATGTAAATCAGGAAGTGGTCCTAGGTTCTCAGTCAGACTGAAGGTTCCTCTTTCAGTGTTCTGCTAGCTCAGATCCAATACTGGCAGAGGATAAAATTTACAAATTGTTGCTCTCTAGGGGAAGCACAAAGCCATCAGAATTCTTTAAATATTCCTGGAGTTAGTTATGTTCCTTGACTCTTGATTATCTCAGAAATGTAAGTTCCCACCTGCCTTTTTGGAAGAGTAAATGAGTTCTATGCTTCCCCCTCTGCCCTTGCTCCAGGAAAGCAACGTTGTATAGCAAGAAGAAACCAAATGCAAATGAGGCATTATTTTTTGGACATCTGGACTCTGCCTCTCTTCAGTCCCTCCTAGTCTGATAACTGGATACTAGAAGATCTCTCTGTGACCAGGCTGATGTGAGATCCAGCCCATCAAGTGTTAGCTTTTAAAACACTTAATCCTGAGAGAGGCAATCGTAACAGAGGCAACCAATTAGAACATACCATAAGATAGAGAAACCCCTAGATGAGAGAGGGGGGAGCACCCAAAGAAGAGAGGTAGATGAGTGATGGGGTGGCAGCAGTAACTGCATGATAAGTGGTGGTATTGGTACCCTTTGGGCTAAGTACTTCCCTCCTGGAAGTTGTTCACACTCATCTTCTGCTGTCCTGGATTTTTTTTTTTTGGCCAGTCCTGGGCTTAAGCTAAGGGTCTGAGCATTGTCCTTGGGTTTTCTCAAGGCTAGAACTTTACCACTTGAGCCTCAGCACTTCCAGCTTTTTTCTATGTATGTGATACCAAGGAATCGAACCCGGGTTTTCATGCATCCTAGGCAAGCACTCTACCACTAGGCCAAACTCCCCACCCCTGTCCTGGACTTTCTATTCTTGATCTTCAGAGGCACAGAGCTGGCAGCCACTGTGGCAGTGGAGCTGTAACACGAGCAGTCATTGCTTATCCTGACCTGCAGACATGCAGCACTATACAGGTGTCTGGTTTGAAGCTGTAACTCTAGTGATTTCTGCTGACTGGGTTGAATGGGCTCTGCTCTCTGAAATCAACAGCAGAATATCCTATATCACTTTAACTTCTATAGAAAAGGACATTTTGTTTTTTAAAACAACACTTCAAGCAAAAGAGAGGCAGTGACAACACTGCCCTTAACGTCCAGGCATGAAGGATCCCTAGGTGAGTTCCTCCATGTGTCTGGAAAGATGAGATAGGATCCCTCTCGACTAGTCAGGTTTGTCCTCTGGTCCAGGAAGCTGCTTCCTGCCACACTGAAACTGGATTTGTCATACAAAGGCTGATAAGTCTTTAACTCTGGCCTGTATCACATCATACTTTAAAGTAGAAATATCACTGTCTTTTTCTTTTTGAATAGGTAGTTTATTTGGAGCCATTTTTTTTCCCCTAAGAGTTTCATGGAGAAGGTGAGAACGGAATTACTCTCTGATTCTGCCTCCTCTAAATTACCTTTTCTCTCCTGTCAAAAATCAATGGACCATAAATATGTCTGTGTATTTCAGCTCTAGTCTGCTATGCTGGTCTATTGATCTGTCTTCATGCAACTCTTATGCTCTCTTGATTATTGTAATTATAATCCAAAGATAGAGTAAAACTCCTAATGCTTGACTATTAAATACCCTCCATCCTGGAGTGTTGAATGCCTGATATCAAGATGGTGGTGCCCTTTTGGGAGATTCTGGAAACTTTAAGAGATGGAGTCTATACTGGAGGAAGTGGATCCACCCCCAAAGTATGTCGCTTTGAAGGTTAGACCTTGGCACCAGTCCTTCCCTGACCCCTAAGATGAGAGAGTTGAATAGTTTCTTCCTTCTGTAATCATAATCAGCCAGGAAAGATAGACTTTCCTTGGCTGGAGGAGTGACAGATAGAAGAAGCAACCACTTCCTCCCTTAAGTTGTTCTGGGAAGAACAGTATTGTATGTTATGAACCTATATTCATTATTTACAATGATCCAAAGCCTGACTGATATAAAGGCATAGTCATTCAACGTTGTTTTTGCTATTTAGGCTCTTTGCATTTCCATTTGAGTTACCTTGTTAATTCCCCTAAACAAACAAACAACGCTCTGCTTGGATATTAACTACAATTGAATGTAATTTATAAATCAGTAATATTTTGTGTTTTTTGGTTGTTGTTTTAGGGACCGGAGCTCAGTTGCACTTGCCAGGCAAGCACTTTGCTACTAAGCCTCATTCCAGCCTGATGTTTTATATTTTGCAGGGAACAAATGATAAACATATGTGTCAGTTTTATTCTTAAGTATTTAGGATAAATATTGTACACGGTACTGTTTTTGAGATGTCAGTTTTGTATTGTTTATACAGAGTATGTTGTACAATGTCATGTTGTCATTCATTTGTTCTTTGTTGAATTTATTAGACTCAATTGTTGATCATATTAATTTATCCTCATTTATCTGTATAATTTCTACCTATTTTTATTATCTCCATAGTTGTTTTCTCACTCTCTGTAAATATCTAAATATAGATTTATCTCAATCTATATCTATATCTCTCTCTATAAATATATATCCTTTTTTCTCTTCCTGATTACATTTGCTAGTGGTTTAACAATTCACTTTCTAAAGAACCAGTTTTTGGTTTTCTTCATTGTCTTTCTGTTTCATAGTTCATCATTTATCTATTACTACTGCTTTGGTCTTTTTTATCCTTCCTTCTTTTTTTTTTCTTTTCCTTTCTTTTCTTTTTCCTCACCAGTATTGGGGATTGAACTTAGTGCCTTGAACATGGCAGGGTAATTGCTATACCATTTGAATCATGTCCCTAATCCTTTTGATTTTAGTTTTTCAAATAGGGTCTTATATTTATAGATGGGCTGGCCTTAGACCAATGATCTCCTACCTCTGCCAGGTATATACTATCATTCCCAACTTGTTTTTGAGATAGTCTTCCTAATGTTTGCCTGGGCTGATTTAGAACTTATCTTTGCTTCCCAACAGGTCATCTCCCATTTGAGTTCTTTTTAATCTAGAAATTATTAGGATAATGATTATTTAGCTTCCAAATATGTGAAAAATTTCCTGATATTTTTGTTATTGATTTTTGATTTTAGTGCCATCAGAGAACATACTTTCTATGACTTCAGCCCTTTTAAATTTATTGAGACTTTTTCAGAGTGGAGAATATGAATTATTTTGGTACATGCTTCCATTTTCACTTGAAAAGAATGTATCTTTTGCTGTTGGAGGTTCCTAAAGTGTCCATTAAATTGAACTGGACATTCATATTTTTCAAGTCCTCTATAGCTTTACTAATTGTTTTTTTGTTCTAGAAATTGTTGAGAGAGGGATATTGGAAACGTAAACATTTTAGATTTACCAATTTCTTTTTAAGCATGTATCTGTTTGTCAGTTCTACCATTAGGAACATCAACATTTAGGCTTGCATAGGCTCTTCAGTAACATAGAATAGGCTTCTTTATGTCCAGTGATATTTGTTGAAATCATCCCTTTTTGCTACTTCTCATGCTGAATGCTTTTCATACTTTTTGTTGTTGGTGGTAGTGGTTGTTGGGCTTGAACTCAGGGCCTGGGCGGTGTCCCTGAGCCTCTTTGTGCTCAAAGCTAGCACTCTACCACTTGAGCCACAGTGCCACCTCTTGTGGGTTTTGTTTGTTTATTTGCTTTTTTTTATAGTGGTTAATTGGAGATAAGAGTCTCAGGGTGACTTTTCTGACTGGGGTTGGCTTCAAACCATGATCCTCAGATCTTAGCCTCCTGAGTAGCTAGGAATACAGGTGTGAGCTATGGTACCTGGCTCATACTGTTATTCTTAACCTGCTTATATATATGTATATGTATATGTATATGTACATATATACATATACATGTATATATACATATGAATATGCATTTATATATACATATACATGTGTATATATACATATACATGTGTGTATATATATATATATATTTTTTTTTTTTTGCCAGTCCTGGGCTTGGGCTCAAAAGCCAGCAGTCTTAGGAATGGAATACTCTTAAAATTATATTGAGAACTTTCTCTTCTTTCTGTGGCCAAAGGTGATCTATCTAGCCTTGTTGTCAATGAATCTGGAGCAGCTGGCTTTTAATTAAGGCACAATGAGGGTCATTAACATCTCAGTACTGTAGCGGCAAAAAATAGGACAGAAAATCACTGAGCTTTTCACAACTTGCTTAATATTTCCTCTTTTTGCTTAAAATACATTACTTTTGTAAAATATAATACACCTGGAATAGCTTTTTATCTTTTCTCTAGGAAAAGGTGACCAGACAATTTGAACACTCATCACCTCCCAGGCTCTTGTCATTACCATGAGTGTCATGGTTTTGGCAACTTCTGCCTTTAGTGGTTAAGCTGCAGGTGTTGTGGACTGACAACCCAACAGATGACCATTATGAAGCTGGCATGAACAGACCAGGTTTTGGAGAGAAGGAAAGATAGAGTTATTGCCAACCACTAAAGTTGGTCTTGGAGACAAAGAATGGAGCTGGTACAGAAAGCTGATCTAAGAGGGCCAGGTGCCTGGTACAGTCCTTTTCACATTTGCTGAATGTTTTTTTTTTCCCCTTGGCTGGATCACCAGAAAAGCTTGCCCTAAATTTATCGGACACATGGAGGTGTGCAGACATGGTGAAGATCTGGCGTAACTAAATCATGCTGGCCAGTAGGAGACCATAGGTGTAGGTCAGAGTGCCCTTTCCTCATTCTTCACATTTGTCATTGGGTCACCAGGCTTCTGGCTGACAATTCTAATCCTATAGTTTTGACAGAGGACACATACAGCTATACTGACACTGAATGATGAAGAGCATATTTATGCTAATGCTGAGGAGGAAGCTTCATACTAAAAACTCGGTTTAACATTTACCAGTTGGCACAGGGCCTCGTGGCAGGAGATAAGAATAATTTAAAGAAGTATGATCCATGTCCTTGTCTTCAAGGTATTCAAATCTGATGAGGGACAGGACATAAATAGTAAAAAAAGATTATCAAGAGACAAATGACAGTAATAAAAGAAATGGCTTAATGAGGCAACATATTCATTGCTAAATGAAGTCAGTAGATGGTGAATTGATGGAGATCAGAGCAAATATAGACTAGTGACTCCCTGGTGGCCCATAGAAAACAGAGATGGGCTGAGTTTAAATAGGATTGGCCTTCAGAAGTGGTCAGATAATACAGACAGAGTGAATCACTTTGAAGGAGATAAAACTATGGGCTTAGGAAACCAAGTATTGAGATACTGAAAGAGGTAAAAAAAAAAAAAGAAGCATAAGATAATATCATTAGTTCTAGTCACTGAGATTTTCTGGGGTCCCACAGCAGTGAGAAAACTTGAATCTCTGTCCTTTCTGGCTTGGTGTCACCTTAGGCAAGTTATCTCTAAGTCTCAGTTCCTTACTGGAATGAATGATATTATCAGTTTTCTTCAAAATACTGTTGAAGGAATTAACACATGAGAATTGATCACATAGCTCTGTCTGGAAGACATCAAATACTCCATAGCTATTGCATAATTGTGATGATAGCGTCAGTAGCAGTAATATTTCTTGGGACCATATCGAATCTATGGCTTGTAAGATCTTAGCAGCATCTCCCTTCTGCTTGAGGTACCTGAGGCCGTCAGATTATATCACCAGTTAATGGCAAGATCTGTGGGCAAACTCTGAAATTCTAGCTTCTGTTCTGTGTCCCTTCTACCACAGAACCTCATAGCTTAGCTTAAGAAGCCAGAAATGGTGGATGAGACCAATTAAGGGCCGAATTGGACAGATTTGAACTCATTTTCATCATAATTTGTAATCATCCTTTTGATGGTTGGTAAACTGTGATAGTCTGTTCAGGGTTCCTTATGCAGTTGCCTGCCAGCATCTGATTACCAGCTGGAGGGACAACAGTGAGAGCCTGGCATTTGACACTGGAACTGCCTTGTACATCCCACAAGGTTCTGGCAGTCAGCCTACTCAAGCCTGGGCCAAGCACTCCCTGGCCAGGTTTCAGGTCAGTAGCAAATGATTCGTGTTTTGGTTTTTCTGTGCATTTGAAGAAAGCAGGAGAATCACAGGCCTTAAGTGAGCATATTTAACTGTGATTTTTCTGAGGAGAAAACATTTCTTCTTGATATATGTCCTAGAAGAGGGAGAATGATGCTCCCAAGGACCCGAGAACAGCAGGACTCTATTTCTTTTTTTTCATATATTTTTTATTGCAATTAATAGAAGGGTTACATGATATTTGCCAGATAGATGGTGCGTTAATTCCCATACCCTTTCACATGTCTTGGTAGCAGGACTCTATTTCAACCAAGGAAAGCTGCATTTTGGGAAAGCTTGAGGACATCAAGATGACAGTTTCAGCAGGAAGGTTGCCTGAGGGAGGGGCTGTTCTTCACAAGAAGCTGGGAGTGGGGTGTGTGGTTAGGATCTTTTATGGTTGGATTTGAGGCTTTCTGAGTGATCAGAAGCATTTCAGAGACCTTTCTCAGGCAGCCAGTAGAATTAGACAAAGATCTACTACAACTTAAATTCATAAGGAGGCATTCAATGTTTCCAACACCCAAGGCAAGAGCATACTGCCTAAAGATGAAGTCAACATGGTCCCTTGACTTCCAAGAACTCAAGATCCATATCCAGAGACTTATAGTACAGACCTCCTGCCCACATGGCTTCTTTGTTCTCTAGCTGTGGTCACAGAAGCTCCAAGGCAGAAGATCTCCACTGGAGCTATACTACGTGGGTGACCATAGGACGGGCACAAAATGTTAGGCCCCTTCCGTTCTTTCCATGTGAAACAGTTTATAGACTCCTTTCCTTTTGTTCTTTCTTCATGCATGACTGCATGGGGCCCTTTCTAGAAGTCCCCTCTCAGCACCTGTTAATCCAGGTAACTAGTATATTTGGGGAGGGGAGGACGCTAATTGGGAGATCCCCCAGGCTCTGAGGTCACTTCCTCATCCTCTGAGATCATTTCCTCATCTGCCCTGCTCGCAACTGCTTCAGACAGTGAGAGATTCCCCAGGCTTTGAGGTCACTTCTGCATCTGCTCTAGTTACACCTCCTTCTTACCCTCCCCTATAGAACCTCTCTTCACCATTAGTTCTCTCTGCATACCTACATCTGTGCAGGTCTGAGGTTTGGTTGTCCTAATAAACTTTCTTCTGCTTGAGTCACATGGAGGTCTCCTTTCTCCAACCCTTACACATAGGTACATTGATTCAAGGGTACTTACTAGACCCAAGGTGAATCTACTCTGTCTTCTCTCTCAAAACAAAGAGTAAAAGAGACAGAGTGGGTGTTTTTAATTCCATATGGAAGTTCTCTGCTCAAGAAGCCCATGGATGCCGATGTGTTCTTTTCCTTTCAAATTTAACTCTTCCTTCAATCTTGGAAGACATGCAACAATAACAACATTGCTGTTTAAGGTCAATGACAGTAATTGACCTTACATGGATCTAAGTTTGTTTTCTATCATCTATATGCAGGGAGGCCTGATTTATCTAAGAAATACAATTTAAGAGAGTGAGCTGTGAAAATATATGGACATACTGAAGAGAAGGGCTCAGAGAGAGGATAGCCAATATTGATAAATGGTGCTGCCTTTTCTCCTCCCTGTCTTCTTCATCTTGCTCCTGCTTCTCTGATGTGTTAGTTTCTCTATCTATCCACTATCTATCTATCTATCTATCTATCTATCTATCTATCTGTCTATCTATCTATCTATCTATCTGTCTATCTATCATCTATCTATCTAGTCATATTAATTCAAAAAAGACCAGAAATGCCAAATATCTCATCTATTGATGAATCTCTTGTGTACTTAAAATATAGTAAAGAAAAAAATTTTAATCCAAGACTCAGAACTAATTTTCTGGTTCTAGCTTGACTGCTAAAAGTCACTGTGACTTTGTATATATTGTCTCCCCTCTTTAAGTCTTAGCTGCAATATGTGCACCATTTCTATGGAAATGACAGATTATTTTATTTCCCTACAGAAGAAGGCAGTGTATTTGCCATAGATATTATTTAAGTAAAGTTTAATAGAAGAACACTAATGTCTATGCAACCCTCTTTTGATGTTACATTTGGTATATCCTCATTAAAGTGCTCAGTCCTGCTTAATGAATATATATTTGGCACATATTACATACTTAGTACTGTGTTATGAATAAGAGCTTGTGAGATGAACTAGGACAAAGATCTCTCAGTTCAAAGATTTCCATAATTGACTCTCCCTAATTGTAAGCACTTCCTTTCATTTTAAGTGCCAGAAGTACTGGAAATATCTGTTTTTGTAGGTAGTTGTTAAAAAATCAATTAGTTGGACAAAGGGGTTTTCTAACAATGAGTTCCTTATTTTTGAAGACATAGTAGCTTAGAGCAAATTTTTCCCCCCGCAATATTACATTTCACCTTAGTCATGCATGCCTTCAAAATCTGTAGTCTTAATAGACTGTAGTTATTTAGTACAGTTAAATACCTGTGTAGTCCTTAATATTTATCAAGTCTTTCCCATGGATAAAGAATGGGTTGAGAATTCACAAGTTAAGGAAATAGTTTGGACTCTGGGTAGGAAGACAGATTTTTCATGATACTTTAGAGCTTTCTTTTTAAGGAGATTATTATTTTTAATATATTTTATTGTAGTTAATAGAAGGGCTACATTATATTCACCAGATAGAAGATGCATTACTTCACACACACATTGCTACCCTTTCTCATGTTTTTGTCCCCATTTCCCTCCCCCTACCTCCTCCTCTCATCCTGTTTACCCTCCTATCCTATTTCAAATAAACAAATAAACATATATACAATATATCAGATAACAAGGTAATATATTATAACAATATGAGATAACCAAGGCACAACAAAAAAGATGAGAAATGACATCATACATTAAGACCAACAATCACACATTCTATGGCTCTTGTTTCTATATCTTGGAGGTTTAAGGAAATTATTTTAAAATAAAACAAAAACATGGACGATTGGCTTCTTGCTAGTTATCTGGGTTTCCCTGAGTTTAATTGTACTTGGACTGGAAGACTAAAAGAGTGAGAATCCTACTGGTGAAAGAGAGTTGACCGCAAACCCAGGAGGCTTCCTCCAGTTCTGCTCTCCTGTGAGACTGCTGAGGTTGCCTGCTGAAGATGTGGCCTAGGGGGAGAAAATAACTCAGACCTATCAGAAAACCTGTCAAGGAACATGGAGTATTACCAGGGTTAGCCATGCAATCACATGACTTTTATCTTCCCCAGACTGTAAATCAATAAAATTAATGCAATGAATTTAAGCCCAGCTTCACACTGAGAAAAGGAGGGGTGCAATTTATCACGTGTGGACTGTGCAGTGGATAGACCTCCCGCAGCTCAAATCAACCATTGATTTTTGCTACTTTGCAATGCAACATCTCCCCGCCTCACTCCCACTTTACTATTCCTTTCACAACATCATTTTCCCTGAGTGTAAGACAAAGCCCAGCACTTCAGCATATGTAGGCAGAGATGATGGGTTGAAACCAATAGTCCCTTGGCAACTGAAATTCCATGATGGCTTTCAATGTTCCACCAGGAACAATAAAATATTGCCCGTTAGCTCATCAGCAGCCACTGGATTTGTCTTAGAACATCGGTAGAGCAAGTAGTGAGATGTTTTCACATCTTAAAAGGCTCTGAACAATTTATTTTTGGCAGTACTGCGATTTGAACTCAAGATCGCTCCCTTATTAGGCAGATACTCTACTTCTCCAGCTCCCTCCCCCCATTTTTTTTTCCTTTTGCTTTAGTTGTGTTCAGCTGGGCTCCCAGGAGTTTCCTTGGACTGTGATCTTCCTACTTATTCCTCTTGCATAGCTAGAATTACAGGCATTCACGACCCCATTTGGACCAGAATAATGGAATCTGTGATTTTTTTCCTTCTTTTCTGGTGGTGTTAGATGAGCATCTTACTACTTAGCCATACCCACTTCATTTTGAACAAGACATTAGTATTCCTGGGATGGTGTGACCTTAGCTCAAGGTTTGAATGCATGAATGAGCACAGGATTTTTACCAGACTTGTCTGAATGATCGGAAGAGACAAAATCCCTGAAGATTTATCTATCCATTCCACGATAGGAGCTATATTCTTCGCATGTCACAGAGATTGCCAGGTCCAGAAAGCTTAACTATGGATGAAGACATTGAAGAAGCGATGGAGAGGATTACTTATTTTCCAAGGTCACTTGGCCACAGCAGCAGCGTGGGACCAGACTGGGAGATGATGGAGCTCACATCCACCACCTGGATCTTCTCAGTGTCTCTGGCTCATTCATCAAGTTCCACGCCATTGTTCTGAGTCTGGGCTGTGGAAGCTGGGTGAGGACTTGCCTGGACAGTGGAAAGTGGTAAAATGTTAGCTCTGGATACAGAGCTGGGCTGAGTGCCCTGCTCTTGGGGACTGGTTCTAAGGCTCTGCGGGACTTCTAATCAGAGGTGAGGGAGGCAGAGCCAGTAGTTAGGAAACACTGGTTAAGACCTTGGGGCGGGGGCAGGAGGGGAGTATGACTAGGGAATCCATGTGGGATTCTTTTTCCCTCTGAAAGAGAATGAGTCTGCCTAGGTGTTGAGCAGAAGAAACAATGAAGGGAAAGGACAAGACTTGAGAAAGAAGCTGAAGAGACTGCTTTCCTAAAGTTCTTCAGGTAACACCCCACTGAAGTGTTTCCCCTGTTCAACTCCAGATCACAAGGGGACAGTGTTCTTAGCTCTTATGAGGATCCCCTTCTCCTGTTAACCTCCTGAACTTTAAGGGCCTGGAGAGAAAGGCAGATGTCTTAAGGCAGCTGAGGCAGAATGAGGGATACACAATTCTCCAGGAGTGTTGTGGGCAGGAGACCCCACCGATAGAAATGTCATACCACTTGCCTTTGTGGGTAGGGAAGGGGAGTAAAGACTGTGGGGAGGCAGAGCTTTTATATGATACTGATAGTATAGAAGTGCCTGAGAGGGAGGGTTGCTAAGTGTGGTGATACACACCTGTAATTACAGCCTTCAGCAGGCTGAGGCAGGAGGACAGTGAGTTGGATGCAGCAGGGACCGTGTAGTGTCTCTTTCTTCATCTGTCTGTCTTCCTGTTTATCTCTATTGCACTATCTCTACTGCTCTCTCTCTCTCTCTCTCTCTCTCTCCCTCTCTCTCTCTCTCTCTCTCTCTCTCTCTCTCTCTCTCTCTCTCTCTCCATATATAGTCATATACATATAGATCCGCATACACACACACACACACACACACATTCAACAAAACATTCACACGTGCAACACAACAGCGAGGGGCAGATAGTCTACTCACACTCAACCAGCTCTACAGTTTTGAGCCACCATACCACTTCTGGATTTTGTTTTTTTTTTTATGTACATGGTACGAAGGAATTGAACCTTGGTCTTCGTGTATGCTAGGCAAGCACTCCTGGCCCTAGCCCTGTAGTTTTGATAAGGTATTTTAATCTTTCTGCTTTTTCCTTCCATCCTCTATAAAATAATGTAGCAGAATGCCAGCTTGAACTTGGAGCCACAGCTCTACGGTTTTTTTTTTGGTGGTTTTCTCACGGAGGTAATACATGCTATAGAAGGGACCAAAGGCAGGAGAGCCCTGGGAGAACATACGTGGTAATTGTCTAAGTTGGCCATGCAGTAAGTAATGAGAGAAACCAGAAAGTCCTTGTCCAGATGCTAAGGGTCTGTGCAGGGTTTCCCTTCTGGTTCTCTGTGCTCTCTGGCTTGATTTCCCACCATACCATACTCTATTGTGCCAGCAAGAAACTAACATACAAGGGGATGCTGGATTAGGGATATTCAACCTAGCATTCCCTTTTTGAAGTAGCTCTTCAGATGAGTTACACCATTTGAATTCTCCGCTGCATATACCATACTTCAGTTCATATGTTTGTGTACATGTGCATATTACCTTGTATATGTTTACATATATGTTCACATAAAACATGTTGTTTCTTTTCTGATTGGGCCTGACTCCTTTGAGCAACTAATTGACAGCTTACAAGATTATTAGCAGCAAGCTAGTACTTGAGATGCTTGTGGGGAAGGAGGGAGGTCAAAGAGAGGAGGGTAGATGCATGCAGAGAGGAGCGGGGTGTGCCATCATAATCTCCAATGCATGTCCTTTGAAACCAGGAAAATGAGGTGAAGGGTGGAGTTGGGAGGGATGGTAGAATGAGGAAGAGGATGATACAGATGTTAAAGATGTGTTGTTTTCACAAACTGGCAGGTTGAATTTTCACCCCTTTGTACAATGAATGATAATGAAATATCATAAAAATAAAATGCAAGTAAATAAAAAGAAAGCTTTTCATGCATCTACTTATTTTTCACATCTCACATTTTCAATCTCTTCTAATTCACAACACATTTCTCTATATTCTCATGATTTGACTCATTGTGATTGGAGGAACACAATTCAGTAGCTTTCCCATATTGTTTTTTTCTGAATAAAAGATATAGATTTCTATTAAAATTTAAAAAAAATCTTAAGAGTTTCCAGAACTAAGGTATGGAATAATATTATTAGATTCCTGAGCACAATTAGCTACTTTACTTTCCTTAAGGTAAATTCATATTCTTTTCAGTTAGAGATATTTTTAGGTGTTCTGAAATGAGTATGTAACTTCCTTTGTAAAATTTTAAAAGTCATCTGTTTTTGTTTCTTGAACAAGACTCTTGTGTCTTAAGGGTGAAAGTTTCTTGCATATCTGTAAAACTATTGACATCTAAAGATCAAGGCCTGATGATCCACCAGGAAACTCAGCCTCGCTTGTTGTCATGGTCATCAATCACCAAGCAGGAAGAGCAAGAATCTTCCATTCACCCCAATTTCTACTGTGCATGGGAGGCTGGCAGAAAGTGCAAGTACAAACTCCTTACTACAAAAATAAGAGTCAAGCTCAGTGCCAGTGGCTCGTGGCTGCAATCCTAGCCACTCTGGAGACTGAGATCTAAGGACCAACTTTTGAAATCAGCCTGGGTATGGGAAACTCAGTCAATGAAGACTTCTCTCCGAGAACCAGAAGTGGCACTGTGGTTCAAGTGGCAGGATGCCACCTCAAATAACACACACACATACAAAATGCACTGAGTTTAAGTCCCAGAACATGCACAGAAAATGATAGAAGTAAAAAGAAAAAAGAAGACATTTTTAAGGGGACAGTTGTAGGGATCAAAGTCAAGATCCCAAGCTTGCTAGGCTGGAGCAATATCACTTGGGCCACACCTCCAGTCCTGTTTTGCATTTGTTATCTTTAAGGTAGAATCTAGGCTTATGCCCTGGGCAGCCTGAACTCCAGTGTCTTTGTAGATGGCAGGCACCTACAACTGAACCCAGCCATTGTGTTTCTCCTTTAGCTAGGATAATAGGCTTGTGTGACCTCGTTCAGCCATTGGTTGGGCAAATCTATTTGCCCAAACTGTCCTTTGACTGCAACTCCCCTATCTCTAACTCCTGTCTAGCATTTCAGACTTGATCCACCATGCCCAGTGAAAACTGTGATTTTTCAAAAAATCATTTTTCAGAGTACTTAGCTTCAGCAGAGGAATCTATCACTGTTAGATGTATTTGTGAAGCTAAAGAAGAAAGCCTTTCAATAAGGACCATTTTATTATTCTTATATGAGTAAATTTAAGCAAAAATATAGTTTGAAATATCACCCTGTAACAACTTTATAAATATATAAACATTCTAAACTTTAAAACCTCATTTTTCTCCCTAAAGTTTGTTCTTTGTTACTAATACATCACCATTAGATTTCAAGGAGCTCAAAGTGCTTGTAATAGAGATGTTATTTGGTTCTTATTTTAGCCTTAAGTTAGCATATTAATAAAATAGCATGTGAGTATCCTGCTGTGTAAATTGTAAGCTAAATTTTCAGAATGGGCTTGTAGCCTAGTAACAGCAGAGGTTTATTAGAACATCACTAAATTTTCTTTCATCTAGGTCCTTTATAATTAGTTTTTCTTTTCTGTTGCACAGAATAATTTTCAAATGAATTCTTTGATCTGTAATTTTGGGAGGTTAGGATAGGAGGAGGAAAAGTAGGGAAGAAGGGAGGAAGGAAGGAAGGAGGGAAGGAAGGAAGGAAGGAATGAAAGAAGGAAGGAAGGAAGGAAGGAAGGAAGGAAGAAGGAAGGAAGGAAAGAAGGAAGTACATAGAAAGGAGAGTGAAGAGAAAGAAGAAAACCAAAAAATTGCCCTGTAAAAAGTCTCATGCTTTTAATTCAGCTTACCAGGAGGCAGAGATGAGAAGATCATCATTTGAAGCCAGCCTGGGGAAAAAAGTAAGATCCTACATCAAATCAGACATAAGCCAGGTATGATGGTTCATGCCTGTAATCCAAGTTATACAAGAAGCTAGAGGTAGGAGGACCACATTTGAAGTGGATGCTGAAAATAGAACCAAAGCAAAACAGGGCTAGAGGCATGGCTTAAGAAGCAGCTGCTTGCTAGGCAAGGGGGAGACTCTGATTTCAGTGCCCTGTACATTAGTCTTTTGCAGCGATTCCTGGTTACCAGAGTTGTGAAAACAGTTCAGAGAGGCAAAATTCATCCTTTCCTCAATTTCTCCCATCTGTGCCATACTACTTCACAATAGTACAATATCAGAACCTGGGAGCTGAGGCTGACATGCAGGTGCACACATGAAGGTAAACGTCAAAACTCCTGTCACAACAAGCCAATAGTCCCTGTTACCACAGGATGTCTTCCTGGCTGCTTCTTTATGTTCACACCTTCTATCCTTCCCTTTTCCCCCACACTGGAGCCCTGAAAGCCTGTAGTGAGTTTCCTATCCCTATAGTTCAGTTTCTTCAATAATGTATATATGGTATCATATGGTATAATGGTGCATTGAGATTGGCTTTTTCATTTGGTATGACTTTCATGAGATCCATCTTCTTACTGTGCAATTGGGTGATTCAGTCATTTTCATTGCTGAATACTATTCCAAGAATGGGTCTAAAGTGACACAGGAAATTCTGAAACATTTTATTTAAGAAAGCGCTCTTAAGATAATTTTAGCCCTGAGAAAATTAGTAATTCCCCATGACATAGTCATTTTCCTATATTTATGTTTCCCCTTTGCACAGGTTAGATGTTCTCCTACAGTAAGTGTCTGCCTCACTTGGACTGCATTCACCTCTCACGTGCAGAAAATCCCTTATGGAACCACGCAGTTCTTCTATTCCTCTTTCCTAGGCCTTGTCCAAAAAGTTGTTACAAACTGGCCTTCCTGTGTGCTTACCAGAACACTGAGAGGCATGTGTCATTGTGTTCTTTTCCTTTGCTAGACAGAGTACATCTGGAGCTGTGAAACATTTTGCGGTTCTAACAATGTATGGGTCTGTTTTTAGTGAGTACTTGTTGTGTTAAATGAGTCAAGTAAATTACATTCCTGGCTTTGATTTTTGTTGGCACATGGAAATCACTTGAAGAGGCTTTAAAAACATCTAGTGTAAGGGATGACCTTGGGTTTTAACTTAATTAATCTTATGCACAGCCAGGATTTGTGGAGTTTTGTGTATTTATTTACTTACTTACTGGTATTCGGGGGTTAGAATTCAGGAATGTGTGTGACTGTGAGGCAAGTTCTCTTCCACTTGAGCTACATTCTCAGCCCTTTATGTTTGTTATTTTTCAAATAGTATCTGGGGTTTATTCCCAGGCCAGTCTGGATTTTAAGACTCATATCTATGCTTTCTTCATAATTGGAATGCCACCACACTCATTTTTTTTGTTGGCTGAAATGGGATTTTGCTGAGTGTTTATCTAGGCTAGTCTTGAACCACAGTTCAGGTCTCAGCCTCTTGAGATTATAGGCATAAGTCACCATCCCCACTGGATTCTCGAGTTGTAAATGCTTCTCAGATGGTTCTAAAGGGTATTACACTCTAGCATCATGATCATATGATTATGGTTATGATTACAAAGCTCTACTGGAAGCATGTAATCTATAGAGGAGAGAGGCCATGTGAGCCACAGTTAGTTTTCTTTTACTTAACCTGTTAAAATATATTTTCTTTCTTTTTGTAACATAATTATTTACTGTGGCATATATTAAAAATGAAAGTATATTCATCCATTGGAAGGATAATAAAAATATTAATAGTATTAAATATGTTATTTGCAGAGAAATAGATGGATATGGAGAAATAATGAGTGATGTAAGCTCAGAATGATAATGGGCACATGTTTTTCTCCCATATGTGGAAGTTAGATCTAAAATATAAACACACGAGAACATACAGGGTCATATGTCTGATCACACTGACTGAATTTATTATTTATTTAGGGATGAATTTTCATTGTGTAACCACTTTGAAGAATTAACAGATACCTTAAAAAAGGAAGGCCAGGAGGCTTAACTATGTCTTGTCTGAGAAAGCATGGGATTTTAGATGTAAAGAGAACATGAATGGAGAGAGAAGGGTGCTGCGAAGACAGTTATAAAACTCAGTGCTCCAATGTGGAAACAGAATTAGGAAATTGGAGGATGAGTAGAGTTGGGATACATGCAAGAGGAGAATAATCGTGACACTGGGTCAAGATGCATTGCACAGGGAAACAGACATGTTAAACTGAAAACCCTGGTACTACTAGTTGAACACAAAATAAACAAATCAACAAGGAATTGTTGGCTTTCATTTTGATGCTCAGGTGCCTCCCAACTGTTACCAGAAAGATTTAATTATAGGGTCAGAAAAGGAATTTGTAAATGTCACTTGGGACTTCAGTTCCCCACAATGCATTGTCTGAGCAACAGGGAAGATATACTCTCTACTCCCCATAAAATTCAGATCAATTCCAAACGCATTTCGGAGGCTCCCAAAGTAGTCATTAACCAGTGACTACAACCTGGGCTGAGCATTAGAGGCAGCTAGGGAGTTTTAAAATCCCAGTTTCAGGGCCACTCTCCATCCTGACGCACACACTCCTCCATGGAGGACCAGTCAGTACCTTGGAAAGCTCCCCAGGCAGTCCTAGTGTGCAGCCAAGATGGGAGAACCAGGGGACACAAACGCACATCCCAAAGCATCTTTATAAACACACACTTCAGTGCTTTTTGCTCATATGAGAAACCATTATATCAGCTGGGTGAAAAGTAGTGACATATTTTATTCTTATGTCTAAAAGAAACTTAGCCATCAAGAGGATATACAGGGCATTGTACTTTTGACCCAGTTTTCCTTTCTGCTCCTTAGTTCCCTTGTCTCATAAGATAGAATGAAACAACAACCAAAAAGAGCAAGTTAAGCCAGGTATCAGCTCATGCCTGCAATCCTAGCTACTCAGGAGGCTGAGATCTGAGGATCACGGTTCAGAGCCAGTCTGGGCATGAAAGTCCATGAGACTCTTATCCCCAGCTAACAAGAGGAAAACTGAAAGCGGCACTGTGGCTAAAGTGATGAGGTGGTTGCCTTGAGCTGAAGAACTCAGGGACAGTGCCCAGGCCTAGAGTTCAAGCTTCATGATCAACACACACACACACACACACACACACACACACAAACACACACACACACACACACACACACACACACAGAGGGGGTTGGTGGAGCACAAAAAGAGCATTACAACCAGGTTCTGAGTTACAAGTTGATATCTGGCTTTACAGATGAAAAAGCAAATGCAAAATTAGATGATACTATCTATGCTGAGCTGGAAAGAGACCTGCCATGTACTGAAATGTGGGGAGGCACTGTGTTTCAGGGACATGCCCACAGCACAGGCTGGCACCTGAGTGAGGTTGCCACCTCAAGTAGCGTGCCCTAGTTATTTCCTCTTACCCCAATCCCAGCCCTGGAAAAAGCTTATCCTGCTTCACACAAGTAGGCAAAGAAGGAATTGATGCTTAGACCAGAACCTAAAGTTCTGGTGTCTTCCTGTCTCTGCCATCCTTCCAGATTAGAAAATCCACTTGTGTCTAAAAATACAGACTTTGGTCTGCTTTATTTAGCGGCTAAATGAAAATGTCTCTCACCAAAGAGTCCCCATTTGAATCTTGAAACCTGTGACTGTTATATTCTGCAGCAAAAGGGACTTTAATGCATGATTAAATTAAGAATCTTGAGAAGGAGGATTATCCTGGATTATCTCATGAGCCTAATGTAATCACTAGGGTAATAGATGAGCAAGTCAGAGATGGAGATGGGAGGGCAGAAGCTGAGGACAGAAGAAGCTGATGAAAGAAACCATGAGCTGATCGACATCTCTGGCCATAAAAGGAATGCAAATCAAAACAACTCTAAGATTCCACCTCACTCCAGTTAGAATGGCCATGATCAAGAAACCTAATAACAACAGATGCTGGAGGGGATGTAGCCAGAAGGAATCACTACTACACTGTTGGTGGGAGTGCAAACTCGTTCAACCACTATGGGAAGCAGTATGGCAGTTCCTCAAAAGACTAAACATGGAGCGCCCCTATGACCCAGCAATTCCACTACTTGGCATTTACCCAACCATCCAGAAACTAGGGCATACTAAATCCACTAGCCCAAGGATGTTCATTGCAGCACTATTTACCATAGCAAAGATATGGAACCAACCCAGATGCCCCTCAGTTGATGAGTGGATCAACAAGATGTGGTATTTATACACAATGGAATTCTATGCTGCTGTCAGAAAGAACGACATTACCCCATTTGTAAGGAAATGGAAAGACTTAGAAAAAATCATATTAAGTGAAGTAAGCCAGACTCAAAGGAACATAGGTTCAATGGTTTCCCTCATTTGTTAAAATCAGTAGAAACTTTGGGCTCTCCTAGCAGAGATTTACAGTAGAACAAAAATCTAGATATATAAGGCCATATAGAATGACGCTAAATGAAAGGATCTCCAGGCTATAGAAACAAAAGCCATATAATGAGTGATTGTTGTCTTTAAGGTACTATGTTATCTCTCACCTCTTTTGCTGTCTCTTGGTGATCTCATATTGGTATAGTATTTCACCTTGTTATCTGATATATTGTATATATGCGTATTTGGTTATTTGAAGTTGGATAGGGAAGGTAGGACAAGAAGATGAGGGGCAGAGGTGGAGGGAGGGAAATGGGGACCAAGACATGAGAACGGGTATCAGTGTATGTGAACTAATGCACCTTCTATCTGGTGAATATAATATATCCCTTCTGTTTATTACAATAAAAATATATGGAAAAAAAGAAACCATGAGTTGAGACCTTGACTTTGACCTAAAAGGTGATCTTCCACACCATGAACTACAAATGTATGTTGCTTTAAGATAGTAAGTTGGTGAAAGATTTTCCAGTAGCCATTGAAAATTAATAGTGTGTGTGTGTGTGTGTGTGTGTGTGTGTGTGTGTGTGTGTGTGTGTGTGCTGGTCCTGGGGCTTGAACTCAGGGCCTGAAAACTCTCTAAGCTTTTTTTCATTCCAGGCTAGCTCTCTATCACTTGAGCCACAGCTTCAGGATTTTGCTGAGGAAGCTGGCTTCAAACTGTCATCCTCAGATTTCAGCCTCCTGGGTTGCTAGGATCACAGGCATGGTCCACTGGTACCTAACTACTATATTTATTTTAAATTCATATTTATTTTATCTGGATGAAGCCATATCTGTATATCGTCACTAATAAGATGGTTTTGAATTTATTTATTTATTTATTTATTTATTTTTCTATAGGATTCTTTTTTTTTATTGTAATTAGTAAAAGGGTTACATGATATTTGCCAGATAGAAGGTGCATTAATTCACATACATTGATACCCTTTCACATGTCTTGGTACCCGTTTCCCTCCCCCCCCCACACCCCCCACCCGTCTTGGTTTTCCCCCCTTCCCTATCAAATTTCAAATATCCAAATACAAATAAATTCAATATATCAGATAACAAAGTGAGATACTATACCAATATGAGATAACCAAGGGACAGCAAAGGAGATGAGAAACAACATAGTACATTAAGGACAACAATCATTCATTATATGGCTTTTGTTTCACTATCCTGGAGGTCCTTTCAATTAGCTTCACATTATATGGCCTTATGTATCAAGATTTTGCTCTATTGCAAATCTCTGCTAGTAGAGCCCAAGGTTTCTACTGATTATGACGAATGAGGGAAACCATTGAGCCTAAGTTCCTTTGAGTCTGGCTTACTTCACTTAATATGATTTTTTCTAAGTCTTTCCATTTCCTAACAAATGGGGCGATGTCATTCTTTCTGACAGCAGCATAGAATTCCATTGTGTACAAATACCACAACTTGTTGATCCACTCATCAACTGAGTGACATCTAGGTTGGTTCCATATCTTTGCTATGGTGAATAGTGCTGCAATGAACATTGTTGTGCTAGTGGGTTTAGTATGTCCTTGTTTCTGGATGGTTGGGTAAATGCCAAGTAGTGGAATTGCTGGGTCATAGGGGAGTTCTATGTTTAGCCTTTTGAGGCACTGCCACACTGCTTTCCATAGTGGTTGAATGAGTTTGCACTCCCACCAACAGTGTAGTAGTGATCCCTCCTGGCCACATCCCCTCCAGCATCTGTTGTCATTCGTTTTCCTGATCCTGGCCATTCTAGCTGGAGTGAGGCGGAATCTTAGAGTTGTTTTGATTTGCATTTCTTTTATGACCAGAGATGTTGAGCATTTCTTCATGTGTCTATAGGCATTTTTGTTTCTTCTTCAGAGAAGACTCTCTTTAAGTCTTTGGCCCATTTTTTAATGGGATGGTTGTTACTTTGGAGGTTAGTTTTGGAGTGATTCAATTTTTTGAGTTGTTGATATATTTTAGATATGAGGCCTTTGTCCGTTGTTTGGTTGGTGAAGATCTTCTCCCACTCTGTAGGCTTCCTGATTAGTTTACTAGCTATGTCCTTTGCCATGCAAAAGCTCTGCACTTATCCAGCCTTTCTCTGATTTGTTGTGATTCTTGGTCCTTATTAAGAAAGTTTCGACCTGTGCCAAGGAGGCCTAGTGTATCTCCTATTCCTTCCTGTAGAGTTTTCAGTGTGTCAGCTTTTACCTCCAGGTCTTTGATCCATTTGGAGTTAATTCTAGTGCAAGGTGACAAAGAAGGATCCAGCTTTAGTTTTCTGGAGGTGCTTAACCAGTTCTGCCAGCACAACTTGTTGAAGAGGCTGTCTTTCTTCCATTCTATTTTTTTGGCTTCCTTGTCAAAGATTAGGTGGCCATAGGTCTGTGGTTTAATATCTGGGTCCTCAGTTCTATTCCATTGGTCTTCAGGCCTGTTCCTGTGCCAGTACCAAGCTGTAATATAGCTCTGTAATAGAGTCTAAAGTTTGGAACTGAAATTCCTCCAGCTCTGTTCTTTCTGCTAAGAAGTGTTTTTGCTATACGGGGTCTTTTATTATTCCATATGAAATTTTGGATTGCCTCTTCTATTTCTTTAAAGAATGACATTGGGATGTTGATGGGTATTGCATTGAATTTGTAGATAGCTCTTGGCAAGATTGTCATTTTCACCATGTTGATTCTTCCAATCCAGGAGCATGGGAGGTTTTTCCATTTCCTTAGTTCTGCTTTAATTTCCTTTTTTAGGGTTTTAAAGTTTTCGTCAAAAAGGTCCTTTACATTCTTAGTTAAGCTAATTCCTAGGTACTTTATTTTCTTTGAGGCTATTGTGAAAGGAGTTTCTTTCCTGATTATTGCCTCGTTCCTCTCACTGTTGGCATAAAGGAAGGCAGTTGATCTTTGAGGGTTGATTTTATAGCCTGCTACTCTTTCAAAGCTTTGAATCAGCTCAAGAAGCTTGGGAGTAGAGTCTATAGGATTCTTTAAATACAGAATCATGTCATCTGCAAAGAGGGATAGTTTTATTTCCTCTTTCCCTACTTGGATCCCCTTTATGCTTGCTTCTTGCCTTATTGCACTGGCTAGGAATTCTAGTACTATGTTAAAGAGGAGTGGAGAGAGTGGGCATCCTTGTCTCGTTCCCGATTTTAGAGGGAATGGCTTTAGATTTTTCAGATGGTTTTGAATTGAAAAACTAATGCTTATTATATGCTGCAGAAACATAAGTAGGTGTTCAATGTATGTGTTTGCTAAGTTCACGGAAAATACTTTGATTGTGATTCACTTTGAAATGTCTGAGTTTATTTTAATGATCTGAGGAGGCTGTGATTGACTTGTCTCACCTCCAGTTCATACTAATTGCTGTCCCCCTCAAGGGGTTGGAACAGCCAATATTCCTTCTCTTGGGTCAAACCAAAAGGTAAAACAGGCTTTAATCACTCATGCTTTCTTGCCAAGTTATACAAATGAAGACCACTGAAGTATGGTTCAAACTGAGGAACACTTGTTTATATCTTCCTTAAAAAAGACAAACTGGGAGATTAACTGTAGCAAATAGCCTGGAATGGTGCCCATGCATGTGGAAAAAAGACTCTAAGTTCTTTTTAACATATAGCCAAAATTTCCCTGAACAATTCTACAGGTTTCCTTCTTGGAGCCCAACCTACCACCTTTCAATAAGCATGGTGCAATTAGTTTTCTTCCTAAAGTTAGAACTGACTACTGTTCAGTTGCAGGTAATAAAACAATGCCACATTAAATACTTAAAAATCCACCGAGTGTTGACAAGTTAGTTAAAGCATAAGAACCACTTACTGGGAAACCAGTGGAGGAAATAGATTGTTATCTCAATATATTCATAGTTCAGAGACCACATATGGGTCAGAACCATCAACATTCCTTATGATGCCTTGCTGCTTTCCTTGCTGCTAGCTCTTCTCTGCTATTCTGTCTCTTTCATAAGCACAGGCATTTGAATTTGAAAAAAATTAGTATGTGATCTACTGTTTCATACTATTAAAACTTAGGAGATTTTACAAAAATCTTTTCATAAGTACAGCATTGGAGAGATATTGTTGATGAAAGGCAGAATTTAGAGAGGTGAGGGGGAAAGGAAGTGCTCAGGGAACTTATTTTGTAAGATCCTAAGACTTGGAATATGTGTAGGAATTAGGGACAGAAACTCAATACGTGTATGACTTTTCCTACAGCACAGGTATTGCATAAGTAAAATGACATTTTTTTTCCCGAAGCTGATCATTCTGCTAGTACTCCATGAATTCAAGCAGAAATTTGCCTTCCACAATGCTGCGATAGGGATTAAAACACTGAATGCAGAATGCAAGGGGTCATTTTATTGTATATTTTCCCATTGAGGAAGAATCTTTACGTAGTTACAGAAAGGAGTTTAACATTTCAGTTTATAAGTATAATGCATCTTTTTAAACTGTATTTTATTGTTGGGGTGATGTACAGAGGGGTTCCAGTTACAATTGTCAGGTAGTGGGTACATTACTTCTTGAACATTGATACCCCTTCCCATGTTTTTCTCCCACTTTCTCTCCCTCACCCTCTCCCCATCATATTTCAATATTTCATATTTCTCCCAATCCCTATTTCAAATAAACAAATTAATGTAAATACAATATACCAGGTAATATAATGCATTTTGATCAACATCGTGCCTTCCATCCTTCTCCATCCATTTGTCCTAATCTCATCCGTCCACTCAAGTAACCTGATTCTATGTTCACATCTACACATTGACTATCAGGACGAATTTTCCCACTTTTCCTCTCCCCATTTATCTGCTCCCCTGACCTCACTCTAAGATTTCTTTTAAACAAAAATTTCCCTTTATGAGATTTAGACAGTTCCGTTTCTCATCAAGATTGGATTCTTTGCTTCCAAGAAGATAAAGTCAACATAATTTTCTTCTATTTTTATTATCTTGGTTCATTATTGACTCCATATAAAAATTCTGCTGTACTATAGCAGCTTTCTCTCTTCTCATGAAAGATACAATATCTCGGTCAAGGTTACTTTTTCCAAAGAATGGGACTTATGCCAGATATTTTATTGCAAACCAAATCAATAAAGTTCTAGGTGAATTCCATGAAAGTATGGTGCACTGTAACACAAGAGAAGCAAAGAAAAATGCTACAAAATATTTACATTGGCTTTCTTTCTTTCCTTGAAAAAAGATACCATGACATTTTCCAGCCATTGGGTTGTGTGTTTAAGAGACCAAGGAGAAGCCATCTCCACAGCCTGGCACTGGCTGTGGTTCTCGTCTATCAGGGTCCTGCCTTGTGTCGATCACACACCTGAATACATCCTGAGAGAGCCCATCCATCACCTGCTGTTGCTGGTGATGTGAGCCGAACTCCTCGTAAATGTGGAGCAAATAAAGTATTTGGATTGTAAGATAACATATGATAGTGAGATCGTGATATTGCATAGCATATTATTTGCTATTTGTGACAAAGATGAATGTCATGGTGAACACAGCTGCTGAGAGGCTAGTAGACCTGTGTAAGGTAAAGGCTCCCTCTTGGGCCATCCAATCATAATTTTTTCCTACTGGAAAGAATTTCTCAGGACTGCCAAGAACAAGTTGCCAAATTGAATTTTCTCTAAAGGGCAGCTGAATGTTTGGGCAAAGTGAAATCTCTAAAGAGAAAAAAAAAGAAGCATAGGAGACATTCATCAAGATTCTTTGATTGCATTCATAGTTTATGGTAACTGAACTCAAGGGTCCATGGCAGAGATTAGGCAGAGACTCCGTGTCTTCACATGCAGCCCATGCAAAATATTTAGTGCCTTTGTGTGCAAAATAAATAACCTCAGTTGTTTACTTACTCCCAAAGTCATATATAGAAATATTATATACATTCATCATTTTTAAGGGTCCTAAGTTGTACAGAGTCATTGTTACAAAAAGTATGGTTCCCAGATGCACAGTCCTGTTGTTATCAGGGAGCTGCGTAGCAATACAAATTCTTGGGTACCATCTTAGACCCCTTGATCAGAATCTATATCTTAAAAGATGGCAAATGGAACTTGTGCACATTAAAACTTGAAGTAACATTAGAGAGCCAGGCGGAATGGAGAGTACCTGTAGTTTTAGTCTTCAGGCACTGAGGTGAGAGGATGGCTAAAACCTAAGAGTTTGAATCAGCCTGGGTAACAGAGAGACTCATGAATCACTCATTATCGTGTATAATGTAACTACCCTTGAGGTCTTCAGGCTCTGGCCCTGGAATTCAGAGAGGGCTTTGTGACAGGGAGAAGCTAGAACTCAAGGCTGTCAATGAAACAAAAGGGAAATAAGCTCTTCAGCTTCTGAGTGGAGTGCCACTGTGAACCCTGGAACTCTATAAGAAACTCATGGCTAGTAAATAAATGTAAGGGCAGTGGGCTGGAGAGAAAACATTGCAGGGCTGGTGCTCACTAGCAGATTAAATATATTAGACATCAGTCTTTTGTGACTTAGGTACATTAGATATTTACAATATTTTTTTCTTTTGCCAGTCCTGAGGCTTGATCTCAGGATTGGAGCACTGTCCTTGAGCTTTCTCAAAGCTAGCACTCTACCACTTGAGCCACAGTTCCACTTCCGGCTTTGAGGAAGTGGAACCAGGGCTTCATGCTTGCTAGGCAAGCACTCTACCATTAAGCCACATTCTTAGTCCAATAAAAGAATTTTATAAGAACTTTATTTGGCATTTCTAACAAAGAAGACCTTGGGTTAAAAAGAAAACCAAATGAATACATTTGAGGGATTTTTAAACAGAGAAGTAAATTCACTGAGCTTCTCATTTAAAATCCCCAATTAACATTTTTGAAAATGAAGTGAGTTATCTATAGAGTGGGCTAGACTGGCACCTTAAGAAAGGATTTTGAAATTCAAAAGGAGCATTGATAACTCTGGATATTTGCCTGAACTGAGGAGTGCATGTTACAGGATGTCAGAGAACAATAATGGTAAAAAATAGACAGACAGAACTTAACCCATGTTCTTATGGATCCACAAATCCTCTTTTAAGTTCAGGAGATTCAGTCCCTTTATACATAATTCATGCAAGGTGTTTCCTTAATTGAAGACAATCCATATGGGCTTCTTTGAATAGAACTCATTCCCTTAGAATACTGAAACACTAATTCTTATGCTCAATCACTCCACCATTTCTTTGCTGTAATTCTGAAATGACAAAGATGAAATTCTGACCGCATATTTATTTCCCTTTTTCTTCATTGTCCTAAAGCCTCATCATGTAAAAAAATCCACCAGCCTGATCTCTCCAGTTTATGGAGCTCCATTTTTGTAATGATGTTATTTATAGCTGCATCCTTATTAAAATATTAAACAGGATAGATGGCTGCAGTCTCACCTGCAGCCACATTAGGAGGAAGTATGCCTTGTAGGTTGGAAATGATTTTCTCTCTGGAACTGAGTCGCCTTACAGTTTCCCACCTATCCTTCTCCCAATTTCCTTCACCCAGGAGAGAAAGGTCCTAAATCAGAGAGAAAAGAAATGGAAGCTTCCTTGACACGTCGCCTCCCCGTGCATTAGAGGGATGTCCTCAGTGCATTGTGTGCGGATCTAGGTCAGCCTGTAAAACACATTGAATCCATGAACACCATTCCATCACAGGGAATCTCGAGGACAGCTCCGTAAACACAGTAGGCATTAGATTCCTTTTGTGGTGTTGGGGCTTGAACCCAGAGCCTTATGCATGCTAGGGAAATTCTCTGCCATTGAGATATACCCTCCCATCCCAGCTAGATATGTGTACAAACATAGTGATAATTTCTGAGAGGAAATGGGAAATATAATCTGAAGAAGATAATGAAAAGTTTCTGAGTAGACTGAAAAGAGTTGAGCTTGTTTCCTTTTGGGTTTCATAATTAAGACATTAATATAAATCAAGTCCTAATATTAGTCTAGTATTGAAGATGAGAAAACAGATGCTCGGAGAGTTGGATCAACTTGGCTAAGGGCAGTACACAGCGAGCTATGGATAGGGCTAAGGTTTTCACAAAGGCCATCATTTAGGCTTTGAAACAGGCTTTGAAAGTGTAAAGCATGGTGCTGGAATGTTGTCTCCTTTGGATGTATGCTCCCAACTTCTTCCCATGGCTTTCTCTCCCTTTCAGAAGTTCTACCACAGCCTCCCTCTGTTGAAAATCTCTGTCTCATATTTTGATGCTCTGTACAACTCTGCTTCCGCTATGCTTTCCTCCTGTCCTGTTTGGGTTCCAATGCATCTTTCAAGTGATACCCAGGTATACATTACTAAATGAAAATGGAAGAATACGTACAAACCCAAGTTGACCCTGTGTCCACTTCACCTGAAGTGGTCTAAGAATTAACTTTCATATAAATTAGAAATACATGGTTTTGTCATTTAAAAAGCGGATACTTTACTGTCTGATTGCACATTTTTTTTTTTACTTAATAAGCTATGGTGATATTCTCTGCTGTCAGCCTTGACAGTGCTACCCAGCACTGTGTGTGTGTGTGTGTGTGTGTGTGTGTGTGTGTGTGTGTGTGTGTGTGCCAGGATTGGTGCTTGAAAGCAGAGCCTAGGCACAGTCCCTTAGCATTTTTACTCTAGGCTGATGCTGTACTACTTGGGCCATAACTGCACTTCCTCAACACTATTTGTGATGACTCTTTCTGTAAGAAACATTGTTTGTCTTTCTGTTTATCTAGGATTTTCTTTTTTTCCTTTAATATAGTTTTATTGCAATTATCGTAATTAATTTTATTTTGTATTGTAATTATATTGGCCAGATAGAAGGTGCATTACTTTACAAACATTGCTACCTTATCCAGGTTTTTCCTTGTGTACTTTAATAGATCATCTAGTTGCTTTTTTTTTAAATCAGTTTTAAGATTGTTGGTTGGTCTTGGGATTATGAGTTTTGTGCTATATTTCCTGATAAATTTTGCTAATGTTTGAGAAAACTATTGTTTTGTTTTGTTTTTTTGCCAGTTGTGGGGCTTGAACTCAGGGCCTGAGTACTGACTTTTCTCAAGGCTCGAGCTCTACCACTTGAGCCACAGCACTACTTCCAGCTTTTTTCTATGTATGTGGTACTGAGGAATCAAACCCAGGTCTTCCCGCATGCTAGGCAAGCACTCTACCACTTGGCCAAACTTCCAGCCCGGGAAAACTATTGATCTTGGTCTTGGATCTAGTCATACTGTTGAACTTCTAATCATCATAATTAAAAAAAATAGATTTTAAAAATGTATTTCTCAGATAAAGATCTGGTACAGGGATGCAAGCCAAGGCATGACTAGGTAGGGCTACATCTTAAATTTAAAATATTTCACTTAAGGGAAATCTTCTTTTTGCCAACTTATGGGAGAGAATCACCAAGGCTGGGGGCATTCCCCGTCAGAAGCAGTTGCTATGTTTTCTACATTTACTGGAAAACTGTACAGCTCACAAAGATTATTTCTCATGCTGAATAATGCTAGTGAAATGGTACTTTCTAATTGAAGAAGGAATGTGTTCATGTGGTGACAGCTTTTGTGTTAAATCCCCTTATTGATCAGTGCTCAGTAAACCAGCCCAAAACAAGTGCTGGGTGTAAATTCAGGGAGTTAGAAGACCACACTAAAATACTTGGGGCACACTGAACACACAGCAGCTGTGAGAACCAGACCTTCTCACAATCATGAAAGGTCAAAGTTACCAAATATCTCAGGAGATCAACCACTTTTTCAATGTGACTTAATTATTTGTTTGCTATCACAGATAACAGAAAGGTCTGGCTAGGCAAAATTTTACTATTTATTCTGATATCAAAGGTTACTTAAGTTGAGGAAAATCATATTTAAGAAATTGTCAGTAAAAATGGCAACAGTGAACTGAATGGCAGTGGCTGATGCCTGTAATCCTCGCCACTAAGGATTCTGGTTCAAAGCCAACCTGGGTAGAAAAGTCTGTGACAGTCTTATCTCTGATTCATAAGCAAAAAGCTGGAAGTGGTGATGTGGCTCAAATGGTACAGCATTAGCCTTGAGCAAGAAAAGCTCAAGGACAGCTCCAAAACTGAAAGGGTATATTATTGTTCAGAAATTTACATGGACAGATGCAGAACATAAACTTTAACACAAGCTGAGGCACACAAAATGACAATGATGATAATTATGATTTCCATGTGTTATAGGGAAAAGTATGTAGATCACATGTTTTCTTACTTCCACCCAGGGAGTAAATTGATCAAAGAAATTGAGCCATCTATGAGCCTTGATCTCCTTTCTACTAAAACCAACCTAAGGTCAATTGTGGATTTACACGCACAGGTTTATGTTATCATGTAAAGAGTTATTTTGAAAATATGTTCTATCATTGTCCCAATTAATAAAATAAAACAACAAGCATCTACCATTTGGGTTGTACTCTATTGTCAACTTGAGTTTCATAATGGTGCTGGCAATAAAATTAACATCACTGTCAAGATGAAAAGAAAAATCAAGCCTAGGTGGGGGGAGAACAAGATGATTGGGAGGGTGTGAGGGAGGGAAATGGGGATAAAATCATGAGAAGGGGTATCAATGTGGGAGAAGTAATGCACCTACTACCTGTCAAAGGGAATTGTAACCCCTCTATACATTATTCGACAATTTAAAAAAAGCTATGTGTCGGGGCCGGGAGTTTGGCCTAGTGGTAGAGTGCTTGCCTAGCATGCACGAAGACCCGGGTTCAATTCCTCGGTACCACATACACTGAAAAAAGCTGGAAGTGGTGATGCTCAAGTGGTAGAGTGCTAAGCCTTGAGAATGTCCAAGGACAGTGCTCAGGCCCTGAGCCCAACCCCAGGACTGGCAAAAAACAAAACAAAACAAAAACAAAAAATCCCCTAGCTATGTGCATATGGCCATGTAGGATGAAGATAAGCAAAATGAGCTCCAGGATACAGAAACCAGAGGTTTATCTTTGTGATTGTTGTTCTTATGTAAAGTTATTTCTTTTCTTTTTTTTTTTCCCCTTATGGTGTATCTCATGCTGTTACTGTGTCTGACTTTGGTACCTGGCATATTGTATATACATTTATTTGTTTTTTGAAATAGGGAAGGGAAGCAGAAAAAAACAAGATGATTGGGAGGGGAAGGAGGAGGGAAATTGGAAGAAAAACATGGGAAGGGGTATCAGTGTTCAAGAGGTAATGTATGTATTACCTGATGAATGTAACTGTTACCTCTCTTCATCACCTTGACAATAAAATACAATTAAAAAATATAAATAAATGTAAAAAATCAAGCCTAAAGGCTAGTTGGTTGCCGAGTAGAGTACTGGAAAGTATTTTGATTTTTTTGTTGTTGTTAGTGCTGGGGCTTGAACTTAGGGCTTATGCTCTTGCTTAGTTTTTATGCTTAAGGCTATGTTTTACCACTCGAGTCACATCTATACTTCTGAAAGTTTGCTGATTAATTGGTGATAAGTATCTCTCAAAATATGAAATGATACTAATTGAAATGAACTCCAAGATATGGAAAAAGATTTTTTAAAATGTACTGTGTGAAATTATCCGTTTTTGATTTTGGTTCCCTGTGTTTTGTATATATGTTTATTTGATTTTAGAGAAGGGGAATTACAAAATGGTGAACCAAATGACAAAGGGTGAATCAATGCAACAGCGATACTCACAAAAGCTGCGTTAGAAATTTTACAATTTCAGCAAGGGAAAGTACGGGGAGGAGGAAAAGTGGGAGAAAACGAGGGAGAGGATAACAATGTTCAGCAAGACATGTGCTCATCACCTTATTTATGTAACTGTAAACCTGTATATCACCCTTAAAAAAAAAAGAATCTCTGCTGACTTTGAATTTTGCTCTTCAGGTCTCAGAATCCTGAGAATCTCCTACGATTATAAATATGAATCACTGGTACTTGGCTCTGAAAAGCATTTTTCCATATATTTTATTGTAATTAATAGAAGGGTTACATTATATTCACCAGATAGAAGGTCCATTATTTCACAAACATTGATTCCCTTTCTCATGTCTTGGTCTCCATTTCCCTTCCCCTACCCCAGCCTCTCATCTTGTTTTTCCCCTTCCCTATCCCAATGAAAAGCATTTTTAAAGAGATGGTTTAAGCTATTCTTAAGTTTGACATATATGAATTCTTTGCATTCTCAATAAATATTGCTTGCCACAGCAATATTTGCCACAAGCAGTTTGTGGCTTGTCTAAGCCTGTTTAGGCATATTACAGAGATAGATAAATGGAATCAGTATCTTGAAAGACTCAGATTAGCAACACATCCAAATGAATCTCATACCATAATAAATGAGGAAATAATACACTTTAATAAAGTGCCCGGCGCAGTGGCTCACACCTGTCATCCTAGCTACTCAGGAGGCTGAGATCTGAGGATCAAGGTTCAAAGCCAGCTCTGGCACAAAAGGACCAGAGACTCTTATCTCCAATTAATCTCTAGAAAATGGGAAGTGAGCTTGGCTCAAGGGTGGGGTGGTAGCCTTGAGCTGAAGAGCCCAGGGACAACGCCCAGGCCTAGTTTAAGCCCCATGACTCACAAAAAAATCAAAAACAAAAACTAAAAACAAAGAACATGTATATTCGGGCTGGGAACTTGGCCTATTGGTAGAGAACCAAGCCCTGGGTTGGATTCCTTGGTACCAAATACGCAGAAAAAACCGGAAGTGGTTCTGTGGCTCAAAGGGTAGAATGCTAACCTTGAGAAAGCCCAAGGACAGAAACAAACAAAAACAAATATTCATCAATATGGCACTTCAGAAAATGTGGTAAACATTTATTTGAGGATTGTTCCTATGAAATATAACACATGCAGAAGCTTTTATTTGCAGTCATATGTAAACTGTATCTCTTTCTAAAGGCCTGGTCCTTTTTAATCATTGACTGTGCTCTATATGTTTTGTGACTTTTAAAGAGCCCTTTCATGCTAAATTTCCCCAGCAAAACTGACTTTACAATTCTGAAGCATATGACCAGTTTTGCAATTTTATTTAGATAATCTCTGCAAAAGTAATGAATATAGTGGTGTAGATTAACATGGAAGTGACAGAAAAAAATCAGATAAATCAGATCTGCCACGTAAGATTGTGCTTCAGACATCAGGTAACAGCAATGGCATTCAGACATCAGGTAACAGCAATGGCATTTTCAAAGGCTACAGCAAGCAATCTCTGGGATGCAGAGATGGGAGCAGAAAGCCAGTAACTTTTCTTTAAATCAGCCCTTCTCCCAGGAACTTTCTTTGGTTCTGCCACTTGAGCCATGTCACCAGGCCCTCCCAGGAATTTTTCTATATGTTAATCTCCCCATGGTTTAAGATAAAATAAGACCAAAAATGAAGAGAATGGTAATAGAATTTGTCATGTCATATTTCTTCCTGTCTTTGGTAGCCTAAAGTCTTCAGAAAATATCTGTTTAGTTAATAAATAATATGCCCCAAAACAAAGTGGTGCCACCTTCTGGTAGTATTGAATGAAATACTTTTCTCCCCTCACTTCTCTTTCTTTTTCTCTCCCTTTCTCCCCCTCTCTCTTCCTCTCTCCTCTTCCATCTTTAAACCCCTTTCTCATTGTCCAAATAAGAGTATTTGCATCTGAGGAGGGAAGTTCAAAGACAGCCGCAGTAGATTTATTGTTCATGAGACTCTTATCTCCAATTAACCAGTTAAAAAGCAGGAAGTAGATATAGACTTGAAGGAAAAATCCATATGAAAGCCTGAATCTTGAGTTCAAGCACACTCCCCCCTCCAAAAGATTAATATTTGCATCGTACTTAGCTCAAACCCACTTTTCTCTCATTTAATACTTACAAGGCTCTTACAAGATAGGCATCTATTACCTGCATTAGAAAAGGAAACAGATATTCAGAGACGGTATACATCTTCCAGAAATTCATACTGGCAGAGGCAGAACATAAACCTTAACACACGTGGAGCCTGTGATCTGAGTTTTGGGGTCTACCATCAACATGTTCAGTAGTCAGTGATTCTTTTTTTTTTTTTTTTTTTTTTTTTTTTTTTTTTTTTTTTTGCCAGTCCTGGGCTTGAGCTCAGGGCCTGAGCACTGTCCTTGGACTTTCTCAAGGCTAGAGCTCTACCACTTGAGCCTCAGCACCACTTCCGGCTTTTTTCTATGTATGTGGTACCGAGGAATCGAACCCGGGTCTTCATGCATGCTAGGCAAGCACTTTAACCACTAGGCCAAACTCCCGGCCCCGTCAGTGATTCTTTGTGTCAACTGAGCTCTGTCCAGGCATGTATAAATCTCTTGTGATTTGGGAAATGACAGACAACAGCCGTAGATGAAATGAGGAACAGTTTTTCAACACTTTCTAGAAAATTCTACCTCTTGATGCCAATTGCCTTGTGGCAAGCAGCTGGTCATTTCCTTCCAAGGTGGGTCCTGAACAGCTGTCAGGCTTAATCTGGGTGAGAGATGAAAGGGTGACCTGGGGGTTAAAGGCTCTGCCATGTGCCACAAATCCCCTGAGTTATCCAGTTGTCCAGTAACACACACTTTCTGCAAAGGAAGTGTTATTTTACAGCTAGCCCTTTCACAAAGGGGAAATACAAACTCTTAGAAAATGCAGTTAGGACTTGTACTAGATAATGCTGTTTCGATAAATCCTAGAGGATTTTTTTTTAAGCTTCAGAAAGATAAACATCTGGGAAATCTCAACATTTTATGCATAAGAAGCATTGGATTGCATTGTGGAGTTGGTATAGCTGGGAATGCATACACACACACACACACACACACACACACACACACACACACACACTCTCACACCACTGAGTAATACATAGAAAAATATCCTAAGCCTCAAATCCCACACATTGTTTAGCTTCCTCCAACCTAAAGTCTGCCCTTGAAAAGTCAGTGTCCCAGTAGTATGTAGAAAATTTGGATAATCATTCATACTACTGTAAAGAAAAGGGGAGACATTATCATTCTTCATTCTTGAGCCTCTAACAGAAGCAATGAATTGGTGACAATATTTCTTTTTTATTTTTAACAGCACATAACCTTAGTATTCTCACAATTGATTTGAATTAGCAGTAGGGGCCCTGCTAGCTCTACTTGTAATTTAGTTGTGTTTATGGCCTTTGATTTCAGCAATTTCTGTAGAATTACTCGCTTTGGCTCATGGGACTATCTCTGACACAATAAGGTAGCATCGAGTGGGACAGATTGACAGCAGCAGCACCAGGATATTTTGGGGAGAGGATAACTCAAGTTTTTGAGTTGACCCATGTGTCACTTGGGTCAGAGGCTACTATATGCAAAGCAGAACTTGGGCAGGGAAGAAGAGTGGAAAATTACTGTAGGGAAAGGGAATGTGTATGGATGGAGAGCAGAGTAACTGCCCCATACCCTAAGGAAGCAGGGACTTGGAGGGTCTGCAATAGCAGAAGAGGGCAGAATTAGGGAATTTTTTTTTGGTCATGGGGATTGAACTCAGCCTGGGCGCTGTCCTTGAGCTCTTCAGCTCAAGGCTACTACTCTACTTTTGAGCCAATCCCCACTTCCTGTTTTCTGGAGATTAGTGTCTCAGGTCCTTCTGTGCCCAGGCTGACTTTGAACCTTGATTCTCAGATCTCGACCTCCTGAGTAGCTAGGATTACAGGTATGAGCCACTGCGCTAGACTAGAGAACATCTTTGCATTGTGAGCAATATCCCCAGTTCCTTTAAATTGAGGTTCTTATATTCTGAATATTATACTTACATGACTTTTTATAGTTCGTAACATAGGACTCACATAAGCAAGCTCCTAAACAGAAATTTTCATTTGTTTATTTATCATTATTTATTTTGGGAGTTGTAGGGTTAGAACTCAAGGAATTATATTCATTTGGCTTAGGTTAATTGACCTTTACTCTACTACTGCAGCCACACTTCCAGCCTGGTTTTGTTAGAAATGGAATCGTTGAGATTTTTTTTTTCCCTAAGCTAACTTTCAAACCCAAACTCTGCATTTCAGCCTCTTGAGAAGCTAGGATGACAGGCCTGGGCCACTAGTGCCCAGCTCCAAGCAAACTTTTAAGAGCTGAGAAAGATCATAGAGATCTAAATCATTGCTTCCTAAATATTTCTGCCCGGACTGGGTCCAAGCTGGCTTCATAAGATCACAGAGGACTTGATAATATCCTGAGTCCAGTTCCCGAAGATTCTTTCCTTTCCTTTCCTTTTTGCTTTTTGCTTTTTTCTCTTCTCTTCTCTTCTTTCCTCCCTCCCTCCCTCTCTTTCTGATTCCCTCTCCCGCAGTCTCTCTCCTCCCTCCCTTCCTTCTTTCCTTCTTTCTTTCCTTCCTTCCTTTCTTCCTTCATTCTTTCTTCCTTGCTACCTGATGCTTTTGCTCATTGGCTAGCACTGAACCAACTGAGCCATGCCTCCAATCCTCCCCCCAAAAGAGAAATTCTAAATAAGTAAGCTTAGCATCCAACATATTTTTTAGATGATTGTATAGGCATGACCCCTGTATGAACAGCCTTAAATAGGTATCTCTGCAATTTTCACTTCCACTCATATTATCAGTTTGCTACTCAAATGTTATTGATTCCGAAGTGTCTACCTCCTATTATTTAATCATTAAAGATACTTATTGAGTATCGACTCTGCATTAGGCAGTGGAGCATCTTGGGTGAGTAACTCAGCTGTACCATACAATCTGGTGGAAGAGACTGACAAGAAGAAGTGATTCCCAGGGATGGGAGGAGTGTCCTGAAAAGAAGAGTAGATGTCATGGAAATATCTTATGGGGAAATGACTTAATCAGTGAGAGGACTTAATCTCTCCAGACTGTGACATCACTGTCCTGGGGAATCTTTATTGCTTTTGTTGTTTATAGCTATTTACTCTTACTTAGCTATTTTTCCTGTCCCAAATAGCCATTGATTTATGGGTTCAGAAAAACCAAGAGCCTTTCTTTCCTTTCTGTCTTTCTTTCTTGTCTTTTTTTTTTTAAACCAAAACATTTATTACATGGCTAATCTTTGAAATTCTCAGGATGAACTGGATGCTGCCACAGCATCTCTTGGGTTTGGGTGTTGTTCCTTCATGGAATCCATGCCTAAATCTGCGGTAGACAATTTTTAGGTGCCTCATGCGGCCTGTCCCTGTAGTGTTTTGTCTCTTAGCCTTGGCACTCCAATTATACTTTCTCTTGCATTTTGCAGGGTAGCCACATTTGCCACAAGTCAACTTCTGAAGGTGACAGGCTTTAGAACCACAGCAGCAGCACAATATGTGTGCATAATTGCAATGCTTTCCAAAGGATGACATTCCCTTCATCACCTCGCCTCTGCCGCTGAGACCAAAGATTGGTCTTTCTTCCTTTCTTTCTTTCTTTCTTTCTTTCTTTCTTTCTTTCTTTCTATCTTTCTTTCTTCCTATTTTTATATTAATTTATTTATTTTGGTGGCACAGAGTTTGGAATTAAGAATTTTGGGTTGTCATGTAGGTTCCCTGCTGCTTGAGTAAAGTCTCCATCCCTTTTTCTTCTGATTAATGTTGAATTAGCATCATTTTTCTTTTTAAATCTTTTATTTGGCCAGGCCAGCATGACTCTCAGTCTTCAATAATCCCATTTCCAATTTTCCCCCCTTTAGAGTAGCATCAGAGGTAAGTTTCATCATACTTGTTTTTTTTTTAATTGTGATGAAATCTCATGAATTTTTTGCCTAAGCAATCTCTCTCTCTTTCTCTCTCTCTCTCTCTCTCTCTCTCTCTCTCTCTCTCTCTCTCTCTCTCTCTCTCTCTCTCTCTCTTTCTCTCTCTCTTTCCTCTTCCTCCTCCTCCTCATTCTCTTCCTCCTCCTCCTTTCTTTCTTTCTTTGGAAGTATTGAGGTTTGAACTCAAGTCCTCATACTTATAAAGCAGGGATTTGACCCCTACATCCATGTCTGCATCTCATTTTGCTTGTTATTTTCCAGGCAGAGTATTGTAGGTTTGCTTATGTAGGCCCTGGACTATAATTCTCCTATGTAAGGTCTCCCATATAGATGGAATCACAGAAAGAGATGCCACACCTGGCTTTGTTTGTTGAGATGTAGTCTCTCTAACTTTTTGCCCAGGATGGCCTTTAGTTATGAACCTTATGATCTCCATCTCCAAAAGAAACCACCAACTCTAGCCAATTGGCCTTCACTCTTGTGGGGAGCCGGAGCGGCCGAGAAGGCGCCTGTCCCCTGCCTCGCTCTTTGTCTCCTTATTTGGTATGCGAGTGCGGAGCCTTTGCTCGTTCCACTGAGTCTGCGCGTATGACGTCAGAGGCCTGACCAATCCCGAGTTTTAAAATGACCCTGGCAACCGAGCAGCCAATGGCAAAAGCCCCGTGTTCCTTGATTGTTTATAAGCAGCTGCATTTCCCTGCCCCGTGCCCCTCTGCTTCAGCTCTCCCTTCAACCAAGTGGCTCTTCATTAAAGCGTGATACAAGAAGGATCCTCGGGTGGTGTCCGTTCTTCCCTGCTGGTCAGGGGTGCCGGGCGCCGCACACTCTTACTTAGAACTTTTTTTTCCCCCAAAGATAGTATGCCTGTGAGCCTGTGGGCCCAGCTAGTTGGAGATCCAATGCTATCCTGAGAAAAGTTAGTATCAGAATCCATCTGAAAACAAAACAAACTAAAAGGAACCGTAGAATTTCTTTACTTGGCAAACACAAAGCCTTAAATTTGAGTTCTAGGACCACAGAAAAAAGTTTAAAAAAAAAAGAATGTCATTTTCCTCCCAGTTCAATGAGATAGATACCAAATGAATAGTAGATATGTGAGTCTGTGACCATGTGGTACAGGCATTCTTCCTCTTCTTTCCTTCCCCTTTCTTCTGTCTTAATTCTTTGATCCTTCCTCTGCTTTGTACTCTTCCTTTGTCTAGGTAAGCATAGTTAAGTACTATGCAGCTCATTGGTGACAATTTGTCTCACTTTCAAGCTGCAGTCAGTTGTTTTTGGTGGAGACCATTCTTCTGGTTTCTGTATGAATTTGTCTTGGGTCAGGTTTCCAAGAATTGGGTCTTGAGATCAGCAAGTAGATGTGAATGAATAATTAAGGAAGTATTCTCAGGAGAATCCTATGAGGTGAAGAATGGAAAAAGCAAAGCAGTATTTTGTACAGCTTGAATTTCATCTGGGTACTGATGATTAATGCCTGTATTCCTAGCTACTCGAGAGGTTGAGATCTGAGAACTGTGGTTCAAAGCCAGCCTTGGATGGAAAGCCTATCCCCTCCAATTAAACACCCCCTCTCCCCCACCAAAAAAGAGGACAAATTAGAGCTGTGGCTCGTATGGTAGAGTGCTAGTCTTGAGTACAAAGCCCAGGGACAGCACCCAGGCCCTGAGTGCAAGCCCAGGCCAGTACCAAACTAAACTAAACCAAACCAAATAACAACAACAAATCCATTTTGAACTTCAATCAGATACCACAGAGCACATGGACTGTAAAATACACATTAGATTGAGCCCTCACTGAAGGACATATACTCTAGATATTCTGCTTTCTGCACAGGTAAACAAAGCTTGTCTTAAAACAATCAAATGTGTGATCCCTTAAAAGGAAAAGCTCATGGGAATCATGGGAAAAATGTTGAACTATGACTAGAAATCTGAAGGACCCAGGCCAGAGGAACACCAGTAAATCAATGTTTTGGACATTAAAAAACATCATTTTGTTGTTGTTGCCTGTTTGTTTTCTTGCTTTACATCTTAGGACAACTTATCACAAATCACCTTAAGAATCTGATGAACCTTGTCTTGGGAAAAAAACAAGATTATAATAATGAGCATTCACAGATCTCCAATCCATAGGTCCAATGTTAGAAAAGCAATTCCAGTATGTCTGAATCTCCTCTGCTTCAGCACTAGCTTGTTATGCCTCCATTCTTACGGCCTTGCTCTCTGAGGAATGTTCTGTACTGACATGCATGATCCGGCTTAGTAGGTGGAGTGCAGGAGGAAAAGGTGTTTTCAGTCTAAGATGGATCAGCACTCTCATGTGACCTCAGGAACACTCACCAGAGTGACCTCACCCCCTCCTCCATGCAACCCATTGCCATTTGCTAGAATAACACAAGGGTCACAGAAATAACCTCTGGCCAAGGAGCAGCATTTGGGAGAGAAAACATGTGGCTGGGCATTCAGATAGTATGGATTACAGTTTTTCTTGGAAAGCAGAAATTTAAAACCACACCTGCGAGGTCTGTGAAAAGCCTCAGGCAGCTAGCTTTTCACCAGTCACCTCTGCCGTGGCTCAATTATGGGTTTCCCTGGGCTTCACATCTGTTTCATTAATAATAACAACAATAATAAAAGAGGTAACTTTGTCTTTCTTCCTCATTGTGGAGCAGTCCACAGGGTCTTGTCTTGACAGGTCAGGCACAAAATGACAGATGGGGCTGAAGTCACATTACCCTCCCCTCCCCCACACTATCAGAGTTGTTCTGACCCCCAAGCTTGGAGGATAGCATCTGGTGACAAGGCAGAGGCACCTGAAGAAAGACTTGGCTCTAATATGGCTGTATTAAAGAATTGAAAAAACATTCAGTTAAACAAAAACCCTATCTTAGGATCTACATTTGAACTTGTAGAACTGACTCTGAAATTACTTATTTCTTAGTGTTTGTACCATTTCCAGTTTCATAATGAACTGTTTATATTTTAAAAGACAATCTGGTTATAAAACAAGATGCAGAGTACAGTTCTGTTTATGGAGAAGTATGTGTATGGACGTGTGCACACTATATTTGTTAACAATCAGGAAGTATTCTACAGTCTCAAAAAAACTTTACTTCCCTTCAGGAAGTAAGCCCATATAGAGATTTTTACACTCTTTGCACAGTTAACCTTAGTGAAATAAAACTAAAGGTCATTAGAAAATGGATTTTTGTTCTATCAATTTCATGAGGAATTATACCTTTATTCTTTGCATTTAAACAACCATTTAAAAATCATTTCATGGCCTAATTTTGAACCTTTCCACATATAACTACTGAGATAATTATATATGGAGTGCATATAGTAATTCTTATTTGACATTTTACCTTGATGTGATTTCATTTGAAGTTTCCCAAGGACATACCCTGCATACTTTTATTAGTGGATGCTTAATTGTCCATTAGTTCACTATTTTTATGGCACAGTTTGCTTTGGGTATTATACAATAAGCTTTTTCCAATAAAAGATATAAAGAGTAGCTGATGTCAGGGGAAGGCTCAGATTTCCAAGAAGGCCCCCTGACTTGATAACCCCTACAGAAGAAGGTCTGGGGTATCTGGATGCTCCCTTGGTTTGTTTCAAGCACAGCTTTCTGCATGTCTGGTAAGCATTCACTGAATGTATTTTTGTGCCAGCCTGGTCTGTAGTATTTAATCTATATTTTCTGACTGTGGCATCATGGGAATTTCCTTTAGCTATCAATTGCATGGAGGTTGTCTGAATCTAGGCAGCCTACCAACAAGCCCCAAGGTGTAGCCAGCCTGAATTAAAAGACCACCCTGCAATGCCTCTGTCCGTGTAATTATGTAAGAGAGGGAGAAACAAGAGTGCAGCTCTCCAAAGGATGGAGATCTGTTAGGCATCAAACATACCTCTTTTGTGAATGTGGATTCGCACTTCCCAGCCATCTGCGATTGTATAAGAGTTTCATGTCCTCTCACCTTGTGTTGTTCATTTCCGCTTTCTCTGCAGCTTTTTCTGAGCAGCTGCTCATAAGTATGAAACATTTCCCTGGGACTGCTTCTCCCTTTGTCTCCAAATGCAAGCAGAATTTGACCACAGAGCTGCTGAGGGCAGAGTGGAAGCCATTCTTGCGAATGATGGAGGCTACATGGCTGTGTATGGGTACGCAGAATTGTTTCCCAGTATCTACCTTAAACACTTCTACATCAAGTTGTATCTGACATGTTCATAGAAACTATTCAGTCTTCCTAGCTGGAAGTCAGCTTTCTACCATATGAAATGTATCTGCACTTTCTTTGTATCACACCTTGCTTCTCCTATCCTCGTATTTGGTTCATTTTTATCTATGTAATCCTTACCCCAGATTCTATGTTCCTTGGGGGAAAATAATTGATGTCTTGACATATGTAGTTTCTAGAGAATCTGATTAGTTGTTTAGTTAATGCTAATTGCAGAAGAACTTTTAGCTTTTGTTTTTTTTCTTAAAGGGCTCACAAACATTTCTACTCTTCATTTTACTTATATTATTAATACAGTAACTTGTAGCTTATTTAAAATGTATACTGATTAGCATATAATAATTACATACACTTGGAGGTATAATGTGGCAATTCTGTGCATGTAGGCAATATATAATGATCAAGTCAGGGTGATTAGCATTTCTCTTCCCTTAAATATTATTTATTTTAAAATGTATTTATTTATTTTTAAACATTTACTGGACACAAACACCATTGTTCCTCTTCCATAGCAAGATTGTTAGTTTCAAATTAGCTGAGCTGTTAGGACTGTCAATATTTTATTTATTTATTTATTCCCGGGTCTGGGGCTTGAATTCAGGGCCTGGACACTGTCCTTGAGCTTTCTCAAGTCTAGCAATTTACTACTTGAGTCACAGCACCACTTCTGGCTTTTTCTGTGTATGTAGTACTAAATAATTGAACCCAGGGCAAGCACTTTACCACTAGGTCACATTCCTGACCCTAAATATTATTTCTTTGTGTTGGGATATCTGAATTCCTTTCTTCCAGTTCTTCATAAATCTATGTAATACTGCCACTGCTGGTGGCCAAAGCCTGTAATCCTAGCTATTCAGGAGCTGAGATCTGAGGATAAAAGTTTGAAGTCAGCCCAGGCAGGAAAGCCTGTGTAACTCTTATCTCCAATTAACTTGTTAAAAGCCAGTAGTAGAGCTACTGGCTCAAGTGGTAGAGCACGAACTTTGAGTAAAAAAGGAAAGAGTGTGAGGCTCTGAGTTCAAGCTCTATTACCTGCACACAAAAAGCAATAGTTGTGAGCTATACTTACACTACTGTTCTCTAGACAACCAGAACTTATCTTTCCCATTCAGTGACATTTTAGTACCAGCTATCCAACCTGTCTGTGTTATCACTCCATGTTCTTTTTCTAACCCCTAGTGGCTGCTATTCTACTCTCTTCTTCTATGTCACTAACATTTTAGCCTTCAAGTGATATTTGTCTTTCTGTGTCTGGCTAATTTCACTTAACATAATATTCCCCAGTTCCATCCACGAAGCTGCAGATGATATGGCTTAATTATTTTTCATAGTGCATATTGTATTATAAATATAGACCACCTTTTCTTATCCATTCTTGGACCCTTAGATGACTTCATATCTTGGTGGTTGTGATTAGTGTTAAACAAAAGAGTTCTGGTTTCTCTTTGATGCACTGAGCCTTCGCTGGCTGCCAAGTGGCAGTAGAGCTGAATTTATAGCTATTCTATTCTATTCACACTTTCCTGACAAAGCCATACTGTTTTCTGTAAATGGCTATACCACATATTACCACCTATAGTGAATGGAGTTCCCCTTTCTCTGAGTCCTCATGAATGTCTTTTTGACTATTGCTCTGTAGCCACATTCACATTTCCATTTTTTTAGTAGAATAGAATAATATAAAGGCTTAACAACTAGTTCATCATACTACATTAGTCAAGATAGTTCCACATTCAGTTGCCATTATCACCTGAGGAATACTAGTGTGAAACTCAGTGACTCAGTCTGTACATTAAAGGAAGCAACTCCTATTTTACAGGAGTTTTAACTGTTGCCAATAAAAATAATATATATATTATATATAGTAATCAGCATGGTTACTTGCATATTACATATATGAAATCATATCATACTCACTACTTATTAGTAGAGAGTAGTAATATGTTATGATGATAAAGAATGTTAAGCTCAAATGTTCAAAGGAGGGAAAAAGAAAAGAAGGCGAGTGGCTTCTAACTCACTTGCTGTTATGTGTCCTGTACAATTCCTTTGATCCCTATCCTACATAAAAAATTAATATCTTCCTGCTGACCACAGATTCTAAAATAATGATAGAATCTAGAGCTAGACTGGCTACATGGTAAGAGCAAATATCATTCCTCCTCCTCCTCCTCCTCCTCTCCTTATCTCACTCCCTAAAAATGCATGTAGGCTGGTCCATGCTAACATGGTCAGAAATGAAATGGTGACTGTTTGATCCAGCATACTGAAAAACTTATGTCTGTCTCTTATTACAAGAGGCAGAGATTGGCTGTTTAATGATAAGTAAGCACACCTCTCCTTGCGCCAACGTGAGTGAAGCACACACTTAATCCTAGAAATATAGGCAGAATTACCAAAGTGAAAATGGGTTCCCTGGAGGAATAGAGACGAGAGTGCTGAGGCTCCTGGAGTGCCATTGCTTGTGGATTTGGAAGGCTGATGGAATGTTAATGTTTACCTTAAGAACAGCTTGCAATTATATTGGAAACAAATGCTTACCCTTGCATTACTGAAATGAAGACACATGCAGTAACAGTGTTCTGCGTGGGAATATACAGATGCATAACAATTATTGTTATTGTGATCATTTAGCTGCATGATTATGAAATTTCAAGTTCCAATAGAAAATGAGAACAGGAAGGATCATCAATACTTATGTTGCATTAAGCAGTAACATTAGATATTGAAACAGGGGAGTAAAGATTCCAATTTAGTTATCATCAGTGCTACAAAATCCTCCATTATATTAAAAAAGATGTTTTGAAGAATGGTGATATTTATATAAAAATTTTAAGATATCCTAAGAAAGTTTTGTGCTGCAGAGAAAGAAAAAATGGCTCTCAAATCCTTCCCTTCCAACATTCTTCTCATTTTCAACAGCTGTACACATGTCATTAGCTTTTTTTGATGGGAGAAAAAAGTTATCATATTCTGGGAAAGACATAATTCCTTGATGACAAAGCTGGTTTCACCATAATTCAGTCTTCTCAATGTATTTTTGCATGTTTTCCTAAATATTGAAAATGACAGGTCTGATATTGGCTATGATGTCGAAGTATTCCAATAGTGCTATGAATAAATGTTTTGCTGTGTGCTGGTGGCTCATGTCTAAAATTGTAGCTACTCAGGGAGCTGAATCCGAGAACTGTCATTCAAAGCCAACCTAGGCAGGAAAGTCCCATAACTCTTATCTCCAATTAGCAACCAAAAAGTTGGAAATGGAGCTGTGGCTCAAGCGGCATAGTGCTAACCTTGAGTGAAAAGGCTTAGCAACAGTGGCCAGGTCCAGAGTCAAAGTCCTCATACTAGCATGCAAAAAGTTTCATTTTACCTGTTATTTAGCCATCGTAAATCTCTTCCACTGTAACAGTTGCAAACTTATATACTGAGAGTCCCACAGTTGCTGTCTATTTCTTTGAAGAGCAGGCTGCAACGTAAACAGGTCTGCAATGGAATCAGTCTTTGGTTCCATGGTTTCCCTGAACACTGAACCAGGATCAGGGGCCACACTATTAACGGCCACCTGGTCCCAGTGTACATACAGTGCTTGCAGCATCATTTAGCAGCAGGACCTACGATTCTCAAGGTAAAGCCCTTTGTGGAGCACATACAGCACAGCCCCCTCGATTCTAGCCCCGATGTGGTATTTCTAGTCAACCTCACAGCTCATAAAAACAGGTATCATCTAAATGAGAAATCTCTCTCTTGCAGCATGAATCTTTAAGTGAGAAGCAAAATTAAGAAGTTACTTTAAAAAAAAAAGAAGTTACTTTTCTTTATTTAAAGCACACTTACATCCTGACGGGGTGGCTTATGTTTGTAATCCTAGCTACTCAGGAGACTGAGATCTGAGGATCGTCATGTCATTCAAAACCAGCTCGGGCACTAAAAAGTCCATGAGGCTCTTATCTCCAATTAATCACTAGAAAACTGGAAGTGGTGCTGTGGCTCAAGGGGCAGCACGATAGCCTTGAGCAGAAGAGCTCAGGGACAGCACCTAAGGCCCAGAGTTCAAGTCTCCAATTAAATAAATACTAAAAGCACACTTACAAAAAGTCTGATCTACACTGCATTAGAATGCTTTATCTCCTAACTACAAAGAGTGGTATCTCCCAGCATGCCCATTTGGAGGCTCATTGCTGCAATCCATCATTTGCCACTCACTGTAGATAACATTTAAAAGGTGCCATTGTAAATTTCTCCATAGGAACTGGAGCTGTGGCTAAAGTGGTACAGAGCCATCCTTGAGCGAAGAAGGTAAGGGACAGTGCCCAAGTCCTGAGTTTAAGCCCCACTACTTACACACACACACACACACACACACACACACACACACACACACACACACACTTCCTATAACATTCTTCTTCTCTGTCTACCAGCAACAGTATTAAAGAGTCTGCCTCTATCTTTTCTCAGCCTTTGACTGAGATGAAGGGAAGTTTGCCTGTAGGCTTCCATATAACTTGGTAAGAGAGGAATTTACACCCTCTTTTGCAATAGTAAAATTGGATTCATGCATCAGTAAGAATATCTGATATTTAGCATTAAAGCAATTCACCAAAATACTAGAGAGGCTAGTATTTTCTGTCGTACAAAATGTGACTTTACTGCTGCATGCCAGTAAGTGAAGCCTTCTAGAGAGCTGGGGGGCGGGGATTGGGGGGGGGAGGGAGCAAGTGATAATCACACTCTTTCGTTCTTATTGAAGGCTTCTTTTCCAGATTTTCCCGGGGCATCAGCTCCTCTTTCTGTGTAGTAGGGCTGTACATGCATGTCTTTACCACGATGGCGGGAATGCTTCTTCCCTCCTCCAAACCCATGTTTTCCTACACTGGTAGCCTACATAGATAGGGTTTTGCTTTCCCCTATGGCTTGCACAGTCATTCTTCAAGTGATTTGCTTTAATTATGCTCAACCCCAATAGATTCTGTATTTAGAAAATAACCAAAATATTGGGACTCAAAGTAGAGGCAGATGAATTGAGACAGAAATGGTGGAAAACACAATCATAATCCTTTGTCTACATATGGGGAAATGGAGCCCAGTAACTTGGGTTGGGAGAAATGGGGACCAATAACGGAAGGACGTGACACTGATCAGGTACATTTGTTACTCATAAATTGACATGTGGACTTGAAATCTCTTTGTATACCTACTTAAAAGTAATTAAAAAAATGAAAAGAAAGAAAAAAGAGAAAAGGACCAAAACTAGGGTGGTGGGGTACAGGGGAAAGAGTTTATTTAAACACTCTTGCTGAAAAAAGATACTCAACTTACACTGGATCAATGAATGCTTTTAAACAGATGGGTAATAATGGTTCCAATAAGAGTACAAGACAAATAGAAGTTACACGGGATAATAAGATAATATTTTTCACTTTTCCCTTATCTGTATTTGGCCAGCTGGTACTACTGAGAGCATACCAATAATATGTAATCAGAAATGGTTTCTCACAGCAGCCCTGGGTTCCCAAGCATGCAGTCCTTCACATAATTTAACAGTGATATTCTGTACCTCTCAACTCTTTTGGGGGTACTCAGGGAGTCTCAGTCATCTGTTAAGATCGGCTAATGTTATCAGGAGAATTTTCACAAGTTGATGGGGAAAGTCTTTAGCCTGACATTACTGTTATTAAACAAAATCTATAGCACCAGTTAATCTAGCTGATTTTACCTGCAGAATAAACTCATTTTGTAAGACAAGCTTTTAATAAATTAATTATTCTAGTATTAGAAACAGAACAAACCAAGTCAAAGTAGCTATAAAACCTGGGATCTTTGCAATGCTAGGAAAAAGGCTCTATTGCTAAGCTATCTCTGCAATCCAATTTCTCCTTAATTTGACTGACATTCTAACCTTCTGGGGCCAATATTTAACATTCTCAAGTTACTTAATATTCATCTGTGCCAGCACTAGAGCTTGAACTCCGGGCCTAAAGCTCTAGCTTAGCATTTTAGCACACCACTGGCATTCTACCACTTGAGCCTGTATATCTGACCTTCATTTCTGGCTTGTTGCTGCTAATTAGAGGTAAGTCTTTCAGATTTGTCTGCCTGGGCTTTAAATCTTGATCCTCGGATCTCAGCCTCTTGAGTAGTTAAGATTATAGGTATGAACCACTGGGTGCTTGCCTCAAGTAACACTCTATAAAAAGTTATGCCAACTGATGAAAGGGCTCTCCTAGCAGAGATTTACAATAGAGCAAAACCTAGATATATAAGCCCATATAGTATGACACTAAATGAAAGGACCTTCAGGATATAGAAACAAAAGCCATATAATGAGTGATTGTTGTCCTTAATGTACTATGTTATCTCTCATCTCTTTTGCTGTCCCTTGATTATCTCATATTGTTACAGTATTGTTGGTTTTTTTTTTGAGTACTGTGGGTTTGAAGGTAGGACCTATCATCTCTTAGGTAGGTAGTTTATAGCATGAGCTAAATTTTCAAGTCCTTTTGCTTTAGTTTTCAAATAGAGTCTCAAGTTTTGTTCTGGCTGGCCTGGACAGCAATTCTATATAAACTTCTTGCAGCTGGAATGACAGTGGAGTGCCGCTGTGTTCAAATTTTTAAATTGACATGAGTTTTACTAACATTTTTATTAGACTGACCTTGAATCACCATGCCAGCAATGTCAGCCTTCTGTATAATAGACAGGATTGCAGACAACTGCTGCTATGCCTGGCTTCTTTGTGTGTGTGTGTGTGTGTGTGTGTGTGTGTGTGTGTGTGTGTGTGTGTGTGTGTCCACCAATTAGCCAATTAGCTCACATTCAGTCTGCAGCTCTGCTCCAAACCTCACTGGATTGGAATGTTGAAATAAGACCTACCCTCAGTCCTCTACTTTTGACTATGCCTATTTCTACCTGAATTCAACTTAACATTCCTGTAACACAGTGGCCTTGAGTTAGCCATGGATTCCTCACAAGAGCATAAATTCTGTGGCAAACAGACTTTATCTCATTTTCCTTTATATCCCCTAATTGCCCTTCAGCACAGAGATTCTGAAAAAATAGTAAACATTTGCTAAACAAATATCTGACAAACTAGGCTAAGTCATATACTGAACGGCCCTCAGATTTCCAAGTATTCTGAAGAGCAGCCATTGCCAACTCTTCTGCCATATGAAAATCAATTCTAATTCCATGTGAAGAACATCCAGAAGAAAAATTAAGCTGAGATTTGTGTCTATATTCTACAGCTCCTGATTCCACACTGTTTGAATGGAGCTTATCCTCTTTTGATAACTTTTATTCTAATTGACTTTAAAGAAGAATCCTTTTTTTAAAAAAATTAGATACTTGCAATCTGTGCTAACAAGATAACATTAAACTGCTATAAGCACATTTCCTTAGATAGAAGTAAATCCCTAATTAGTTTTAAACTGTAACATGTTACACAAATTATGTTTATATTGTTAGATAATACCATATTAAGCACATATAATCCCATGTTAACCAGATAAAAGTAAGCATCTATTACTCAATTTCAGGGATTTAAGATATGAGAGCTGAACTATCCCTTCAGCACTCCACAAGAACAGAGGAGTTAGTTCAAATTCCTACAAAAAGCTAAATGTTCTCATGGTAGGTGTAACATGAGGCAGGAACTTGGGTGCCTCTCTTGGGAGACAGCTGTGAACGTTTCCTGGTCATGGTTGACATGTAGAGATGAGGTTCTTGTGTTGCCACAGAAGGAGAGATGTTTCAAGTCCAGACATTTGTGAGGAAAAATCTTGAGTTTTAAGTGGCTAGAAACTCTCTCTCTTTAAATAAAAAGAAAACCTGTCCAAAGGTCAAATTTAGTACTATAGGTTATTAGTTCATAGATGAATTACACAATACTGAGAATCTTTCAATTTACCTTCTGACCCTAAGATTTTGAGCCTTTTGCCTTGGAAGTAATTGAGTTAACAAACTAATTTAATTAGCAAGAATTTTCTTTTATTTTCTACCAGATGTTTGCTATTTCACTCTTATGAGAGTTATCAAACCATTATAGAAATAATACATCTCAAACTTTTATCTAGAAAAAACAGAAGAGCTCTACAATATCCACAGAGGAGGCAGCTATATAGATGTTGCCAAATCTCCAGTACCTCATTGAGTCACACATATATTTTTCATCTAACATTGTAGGTCTTTTCTGGGCTAGATGAATTCAATCGTGGTGTTCAATGACATTTTGAAAAGGTAAAAGCTGACTTTGAATCCTTAACATTATTGTGTTTGAATATTTGACTGAGTGGTCAAAATTCCCAGTGTGAATCTGGAGAGGTCTGGTGGCTGTAACACCTGAACATGTACGTGTTGGCACAAAGGCACACCATGGCTGTATTGAGAACACTCTTACTAAAAGCACATGTCAGTGAGCAGTGAATATTCCTAAATGCGATTGTCTTCTCAGCCTACAATAACACAGCACTATTTTGATAGTTGTTAATTATTCCCAGGAAATGCTTTCTCTCATGTTTCTGGAAGTTCTTATGATAGAGTCCAGAGAGGAAACACCAAGGCTAAATATAATGATATTAGTTTAAGTGTTAGAAAAATTTCAGTTCGTTCTTTTGAAAAGTAGATGAAACTAACAAACATCTCCACTCTTCCTTCCATTATTCAAATCTTCTCTTCTTGACACCTTTTACAACGCAGCAACCTCTCCTGGGATATCTCCTTTTCTATAGCTGGCCATCAAATTCACATGATGTAGTCATTATAAGATCAGGCAATTCTTCAGTACACTCTCAGGTCACACAGTGTGGAAAGCTATAAATTTTGTGGTGAGCAGAGCTTAGCTGAGATAGTTGTTCTGAGTACTTTAGAGAAAGATGAAAGATTTATGAAATGGAATGTAAGGCCCTTGACAACCTATATCTTCCTTCAATTCAAAATGTCTACTATGGTGGTATGTCTTTATTTTGAAGGGCATAAAATGTCTCATGAACCTGGAGCTGGTGACACACATCTGGAGTCCTAGCTATTCAGGAGGTTGAAATCTGAGGACCATGGTTCAAAGCCAGTTCAGGCACTTGTCTCCCCAATTCACCAGCAAAAAAAGCTGGAAATGAAGGTGTCACTGAAGTGGCACAGTGTCTGCTTTGAATAAAAAAAACAAAACAAAACAAAAACAAAACAAAAAAAACCAAACAAAAAACCAGAAACAAAAACTAAGGCAGAGTTCTCTAGCCTGAGTTCAAGTGCTGGTACTAGCAATATAAAAAAGATTTCTCATGAAATGTGACAAATAATGAAATACATTCTTGCACACATAATATTTAAACAACAATAATATTCAGTTCTCTAAAGGGCTATAACATAACCTGGGAATTTATGGGAGTTCCTGTGTCATCTATTAAGCCTCAGCTCTTGTTGTTCCCTTCGAGCATTTTATATTTCTATCAACATAGAATTGCTTATGGGTCTCTGATTATAACCCTTTGTTTCATGACTTGATAGCTTTCCATATATTTGTCTCTCTGTTTGGAATTTCATGACCTGCCCTGTTTTTTCTTCTGGGAAACTCCTATTCATCTCTTCAAATCCAGCTTTTCTACATTGGACCTCACCCATGTATCACTTCAAGATCTCTTGGTCTCCTTTTTGTCTTACTCTAACCATGGCTGTGGTTCTGTGCAAGGCAAGCTTTAGGCTGGGGCCTCCTGGCAGTGCCTTGGATCTCAAGCCCACCAAACATTGTGCTACCCCCCTTCTATGTGCCGTGTCCACACCTACAGAAGTGCCAGGAGTTAATGTTCTGGGGACAAACCCTGTGTGACCTGGGGATGGTTTGCATAGACCCTGGGAGAGAGAGAGAGAGAGGGAGGGAGGGAGGGAGGGAGGGAGAGAGAGAGAGAGAGCACGCAGAAGAAAAGAGAAGGAAAAAAGAAAAGAAATGGAAAAAGGGGAAAAGAAGGATGGCAGAAGGAAGGACAGGAGGCCAGAGGGTGGGGGAAAGAAGAAAAGAGAACGATATTTATACATTAAAAAACTACAAGTCACACGAGGTATGATAAGTGACATCAGAAAGATAGCAACACAGGTTGTATCCTGGGTATGTAGACAAACAGCAAGAAGTCATGATATAAATCCACTGTGATAACAGATATGAATAGAACACCAATGCCAAATAAATGGTGATTGGTAATTAATAAATATTACTGACTTGCTAAGAATTCTAGTCTAACAAAGCCCATCATTCTATAGTGTAAATACATCTAGTCTTACCAAGGGGGTGGATAGAAAAGCAGGGGAAGGCTAACAAAGCATTAGCTCTTGGGATTTGTATAAAATGGAGACAGTCCTAGTTTTTCTTGAGAGCTGATCTAAAGATGGTGCATTGGCAGAAAGGAGGAGCCAGTGGTAAGGGCAGGAGAACTGGCAGAGGCCACATCGGACTTTCTCTTACATGAAATGTCAATGGTATGAAGTGGGACTAGAACTTCACAATGACCAGTCTATCAGAGACTGGGGAGAATGGGAGGGGAGAAGGAAGGGGGAAAGCTAACCAAAAAGTATCAAGTTACAGTTGGAGAGCAACAGTGTGAGTGCTCTATTGTACTGTGGGTGGCTATGAATAATAACAATATACTATACATCTCAAAAAAGTGAAAAGAAAGAATCTGAAGCTTCTTGAGGAAACACCATGTTGATTTCCATACTGGTTATAATAGTTACCTTCCCAGCAACAGGGTATGAAGATTTATTTCTTTCCCCATATTTGTTGTTTGTGGATACCATTCCAACTGGGGTGAGATAGAATCTTAGTGTGGTTTTGATTTGCATTTCCTTTGTGGCTAAGGATGTTGAACATTTATGTATCTATTAGCCATTCGTTTTTCTTCTTCTGAGAACTGTATTCATTTATCCATTTACTAACAAACTATTTTTTTCTTTGGATGTTTAATGTTTTTGAGCTCTTTGCAAATTCCAGGTATTAATCCTTTATTTGTTCAATAGTCAATGGAAGATTTTCTTCTCTTCCGTGGGTTGTCTCTTGGTTCTGGTGCAAATAGTTTCTTTCAATACACAGAAACCTTTTAATTTAATAAAGTTTTCTTTGTCAATTGTTTACTGGGCAATTGGAATCCTATTGTTTACTTGGCATTTGGACTCCTGTAACTTCCAGAGTTTTCTCTATGTTTTCCTGTGGTAAGTGTATCTTTTTGAGTCTTAACTTTGAATTCTTTAGTCTATTTAGAGTAAACTTTTGTGCAAGGTGAGACATAAGTGTCAAGTTTTAGTCTGTTGCAAGGGAAAACTCTGAAAGTTACAGGGGTGCAAATCAATATACAAGAGAGATATCTGCAGGTCCTGCTTATTTCACCTCTATTCACAATACCTAAACCACAAAATCAGCTATAGTATTCAACAATAGATGAATAAAGGAGATATATTACATACATACCATGGGATAGTAAGTAAAAATGAAATCACGTGTTTTGCATTAAAATGGACAGAATTTGAGAACATTATTTGATTGAGATAAGCCAAGTTCGAAAAGTCAAATGGCACATGTTCTCACTCACAAGTGGAGGCTAGACCTAAAAGGTGTACATATTCATGCACAGGTACATTTATGTCTATACATATTTTAACTGTGGGACTGATTAGGGGGTTGTGGGAAATGGGAAAAGGAAATAGGGTATTAAAATTGAAATTATTGTCTTTAAGTACTTGCACAAAGGAGTTGCATTTTACAAAGCAGTTTATGAATACAATGTATCTTTATCAGTGTCTCTCCTTTCAACATTCTTACCCAACACTTTCCACACTCTTCTTAAAAGGGTGAATTGTTTTTAGCCAGTCCTGGGGCTTGAACTCAGGGCCTGGGCACTGTCCTTGGGTTTTCTCAAGGCTAGATCTCTACCATTTGAGCCACAGCAGCATTTCTGGCTTTTTCTCTGTGTATATAGTACTGAGGACTTGAGGCTTTGTGAATGCTAGGCAAGCACTCTACCAGTAGGCCACACTCCCCACTAAAGGGGAATAATTTTGAAACATATGGGAACTAGGTATGAAAATCATATCGGCAATCTAAATGAAAACTTGATCAACAAAGGGTTGCCGGAGGGGGTGTGTGGTAGGCGGCAGTCAGGGAAAGAGAAAGAAATAGAGGGCAAAGTGTAATACATTGACACCTGAAATACAGTCATGAAACCCTTTGGTACAATCAATAGACACTAAAAATTAAATGACAAGAAAGTAAAACAGACTCTGTGTGAGGATTATATCAGAGGGTGGAAGATGGCTAAATAAAAGAGTGAACAAGGATGAATGTGATCGAAGTGGTTTAGTTGCATGTATAGAAGTAGAGCAACAATGACATTGGATGACATAGGGTTCAATGTGAGTTAATGTATTTAAATCACTTAGAAGAATGCCTGGTGTATAGTAAGCCTTGCATAAGCGTTTGCCCTTGATTGTCGGGTACAATAAGGCAGGGAAGATAAAAGTCTTGACCTTCAAGAAAATTTACTCCTAGCATTAAACAATCAGATAACTAGTGTATTGACAGCAAAATACCTTGGTATTTCTGTGTTTTGCATGTTCTGCCTCCATTTTGCTAGTTTCTTGAGTGCTCTTTCCACCCAGTGCTGTTTACGTATGTTGCAGATGCAGGAGAGACTTCTGCATGCTTTCCTCCGATTGGACAACCCAACATATCACTTGATTTGTGATCATTCACTTCTGTTCTCCTTGGACACAGACTGAAACGTGAATAGCTAATCTCATTCATTGGCTAGGGTTTCACTTATTCACTTTATTTTAAGCAATTGTACAAAAGGGTTTCTGTTCTACACATCAGATCATGAGTACAACGCATCTTGAGTAATGTTGCTCCTTTCATCGTTTTCTCCATTAATAATCCCATCCATTCACTCAAGCTGCATAGTTCAACTCTGCTGTAATATAGATTGAACATAATAATATTTGCTCACCCTCCCTCTCTCCATTTATCTATCTCTTCCTCTTTTCCTCCTCACCACAAAATAAATTTCAGCTTCCTGGTATTTATTCTGAAAAAGTTTAAAAAGGGGACAATGGGTAAGAGAGAGGGTGATTAGATAAAGTATATTGCATGCATGTATGGAAATGTCCTCTCTTGTATAACTAACAGGTGATACATAAATAAATAAATAATCACATCTGATAAAACAAACATTTCCGGCTTTTTCTATGTATGTGGTACCAAGGAAAATTGAACCCAGGGCTTCCTGCAAGCTAGGTGAGCATTCTCCCACTAGGCTATGCTCCTGGTCCAAACATAAATATTTTTAAGGGTTGTTATCATAAAGAAATGGTAGGTGTTGTTAGTACAGTGGCTCATACCTGTAACCAGAATTTGGAGATAAGGAGGATCATGAACTGGAGATCAGCATCTGAAAAAAGTTTGGGACCCTATTTCAACCAATAAAAATTGGGCATGGTGGCATACCTCTTTGTAACCAGCTACTTGTGAAACATGAAAACAATCATGGTCCAGTCTTGCCCAAGCAGACAATGAGATCCTATTAGAAAAAGAAGTAAAGTAAAAATGACTGGGGGCATGGTGGCAGAGCAGCTTCCTAATAAGTGCAAGTTAAAACACCAGTACTACTAAGGAAAAAAGGAAAGAAAAAAGGAAGAGTGGGAAGGAGAGAGGGAGGGAGGAAGGAAAGAAAGGAGGGAGGAAAGAAGGGAGGGATGAAGGAAGAAAGGAAAGGAGGAAGGGAGGAGGGAAGGAAGGAAGGAAGAAAAACTGACAGAAGAAAACTGATATTGTGAGGAGACAACTTTATAAAAATTCAATTTAAAAGTTACACAGAGTTTATATGGACGGTATGCATACTATGTACATTCAAAATGTCACACTAATTTGTGTAAGGTTTTTTTGTTTTTATATATCCCTTCTTAAATTTGATTTAAATAGAAGCTATAAATATCCTTTTGCTGTCCTGAGAAAAACAGGTTTTTGTTATGTTTTTATTTTATATTTACATTAAAAAAAACTTGTGTTTTGGCTCTGAGCATCTTCAGTGAGTGAAAAAAAAAGCTGTGAACATTTTAAGTTATAAACATGCAACATATGGAGAAGCCTCTGGCAGTGATATGACACCACTGTTGATACAATAAATGCTTTGGAGTTTATTTAAATGCTGAGGTGTGTGTGTGTGTGTGTGTGTGTGTGTGTGTGTGTGTGTGTGTGTTCCATCTACCACTTGAGCCACAGCTCCACTTTTTGGTATTTAACTGGTGATAAGAGACTCATGGGTTTTCCTGCCTCTTCTAGCTGTGAATCTTAATCCTCTGATCTCTGCCTCCTGAGTAGCTAGGAATTATAGACATGAGGAACCAATCCCTGGCTAACTGCTGAGTTTTTGTGCCTTAGACTGTACCTTCTAAGAGTTCTTAGGGAATGACCCAGAAATCTACTTTTACTATATACCTCCTGTATAGGGATATAATCTTAAATCCTTGGCATTAAAACAGAAACAAAACAATGCTTTAAATAAACACCCAATTATTGTTCATCAGTCAAAAGTATCAGTGTGGAAGTAGAGGTCCTGCTCAATGGTAGAGCACTTAACTAGCACGGGTGAGGCTCTGAGTTAATCTCTGCCACTACAATGGAAAAGGATAAATGTACACATGCTCCTGTGTATGTGTCTTGTGTATATGTGTGCACATGTGTGTATTAATGCACAAACTTTAACTATTTTTCATAACTAGTCAAGAAAGTGAAATACTCTGAATCTTTCTTTGACTTTTCACACACACACACACACACACACACACACACACACACATACACACACACACACAAGCGCACACGATATTTGTTTGGCAATGATAGTCCAATTAGATGGAACGTAAATCTGAAAAAATAACTTCTAACTTAAAAACTAATCATTGTGTTATAAAAGAAACGAAAGCAATAAAAACCACAAAGGCGTTATACTTAATAAACTAAAGGCATACAGCAGACTTTTAATTTTCTAATTTGCCACTTGAAAAATTATCTTTAAGTGACTGCACAAAGGGTTTTCTTTCACCATGTCAGTTTCTGAGTATGGTGCATCTTGACCAATGACACCTCTTCCATCATTCTCCTCATCTTTTTCCCAACCCTGAACATCCCCTCAAACTACTCGGCTCCATTCTATGTATGTACATGGAATATTATTATGACTTCATTTGCTCACCCTTCCTCTCTCTGTTTGTCTCCCCACCCACTGAACCTGTCTTCCTGCAGACAAAACATGTTCCAACTTCCTGGAATTCATTTTGTTAAACTGTCAGTTAATCGTTCAAAGGAGTTCATGATGGGAGACAGTTTTTCTCTTATGTTTTTCAAATGTCCCGGAATCCCAGTGGCTTGTGTTTGCCACTCAATCAGTATGGAGAGTCTCCTTTACTCACCCGTGCAAGAATTCCAGACTGACACACCTGCCCTTTGGGGCCTTCTGGACGATGCCCCGCCCAGCGTGGCCAGGTGTTTCCACTCAGCCAGGAAGCAGACAGCTGTCTGGTTCTCGCCATGAAGCACATCCTTATGCTATCCCGAAAACCTGCCCGTGCTGCTGCTTTACCATGTCAACCAGGTGATCAACAGGGACCTGCTTTCAAGAGGTGATAGACGAGGCTATGACAAGCAAAGAATTCTACTAAAGCCCTAGTGAAAACTGGAGGAAAATTGCAACACCAGCACCTTAAACATGGCATGCTGCTATTGGGAAGAGATCACAACTGAAGTCCCTTACCCCAGCTCCCTAGCCTGCCACGGTTTAGCTAGCTGCTTATGATCTCCCTGGTTTTATATATGTCAGGCAGGGTATTTAATCTCTGGGCTGAAGGGGTTGTGGAGACTTCTTTGCTCAGAAGGAGTCACCCTAATGATATCCCCATTCCAGAATCCTGGTTATAGTTTCTTGCATCCTTTGTTTTACATACACACACACACACACACACACACACACACACACACACACACACACCTGCTGTTTCTCAGGGCTTCAGGGACATCTATGTTTTTTTTTTTTTGTTTGTTTTTGTTTTGTGGGTCATGGGGCTTGAACTCTGGGCCTGGGCACTGTCTCCCAGCTCTTCAGCTCAAGGTTGCCACCCTATCCCTTGAGCCACACCCCCACTTTCCATTTTCTAGTGATTAATTGGAGGTAAGTCTCTCGGTCTTTTGTGTCTGGGCTGGGTTTGAACCTTGATCCTTAGATCTTAGCCTACTGAGTAGCTAGGGTTACAGGCATGAGACCGGCTACGTGATCCTTTTTTTTTTTTGGTCAAGGTAAGTTCTCTGCTGTGTGAGCCACAGCTCCACTTTTTGTAATTCCTCCTCCTCCTCCCCTTCTTCTTCTTGTTCTTCTTGTTCTTCTTCTTGTTCTTGTTCTTCTTCTTGTTCTTGTTCTTCTTCTTCTTGTTCTTCTTCTTGTTCTTGTTCTTGTTCTTGTTCTTGTTCTTGTTCTTCTTCTTGTTCTTCTTCTTGTTCTTGTTCTTCTTGTTCTTCTTCTTGTTCTTGTTCTTGTTCTTCTTCTTCTTCTTCTTCTTCTTCTTCTTCTTCTTCTTCTTCTTCTTCTTCTTCTTCTTCTTCTTCTTCTTGTTCTTCTTGTTCTTGTTCTTCTTCTTGTTCTTCTTCTTCTTCTTCTTGTTCTTCTTCTTCTTCTTGTTCTTCTTCTTCTTGTTCTTCTTCTTCTTCTTCTTCTTCTTCTTCTTCTTCTTCTTCTTCTTCTTCTTCTTCTTCTTCTTCTTCTTCTTCTTCTTCTTCTTCTTCTTCTCTCACCAGGATAATGTATAGAGGGGTTATAGTTACATTTGTCAGGTAGTAGGTACATTTTCTCACACATTGATACCCCGACAGCTCCATTTTTTATGCTTATTAATTGCAGAGTAGAGTCTCACAGACTTTCTTGCCCAGGATGGTTTAAAACCTTGATCCTAAGATCTCAGCCTCTTGAGTAGGTAGGATTATAGGCATGAGCCATCAGCACATGCCTTTTTTTTTTTTTGGCCAGTCCTGGGCTTGGGCTCAGGGCCTGAGCACTGTCCTCGGACTTTCTCAAGGCTAGCACTCTACCACTTGAGCCTCAGCACCACTTCCAGCTTTTTTCAATGTATGTGTACCGAGGAATCGAACCCGGGTCTTTGTGCATGCTAGGCAAGCACTCTACCACTAGGCCAAACTCCCGGCCCCAGCGCTTGCCTTTTGTTATAACTTTTATCTAAACTTATTTTCCATCCACATTGATACTCCGAGAATTGCCTTGTGAAGACACAATAAGAAAGCCATCTGAAAACCAGGAAGAGAGAATTCTCTAGAACATGACCACACAGGTATTCTGGTATTAGACCACTGGTCTCTGGAATAGAGCAAAAAATTAAATTTCTTCTTAATCAAACCATGAGGATTTTGTTACGACAGTCTGGGATGATTAAGACAAGGAAAGAAAATAAACAGGGCATCTAGAATATACCCAGACTTTCCACTGGGATCAATGAAGAATCGTGATTTAGATACAAGGACAAACCAAGACTATAAGACCTATCAAAACCCTCTAAGCCAAGCTGGTTGTGGGTATAACTACCTGTGGTTCCAGCTACTCAGGAGCGGAAAGCAAGAGGTTTGGGAGTTCCAGGTTAGCCTAAGGAAAGTCAGCATGACCCTATCTCAAGAACAAAATTGCTTTCACTGTTCTGTGAGATTTAGAGCCGCTGGCACATAGTAATCATCTATTTTCTCAGCTGATGGTATGGAGTAGGTATTTTAGTGTCCTTCCAATGTTCATAGCTTAGATTTGAAAAATAATTGGTAATCTTAGCTTTGACCTAAGGGAAATTTAAACATGCTAAACTTTGTTTCATAGGCTGATACCCTCTCTGAAGTTATTACAAACTTAATACCTTTTGATCATGTTGCTTTTCAGATTGTTAAAACAGGGAGTTTTCAGCTCACTGCCACGCAATATTACTTCTGTCGAGTGTCAGTAGAAAATATCACCTTTATATTCTCATTTCACACATACAAATTGTTCTTTCGTATAAACGGACTCTAATGACCAGAAAGTGTCAATATTAGAGTATTTCCTGATGGGGAAAATGCTCCACTGTTATGTGACAAGTAAGACATGGTAACACATTTGACTCACTGCTTTTCCATTTGTCCTTGAAGCTAAGCCATACACGTCCCCTCCTGGTTTCTCGGCTGCTAGGATAGATTGCTTGGACTAAAACAACCTTGCAAATGTAATGGAGTTGATTACATTTATGAAGATGTGATAATGTGCCACAGGGAATGGTACAACTGCCTACCAATACTGGAGGAGACAGCAGATGATTACACTTTGAACTGAAGACTGGGAGCTCTTAGGAAGGAGGACTTGGGGGAGGGTCGTGCAAGGCTTATCTACCAATTATGGGCCATGCCATTGCTTGTTCTTTTAGGTAAATTCTTCCCATTTAAAAATTCATGCAACTGGTAGGGGGGAGGGTAATGGGTACCAAGACATGTGAAAGGGTATCAATGTATGTGAATTAATGCACCTCCTATCTGGCAAATATCATGTAACCCTTTTATTAATTACAATAAAAAATTTAAAAAAATTCATGCAACTATAAAGTCTATACCACAAACGTCACATATTTTAACAATACAGTTTTAGGACACTTGTAGAATTGTACAAGACATTCCTTAGGAAATCTAATTTTAGAATCTCATGCCCACTTAATTATTCCCAATCATTAATCTCAGACATTAGGAATGTCTGGGATTCCCTATCTCAGCCTCAGGCAACCACTGATCTACTTTCTGATTCCATATATGATTCTATATATGATTGGCATTTCCTACAAATGAGGTCATGTTATATACATAACTCTGTGTCTGGACCCTTCTATTTAGTGTAGTAACTTATTTTCCTTTCTGTAGCTGAATAACATTCATGGACATACCACATTTTGTGCACGGCTTCATCATCAGATGGATATTTGGGTTATCTTCACATTTGGGGTATTGAGAATGGCACTGTCATAAACATCCACAAATAAATCTGTGTGAGAACAAGTCCTACTTGACAGTTAAAATTTTAAGACTTGAGATAAGTTGCTTCTATTATTATTGACATATAAATTTGAGAGAAATCAACACACATCTATGTAAAAGTCATTCTTGCTCACCTACCTCCATTTGCTAGGGTGAAAAGAACGTATTTCTAGAATTTAAGCAGGCAATGGGAAGTAGCCCTGGGGAGTGGAGGAGAAATCACATGAATTTATCAAACACGTAGATATCATTTGTGAAAGAGGAAGAAAAGTCTGAACGTACTTCCGTGCAGTTCAAACATGGCTGCTCCACTCATTCCTGAAGGACTTGTCTCAGAATGAAAAACAAATCTTTTAAGGGATTCTGCAGGAAGAATATCCTAATCCTGGTCTGCTAATTTGGTCCACTGGAAGCCAGATCTAAGACCTATGTTTTTCTTCCTATACACTAAAAGGAAGCAGTATTCTACCATCTTCTTCAAGCAGAAATTACCTGGAGAGTTCTCTCTTGGTCCCCTGCTTAGCTTTCTCAGTGCTGGTAACACAGTAGAACTCCTTCCTTTTCCTCTCTCTCCCTTTGATTTAGGGTTTTGGTAGTAACTTCAATAGATAAACAGAAGGAGAAGCAAAGCAACAAGGGGAGTAGGAATATTTCTTCAGGGCATATACAATTCCCTAATCTATAACGAAGTACCTAGGATCCTTTTCCTGTCCTGTTCTGAAGTGCCCCATGCCACCATCCCCACCCTTCCCTATCCTATAGTCACTTTCTCTTTCTTAGATGGTTTCTGGCCAGGCAATGCTTCCATTCTTAACTTTTTTTCCCTACTAACTTCCCTACTAACTTTTCCCATTAACTTTCTCCTCCATTATTCTTTCATCCTTCGCCTTAAAAAAATAATTTCTGTCTTTTGTACCCATGACTGAAGAACACAGAGGTATAAGAGAAGTCCGACTTGATCTGAAATCTCTCAGCTTGGTTGGCTTGCTAGGGAACTGTGACAAAAACCTAGTACTTTAGCTTGAAGACTTACCTTGCTCGTGCTGCCCACCAGTCCCGAAAATGCAGGAACCATCAAGTGGGGTTAAACTGACTGTTGATGAACATCTTTGTGCACCCACCTGCCAGCAGATACTCTGAACACTACCAGAGGTTACAGAGACATTTTTTTCATATATTTTTATTGTAAGTAATAGAAGGGTTACATGATATTTGCCAGATAGATGGTGCATTAATTCCCATACATTGATACCCTTTCACGTGTCTTGGTACCCATTTCCCTCCCCCCACCTCCACCCCTCATCTTGTTTTCCCCCTTCCCTATCAAATTTAAAATAAGCAAATACAAATATATCCGATATATCAGGTAACAAAGTGAGATACTGTAACAATATGAGATAACCAAGGGACAGCAAAAGAGATGAGAGATAACATAGTACCTTAGGAACAACAATCATTCATTATATGGCTTATGTTTCTATATCCTAGAGATCCTTTCATTTAGCGTCCTACTATATGGCCTTTTGTATCAAGGTTTTGCTCTATTGCAAATCTCTGCTAGGAGAGCCCAAGGTTTCTACAGATTATGACAAATGAGGGAAACCATTGAGCCTAAGTGCCTTTGAGTTTGGCTTACTTCACTTAATATTATCTTTTCTAAGTCTTTCCATTTCCTAACAAATGGGGCGATGTTGTTTTTTTCTGACAGCAGCATAGAATTCCATTGTGTATAAATACCACATCTTGTTGATCCACTCATCAACTGAGGGACATCTAGGTTGGTTCCATATCTTTGCTATGGTAAATAGTGCTGCAATGAACATTGTTGTGCTAGTGGATTTAGTCTGTCCTTGTTTCGGGATGATTGAGTAAATGCCAAGTAGTGGAATTGCTGAGTCATAGGTGAGCTCTATGTGTAGTCTTTTAAGGAATTTCCATACTGCTTTCCATAGTGGTTGAATGAGTTTGCACTCCCACCAACAGTGTAGTAGTGATCCCTCCTGGCCACATCCCCTCCAGCATCTGTTGTTATTAGTTTAACAGAGACATTTTTATGAAGAGTTTTTTTTTTTAAAGTATACTCTTTCTTCCTGAATTCCTTTTTAACGAAAGTTTTGTCTAAGAACTAATGGCAGTCTCAAAGACACTCCCTGCCTGGGGTCCCTGCCCTTGGCTTCTTTCTGCGCCCCCAGGCTATTCTAAATGTAAAATACAAACCAGGGACTTGTGTTTGCTGTAAAAGAATAGAGCTTGCAAACTTCCCACAGTGTTAAGGTCACAATGACATCCTTAATGTGGACAGAGCAGGAAAATCAGGCATGGAAGATTAAAGTTCTTTTAAATTCCAGATGAAACTATATAGTGTTACTTTATTATGATATGATGACAGATTCAATGTTAAATCTAGTGACCAACTAACTATTCCAGTGGCTAGAAATGGAGGAGCTTCCTGGGACACAGTGCTTCAGTGCTTGAAGTGGGAAGACCCAGGCAGGCGAGGAGACGTTGATTGAGGAATAAATAATTACTCTCAAATTGCTGTGCAGATTCTGAGGCAGAATGTGAGCTAACAGAAAGCTCAGCGAATAAAATCTTAAAAGTGAAAAGTTGTCATTCAATTTATTTTGGTAGTTTCGTAAGAAAAGAAAAAGAGCAGAAAGGGGAAACTCAACAGACTAACAGGCTTTTCATTTCAGAGGAGAGTTTGGAAAGGACAACAAAGTCTCTTTCAGCCCAGCTGAAATGGAAATGGGCACCACCCCATCCCTACTTAACTAAGTTCCTTTAAATATTAGGCAGAAAAACTGAAGTCTGTGGGGGTGGGGCAGGTGGAGGTGGGATGGGAAGGCAATGTTTTATTTATTTATAATTTATTTATTTATTGTGGGTCATGGAGCTTGAACTCTGGGACTGGGCACTGTCCCTGAGCTCTTCAGCTCAAGGCTATCACCCTACCCTTAAGTCAATCCCCACTTCTCATTTTCTAGAGGTTAATTGGAGATAAGAGTCGCAGGTCCTTTTGTGCCTGGGCTGGCTTTGAACCTTGATCTCCGATTTCAGCCTCCTGAGTAGCAAGGATTACAGGAGTTAGCCAGTGCACCTGGTGAGAGCAATCTTATTTTGATGGAGGATTTTCAAGGTGTCATCTTGGTCTCAGGCTCTCTTCTGAGACCACTGGATGCATTTGTTCAGGGGGGAGATGATTCACTGGGGTCAGCAGCAAGGACAGTTTTAAGATATGGCTGTCAGGTGGAAAGATACGTGTTTTCACTTTAAGTCACTTTTCATCAAGTTTCCTTCCTCTGGTTTATTTCCATTTGTCTTCCACTTCACTTGATGAATCAACTCTTCCAGAAAACCATAAACAACTAGGATGGATTAGCACAGCTTTATTATTTTTTTTAAATCATGATTAAAAGTTCTAACTGTGGAAAGATATGCTAAAATTTTTTTTATCATTTTAGTCATCTTAAGTGTACAGTGAAGTAGTGTTAGATACTGGGCTATGAACAATGTAACGCCTACACCCATTAAATAGAAACTCTCAGAGAACCTCAAAGCCATCGCTCCATGTCCTATCTTCACAAATCTGACTCTTGGTTTCCCATCTAAGTACAATCACAGTATCTGTCTTTGGGTGATTTGTCTCAGTTCACTTAGCTTAATGCCTTCATGGTTCTTTCATCTTGTAGGATTTGTCAGCACTTCCTTTATTTGAAGGTTGAATATTATTTATGTATACAAATATTTATATATACATAGAGTTTCATTTTTCCATTCACTCATCAGTGGATACTTGGTCGGTTTCCATTCTTTTAGGAAGAATGTGGCTATAAACATGTGTTACACATGTCTCTTTGAGAGCCTGCTCTCAGTTCTTTTAGCTATACACCCATAAGTGGAATTGTTGCTTGGATTATGCCCCTTACTCTTTAAGGGACATAAGAGCAGCAAAGATCTTGCTGAGATAGAGATTCTTAATTAGTGCATATAATGTAGTGACTCTCAAACAAACTCCAGCATCCAATATTGATGACATTGGTGAGGAGACAACATTCAATTATAGGACACAAAATACAAATAAGTTGGAAATGAAAAGACCCAAGCTTTCCACAGCCTTTCCTGGAGGAACTAACTACCAGGAGTAACACTGACATTCTCTAGGCTTGCTGCACTGCTTACAAAATGAGCAGTAGTGGACAGATGAACTGCAAAGCCTTTTCCATTCTGTATTATCTGTCATGTCATCCTAGGATACATTTTATTCTTTCTTATGCACTTGCAATACAGTAGATGAAACATAATAACCTGTATGTTGTAAAACTGGAAGAACTACTGGTAGATCTGTAGAGTCATGACAATCAGATCAGAATCAATGATCACACTGGTAAGACATTTATATGGGAGGTGGAACCTTCTTGTTTTTGTTGGTTCATATGTATGAACGTTTTTATCCACATCACCCTGAGCCACTGAAACAGCCACTTATATTTAAGGAAAGAGGAAATTCTATGAAACACTACAGTAGAAAAGTCTCCATCTGAAAATGCAGGAAAAAGTGTTCCCTGATTACATATAGTTCCTTATTCAAGGACAAGCAAGGTGAGGGGAAATGAAGATCACAACTGTGAGCTGAGTGGCTCAGAACCAGTTGGCAGGGGGAGTGCTGCTTTGGAGTTTGCCAATGTGATAACCCTCTCACATTTGTTAACCTCCTAGTAGGTTAACAAAATTTCTGGAATTTGAACAGTCAGATTTTATGAGCTACCTATACCACACTACTGAGAGGTGAGGTCTCTATAGCTGACATCTGGATTAGATGGGGAATAAAAACTCTTGTTTTGATAATCTCCTACTTCCTGTTATTGCAGCAATTCTTAACGCTGAAAGGATAATAAAATCATCAAGGTGAAAAAATTTAAAAACAGTCATGTCAGGGCCCCACCCAATTAAACAAAACATTCTTGTTCTAGAGACATAGGCAAAATAGTTTTAATGTGTGGTCAGGGATAAAAGGAAACAAGAATTCTGTTACTGATTCTGTGCCATCAAATGATCTAATTATATTCAGCATTTCAGGCTCTTCTTGAACTATTCCTTCTTGTGTTGTTTTCTTTATATATTGATTGGGTTCATCCTCACCATGTAGCTTAGTCTGACCTTGAACTTACAACCTTTCTTCTTTATCCTTCAAGACTGCTTGTATCACAGAACTGGTGCTACCACACCTGACAGGGAGCTATTTTCATGCATTTTATCATTTAATTCTCCAATCAATCTGTGGCTATCATGATGTTTTTATTTTGCAATTGAGAAATTAGGGTTTAAAGAGATTATTTTAAAGATAAAGTCACACATTATAACTCCCTTAACAGGTTTCAATGCCAGTTCTTCTGGCATCACAAGCCATCTTTCAAATGTCTAAACTAATTCTGTTTTGAACACGCACATCATATATATATATATATATATATATATATATATATATATATTACCATTTTACTGGGGGCATTAACTATTTGAGTCTCCTCCCCATTTCACAGCTATAAAACTAAAACAGTAGTATAGTGACTTCCAGAGCTCCAGTCAGTAAGAGATAATTGTACCAATATTCAAATCTATCATGTCCAAGAGAATTCTGAGTCCTTGCAAAATGTTTTTGTCTCCTGGAAGCATAGCGAACCCAACAACCATGAGGGGCTACATAAACATAGGTCCTTGTTCCAGTAGTGCCTCTAATAAATAGTGTGACCTTGGAAAATTTTCTTTGCCTCTTTAGACTCCGTTTATAAAGAGGTTTAGGGTAGAAGGAGTCACGAAGTTGAATTTTCCTTCCAAGGCTAAGAGCCTTTATTTATAATTTTATTTGTAATTTGTGTCAAGTATTCATCATTGCTGTGTAGCTTGTGCAAAATATGGGCTTCTCCTCTTCATTATGAGCCAAGGCTCAGATATTTGGAAGGACACGGGGTAATTCAATCCATCCTTGTTTCCTTTCTTCTGCTCTGCTGTCTATAAGGAATCATGTTTTATGGCAGCTTTTATCTCCATGGTCCTCTAGGGACAGAGCAGGAGAGGCCAGAGTGATCAGAAATAATGTCTTTTGTGGCTACTTTATTGAGAATGACCAATCTCTCCATTCTTCAATCAGCAGACATAGGACCCTGGGCTCTTTCACTTTCTTTCTTGGCTAATCAGTGATTCATGGAAACCATTAAAATGCCTGGAAGACCAAGAGCTCAATTTTCTCAGACAAAGCTTGTTTAGCAGGGAAGAAGATATTTCTGCTCCTTAGCAACCATAGAAGAGCTAGCATTTGAGGCCATAGCTGGATTCCATCTTGGCACACTATCTTAACTCCCTGTCCCTGTCTGGTGGCCCTGGTCCAGCAGCCGGCCAGTCAGGGGTATGGCTTAGGCCTGCACTGATGGTGCCGATATACTCAGAAGAGGGGGGTTATTTTAGTCTTGTGTCTCTTGGAGAACATAAGAGGGTCTTTCAGAGGTTGAAAGAGATTTACCATCACTTTTCTTTTTTTTAAATTACATTTTATTTTCAGGATATTATATAGAGGAGTTACAGTTACATTAATCAGATAATGGGTACATTACTTCTCAAACCTTGATACCCCTTCTCATACTTTTGTCTCCCTTTCACTTCCCTTACCCCCTCCCAATCATCTTGTTTTCTGCCTTCCCTTCCCTATTTCAAATAAACACATATAAAATCAGATACAATAACTACACAAGATTAACCAAAAGTAGAAAAAAGGAGAAAAGAAGTAACTTCGCATAGCACATTAAGAACAACAGTCACAAAGATAAACCTCTTGTTTCCATATCCTAAAGCTCATTTTGTTTAGTCTCATCCTGTATGACCATATGTACATAGCTTTTGAGCTACTGTGATCCTCTGCTAGGAGAGATGTGTACTAATTATTACAAATGAGGGAAGCCAGGGAGCCTGTTTCTTTGGGTCTGGCTTACATCACTTAATGATTTTTTCCAAGTCCTTATGAATGGGGCAATGTCATTCTTTCTGATGGATGCATAGAACTCCATTGGGTATAAGTACTACATCTTTTTGATCCATTCATTTACTGAGGGGCATCTGGGATGGATCCATATCTTTAGCTGTCACCATTCCTTTTCTTAACATGTAAATTAAAATAGTAAAATGATACCTAAACTATGAAGAGTATAACTGTATGTCACTAGAGGTTTCAGACTTTTGAAGTTTCTAAACAGTGAGACTGAAGGCTTGTGAGCACGGCCTGCTACTGGGGTCTACCTCTGGGTGAACTTGGGGATGAAAACGTGCTTCATAATATATAAAGTTCCCTTGTAAGCCATGAGTACTATCACTAACTTCTCTGGTGTTCCTCTAGTCCCTAGATACTGGTTCTGCTTAGGAAAAACAACAATGACAACTTTCTTCCTCCATTGCCAAGTTGCCGGCCCAATTTTATTTTGGATATAGATGTGATTTTTCACCTCTGTCCTCTCTCCTGCCTCTTTTATGTCAGGGACTCTGTTCAGTCTCTTCTTCCTTTTCCCTGATTCCAGGTGGACCACTCCATCCACCTGTGACTAACATGTTAAATTATTTCTATTAGATATTTACATATAATATCCAAAGGAAATTTACTCGAGTTCTTACAATAAGTCTGACATGCTTATTAAATGACACATGAGTATGAGTGTAAATGAGCAAAATTTTATAATTTATATTCATGGTAGTGACCAAGAGGCTTCATTTCACTATTTTAGTATAAGTCCATTATATACATACTTATATATTATAAGTATAATGGATCTGATTGATGTATTCCCTTCCATTGTTTTTTCCCATCTCTCCCAACTCTGCTCATTCCCTCATGTTAATTTTGTTTTTGTCACTTGTGGGACTTGAACTCAGGGCCTACGCACTGTCTCTGAGGATTTTTGCTCAAGGCTAGTGCTCTATCACTTTGAGTCACAGTGACAATTCTAATTTTTTGGTGGTCAATTGGAAATAAGAGTCTCATGGGGATTTTTCTATTTTGGCTGGCTTTGAACCACAATCCTCAGATCTCAGCTTCCTGAGCAGCGAAATAATTTTATGTTATTTTCTTTGCATATGCATGGATGGTTATTTTCTTGAGTGTTAGGTATTACATGCTTATCCTATAAAAGAAAAATTTAAAGCCAAAATATGCTTTCTTCACTTAAATATTCTCCTCCTTTTCCTCTCCCTTCTCTTCCCCTGCCTCTTCCCCTTCCTCCCTCTCCTCTTCCTCTTTCTTCTCTATTACTGGAGCTTGAACTCATGGTCTTTTTCTCTCATTAGGCTCTTTTACTCAAGACTAGACTATGACTCTACTACTTAAGTCAGAGCTCCACTGCTAACTTTTTGCTGGTTAATTAGAGATGTAAATCTCTTGGATTTACTTGTCCAGGCTGACATTGAACTTGGATCCTCAGATGTCATCCAATAGTGTAGCTAAGATTAGAAAAGTGAGCCACTGGTACCTGGCTTGCTCTAGATATTTTTACAGCTGTCTGTGGTAGACGGCTGGATACTAGCCACCACATGCCACTACAATTTCATCAAGGATGCAATTATTTTAAAATTGTGCTTTGGGTTTGGTGCTGTGGCTCACGTTGGTAGATCTCTAGCGTTGAGGGAAAAAGCTCAGAGAGAGCACCCAGGTCTTGAGTTTAAGCCCCATGATAGATAAAAAAGTATAAAATTGTGCTTAAATATCTGCAAATGGGCTTCAAGATTCCAAGAGTATAGTCGATGAGCTTCCAACCCAAATCCTGGGAGACCATCCATGGAGGCCTTAAATAACTGCTTTTAGACATATAGGCGTAAGGACAATCTGCTAGAATGTCTTCACAGGTCTCAAATGCTTCTTTCAGAATTAAGGTTACTCTTGAAGGAAAAAGGTATCCAACAAATGTTATGGCTCATCCATGCTACAGGTCTGCCTCCACTGCAAGGTGGCTGGACCACTTTACCACTGTACGCTTCACAGTCACTGAAGAAGACAGGGAAGTGGAACCTTCACTTTGGTCCACATTTCCTTGGAACTGTCATTGTACAGGTGGAAGGGGTTGTAGCAACCATCACTACTAATATCATGTGTTTAGAAAAAAGTAAGTTCCATGGATGTGTCACATCTTATTTTTATAGAGAGTTATGCCATATGGCTGGAAAGTAAAGATCTGGAAAGCCACTGGTGTATAGTATAAATGAACTCTAGAAAAAATTTACAATACAATTGATTTATCCTATCCTTGTGGGATTTAAAAAAGAAGCTACCGATGCCTACTATTTTGACATATATTGCAACAAATATCTCTGTATATATGTGCTAAAATTTTTCTCAAATACACTGTATTGCAAAATGATAATAAATCTCTACCAGTGTTAACTTACTAGATGTTCCTAAGTTCTTTTCTAAAATTGTATTGATAGACATGCCAAAAAGCCATATTTAGAGTTTCTATGTTTCCATTCTCTGAACTAAAAAATATATTCTTGTGTAATTTGAGTGTTTCTATCTTCCAATGCACCAACAATTTATTGAGTCATGTGTAATATGATTTTTCAATCATGCATGAACTTCTAAATATTTAAGAATATATTAGTACTTTTAGAAGTTATTTTATTTGTAAATCTCTGTTGTTTGGAAAGGGTTTATTATTTTAGTCTAGTTTATATTTCTAAATTGACCATTTAATAATTTAAAAACATACTTATTTTTTCTTTTTTCTTATCTTTCTATTCTCTCAAAGTCATGTTGTATTGATCAATTCTGTCTTTTATGGTAAACTTTTCTCTATAAATAGTATTATAAAGATGTCATTGTTTGCTTGCTTGTGGCTTCTGTATTTTGCTTCAGTAGTCACCCATGCTTTTTTTGTGTTCACGTTCAGATTTTTTTTTAAGCTTGGAGAGCCCATATTTTGTCCTGAAGCTAGGACATATTGGCATCCACATACTTACATAACTAGTGAATTCTGATTACACTTAGGGGATTTTCCAAATGACAGAGAAGTCTACTTACTGTTTCTGTGGATTGCCACAAGGAGAGTTGTAGTCCTATTTCTGCTTGTTATCTCTTAAAACGATTTCTCAAGCGAATTTCAACTCCAGCTCATCATCTTTTTTTTTTAAATTTCTCATCAGTAATACTGGGATTTGAACTCAGGACCTCACACTAGTGAGGCCGGTGCTCTGCCACTTTGAGCTACTTCTTTAGCCCTTCTTTGCTGGTTATTTTGGAAATTGCAAATTTTTCTTCCTAAGTGGACTTCAAATTGGGAACCTCTAGATCTTAGTCTTCTGAATACCTAGGATTACAAATTAGCTTCAGGAGTGTGCCATAAATGTCTGGCTTCAGTTTGCTCTAATTCAAATCATGTGGCTTATATAATGAGTGATTGTTGTTCTTAATGTGCTATGTTATCTCTCATCTCCTTTGCTGTCCCTTGGCTATCTCATATTGTTACAGTATTTCACCTTGTTATCTGATATATTGTATATATTTTTATTTGGTTATTTGAAATAGGATAGGGAAGGGGGGGAAACAAGATGAGGGTCAGGGGTGGGAGAGGAAAATGGGGACCAAGACATGAGAAAGGGTATCAATGTATGTGAAGTAATTCACCTTCTACCTGGTGAGTATAATGTAACCCTTCCATTAAGTGCAATAAAAATATAGGAAAAAAATAAAATCATGCAGTTTTTTTCTATAAAGAGTATTAAAAGCCTAGTTCTAAGCAACTGCAGCTTACATCAAGGTCTAAAACTACCAGAAGCTGAACCTCTTTTGAACCTCTTCAGGATAAGCGCAATAACTTTAAGAGATTCTTTCCGTTTGTTTTCTGAGAAACTAATCCATAAAGGATGTTCCATCCTCTCACATCTCCCACCTTGCCTCATGACTCAGTCTTCCTCATGCCTCATTATTGGCAGACTCTTGTGCATGATCCTTTTTTAACTTGTGTCTTCCTTAGTCCTATTGCTATGTCCTGCTGGTAAGCTTTCAGAAACACTCTCCTAATCACAATAACCAGAGCACAGCATCTCTTTTAACTCTGGTGCATTTGATCTCTGGAGGTTTGGTGCTATGACTCAGATGGGGTTAACCTTCACCTCACATTCCTATAAATTCCTTCCTCTTCAAAGGGGTCCCTCTGAGACCTTTGTGATCTGTCCCTAACTGGCCCCAGGTGGAATGTTGTACTCCTAGTTCTGTATTCTGGATATTTCTCTATTAGTAGCATGATAAAGACTTGGTTTATAATACTCACTTGATTTCCAGCACTGCTTTTGAAGTTATGGTCTGACCTTGTGGTGACCTCTGGCTTATAGGAATCTTACTTCTGTTGGTAGAAGACAATGGAGTATCTTTTAATCCCACTGCAATAATTGCGTTGATTTGTCTATCCATTTTGTCCTCAATACAATTAAGAATTCATACATCCTTGGAAAAGAATAACTCTTTGATATGAAAAGATAAGTTTTATAAGTTAGTACTCATTCTTGCTCCAAGGCTGAAATTTTATCATTGAGGCTCTCTGTTTCTCTCTTTGTTTCTACATATGTGGTTCAGAAATGCCTTTATGTCTCTGATTATGTGATTTTTTTTTTCTAAATCCGGATGCTGGTTCTCTATCAGCTATCGTTTTTATTATCTGTGAATAGTTGTACGAAGTGGTTTCAATTTGACATCAGTTTATAAGTACAATGCATTTTGATTAATGTCATCCCTTCCATTGGGACATTATTAATAAATTATATTATACAATAATTTTATAATATAGTCTTCATTTTGGTACTGAAGTTGAGGCCCTCAAGCTTAGGAGGAAAGTGCTCTACCACTTATACTAAAAAATCTCTTAAAGGAGTTGTATTTCAATAAGCTTAGAGATATGGAAGTCCTCATATCAATTGATTTCACTTAAATTCTTTTTTTTTTCAGTCATGGGGCTTGAACTCTGGGCCTGAACGCTATCCCTGAACTCTTCAGCTCAAGGTTACTACCCTTCCCCTTGAGCCACAGCTCTACTTCCCATCTTCTAGGCAAGCACTCTTACCACTAGGCCAAACTCCAGGCCCCCCAGCTTTAAATTCTTATACTTGAATTCACTTGATTAAACTGAATTCACTTAATTTTGAATACTCTTTTTGGTGATACCATACAGTAAACTTAGGAACTGGTTCTTGCTAAATAGGTGCTCTGCAGTTGAGAAATGTTGCCAGGCCCTATTTGGTTTTAGTTATTTTTCAGATAAGATCTCATGGTTTTGCTTGGGGCTGGCCTGGGACTATGATCCTCCAGTACCTAGGATCACATGTGCTTTCTGCCATGCCCAGCCCCTAATTATTCAATGTGTGTTTTTATTATGATTGAAATTCAAGTGTTTTAAGAAACTAAGATCACTTAATTTGGGGAATTTGTCAAATAAAGTTAATTTGTGACTTTTGGGATAATTTATTAAATAAATTTTGTTTCCTTTGATTTACCACTATTTTATTCTACTTTGACATATTCTTACTAAACTCATACATATTCACTGGTCAAATAAGCTAGTATTACTTCCGTTTAATGTTTAAGATTATGCAAGGTATAAATTCATGTTTAACCAAACTGAAGAATTATTCTGACAAACTTTATTTCCATAGTAATTATATTTTACAGCATATAGCTTGAAGATAATCTCCATGATCTTTAAGCAATTTAAAATCTTGGAGAAGTACTAAACTGAGTTAATTAATGGTCTTCATTAGATACTTAAATTATTTCTAAGTAACATAAAATACTGAAACGTTAATTCTTAAGCATATTTTAAGATTATACTTCCTGCCTCTCATTTTAATGTGGTATAAAAGGGTTATTTAGATACATATATGCATATATGTGCATATTATATTTGTATACATATATGTGCATATCTATGCACATATACATAATATGTATGTACATAAATTTTAGTATGATGAGAATATTCATTTTGGCATTCTGAGTTTTTCTGTGATAGATGCAAGAAATATAAAAAGTAGCTAAAGGCTCATGAAAAGAACTTTGTTGTGATTATAGCTCAGGTTCATTATGATTATATTTCAGGTTTGATGGTTTTATAAAATGAGCTAGAATATCAGATATATTGGTACAATGCTAGAATTTGTTTCAGTGACCTTTTTATAGAGATTTGGTCTCCATTTACTAAGAGGTTATAAATAATTCATTATCTCTTGGGGAATCAACTTAGATAGCAAAATATTATTTCTTAGTAACTCATGATCCATGTTCATCAAATTTAAATCTCCCGATAATTTTGATATTTTGCATTTACAAAATTGAATTCTAAGTAATATACTTTGCAGCCAAAATTGTCTTTGAGATTTTTTTTCGAGGGTTTCTAACAAACCATTTATTCTTTTAAGTTGCAAACAGAAGTGCTAGAAATAATTAGGTTTCCTTGAGTTGTTACTGTTGATGTGACACATGGGAAGAGATGTCAGTTGGAGAGCCCAGTTTGGCCTTCTTCTTAAATGTGTATAGGAAATGTTATTAATACAAAGAAGCCAGAAATTGAGTGCAGAACAAGAAGTTGCCAGGGATGTGATGTGTCAGTGTCCTCACAGTGCCTCTCCAGACATACCAAAGACACTCATGTGGCATTGCAAAATAAAGATTATGCAATGAGCTCATAGAATCAGCTGGATTGTTCTCTTTAATACATCACCCTCCTGCCTTTTTTTGTGCCATTATTAGCTTTACACTTAAGGCTGGTGCTCTACCATTTAAGCCTCAGCTCCACTTTTGGATATTTGGTCTCTTGTGTTCTGATAGAATAGCACAAGACAGATTAAGATACCACAGACTCTTTTTTTTTTACTGGCTTCTACAGATGCCCATGTCCCTTCTTCTTTTGCTTATTAATCCTCTTAATTACCAGATATATTTTGTGTTTGAAACCTATTCGATTTTAAGGTTATTTTTCATTTGTTTTCAAATGAAAAAAGTACACTTACTTTTCCTTTCTAGTTTAGCTATATATTTAAGATAATTTAAATTTATATACATTATTAAAAATGCTTTTTAGCAGGCAAGAGGTCTTTCTCAGCCCAGTTCTCCTTGTTGTAGGAGTCTGATGCCATCTCTAGTCTCTTTATAGTCTTTTGTTGGTGGATATGCTTTGTGCTTAGCTCTTTAGGGCTTTACCTTTTGATTTATGAAAACCTCTTTTTCCCTTTAAAATAAAAGACTTTGAGCTCTGCCTTTCATAATTTTTGTCTCTGAAGTGGGCATCAAGAACCTTTCTTGGAACTCAGGATCTGAACACTAACTCTCTTGGCATTTCTATTACAATTATATTAATCTTCTCCCAGCAACAGATGCCTCTGGATACATAAAAGGGAGAATTTTGTCTGAGAAGATACAAAAGAAAAGCATGTTGTTTGGTTTCTGAAAGTTATCTCTGGATAATGTCATTTATATCAGTTGGCCTGCCTGATGTGCTCCTCGAGGCTTCAGTGTCTGCCTCCAGCTTTCTGCACGAAAGCCTTGGGCAGAGGCTGGCTGTCACACATGCATCATTCTCAAGCTGTAACCTTGTGGAATGACCTCATTGTTGCTTATTTCTCCTTGACAGTTGGATGACTTTGCTACACCTAGTATTCCTTTACATTATTCTCTGAATTAGACTTACTCTTAAGTTCACTTAACTATGTGATACTTTTGATTTATCCTTAATATTATCTACCATCCTTCATCTCAAAGAAGATCCATCTTTGTTTGATCTACCTATTGGACAAACCAACTCAAGTGTTTCCACCTAATGCACTTAAGAGGACATGGATCTAGGGCCTAAAGATCCTTTAAACAGAAGAGATTTTTGGATGGCAAAAGACTATTGAATGGGCCGGGAATGTGGCCTAATGGTAGAGTGCTTGCCTAGCATGCACAAAGACACGAGTTTGATTCCTCAGTACCACATATACAGTAAAAGCCAGAAGAGTTGCTGTGACTCAAGTCGTAGAGTGCTAGCCTTGAGGACAGTGCCCAGGCCTTGAGTGCAAGCCTTAGGACTGGCAAAAAAAACAAAGACGAAGGCTGGGGTGTGGAAAGTTGTGCCAGAGATGGTGCTGAATGAGCCACCAGCAAGAATGGGAGACAATCTAAACAACAAATCTGCTGGGAAAAGAAAAAAGCCATAATTTTAGCATCTTTTAAAGAAACTTTCCTGCCCAAATAATGCAGGATTATTGTACAAAAATTATAGAGGCAATTATCCTCTAACCAAAACTGAGATTCTATTTCCATGTATACCTAAGTGCATTGTGGACATATACAATAAATGGAAGAACCTCTATTAAAGAACATTTGACAATTATAAAAGGTAATGTAGGGCTGGGAGTTTGGCCTAGTGGTAGAGTGCTTGCCTAGCATGCATGAAGACCCAGGTTCAATTCCTTGGCACCACATACATAGTAAAAAGCAAAAAGTGGTGCTGATGCTCAAGTGGTGGAGCTCTAGCCTTGAGAAAGTCCAAGGACAGTGCTCAAGCCCTGAGCTCAAGCCATGAACTGGCAAAAAAAAAAAAAGGTAATGTAGCTGACCACCAGTGGCTCATGCCTATAATCCTAGATTTGACATCCGAGGATCATGGTTCCAAGCCAGCCTGGTCAGGGAAGCCCATGAGACTCTCATCTCCAATTATTCAGTAAAAAGCCAGAAGTGAAGATGTAGCTTAAGTGGTATAGCACTAGTCTTGAGCACAAAAGCTAAGAGATAACCTGAGTTCAAGCCCTAGAACCAGCACACACACACACACACACACACACACACACACACACACACACACACTCTTAATTTGAAAACCATTTCTACAGTCAAGTTTCAGTAGGCACATGTTTGTTGCTTTCATTACATGTGTCTTGATTACTCTCTATAATATTCTCATTACTTCTGGAAAGAAAGCTGTTGATAACATTCTTTGAGAATTTACTAGGGGACAAGCAATCTTTTAAATGTTTGACATAGATTATTTCAGCTAATCTCCACATTAATTCCATAGCCAGAGAATAGTGATTATCTCTGTTTTGCAGGCATGGAAACAGAAACTTTGAAAGGTGAAGAAAAAAAAATCACTGAAGATCATATGTTTATTAAATGGTACAATCAAACTGAAATTGTCTCTTGTGCACTGGGGCTGAATTCTTAAGTAGTGCATTCCACCACAAGTGTGTATACAGTGTACATATAAACCATGGCACATGACTATATATATATGTATACATATATATATATATATACCTTTGAAGGCAACATTTAAATTGGTTTTTCTTTTAAAGGCCTCCTCTTAACTGCCAACATTTTGCCTAGAAGAAAGTAATTCAGATGAATCATTTAACAATGTATACAAGTTCCAAATATCTTATAGTCAGCAAAAACTATGAACAGGATCAGTTAAAGATCTCTGAAAACAATAAATTATCAAAGGCTAATGTCTTTATTTTCTTATATCCTGGTCCCCTTTGCATAAATATTTTGTATTTAGATAGCAAGACAAGAATAGAAGTGTTTTAACAAATTCTTAATTTTCTCATAGTTGTTACTGTGTTTATAAAAACACAGATGTACATTTTTGTTTCTTTCTGGTGTTTTGAAAGATATGGAGACTTTGTCATTAGTGTTGTGTCAATTACACAGAGAACTGAATAGGAGGGTGCCTGGCCTCAGGCACCATTACTGGAGTTCTTTTGGAGACAATCAGGCAGCAGGAAAGAGGCATCCCTTAATCTGAATTTCTCAGCAACAAGAAGTAGGCCACAGTCCCTTCTTTACTACCCAAAGCTGCTCCAGAAGCATCTCAGGGACTGAAGGCAGCTTGCCAAATATTTGTTACGGATTGTTAAATGACAAGTTCATGAATTAAGTGTCTAGAATCATCTATAGCTACTTAAGATTGTCAGTCCATGAGCACACGTGACCAGTGAATTGATCTCAGTATAAATAGCGTGTAGATCAGTCATTTAACTCCAACAAAATTGCCTGTAGACTGTGCCACCTATCTCTGGTCTTTCAGTCACGTCATCGTTCTACATGTCGTTCTGTGATGGACTGGGGAAGATTATGATTGCCACATAGCACACAAAGCACCCAGGGAAACTTGAGTTTCAGATATCAGTGGATAAGATTTGATAGAACCAAGTGCCAATTATTTTATGGGACATATTCCTACCGAACACAAATCAAAGTTTACCTGGACTGCAGGTTTCACAACATCTCCCGTCTTTGTATTTGCTAGTATTTGGAAGTGCTAATACATATCAGACACAGGCCTATATTTGATCTTTGTTATCTTCCTCTGTTCTACGAATTTATTCTACAGCCCACATGGGCTAAACTTATTCATGCACTCTAAATGTTTACAGTAATGCTTTTTTTAAAATCTTTTTCCTCCCTTCTCTTCTTCCTTCCACTCTATCCTCCTTCATTCCTTCTTCCCTTCTTTTCTTTCTGTTTTTTTTTTGCCTCTCATGGCATCAGAAGAATAGGTATTTCTTAATAATATTTCTGTACTACTCTGAAGATTAATGAGTGACTATCTAACAGCACTGTAAAAGTGCTACAGTTTGCTGAACAATAAAGTTGTTTCTAGGGCACTACATTCTTACCTAAATTGCTTTCCTGTCTGTCCCACCATTATTCAAATTCATCTTGTGAAAACTCTAAGATTTATAACAAATTATCTACTCTCTGCCCTTGTCCAGTAATTTGTATTCAGATAGAAAGAGCATGTTCTGTTTTTGAAGACCATCAGAGGCTCACCAGTGAGTGACCTCAATTTCCTCACTTACAAAATTAGGCTGTTGGGCTGAGTGATCTCTGGGCTGGCTCAGCAGCTAGAATGGCCTGTGATGTAAAGTTGGCAGAGAAATGCCAAGACTGTGTGGGAAAAACACAGATCCCCTCATCCTCTGATGATGGAAGAGAAGCAACAAGCCGGTAAATGCCCACAAATACCACTTGGTAGAGATACTGCTCTTGCCACCATATCTCCATCCCTCTAGGAATAAAACTCTTGTGTAATAATGAGATGGGAGGCATGGGATCAGAAGGAAGCCTGGAAGATTGGGATTGGAATTTTGGCTTTTCCACTTAATAGTCATAGAGTTTTGAAATAATTCTTCAACACAATAATCATAGCTACTAGTGTTCTGTAGAGAAAGGCTCAGCTCCTGTGCAGATGGGTGTGTCTCATGGAGGAAAACGTCCTGAAGATTTCAACAGCATTTGGGGAAATGAAAGGGAGGTGATGTGCTGGTTCAATGCAGTATGTTGTTTCCAAGAGGCTTTCTTCATTCATTCAGGCTGCTATCATAATTACCATAAGTTAGAGGCTAGGAAGTTCAGGGCCAAATGACTAGAAGACTGAGAGTCTAGTAAGGGCTTGTTTACTGGCTCACAGCCAGCACTTGATTCAATCTTTTTTATATGAGCACAAATCCTATTAAGAGCTTCACATTCACAAGCTAGTTACCCTTCCACATGGTAGGATACAGATTGTTTTTCCACCTGTGTTTTATTTTTGTGCCAGTATTGAACTTGAACTCAGGACCTGAGTTCTGTCTCTTAGCTTTCTCACTTAAGGCTGAGTGAGCCACAGCTAGACCTCTAGCTTTTTGGTGGTTGATTAAAAATAAGAGTACCATAGGCTTTTTTGCTTAGGTTGGCTTGAACTGTGATCATCCGATCTCAGTCTCCAGCATAGGTAGGATTATAGGAGCTTTCAGCCTATCTTACATTTATTTTTTGAATTAGCATACATTAATAAGGGTGAAGCCAGGTACTGTTGGCTCATGCTTATATCTTAGATTCTCAGGAGGCTGAGATTTGATGATCCCAGTTTGAAGCCAGCTCAGGCAGGAAAATCTGAGAGACTTGTATCTCCAAACAACCACCAGAAAACTGGAAGTGGTACTGTGGCACAAAATGATAGAGTACTGGCCTTGCATGCAAAAATCCCGGGACAGCACCCAGCTCCTGAGTTCAAGCCCCACAGTGCACCAAAAAATAAATAAGAGCGATTCATTCTGATAATTCCATAACTGCATGCAGTGTCCTTTGAACAGGATCATCCCTTCTACTATGTTCTTATTCCTTGTGCTGTCCTCATATCCACCTGTGTATAATGTTCACTGATAGTCTTTCTATTGGGTAAGTATTTCAGCATATGAATTTTGGAAGGACATAAATATTCAAGCCATAGCATGTATAAAGGGTTCATAAGACAAAAGTTAAATGTTCTAGAATGCTCTGTTGGTACACAGAGAAAGAGTGGATCTATGACAAAAAGAGTTAAAGAAATAGCAGAGTGCAAAATGCTCATACCTTGCAGGGCCCAAGGTGGAGCAGACTCCTGCAGGCCTGAGCAAGGTCTGAGCCTGGGCACAGCCAGTCACTGTTATATGTCACTAGACAGACATCTGGCACTATCAGACTTTCCAGTCTTTCAAGAAAGCACCCCCCCCATCTGAAAAAAAGCCTCATTTAAAAATGTTGGAAATAAATTAACATTTTCCTTAGTTACTGCGCTGGTCAAACAGAATATATCCGTGAGTTATATAGGGCCAGTGAATTGCCATTTTAGAATATCTTGTCTAGAGAAAGAAAGACCCAAGTGAGGGAGGAAAAACTTAATTTGAGTATGTACAAGTCAAGCCTTTTCTGAGCTGACCTAGTTTAGTTTTGCAATTTAAATGTAAGAATATCTCAGATATTCAGCAAAAAAAATGTGATAGGCTCAAAGGCTTAAGTTTGTGCTTTAAGGGAATGAAAGGAAAAGGTAATGCCAGGTAAGGAAAATGGGATGCAAAGGGTTCTGTAATTAATCACAGCAGTGAGCTACAATTAAGAAATTCTGCAGAAGTAAGAAATCAGGAGAAGCGAAGGAAAAAAAAGATTTGAGAGAAACACTTTGCTATCTGAATGCTTGTGTAAAGTCCTAGCTTTTCAGAGTAATGAAACGGGAGTAAGTATTTCCTAGTTGTTAACAGAAAGCTGGAGAATTTAGAGATACCCCATGGAAGATAGATAATTCACAAAAAGAATAAGCTGTATAAGACTGCTCAAAGATGAATGCTATACAAGAAGGTTTGTGCTGGGTTTGGTGGTACATGCCTGTAATCCTAGGGAGGTAGAGATGGGAAGATCACAGTCCAAGACTGACCTAGGTCCAGTTAGCATAAGACTATCTAAATGACAAACTTAAAGCCAAAAGGCTGGGTGTATAGCTCAAGTCGTAGAACCCTTGCCTAGCAAGCATGAGGTCATGAACTCAATCCCCAGTAATACACATAAGCAAACACACCTCTTCACATACACCCACACCATCCATCCATACACATGTATCCTCCCCAAGTCATCTTTGCCCTTTAGCTGTTCCAGATGTAGTAGTGCAGTCAAATGGACACAGGGCTAGGATAGAGAAGGGCTGGGACCAGTGGGAGGAGTTTGGTGCCTCTCTTTTCCCTGTCAGGCTGTCTGGGCAGTATGACCTGGTGGGCCCATTCCCACAAAGAGGATCCTGCACTACTGAGGTCTGCATCTCCACACATGCCCAGGTCCACATGCAGAAACCTGAAGCACTTGAAGAAAAGCAATGGGGATAGGGTTATTATTAGGTTCAATTCTCGATGGACAGGAAAATGTTAAACTCACAAAGGGACAGCCTCTTCATCACTCCTTCCAGAAGCAGAGGATTGTATGGCCATCTTGACTTGGCTTGAGCAGCCAGACGTGGGGTAGATTTCAGGATGAAGCCATGGTAAGAACAGGAGCAAGGAAAACATCTTCTAAACTTCTCAGCACAAGCTTGCACCACTAACATCCTGCGTCAGCAGTTTCTTATGTCCATCCCACTCATTTTGGCCGCTAGGCTGATACTCCATTTCAGCCACTAACTTTTGATTTCCTGTCATTTGCAGAGACTTTAGCTACTCTCTGTATACTCCAGCCACATCTAAAAGAATTTTATCTAACCCAAGAATCACAGTCTAAAAAAGACACGAATCTCAATTTTGATGGTATGCATTTTTAAGATGTAACTATCCTATCACATTCGGCACTGTTGTATTTTATAGGCTCTCACCCCAGCTTCTTTTCCCTGGAAACCCCAGCTCTAGAGGTTCTGCCTCCCCCTACTGCAGTATGGCCTGTTTGTGCCCCTGCCCTGCTACTTAGCTGCCACCCCAGATTCCTCTCTGTTCCTCTCTGTCCCTGCTTCTGATTGTTAGGGTTTAACCAGAGTTTCTCTGGTGACAGGGAGCCCAGCGCCTCTGTTGCAGTACAATTCTGGTTACTTCATCTAACTGCAACAGTGATTTTCATTCCTAATGTCAGGGCAGTTTACACTATCTCTTACCCAGATTATTTCTCCCTGAGTATCCTCAATATTTTTACCACTCCATTGCCACATAATGTTGAAATCATGAGGCTTCAGTTTTCATCCAGCACACTGTGGTGAGCTCCGTACAACTCTTAGCCACCAGTGTCCTTGGAATTCTATGCTGTCAGACTAATAGCATCTCAGATCATGATTGTAAACTTCAGTGTATCTTCTGGCTATTAGGTCCTTTGGAGCAGCTGTGGACCAGCTAGACAATGTCAACAAGCTTGTTCAGTGGATAGGAGGAATAAAAACAAATTTAGCATGTCAGTTTAGTCCTATTTTAAAGTAGAAGTCTCCTCATTTGCCCAGACTTCCATGCCTCCTACTGTTCTTATTTCGTGAATACATAATTCTCTTCATTTTTTTCACAGCTCAGGAGACTAAAGTTAAAATCTATCCTATACCGAGGACAGTTGTCATCACATCATCACCTTATTAATAAGCTGATTTCTCTTATCTCTTCTATCCTCAGAACAAGTTCTTATGATTCTGTTCTGCCTTGTCTTCTTCCCATTGAATAAATGCCTCTTAGTTCTTGCTTCACTTTCCAGTATCTCTTTTTGGATATGATATCTGGTCCTGGCTATTCTTACTTTCGTCCTATTTATTTCTAGCAATAGGAACATTGGTAAGTTCTTACCAAGTCTTTCTATCCCTAGGCCAGGACTAAGTGGAAGAATACTTGAAGCTTCACATGGAAAATAACAGTGAGTTAACTTCCCCTCTAGAAATACCTAAAGAAGAAACAAGACTCACTTACACTGAGATTTAATTAGGTCTTTTAACAGTTATTTTAATTGTATTCTTACATATTCAGTGTGACAAATATAAGTGCATAATGACCAAAGCAGGGTACTTTGTATTTCTAGATCATTAAACATAAAATTAGTTTGACTAACATGTAAAGATTATATACACTTCAGTGTACATTGTAATATTTCAGCATAAAATATGTACTGATCAGACTGGAGTAACTTTACATTTCTGCCTCTTTATTGCTACAGTGTGTTTTTGGAGCTTTGGAGCTCCTCTCTTGTAGTTATTCAGAAAATATGCAATAGGTTATTGTGCTACCATCTCTCTACTGTGCTGTAGAGCATTAGAACTTATTTTTATTCATATTGAGAACCAATTCTCCAATCTCTGCCTATCTTCCTTTCCCTCACCTTCCCTATTTTTAGTAATAATGATTATATATCATATAATCTGACTTATTTCACTTAACTTACTGTCTATCATCTTCACACATCTCTTCTGCAAATGATAGAATATTATTCTTTTTATGACTGAGTATTCTACTGTATATATACATCATATATTCTGGACTTGTGGGTTGATTCCATCTTCTTATCTCTTCTTTACAGATCAGCAACAACTATGGGATTGCCAGTATCTCTTAGGTATGCTAACATTCTTTCCATTTGATACATATTCATAAGTGGAATTGTATGATCCACAAATGAATCATACAGACATTCCAGAAAACTTTTCTAGAATAGAGGCATGACATGTGGCCCAGATTTTGAGGTACCAGAAAAAGACCTCTGTTCGGAGAAATGTTTCCCATCCAGTATTTGAGATATCCCAAACTTCAAACAGACTTTAACTAGACAATGTTTCTGTCATAGATGAGATTCCAAAACTACTAGAAGATTTTAAGTGACATCAATGCCCAGTTCCACAGTCCAAGTTTGGGCTGCAATGACTTATGACAGGACTGGGGTGTCAGTATTTTCTGAGCTTTTTCAGTGGTTCTACAGCACAGGCCAGCAGTGTGAGAATCACTGCAGCATAGGCTGAGAGTATGACTCTCTTACAGGAAAACATGCTACTAGAGATGCTGAGGCCCAAATGGCTGATGTGTCTGCTGACTAGGCAGCAAGTTGAAGAATAGACAGCATCACCAAGAATGGACTTTGCCAAGATTAGTCCTGATATCAACCTAGAAAACAAACATTCTCCTAGTCAACGTAACTTGGAGAAGAGAAGAGACTAAGTGGGACTAGGATAGAGGTAAACACACTTAGGGCTATTCCTTGGGTGTTACAGGGGTTTGGTAGCATTTATAGATAAAATAACCAATGTGTGGATAACTGGGACTTGTTTGGCTACTTGAACTATCCCTCTTGTAGATGATTAGCCAGGCTCATGAAGTATGTTCACTAGAGGTGTTGGTTTATGATTGTAGAAGGTGGAGTATTTTCTGAAGTAAACCCTAGCACTGATTGGGTGGTGTCAGAGCCAGCCGGTAGCAAGGCGGGATACCTGATTTGGGGGGTGAGGATGAAATAAGAAAAAGACAAGACAAGACAAGTAATAAATGGGGTTGAGAGGGCTACAGCCCAAGACTACAGCCTACGGCCATAAGCTTAAGACCACAGAGGGTTTTTTTTGTGTGTTTTTTTTTCCCATTCCAGTCTTATATAGTCTCTACAAAACAAGAACCTTCAGGTATTACATTGATAATCAAGTCTTAGCAGAGAGTGATAAGGCAATAATAACACATTTGTACATAATGATAATCAAGTCTCAGCAGAAAGTGATTCACAATACTGATGATATAGCTCAAAGTTCATAGGCAAGGAGTCATACATGACAGCTTATTTCTTTGTGTGGTTATCTTACTCAGTGATGCAGATTCATGGGCCAGCCTGACCCTGCACTCAGCTTCCAACAGGGCGGATGGGTAGGGCTTTACCCTTTGCCTTCTTTGGACCCCGTGGGTGGCAATGACTAATATTCTTAGGACTCTAGCCAAGTAGGTTGGGGATTCTAAGCTTGTGCTATGCCAATGCCAATGGTGCAGAGACCCTACTCTCATGCAATCTGGGGAAATCTCAGAAAGAGGAGGAGGAAGTAATTATTCCTCTGAGTAGAAGATGGTTTGAAGACTTCATAGCAAGACAAAACCAGGTAATGCCCTTACAAGCATCTCCTCATTTAAAACATTTTCATATATGTGAAACAATTAGTTGCTTCCTAATTTAAAGCCGCAGTCAATCAAGTGACTGTTTTCTCCTTCTCTGCCTCAGTTTTCTCAGCATGAAAAGCTGACATTTCCAGGTGATCCTTTGGCCTGATTCAAATGCAGCATGTTAAGGACCCTAGAATTAGCATAATGACATATGCACAAGGAAAGAAGGATCACTAGCAGTCCTGGCCATTCCTACCTATCTCCCCTTTCAGCTGTCATTCACAATCACCCCTTTTCAGAGCTCTTGCCAATTCTTGGCAAAACAGCATCATGCAACAAAAATATCTAAAGTGTTAAGTTTTGTCTGGCAAAAATATCAATGACTTTGGCTTTGTATTCCAGGGGATACAACTAATTGGCAAAACAACAGATGCACTGTATGTCATAAAGATGATTTTGCACTTTTTTGCATAGAAGCCACAGGACTTTTGTGAGGTTAGGTGAGAAAGAGGAAGGAAATCAGTTTAGAAGAAGGACCTTTTGGGTGAAAGCATTGAGCATTAACAGAAGATTTTGGAAGGTAGTATTAAGTATAGTCTATCCTAGCAAAAAGAAATTAGTACTTAGAGAATGTATCTTTTTGCTCTCCCCAGTGTTTCGGAGGATCATAAAAGTCTGTGTAGCATCTAGCAATGTTCTTAAGGTGGAAAACCAAAGCGCACATCAGATGGTGCTGCTACAACTGTAAGATTTTGACTTGTATGGATTCAGGATGAAGGGCAGAGGAAAGACAGAAGTTACTATGCATAGTGGAGGTCCAGAGAGATAAAAAGAGATCATGTAGTTGTGAGAACCTTCAAGTCTCAGACTATGGGAGGCTGGTACACTGAACCCCTGACTCAGGAACCAATCACAGTACAATAAGATGTTCCATGTGCAAATGGGTGAATATATGAGGGAATGATCCCATGCAATATTATGAGGGAAGAGAAGACTATTGATGAGTTCTACCCACCCATCTGAAGTGGAGAGAGAAACAGAGAAAGGCTTGTGGCTTGATTACTGTATGGATTCTTCATCCTTTAATCTTTTGTATTTGCCTGATACTTTTCCAAAAGAACTCCATGAAACAAGTTAAACTTCAGGGGAAATCCAACAGTGATAAATAATCACTAGTAATTTAAATAGAATACATATTATAAACCTGAGCAAAGAAGTCTGTGAAGATTTGGAATCATATTCTAGATAGGTCCAAATAATTTAAGACTTCCTGTAATAAGTCAGCTTCTGGATCTGCCCAAGAAATCTTACAAAGACTCAGGTGGCGCTTCTGTCTTCCCCCGCTGTGTGAAGAAGGAAATAAGGCTGAACTAGGATCCTAACATTTAAAATTTTGCTGTTTGTGCATCTTTGGGTAAATCCCCAATGTATTTCACTTTTTATTTTATTATTTCAGTAAAAATGATACCACGCAGATTTTTAGGAAGTAAAATTTCTTAAAACCCTGCCAAGATATTCCATACAAGTATTAACCTACCTCTCTCTTTAATGGGTCCTCTCTCTCTTTCCTTCTCTCTCTCTGCTCCTTCAGTTATTACATGGCCTTCATGCTATTTTTTCGAATGTCCATGTCTTGCTTACATAGGAACTGGAAGGATGTACCCCAGAAATCCCCTGTTTTCTCTTGGATATCCTGGTTCAACTTATATCATTTCCCTCCTCCCAACATTCTTTGAAAGAAAAAAAACAGGGATCGCTTTTTTCAAATATTTTATACCTTCATATATTCCATTCTTACCATCAAATATCCATATCCTATCATATTACTCTGTTTTATACTCTTGTTAGTAATTATCATGATCTGAATTTATTTCACTGATCTGTTTGTTTCTTATTTATTGGTTGTTTCCTTTCAACCAAACAAATGCTTATAGAGAAGGGACCTTAAACCACATGCAGGCATAGAATAGATGGTTAACACACATTTGAGTTGAAATCATGAATTCAAGACATATTTGAATTGAAATATTAGAACAGAAGAACTCTACTCATGTACACAGTAGCATTCATCTCCACGGAAAGAGTTCTCCAGAGAAATAGGTAGGAGGTACAGCATACACAGTGCTTGGTTTGAATTTTAATTTACTGGGTTTTGGTTGTTTGCAGTAGAAGTCTCTCATTTGTACACCTTGGTTTTGTCATCTATCAAATGAGAAACATAGTGTCTTTTGTCATGGATTGTTTTGAGATTAAGTTTTAAGGTAATCAGGACCACCATTCACATATGCTTCCTATTAATCATTGTAGCTTTTCTTATTCAATGCCAGGTGACACTAAGGTGATAAACTGAGGAAATTCTTAGCATCATATGTATGTAAAAGAAAAATCCCACAAGAGTTTAGAATTGAATTGGTGTAAAATTGTAGAGGGGTTTAATTTCACCTAAACTCTTCCCCAAATCATTGAGATTCTGTGGTCCAGGATTGCTTTTGCCTAAGCATATTTGTGTGTTCTAATTAGAGCCATTGGCAAGAATCCTCAGGAAGGAACTTAGCCTTTTGTCCTTAAGAAAGAAGTTCATTCTTCCCCCAAATAGTAACCTCATTGTTTATACAGCACAAGATATGTAGAAAAGGCATTAGTTTTACTTACAGAAATTAGACTGAAGAGTTGAATTAATATCAGTTTATAAATGAAGCAGGATGAGCTGTTTCAAATAAAGCACATTCTATTTTGCTTAGCAGAAACTCTTTTCCCTTTCTGGGTCTTTGGAATGTGACAGCTGTTCAAAGGCTCTCACAAAGAAAACTCTCTCAGCAGGATGCTGCTGGCTCATGTTTGTCTTCCTATACTCTGAGGCTGAAATGGTATGAGGCAAGTCTGAGCAAAAATTTTTTTAAAAAGTTTGAAAGACCCTTTCTTGACTCTCAGTTGACTCAGTGACGCATGCCTCCCATTCTAGCTTCACAGGCCTCATAAATAGATGGATTCAAATCCAGGGACAAACCCAGGTAGGACACAAGAGCATGTCTCAAAATTAATCAGTGGAAAAATGGACCAGAGACATGGCTCAATGGTAAAACATCTGCCTAGCCAGCCTGAGTTCCTAAGTTCAAATCTTATCATAAAAAAGGAAAAGAAAGGAAAGGCAAACTGTCTTAGGCGGAAGTAAAATGAGCATGTGCATTCTTGGCTTGAGTATGGCCAAGTATAGAGATGGTTCTCAGAGGCCACACTAATCCGGTTCACACTTTCAGTCCCACCCTTGACTCTCTAGGGAACAGAGCTCAATTGACTCAACATATTCCAGCTCAGGGCTATGAAGCAGGAAGTCTGGTGTGGATTGTCAGTTTGCCATTTATAACCCATATGTGTCCTTGGGCTAGCCATTTTGCAATTCTCTTTGGTTCTCATCCCTTTATTGTCAAATGAAGATAAAATTGACATTTATCCCATTTATTTTTAGAGATGGAAGGATTAAATAAGATGCTATCTGGGAGAAACACCTTGTGAAGGGCAAAGGGTTATGCATATATCCCAATATTACATTTTTCTTCCTTCTCTTTAGTGTTTATGGGGATAGAAATTACATGAAATAGGTGCTGCTTTTGTAATTTTTGAGCTCACAGCAAGCACAGGTCAATCCACAATCCATTGTGCATTTTTTCTACCAAGGCTGGTCTTAGTTACACACACACTCACACACACAGACACAGACACAGACACACACACACACACACACACACACACACACACACACACATATTAGCACTCATTTGTTATGTCTGAGTTAATTTCATAGTGGAATAAAAAGAGAAATGCTCAGGGAGATGTTAGCAACAGTACAATTTATGATAAATCAAATTGCCTGAAGAGATGTGTAAAAGGGTTTTGGAGAGAACAAAGGCTCTGGGGCTGAGCCTCGAAAGCCAAGCTAGTTATGTCACTGGTGGGAGAGTATACACTGTGTAAGTGGATCAATCCCTTAATTGCCCTATGTTTTCTATCAAACTGGATAATTAGAAGACATTTTGACTCTCAGTTGAATCAATTTTTTTCCTTTAGCTTTGGGAAGTGTGTCTTAACAGATGACTCTTAGTTCCTGAAGGAAAGGGTTGGTTCTATTTCATATGGGAATACAGATCCTTCCGTAGTGACCCCCAGTATTAGAGAGCCATCCTAAATGAACACAGCCAGACCTGCCTCTCTCCAGCATTCTCACTTGTAAAGGGGCTCCCTTATACCTTATTGTTTTTACTTAGTACCAGAAGGAGTTTGCTAACTATGAAGTGACTCAAAGAGTTTCACATTCTATGGGAAAATGCACATGTCCATTGCCCAATCTGTAGAAAGGGACCAGCTCTCTGTTTTGTTCCATGAGAAGAGACATGACAGAAGAAAGAGTTACATACAAGCATAGTTTCTTTATAGTAAGAAGATTTACAATGGAAATCTTACATCTCCTCCAGCCTAATTTTCACATTAGTAAAATAATTTGTTTAGTCCTAGAAGCTTAAAAAGCTCAGAATTTTATGTTAACAACAAAAGCAGCAAAAATTCAAAAAGTTTTTTCTGTGTCTGGAAATTTTTACTTCTGTTTGTTCAGGAGTTTAAACATTAGGGTTCAACATAAGAACTATATAGCAAGAGAAAATAAAATGCTTTATTTTGGACAAGAGTGATTATACATTTTTATTACTTTCTGACCCTTTACAGGCTATGCTTTATTTTAGTGGTGAGTAGTTAACAATGCCCTTGTAGTTAATAAGACAACTTAAAATGTGTTATGTATCCCATTTGATTTCACCTGATGGTTTTAGGAATATAAGTATCAATTTTCAAATGGAAATATGAAGTCTGAGGAGGGGATTGAGGAAAGGAAAGAGGGACAAAACCCTGAGCAGGGGTATCAGTATTCAAGGAGTAATGTACCCACTACCTGACGAATGTAATTGTAACCCCTCTATACATTACCCTGTCAATAAAATTACAAAAAAGAATTAAAAATGCATTTGGACTTTGAACCCAGATTTCTAGAATGAACTAGGAGTGGTAGCTCACATCTGTAAGCCTAGCTGTGGGAGGATTGCCACTAGTTCATTTGGTTATTGATTTGTTTGGAATCCACTTTGTTTTTTTTTTAAAAATTAGTGTACATAGGTACAATATGTACCTAGGTTTTGAGCTATCGTAATCCTCAGCTAGAAAAGTTCTAGATGTGTACTAATTATTATAAATGAGGGAAGCCATAGAGCCTATGTTCCTTTGAGTCTGGCTTACTTCACTCAATATGATTTTTTCCAAGTCTTTCTATTTCTTATAAATGGGATGATGCGATTCTTTCTGATGGCAACATAGAATTCTGTAGATGTGTATAAGTACCACATCTTCTTGATCCATTCATCTACTGAGGGGCATCTGGTTTGGTTCCATATCTTAGCTATGGTAAATAAGGCTGCAATGAACATTGCTGTGTTGTGGGATCCTCTTCTTAACCTCTAGAGCACATTTGCCATCCCAGCTATGTGGGAGGCTGAGATGAGGAAGATAGTGGTGCCAGACCAGCTCAGATAAAATTTTTGTGAGACTGCATCTTAACCAAAAAAGCGGGGCATGTTGGAGTGCAGCTGCCATCTCAGCTATGGTCTGCAGTGTAAATAGGAAGACAGCCCTAGGAAAATGTGAGACTCTAGTTCCAAATTAACTAGAGCAATGAAAAGTCTGGAAAGGCCACTAAATGACTGTTTAACAAGAAATGTACTCATTACCTTACTTATGTAAGAGTAAGCCCTCTGTACATTACTTTACAATAAAATAAATTAAATAAAATATTAGATTATTTTAGATTATCTAAAGAGGAATTTTAAAATATGAATCAGTAGCCCAGGACTAGTATGAGAGTGGGCCTAGATGAGTTTATCTGGGAGAGGGCAAAAGGAGGGCACAGAAAGAGTGAGACAAGTGATGAGTAAATTTAATACTGATTATCACGAGACACTATATTGAAAATGAACTATACAAGTTGTACGGGGTGGGGGAGAAAGAGGGAAAAACTAGGAGAAAGTGAGAGAAAGGGTGACACTGTTCAAAAAGAAATATACTTGTCACATCACTTACATAACCCTGTAGCCCCTCTGTATACCACCTTTATGATAACAATAGTTAAAAAAAGAATCAGGATATGAAATTCAATAATTAACTATTCAAGAAAATGAGTCCGAAAGAACCAGGATATTAAGTTTGGGGTTAGGTAGGAGTAATATCAAAACAATAACGCTTGGAATACTTTTTTAAAAATGAATTTTTCTAGTGACTGGTATTTTCAGGCTACCTTAGCATTTGAGGTCTTGTTATGGCTGAGTTAATGGGCAAGTTTAATGAAGCAGAAGCAGAGGATTTATGAGTCTTCCAATTGCTGGTGGAGAAAAAAAATTCCTGAAGCACTACCAAGATGGTCCTCTCTTGTGTTTTAGGGCTTTGCTGCCACAGGATGAATGACATTTGTGACAAATGGCACAGGTCAAAAGCTGCCACCAAGGAAGAGTGAAAGGGATGACACATTTGATTTTGCTTTCAGTGGTGCAGAATGTCATAACCCTTAAGTCCTACTTGACATAGGAATGGAAACTGACCACTGTTTTCATCTAAGACTGGGCATGGCTAAGAAGGAAGCGTGGTGTCAGTGATGAAGAGCCCGGGTAAGAAGGGAAAATCAATGTCCAAACACAAGTTCCTGCAGGGACTCATGGATGGCCAGAGTTCAGCCCATTAGATCAAGAGGTATTGTAATTCATAAAACGCTTTGTTGAATGAAACTATGGACTGGAGCACTAAAAAGAAAAAAAGAGAAAAGAAAATGCTGCAAATCAATGCCCAAGAGTGAGCTTGTGGGTGGGTCATAAATAATGACTGCTGTCATGGAATATAATGTGAACCTACAATGTATCAGACAGACATATATTCCATGACATAAATATTCTTCTACTGACTCTCAAAAACAATGAACTGGTTACTTTTAAGGACTTTTTTTTGTTAGTCCTGGGGCTTGAACTTAGGGCCAGGACACCGTCCTTAGATACTTTTTGCTACCTGAGCCACAGAGCCACTTCCAGCTTTTTCTATGTATGTGCTTCTAGGGAATCAAACCCAGGGCTTCATGAATGCTAGGCAAGTATGTCATCATTAGGCCACGTTCTCATCCCATTGTAAGGACTTTTATGGATGAAAATAATGTAGTCTGAATTCAGATTCAAGGCCAGGCAGCTAAGAGGAGACATACTAGGACTGAGCAAAGTGCTTGGTTCCAAAGTCTATGTATTTGGATGAACAGCTGAACTTTCTCTCCTCATTACACATAGAAGCTGGACAAAAGTTGATTATAGTAATCCAGATTATCTTCATAACTTTAACTCTATTTCATTTCTGTCAAAAACATAGTTTGGACTTTGTAGAATATTTTCTTCTATCTGTATCTTTTTTTTTCTTTTTTTTTTTGGCCAGTCCTGGAACTCAGGGCCCGGGCACTGTCCTTAGTCTTTCTCAAGGCAAGCACAACAATACCATTTCTGGCATTTTCCTTGTATGTAGTAGTAAGGAATCAAATCCAGAGCTTTATGCTTGCTAAGCACATTCTCTACCACTAGACTATGCTCCCGGCTCCCTTTTTAAAAGTTTTGTACATTGGTCTACTGAGTTCTAGAATCACCAACAACAATCTTGAACCCCTCTCTCTTTTCACGTGGAGCTTTGAGGACCTCTGTTTTTGTTTGTTTGTTTGATTGGTTGGTTAATTTTCCAGTCCTGGGGTTTGAACTCAGAGCTTGGACACAGACCTTAAACTTTCTCAAGGCTAGCACTCTACTACTTGAGGCATAGCACCACTTGCTGCTCTTTCTATGTATGTGAGACCAACAAATTGAGCCCAGGTCTTCGTGCATGCTAGGCAAGCACTCTACCACTAGGCTACCCTCCCAGCCCAAGGACTTCTGTTTGAGAGCTGTCAACTTCCTGGTTACAAGTGTCTAGCAAACGTAGAGAAACCATAGAATTTATCTATCATGTTAGTGAGCCCTGAGCATCATGGGATGAGGTGGATCAAGGTCTCAAGCACAGCTCTGAAAAGTAAGATTTCAGGAAGAATTATGTAGGCTATTGTTTATAGTGTAATGTCTTCCACAGCCCTGTCCAGTGCATTCTGGACACAAGAATCTGCATCTTATGAAAACAAAGAAAAGCTGGGGACAGAGAGAGAAGAAAAAGAACAAATGTGGCTATGGGGAACAAGGGAGGGGATATCAGTGTCTGAGAAGTAAAGCACCTACTGTCTGGCGGATGCAACTGTAACCCCTCTATACACTGTCTTGATAATAAAAAATAAAATGAGAAAATAATGTGGATGTGGAGCCGTGGTGATATGGCTCGATAAGGCTTTCCTTTGAAGGTCTTAGTCTGACCTGTGACTATTCTTGTGGAAATCTGGCATCCCATACTGTGTAAAAGCCTAGATTTGCCTGCTGTTTTCTCCTCATTGGAACAAGAGATATTTTGGTTCTCCAACATTCAGAAACTCTAGTATACCAAAAAAAATGCTAAGGCACTTTTAACCATACCTTCCTATAGAGAATGTACTCTATTCAAAGGTAACACAGCTTTTTATGTGATAAAAGAATAATTTCATCATGAATAACAAAGGGACAAACCAATGCATAGAGTTCCTTGAGTTCAGATTTTCTTTCTTTCTTTCTTTTCTTCTTCCTCTTCCTCCTCCTCCTCCTGTTTTTCTTCCTCCCCTTCCTCTTCCTCTTCCTCTTCCCCTTCCTCTTCCTCTTCCCCTTCCACTTCCCCTTCCCCTTCCCCTTCTCCTTCCCCTTCTTCTTCCCCTTTCTCCTCTTCTTCTTCTTCTTCTTCTTCTTCTTCTTCTTCTTCTTCTTCTTCTTCTTCTTCTTCTTCTTCTTCTTCTTCTTTTTTTTAAATTAACTCCAGTTTACCCCAACGAAAATATATTTTTGGTTTAGGTTTTAAGAACACAGACTCAATCTGCATTATTTCAGAAGAAAAGAAATTCATTATGAATAATATTAGAGGTACAAGGAAGATGGAAGAGCAGACTCAGAATGAAAGGAGAGCTGTTCTGGTGAGGGTCTGCTGCCTTCATGGCCCCAGATGTAACTGGCCACCAACTCTCCTGTGGTTATAGGATCCCAGATGCCACCCCTAGCCACACTGCACTGCCAGCAAAATAGATTCTCCCCAAACTCTGCTTCCTGCATCACTGGCCTCTGACTCAATTGCTCATGTTGAAGAGCATGACTGGCCATCTTGGATTTTATGTACATCCAAGAAAGGAGGCTGGGAACATTACTATATGTCTTCTTGGCTGGTGGTGGAAGACTAGTGTTGCTTCCTTTCAAATTTCTTTTTTTATATTTTTATTGTAATTAATAAAAGGGTTACATGATATTTGCCAGATAGAAGGTGCATTAATTCACATACATTGATACCCTTTCACATGTCTTGGTCCCCATTACCTTCCCCCCACTCCCACCCCTCATCTTGTTTTCCCTCCTTCCTTATCCAATTTCAAATAACCAATTACAAATATATCAGATAACAAAGTGAGATACTGTAACAATATGATATAACCAAGGGACAGCAAAAGAGATGAGAGATAACATAGTACATTAAAGACAACAATCATTCATTATATGGCTTTTGTTTCAATATCCTGGAGGTCCTTTCAATTAGCTTCATACTATAGGCCTTATGTATCAAGGTTTTGCTCTATTGCAAATCTCTGCTAGGAGAGCCCAAGGTTTCTACTGATTATGACAAATGAGGGAAACCATTGAGCCTAAGTGCCTTTGAGTCTGGCTTACTTCACTTAGTATGATTTTTTCTAAGTCTTTGCATTTCCCAACAAATGGGTTGATGTCGTTTTTTCTGACAGCAGCATAGAATTCCATTGTGTACAAATACCACAACTAGTTGATCCACTCATCAACTGAGGGACATCTAGGTTGGTTCCATATCTTTGCTATGGTGAATAATGCTGCAATGAACATTGTTGTGGTAGTGTCTATAGGCTATTTTTGTTTCTTCTTCAGAGAAGACTCTCTTTAAGGCTTTGGCCCATTTTTTAATGGGATGGTTGTTACTTTGGAGATTAGTTTTGGAGTGATTCAATTTTTTGAGCTGTTGATATATTCTAGATATGAGGCCTTTGTCCGTTGTATAGTAGGTGAAGATTTTCTCCCACTCTGTAGGCTTCCTAATTAATTTACTAGCTATGTCCTTTGCCATACAAAAGGTTTGCAGTTTAATGCAGTCCCACTTATCCAGCCTTTCTCTTATTTGCTGTGATTCTTGGTCCTTATTAAGAAAGTTTCAACCTGTGCCAAGGAGGCCTAGTGTATCTCCTATTCCTTCTTGTAAAGTTTTCAGTGTGTCAGCTTTTACCTCCAGGTCTTTGATCCATTTGGAGTTAATTCTAGTGCAGGGTGACAAAGAAGGATCCAACTTTAGTTTTCTGCAAGTGCTTAACCAGTTCTGCCAGCTGACACACTGAAAAATAAGGACCAAGATTCACAACAAATCAGAGAATTGGCTGGATAAGTGGGAAGCTCCCTCCATGTGGAATTAGGTGTTCAGATGCTTATTGACTCAAAATAGGACAGTCTTTGTCTATGTCATTGCTGAGCCTTTCAAATGTTATCTCTTCCAAATGCTGACTCAGCTTTGTGTTTTAAAGACCACTACTTTTTTTTTCAGATCTTAAAAAAATTATAAATAGCTGAGCACTGTCTGTAATCTTAACTATTTAGCAGGCTGAGATTAGAGGATCACAGTTCAAAGCCAACCTGTGCAGTTGTCCATGACACTTTTATGTCAGACTACCAAAAAGCCAGAAATCGAGCTGTGGCTCAAGCTAAGGCCAAAAAAGCAAAAAGCTAAGGGACAACACCAGCGCCCTGAATTCAAGCCTTTGCAACACACAATCCCCTAACCACTACCAGTACCTAAGGTTCAAAATAATTCTTAAAACATTTCAAGTATCAATTCAAAGACTTTTTTCTGAGTATCCATATGCTTGTAAATAAGTCAAGTTCCCAGCCCTTAATTAGTTTATTTTAGTTTGTGGGTCAATGGTACTCATTTATATTAAGCTCAATCAGTCAATTCAAAATACCCAGGCTTGCTTAAGTAGGAGGAAACAAACTTAAGGCAAATAAAATTGATGAGCTACCAAGTTCCTCACAAATATATACTGGATAGATTCCCATTGTTTTAAATTATAGCTGTCTTGCAATATGCAGTACATACTTTTCAAATGAATAAAAATTCCAGAAAGAAGTTGCTTAGAATGTCAAGTATCTCATACATATCACCTCCAAGTGATTCAGAATATTATCATTGCTTGTTTAATTCCATAAAATCTCTTCAGAATCAAGGTGATGATGAGTTCATCCAACAGACTCCATCTCTTTGTATATAACTATGAACTGTTTGACAGAAACATGTTTATCCTGTGTAGTTAAATATATATATATATGTGTATATACAAATAACTTTTCCAGCCCAAATATCATAGTCATGTTCATATGTTTATATGTTTATATGTTTATATATATATATATAGTGCCAACATACAGTTGAGTTAAAATCTAGTTGGTAGCATTTATTGATTAAAGCTTATAGTTAAGACAGCTGATAAAACACAACCATTTTATTTGAAATCGGATAGGGAAGGGGGGAAAACAAGATGAGGGGCAGGAATGGGGGAAAGGGAAATGGGTATGAACACATGAGAAAGGGTATCAATGTTTGTGAAGTACTGCACCTTCTATCTGGTGAATATAATGTAACCCTTCTATTAATTACAATAAAAATATGAAAAAAAACCACACATTCATTTATTTCTACTATCCTTTAAAGTTAAACTTAAAAAGATAACAGTCAAATAATGAGAGAGCTTAATGCTTCTATGACTTAGGCAGGTAAAGCCCAGACTGCAATCAGCAGGGTTGGAGTACGTGGGCAGAGAGACTGGTCTACCGAAACAGTGAAACTCTAAGACGTTCCAATGAGAGGTGTTAGGAACCTTCGAAAAGACTGTTGTAAATCTGAATACAAAAAAGGAGATTGCTTGAAAGTCTCCTTATTGTACCTTGGCAGATGGACGGAGTTTCCCCTTCTGGAGGCAATTCAGTATACAACTGTGGGCTGAGAGATATCACACAGAACAAGTGACCAGGCAGAGGGGAAAATACATCAAAGAAGGGAGTTAAGAGACCTTTAGTGAAGGGAATGACTGTCCTCTCCTGGAGGCTAGTTAGTTTACATGTATGAAAGATCATTTTTGGCACAACCAGGCTGCCAAAGGCAGTAAACATCTAGAATGGGGGTTCTAGTGGTTCCCAACAAAACTTGTTGTTATCATTATGGTAGGTTAGGGAATGCTGAGAGAAAAAGAGAGAGAGAGAGAGAGAGAGAGACAGAAGGAGAGACAGAGCCAGAGAGAGAGACAGACAGAACAAAAAGAGACAGAGATAAGGGGATAGTGTGTGTCCTGGGTCTATCCCAGAGCTTTCTTGTTCAAGGTTACACTCTACCACTTACACCACAGCTCTACTCTGGCTTTAGTCAGTTGGTGATGAGTCTCTCATGAACTTTCCTATAGGCTGGCATAGATCTCAACCTCCCAAGTAGCTAGCATTATAGGTGTGAGCTACGGGAACTCAACCTAGGAAAATATTTTTAATGGTATACCAATATTATTAAAGAATACATGCAGAATAGAAACCCTGTTTATGCTTTTTGTCAGGAAAAAAAAGAAAGTTACTTTGTGGGCTAAATAGATGGTCTTACAGGAAAAGCCAGAAGCTCCAAGCAAAGTGACTGAATACTTGCCTGATCCTCATATAATCTCCTGGGCATTACATTTCTCCTGTGCCCATCATTTCCAATCTGGTGTATAGATTCATCTGTAAACCACTAAGGATTCTTAGGAATTAAATAAAAGCCTATGTTTATTTCTAAATAAACCATGGAAGAGGAAACTCAGAAGAAATAGAAAAAAAATCAAGGAGAGAATAAAACAAGTAAAAAGCTGACTTCTGATGATCAGATATGTTTATCTGCTTGAAAAATATTTATGAAGCTTGGTAGCAAATATTGTTTGAGTTGTAATATTTCATCAACTGATAAAAAATTCCACCCTGGGGCTTATGTAATATGTACTTTTCAGCATCATACTTTATTTGATTAGATTGTAGACAGTTTAATAAAATATTATGTAGTGATAAGATGAATGTAGAAAATAAAGGTAGACGACGGTATGAGGCAAGAAGTACTATTTTGCATTGCATATCATGAAGGTTTGGAGTCATTAGCTTACAGAGTTATTTTATTTTATCTTTTTTTCCTAATTTTCATTTTATTTTATTTTTTATGGTACAGAGTTTTAGACTCAGGCATTCACATTTGAATATATCACTGGAGCCATGCTGCCTCCAGTTCTTTTTATTTTAGTTTACTTTTCAGATAGGGTCTTCTGCTTCTCACTTAGTGTTGCTCTAGAACCATAGTCCTTCTACCTGCACCTCAGTAGGATGACAGGAATTCACCTCCAGGCCCAGCTTGCTTTTTCAGATAGGGTCTGATTTTTGATCCATGGTTATCCCATGTCTGCCTTTAAGCTGCTAGGATTACATGTGTGAGGCACAAAATCTGCCCTTATAAATGAATTTTAGAACTATGAAATGAATAAAAACATACCGGCTGAGAACACGGGTAGGCAGTGGAGGGACACTGAGAACTAAGTCCTGAGTGGGCTAACATTTAGAGTTTGAAGGGAGAAGTAAAGTGGATGGAGGTGAGCTCGCATCCCGCAAGTGAAAAGGGATATCGAAAACATAAGAAAAGACTTGGTAAATTAAGCATTGATAGCTGGAATAAGTAATTTAATAAAAGATGGGGAGATAAATCTGAGCAACTCTCTGGAAACAGAGCAGAAAGAAATAAATATGAGAATGATCAGACATTTACCAAGATCAGAATAATAACTTTTGTGTCCAAATGTCGTTTCAGAAAAAGAGAATATAAAAAATAGAAAAAGATTAACAAGGAGATGAAAAAAATCAGCCTTCCCAAATGGGTACTGGTGGCTTACGTCTGCAATCTTACCCACTTACTTAGGAGGTTGAGATCTGACGAATGAAATTTGAAGCCAATATGAGATTCTGATTAACTAGCAAAGAGCTGATAGTGGACTGCTCAAGTGGTCGAGTGTTAGCCTTGACTGTAAAATGTAAAGAGATCTCAACCAGGCCATAAGTTCAAGTCCCCGTACTGGCCCCAATCAATTATCCCAGGAGTGAAACACATTTTCAAACTGAAGAGTTCAACTGAGTTCCTAGTTAACATGTATATTTACACAATGCATAGTGTAAATATATAAATGGTGTGTGTGTGTGTGTGTGTGTGTGTGTGTGTGAGTGTGTGTGTGTGTGTGTGTGTGTGTAGGCTTGAGAAAGATCTCACCGTAGCTTAAGGAAAGAGATGGCATTATGTATCTCAATGACAAACTGGAAGGTGAAAGAAAATGGAGTAATGCCTTCACAATTCTGAGGCGACCAAAGATATGGATCCTGCTAAATTACCCATCAATGGGAGAAAAACAAAGATACCTTCAGATGTAAGACTTCAAAGGCATTTCTGTACCCATGATGGTACTGTAAACCTTGCTTCACCAAAGGCTAATATAGCTTTGGAGGTGGAAGACCCAGGAACTGAGAAACAGAGGACCATAACTGGAGAATCCAAGGGCAGTTTCACCATCATGGAGGAGAGGGACTCTAGAATGACAGACCTGAGGAATTCCACAGAGCAAGAAGTCAAGATCCAAGAGAAAGGGCAACTTATTCTATACAACATAGCTAAGAAACAAAGTATGTCTAAGAAAAAAACCTAGTATGTCTGAGCAGATAAGAGATTTTCAATACTGTCAGTCTGAGAAAACACTAAAACGAGAATAAGCACAAGCAAATGTAAAGAAACAAAAATAGATGAAAGTTAAATTATATGAGGAAAGTCTAATATAGATCAGTATGTGACTCTGCTATGAATATTATGTACTTCATGACAATAGTAAATCTAAACAACAGCACTGACTATACTGTATCCAATTTATGTGTTCCAGATTGTGTATGGACTTATGGCTTCTACTTTGACCCTCTGCCCATAGAAGAGAATTGGCCTAGTTTTTACCTCATTTCATCCTGTCCTGAGCAAGACCAAAGTATCCACATGCCTCATCCATTTCTCCAAAAGAGGGAATTTCCTAACAGCCAGGCCTACTTCCTCATAGTTTCACTTAGGAGTCTGGAGGACTGGATAAGACAACCTAGGAGGACTCATGAGACAAACTTTGGTAGGTTGTGAAAATTGAATGCTAGGAAGAAGTCCAAAGATTTTTGTATCCTTTTTCACTATGCAGACATTTTAGAAGAGAAGTGGTTTCAGTCTCCCATTCTGGAGGCATTCTCTCCAGTCAGGGACTATGGATTTCTTGTAAAGCTACAGCTAATGATAAATCATCTGTCATTATGTCCTTCCTTTGTTGAAATCTTCCCTCACTCTTGTGTCTTGAAGGCATACCCTTATCAAACAATTAGTATTTAAACATTACCCTAGCAGTTCTTTCCTTAAGATCATAGGCTAAGACATTGACTGACTCCACCAAAGGGTCATAGAACTATATAGTGAAGCTGAAGAGAGAAAAATAAATGTGTATGTGTGTGTGTATGTGTGCATGTGTGCGTGTGTGTGTGTGTGTACGCATGCATGCGCAAGAGAGCATGAGAGAAAGAGACAGAGATAGATAGACAGAATGAAACAGACAGGTAAACATGGAGAGAGATATATCGACAGACAGAGAGGAAGATAGGAGAAAGAACATCATGTAATAGTTAAAACAGAAAAGTAAAAAATATAACAATCATATTAGATTATGATTTAGAAAAATGATAAGAGCCAAAATAAAATATCTAGGAATTTAAAAGACAATTACTCCAGTGAGTGAAAACCAGTAAGTGTGGCATCCAGTAATCATACTGTTTCTATTATGTAATGTTATTTGACCTTTTAAACTATGAATATTAAAAAAAACATAAGCACAAGAAAAATATTCACAGTATGCTACAGTTGTTAAATGCATTTAAAATTCAATATAGTATAAATGCCAGTAAGCAAACAGCATCTACTAAAATCCAATTATATTTGCATCTATATTTGTATGCAAAATATAGGTTAAACCAAAAGAATCTAATAGCTGCTAATACAATGATAAACTTTTCAGAACTCTTTGTTGACTACTTCAGATACCTTTGGATTCTTTGAAGAGCAAATTGGATTACATTTAGAAGTAAATTCAATAAGAAAGCTATTACTAAATTAAAAATATTGTTCATATGGCTTCAGATTACATTACAGTTTATAACCTGACAAAGATACTTATTATAAGACTATTTGTGAATTAAAATGTGTTCTGAAATATACATGTGGCACTTAATATAAAACTTGATACCTTGCATAGGTTAATCTTTTGGCTTCATGGTTTTTTGGGGTTTTTTTTTGCCAGTCCTGGTACTTGAGCTCAGGGCCCGGGCACTGCCTTTATGCTTTGTCAAGGCTGGCTTTCTGCCACTTGAACCACAGCACTACTTCTGCCTTGTGTGTGTGTGTGTGTGTGTGTGTGTGTGTGTGTGTGTGTGTGGCACTGAAGACTCAAACCCAGGGCTTCGTGCTTGCTAGGCAAGTACTCTATTGCTAGGCCATGCTCCAGGCCATCATGTATGTTGTTTTCTCAACCACAATGTGACTAACTTTGCAAAGTGATACAGCCTCTCTCTCTCTCTCTCTCTCCTCTCTCTCTCTCTCTCTCTCTCTCTCTCTCTCTCTCTCTCTCTCTCTCTCTCCTCTCTCTCTCACACACACAGAGACACACACAGACACACACACACACACATACTGAAAGTATATAAGCAAATACTATGCTGAAATTTAGACATAAGCTTAAATTGAAGAACTATCTATGAAATGATTTCTTCTAAGAATAAAAGAAGTAATAAAATCATGTCTGTGATGGCTGATTTTCTGTATCAACTTGATTAGCCACAGGGTGCCCAGATATTTAATCAAGCTTTATTCTGGGAGTGCTTGAGTGGGTGTTTGAGGGTGAGATTAGCACTTGAATTTTGGACTAGACTCAGCAAGCTGCCTTTCCTATTGTGAGCAGGCCCCAGCAATCAGCAGGGAGCCTGAACAGGACACAAATGTTGGTCCTTTGCAGGGAGTTGGAACTCCTTCCTGAGGGGCTCACACGGGGCTTCAATACTTCTTTCCTGTCTGTGGACTGGAATTAAAACATCAATTCTTATTTGGTCTTGAGCTTTCAAACTCAGACTTGGTAAAATAATAATAATAAATAAAATAAATAATAAAACGAATAAATAAATAATGATAAAATAAACCCTCTTGGTTCTTTCTTCAACTTCCTGACACAGAGCTGATAACCTAGCCTCCATGATAATTTGAGCCAATGTCTTCAGGATTTCTTATAACAAATCCTTGATTCGATCTTTAATAGGTGTATCTTTCATCCACATACCCATTCATATGCATCATATTTATTAATCTATACATATATCCATCATATATAAATATCATGTATGTGTATGTGTGTGTATATATATATATTCATGTGGCAGATACTATTGATGTGCTAATTTTTTCAGGAACTAAATACTTGGTTGAAATATAGACAGAATGAAAGAAACATGACTCAAACCTTGATACATAAGGCCATATAGTATGAAGCTAATTGAAAGGATCTCTAGGATATTGAAACAAAAGCCATATAACGAATGATTGTTGTTCTTAAGGTACTATGTTATCTCTCATCTCCTTTGCTGTCCCTTGGTTATCTCATATTGTTACAGTATATATTGAATTTATTTGTATTTGGTTATTTGAAATTTGATAGGGAAGGGGGGAAAACCAAGACGGGGGGGGGCGGTGGAGGGAGGGTAAAGGGTACCAAGACATGTGAAAGGGTATCAATGTATGTGAATTAATGCACCTTCTATATGGCAAATATCATGTAACCCTTATATTAATTACAATAAAAAATACAAAAAAAAGAAAGAAACATGACTCATCAAATTAAAAACATCAATAAAAAAGTAAACAAAATGGGAAGTATACCTAAAGCTAAAGAAAACAGGATGGATCCTGCTCTTTTACCTTTTTATTTGATTTCTGATGATTTTCTAATGGAGCAAAAGCTTTCTTTATCAGCAGTGTGAATATTTAACTGGTGCATCCAGTGCTCCAACTTCAGGCAGTACTAACAAGCCACTATAGTCTCATGATAAGATAAAAGGGAAAAAATGAGGTACTTTGGAAATTTCCATTTCCATTAGTAAGGTTATTTATACATTGCCTTCCTTTGCGACCATTACCCCATGTAGACCCCCACCTTCCCACAGGACAACTAATCTTCGTTCTTAAATTTTCATTTTTAAAGTACATTTTATCTTAGGAAGGAATCAGCATAATAAGACTCCCTGGTAATGATTATCTAGGCATTCTGAAAAATGGACAGCAAATGACTTATTTTCCTTTAATAAGTAAGATAAATATAACTGAATAGTGTGAGGCTTTCATGGAGTCAGTCCTATTAGCATTAATTTTCACATAAAGCTCATTTCATGCACAGGGTACTTCAGTGTTTAATAGATGTGAATGCAGGTATCATTTGTTTATGTGCAATTCTTTGCACAAGTGTTCTGCATACTCTTACAATAAAGTTTTATAGATATATATACACACATGAAAATTTGTATGCATATCTGAAAGAGAATAGAATCATGCCTCTTCTGCTAGAAATTTATGGTGGCTTAAGAGTTAAAATTCCTGTACAAAAGAGGATGGGACAAAGGGTTATTTGCAACAAGAATTAATTATGGGAGTCCTTTAATCTCATTTTGTCTTTGTTTGGGTGTGTGCTGGTCCTAGGGCTTGAAATTAGGGGTTGGGCACTGACTCTGAACATTTTTACTCAAGGCTAATGCTGTACCACTGGAGCTACAGGTCCACTTCTAATCTTTGGGGCAATTACATAGAAATAGGAGTCTTATGGACTTTGCTGTCTGGGTCACCTTTGAACCACAACCCTCAGATCTCAGCCTCCTGAGGTAGCTAGGATTACAGGCATACGTCACTGGTGTTCACCTCATTTTGTCATAGCTAAGGTAAATTTCATGCTGGAGTACTGGCTTTTTGACCCCTGCCTGATACCTGAAGTATTGATGCATGTCTAACCTTAAGTATCATGCCTACTACAAAACTTGCCAGATTTGTTCTCAAAACATCATATGGCTGGAAGAGACCCCTTGCATTTTATTTTCTCCTTTTATTTTGAAGTATAGATGACCACTCCAAACTTCCTGCGTAGTTGTGAGGTTTAAGTGCACTTCACAAGACTCTCTTGAATGTCTGGAAGTTCTAACAACAAAAATATCATATATGATTCCTTTTCCTAGTGGTAAGCCCTCTCGATCAGTTTCTGACCAATAAGAGCATTTCATAGGTTAGTTATTACCTAAATCAGTCTATTCAATCTTTACTGCTCTCTCTGCTGTTTTGGGGAAGTAGGGACCATGAGGCAGGCAATTAGGTGATCTGATTTTAGAATAGTAAAATCTCTGAACAGTGATCATTGTATCTTTTGTACTGTGCTATTTCTGAATATAGATTGATAAGCAAATGAGATGGAGTACTCACTTTGCAGAGTGACCTATGCATAAAATTTAGATGACAAATTCTAGTCATTATCATAGTATGGATGTAGTCATTTAAACACATGATGATGATTTTTTTCTTTTATTCTCTTAGATAAAAGTGTTCTAAACAAATAGCCTTGAGATCCTTTGGCTTCCATTCTCTATTTTCCTACCCCACTTCATCCTCTTCCAGGAGTGCTGTGTGTTTGCACCCAAGAAATCACTGACATTGGTTCAAATCATCAGCTAAGGGACTTGAATGTGGTACACATTTTGATGACAGTTCCATGTTTGCACTGACAAGCGCTATGGTCTGGATAACTGAGCCCCAAAACACCACATGTTGAAGGCAGACGAAGCCTAGTTGGAGCTATCTAGATGATTGTGGATGTGCCCACAGTGAGGATTATGGGACTTGGTCCCCTCCTCATTTTAATTCCTCCCTGGGTCTACTATTTATATTCGACACCACCGTCATAGTCTCAAAGTAATGCAGCTGCTTCATCTTGGACTGAAAGCCCCAGAATCCTTTTCTTTTAGAAACTAATAACCTCAGGTATTTTGTTATAATTATGTGAAATTGACAAATAAAATAGGTGAGGGAAGTGGAGCTGTAGCTCAGTGGCCAGAGTGCCAACTTTGAGCAAAAAAGCCAATTGAGAGCATGAGGACCTGAGTTCAAGTCTCAGTACTGGCACCAAAACCAACCAACCAACAAAGAAAATGGGTGAGTAATATTGGTTTCTAATTAATAAAAAATTAAATTAAATTACAGTTAGAACCTTCCATTCTTCTTCCAGCTACTAAACTATACTAGCAAAATATTAAAACCAATATTTTATCCATTAGATAATATATAAGTGAAGTGGACTTTGAGGACCTGGATTCAAATTATAACTATGAATTCCTTACTCTGGACTTAAGTTTAGGAACCAGTAATAGGACTGACTTCAGTCAAGACTAACAGGGGGATTAAGTGCATTGATCTCCATGCAGAATTATAAACAGTAGCATAAGTATTAGACATATATCATCACCGTGATCATCCTTCTCTTTTATAAAATGAGAAATCTTTAAAAAATATTCCAGATACATGCTAATCATCTTATTGGTCTGTTCAGCTTTTGTCTATCAATTGAAGGTTGAATTTTTTAACCATATAATCTCAGATAAATAAGCAGTAGCTTAGAGCACAGGAAATATGGCTACTGGTTTGTTTCAATTGATTATAACACCACGAAAGACCAGAGTCACTGGGTATGGTGGCTCACACTTGTAATCCTAGCTATTCAGGAGACTGAGATCTAAGGATCAAGATGCAAAGCCAGCCCAGCCACAAAAGGACCTGAGACTCTTATCTCCAATTAACCTCTAGAAAATGGGAAGTGGGACTTGGCTTAAGGGTAGGGCAGTAGCCTTGAGCTGAAGAGCTCAGGGACTGCGCCCAGGCCAAGTTCAAGCCCCATGACCCACAAAAAAAGAAAAAAAAAAAAAAAGGACCAGTGTCATGGACCAGACTCGTGACCCTAGATTATGTTAAAAACTCCAAAGCGATAGGATTTCTTGTATTCCATTCAGAAGAATATTTATTTAAAGGACTTGGGCAAGGAACAATCCCTAGCAAGTAAAATCTAGACTATCAGGCCAACTAAGTAAAGATAGCATTAGGAATAATAAGGGAAGTAGAAGGCACAGACAGTGGGAAAGTGCAAGAATGCCAGAACTCCTTCCCAAGACTCTGGATTGTGGGTCAGTCTAGGAGCTACTGAGAGGTTAGATAATGTCTGATAAGCCTATCCAACCCTCCACTTTCTTTCTAGACATGATTGCGCTGTGCTCTAAACTAGCTATTCTGGAGAAGTGATGATCAGCACCATCGTAGACAATAATTCTACCCAACACTAAACACAGATTTTCATCTGAATATTAAACAAATAGGAAGTGCAACCCAACCCCAAGGCTCAATAGAACAACTATCACCACTGGGACCAACTTACTTCTATTTGCCCAGGATGCACCTAACTTTATCAAACAAATCCACTGCTCAAGGACATTCTGGCAAGTGAGTGTAATTGGCTCTGTTGACAATCATAGGAAATACTTGGATACAAAAATATATGAAATCTTATTTTAAAAAAGATTTTAGCTGTTTCTATTTTTAATGGCCCACATTTAACAGTTGGATCTTGTGGAAGACTTTATCAGCATTACCAGCTTCCAGAGAGCATGTGTGGTCAGGGAAGAGACAGGAACAGATGTTTACCTTCAAGTGACGTTAGCAAAGGATCAAGTTGTTTTGGTTAATACCACCACCTATATAGGGAAATTGAATCTTGATGTAACATTACAATCAAGATGTCAAACCTTCTATATTTTCTTACAGTGATGACTGAGGAAAAGTCTTAGATCCTGTTTAATTTCTGAGCTTTAGAATTTAGTCAGCAATGAGGTTGTACTTTCACCAAGGCAGTCTCATCAATCAAACATAGTGTTTCCCTGTGCTTTATTTAAAAAAATCTTAATTCTTGTGTAAGATTAATGGTTTGCAGACCACATTAATTATTACAGCATTTTACTGTGAATTGACAAATATATATTTGTATTTCAGCAGACAGAATTTCAGAAACTAATGTATGCAATGAGATTTTAATCCTCCTTGCCTCTAAAAGGCTTCTCTTCCATACTGGAAAGTGAATACCATGATAATAATGTTTCCAAACGGCATGTCCCCGATTACCTTTCAGATATTGCTACATTGTTTAGATAAGAGGGTAACATATGTTCATTGATCACATGCAACTTCAAGAGTACCAGGAATCATATACCATCAGGCATTTAGATGCTTGACCTGTTAAAAGATGAGACCAAAGCCAAACTTGAAGAGCAAGAATGGGCTAAATTCTGACAGCCAATTCACAAGGCTCATATCCACTTATAACTACACAACACTAGATCATGAGTCCTTGGCAGCGGATTCCCCTGGGAGCTTCTGTAATTGATGTATACTTTTGTTTGCTTTCAGTGTTGCATTCGCTCACTTTAACTCAAATGCTGATTCATTCATTCATTCATTCATTTATTCACTCACTAATTTGATCGCTCATTTTCTGACTCATTAACTCATTCATATATTGATTCACTCATTCACTTGCTCATTGACTCACTAAATCATTAACTCATTTATTCACTCACTAGTATCAGATTTGATTTTGGACTTCTTAGCCTCTAGGACTATGAGAAAAAAAATCTGTTGTTTTTCAGTCTTTTAACATCATCATCATCGTCATTGTTGTTGCCATCATTGTCATCATTGTCAATGTCTTGTGTATGACAGGAAAGTACTCTGCCATTGAGTTTTATCCCAACCCTTTCAATGTTCTATTATTTTAAGTAACCCACTTTAAATTATTTTGTGATAATAACAGGAATACACTGAGCAGCCACCTTCCTTATCTGCCTAGTTTGGATTCATTCCTTTTCCTGGTTCTGTAGGTGAATTAAATACGAATGGTGGACCTATGGCTTGTAATTGTGTTAGTCTTAGAGATTATGCTGAATTAGGTTTTGTGTTTATCTAAATTGAATAGTCCAATTGAAATCAAGAAAATCTGGGGAAAAAAACACATCAGGTTTGGGGATGACAAGTAGGAGAAAGAAGCAGGCAGTTTATGGAATGAGTATTGCACTGAAAACAAGTATCTGGAGGGTGTAACAAGTGACATTTTCAGTGGTCCATTTTGTTAGGTACAGACCCCAAGTCTGTCAGATTATACATCTGAATGCTATCCATGGCTTCCATACCTGTTTTTCCTGTTGAGAATAAATAACTCTTAACTCTATGAGTGTAGAGAATTCCAGAATGAAAACCACTCCCTCTCTGATGCAACATTTCAATCACTGTCTTACACTACTGATTTCTTGGCCACAGTGTAAACTAGAATAATCCCCCCAGTTCAATGAAAAGAAAGATGCATGTATCTCAGGCTTGGTTCTGGATGAAAACAAGTCTAACCTAAGCATTAGTAACCAGGAACTGATAGTATATGATCCCTGTGTACTCACAGCCACCAAAGCAAAACCTCTAGCTAGGACATTCTGGGTTCCCATTACAAAGAAGTGATGTCTGGTCAGAGAATGATAGAGACATTCAGGAAGCAAGACATTTCACATTTAGGAAGGATAATGACAGTCTTTACCAGCTGCCTAATGACCCAACATACCGTTCTCATTAAGAAAAATCTCCTTTTTTCCATATATTTTTATTGTAATTAATAGAAGGGTTACATTATATTCACCAGATAGAAGGTGCATTACTTCACAAACATTGATACTCTTTCTCATGTCTTGGTCCCCATTTCCCTCCCCCCACTCCCGCCCCTCATCTTGTTTCCCCTCCTCCCCTATCCTATTTCAAATAATCAAATAAACATATATATAATATATCAGATAACAAGGTAAAATACTATAACAATATGAAATAACCAAGGGACAGTAAAAGAAATGAGAGATAACATAGTACATTAAGGACAACAATCACTCATTATATGTCTTTTGTTTAAGAAAAAATTCTTAACATGCAATAACAACAAAAAAAGTCATGATGAATCTATGCCCCTCACCAATAACAATGTGAAGATAACTTTTCTGATTTTTGTTATTAAGAAGTTAAACCACAAATGCAACTGTAGTATGCACTAGACATGGGGTTGAAAATGAACTGCGGAACTATACAATTTGTGGATATGAATAGGAAGGAAAAACTGGAAGAGGGAAAGAGAGAAGGTGTGACATTGTCCGAAAAGAAATGTACTTTTTACCTGATGCATATAACTGAAAAGTTATATCAACTTTATAATGACAATAAAAATTTAAAAAAAAGGAAGACCATGAACTCTACTGTTTGTGGTTGGTTGAGGACAAAAGAGAAAAACTGGGAGAGACTGAAGGTAGAGAGGTGACATTGTCCAAAAAGAAATGTACTTATTACCTAATTTACATACCTGCAACCCATCTGTACATCACCTTTATTATGACAATAAAAATATAACGAGTAGAAATAAATTAAGTAAGCCAACTCCTTACTCAGCTAAATTTATTAATGTATTATTTCCAGTGAGGTAAAAATAATGTATCCATTCCATTTTTCATGTACATGTATGTGTGTGGGGGTATAGTTTGCATTTAGTTTTCCATGATATAGGAAGCTGAAGGGAAGGGATTATGAATGTGAATGGCCTTCGTACGGAATATTTTGGTCTTTGTTGATGTTTAAAGTACTGAATATCCAGTGATCAGGTGCTGGAATTACAGTCTTGGACCTCAGGGCACCCGTTCACCTACAGATCTCCTACTTTATCTTACTTTGTTATCCCTTTACTACCTGTACTTTGGTGCTGCCTCTTGCTTCAAATCTTCACATCGATTTTTCAGTTGGATATTCTATATGGATTTTTGTATTGGTTTTAGGTGTTCTTTTCTCAGGTAACTTCCCTGGCTGAGCTCAGTCCACTAACTTCTAGGTGTTCAACATATATGTGTTAAAATTGTGGATAAAAGATGGTAAAACGAATAGAAGACTGATCATCTCTTTGTTATATATTTAACATGGCTTCACATCCTTGTCGAATCACTGGCCCTATTATGATCAAAGGCAGCTAAAATGGCAAATGAGCTCACAGCTTTATTACTATAGTTACAGGTGAACAAAATAGATCACGCTGCTAAGAAATAGCATCTGTGAATCCTAATGCTCCAAGCCTATAATTGTAGCTACTTGGGAGGTAGAGGTGGGAAGATCATGGTTTGAGGTCACTCTGAGCAAAAAAGTTAGCAAGACTCCATCTCAGGCAATGAGTATTTATGACGAGCACTTTATAGCCTGAAATACAGAAGAAGCACAATGGTTAAGTATTCATGTCTTTCAGCCCAGCAACAAAGGGAGGCATAGATAGGAGGACTATACTTCAGGCTACACTGAGCATAAAATAATTAATGCAAAAAGAAGCTGTTGGAGCAGCTCAAGTGGTGGGGCTTCTACTTATAGCAAGACGCTGAGTTCAAAACTTTAATAGTGCCAGAGAGAGGGAAAGAAAGAGAGAGGGAGGGAGAAAGAGAGAAGAGTGGAAACAATACCTACATGTACTATATTTCCTTGCTCACTGATCTGCTCATAAAAGGAAGTGGGGGCTCTGAAGCCCACTGAAGTGGGAAGAGTCTACTTTATGGGAAGGAAACAGCTACAGAACGCCAGCTGTTTGCTAATTATTTTCAAATGAAAATTGACTAGACTGAGTTTTAAGCAAAGATAATCTGGGAGTGTAAAATGAAGCTTGTTCTTTCCTTGACTTAGAAGTGGTGATAATAAATTCATCTAAAGTATCATCATTGTGTCTGTGTGCAGTTGTACCTTTTTTTGTATTTTGTTTGTTTCTATTTTTGTTTTGTGCAAGTCCTGGAGCTTGAACTTGGGGCTTGGGTGCCTGACCTTTTGTATTCAAGGCTGGCTCTCTACCACTTGAGCCCCAGCTCCACTTCCAGGTTTTTTTGATGCTTAATTGGAGATGAGACTCTCACAGACTTTCTTGTACAAGCTGGCATTGAACTGGATACCTTGAATCACAGCCTCCTGAGTAGCTAAGATTACAGGCATGAGCCACTGGCACCAAGTTAGAAATATATTAATAACCAAACTTAAAATGATACTCTATCTCTAAAGTTAAAACCAAAAGGCTTACAGAGAGAAATATCTGACATCAAGAAGAATTTAAAGAGATATAATTACTATTTCTAAGTTAAAATCTATGATATAAATGGTACTACAAAGATCTTTCTAAGCATTGCACTTATAAGGTATTAAAGGTAAATATAAGAATAGTTTGCTCTAGTCTCATTATAGCTTAGCATGGCATGGTGTTCCAAAAATATAGTTTTCTTTCAGAACTCTCTTGACATTTTCCCCAAAATGTTATATCTTTGATATCTAAAACTTTTATGGCAAACAATGGAAAAAAAAGTTGTACCCAACGAAAGGTTTATAAATGCTTTTGAATGCAGAGCTGAAATAAGACTTTCATGCAAGTAAGTTATTTAAAGATGGAAGCGGAGATAAACCCAGGGAGACAAAAATGAGGAGCTTTAAGCAGACTGAAGAGGAGAGTAGAAAAGACAATACAAGGGTGTATAAACTAAGCCAGAGTATAAAAGACAATACAAGGGCGTATAAACTAAGCCGGCCGTCTCCAGAAGGAGCTGAAACCTGTGCTCACCAGGGTAGACTGGTCACTCCTTGTCTTCTATGTCCATGTGGTTGAGCTCTCCCAGGGCTATTAATTCCCCAGCACTTCTGAGTGAGTTCTTTGCAGGGTGGAGTCTCATCAACCCGTCTCCATGCTATTAGAGAAGCCCCCGAGCACAGGCTGCCCTAACAGTGCCCTGGGATCTCCAGCCAGCAATTGCCATGACTGGAATTCGGGCAAGTCCAGGGTATCAAGGGCAAGGAGTGATAAATCATAGGGGATAGCTATGCCTGCAATATGTTTCCCTTCACTGCTACAAACAGATTCAAATAGCCAGGATGCTCAATGGCTTTTCCTCTAATGCATTTAAAGATGATTATTAAATGTCTTACTAACAGAAAGAAGAAGACAACAACACATTGTATTAGCTTCCTGAGACTAGATCCAATTAATGCCATGAATTGTTATGGGATACATTTTTTCACTCCACGCCCTCAATTCATGAGTGGATATTCTAACCTTCAGTGCCTCAGAGTTTGGATAGATTTTAAGATGAACACTTAAAGAAATGATTCATTCAAATTGGGGCTGTTGGAATAGGGCCTAATCCAGGATGACTAGAGCTATTATGAGAGAATGAAATTAGATACAGAAACCCCAGGAATGCACATCCACAGAGGAAAAACTGAGTTCACAGAAAGAAGATGCCATGTGCAAATAAATCGAGAGACCTCAGAATAACCTCAAATGTGCTGACTCTTTGGTTTCAGACTTCCAGATGTGAGAAATAAGATACAAAAATCTTTGTGGCCTAGACTACCCCAATTCTGGTATTTTGATTTGAAAGCCCTGAAAAATAACACAAGATCATGCATCTTAAGGTTTTTTATGTACAGTGGCCACCACTGTTAGTGTCTCTTAATGTCTTGTTTCTCCCTCCTCCTCCTCCTCCTCCTCCTCTTCCTCCTCCTCCTCCTCCTCTTCCTCCAAAATCCTGGTTGTTCATTTTGGTGCTATAATGTGTGAACTCAGGTCCTTCTAGTTGCTAGACAAAGGACTCTTCCATTTGAACTACTCCACCAGCCCTTCTTTTTGTGTTGGTTATTTGTTGATTTATGTTTTTGGTGGTTCCAGGTTTTGAACTCAGAACTTCATGCAAGCTATACTTCCAGTTTGAATTGGTTATTTTCTTTTTTGCCAGTTTGAACTCAAGACTTGGGCACTGTCCTTGAGCTTTCTCCAGGCTAGCTCTCTACTACTTGAGCCACAGCATCACTTCTGGGTTTTTCTGTGTGTGTGGTACCAAACATTGGAACCCAGGGCTTCATGCATGCTTGGCAGACACTGTACCACTAGGCCATACTCCCAACCCAGTTTTAAATGTTTTGAAGGATGGTATAAGTCTGGCATATACAATGTGGATCAGTTGGCCAGTTTACATGTCCTTGAAATCAGTGTAGTGCACTGGTCTAGCTTAGATCATACAAATGTACCTGAACCAATCATGAGGACTAGAAGGATGAAATATGCTAATGGACTTGATCTGAAAAATGCTCTGATTCTCAGAAACTTGAGGCTGATGTCAGCTTTAACCAAAACTCTCCTGGATAAAAAGGGATAGGGCAGTTCCCCAAAGGGAACCAGGATATTGATACTAGAAGACTGAAAGATTAATACTGATCAAACAGAAATATACTGTGAAGTCAGATCTCTCCCAGACTCTCCACCACTCCCAGTTGTGGAGTATTTGCTGCTATTCTTTTTTTTCTATACCACCCTGTGCTTTCTCTATCACAGCACTTTTACATTTTGTATTTGGACTATCTGCTTCTCTTTAGTCCTGATTAGGCTACAAATGCTATTAGAACAATAATCTTGATGATCTTATTTACCATTGCTACTCCAACGTCTAACAGAGTGCCTAATACACAAAAATACTCAATAAATATTGTCTGAAAGACCAAAAATCCAGTGCTAAATACACATCTTGGAAGATAAATGTAATTGAAAATGCTTTCAAGCTCAGGAGCGTGATAGATACCAGGGAGAGAATGGACAAGCTGGTATGATAGCATGCCCAGTCCCTTATTAATTTCACTCCCTCAGGGGCAGAAGAATCGATACATTGTTCAGAACACAGAATATTCATTGGGCTTCCTTTTTCAATGTTCCTCTCAGATTGGTAACAATGAATACTGTATTTTTCCTTTTACGGATAGGATCTGCACCATTGACACAAGCCCAGGCAAGTTTTTTCTGTATCCTCACCTCCCAATTCAATGAATAATCAGTTCTGCCAGGACTTACCTTACAGAGCTTTCTTCCTGGAAATGCATGCTGATCCTTGGGATTACAGAAGAGAAGAGGTGGGAATTAAATTGCCCATTTCTGTGTTAAGCTGGACCATGAGTTCAAGCACAGCTTCCAAGTAGGAACCTACTAGGAAATCAAGGCTTTGCTTCTCTTATCTAGATTTCATTTCTTCTCCAGATGTCTTAGGTACAATTGTCATGATAGACTAGGATCTGGGAATGTCTTCCTTTTTGGCTATAGAATTACAGTTAAAGTTCTAACCTCCTAACACTACTGTACCCTTACACTGATATCTAAGAGACACTAACCAACGATATTTGTTTCTTTCACAGTCCCTAAACCAGCATAAAGTGAGTCCCCACTGAGCAGAGATCTCTGCCAAGCATGGGGCTGGCCTGAAAAAGGTTATCCACTTGCTATGGGATTTCCAGAATTTGCTCCCCCTGAAACACAGAGAAACACAATGAGCTCATCTAAATTGTAAAGAGAACAGATAGCAGAGAGCATGTGTGTGTGTGTGTGTGTGTGTGTGTGTGTGTGTGTGTGTGTGTGTACACAGACACAAACAGATTTTTTGAAATTATTATAACTTTATTAAATGAATTCTGTTTCTAGGCCTTTAGTAGACCTGAGGGTACAAAGTGATCTGTAGTACTGGGGATTCACTCAGTGTTTCTTTTGCCAGGATTACTTTACCTTATATAATCCTGTAAATTTTTTTTGCCAGTCCTGGGGCTTGAACTCAGGGCCTGAGCACTGTCCTTGGGCTTTCTCAAGGCTAGAGCTCTACCACTTGAGTCACATCACCAATTCCTGCTTATTCTATATGTGTAGTACAGGGGAATTGAACCCCCTTCTTTGTGCATGCTAGGCAAGAACTCTACCACCTGGCCCCAATCCTGTACATCTTTTAAGGTAAACTCAAGTCCTTTAGTATTCTGTTCAATCAAAACAATTCTTTCTCACTTCTCATCCTCCAGGTTATTGCATATGAATTAATACACAAGTTTGCATCTCTTTCTCGAATTTAAATAGATTAATATTTTTTTAAATATTATTAAAAGACAGAAGCTGGGTCTTAGCCATTCCCTGTATTCTCCAGCTGTCCCAGTAAGGATTTTTTCATGTGGTAAGCAATGAATATTTGTTGAAGTGAAATAAAGCTTACTATACACTAACCTTATAATTCTTATGGAGCTTCTGAATATATGGTTTCTGCGTCATAAACAGAAGAGAAAACAGATACAACCAACTTCTAGCCAATGATCTGAAGTTGTTTCTTAAACTTGCAAGTAAAGAGTACACAATAGCTAAAACGCAATAGTCTGATAAAATAATTTTTTCCATTCAAAATGAGGAATTGATAGAAAACTTTAGGTCTCATTTGTTATGACTTTTGGAAATTTGGAAAGAGACTCGAACTGTACAGAAGTTGGCTGCTAATTATTCTGTAAAGTTATTGGCCAGAGCATTTCTATTGGTCATTGGTGATAATCTGGGCAAAGCTAGGTGGAAGACTGAAGTATGGGGAAATATGAACATCAGAGCTGGGTACTGAGATGCTAGAAAGAAAGATTTTGGCAGAGATCAGAGGTGAAGTCATATAAGGTAAAGTAGGAGACACAGAGTTGGGCAAAACAGTGTGGAGAGACTAGATTGAGAGATAGAACCATCAAGAGAAGAGGTGATTGGGAGTTACGTTGTTTGTTTGCTTGCTTTTTCCTCCCATTCCTGGAGCTTGAACTCCGGGCCTGAGCACTGTCCTTGGGCTTTCTCAAGGCAGTGCTCTACCACTGGAGCCACAGCACTGCTTTTGGCTTTTTCTAGATATGTGGTACCATGGAATTGAACCCAGGGCTTTGTGTATGCTAGGCAGGCACTCTACCACTAGGCAACACTGAAGGCCCCCTTTGTGAGTTCTTGATATCAGATGTAGTTGACTGAAGTTTGGCCCATTAAGTTTGACTTTCTACACCTTTGTCTAAAGTGAGGTTTAGCATGAGATAGTTTTATGAAAGATTGAAAAACTTAGGAAAAAAACCTAAATTAGTAACCCTAAGATCTGAAACTAATTTTTAAAAATATGTTTTGGGGAAAACTGAAGCCTTTAATGCGTTAGAAAGATGTCAGAGACAAAGGATCCAGTTTGGAGCAGCTCAGTGTCCCAAGAAGAGGGGAGAGAAGATGGTAAATATTAAGATGGAAGGAAGGAGATGGGACAGAAGTGAGACTTGCACACTGCTGGGTCTGCACCATTCGTTGAAATGTCAGATTACCTCAGAAAACCTTTTCACTTGACAAATGAAAGGAACACATTTGGTTGGAATTTTCTGGACTTTTTTAAATTACTGATTACAATAATAAAGGCCTGATTTAGCCCTCTCCACCATATGTTAGGGTTTTGAAAACAAACATAAATGACAAAGATGTTTCTTTGAAAAATTCTTTGTGATGTTAGTTTTTCACACACTCATGAGATATATCTGAAAGGGTTGGTGATTAAGATAATTTAGTGTTATTGTTTTCTTACCCTGCTTTCATGGTTCGGTATGGAATTTGCTAATCAGTGTTAAGGTGTGAGATTTCTTTAGTGGTCTGCACTTTCCACACAATGGCTGGAAAACAAGTTTCATGGAGCCTGAGTTAAAAGCTTTTCACCTTTGCCTCAGAAAAACTGATTTATGATAAAAAAAAGTAATATCTGAGCAACTGAGTATTACCACAGTATACCTGAGTGTTACCTGGAAAATAAGCGACAGGGTCTGACTTTTCTATACAGTATTTTGTAAAGTTCTTGGGTTTGGTGTTTTTTGTTTTGATTTGTTTTGTTTTGTTTTTATACTAGATGGAGTTAATTTGCTAGAAATGTGGAAGTTCATTTGAGGTAACATTTCTGAGTTTGTTTCATTTTAGTTCATTCCTTAGTTTTCAGAAAACAACAGATATTGAGGTACATGAATAAAGAGAATATTTGAGGCAGCAATGAAAAAAAAACCAGCTGCGTTCCATTTCGGAATTAGGAGTTTTAAAAAGACAAGCAATTAAAATCTGTTCTAAAGTGCTGAGAAATAAGGTTTCTGGTTATTAAATCTAGAGTTGAAACTATTTTTTTAAAAATTATTGTTCCACAACTCATAGTCTACTGAAAACACGCTTGAAGCTAACATTCCTTTATGCAGAAGGTGAAATGGTGATATTCATTGGAATGTGACCTTCAGAAGTGTGTATTCAGGTATTTTCTTTACTCTCATTATTTTATTTTCTCATTAGTTTATTTCTTCTTTCCTTTTGTTCCCTCCCTCCCTCTCTCTCTCTTCCTTTCTTGCAGGTTTTTACACTCTCAGACAGAATTCTATCATGCCTGCAATTCTGGCCTTTAACTGGCAAATTGGGCCAGCAAGAGCGTGAAGGATTTCGTCCTTGGATTGGATCCAAAATATGATTCTCAGATCTCAGCTTCCTGAGTAGCTGGGATTTTCACTCTTGCAAAAATAGATGTCCTCCTAGCAAATGTTCTTTGTCTGGCATTACAGGACACCTATCTGCTGCTTTCCTTTAGTTGCTAATAAGTAACTCCCTTGAAGCCTATAGACTGATCTGCAGAATCATGCTACTGAAGTAGGAAATAAATTAGGTAAATTGTGGTCTTTGGCAAATCAAACTTCCATAGTTCACTATTAGTTCATCATTATTTCTTCTCCATTCCAAAATCAGGGTGCTTTTTATTTCTGCTGGGATTCTAGCTTAATTTGGATTAAAATTATCCTATAATCCATTGGGATTTACTTTGTGAGAAATAAACTCTTGAAAATAGACTATAAAATAACTTTTTCACAGATAAACTGTTCCATATCTTGTTCTTTTTGGCTCTAGGACAAACTCCCCCCCCTCAACCTTTTTCTCAAGTCTACTAATTCTCGAAAAAAAAACCAAAAATCCAACAACCCAAGTATTTTTTTTTTGCTTCCTTTTTCCTTCCCTAGTGATATATAAGCTCTTGCTTTTTTCCAAAACCTCCTTCCAGGGGAGGGTACTCTAAGGCTAAGTCTGGTGTGGGTTCCTGTTCCCAGGAAAGAGGAGGCTTTAGGATTAATTTTTGTCCCATGCTCCATGATTTCTTTTTTCTTTTCTTTTTTTTTTTTTTTTGACAGTCCTGGGATTGGGCTCAGGGCCTGAGCACTGTCCTTGGGCTTTCTCAAGGCTAGAGCTCTACTACTTGAGCCACAGCACCACTTCTGGCTTTTCTCTATGTATATGATACCACGAAATAGAACCCAGGTGGTTATGCATGCTAGGCAAGCACTCTACCACTAGGCAGAACTCCCACCCAAACCCAAGTATTTTTATAACATTCATGCTCTCTCTTTAAATAGTGATGCACACCTATTTTCCCTAAAAGAAGCAACTGTTTTACTTCATTTTGGTATTCTCTTATAATAGAAATCAAAGGAACATTGTGTGTGTGTGTGTGTGTGTGTGTGTGTGTGTGTGTGTGTGTGTGTGTGTGTGCGGGTGTGTGTGCGGGTGTGTGTGTGTGTGTGTACACGCCAGTCCTAAGGCTTGAACTCGGGACCTGGGTACTGTCCCTGAGCTTTTTCTGCTCAAGACTAGTGCAATACCACTACAGCCATAGTTCTACCTCTGGCTTTTTGCTGGTTAATTGAAGATAAGAGTCTCATGGACTTTCATGCCCAGGCTGGCTTTGAACCACAACTTTCAGATCTCAGCCTCCGGGCTAGCTAGGATTGCAGGTGTGTTCCTTGAACCTGGCAAGGAACATTAATGTTAAGACTATACACTTCACAGTTTCTATTTCCAAATGACTCCAGCAGACCTCACGCTTGTGATCAAGGTGACCTTACTTTGTATTCCACAGCTTGACTCAAAGCAAGCTCTCAGCACAGTCCCCTCCTGTTGCTTTCCAAGTTAGAAGAGATTAAACTAGTGGCAACACAAGTTTCTGCTCTCTGCTACTCTTTTAGAAGATGACAGCTGGATGAAGAAGTAATATACATGATAAGCTGGTAAGCTGAGGGTCTGTGACACACAGTGTCTGCTGATGGCATAAAACACCAGATTCTTGTTCTTTTACATTTCCTTTCTTCTTTTAAAGAATTCTTCACCAGGTGGTGACCATCACCATCAGTATATTTACCATTTTATTTATAGGCACAAAATCTTGGGCTTCTTTGCCATTTGTGTAGTACAATTTGTGCAAAATAATTTATGAGGGAGCTATCTTTCAGCTTCTCCTACAGATATTCTTTACTCTCTCACCTCACTGCTTTCTCCAGACCAGGTAGTACAAACACTATTGATGGAAAGAAGACTGTTCACTTCTGCTAGAAGTTGGCTCTAGGATTCTACAAGCTGCAACAGAGAATTGCTATAGTTTCAGCTGATGTGTTTCTAGCCTATGGTATGATTGGGAGGGATTGTATTTTCCGAAGGTAGAAACTAGTGAAAGGAAGTCAGCTCATTGGAGAAAGGCTCTTGAGTGGGACTGGGTGAGTCCAGGCCATTCTTCTACAGGTGCCATGAAATTAGCAGCACCTCTTCCATTTGGTCCTATCACAATGTACAATGGCACCATGCTGCCACAGGGACAAACCAGCAGGGCTAAGAGACAGTTGACTGAAACCTGAAACTGTGAGGCAAAACCAGGCTTTCCTCCTTTGAACTTGATTCAGGTATTTTGTCACAGTGACTGACACAGGAGTTTGTTCCTGTGCCATCTGCTAACCCTTCTCCAGTTGCTTAAGGACACAATATTTTTCTAATTAAAAAAAAAAGAGAAAGGGGAAAAAGAAAAAAGGAAGGAAGAAAAGAAGGAAGGAAGGAAGGAAGGAAGGAAGGAAGGAAGGAAGGAAGGAAGGAAGGAAGGAAGAGAGGAAAAAACAAAAGAGGAGAAAGAGAAGGAGAAAGATGAAGATGAAAAATTAGTTTAGTTGAGTCATAACCCTTAAATACGCTCCATCACATCTAAGTGTTTGCTTTAGCTTTAGCTTCTTCTCTTTCACAGCTTGGTGTCTTTGTCAGTTGGCTTTGGCAGCTTCTTTCTGACCTATTACAGGAACCCACAAGCTGACGGTTCATTAAAGGAAAAATACAGTCCACACATATCTAGCCTCAGCTGAAGCTTATGGTTCATTTAGGTAGGATTATTGGTAAAGGTATTGGTGATAACACAAAAGTCCATGAAATTTAGCTAAACATTTAAAAAAAGGAAGAGGCTTGTTTAAATGAATGCTGAATTTCAGCTAAATTTTGTCTGCCTAGGAGCAAATAAATATTGTCTTTGCAACTTAATTGCATCTCCTATTTAAAAAAATATATGTCAGCCCAGAGGAAGCTTTGGATCGGAGAGCATCACTTGCCACAGAACACCAGAGCAGAACTCAGAACTACAGAAAGGCTGTTGGCATTTGGGGGTACCATAAATACACTGGGTACTGATAGCATGAGATGAAAACTCTCCAGAAGAGATGTTTTGCAACCTACAGCCTTAAAGGAGGAGATGGTAATGGAAACATCCATCAAGGGAGGAAAGGGTATTTAGAAAATGGCGCTTTGGACACAATTCATCATCCTATCAGAGACAGCGATGTTAGACAGCTAAAGAGGTTTGTCGTGGTAAAGTGCTTTCACTGAGACTCCTGTAGAAGATGATGTGGGCAACTGGGAATTTCTCCATACTGCACCCAAAGAGGATGGAATACAACTCACATGGACACACAGATGCCTGTGGCTTGTCAAATATGATTCATGTTTTAATTCCTTGAATTAAGGAGCATTTTTTTTCTTTTTTTGAGTTCTAATGACTAGCTTTAGCTCCACCTCTGCTTTTTCAATAGCATATGAACTTGCTATTACTTTGAGTTAAATATGAAATGAAGTCTTCTCTAAATGTCACTATAGTTTATAAGTTTTCCATGTAAAAAAAGAAAAGGTGTTAATTAGAAATATCAAAATGATTGTAGAAAAGTCTTCATAATAGGACCTTTTCAGCTTTGTATTTTCCCAAAGGAAGAAAAACACTGAAGTGCTTGCTATGCCATTAAATGCTATCAATTTCAATACAAGTATCTCAATAAAAATAATTTCTTTTGTTTTTATGGAGCTTTTTCCTCTTTTTACAGTTCTTTCATATCTTTTATTGCATTCGATCCCTTTATATGAATCTTCAAAAAGTGGAACAATTCTCTACTCTGCTGACTAATTGTTCTTATAAGTGATTGAATGAATTTGGGAGGGGGAATTTATGAAATATAAAATGGAAATAGGCTGGTGATGATTACATACCTGTAATCTTAGATACTCAGAAAGCTGGGATCTGAGTATCTGTGTATCTGGAAGCCAGATACACAGGAAAGCCTATGGCAATCTTGTCTTCAATCAAGCAAAAACTCAAAGTGGAGCTGTGAATGAAGTGATATAGCACCAGCCTTGAACAAAACCATTAAGGGACAGTGTGCAATTCGAGTTTAAGCACCAGTGCTGGCACAAAAATATAAAAACAAAACAAAATAAAATAGAAACAGGTACATTATTTTGCCATCATTCCAATGGAGCCTTAGTCATGTTGGACCCTGAGTGGACAGGAAGAAGCAATAGCTGAGAAACCATAGTTTTGGAGAACAAGACTGCTGGGCACAGATCCTACCATTAGAGAGGATCCTTTCCTACAAGACTCACAGAGATGGAACAGTCATTTCGCCACAAAGTAGGGTGCCAGAAAGGAGATTTTGTTTTCAATCTCTATAAGAAATTCATCTCAAAAAATCTTTCATCTCAAAAAATGCAACTATAACAATGAGCCAAACATGACGTTAAATGCTAGAGTTTTCAACCTTTCTGAATTGAATTTGATTTTTAATATAAAATATCACACAGTTACAGCAATGTTTACAATTCAACTATTTGATGACTGGTAGAATAATAAAGACAATATTCTCTTATCATTTACCGATCATTCATTATCATTTTATAATAACATACCTTTAAGTAATCATATCATCATCATCATCATCATCATCATCATCATCATCATCACATGTGTTCTGGGTAAATGAACCTGAATTGTCTGTGCCTAGCTAACATACAGATTCTTAGACTCTCTGAGGTCTTCAACAAAAACGTTGTCCTTACTGACAGTTGATAGAGGTGATAGTTGCATAACATTGTACATATTCTAGAAACCACTGCATTGTACACTTCAAAAAGTTAGAACTTCTAAAAAATATTTTAATTGCATTTTGCTGTCAGGATAATGTATAGAGGGTTTACAGTTACATTCATCAGGTAATGGGTACTTTACTTCTCAAACTTTGATACCCCTTCTCATTTTTGCCTCCCTTTTCCTCTCCCCACCCCCTCACAATCATCTTGTTTTTCCGCTTCCCTTCCCTATTTCAAATAAACAAATAAGCATATATACGTACACCAGGTAACAAAGTCAGATACAGTAACCACATGAAGTTAATCATAAGTGGAAAAAAGAAAATAATTAACATCACATAGTACATTAACAACAACAATCACAAAAAGGTAAAACTTTAAAAAATATATCTTAATTGTAAATAATAGAAGGGTTACATTATATTCACCAGATAGAAGGTGCATTTATTAACAATCATTGCTAACCTCATGTTTTTGTCCCCATTCCCTTCCCCCATCCCCACCTCTCATCTTGTTTTCCCCCTTCCCTATCCTATTTCAAATAAACAAATAAATATATATACAATATATCAGATAACAAGGTGAAATACTGTAACAATATGAGATAACCAAGGCACAGAAAAACAGATGAGAAATAACATAGTTATTTATTAAGGACAACAGTCACACCTTATATGGCTCTTGTTTCTATATCTTGGAGGTCCTTTCATTTAGCCTTATCCTTTATGGCCTTATGTATCTAGGTTTTGCCGTATTGTAAACCTCTGCTAGGAGAGTTAAAGGTTTATACTAATTATGACAAATGAGGGAAACTATTAAGCCTATGTTCCTTTGAGTCTGGCTTTCTTCACTTAATATAATTTTTTTCTAAGTCTTTCCATTTCTTTATACATGAGGCGATGTCATTCTTTCTGATGGCAGCTTAGAATTCCATTGTGTATAAATACCACATCTTGTTGATCCACTCATCAACTGGTGGGCATCTGGGTTGGTTCCTACCTTCGCTATGGTAAATAGTGCTGCAATGAACATCATTGTGCTAGTAGATTTAGTATGTCCTTGTTTCTGGAAGATTGGGTAAATGCCAAGTAGTGGAATTGCTGGGTCATAGGGGACCTCTATGTTTAGTCTTTTGAGGAACCACCATATTGCTTTCCATAGTGGTTGAAGGAGTTTACACTCCCACCAACAGTGTAGTAGTGATCTCTCCTGGCCACATCCCCTCCAGCATCTGCTGTTATTAGATTTTTTGATCCTGGCCATTCTCACTGGAGGGAGGTGGAATCTTAGAGTTGTTTTGATTTGCATTTCTTTTATGACCAGAGATGTCGAGCATTTCTTCATGTGTCTATAGGCCATTATTATTTCTTCTTCAGAGAAGACTCTCTTTAAGTCTTTGGCCCAACTTTTAATGGGATGGTTGTTTCTTTAGAGATTAGTTTTGGAGTGATTCAATTTTTTGAGCTGTTGATATATTTTAGATATGAGGCCTTTGTCTGTTGTATGGTTAGTGAAGATCTTCTCCCACTTTGTGGGCTTTCTATTTAGCTTCCTAGCTATGTACTTTGCCATAAAAAAGCTCTGCAGTTTGATGCAGCCCTACTTATCCAAACTGTGTTTGATTTGCTGTGTTTCTGGGTCTTTATTAAGAAAGTTGTGACCTGTGCAAAGGAGATCTAGTGTATCTCCTATTCTTCTTGTAAAGTTTTCAGTGTATCTGCTTTTACCTTGAGGTCTTTGATCCATTTGGAGTTAATTAATTCTGGTGCAGGGTGACATAGAAGGATCCAACTTTAGTTTTCTGCAGGTGCTTAACCAGTTCTGCCAGCACCACTTGTTGAAGAGGCTGTCTTTCTTCCATTCTATTCTTTTGGCTCCCTTATCAAAGATAGGTCTGTGGGTTGATTTCTGAGTCTTTAGTTCTATTCCATTGGTCCTCAGGCCTGTCTTTTGCCAAAAAAGGTAGAACTTTTATGGAATGATGATTGTATCAATTCACAATTTTAGCAGGTTAATGTAGATTTAGTATAAATGTATTTTACTATACAGTATATTTAATAGAAATCAATAAATAGGGAAATAGAAATATTCGATATACTCTTCAGGGAGAAAATGAGAAAGCTGTATATGTATAAGTGGAGTTATAAAAGAAGAATGGAGAGATAGCAGGACAAGATTAGTGTGGAAGGGGTACAAGAAGGCCTCAAATATGTAATAGTAATGCTTTCTCACTAAGGAAACAACATATTCTGAATCGTATCAGTAATAAAAATGAAATCTGCGGGTAGACACAGTATAGTTGATCAGAAACACCAGAAGAGAGATGACAAATGTCCTATATAGAGACAAAAGATTTCCTAAAAAGAATAAGTATTGCCAGGTGATGGAAACAACCCAGATGCCCTACCACAGATGAATGGATACAGAAAATGTGGTATATATATATATATATATATATATATATATATATGTATATACAATGGAATTCTGCATAGCCAACAGACAAGATAAAATAATGGCATTTGCAGGGAATTGGATGAATCTAGAACCAATCATGTTGAGTGAGACAAGTCAAGACCAAAGGAACAAAAGGCGCATGGTATCTTTAATATGTGGCTATTAGATCCAAACAGTACAAGAGCGAGGACTCATTATTTGCATACCCAATGCTATGGACATGGTATTGGAAATATAAACATAACTACATAGACATAAAAACCTATGACTCTATAGACATATGATTTATTTCATAAATTAATATGTATCTATGATATATAAACCCTAAGCCTAATTTTGATTATACTTCTAAAAACTAAGTGCCAGTGATTGTATATAGATTCCCATCTTGAACACTTGTTTGTTAAACATATCATTTGAAATATGATGTAAAAATCAGTGTTAATAAATTCTTTAATTTAAAAAAATATTTACCAAGAAAAAAAGAATAAGTATTAAAATGGCAGTTAGGCATTGAAGACACATTTAGATGTATAACCTCTTTGTTAAATGATAACTCCTTTACTCAACTACTTAAAGATAAAAAAATGTAAAATCACCCAAAAATTAAAATAATTATAATTGGTTTCCTAAGAAAGAATATAATAAAAGCTAGAAAACACACAGACACCCTTAAGTTAGTGACAGAGAATAAAAATCTACAATATATACTTGGTGAAAAGTCCTAATATTTATGTAAAAATAAAATACTTTCAGAAAACAGTTAAATAACCAATGCTTTTTTTTCCTTTGGCAAGAGTGGTAGTTTCTTGAACTTTAATTCGGAGCCTTTGCTCACTAGGTACTATTGCTCAAGCCATGCACCCAACATAATAACCAGTCTTTCTAAGAGACTATTAAACACATTTTGTGGTATCAAATGAACTTGTTTATGACCAAATAAATAATTTCATTAATTTATCTAATAACAACTCAATAAGAAAAGTAAAAATTATGTCTAATTTGTGGTATATTTATATCTATGTGTGTATTCTATGTTAGAAACAAAAATTTGCTACAGAATAACATAGAAGTTAGAGGGGACTGATCATGGAGGAAAATCACTGGAGTTCTTCATACTTGATTATACAGTAGGAAATGACAAGGCTCAGTTGAAGACTGAGTACCAACAGACTAAAAATAGGACATATAAATTCTAACTGCAGAAAGGAAAAAAGTGAGATGAGAATAAAAAAGCCCCCTACAATATTTCATCCGTCAAAAATATTGATAATTTGTTATTACCCCCGGGCTCTTGGATTAACCCAGCAATTGTAGTAGCCTGGGCTGAATGTAGTTATTCCAAATAGAATTGCTTCTGTGATCGCAAGCTGCTGGTTCCTGGGATAGCTCATCTCTGATGTAGCCTCTCCTTTCACCCTATAAGAGCTCACCTGACTTGTGTACATGACAACTGGGTAAGTTCTAATAGGGTAAGTGCAAGGCCTTTGGAAGCCTATGCTACAGCTTTGCAAGCTTTCTATAAATGTCTAGATCATAAATATTTTATCCTTTTGGAGCCATAAGGTGACAGCTACTCATCACCACTGTTCTGTCTAAAAACCCAAGCCATCAATATCTGATTTGTAAATACATGAATCTGGATGGGTTCCAGTAAGACTTTATTTATAAAATTAGTCAGATATCCAGACATGGCCTGTGGGCTGTAGTTTGTTGACTGTTGGCCTTGACCTAGAACGGGCATAGTTTCTCTTTTGCTTCTCAAGTAAATGCAGTTCATATTACCCAAGGAATTCCTTCACAGGGAGAGAAATAATTGCATCCACTTTTGACAATCTATCATAATTTCAATAAATCACATGTCAAGAAAAGAAGGGGAAAGCCCACAGGAAAAGTGGAAATAAATGTAAAGCAATATTAAAAAAAGACAAGCATGATATTATTCACAACTTCACAGTAAGTGTGAAGAGAATTATCGCTTGACTTAAAGCTGTGCAACAAAAATTGTTCAAATGGCACATTTGGAATATTAGAATCCATCATCATCTTGAGAATGGGGTGGGGAATTCTAGTTCATTTCTCTTGGTAATTAACTGGGGGAGAAATCCAACATGTAAAGAGCTGAGGTTCTCACACAACTTGCAAATCTATTTCTGGATATATATTATAAAGTTATTCTTATATATGCGCATTAAGGATATGGCAAGGTGATTTGCCCAAGTATTATAAATGAAGTAAAAGACTAGAAATAGCCACAGTAGGTCAAAGGCAGAAGGAGCAAAGAAAAGATGAATGAGGCCAGTAGTGTAGTCTGACATAGAAAAAAATGATGAACTCTTAGCCACCTAGATGAACTAAGAAACATGAGATACAAAGTGCATTGCCAACGAATTCCATTCCCTTCATGTTCAAAACAAGCAGCACTCACCAGCGATTTCTGTAGGCTAATCATCTACCTGGTAAGACCATAAAGAAAGTGTTGGCCTTTGTAGTTTCAGGATGGGAGTGGATAGTAGGTACATGAAGAAGGTGTCACAGACAACTCTTCAAAAGGTTCTCCATGTTATTTCTTTCCAATATAAACTGAGCAGGCTTTGCTAACTCTTCTCCTTGTCCTCTCATTCCATTCATTGCATAATATATACCCTGAAATCATCTTGATGGAGAGATGTTATGCTGGTTATGCTGCCTGTGACAGATGAATCCATGAGTTTCATAGATAAACATTTTCCTTTCCCCTGGCAATTTTGCTATATAGAAAGTAGAAGTTGTCTTTCATTCTACCAGACTGAGAGATTTTAAGTGCTATTTCAAAGTCTTATGATTAATGATAATTATACTCAATAGAATTTGACTTCTATTCTTTTTTTTTTTCGCCAGTCCTGGGTTTGAGCTCAGGGCCTGAGCACTGTCCTTGGACTTTCTTTTTTTCCCCCATATATTTTTAATGTAATTTTAATTGATAGAATTGTTACATTATATTCACTAGATAGAAGGTGCATTTCTTCACAAACATTGATACCCTTTCTCATGTCTTGGTCCCCGTTTCCCTCCCTCCACTCCTGCCCCTCATCTTGTTTTCTTCTCTTCCCTATCTGATTTCAAAAACACATATATACAGTCCTTGGACTTTCTTAAGGCTAAAGATCTACCACTTGAGCCTCAGCACTACTTCCGGCTTTTTTATATGTATGTGGTACCAGGGAATCAAACCCGGGTCTTTGTGCATGCAAGGCAAGCACTCTACCATTTGGTTTAGTAGATATGGCCTATGCTAGTAGATTGATGTATGTTTAGGGAAATCTTTTTCCAGTAAAATTCACGATATTTCCCCCTGAGTTCTCACATGATTTATATCTTCAAAAATGTTAAAATAATCTTTTTAAAAAAGGGAGAATGATTCCTGTGGGGCACTATTATTTGGTCCCAAATCACAACCTTATTACTAGTTGCGTGGTTTGAAATAAGTTCTTTGAAAATTAAATATAACAGAATTACCCAGTAATATTAGTAATCCTTTGTATAAGGTTTTAAGGAAAGTTCTAGGTTTGAAAGGGGATTTGAGACCTAGAAATCAAGTACAAGTTAAGAATGTACAAAGAAAGTACAAAATTTGGGAGAGCTTTCATATTAATAATAGAGGAGCAGTCTTTAAACTTGTAGTCTCAAGACTTGTTACAACCCTAGAAATAAAGGACCCAGAGAATCTTTGTTTTCTGTGTTATTTTTGTTAACATTTATTTGGAAACAATACTGAGCAACTAAAAATATATGTGTGTGTTTAAAATAACCACCTACTCTGAAATGAATATAAATGGCATGTTATAGAAAGTGATATTGGTGACTGTTTTTTTACATTTCTTTAGTGTCTGGAATAACAGAGGACAGCTGGTTTCTCATACTTTGTTTGCAGACAATCTGTTGTGATTTTAAGTCTTGCAGTCATTGGAAAATACGGTACGCATTAGAGAGAATTCATCTGAAAAATAAGAGTATCATCTTGGTCTTGGCATTGTGAGAAACTCTGAAAGGATCTTTGGGGTGTACATATCACACCCTGAAACACATTGTTGCAGAGTATGTAAGAGTTGAACAGAGAAGATGCAAGTTGAGTAGATTGGTTTAAACCTTGTTTTTTCTACTTTTTAGACCTCTGGGCTATATGTTTGCTGGAGCCTCCTCTGGCTGGAGCATTCACCCATTTGTGTGTGTGTGTGTGGTGTGTGTGTGTGTGTGTGTGTGGTGTGTGTGTGTGTGTGTGTGGTGTGTGTGTGTGTGTGTGTGTGTGTGTGTGTGTGTGATCCCGTCTTATTCTTCAGATAAGCTTCCTTGGCTATGCATTGAAAGCAAAGACCTCTTGTTGTCTGGTGTCATAACACTCAGCAATCTTTTTTTTTTCCGACATGTAATCATATTCATTTGTTTGTTGGCATACTGTCTGCCTCACCCTCCAATAAACATGACACTCAGGGACTTAGACAGTCAAGCCCCTGATTGTTTTGCTCACCATTGTATTTCCAGAAAATTATCCTTCCTTTTGTTTTTCTTTGTCTCATATTCTGCCACACCATCAGCAGACCTTGTTGACTTCAACATCAAACCAAATCCAAAACCACTTCTCTCTTCTTCTACCTTGCTACTTTGATCCTGGCACAAAACATTCAGAAGACTTTATCTATTACAAGGCTTTTAAAATAAGCTATTCATTTCCCTTTCCTCGTGTATTAATACTTCTATTCAACAATTTAAATGATCCAAGTAAAAAAAAATTCCATTTCTTGCTCAGAACTTTTGGTAGCATCCAATCATCCTTACTCAATATAATCTAACTCTTTTCCATCTTTACCTAAGCCATAATGATCCCCTGTTTCTCCTCAAATTCATCAAGCTTCTTTGAGGCCTTTGTACCACTGAATATGTCAACTTCAAGAAAATATTAGTCAGATTTCACTCATTTCTATGAAAGCATGGAAAAATCATTGTGTTGGTCATAAAAGCCTAACCTGGCAAAGGAAAGTGCATGCCTTGTTTAGTTTGGTTTAGTAGATATGGCCTATGCTAGTAGATTGATGTATGTTTAGGGAAATCTTTTTCCAGTAAAATTCACGATATTTCCCCCTGAGTTCTCACATGATTTATATCTTCAAATGGATGCCATCATCAGGGAAACTGATCATCTCTGAGGCACTTGGTTCTGCTGTCACTTCCCAATACAGAGAAATGTATCTGGTACTTAATGGGAGCTGTTCAAAGAGCTGTGCAAGATTCTTGGAAACTATGGCCTTCTCTCTTCTGCTTTCCTATCTATTGGTACCTAAATGATTATTCATTAAAATATGCTTATTTTTAATGCAAAATATTAACATTTAGTATTCAATATACACTAAGAGAGTGCAATTTATATGATTGGTAAATAAGATTTAAAACATTTCATTATTTCAAATGAACAAGTAGCCATAAGACAACTGAAAAGGGTTTTAGTAGTCTTTCCTAAAAGCTCAGGTTCATTTCCTAAAAGTTCTGGTTCATTGTTTCCATAAAAGGATTTTTGTTCTCTATCTTTTTTTTTTTTCCATACAGGAGCTCCTCAAGAAAGCACAAATCTTTTTTTTTCTTTTTTTACCAGTTCTGGGGTTTGGACTTAGGGCCTGAGCACTGTCCTTGGATTTTCTCCAGGCTAGAGCTCTACCACTTGAGCCACAGCACCACTGCCAGCTTTTTCTATGTATGTGGTACCAAAGAATGGAACCCGGGTCTTCATGAATGCTAGGAAAGCACTCTACCACTAGGCCAAACTCCTGGCCCCAAGAAAGCACAAATCTGAATACCTCAGATAGGGTTTTCACCACAAAAATCCATAAGGAAATAAGGCCTTGGCCCCTCAGTCAGTGCTTTTAGAGTCAATAATACAAATGCAGAATCACTAAGGGAGTTCTCGTCCACCAATGTAAAGAGAAGGCAATGTTTATGATGGACTATTTTCTCCAAAGGAGAAGACGCCCATGGCACTAGTGTAAGTACTCCATGGATAAATCCAACTAGGAGACCTTAAAACCCTGTTAGGTGGATACAGTCTATTATAGAGGGTTATGACCAGAGCTACAAATAGAAGTGACTCCGTAGACATGTGATCTTGTCTGTCTGTATACCTTCATTTTTTGCAATGATATATGAAAGATGTATGGCTGTCAATCTGTCTGAGTTCAGGAAACCCAGCTCCTCTAATGATGACCTGTCAACTTGCATATATTAATCAAGTCACCTCTGTAAGGACCTTTGCATAAAGCCATCCATCTTGCTGCAAGCAGTATTTTCTTCACACATTCTATGGATGGAGTATGTCATCCTTGCGACACTACAGCATGTAAAAAAATAAATAAACGAACTTCTAACTTCATTTCTGTGTGTCCAGCGATTGCTTATCATTTCAGATCCAGCTTTCTGGACATGTCCTCTCAGGAAGCCTGTTGGCGAAGTGAAGCTTATTGCCCGTCTTGGAACTGCATGTTTTTCTCTTGACCTTGAGCCTGTCTTTGTTCTATTAGTCATTTGAAGCTGGGTGTACATTTTCCCTGTAGGCAGTGGCTCTCTGGTCACCATCAATGATTGCTTTCCTTCAAAGGCCTTGCTCATCAAGCAGATGTTTAGCAAGTAGGAAGAAGTAAATGTAAAAAAAAAAAGTGAAATGAATGAATGCATCATTGCTATAATAGTTTAGAATTAAGTGTCATTTTCTCATTTGAATAAACTCTCTTTGATTTAGCTTTGGGAAGAAATTTATGCAGAAGCCCTGTGGCTCAGTAGATAAAGTTAGGTCTGGAAGTTGGGAGATAATTATTGCTCCTCATTTACTAACAACCCCGAGGAGAAAATACTTCACTTGTCAAACTTCTCCTGGAACAGTAAATCTGAAAGAGTTCCAAAAAGACATCTAGTCTGTTTCTCATCACACACAGCAGGAAGGATTTGTGTAGACTGGTACTGTACATTCATGTTAGTGCAGAGCTAGAACATGCTTCGTGACCTAACCTGTAATAACAGTGGCCTCGGTGGACAATTGGTTGGCAAGAAGTTCAAGGGAACTATCTTCTGTTATGGAAATATACTCAGTTTTTTCTTTTTTTAATGAGGGAGTTTATTAGCATTTATTTTTACATCATATTTCAAATATGTTTAACAAACAAGTACTTAAGAAGGGACTCTATATACAATCACTGGCACATAGGTTTTAGAACAATTAAGATTAAGCTGAGGGTTTGATTGTCACAGATACATATTAACATGTAATAAAACATTATGTCTTTTCATTGATTTATATTTTATTATCTTTTTTATTGTAATTAATAGAGAGGTTACAGTTCTATTCGCCAGACAGAAGGTGTATTACTTCTCACACATTGATATCCCTTCTCATGTTTTTGTACCCATTTCCCTCCCCCCACTCCTCCACTTATCTTGTTTTCCTCCCGTCCTTTCCTATTTCAAATAAACAAATAAACAATATATACAATATACCAGGTAACAAAGTAAGATACTATAATATGAGATTAACAAAAGGGCAACAAGGCGAGAAATAGCATAGTACATTAAGAACAACAATCATACATTATAATGCTCTTGTTTCCATATCCTGGTGGTCCTTTCATTTAGCCTTATCCTACATGACCTTATGAGCTATTGTAATCCTCTGCTAGGAGGATCCTAGCTGTGTACAAATTACTACAAATGAGGGAAACCATTGAGCCTATGTTCCTTGGGGTCTGGTTTACTTCACTTAATATGACTTTTTCCAAGTCATTCCATTTCCTTACAAATGGGGCGATGGCCATTCTAACTGGAGTGAGATTCTACCTCACTCCAGTTGTTTTGATTTGCGCTTCTTTTATAGCCAGAGATGTCGAGCATTTCTTCATGTATCTATAGGCCATTTTTATTTCTTCTTCAGAGAAGTTTCTCTTTAAGTCTTTGGCCCATCTTGGTTTTATCAAGATGGTCATTGCTAGGGTATAGGCACATGTAAAAATTCCTCCAGACTCATCTAAGACTAACATTTTAGTGAATATGGCATTATACCTCAGAAAACAATGACATTGTACACCTTTCACCTTTTTCTTGTTACAGCATAATATATATTTAGTAAAAATTCTAACATACCAGAAACAAAATAAAACCTAGAAAATCAATATCTCTCAAAATGCCACTCCCCAGAGAGAAAACCTAGTTAAAAATTTATTATACCCATGTTACATTTTTATATTAAAAATAGCTCTTTTAAGAGTATAAAAGGCTAAACTTTGTCTCCTGGCACAGAAACACTAAAAAATAGCATGAGGTCTTGGAAATGTTAAGTGGTCTTTTCTACAAAGAGACAGTCTCTTACTTTTCAAACAACCAGAACTCCTTAGGGTCCTCGTCCAAGTTGACTTTGCTTCATTGTTTGTTTTTGTTTTTCAGAGTTTGGGACTTGTCTGCTTTTCAGACTCCACCAGTCTTCCCACCCTGTGCCTCTGCCACTTCTGGTACATTATGTACTTAAAATGAAGTACCACCATTTCTTCCATCACTGAAGATCTTAAAGCAGATTCCTGTGACTGCTCTGCTTCATAGAGTCATTATTAAACACTATGAAGGATGAACAAGGGTGATACATGAGTAACCAATCCAGGTAATCAGGTAACCCAGTGTCAGGGTGCTGGAAACACATTCACCTTTATATTTTTTCCTGATGACAATGCTGTGGTAAGATTTGAGACTCCCTCACACTACCATTCTTATCAGCAGCAGATAAGCACCTTATTTATTTACTCGCAAGGATCACTAAGTTAGGATAGGGATATAAGGATAGATACTAACCTGTCTACTTGTGCTTCAAACTTCTCAACTCTTGCTCTTCCCTTCTGTTCCTTCTCTGATCCACTCAGTCATTACATGGGATGGAGAAAGGAGGTCAGAGACCGTAACACCTGATCACAACCACACCTAAAGAAGTGCTTAAGAGGACATAGAATACCAAAAAATCACTGATAGCAAATGACTATTACCAACCCCTAAAATAGGAAAATGTGGCTCAGTTGATGAATAAACCTTAAGTTATGAGGATGAGTAAGATGCACATAATTTCAAAATACCAATTTACAAAATATGCATTAATGAAAAATGGAGAGAGCAGCTTTTCACCGGATAAGCCTAGCACCCTTTAATGGAGACATCAAAATGGACACTAAAAGTAATTGGCCAGGGGGCCCACTTGTTCATTTTTCTAATCTTAGCTAAGCAGGAAGCTGAAATCTCAAAGATTGAGGTTTGAAGTCTGCTTAGGCAGAAATTTCCAAAATAACCAACAAACTACAGTCTTCAAACTTGTCAGATGTGACTCACATGGTAGATCATCTTTCATGAGCAAGCAAGCTGAAGGAGCTTGAGGCACTGAGTTCAAACCCCAGTAGTAGGAAAAGAAAGCAATGTGTCAAACTGAAAATCATATGTTACCTCTTCAGTGATGAATGGGAAAGTTCACAGTATTACTTTTGTAATATGTCTGCCACAGATCAAGATCCAACATATAATCTGAGGAAACATCAGAAGCCTAAATTAAAGGGTATTCTACACAATAGCCAGACCCTAATAGTCAAAAGATTCAAGGTCCTGAAAGTGTTCCTGGAAGAAATAATTTTAAAAAATACTTGTGTGATTCTGAATTGTTTGCTTTTATATACAGGACAATATTATAACAATTGGTGAAATTTCAATAGGACATAAGAAACAGTAGCAATTTATGATTGCCATTTGTCTAGTTTTTTGTTGTTTTGGAGATTTTTTTCTTCTGGTGCCAGGGCACTATTCCTAAGCCTTTTTGTGCTCAAGGCTACTGCTCTCTACCACTTGAACCACAGTGCCACTTCTGACTACTCAGTTTTTGTATTATTTTGTTTTGTTTTTTGCCAGTCCTGGGCTTGAGTTCAGGGCCTGAGTATTGTCTTTGGACTTTCTCAAGGCTAGCACTCTACCACTTGAGCCTCAGCACCACTTCCAGCTTTTTCCTATGTATGTGGTACGGAGGAATCGAACCCAGGTCTTTGTGCATGCTAGCCAAGCATTCTACCACTAGGCCAAACTCCTGGCCCCTGACTAGTTTTATTGGAAATAAGAGTCTGACAGATTTTCTTTCCTGGTCTGGCTTTGAACAGTGAGCCTCAGATCTCAGCCTCCTAAATAGCAAGGATTATAGACATGTGCCACTAGTGCCTGGTAATTGTCTAATTTTAATAGCTATATTACATTCATGTCAGATATTTTGGTGGATATTTTTGGAAATGTGACAAATTCATTTTGGAGTTAAAAGGTACCCTCATTTCTGCAAGTCATTCTCAAATAGTTCTGAGTATATAGCTTTTGCACTTAAAACTCTTCTGTAAGTTTGAGATTATTTTAAAAAATTAAAAATAATATTATCAGCAATGATTTTAAAATGTCAGTTTCACTCAACCTATCATTTTAAAACTTAAAATGGATGTGATCCTCATTCATAATATTCATAATATTCATAATATTAGCCCTTTCAACATCCTTGAAATTTTAGATTTGTCAACCTACTTCTCAGCTGTGTATTTGTAAACAGGTGACAGGCCCTTATAACTGTATGCAGCTGGAATATACAATACTGTGGAGATTGCTTATTTATGATTCTATTAAATGCTTGAGGTTTGAAAAAATATTTCCTTCAGATAAAGTTCTACTTTGGAGCAAAAATGGTCTTAAATCCCCCTTCCTTCTGGTCCTTTCCTTAGGACCATTTAAGAATCTACAAGTTTTTTTTTTCATGTGGAAGGAAGGGGATTATGGAGTATCATGATGATATTATTAGGTCCCATTTTATGCCTTGTACAATCCAGTGGTGTCACTATAGGACTTATTTGTTTCAGAGTTTGTTAGTCATGGGAACTTAGAAAGGAAGGTAAGTTCACAATACATATGTGAGACTGAAGGCTCAAATCTACTGCTCAAGGTTAGGGGTTGGGGATATTTAAGATAAATAAACAGGGTGAAATGTACATGAAACAACAAAAATGTACTCACATCTCAAAAAAAAAAGAAGCAAGTGGAAGGTGACTGGAGATAAAAAGTTCAGTAGTCGGTGCATTTGCAATCCATCTATATGGCTCTTCTTGGACATGGAATTAGCAAGGTTGGTGAGGGTCCTATTGCTTGAGCCACACATTTAGTCCTGTAATGACATCTTATGTGTACGTGTAAGGACACAATTCATAGCACCACGAGATCTTACATTTAAAAATTATCTAGTTGTCATACAAATTTAATTTTATATGCATTTTATGTATCATCACCATTGGAGTTTATGCATGGGAGCATTGTATTTGTTAAGGACAATGAAAAATGGATCCTAATGCTAATTCTTATTGATAATGAAAAGCCTCCAAGATACACCCAATTTCTTTTTTTCTTTCTTCTTCTTCCTATTCTTTTCCTCCCCCCCCCTCCTCCTCCTCCTCCTCCCCCTCCTCCCCCTCCTCCTCCTCCTCCTCCTCCTCCTCCTCCTTCTTCTTCTTCTTCTTCTTCTGCTCCTTCTGCTCCTTCTGCTCCTTCTGCTCCTTCTGCTCCTTCTGCTCCTTCTTCTTCTTCTTCTGCTCCTTCTGCTCCTTCTTCTTCTTCTTCTTCTTCTTCTTCTTCTTCTTCTTCTTCTTCTTCTTCTTCTTCTGCTTCTGCTTCTGCTTCTGCTTCTGCTTCTGCTTCTTCTGCTCCTTCTGCTCCTTCTGCTCCTTCTTCTTCTTCTTCTTCTTCTTCTTCTTCTTCTTCTTCTTCTTCTTCTTCTTCTTCTTCTTCTTCTTCTTCTTCTTCTTCTTCTTCTTCTTCTTCTTCTGTGGGTAATGGGCTTGAACTGAGCTGGGTGTTGTCCCTGAGATCTTCACCTCAAGGCTACAGCTCTACCCTTGAGCCAAGCCCCACATTTCATTTCAGTTAATTGGAGAGAGTTTCAGGTCTTTTTGTGCCTGGGATGGCTTTGAACCTTGATCCTCAGATCTCAGCCTCCTGCGTATCTAGGATTGCAGGCATGAGCCACCACATCTGGCAGATGCATTCAATTTCTTAGCAAAATTTTCTATAGGTAGACTATAAGAGCATCATCCTAACTTTTTATCAAATGCCAGGTTTAATGATGGAAAGAACAAGGAAAATGGTCAGGCAAAAGTGCATGTTGATATGGAAGGGAAATAATAGAAGCAATCCTATAGAGAATGTTTTAAGCTATTCACACCAACCGGAAGTCGATCTGTATGTATATGACCATTCTAAACTATGTCAGTGATGTTTCCCATTTGGAGGGCCCACAGCTCTGCCCCTGCATGGACAATTTGTTCAGGAATACAGATGGGTACTCACTCCTGCATGGGGAATCCTCAGGTGACAGGGTCGAACTCCTCTTCACCTCCACTTACCTCGTTAAGCCATTTGCCATTGACTTTCATGCCTGACATCTGAAGGTTCTTAGGGGTTTCCAGTAGAAGGTATTCCACAAAAGTCGATGTTCCGCTGTGCTGACTCAGAGCATAATATGGAATGATAAAAATCAAGTAAGACAAATGTCTCTTGAGAATGTGACAAATTAGCTCTGATTGAGTATGAAATTACATAAAGCTCCTTTGATATGGGTGACCATCTTTATTTTTGACTTGCTTTTTGCTTCACATTTTAATTTTGAAATACTTTCTCTTACTCAGGAAAATATTCTTTCTGGCTTCCCATACTTAAGCCAGCTAATGAATCATTTATAACTTGCCATTAACAGCCAAGTACTAATTTTTTACATCTAGACATAATCCTGTGTCTTTTTTAGTCATACTGCCTAGGAGTTGGCACCACTTTGGGATACCTCTTAAATTCCCAGAATCTGAACAAAAATTAAAGAATAGAACTTAAACTTAAAACTGAAAACTTTATTATGGGGAGAAACCAACTGAAAAATTTTAATAAGTAGTTGGTGAAAGAATAACATATATTTGGGAGTTTACTAAGGAATTTTAAAAATCAAAACTGAGTGTTTACATCATATTTCAAATGTCATGTTCTGTAATCAAGTATTTAAGTAAAAAAATCTCTACATGCAATCACTGGCACATAGATTTGAGAACATAATTAAAATTAAGCTGAACCTTTGTATGTCATAAATGCATATCCATCTAAATATCCATATGTGTCTATAGAATATATATCCTATCATAGACCTATATGTCTGTATAGATATATTTATGTCTCCAAAATCAAGTCAACAACCTTGACATGATATTGAGTCATTGCTTGTGTATTGTTTAGATCTAATACCTACATATCAGGTAGACCATATGCCTTCTTTTCCTTTGGTCTTATCTCATTCAACATGGCTTGCTCTAGTTCCATCCATCTCCCCATAAATGTCATTATTTTATCTTGTCTGGTGGCTATGTAGAACTCCATTATATGCATGTGCCACATTTTTTGTATCCATTCATTTGTATTGGGAAATCTGGGTGATTTCTACCTCTTGACTATTATGAAAAGTGTGGTGATGAACATAACTGTGCAGGTGTCTTTATCATATCCTGAACCATATTGCTCAGGGTAGATACCTAGTAGTGATATGGCTGGGCTGTTGTTTTGTTGTCAGTTATCATGTTATTCTGTTTGAGATTTTTTCACTATGTTCACCTTTCATTAAAGACATTAGCATGCTCCATTTTAAGTTAATATTTCCCTTGCTGGAAGATGTGGGAAATTTGATATGATAGGCAAGAACTTACTGCCAGATAGGCTGGATCCTTTTATGACTTTAAAGTTTGTTAGGTAAAGACCCAATATAACCCTTAGTCTGTAGCTGGAGTCTCTGTATGTTCCCAGTAGAAAGACAACCATGTTCTATAAGATCTCCTCTCTGTGGATGGTCAAGTGTCCGTGGTTTCTTATAACCCCTGACCTCCAGAGCTTCCCTTGAGGACTGGGCTTGCTTCAGATCACAAGAACAACCCAGGAACTCCTTCCTTTCAGCTCTCAGTAGTTTCCCCTGTGTTTAAGCAATATTGTATTCAACCAAAGGGAAGAGAACTTTTAAGCTGATTTCTAAAGCTCCTTCTCTATGCAACTCCATTTTTCTGGGCTTGTGCACTCCAAGTTCTCCACTCCTCAGCAGAGTACTCAGTGCTCTCTAATACCTCAGGCTGAAGACCACTCATCCTGGATTTGCTTAACACAGTTTTCGTATTTGAGGGCTCATGCCTACTGTCTAATATTTTAAAGCCGACAACAAGCTCTTTGCATATTATATCAATTTTTGTATTGGCATATTATGCCTGACTCATTTCTTTGTTTTGATTCCATAGTAATCAATTCACTTGTAATTTTAAATACAACTTCCTTATTAACCTTTAAAAAAGTGTTACTTGTGCCATTGTGTTTTTTTTAAAAAACAAAACAAAACATGTTCCATGAGAAAGTAAAATGGGTTTTTGATAAATTAACTTCACAAATGCATTTCTCTTGACAGCAGGACACCTCGGAGCCTGAACAAAGCTAACTCAGATTGCATAATTTCAAGGAGCTACATTACTTACATTTTTCAAATTCATTCAACCACAGTCTCTATTTTTACCCGCTTGTCTTGTGGGAGCTTGGGGAAATGGTATCTGTGGTTACTATTTATTAATTTTATTTTATATGTGTATTCCTTATTAAAAACAAACAGTATGGCTGTTATCTATTTATTTGGTGCCACTATGTTATCTATTTATTTGGAGGCTTGAACTCAGGGCATGGGAACTGTTCCTTAGTTTGTTGCTGTTTAATTGGAGAAGAGTCTTGTGGGCTTTCCTAGATGGGCTGGCTTATACCCATAATTATCAAATCTCTTCCTCCTGTGTGACTAAGATTAAAAGTATAAGTCACTAGCATCTGTCTCTGCAACTACCTTTTACATAGATTTTTAGATAGAAAGTAAGCTCAGTTGCTTTTTTCCCTCACTGATACCCTTCAACTGCAAATTCTTCTGGGAAGTCCTTTAGAAACACACAGAGATTTATTTGTCTAAGTTCCTAATGGTAAGTGTATAGTTGGGCCTATTACACATTTCATGAGAAGTGCAATTTCACATTATGAAAACAAGTATTTCATCTTGACATGGTTTTCCAAAAGCAAAGGGCCTTATTTTAGATACTATAAAATGAAGTCAGCATTTTTCATTCCGTGAAATTTTCATTGCATACTGCTGTTTGATAAATGAAGTGTCACTTCAGGCAGGAGAATGACAAGCAACAGCAGGAATTGCAGCAGCTGGATCTCTCTCTTTTTTTTTTTTTACAGTTAATAATTAAATTAAGTGTTTCTTGTAGAACTATTTTCCTCCTTCGACACACTCACACAAAACTGTGGTGTAACTGATGGGTGGGTGATGGGTAGGTGGCATTTCTCCCTGTCACTTTTCTAAGAATGACATAGAAACAGCAGAGGTGTCACTGGCGGGAATTTGACTGAGATTCAAGACTCAGATACAATTTGGCTCCTCCATTAACCTCTGCCAATCTTCTGTCTTCTAGTTCTCAGTTTCTCAGAACAGACAACGAGTTCTTTGGACTAGATCATTCTAGAGTTTCCTTCCAGCTCTTACATTCTACAAATTCTGTTGAATAATGTTACACTGATTACAAAGTGGTAAGAATGTCATTTCAAAAAGGTATGCTTTTCAGGTTAAAAGTAGGAAAGTAATATTCTTTTTTTTAAAAAAACACAGGAAAATATGGCTATCAAGAAATTTTAGCTTTACACCTGTAAACAGAAAAAATAACTTTTCAAGTTTGGCCTTAAATAATTCCCCTAATCACAATCAATTTGTCATCTGTCAAAACCCCACGTTTTAGTTCTTGCCAAGTGATAAAAGTGATGGCTCTTTCCCCTGCAACTTTATTTTGACTCCACTTCCCATTGATAGCAGAAGATTATAAGGCAGGGGAGAAAATTTTTCCCCAAGACAGACTAGGATTTTGCAGAAAACCAGAACAAAAGGTTTCTGAATCTTTAAATGAAACCAGGAAGGTGGGGGAAGGAAGGAAAGAAAAATAAGGCATTCTGATTCAGTTGCTAACAAAGGCAGAGAAAGAAAAATCCAGTTGCTATGTTACTTCTCCATAAGCAGCAACTGAGCCCAAAGTGAAAAAGGGTTTCCTGATACTTACTGTACAGCTAACATTATCTCCAATTGCGCTATTGCTTTAGAAACTACAGCACAAGGGAAGACTCAAAGATCAAAGCTGTTGTTTTCCCTGGGATCTTTTCGTGTAGCATTAATAATTAAATCATTAACGTCTGAATGCTCATTCCATGTGGACACCCATAGGGACACTCTGTTCTTGTCCTCTCCAAGGCCAAGTGAACCTGGAGAGTTGCCAGTTGTAGTCCCTGGGGCTGTGCTACCTTAGGCCATATATCTGATGAGGGCTGAGATCAGTAGCAGAGGGTGGTCCAGGCCAGAAGCAAGGACTCTTAGGTAGAGACACAGCAAATGGGGCCATACATAAAGGGGCCAGAAGATTTGAGGTATAAATCAGACAGCAAAGTGGGACATGAGATAGAGCTTAGCTCAAATACAGGAGCCTGATGCCTATCTTTATGTAATGGTACCCTGGTCCACTAGTCATGCAGTTGAGGTGAAATACACCCAGTACTCCTTCCTATCCTTACACTCTTAATTCCCAGCTGCATAAAGGGAGACAGACACCATTTCTGACACAGTCTGAGCCTGGGTTCATTAAAGAATGAAAAAGCAGGGGCAGGGAGTGTGGCCTAGTGGTAAGAGTTTACCTAGCATGCATGAAGCCCTGGTTCAATTCCCCAGTTCCGCATACACAGAAAAATCAGCAAGAGGTGCTGTGGCTAAAGTGGTAGAGCCCTAACCGTGAGAAAGCCCTTGTCCCTTGCCTTTTAAGGTGTGCCTCCTGATTTGACTGACCAAGGAGAGGACATGTACCCTGAAGAATGTTTGTGATCAGTTCCCTTGTTTCTTCTGAGTTATCCTTTCTCCCCCGCCATGACAGAGCCAATCCCAGGCACCATCTTTTACCTACTTAGACAGTGAGGCCTGGACTCATTTCCTTATTGACTAATTGGATTCAGATTTCTCATTTTGGAAGCTTCTGGAACATAATAAATAGTTAAGTACACACACTTGGAAAAAGATTGTCACTTAAAGTGACCTGGAGAAAGAGGCTGAACTCCTCTGAATTTCAGTTTCCTCCTCTTTAAAATGAAGAAACTACATGTAGTAAAAATATGATAGGCACAGATAATAACCTTCACACAAAGAAAGTAATGAGTATTAAATAAATGGGTACAATTAAAGCCTTAGTAATCAGTACATAAAAAGTAGATAACACCCCATTGTCCTCTAGTTTAATACCAATTTCACAAGAGAAGGGATTGTGTACTTTAGGTTCATGGCCATGTATATATATATATATATTTTGTTTTTTGTTTTTTGTTTTTTGGTGGCAGACATCCTTGCATATACATTACGTGTTTCATAAACAAATATGAAATAAATAAGTAAACCATTGAAAGAACTGGCCAACACTTAGGGTCAGCCTGCTTGTATATCTGGAGAAAGTATTGTATAGCTATCATCAAAACACAAGCCATGCCCAGGTGAAAGGTTCTGACTCTGTCTGGTTTGGTGAGCAACTGGGTCACATGCTTGAACATTCATTTTATATGGTGTGAAAACTCAGACAAACAAATCTTTTTATTGCTGCTTCTAGCATTCTGGCTTGTCTCTTTTATATGCGTGTGGGAATATGACATGAGTCCCTTATTTTTAGTATTTTCCCACAAAAATTTTTAAACTCATGGTACTTGGCCAATAAAGTAGTGATATCACTCTGTCTTACATCCCATTTTATTTGTCAAAGAGAGCAATTACAGCAAGTATTTCATTTCATCTCCTCTTGACAAGAGAGAGTGTGTACAGACAACATATAGTCTCTTAGTCTCTCTTTTTTTTTTTTTTTACTAGTCCTGGGCTTGAGCTCAGGGTGTGAGCACTGTACTTGGACTTTCTCAAGGCTAGCACTCTACCACTTGAGCCTCAACACCACTTCTGGCATTTTTGCTATGTATGTGGGGGTACCGAGGAATTGAACCCAGGTCTTTGTGCATGCTAGACAAGCACTCTACCACTAGGCCAAACTCCCAGCCCCAAGACAACATACAGTCTTAACACCAGTTTTCCACGCTGAGTTCAGCCATATAAAACCTTGATAAATCGTTTTCTTGCAATATGGCTGGCACATCTTAGTGTATGTTGTGGAGCTTCATTTCGTGAATAAGGAAAAGAGAGAAAAGGTACGGAACCATGAGGGTCCTTATCAGAGGTAGCACAAAGAGCCTGCTCTGAGTTCAAGAGCTTATTGAGGAGGACATGCTGGATGGTATTGAAGAGTCATAGAGATGAAGGAGGTGAGAAGAAAAGTGGATAGTTATCATCATATTTCCAAAAGTGTTTTGCATTCTATTGAACAAAACACTACTTTTTAATGAAATTCATATCTTTTGAAAGGTGTTCTCTACCATTATATTGTAGACCTGTTTTATTATGAGTCTAAAATAGCTTTAGTCATGTAAAAATTCTTAAAATATTCTGAATAGAGGATTGGATTGGTAGGTGAATGTACAGATGAATGAGTAGGTGGATGGTTAGATGGATAAATGATCTGAACAGAATAAAAGAAACAAGAAGAGTAAAAAGTGTTAAATACAATTATCAAAGTATCTAATTTTCCCCAGAAACTTTCAGCACTGAGCGCAGGTACAGGGTCTACTCATTTTCTTGAGCTAAGAAAGCCTTTCTCCAAAGAAGAGGAAGGAAAAGGCATAACATTCAATCAGAAAACAGAATTTTGTATAATAGACATAGAAATCCAAATATGTCAACAGGGAATCAGAACCATGATATAAACCTGGCGTTGGAATAAAAGAAATGCAAATCAAAACAACTCTAAGATTCTTCTTCACTCCAGTTAAAATGGCCATGATCAAGAAATCTAATAATAACAGATGCTGGCAGGGATGTGGCCAGGAGGGATCACTACTACACTGTCAATGGGAACGTAAACTCATTCAGCCACTCTGGAAAGCAGTATGGCAGTTCCTCAAAAGGCTAAACATAGAACTCTCCTATGACCCAGAAATTCCACTACTTGGCATTTACCCACTCATCCAGAAACAAGGACATACTAAATCCACTACCTCAACGATGTTCATTGCAGCACTATTTACCATAGTGAAGATATGGAACCAACCTCAGTTGATGATTGGATCAACAAGATATGGTATTTATACACAATGGAATTCTAAGCTGCCATCAGAAAGAACAACATCACCCCATTTGTAAGGAAATGAAAAGACTTAGAAAAAATCATATTAAGCTAAGTAAGCCAGACTGAAAGGAACATAGGCTCAATGGTTTCCCTCATTTGTCATAATCAATAGAAACCTTAGGCTCTCCTAGCAGAGATTTACAATAGGGCAAAACCTAGATACATAAGGCCATATAGTATGACACTAAATAAAAGGACCTCCAGGATACAGAACAAAAGCCATATAATGAGTGATTGTCCTTAATGTACTATGCTATCTCTCATCTCTTTTGCTGTCCCTTGATTATCTCATATTATTACAGTATTTTACCTTGCTGTCTGATATATTATATATATATTATTTGGTTATTTGAAATAGGATAGGGAAGGGGGGAAAACAAGATGAGGGGTAGGGATGGAGGGAGGAAATGGGGACCAAAACATGGGAAAGAGTATCAATGTTTGAGAACTAATGCACCTTTTATCTGGTGAATATAATGTAACCCTTCTATTAATTACAAAAAATATATATGAAAATAAACCTGGGGTTGGAGAGAATAATGTGAAAAACAATGGACAATAAACAAATGTAAATATCTCTCTGTCTCTGTCTCTCTGTCTCTTTGTCTCTCTGTGTCTCTGTCTCTGTCTCTCTCTGTCGCTGTCTCTCTCTCTCTCTCTCAGAATCTGCTTTGTTCTCATAACTCAATATTGCTTCCATGGCTTGGCATATTGACTACCCTCCAGACCAGAATCTTTATCAAAATATCAAAGTCCCCCCTCTCTCAAGTGGTCCACACTTGAGAGGTAGGGCAGGAGAAGTGATTAAACAATAGGTTTGTGTAGCCAGACCTGTACCATAAACTCACAAAATTCAACCCTCCCGATACCTGGGACCCTGCTCCCCACCATTACCTCCTTAAGTCCCTCCACCCTGCTTAAGTTATGCCTTCTCTCTCCTGACCCTCCTTGGGTCACCATGGTTCCCTTCTTCAACTTTCCATTAAGGTTGATCTGGACTGTTGAGGTTGCTTTCTGCCCATTCTTTATTCTAATAGCCTCATGACCCAGTCTTCTAACAATACACTCCATCTGAAGAACTCTCACAAATACCCTGGCCTTGAGGTGGCCAAGCAATGGACAGTGATTTGTTGTACGAGAGCTCCATAAGGAAGGGGGTAGAGTATGGACACTGGGTTGGTGGATTTGCATTTGAAAATCAGGATGCTGGGCAAGTTATTTACAGTGTTCAGGACTTGGCTAGCCCTGGGAACTATAGTCCCTCCAGAGCCAGTGGTGTCAACAGAGCAACACACAAGAGTCTAAAATAACGCCACACAGTGAAGAAGGGAGAAGCTGTGGAAACTGACTGTAGCCATTTGTGTCTCCAAACAAAAATGCTTTAGCAGCTGTGATTGAGAAGCTTCTATGATATGCCAAGACAAACAAGGTCTCTCTGTTCTCCAGGCATTTACATTAGAATGGGGTAGATTCCTGCTGATACATAACATGCATTTTTTTAAGTTTAACAAGTCTAGCAAAAAAGAGAAAGAAAATAAAAGAATGAGTGTAACAACACACTGAACTCAAGTAAAGGAATGTGGATATTATGGAAATGTAAGGTCAAGAGAAATAGGATTAGATACATTTAGGTAAGGTTCAGGATAATCCTGAGTGAGCCCTTTGTAACTAAGGTTCTCCTTTTTAAAAATACTTTTACTATGGTTAGTTGCACAAAGGAGTTGACATTTCACGGAGCTTATGGATTTAATGCATCTTAATCAATGCCATCTCTTTCCAAATTTTCACCCATCCCTCCTCTACCTACCCCACCCCTCATTCTTCTTAATTTTGGAGGCTATACACTGAATTTTTTTTTGCCAGTCTTGGGCCTCAAACTCAGGGCCTGAGCACTGTCCTTGGGCTTTCTCAAGGCTAGAGCTCTACCACTTGAGCACAGCACCACTTCCAGCTTTTTTCTATATAAGTGGTACTGAGGAATCAAACCAGGGTCTTCGTGCATGATAGATAAGCACTCTACCACTAGGCCAAACTCCCGGCCCCTATACACTGAATTCTTGACAGCATTTACTGCCCTTCTTCTCCTCTTCAGGTTCTCTTAATGAACAAGAGAATTCTGCACAAAGAGGATCAGTGATGGGGTAGGGGATATAAATCTAGTAATAAAACAGGGGATCAGAAAATAATTAGGAAAAAATACCCTAAAAAAGTACTATCTTTTAATTAATTTATCTGCAAGTGTTATGTTTTATTTACACAATTATTCTTATTTCTTGTACTAGACATAACCAGCAGTTAGACGACTCTGTTCCCTCTGGTAATTAATGAGTGTTCCTCCAACAGGTAACTAGTCTACATTTTCATTGAATTGGGCCCTGGGACTAATTCAATACAGTGCAAGTAGCAGTGATGGGTCCCATGTCCCAGTAAAGGCTTTTGGAAAGGGAAGTCTCTCTTCCTCTCTTTCTTCCTTATGATGAATTGACTTGGTGCCTCTGGGATGGTGCTGTGAATCACTGGGGATGGCAGATGCATCATCAGTATGGGCACCTGAATGTGGAAGAAAGCTGACCTGTGGACCAGGAATGTATACTTTGAGCTATTACATGAACAAGACAAAAATGTTGATAGTTTAGGAGCCACTATTATATGCTATACATATTTATAATCATGATCTGATTAATATAAGGGTACATTACATTGATTTCTTAACTCATAAAGATAGAAGAGATCATTTTTGTCTTTTCTTTGCCTTAGAGAATTTGCTTGAAGCCATAGTAAATCTGAGCTTTTACTCTAATTTTTGGACTACAGATATGTCTCTAGGAATTAGCCATTCTCTAGTTTTTACAATATAGAGGAAATATCAAGGTCATGAGTCAATAACCTATGTATGTAAAATTGTACTTAGGAATCTCTCAGGAAACTGAATGGAGAATGTCACAAGCTTTAAGGAGATAAGGGAAGTGTTATCTCTTCTACCCATTTTACTGTAAAAATGTTGCATTACATTCTGTGTAGATTCAATAGTCACTTTACATGCACAAAAGCCTATTAATGCTTACCCAATAGGGTTCTCTCTCAGCTCTCTCCCTCTCCCTCTCTCTCCCTCACTCTCTCATATTTTTATATAATGGTCATTTTGTTATCCTGGCTGTTTTCCTACATTCACCTAAATAACTAAGCTCAATTGAATATGGAGTAGAGCTTTGCTGTAAGAAGACTTTACAACACGTGAATTTGGCTTTATTGTCAAGTCTTCTATGAAAGAAACAGATATGCAAAGTCTAGAAAGATGACAACCCATATTACACAGTGGTAAAACATTGGTAGTACTGTCACCTTCAGTTACTTAGAAAGCAGAACAAGTATGTTCAAACCCTATAGTTATGAAAGAATAGGCAGGGAATAAAAACATGCATTGTGTTGTAAGGTATTACAAAGAAAAAAAAATAAGTACCTGCAGAGATTGACTGGTTTGAAAGCAGACATGAAGGCTGATGGGAATCTAGAAAATTGGAAGTTGTAAGGCCAACTGCATCTGGGACTACAAATAGTAAGAAATATATAGGCTATGAGCACAAAAGGCCTACTAGGTCTTCTCCATTTAACAGGGAAAGTCAGTCCTATAGCGTAGACAAAAGTGAAGATTTTCTATTTCTGTCCAAGCCTATTGTTTTTGACATGCTTTAGTATACTACATTGATAATTCAGCAGAGAAGTAGGGAAGCAAAGAAATACCTTGAACACTATGCTGTGGAAAGAAGTATGCATACAGAATTGGCACATGGATTGAAGGGCAGCAAACAGATCTGAAGCTTACAATTTATTTTATTTTTTACAGCATTTTAAAAATTTTATTGCTGGATTAATGTATAGAGGGGTTATAGTTACATTCATCAGGTGGTAGGTGCATTACTTCTCTCACATTCTCATGTTTCTGTCCCAGTATTCCTCTCCCCACCCCTTCCCAATCATCTTGTTTTCCTCCCTTCCCTTCCCTATGGGAATAGCACTTTCTTTTTTTTTTATGGTTGTGGACTTGAACTCTGTGCCTGGATGTTGTTCTCAGCTCTTCAGCTCAAGGCTACCACCCTACCCTTGGGCCTGGGCATTGTCCCTGAGCTCTTCAGCTCAAACCACCTCCCCCTTGAGCTACAACCCACTTCCCATTTTCTAGAGGTTAATTGGAGATAAGAGTCTCAAGGACTTTAGTGCCCAGGTTGGCTTTAAACCTTGATCCTCAGATCTCAACTCCCTGAGTAGCTAGGATTACAGGCGTGAGCTACCAAGCTCCGCTTGGGAATAGCATTTTTTTTTTTTGCCAGTCCTGGGCCTTGAGCTCAGAGCCTAAACACTGTCCCTGGGCTTTCCTCGAGGCTAGAGCTCTTCCACTTGAGCCACAGCACCATTTCTGGCTTTTTTTTTCTATGTGTGTGGTATGGAGAAATCGAACCCGGGTCTTCATGCATGCTAGGCAAGCACTCTACCACTTGGCCAAACTCTCAGCCGGGAATAGCATTTTTAAGAGAAATTAGAAGCCTTAAAAAATTCTGGTTATCCGGAGCGAGCGGGGCCGGAGCGAGCGGGGCCGGAGCGAGCGGGGCCAGAAAGAGAAGGGGGCAAAAAAAAAAAAAAAAAAAAAATTCTGGTTGTGAAGATTTTCAGGAAGTAGCAATAAAGCCGTAGAAAACAAAATACAAGGGAACTCCTTCAAGAATATAAGTTCAAGATTTAAAATGATTTTCCTGTGCTGTAGAAGAGTTCTTCAAAGACCAGCCATTGGTCTTCCATCCTGCCATAGACTAACAACTCTTGTGTTTCCCATGCTTCCTCATTTTGGTAGTGGGTTTTTATTTATATAGATCTGACTTTGTGTTTCAGGGTAGGGACTGGGATGGGAGAAAGTTGTCTTTTGTGTATGATCAGCTTATTAATCACAGGTTCTACATTTGAAGATTCAATCACTGATTAAAATATATATTTTAAGAATTTCACTGGCACTGCTTATAAGACATTTTTAAAAATCATTATTCCTGAAACAATAGAGTATTAAGAGCTACTTCTAAAGTAGCCACATTATTATTATATAGCATCCAGAGATGATTTAAAGTCTAGATCAGGATGTGCATGATTATATGCTAATGCTTCTTTTAAATAAGGAACAAGAACATCTAGGGACTTTCTCACCCTTGTAGTGGAGGTAGTGTCCTGAAATCAATCCCCCATGGATACTGAGGAATGGCAGTACTGACAAGCCATAAATTGCGATGTCTAGATTGATGGAAAGGACCACATATCTTCAAGACATCTCCTATGGGATTATTGAAGCAGAAACAGGATGGGAATTTGAAATGTCTTCCTTTGGGAGGAAAATGAGAAGAAATTTAAGGTATTGGATGGGTGTAGAAGCCTTTAGGAAGTTTTGCCTTATATTATATTGAACTTCATTCACTTCCTTTTTTCTTCAAGTCAGCTGAAAGTACTTAGTAAGGTATTATAAAGAAGAAATAAATATGTGACTGGTTTTAAGGGGGGGAAAAAAACCCTATACACAAACAACCAATAAGTGGCTCATGCCTATAATCCTAGCGTTCAAGAGGCTGATCTGAGGATTGCAATTTAAAGTCAACTTGGGCAGACAAATCTGAGAAACTCTTACCTGAAGAAGTGGAACAATACAAGTGGTAGAGAGCTATCCTCAAGTAAAATGTTAAGCGACAGCATGCAGGCCTTAAGTACCCAGAAAAATCAAAACCAAAAAAAACGCTACCTTGACGAATGTAACTATTACCCCTCTATTTAGTACCCCAACAAAAAATAAATTAAAAAAAACTAAACAACAACAACAGCAAAAAAGGCCAACAGGAAGCTAGAAATTCAGATCTAAAGGTCACCTAACTGCATCTGAAAATAGTAAGACTAACAAAGGCTGTGAGCACAAAAGCTCTAATATTTTCAGGACTTCAGAAATGAGGAGTGAGAGGTGGGGGGGGGACAGGGGTAAGGATGTGACTTTTATCAAAGTAAATTTTACCCATCAAAATGAAATACCTTTCTATAAGTAATGTATGCAAATTGAAAAAGAAGAATGTCAGAAATGCTTCACCCCAAAGACACAGTTAGGCTTTAAGAGCAAAAGATTGAAATAATTAAGCTACAGACTCAACAGATTTTTGACCAAAGAAGCACGGCTGGGAAAGCTAGCCCTTTAAAATGACCATTATACGCTTTTCTTCCATACAATTAAGTTTTCTTCTTGAGCCCCGACGGTCATTTATTTATCTCTCCCCCCACCCCACCAGATTCTTGCTTTCATAAAGAAGTCCAGTTTACTTGGTTTACATGGGTTATTATTTATTTTGACTCTTGGGTGCTTGTGCCATGAGCTGCAAGGTCTGAGAAACTACAGTGTCCCCCCAGAAAATGAATGCTTTTCTTCTTACATCATGGGGGAGGTGGCCTACAGTTGCCGTGACTTAATCCTCCCTGCACTCTTCCAGAGCCTTCCAGCGAGCATCAGTGCCAAAAGACCTCTTGCCAACTACAAACAAGGACCGAAACCGCAACGTTGGGCTTTGACAGTGATGGGATGTTGATTATGCCAAATATTTGTTCAGTATCCCTGGATTTGAAGCATGCCCAGAAGCGTGGTAAAGGAGTGGCCGGTGCTTCCTTCAGAACAAAGCTGCCATGCTTCCAGCATCACAAATTTATCCACAGCACAGGCACAATGCTCAAGCTCTGTGTTCCCCGGAAAAGATGTAATGAAATGTGACAAGTATATGCTCTGTATTCCACAACACAATTAAGTGAGAAGGAGATGGATCTGGAAATTCCCCCAATTCCCATGTGCTAGATGGCTTGCTGAGTAGACATACTCTGCAATGAAAGCTCTTTCCTCCTCAACTTAATCCCCAAAATGCTTACCTCATTTTGCCCCTTTCACAAGAGTACATTTAAACCCTGAGTCTCTCAAAATCAATCTTCATTAGAAAGATCTATGGGAAAACTTATTTATGCTTGAAGGGCAAAAATACTAGCTCAAGAGTGATGAAATGACTTTTTTCAGTTCCAGTCAGTAAGCTGCAGATTATGGGTTGGAATACCAGGCTTCTACTGATGGATGGTCTTTTCTTCTTTCCTTCATATCTCTCTCTCTCTCTCTCTCTCTCTCTCTCTCTCTCTCTCTCTCTCTCTCTCTCTCTCTCTCTCTCTCTCTCTCTCTCTCTCTCTCTCTCTCCTCCTCCCTCCCTCCCTCCCTCCTTCCTTCCTTGTTCTCTCATTGTCTTTATTTTTATTTTTTGTGCATTTGTAAGATGGAGTGAACGTAGGGCCCTGCTCTCTCATTTAAGTTTTCATTCAAAGCTGGTGGTCTATTACTTGAGCCAAAACCCCATTTCTGGATTTTGGGTGGTTAACTGCAGATAATCGTCATAAATACTCTTTTTCCTAGGCTGGCTTCATGTTGTAATTGTAGATATCAGCCTCCTGGGTATCTAAGATTAGACTTGTGAGCCACCAGAGGCTGATCTGAGTTTTTCTCTTCTTCGCAGACACTTTTCCATTTATAGCAGGGTCCTGAATATTGGCAAGTATTTTATTAACTGAATCCAGTTGGTATAGGGTTAAGGACCATTTCAGATTTTAATGCCATTGAAAAAGCACCTCTGTATTCTATTTGAAGAGAGATAATACCCCTTATTTTTAAGCAAATAATTTAATTGTAAAGGTAATGTACAGAAGGGTTACAATGACATAAGTAAGGAAATGAATGCATTTCTTGTCAATCAGTTTCTCCCCTTCAATTTTCTTCAACTTCCCCTCCACCCAACTTGCCTCCCCAACAAATTGTAAACTTTTTTCAGGTTTTTTAAAGTTTTCATCACAGAGGTCCTTCACCTCTTTGGTTAAGTGAATTTCTTTGAGGCTATTACTAAAAAAGTTGCTTTTCTGATTTCAATGTCGCTCTGCTTTTTGTTAGCATATAGAATAGCTACTGATTTTTGTGGGTTAATTTTATACTTTGCTACTTTGTCAAAGTTTTATATCAGCTCAAGTAGCTTGGGAGAGGAGTTTATGGGGTTCTTTAAATACAGGATCATTTCATTTGGAAAGAGGGAAAGTTTTACTTTTCTTTCCCTATCTAGGTCCTATTTGTGCTTGTCTCTTGCCTTCTTGTTCTGTCTAGGGATTCTAATACTATATTAAAGAGGAGTGGAGAGAGCAGACAGCCTTGTCTCATTTTAGAGGAAATAGTTTTTAACTTTTCACCATTAAGTATAATGCTAGCTGCAGTTTTGTCATAAATAGCCTTTCTTATATTGAGGAATGTTCCATGGGTTCCTAGCTTCTCCAAAGCTTTTATTATGAAGGGTGTTGGATCTTGTAAAATGTATTTTCTACATCTATTGAGATGATCATTTGGTTCTTATCCTTGCTTCTATTGATGTGATGAATTATATTAATTGACTTGTGCTATTGAACCAGCCTTAAACCCCTGGAATGAATCCTGTTTGGTCATAGTGTATGAGTTTTTTGATTAGTTGTTGAAGTCAGTTGGCCATACTTTTATTGAGATATTTTGCATTGATGTTCATTAAAGGAATAGTGGTTCTATAGTCCTCTTTCTTTGATGGATGCCTATCTTGCTTTGGATGAGGGTTATGCTGTCCTCCTAGAATGAGTTTGATAGTGATATTTGGCTTTCAATTTCATTGAAGTGTTTGAGGAGTATTAGAGTAAGTTTTCCTTTGAAGGCCTTATAGAATTTGGCTGTGAATCCATTTGGTCCTTGTCTTTTCGTGAATGGAAGGTCTTTTATTTCAATACTTTTGGGATATATTAATATTTGCTAGAAATTCTTCCATCTCTTCCAGATTCTCAAATTTGTTAGCACAAAGGTTTGCAAAATATTCCCTTTTAATATTCTGAATTCACTTGTTTCTGTTGTTATGTTCCCATTCTATCTGGGTGTTCTCTCTCTCTCTCTGCCTCTCTCTCTGCCTGCCTCTCTCTCTCTCTCTCTCTCTCTCTCTCTCTCTCTCTCTCTCTCTCTCTCTCTCTTTCAGACTTGCTAAGGGCCTGTCAATTTTGCTAATTATTCCAAAGAACCAACTCTGTTTTGCTGATCTTTGCTTCTTTTTTTTGGAGGGGGGGGAGAGGGGAAACTCTAATTCATTTAATTCTACTTTAATGTTAATTATTTTTTTCCATCTACTGGATTGGGGTTTGGCTTGCTGCTTGTTATTAAGGAGAATAAGGTGCATCATGAAAATTTTGGTTTGAGATTTCTGCAATTTGTTGATATAGGAACTCAGCTATAAATTTTCCTCTGAGTACTTCCTTTGTTGTGTCCAAGAGAAGCTGGTATTTTGTATGGTCATTTTTGTTAAATATCATGAATGTTTGAATTTCCTTTCTGGGTTTCTTCAATGACCCACTGGTGATTCAACAATGTGTAATTCAATCTCCATGAGTTACAGAATTTTCCATCATGAATTTTGGGGTTGTGCTCTAATTTTATTCCATTGTAGGCTGAGAGAATGGAGGTAATAATTTCGGTATTTCTTAACTTGTACAGATTTGCATTGTGACCTAAAATGTGGTCTATTTTGGACAGTGTTCCATGTGATGCCAAGGAAAACATATATTCTAAGGCTGCTGGGCTATAGATGTCTGTTGAGTTTAGTTGGTCTGTGCAATTATTTAGTTCTGAGGTTTCTCTGTTGAGTTTTTCTCAGGTTGATCTATCCAGATGTGACAGTGATGTATTAAAGTCACCAATAATCAGTGGTGTTTGGATCTGTGTGTGAGTTTAGGGTAAGCAGCATTTGTTTGATGCATTAGGGTGCTCTGGCATTTGATGTATAGATATTTAGAGAATCATTATATTTTCTGTAGGAGAGATCCTTTTACTGGTATGTAATGTCCTTCTTTTTTTCTTCTCTTCTAATTTTCACTTGAAGTCTTTTTAAATCTAATATTAGTATTGTACCTCCAGCCCACTGACGGGGGCCATTTGCTTGATAACCATTTATATTTCTGAAATATGAATGGCATCCTTCTTACTCATAAACCTTCAAAGATTTGTTGCTTGTTAATCTGGAGTGAGAATTGTAGGCTTGTCAGAAAGAAAAACTTGTCTTTGGAGGGGAAGTTCACTATGGAAGAGCTACCCATGAACAGCAGTGCCTAAAGCCTGCTATTCAATAGGCTGTTACCAGATAATTTTTCAGTTAATTTCTCATCTATTGAATACATTTTAAATGTATGTGATTCCTGCACACGCTCGTGATGTGTGCAAGATATTCTACTAAGCTTTATGGGGAATCAAAACCAAATTAAAGTTGCATCTTTCCACAAGGAACTAGTTCCTATTTCCTAAGAACTAAATAATGTATGTGAACTTGTTGCCAAGGGATAGCACTTGGATGATTTTGGAGAAATGAGCTAAATGGGGACATTCTCTCTGCTTCTCTGTCTCTGTCTGTCTGTGTCTCTTTATGCTAGTACTGGGGCTTGAACTCTGGGCCTCAAGTTCTTGCTTAACTTTTTACTCACAACTGGAGATCTATCACTTGAGCAATGCCTCCATTTCCAGCTTTTATGCTGGTTATTTAGGGATAAGAGTATTTTGGAACTGTCTGCTTGTGCTGGCTCTGAAAAGAGATATTCAGAACTCAGGATCCTCAGTAGCTGCAATTACAGAAGTGAGCTTCCTGCACCTGGCTTCTGTGTCTATTTCATAAAGCAAGTGTGATTGATATTAAAGAAAGACACTTAAAGGGAACATTGTGATAAGTTTTGGTAAATATCCATGAAGGTATCACCATCATCAGGTTAATGAACATATCTACCAACTCATAGGGAAAGACTTCTTTCTATTAGTATGGTATAGATTACTATAAATCTGTGCTTTTACATAGACAGATTACATGGTTGTACTAAATGTACATAGTATGTACATTAATATATGCTAATATACTGTGTATACTAAAGTACTATGTACATACATCAATATTTTGATGTCCATTAACATTTTTTATATGATAGTTACTCCTTTTTTTTTAAATAGTTGAATTTCAGTGTGAGTCCAAAGATTTGAGAATCTGGTGGCAAGTGGAAGTGAGTTATTCAATGCTGAGGATGAGCATTGATATTATTTCTGCATAAAGTAGATGGTAGATCTTTGGTTTTTTTTATTTTTTTATTGTAATTAGTAAAAGGGTTACATGATATTTGCCAGATAGAAGGTGTATTAATTCACATACATTGATACCCTTTCATATGTCTTGGTACCCATTTCCCTCCCCCCCACACCCCCCACCCATCTTGGTTTTCCCCCCTTCCCTATCAAATTTCAAATATCCAAATACAAATAAATTCAATATATCAGATAACAAAGTGAGATACTATACCAATATGAGATAACCAAGGGACAGCAAAGAAGATGAGAGACAACATAGTACATTAAGGACAACAATCATTCATTATATGGCTTTTGTTTCAATCTCCTGGAGGTCCTTTCAATTAGCTTCACATTATATGTCCTTATGTATCAAGATTTTGCTCTATTGCAAATCTCTGCTAGTAGAGCCCAAGGTTTCTACTGATTATGACGAATGAGGGAAACCATTGAGCCTAAGTTCCTTTGAGTCTGGCTTACTTCACTTAATATGATTTTTTCTAAGTCTTTCCATTTCCTAACAAATGGGGCAATGTCATTCTTTCTGACAGCAGCATAGAATTCCATTGTGTACAAATACCACAACTTGTTGATCCACTCATCAACTGAGGGACATCTAGGTTGGTTCCATATCTTTGCTATGGTGAATAGTGCTGCAATGAACATTGTTGTGCTAGTGGGTTTAGTATGTCCTTGTTTCTGGATGGTTGGGTAAATGCCAAGTAGTGGAATTGCTGGGTCATAGGGGAGTTCTATGTTTAGCCTTTTGAGGCACTGCCACACTGCTTTCCATAGTGGTTGAATGAGTTTGCACTCCCACCAACAGTGTAGTAGTGATCCCTCCTGGCCACATCCCCTCCAGCATCTGTTGTCATTGGTTTTCCTGATCCTGGCCATCTTAGAGTTGTTTTGATTTGCATTTCTTTTATGACCAGAGATGTCGAGCATTTCTTCATATGTCTATAGGCCATTTTTGTTTCTTCTTCAGAGAAGACTCTCTTTAAGTCTTTGGTCCATTTTTTAATGGGATGGTTGTTACTTTGGAGGTTAGTTTTGGAGTGATTCAATTTTTTGAGTTGTTGATATATTTTAGATATGAGGCCTTTGTCCGTTGTTTGGTTGGTGAAGATCTTCTCCCACTCTGTAGGCTTCCTGATTAGTTTACTAGCTATGTCCTTTGCCATACAAAAGCTCTGCAGTTTAATGCAGTCCCACGTATCCAGCCTTTCTCTGATTTGTTGTGATTCTTGGTCCTTATTAAGAAAGTTTCAACCTGTGCCAAGGAGGCCTAGTGTATCTACTATTCCTTCCTGTAAAGTTTTCAGTGTGTCAGCTTTTACCTCCAGGTCTTTGATCCTTTTGGAGTTAATTCTAGTGCAAGGTGACAAAGAAGGATCCAGCTTTAGTTTTCTGCAGGTGCTTAACCAGTTCTGCCAGCACAACTTGTTGAAGAGGCTGTCTTTCTTCCATTCTATTTTTTTGGCTCCCTTGTCAAAGATTAGGTGGCCATAGGTCTGTGGTTTAATATCTGGGTCCTCAGTTCTATTCCATTAGTCTTCAGGCCTGTTCCTGTGCCAGTACCAAGCTGTTTTGATAATTATAGCCCTGTAGTAGAGTCTAAAGTTTGGAATTGAAATTCCTCCAGCTCTGTTCTTTCTGCTAAGAAGTGTTTTTGCTATACGGGGTCTTTTATTATTCCATATGAAATTTTGGATTGCCTCTTCTATTTCTTTAAAGAATGACATTGGGATGTTGATGGGTATTGCATTGAATTTGTAGATAGCTCTTGGCAAGATTGTCATTTTCACCATGTTGATTCTTCCAATCCAGGAGCATGGGAGGTTTTTCCATTTCCTTAGTTCTGCTTTAATTTCCTTTTTTAGGGTTTTAAAGTTTTCGTCAAAAAGGTCCTTTACATTCTTAGTTAAGCTAATTCCTAGGTACTTTATTTTCTTTGAGGCTATTGTGAAAGGAGTTTCTTTCCTGATTATTGCCTCATTCCTCTCACTGTTGGCGTAAAGGAAGGCAGTTGATTTTTGAGGGTTGATTTTATAGCCTGCTACTCTTTCAAAGCTTTGAATCAGCTCAAGGAGCTTGGGAGTAGCGTCTATAGGATTCTTTAAATACAGAATCATGTCATCTGCAAAGAGGGATAGTTTTATTTCCTCTTTCCCTACTTGGATCCCCTTTCTGCTTGCTTCTTGCCTTATTGCACTGGCTAGGAATTCTAGTACTATGTTAAAGAGGAGTGGAGAGAGTGGGCATCCTTGTCTCGTTCCTGATTTTAGAGGGAATGGCTTTAGATTTTCACCATTAAGTGTAATACTAGCAGTAGGTTTCTCATACACAGCCTTTATTACATTGAGGAATGTTCCATGGATTCCTAGTTTCTCCAGAGCTTTTAACATAAAGGGGTGTTGGATCTTGTCAAATGCCTTTTCCACGTCTATTGAGACAATCATGTGATTTTTGTCCTTGCTCCTGTTGATGTATTGAATTATATTAATTGATTTGCGTATGTTGAACCAGCTTTGCCTCCCCATGATGAATCCAGTTTGATCATAGTGTATAATTTTTTTGATGAGTTGTTGTAGACGGTTGGCCAGTATTTTGTTGAGAAGTTTTGCATCGATGTTCATCAAAGATATAGGTCTATAGTTCTCTTTCTTTGATGAATCTCTGTCTGGTTTGGGGATGAGGGTTATGCTGGCTTCATAGAATGAGTTTGGTAAGGAACCTTCATTTTCAATTTCGTTGAAGAGCTTGAGGAGTATTGGTGTGAGCTCTGCTTTGAAGGCCTTATAGAATTCAGCTGTGAATCCATCTGGCCCTGGGCTTTTCTTAGGTGGAAGTTCTCTAATTGCCATTTCTATTTCAGAGCTTGAAATAGGCCTGTTGAGTTGGCTTAGTTCTTCTTGGTTCAGTGTGGGTATATTAATATTGGCTAGGAATTCATCCATTTCATCTAGATTCTCAAATTTGTTGGCATAAAGGTTTGAGAAGTATTCCCTCATGATATTCTGGATCTTGGTAATTTCTGTCGTGATATTACCATTTTCATCTGCGATTTTGTTTATTTTGATATGCTCTCTTCTTTTTTTGGTAAGATTTGCTAAGGGCTTGTCAATTTTGTTGATTCTTTCAAAGAACCAACTCCTTGTTTTGTTGATTCTTTCTATAGTTTTTTTGGATTCCAAATCATTTAATTCTGCTTTGATTTTAATTATTTGCCTTCTTCTACTGGGATTAGGGTTGGTTTGTTGCTCTTTTTTCCAGGAGCTTAAGGTGAGACATTAACTTGTTGGTTTGCAATTTTTCCAACTTGTTGTTGTAGGCACTCAGCCTACAAAAAAATTGATAGTTACTCCTTTTTCTGTTTTTTTGCTAAATAAATCCTCCTGAGCATATGAATATCTATATGTCTATGCCTATTTATATCTATCATACTTTGCATATACATTCACTTTTTGGGGGGCATTTGAGATGTTTTCACCTTGAGACTATTATTACAAAAGCTATGAACATTTGCTTAAATATTTTTACTTAAATGGAAATGTATTTTCACTTACTTTAGTAAATATTAGTGAATGGAAGGGCTAGGTGATATGGTAGGTGTTATATTTACTTTAATTTTTGCCAATCCTGGGGACTGAACTCAGGTCCTGAGGACTGTGCTTGGGCTATTCCCAAGGCTAGAGCTCTATCACTTGAGCCACAATACCACTCTGGCTTTTCTTTTTTTTTTTTCACTCTGGCTTTTCTATGCATGCAGTATGGAGAAATTGAACATGGGTCTTCTTGCATGCTAGGTAAGCACTCTACTACTAGGCCAAACACCTGGCCCCTATATATTTACATTTTTAAGAAACTACCAAAATGTTTTCTTCCATGGTTGAATATTTTTAGTATCTTATTGTCACTATGTGACAGTTGTAGATGTTCTATATTCTTTGCAACACTTGGTGTGAACAGGGTTTTTAAGTTTAGCCATTCCAAAGTGCCCACATTTATCCCTTCATGCCTACTGATTTTTAAAGAAGCTGGTAGCCCTTTTGGGAAAACCCTATCACCTCATCTACCACTGTGTTCAAGTATATGTGCCTGACATTCTACACTGAGCTACTGCATCTATACACACCAAATGGTTGAAAGGAAAAGGAATCTTGCACTAGGCAAGAGAATGGCAATCCTGGAAAGCACACAGCATTGAGAAGAAAACTCACCTTACTCTAGGTTTGTATCCATGTTCAGGGACAACTCTGTTATATCCCTTAAGCCTTATGTCCTCAAAGTATGAAAGCAAGCTTGCTGAAGATCTCTTCTGGCCTGAGTATTACAGAGAACCTCTGTTGTCCTTTTTATTGCTTCAGGGTAACAGCTGGGATCTCTTGCTGAGTTCTTTCCATCCCATCAACATTTTCTCCCTTTCCACCTGGTCTGAGGTTCTGGAGCATGGGGTTGCTGGGTGTGGATTTACCATTCCCAGCCATACCACTGAGGAATGGTTTGGGTCCATGGTGATTGAGAGGATGACTTTTAATCAAGACTTTATTATGAAAACAGCCTTGAGTTTAATTGAGAAGGGATTATGATTTCCCTTTTGTATTTCTAAAAGAATCAGTAAGAGAGAATCAGTCATTCGTATTTGGCAGAATTGATGAGTCTTCATCTGTACTCACTGGTTCCTAAAGGCTGACACATTCAGGTCTAATTTAAAAGAGCCATAAGAAATAGATAATGGTAGCAAACACTTATTGAAAACTTCATGATACACAGGCAGTATTCTGAGTACTTAGAAATCTCATGACACAGGCCATTTTATGTCATGAACTGTAAAGTCAAAAGAGGTCTAGTGTCCTTGTAAACAATGTGTCTTTTTCTTTTAACTATGTGGGGGTGGGCAATAGTGATACATTTTCTTTATTATTACTGTAGCTATGACCTACTGTTAAAATCCTGATTTTAGCCAGGTGCAGTGGCTCACACCTGTAACCCTAGCTACTCAGGGGTTGAGATCTGAGGATCCAGGTTCAAAGCCAGCCCTGGCACTGAAGTCCATGAGACTCTTATCTCCAGTTAACCACTAGAAAAACAGAAGTGGTGCTATGGCTTAAAGGGTAGGGTGGTAGCCTTGAGCTGAAGAGCTCAGGGGACAGTCCCCAGGCCCAGAGTTCAAGCCCCATGACTGACAAAAAAAAATCATGATCTTAATTTTTCTGTTGAGGAAATAAGATGACGTGAATTATCCAAGGTCACATTGGTAAGAAGCAACAGAGCCAAGATCAGAACTGATGTTCCATGTTGCACATCATTGTTCATTCTAGAAAGAGAAAATACATTCAGATTCAAAGAAATGCCGCATTGTTTTTAGCAAGGAAATAGGAAGGGTTTCCTGCACGCTACAATATTTTAAGCTGATAGATAGATAGATAGATAGATAGATAGATAGATAGATAGATAGATAGATAGATAGATTCAGTCCTGGGACATGAACTCAAGGCCTGAGCACTGTCCTTGGACTTTCCTCAAAGCTATCACTCTGCTACTTGAGCCACAGCACCACTTCTGGCTTTTCTATGTATATGGTACTGAGGAATCAAACCCAGGTCTTCATGCATGGTGGGCAAGCACACTACCACTAGACCAAACTCCTGGCCCCTAAACTGTATCTTTGAAGAATTTTGAGAGAAAAGAGTTGCAGATTTGCAATAAAAATATGTAACCTTTAACATAATAAAACATATATATGTTAATAACATACTCATAAAACGTTTCAATAGAACACATATACATCTTATTATGTTTATATAAACATGTATGACTGTCTTTATTACATATATATCTGCATTACTTATGTGTGTGTTTTAGTACTTTTATGTAATAGAACTTTGCAAACTAAGAGAACCAAGTTCTCTCTGTGTTCTGGCTGCTTGGAACTACGAGTGTTAACCATAGCCTGGTGTCTGAGCATACTTGAGCTATGGAATGAAACAATAGGAGACCATCCCAGCCATAACTATATTATTACTCTTCAGCCAAGCGATGTTGGGTAAGTTGCTTCTCTTCTGTTCAGATTAAAGAAGATCTGAGATATTATCCTTCTTGTAAGCTCTGTTAGCTGCCCCAATTTCCTGGATCCTGCCAGAAGACTTGACACCTTTTAGTAGAGACAAAGAACTTTATCACACATGGCTATAGCAGTTGCAAAGTATCAGCATTTGTGTCAGTTCTCTGGAGGGTGACACACAGTGGGTAGAAAAACCCTAAACCTCTTACAAAGGATAATAGGCCTCCTTGAAGTGAAATATTATTTTTGATTATATTGGACAAGTAATGTATCAGCTTTTTGCACCTAAGCGAAATACCATGATTATTTTGCTAATCTGTTTTTTGAGCAAATACTCTTGAAAAAACAATCTCAAACAAAAGAGGTCTGCTCATAAAATGTTCAGAAGTCCACATTTCATAACAGGACTATTCACCCTCGTGAAAATATAGAAGTAATCCAGCGATCTTCGATACATAAATGGATAAAATACAGCACATAAACATGTATTGTGCTATTAGAACAGAATGCCTGAGACTATTATGAAAAGAAAAAAATTATTTGATCACATTTCTAGGGGTCTACAAGCATTTCACCAGCCCCTGGCTGCACTGAGGAAGTCAAATTGCAACCCAGGAAGGTTGGGGAGACATACTCAGACCATAGCAACAAAATAATGGAATATTATTAGGAATTAAAAATGTGGGGAATTCTAGCACAGACTACAACATGGATAAATCTTGAGGATGTCATGTTAACTGAACTATGCTGTCACAAAATGATTGAATAAAAACAGCCTGATTCCATTCCTCTCTGGTACCTAGAATGTTCAAATTTATAGACAGACAGAATGATGGTGGCTAGAGACAGAAGATTCTGGCTAGTAATAGAACTTGTTATTGTTATATGACATTTGAAATGTCACCCACAGGCTTGTGTGTAGAATCCTAGATCACCAGCTGGTGGTGTTATTTTGAGTGTTGGGACTCAGGAGCTATCTTGTTTTTGCCCTTATCACTTCTCTATTCTTATACATCATGAGATGAAGTAACTTCTCTACCATAAGCTCCCCCACAACCACACTGCTATGCCCAAGTCCCTGGGGCCAATTAACCATGGACTAAGTTCTCTGGAACTATGGGAAAAAACTAAGTTCTTCCTGCTCTTAGTTTTTCTCTCAGGTATTTTGTTCATAGAAACATAGAATTTCAGTATGGCAAGATAATTGGTGGGTAGACAGAAGTGATGGGTGTGTAACACTGTGAGTATTCTTAATGCCACTGCTTTATAAGCATCAAGATGGTTAAGATAGTAAATTTTATGTATTTTACATTAAATTGAAAAACACAAGAGCACTAAATTTTACTGATTTCCCAAAATATATCAGAAGCACTTCTAAATTATCTCATTGAATAATACTAATTATTATTCCCATATTCCTGATGGACAAACTGTGTAGAGAAAAGTGTTGGATACCATTCTCCATAGGTCCCTTGGGCTTATGTATGTCAGTCATGCTCTTCAAAAGAGGATCTCAGCACACCATCACTACTTCAGGGAGGCCTTGCTTGCCTTTTATTTCATTATTTTGCGCAATTTACTGCCAATTTCCCTCAAGACTAGCCTGGGGCTTTCCTTTTTCTATCATTAATGTGTGTTTCATAAATGGAAGAACAAGTTTTCCCCTAAGATAGATTCTACAATTTTCCTGTAATATACAAGTGGTAGAGGTCAGATTTAGAATAAAGAAATTACACTGTTTTTTTCCCTAGCCTTCAAGGAAACTACTTGGAAATGTTAATGAACTTTCAAACAATCCAGAGAGATTGTGCAGCATTTTAATTTTGTGTTTTAAAGCGGTAAGTCCATAGTTTAGAACACTTAATGAACCTTCAAGAAAAGACAACAAAGATGCAGCCAAATTATAAGACAATACCTGGATACTTTACATATTTAAGTAAGAAACAATCTAACAGCCAGGTATTGGTGGCTCATACCCATAATCCTAACTATTCAAGAAACTGAAACCAGGGCAGATATGTCTGTGAGACTCTTATCTCCAATTAGCCAGGAAAATCCTGTATTGAAGCATGACTCCATTGGTAAAATGCCAGCCATGAATGCAAAATTGACTAAGAGCATGGGGCCCTGAGTTCAAGTCCTGATATAGCATGCACCTGTCCGCTCGCGCTCTCTCTCTCTCTCTCTCTCTCTCTCTCTCTCTCTCTCTCTCTCTCTCGCTCTCTCTCTCTCTCTCTCTCCTCTTTCTCTCTCTCTCTCCCTCTCTCTACCTCTTCTCTCTCTCTCTCTTTCTCTCTTATTAATGTTTAATAGTGGGATGTCTCCATCTTTTGCAGTTGAGAGAAAAAGCTATTAACACATGCTGAAAATTTTTTATTAAAGAATTTATTAACATTGATTTTTACATCATATTTTAAATGACAAGTTTAACAAACAAGTGTTCAAGGAGGAAATCTCTGTTTACAATCACTGGGACTTAGTATTTAGAACTTAATCAAAATTAGGCTAAGGGTTTGTATGTCATAGAAACATATTAATTTATGAAATAAAACATTGTATCTATAGAGTCATAGGTTTTTATGCGTATATAGTTACGTTTATATTTCCATTAGCATGTCCATAGATTTGGGTATGCAGTTATTGAGTCCTCGCTCTTGTACTCTGAAAATTTTTTAAATGTAAAATTTACTAGTTGTGTGTGAGGCATTGCTTTGCTCTACTCTTCTGTTATAACTAACAATGACATTATAACAAACTTGACACCCTTTAGCACACTATTTGCAGTTGTGAAACACAGCATCCACAGCCTTAACAATGGAGTGCTGACCTTTCCATCTCTTTGTAGGTTATTTAGTAAATGGAATGATGTATGGTAGGTCGACTTTCTTTTTATTTTCATAGTATCTTCCACTCTGAATATTTAGATGTACAGTATTAACTTCGAATATTCAAAACATCACATACTTTGTAACCACATTTTAATGAGTTTTTCTTTAATGATTAACTCAAGGTAAAATTAGTCAACACTTAACTGTGTTACAGAAATAGAAAGTGATTACTCAAAGACTTGAGTTAGGGTTTCAGCATTAGGTATGCGCAGCAAAGTCCTGTGTAACCAAACTCAGTCTCTCAACGAAGACTTTGTCTATTCTACAGAAACTGGGTTATGAAGGGAAGAAGGGAATATTATCAGGTAAGGGAGTGGAAAAAGATCCAACTTTTATCTTTTGGTGTGAGAAATCCAGGACTTTCCCTACCTAGTGTTTTTGTTTGTCTATTTGGCTGGATGCTTGCTTGCTTTTTTTAGTCTTTTGATATTGAAGTAGAGCATGAATAGTTTCATAGGTGCTATATTCTAAAACAGCAAATTCAAAATAGGTTCCATATCTAGTAGGAAAGAAGTGCTTTTTCCACCCTTATTCTCCTAACAGAAAGAGCAACTCACTGACATAATTGTATAGGAATAAAGGAGCCGAAAGCTGGCCCTCAAGACAACCCCTGGCAGCGTTAAGATATGAGAAACAATTGAGCTTCTTCGTGAAGTCATTAGTCAATAGAGGCATTAGTCAACCAGATTATTTTATTATACATGAACTGCTTTCCTTAAGAGTCTGAAAGACTTTCAATGTGTACACAAATACATAAACACAAATATAAGCATGTTCACTCATGAACAAGCACACAGATGCAGACATCATGGGACAACTACAAATATATTTAAAGTATATGAAATCAGGCAGAAAAGAAGACAGGTAAGATATGAGCAACCTGGCTAGTGTTGGTGGGACTGGCAAGGGTTTACTGCGATGGCTTGCTTGGTTAAGATGATTAGTGGCCTTGTTGAGGGGCTTCCCACATTTGACCATTGCATTCACTTAGTGCTTGAATACAAGTTTAAAGGGACAGATGTCATGGGTGAGAGGTGAATATCACTCAGGAATTTAACTGATATTTGTGACAGGAACAATCTAACACAATTGTGCCTAAATGTCTATGTTAAATTATACATAAATACATCATGGTTGACTTTTTTTTACAGTATCTATATATCTTAAAGAAAATCAGAAAATTAGAGAATTATAAATGTTTTATAAAAACCTTAATTTAGATAAAATTTTGACTATACAATGAATTCATTTAAGATGTATAGTTTAGGAAGTGGTGTTGTGGCTCAACGTGATAGAGTGCTAACTTTGAGCTGAAGAGCTCACAGACAGCACCCAGGCCCACAGTTCAAGCCCAATGACTGACTAAATAGATAATGTCTATCATCACAGACAATTGTAGAATGTTTTGTTTCTCAAAAATAAACCCCATGCTCCTTTGCCATCACTCAGCAATCCCTCCGTCTTTCCCTCTACCTCCTGGTCATTAACCTACTTTCTTTTAATAAATAATAGTTACATATAAATTTTCATGTGAAGAGAACGATATAATTTGTGGTCACTGCAATAAACTTCTTATAGTTAGCACGTTATTTTCAGTGTTTCTACATTAGCCTGCTTAAGAACATGATTCCTTCTTATGTCTAAATAACATTTCATTGTATGAATAAAACCACTTTTGTTTAATCTAAGTTAATTGATGAACAGTTGGACTGTTGCTATCTTTAAATAAATTGTCTATTTTGTCAAGTGATTTGAAATTGTTTTTTCTTCTTGGCCAGTCCAAGGATTGAGCTCTGGGCCTGAGCATTGTCCTTGGGATTTCTCAAGGCTAGAACTCTACCACTTGAACCACAGAACCACTTCTGGCTTTTTTCTATGTATGTGGTACCCTTGAATCAAACCGGGGTCTTCATGCTTGCTAGGCAAGCACTCAGCTACTAGGCCAAACTCCTGACTCTATCACGCAAATCTAGTAAGTTCAGGAAGGCAGGAAGGACTATGTAACTTATTCTACACACAATAAAGAAGAATCTCCTTCACAAAATTATGTAGATTTCAAACTGCAGAGTCAAGAAGAGAATTCAAGCCTTGTGACAACAAAGTGGTGCCTTTTCAGCTTTGCCAGAAAGCAAATCAGCAGGGAAGCTGCTGCATCTCAACTTCTGAGTTGTCAAAAAGCCAGGCTTGCAGGCAGATTCTGGAACAGGGCAGATGACAGCAGGTGAGTAAGGGCAGCTGTTTTTATTACCTTATAATTTTGTGCTTGGGACTTTCATATATCATCCTTTGTTTGCCCTGGAGAAGTCAGTGAGCTGTACCTCACTCTCACTTACCTCCCAGGTCTTGCAGGGACAAGGAATCAGAGCAGAGAGAACTGAGTAGCAAAAGGACTCCCTGGTAGAGGTAAGAGTAAAGGGAGATGGGAAGAAGAAGGAAGGTGAGCTTGTTCAATTTTTCATTCCTCAACTGTGTGGTAAACTAGCTTACACTTGCACTCCTGAGTCAGGGATCAGGAACAAAAATGGAAACAATATTCAGTCTTGAGACTGAGGAGTTCACAAGCTACCCTGGAGGACTATGAAAAACCCACATGGTCAGTATTGTTATAAAAAGTCACCAAAGATGTGCAAAAAGGAAAAAGAGGGAAATGCTGCTTCATTGTTAGAGTGGTTTGAAGTGGGCTTTGAAATAGAAGGAGCTTTTTAGTTGTGAAACAGGTGGTACAGTGGCATGAGGGACCTGGGGGCAAGGTGCCATCTGTCATGGTCAGAAATTTTAAGTAGGTGAATGCAGCTTGAACATATGGCCCAGAGCCTAGGAGAGGGGTGTCAGAGGGGGAAGTAGAAGTAGATGTTGACACCTGAGAGGCAAAATGCCATCTCATGCTTAAGTCCTGGAATGGACACTTTCTGTTTCAAGTGGTTGAAAATGGTCTAATCAGGGAAGGCATATCATTAGATCAAATTCAGAAGCTTCTTAAGGCCTTGTGGGAATTAACCTAGAGCAGGTGGCACTTGCTTCTGTTCGTTTATGCATTTGTGTCAGAAGTTTTCAGGCACCATGTTGATACAAATGTGTCTATATCAAGATCTGAAGTTATCTCAATTATCCTGGATGCAAATTAGGAGGCCATGATATCACCATAAAGAGATCCTTAACTATTATGGTCTAAAGAGTGCTGGGCGCATGTGGTAACATCCATCAAGCTTATTTGTACATCTGTCACAGATGGCGATGTACTTCTGTTTGGCTGCCACACCACAGAGCCATGGCAGTCAGTCTAAATGTCTTTCTTTGTCATGGAGCCCATCCCAGGTCAATGTGACCAGTATATATCATCGGACAGTACTTTCCACAAACCCTTTGGCAGTAATCTGTGCAATCTAGAAAAGACTGATTTGAGAATCAGTAGCCCAAGGATTTTTTAACATTCTCTACAGCCAAAAGCCACAGTGAGTCTGTATTCAAAGTTTAGCATGAAGAAATGGAGATTCAGGCAGCTCTGGGAAGAGTAAAGGTTAATTTTCTGCTTGAAAACAAAGGAGGAGAGCTGTTCTTGGCAGCCTGGAAAACACCTGCTCAACCAGCTCTGTGGCCTCAAAAATGCCGTCAGTCAGTTGGGGCAGAGGAAAAACAGTCACTGGAGCACAAAATGTGGGTTCATTCATTTGGATTCCCCAGTGCAAATGATGTGTTCCTGGCAAAGTTTTCCAAGCTAGTTCAGTGGAGTTTTATGCATACAGTAGTTTAAAGCAGAAAGAACTTGGCATCTGTCATCTGTCATACATATGGCAACGTATTTAAGAAGGTTTGAAATAAATATTATGCTATAATTTCTTACTAATGGGATTTGCAACTCTATTTTACTTGGAAAATACTTGTTTCCCCTATGTAGCAATAAAAATAGCGAATCCTAGGCATGATTCTAACTACTTGCGATGTGTGATTTCTGTTTAAGCTTCCTAGTTACTTAAAGAGGTAGGTCTTCATAGGAGATGAGTTGACTAGAGGTCAGAAAGGATAAGTCACCTGCTACAGTCACACAGCAGTCCGTGGATTTTTCTTACCTTTCAGGCCCGGTTAAGAGCAGCGTGGTAAAGAGGTCATCTGTGACAAGTTCAAGAATTCAGTTGAGAATCCAATGGTCTCAAGGGCAGTGTGTGCACATTTCATACCCAACCCTTTCTTCTCTGTTTCAATAATTAACAGAAAGAACCAAAAGTTATTTTCTAATAGATAAGCCAGCCTGCCCCAGTCTCATATAGAGGGCAACAAACAGGCTTATGTCCTCATCTCAGATGCCATCTTCAATCAAAGATTTCACAATGACTGGTGAATTTAATTAGCTCTAATTCTCCTGCTTCTCATTGTGCTTTTTTGTTTTGCAAAAAAAAAAAAAGCATCAGAGAGACTGGGTGTTCAAATGTCATTCAGTTTTGGAGTTACTACCTCACAAACACTAAACATGCAAAGTTCTCCTTTTGCTTTCAATAGGAATAGACAAGAACAGTAGAGTTTTAGAGTGTGTGCTCACATAATCCAGGGCTTATCTGACATCTGGCAGGGCAAGGATTTATATCTTGAGCCCCAAATGTCCCATACCCTTTGATTTTAGGGCTGGGATTATGAACCATTGTTTCCTTTCATGCCAGAAAATTGGAGGTAAAAGGCATCGAATCTTGAAATTCAAAGGTAAGAAGGGGTCATTTTCCCTCCTTATGGTTCTAAGAAAGTCATTTTCTACCCTGACATCCCACATCACAGGCAGTAGGCACATATCTTCACATGGGTTGGAGAGTTAATTTAGTTCACTGAAGAAAAAAAATGGGATGTCTATTGAGGCTTTCTAGAGCCTTCTATGTTTCCTAGCCAATTCTAAAACTTGGATTACAACAAGAGCCTGAAGGGTTTGTTTTTTTTTATTTTTTTTGGTTTTTTCCTTGCCATTTCTGTGGCCTGAACTCAGGGCCTGAGCACTGTCCTTGGGCTTTCTAAAGACTAGTGCTCTACCACTAGAGCCACAGCCCCACTTCTGGCTTTTTCTATGTATGTGGTACCAAAGAATCGAACCCAAGCCATCATGAATGCTAGGCAAGAATTCTTACGTAAGCCAAAGTCCCAGATGAGCCCTAGTTTTTAAAAGGAAAAATGAGTTGCTATGTAGCATTTGCGATGTTTTGTTTACCAATGTTATCTGAAAATCTGGTGTTTGCTCTTTTGCAAATCTGGTCTTCGCTCTGGAGAGGAAGGATAGTCTCTGGTTCTTACACTTTCTCCTTCTACCCCAAATCATGCCCTTATCCCCAGAATACGTGCTTCTCTCTAGTGTACTTCAGTGTTTCTTCTTTGTCCTATTTTGAGGAATCTATGCCTTTGGTGACTTTTCTTCATCTGCCTACTGAGTTCTTTCCTCTTGCTATATTTTTCTATCACTCTTCCCCAATTACTTCCCACATAATTACTTGAAACTGTTTTCATTTAATAAAAGGTATTACACTGGAAAGAAAAATCATATAAATAGCTATGTTTTTGAGATGTGAAAGGTGGAAAAAGCTATGAGTATTAAAGGATGAAAGCTCTCTACTGAGTGCCTGGATTACATGGGAAACCAAATCTCTAATCACCCACATGAATGATCTGGTCAGGAACTATTAATCATGACATTTTCTTACATGATATGTAGTTTTTTTCTCTCCTTTTTCCATGTTATTTTTATTTATATATTTTAAAAGGATTTTATTATCTTTAAGTAGTTGTTCAAAGGATTTGCACTCCAACAAAGCAGTTTATGAATATATAATGCGTGTTGATCAATGTCCCCTCTTTCAGCATTCTCACCCATTTCTCTGAATTCAGCCCTTCTCTCACCTTTCTTAAGTTTTGTAAGATATATATTCTATTTTTGGCTGCATTCTTCCCCTTTTCTTCATTTGTCTACCCCTTCCCTTAGCCCTGTCATACTCCCTTCAAGTGCCTGTTATCTGGTGTTTATTTTGTTGAACTATAATTTGGCCTTTATAAGGAATTATACTGTTTGAGTTCTCCCTTAAACATACTGAATTCCAATAATACATTTATGTATATCTCCATATCACCAAAGGTATTTACTTGAATATTTATTAACCAATTCTAGCTTCTGCATGTGGTTCTGTTAGTCTTACTTTACTTTCTTGAATGTCTTCCTCTCCAAAAGTAGGAGAAAATAATTTTTCTAGCCTCGCTTGAAAACAAGGGCAGGACAGTCTTTGACACAATTGAAGTCAATAAAATATAAAGGAAAATCAGCTAAATCATTGTAGGAGAAGTATTTTATCTTCCTGGCAAGAGAAGATGGGGAAGAGCTCTATTTCTGAAAGTGGTTGTGTAAAGACATGATGGTGGGAACTTTGACAGCCACCTTGCTTTAAGAGGAAAAGGTCAAGGGAATGGCAGAATAACAGAGGAACTTGATGCCACTCAGTTAACTGAATTATTCATTTAACAACTGTTTGTTGGATGCTTGCTATGTCCCAGACATTGTATGAGTACCTGAATTCATATATAAAAATTAAGATAATGTCCCCATATATAAGGAGCTTCATTTTATCAGAGTCAGGTTAAGTGTCTGGTAGAATTGTGACCTATGGAAAATAAAAACAAAACAAAACAACAGCAACAAACTTAAGCAGGATAAAGAAGCTTGAAAACAAAATCAAAGCTAAGAAAGCAAAGCATATTTGATAAAAGCCATCTAGTTCACTGAGTATGAACCTTATGACAGAGACAAAGATATAGATGATGATAAGAATATAAAACAGCCTCCACCGACTTCCCACTGCACTGGGAAATGACTGAGATGAGGTCACATAGAACAGTTCTCTCTTCTGAGGGTCTTGTCAAGCAATTCAGCTTCTAACATCTTGTTTCATAGGATAGTGCCTTGCCTCAGTGGCTCTCACACAGCAAAGAGATAGATTTGCTGAATGATATTGTGCCAAGGAAAATTGCATGGACGTAAAGGAGAAAACTGGAACACACAGGAAAAAAATGTAAAGTCTAGATAAAAACAATTGGTGGACTAATCTCCTTATTATAATGAAAAGTATGTCAATCAAGTGTTTTACCAAGTAACAAGACAAAAAGTAGATCTCTTTTAAAATCACTAGAGAAATGTTGTTCCATAGAAATGCAATACTGACTCTGTATATAATTTTAAATACTTTAGTAAACAGGAAAATAAAATTCTGAACAAGTGAAATTACGGGGTGTGTTAGTTTTGTTAAGGCTGAGACAAATACCTGAGAGAGGTTAGATCTGTGTTGGCTTATGGTTCATAGATTTCAATCCATCACTGGCTGGCTCCATTGCTTCTGTGTGGTGAGAGGGAGAGTCATGGCAGAAGGATGAAGTAGAGGAAAGCTGCTCACCTCATCACAGCCTAGAAGCAGAAACAGGGCAGGGAGAACCTGGGGACAGGCAGGTGGGATAAAAATAATCATCAAGGGGGCCAGGAGTTTGGCCTAGTGGTTAAAGTGCTTGCCTAGCATGCATGAAGACCCGGGTTCGATTCCTCGGTACCACATACATAGAAAAAAGCCAGAAGTGGTGCTGAGGCTCAAGTGGTAGAGCTCTAGCCTTGAGAAAGTCCAAGGGCAGTGTTCAGGCCCTGAGCTCAAGCCCAGGACTGGCAAAAAAAAATAATCATCAAGATTACTATAAGGATCAAATAAGATCATAGACATGATTTTAAGACTCAGAGTATGTGGATCATGGTAGCACACATTTGTAACCCAGTACTCAGGAGAATGCTGGCACAAACAAAAGAGAAGATTATACCTTCACAAATGCCATTATTTATTTCATTAGGTTATTGATTCTTCCTTATATAATTAGGTAACTCTACTGCATTCCTCCAGCCTTTGTTATTTTTATGATCTTCATCTTGAAAGTAAGCATACTTTAGAAAACATGGAAAGGCACACATTTAAAGTCCCAGGAATAATCACTTTGATAAAACTTGAGATATTCCTCCCCCCGCCCGCACCCTGCAGCAGCCAAGAAATGTATACATCTGCACACATGGAAAACCTGGAGAGGTTGTGAATGTAACCAAAGATGTGTGGGGAAAAGGAAATATCATTTTGTCAAGCATTCCCTAATTTAAAAATCTGAATGGGGGCCCTGTATTCCAAGCTATCAGTACACACACATAAACACAGATTTTCTTAGTAATGTGTGCTCTGAACCCTCCCCCCATAACTGCAGCTATCAGAGCATATCCACCTGCTCCACTCTCCATATCTGTGTGGAGCAGATCCCAGCAATCTATCAGCTGTTCATGGTGTAGTAACCCACTGATCACCACCTCAACCCTGTGACAAATACTTCAGGCAGTGTGAGTCTGCCTACTGAACTTCACAGGTTTCCATGGATACATGAATTTCAGTGCTAAAGCACATTTACTATCACTTTGCTTGTCACTAAAAGTCCTGTAAACATGTATGCTTTAAGATTTTCTGGAGAAATGTAGCATCTTACAGAGGATCGCTCTGAATGTGTTGTATGGTATTTTTCTATAGGGCAAAGGCTCTAGCAATCAATGATGTCTGTAGTCTATCTTTACTGATGTGCTTTTGTGAGAAGATCAATAAAACATGATATGGTCTAATTATTTTGTTAGTGTTACTTATCAATGACATGCTTATGAAAATATTATAATTAAAAAAGTGAAATGGCTGGGCACTGGTGGCTCACACCTGTAATGCTAGCCAATCAGGAGGCTGAGATGTGAAGACTGCAGTTCAAAACCAGCCCATGCAAGAAAGTCCCTGACACTGTTATAATCACAAGTAAACTACTCAGAGAAAGCTAGAAGTGGTGCTGTGGCTCAAGTGGTAGAGTGCTGCCTTGGAGCACAAAGACGCTCAGGTACAGTGCCAGGCTCTGAGTTCAAGTCTCAGGTCTTCTGGCAAAAAAATTAGAATAAATGAATGAATAAATAAAAAATAAAAAATTGCCCTGAAAATACAGAAAAAATCATTTTAAGTGAAGTAAGCCAGACTCAAAGGAACATAGGCCCAATAGTCTCCCTCATTTGTCATAATCAGGAGAAACCTTGGGCTCTCCTAGCAGAGATTTACAATAGAACAAAATCTAGAGACATCAGGCCAAATAGTACAACACTCAATGCAAAGACCTCCAGGATAAGGAAACAAAAGCCATATAGTGAGTGACTGTTGTCCTTAATGTACTATGTTATCGCTCATCTCTTTTGCCATCCCTTGGTTATCTCATATTGTTACAATTTTTCACCTTGTTATCTGATATATTTTATATGTGCTTAATTGGTTATTTGAAATTGGATAGGGAAGGGGGGAAATTAAGATAAATGGGGGGAGGGTGGAAGGGAAATGGGGACCATGTCATGAGAAAGGGTATCAATATTTGTGAAGTTATGCACTTTCTATCTGGTGAATATAATGTAACCCTTCTATTAATCACAATAAAAATTATTTAAAAAATAAAAAAATTACTGACAAAAAAATTTGCCCTGAATCTTAAAATGGAAGAAGTTAAATAAATGGAAGTAAAAACTTTATGTCTATATTTAGACATTTTCCTTCCTAAATGTAGAAAAGTATGATTTCCATTTTCAAGGATATCTTTGGTTTATAATTATTGGGTAAATTTTTCTTGCTCTGTGTATTACTCTTTTGTATATCTAAAACAACCTTTGAAAATCTGTGAAGATGGCAGGCTATTATTTTTTCCATTTTGTACATGCACATGTTCAGAAGATTTATGAAGACTGTACCACATGTCATACTGCTAGTGAGTGCTAGACCTGATATGAGAACCTCTAAGACTCTTGTCTCACCATCTGAATCTTCTTTGTTATCCTTTTTTCCTTTTTTCCAGGGCAGAATATAGGCTACTTGCAGAGATGGCCTACCTATGTACTTCTTTGCCAAATGCTGGTTGTTCTCTTTGCCTCTGCCCTGATTTCTTTAAGTCATTTTCTCCATCTATCTACTTGAGTGTCCCAAAAACTTTGCTGAGAGTAATTTGCCAGTCTTAGACATTTCCAATGTGTGTAGGCAATGGGAAGCAACGTCATAGAAAAATAATAAGTGTATGCTGCTTGAGGATTCTACAAGAAAGCAAGTTTCTAGTTCCATTCCTAGGATCTAAGTTTGAACAATGTGGAATAAATGACAAGCCTGAACAATTGGTACACAAAAATCAGTCAGAATAGATAGGTCACTCCAACATTCAAATTAAAGAAAAACGATTCTACTTTCAGGCATTGATTAATTTTGTTTTTGGTCGTGGGAGCTGGGGGAACTGTTTGAATGACTGTCAACTGAGTCATCACACTCCTATAGCCAACAATCCCTGCACTATCTAAGAAAATGTCTCTGTTAGCTGCAAGTCTTCACAGGAAAAACTTTAGTATTTACCTCATATATATATATATATATATATATAGATATATATATATATATATATATAAATGTGCAGACCTTTTGTGTGTGTGTGTGTGTGTGTGTGTGTGTGTGTGTTTTTGAAGCACATAGACAGTGGTTGTCTAACTTTACTGAGGTATGAGTTTATATTTACTTGTTTTTTTTTTTTTTTGGTTGTGTGAGTTGAACTCTGGGTGTGGATCATAAGATCTTCAGCTAAGGCTGCTGCCATACCTCTGGAGCCACAGTACCACTTCTGGTTTTCCGGTTATTAACGGAGATAAGAGTTTCATGGACCTTTTAGTGCCCAGGCTGGCTTTGAACTGTGACCCTCATATCTCAGCCTTCTGAGTAGCTAGGATTACAGGCGTAAGCCACCATGCTGGGTTTTACATTTACCTCTTGCTCATTGTTTTCTCTTTTGTTGGTTAGGTTTTTAATCGACAAGTGATTGTACACATTTATAGAGTGTAGTGTACAATTTTAATATATGTACGCATTATACAATAAGAAAATGAGCATAGCATCCACCACCTCATAAATTAATTTCCTAGTGGTGATAATATTAAAAACCTTCTTTTATAAATATTTTGAAGTGTGAAATAAACTACAGTCAATGTATTTTTTAATGCAAAAATAAGGGTTTGGGGGCTGGGAATGTAGCCCTAGCAGTAGAGCATTCACAACATAGATGAACCTTGGGTTCAGTTGTAAGGAGAAATGAATAAACAATCACATAAATAGATAAATAGAGGCAAGATTGTCTTTTCTGTCTTGAGAAGCAGCAGTCTGGCAGAAGAAGGCTTGTGACTTCAGTTCTACCCTAGGAGACCCTAAGCACCAACTCCTTATGTCAGGCCTCTTGTAACCGCTAGGACCTGAATGTCATAGATTTATTGTGAGGATATTATGACATCAACTGTATAATAGTGTTTTGCTAATTAAAAGAACAAAACAACTTTTTTTCCCCAACAATTGCAATTGGTTTTAGTTGCCATGCGTTAAAAAGTTAACTATGACTCATTCCGACTCAGAGCTTTACTAAAACATAGCTTTCGTTTATTTAACAATAAACATCACTAAACTATCTGTTATGGTGAGTTCAGTACGTTTCAACTTTGACAACTCAATGAGGTAGCCCCAGGAAATTGCTGCCCATACAGTACTTCACTCATGTTATAGACAAAATACCAGGCACTGGTTATTTATCTCTAATCTACCATATGCTTCAACTGCACACCATGCACTGCCCTGGAGACCTCAGGATTACAGCGTGAGATTGGGACAAATTTTGCCTATTACTGCCTCCTCCTCTGTGAAAGGAAATGCTATGCTGTGGCATTCATCTGGAGTACCAGAGGGTGATCAGCAGCTCTCCCATGTGTAGACGGAGGAAGACTGAGGCTCTACTGTGTGCAAAGCTTTCTGTTTCCATAAATTCCATTCAGTCATCAAATTAGATTTGCTGCTAACTGAATGCATTTTATCTATACCTGGCAGGAATCTAGAAACAAAATTACAAGATTTATGTCATTTTAATTCTATTATGAGGCATTTAATCACAAATACCCCCCAAATGAAAAGCTAATTTATCATCTTGCTCTGACTGAACAACTCTCCTTAGTTCTCCTTCATGAATCCATAATGCAGGGAGGAGACTGGATGATTAAGTGTCCGATTAGAGAAAACATATTAACCTGGCAAACATAATAAATTTAGCTCATAAGCGGGATGGTTTTACAAATGCTCACAAAACTCTCCTGTTTAAAATCATGAGTCATTTCCTTCTGTGACAACTCAATTGAAATTCAAGTTGAAATTCAATTGAAAGTCAAACTAGAAGAAACTTCTGTTCTGTCTAGAACCAGAATGTTTTTCAGGTGCTTCAAGGAAGGTCCCCAACGATCTCTAGTAAGGTAAATGTCTCAAGGCAAGAAGCTAGTACTGGAGATCATGATGGCAGATAATTCCTTTATTCCTTCTCCTCCTTCTCCCAAATGAAGTTGATATTGGTGACAGAGAAAGGTCCAGAGGGAGAGCTTCTGTGTGTATAATCATTTTTTGCAGGACAGGCAGGCATGTGTGTATGTGTGTGTGTGTGTGTTTGTGTGTGTGTGGCATGAAGGTTTAAATATTTTTAATCTTTAGTTGTACAAAGGAGTTTCAATTCAACCTGTCAGTTTCAGTTTGTGAGTACAATGAATCTCCATCAATGTTACCTGTTCCTTAATTGCAAGTGTGGCCACTGCTGCCACCCTTGGCTGATGGAAAAGCTTTCTTGGACTGCAGGGAAGAATTGGTGTGGACCACAGGGTGTAATTTGTATTTCTAAAGTGAGTACTGGATTGTTTCTGGGATCAATAAGATGGGTCATCTTTGTATCTACAGCTCAGCTCCTGACACCATAAATGTTTGCTGCAGGAAGGTATGAGAGGTGGGAGGAATGCAATTGTTCGGGTACCACTCTGGGGCTGCGCTTTGAGCTTTGGGTTTGTCTGTGCTGGCCGGTGGCAGGACTTGTGTTTGATGCACCTCAGATGAGGCGGATGTTTTAAGGTGAAACTGCCAGTGAGCGAATGGGGTGGAGCTTCTAGAGCCATAGGAGACCCGGGGCTGAACATGAGGACAGAACCCACTCGGGAGAGTCCTGGAAATCCCACCCCAGCCTGAGTTAAAAGCCCACAAGGCCCTACAAGGCCCAGTCCCCTGAGGGGTGGAGTCCTGAGGACCACGCCCACAAGGGGGTGGAGTTCTGTGGACCACGCCTGTGGAGGGCAGAGGAGTCTTGAATGTTGCATCACACCTAGGGGCGGGGCTGTGGTGACCACGCCCCATCCTGAGGGTGGAGCCTTATTGCTTGCGCAACCGCAGTCTGCCCTGCAAAGGAGAGCGGTTGGAGGACATCTTGGAGCGGTGGTGTGGCGTCAGGGAGGTGTCGATGGAGGCGCTTGGTGTCCCTGGTCGGTTAGCAAGATGGCCCCAGCTGCGCGGCCAGTGAGGAGTGGGGACTGCGGCAGCGGTGGCCCAGGACGGGAAGGCAGCTGGGCCCTCCTGAGAGGGAGGGCCTGCAGGCGCCCTGGCCCCCGTGCGTTGACCCGCCGTCCCAGAGGGCACGTGGACAGGGTCAGAGAGCCGCGGTCCAATAGCCTAACTCTTCTTCATCACAGGGGGGGAAACTGAGTCCACCCGGGGGGGGCGGGGCTTGCTTCCCCAGGACCTAAAGCTATGAGGTGAGGCGGTGGGTGGAATTCAACCCAGATTCGGCAACCTAGATTCGGCTGGGCCCCTGCTGGCGGCCCTGGAGGCCGAGGCCTCAGGGGGCGGGTTAGGAAGTGGCATGTGCCATTAGAGAGGACAAGTCAGGAGGAGGAGTCACGCTGGCTGACCGGAGAATCCACCCAGGGGAGAAGATGGCGCCACCTTCAACAGTGGCGGGCCTAGGACAGCCTCCGCTGAAGGAGCTTGATTTGCCTGTAATTTAGGGCTGAACAGAGCACGGCCTGGTGCCTTGAGCTGAGGATGATTGATGTGGCCAAGATTAGAACCCTGAGCTGTGCAGTTAAGTGTTGGATGGATGCAGGTGGCTCCCCGGATCTATCTGGAGATGAGCCAGTCTGGAACCCCCCCCCCCCCCCAGGGCTTTGTGGAGACAGGTCTCTGTTGCACTCCTGTGGATGGAAAAGTGCAGCAGAATGGGAAAGGATCCAAAGGGAACTGGAAAGCTGTGGGACAAGAAGCAGCTTGTTTACTTGTATCCCAGGAAGTGAAGATCTATCTGTTGGTTTGACCTCTATATGTCTTCTTTGGCTTACATCCTGCACGGTTTACTTTTCTACTCTCTTGAGAGTTTAAAAAAGGTCTGTTTTTACTCACTCTAGTTTTCACAGTGCAAATATTGAAAAGAAAATTGTGTGTCAGAACTGAAATTTGAATTCAAGGCCTCACACTTGTTTTTGTTGTTGTTGTTATTTTTTGTTTTTGTTTTTTTTTCCTCTCAAGGCTAGCATACGATTTGAGTCATGCCTCCACTTCTAACATTTTCCTGGTTATTTGAAACTAAGAGTGTCATGAATTTGTTTTCCGGATCTGGTTTCAAGCCACGATTCATACTCCTTAATGTCTAGGACTACGGGTGTCAGTCTCTGGCACTCAGTTAAAGTTTTTTTTTTTCTTTTTTAATTTGGAAGATGTCCAGTTTGTCATGTTGGAATACACACACACACACTGGTGATACTGATATTTGAACTCGGGTCCTCTTATTTGCTAGGCAGGTATTCATAATCCTTGTGCCATGCCCCTAGCCATTTTTACATTAGTTATGGTCTCATGTTTATACCAAGACTGGTCTGGACTGAAGTCCTGTTAATTTTTTTTTGGTCAATTGTGGGACTTGAATTCTGGGCCTGGGAACTGTCCCTAAGCTCTTTAGCTCAAGGCTACACCCTAACCCTTGAGCCGTAGTGCCAGTTCTGGTTTTCTAGTGGTTAGTTGGCGATAAAAGTCTTACGGTCTTTAGTTCCCAGGCTGGCACTGAACTATAATCCTCACATCTCATCCTCCTGAGTAGCTAGGATTACAGGCATGAGCCACCTGTGCCCAGCTAGACCTGTTAATTTTGACTCTAGATTAACTAGAATGACAAGTACATGCCCAGCCTTTTTTTTGCTAGTCATGGGGCTTGAACTTAGGGCCTGAGCACTGTCCTTGGGCTTTCTCAAGGCTAGAGCTCTACCACTTGAGCCATTGCACCGCTTCTGGCTTTTTTGGTGTATGAGGTACCTAGGAATTAAACCCGGGTTCTCTTGCATGCTAGGCAAGCACTCCACCACTAGGCCAAACTATCAGCCCTGCCCAACCATTTTTGATAGAGATAGGGAGTCTCCTGAATCATTCTCATTGATCCTACTGACCCTCACCTCCTTAGTAGCTAGGATAAAAGGTGTAAGTCAATGCTCATAGCCCTCAATGGTAGTTTTGATCTCAAATCTGAAGAACTCTTTAGAGAAACCACTACTTTTTCTTCTGTTTCATTGTTTTGCATTTTCGTGTAAAGTATGAAATTTAAGCGGGGATTTGTTGGTATTGGTGGGATTTGTTTTTCTTTCCTAGCTGGTTGAGTTTTAACTACTACAACATCAATTGTCAAAAATTCTTATGATAAAATGGCATCTGCTCTCCACCAGTCAAAAATCTGTCTCCTTTACCCTAAAAATAAAGCAGTCAGACTGGGACCAGACATTTATTCAGATTTCATTCCTGTAAGAATTGGGAACCCAGGATCAGTGGCATTGGAGGAAAGGGCAGGTGTAGTCTCAGCCTGCCCAAAGTTACAGTACCAACGAACAGAGTGAGAGACTGAGAGAGAACCTCACATCTTGAACTAGTAGTCCTGTGACTGGGATTCACTAGAGGGTCTCATTGGATATTTTCCCAAAAGTTGACATATAATAAGCTTTTTGTCTGTCATATGGAATAATTACATAGGAAACTCAACAAATAATGAAGATATTTTCAATTACACCGGGTTAATTGAGAAAGTGCATTTGAAAATTGTATTTCTAAGAATTTTCTGTTCATATAATATTTATTATTATAATCTTGCTATAATAATTCTTGAATTTTAGCAGGCAGCTGTGTGTGCTTATTGACTTCTATTCATGGGAAATGTGGTTGTTTCTAATGAAACATGCTACCTTTTTCCTGGTAGAACAAATGTGGTCAGATTGTTAACTGCCATATTAATAAGACTCAAACATATTTGAGCGGGTGATTAGACTTAATGTTTCCATAAAGTCATCTTAAATAGTTATTTTTCAACAGATGACAGCTTATGTTTGGCCACATTTCTGTGACCATGTGATGAAGTTTTCAACAGATGGTATACAAATACTTGGATAAACACCCTTCTAATATTATTTGTTTAAAAAAAAAAGACTTTTAAAGTGTCAGAAAAGTGCAAGTCTGTATTCACAAATCATTAGCCTGTGCTATTGTAATCATAATTTAGATTGGGGAGTTTCCATTGTTGGCACTTGGATTTATTTTGTAAATGAGCTCCATATCCGCATTAGAGTGGGGTGAGGTGTGTGACCCTGTTGTCAGAGATTTGACGTGTATCCAGCACTATATCTCCCTTTTGGTTGTGGTTAGAAACATGACTTTCTCTTGCTGAGTTACTCTACTTCCATGCACAGAAATTGCAACCTTTATAAAAAAAATATTACATTATTTTTCTGAATAGTATTAATTTAGAAGAGCCAGAAAAGCTCATCAGTTTAGAATTTTCAGGCATATTCATCAACATAATGATCTAATTCACCTTACGTATTATCCTACTTCTACTGTTGACCACCTTTATTTGCTTCTGAAATCAGTAACTGAAGAATCAGACAGAAAGTGAGACCGTAAGAAGAATGATAAAATCTTTGATGTGGCATTTGTGGTTATTGTAATGGCCCCCCCAAAACTACTGTTATTGGTGGAAGCCAGAGTGTGTAGACATGCAACAATATACGGCACTTTTTTTTTTTATTTTGGCCAGGCCCTGGGAATTTAGGCCCTGGGCACTGTCCTTGAACACTTTTTGCTCGAGGCTAGCATAATGCCACTTAAGCCATAGTGCCACTTCTGGCTTTTTCTGTGTATATGGTACCAAGGAATCCAACCCAGGGCTTCATGCATGGTAAGTGAGCACTCTACCACTAGGCTACACTCCTGGCCATGGTTTTTGAACAAGAAATGCTCAGTATCTTTCATTACAGCTGAATATATTACTAGTCGTTCATATGAACTTGAAATCTGTGTAAATTAAATGACAGAATAAATTTTGTGGCATAGCGTATATCTCCCAAACTTTAATGTTCATAAAATATTAACATTTATGCACAACTACTTATTGATTTTACTAAAGCGCAGATAAATGGCTAAAGAACTTCTGATGTTATGCTCACATTCTGATTTTTTTCATGTTAAATAAGTGCAAGCAGATAGGCACTTTATAATATTTTTATATCGTTTACATAGTAAAACTGGACTGTATTAAACATTTAGTTTCCTTTTATTAATCCTTTCTATTCCAAATAGGACATTTGAAAATTTAAAAGGAAATTATATTTGACTATGAATTTGTGGATTTGCCTATTGGTGCTAACATAATTTAGTAGGAATTATTCAAAGAAAAAGTGTCATGGGACTAAGTGTTTAATAAGGAATGCAATATAAACATATCTTATGCTGGAATTTATAGCTGGTTATATCAGCTAGACCCTCTTTGTATTTGTCATTACAGATGGCTTTTAATGATTGCTTCAGTTCGACCTACCCAGGCAACCCTCATCCAGGGGACTTGATTGAGGTATTCCGTCCTGGCTATCAGCACTGGGCTCTGTACTTGGGTGATGGTTATGTTATCAACATTGCACCTATAGGTAAAGTTTGTTTACTCAGCTTCTGGGAGCTTTTGAGTTTTCTTGTAATAAGGAATCAGGAATAAGATCAAAACAAAACAAAACATAGAAAGCAATAAATTCCATTAGTCATCAGTTTAGGACCAAAATGTAATTGGAGGAATCATGTAGACAAATTTATGATGCACATTACATTAAAAAAAAGAGCCTAGTAGACTGGGAATATGGCTGAGTGGTAGAATGCTGGCCTACCATACACAAAGCCCCAGTAGAGAGCTAGCTTTGAGCCAAAAGCTCAGGACAGCACTGAGTTCAAGACCCTAGGACCAGAACAAAACAAAACAAAAACAGTGATATATAAGTAATCAATTAGGTTAAGCAGTTCTTAAAGAAGATATTCAATGTCAAATATATATTGATATTAGGACTAATGTGAGTTAGAATTTCAATGCTGTTTTGATTTGCAAAGCCTAACTAATATCACTTTTGAAGAAAACAACAAATGTTTACAGAGATATGATACAAAGAGGACCTTTATGTAAATTAGAAAACAGGATCCCAATTTAGTTACCAAAGGATTGGACTACCATGTGATTTCAGCACAGGAAATTGTGTCACATACTGAAATCTAATTGAAAGAAATGTGTGAAGGTTTTAGAATGAGTTTAGAACGAGTAGGTGCTAAGGGGTGACTCTCTTACTAAGCCCTAAGATGTTAATTTGGGAAGATTCAAATGCTGAGAAAGAAACTAGAAAACAGAAAAGGTAAACAATAATATACATACTGCATTAGAAGCACCAGGATCTTTATAATAATAATCAAGAAGGAACTTATTTTCCCAGAAAAGGTAGAACATTCTAGTCTAATTTGTTAAATGAGGTCATATTTTTTTTTTTGCCAGTCCTGGGCTTGAGCTCAGTACCTGAGCACTGTCCTTGGCTTCCTCAAGGCTAGAGCTCTACCACTTGAGCCTCAGCACCTCTTCTGGCTTTTTTCTATGTATGTGGTACCAAGGAATCAAACCCGGGTCTTCGTGCATGCTAGGCAAGCACTCTACCACTAGGCCAAACTCCTGGTCCCGAGGTCATAAATTTTAAGAAAGGATTTTGTGTACTGTATTCTCATTCTTACACTATTATTACTAAATACTTTTACAGAATAATTATGCTTGATAAGATTGCTTTTAGTTGATGATATTAAAGGAGCAGAGCTAATTCTTTTGGATGGTGTTGGAGTCCACTAGATTGGGTTGCTGTACCTTATTAACCAGAATTCTCCTTACAGATGGCATGCCTTCCTCATTTAGTAGTGCCAAATCTGTGTTCCACAACAAGGCCCTGGTGAAGATGCAGCTCTTGAAAGATGTTGTGGGAAATGACACATACAGAATAAACAACAAATATGATGACATCTACCCCCCTCTCCCTGTGGATGAAGTCATGAGAAGGTCAGAGTTTGTTATTGGGCAAGAGGTGGCATATAACTTCCTGTCCAACAACTGTGAGCATTTGGTGACTTTGCTTCGGTATGGAGAAGGAGTTTCAGAGCAAGTAAGTTTTCCTTAGGAGGCACAAGAAGTTACTTACTTTTAGAAAAATAGTTTTTTGCAATCACTACTTACTTGCTATCATAAAGTTCCCAACTCCAAGATGAAAAGAACAGAAAAACACTGAAAAACATAGGTTGTTTCTTCCCAAGATTAAGAAACAAGTTAGTGACTAACAACATGAATGTAATAAATTTGGGGCTAGAAGAGTCTTGAATTAGAGTCAAGGCCATGGCTATCAGTCACTGCCTTTTCTCTTTGAAAAGTATCCCCATTACCCTACCATACAACCAGCTCTGATCAGTGCTCCCACCTCAGATACTGCAAAGAATGTGCTAGAAAGGGTGCTGAGCTTATAGTAAGAGTTCATGTACTGAAGGTATCAATAGCCCTGTGTGGATCCTTTTCCAGTAGCAGAGGCTAACTGATGCCACATCTTGGTAGGTTTGCAAATATTTTCTAATTCCTTGTAAAGATAATTTTCAGTGAAATATTATGCTTTTATACAGATCCTTGTTCACTGAATGATTTTTAATGGGTTGACTTGGAAATATCATACAGTCTTGTAAGTTTCCACCACTGTTTTGTAGTATTACATAAGATTCCCAGTGACCTGAAGGGGTTTGCCAGTTGTTCTTTCCCTACCTGTTTTTCCAACAAAGTTCCATCACTGATGTCTTAATCCAGAGGTTTACGGAGTCAATGTAAGACAATGAGTAGGTAAAATGATTAAAGAGAAAACTTTCTTTCTCCAAATACACTATGAAGCTGTTCAATTTAAAATTGAAATGCTAAAAATAATGTAATTATTCAACTCTGGAAGGTTGTTTCTAAAGGAGACTAAAAATGCAAAGAATAATAGCATAGAAATTTAAGAATATACTAACAACTTAAAGTGTATCCAAGGCTTTCTGTATGTTGGAGTGGTAGATCAGTCACACATACTATTCAGAAATGATGTATGATTCCTCTCATGAAAAAAGCTTGCAAAAGAGCTAGGCTTCAGTGGCTCATTTCTGTAATCCTGCTACCGAGAGAGGACTGAGATATGAGGATTGCAGTTTGAAGCCAGCCTGAGAAGAAAATTCCCTGTGAGACTCTTATCTCCTGTGAACTACTCAAAAATGAAGTGGAGCTGTGGATCAAGTGGTAGTGCGCTAACCTTGAGCATAAAGAGGTTCAGGGATAGTACTCAGGCCCTGACTTCAAGCCCCATGACTGACCATAAATAAGTAAGTAAATAAATAAATAAATTGAAAATGAAAAACATGCAAAAGTAAGAAATAGCCAGAGATGTCAAGCATTTCTTCATGTGTCTATGGACCATTCTTATTTCTCCTTCAGAAAAGTCTCTCTTTATGTCTTTTGCCCACCTTTTATTGGGATGGTTGTTTCTTTTGAGGATTTGTTTTGGAAAGATTGTTTTTTTTAGCTGTAGATATATTTCAGATATAAGGCTCTTATCTGTTGTGTGGTTAGTGAAGATCTTCTACCACTCCATGGGCTTTCTATGTAACTTGCTAGCTATGTCCTTTGCCATACAGAAACCCTGCAGTTTAATGTAGTCCCATTTGTCCAAACTTTCTTTCATTTGTTGTGTTTTTGAGTCTTTATAAAGTTTTGACCTGTGCCAAGGAGGCCTAGTTTATCTCCTATTGCTTCTTGTAAAGTTTTCAGGGTATCTGCTTTTACCTCAAGGCCTTTGGTCCATTTGTAATTAATTCTGGTGCAGGCGGACATAAAAGGATCCAACTTTAGTTTTCTACAGGTGCTTAACCAATTCTACCAGCACCATTTTCACCATAATCCAGATAGAATGGCCATTATCAAGAAATCAAATAACAACAGATGCTGGTGGGGATGTGGCTAGTAGGGATCACTACTACACTGTTGGTAGGAGTGTAAAACTCATTCAACCACTTTGGAAAGCTGTATGGTGATTCCTCAAAAGACTAAACATAGAGTTCCCCTATAACCCAGCAATTCTGCTCTTTGGCATTTACCCAAATATCCAGACACAAGGATATACAAAAGCCACTAGCACAATGATGTTCACTGCAGCATTATTTACCATATCTAAGATGTAGAGCCAACCCAGATGCCCCTCAGTAGATGAATGGATCAAGAAGATGTGATACTTACACACAATGGAATTCTATGCTGCCATCAGAAAGAAGGATAGCACCCCATTTGTAAGGAGATGGAAGGACTTGGAAAAAAAGCATATTAAGTGAAGTAAGCCAGGCTCAAAGGAACATAGGATCAATGGTTTCCCTCATTTGTAATAATTAGTACATATCTAGGACTCTCCTTGCAGAGAATTATAATAGCTCAAAACCAATGTACATAAGGTCATATAGGTTGAGACTAAATGAAATGAACTCTAGGATATCAAAACTGTAAGGTCTGCTGAAAGGAAACTCTACGCAGTTCAGGAGAAGAGGGTTTATTGCACGAGGAAAGAGCAGATTCCTGCCACCCAAGAGAGCTTAGGGTGGGAGCTTAGGGGGAGGGGTATAGCCACAGCCGAAGTGGATGTGATCTCAGAGGATGAGGAAATACCTGAGACTGGGGGACCTCCCACTCCCCTGGGCATGCCAGTTGCCAGGGTTACAGGTGCTGGGCAGGGATTTCCAGGGTGCAGGGGGAGAGAGCCAAGGAAGAAGAGCTTTATCTTGTGTGATTGTTGTTCTTAATGTACTGTGTTATTTCTCTTCCCCTTGTTTGCCCTTTGGTTAATCTCATATTGTTACTGTATCTGACTTTGTTACCTAGTATATTGTATATATGTTTATTTGAAATAGGAAATGGAAGGTGGGAAAACAGGATGATTGGGAGGGGGTGGGGAGAAGGAAGCAGGATAAAAATAAGAGGTATCAATGTGTGAGAACTAATACTATCTGATGAATGTAACTGTAACCCTTCTATAATACATTAACCCGACAGTAAAATTTTAAAAAGTAGGAAATAAAACATGATGGAGAGATATATTTATTTTCACTTTCATTAGGAAATAATTTAATTAGAAATTCGTTCCCATTAGGAAATAAATTAATACAGTGTTCTATTCACATAAAATATGAAATGTGAGCTAGAAAACAAGCTGCACATAGATTCATCCTCACCTTTTCCTTGGAAACTGGTAGACTGTTAGGAAATGGGCTCCATGCTTCTTCACTAATGACAAAACTGTTCTGTGAATTAATAAGTGGTTTTTATTTATTGACAATTTTTTTGCATATGGGGGAACATTGTGAAAGTGTATAAATTTCAGTTAAACATCATATGGATGTCTATTGTACAATATACTATCTGCGATTAACATTACTGTTTTATACTTCAACTTTTGTCAAGACTGTAGACTTATATTAAGTTTTCTTATCAGTAAACAAAGCAAAATAAAAAGACAAAAGCAATATCAACAACAAAACTCAATAGAGTTAATAGAAAACTTTTAGGGGTAATGAAAACGTATGTGGCATTGCTTGTGCTATAATTTCATGAGGATATACTTAACTCTAAAAACATCAGATTTCTGCATTAAATATCTGGGTTTTGGGGACATAAATCCTACTTTGATAAAATAAATAGTCCAGTACAGTGATTTATCCCTCTAATCTCAGCTACTTTGCAAGAGTGGATCAATAGAACTTCAGTTTGAAGACAACCTAGGCAAAAAGTTAGCAAGACCTCAGCTTAACAAAAAGCTGAGCGTGATGGTACGAACCTGTAATCCCAATTGTGATAGTCTCATAAGTGTGACACTTGCCATTAAGTCCAGCCTGGGTGAAAAAAGATGGATTCTGTCGATAAAGCTAAATAGCTCAAGTGGTAGGTAGAGTGCCTGTTGCCTAGCAAGAGCAGGGCCCACATTGAAATTGCAGTGTTACTAAAAGAAATAGCAATTAAATTAAAGAAATTCAAAGATTGCAACTATCATCTTTGACTCTACTTTGGAACCCATCTTTGCACATTTATACCAATAATTATGTTCCATTAAACAAAGTATTTCTCTTCTCCCTATAAATAGAGCCTCTTAGTGGCCTGTGGCTGAGGTGATAAAGTGCTAGCCTTGAGCAAAAGAAGTTCAAAGACAGTGAGTGCCCAGTCCTTGGTGCATGTTAGTTTACCAGGAACATCCCAAGATGCTAAAATCTGCAGATCAGGTGATCCTAGATGGAATGCTATCTTCCTGAAAAATGAGCACTTGTCCTATTCCTCAGGAGGAAGCAGAAGTGAGGAAGGCAGTGCTGTGCGGATGGTGAGCTCAGTGCTAGAGACTCTGCTCCAATATGACCAGCGCTCTGGCTGTTAGACTACTCTCCAGTTATTTAGCAAAAGTTGTACTTTGTTCGAAGACCTTGCTTCTTAATTCTCAGAAAGTAAATGTCATTTTCAGAATATATGATGACACTGAAGAGTCCAATGTGAACTTTTGGGTCCCAAGATTGCATTCAGATGCATGTGGATAAAAGACAATATTACTCAAATGCCAGTAAACGGTGAATATTCATTAGTCCCTCATGATGATGATTAATACCCTTAAATTTGGCAGTGTCTGAACTCCTTTATGGACAATTGAGCTTGAGAGTGGCTTATTTTATCTGTATGATAGTTAATATTAGCATTGACTTGTCTTGAAGTTTATCACAACTGAAATGATATCTACCAAAATAAGAGCTTGTGGGTATTTAGTTCAGTTCATAGTACTGAAAATTCAACTACTAGAACTCTGTTGGTCAGGAAATGTGCACATGCACACATACTCACTGGTGCAGAAGTCTCAGTATATCACTAAACATCCTCATGGTGTGCCTTTGGACATTTCACTTACAACTTTGCATCAGGGTGCACAGGAATTGTGATCACAGTTGGCTGTCCGTGTTCTTAATGTAAAGGGATTGTATAACTATAAGGATTTACCTAATGTCTTTGGCATAATTATAAAACTTGTAGATTCGTTTCTTCGTCTTCATACAGAATTTTGCTTTGGCATAGAACGTCAAATATATTCCTTGTGCACTGAAACAGACCTTCTATGTGCAAAAAAAGATCCCCCAAACTTAATACAGCTTTGCTTGGGTTGTTGACATATCTTTAGATAAAAGATGCATTTTTCTACTTCTTGTTTTCTTTCAGGCCAACCGAGCAAAAAGTATCCTTGGACTGGTGACAGCTGCTGTTGATGCCTTCTCATTCCTGGGCTTGTTTCCAATGAGACTAAGAACAAAATTCTATTAATAATTTACTGAAGAGATAGTGAAACTGAAAGAATATATGAGGAAAAAAAAGATTTCCTGGGATGAATACTTACTTTCAGTTCTTCAGTAATGTTCCAAATTTTGATGATGGATACCTAGCTCCTTAATAAATTGCTTACTGACATTATCTTCTCATTGAGCCAAGGAAGTATCTTTTCTCCTCCTAGCTAGATTTTTCTTAAAATCTATGGCAGCTTAAACAAAAAGCAATAGCCTTCTGAGTGAGCCTGCAAAGGATCTTAATAAAACCAATAGCATATTTTATCTTTTGCTATAAATACTGTTTTCTTTTTCCCAAAGAATGGCTGTCTTACCAGAAAGATAGAGAAACAATTATATGGTTTTGATAGGATTGTTAAGAGTCCCAAATTGTTAAGGTTGATGCCTAAATTCATACACCTTTTCTTGTGAAATATAAAAATATGAAATTATGTTTTGGCTGGGCAGCTTAAGGAACTCCAAATGGCAAATCATTTGAGAGTATACCTGTTTAAGTGCTGGAAGGCAAGAAGAAGATGGAATACACTCTTAGAGTTTGCTTTTGTGTGCCAGTAACTGGGACTTGGGACCGGGGCACAGTCCCTGAGCTTTTTCACTCAACTCTGTTGTTCTGTCATTTTGAACCACTACTCCACTTCTGGCTTTTGGGGTGGTTAATTGGAGATAAGAGTTTCACAGCCATTCTGCAGGCTGGCTTTAAGCAATGGTCCTCATCTCATCCCCTTAGTAGCTAAGATTTACAGGCATGAGCCTGTAATCAGACTGCTTTTAAATGTGATTGCAGTAGAATCTTTGGTGGCAGCTGATAAAGAAAGGTGTGATGCAGGTGCTAGGATAAGGCTCTGCTGAACTCTTCCAACATCATCACTCCATACACCACACTTCCAGCCTGACATCCTCCCTGGGCCAACATCAACAGCATCACATTAAACAAAAAAAAACCCATTCTTATAAATGGGACAGGAGTGTGATTGTTGTTGGCAGTGATGGTTGACAGTGTGATGCATGAACTGGAGTATGGTGAATAAAAATTACTAACATAAGTTTTAGGCCTATTAAGCTGATTTATACTCTTGTTCCAGGGCTATAAATAGTCAACACACTAATTGCATGGTTAGAATAACAGTAATAGTCCAGTGCTAGTGGCTCATATTGTAATCCTAGCTACTCAGGAGACTGAGATCTGTAGATTATAGTTCAAAGCCAGCCAGAAAAGTCTGTGAGAGTCTTATCTCCAATTAACCAGCCAAATGTTTGTATAGCTGTGGCCAAAGTGATAGATCACTAGCTCCCAAGCCATGAGTTCAAGCCCCAGTACCTGCATCAACAAAACAAACCCAAACAATAATAAGATTATGGTGCCAGTCTTCAGAACTTTTCGTTTCTCTTCCCTCTTTCTCCTTAACGAACTCTTTTCTTTCTTAGGACTCTAATTCTGTTTCCAGATAACCCCCAGATTCTCCTCTCAAACACTGGTCTTCTGAGAGATGTGATGTTTAAAATTATCCTTTTACTTCCAAATTCAGATCTTTGTGGGGTTTTTTTATGACTTAACCCCAAATAATCAATTAACAGTTTTGTAGTAATTTCCAGATTAAGGTAAAATTAGAAGCATCTTGACTTTGTTTATTTTTTTATTAAAGATGTCTATAGAGAATAACTCTTAGCCTAAAGCAGGAGACTTGGCTTTGGCATAGGTATGACACTGGCCAATGAGAAGGACTGGATCTTGGAACTTGAAGCCAGAACCTTCTAGAATATTCAGAAGGCAGCCCTATTTGTACTGGGTAATATTGAACTGCATTTTTGGATTCCTGGATTCATTTTCTCATAGCCAGTGTTTGAGCATCAATGGTTTTTACCCTGAAAAATCTGAGCTCACAAATGTAGTCATCAGTTCTTCATAGAAACAGCCCCCCTGCTGAAAGTGCAACTCCAAACAGCCCATTCTGTTCTCTTATTGGTGATCATTAGGTGCTTTTTAAATTATTTTTTTGTTGGTCATGATGCTTGAACTCAGGTCCTAGGTTCTGTCCCTGAGCTTCGTTGCTCAAAACTTGTGTTCTTTGAGCCAGAGCACCTCTTCCAGTTTTCTGGTGGTTACAGAGAGATAATAGTCTAATGAAGTTTTCTACTCAGGTTGACTTTGAACTATAATTCTCAGGTCTCAGTCTCCTAAGTAGCTAGGATTATAGGTTTGAGCCATTAGCACCTGGCTTGTCAGGTGCTTTTATCAAAATGTGTTTCCAACATTTTAAAACCTTTTCTTTATCCATCAGTCATGGAGCTCATCTTTATCTTGTTTCCCTCTCAAAATTATGAAATAAGAAGACCCATCACACACTAGTTGTTTGTAAATGAGTGAAAAATGCCAAGCTGTTATCGAATATGGGATTTAAAAATATGCAATCTAACACATATAACTGGAATCTTTTCACTATATAAAAGCCAAATTACTAGATGCAAATGTCAGCTCAAGGAAATCAGACTATTATATTTTTAATAATGATTAATTTTTTAAATTCATAAGCTGAAAATATCTTTCTAAAGCCTTTTTACTTTTTATTGGTAGCCACTAAAGTGAAAAAGCCAACAAAATATTAAAGAGTTTGTTTTCATAGGAATAAAGTTTATAATGTTTATGGTCTCAGGAGCTAGAATAGTGAAAACAGGTTTCATCCTGAAGACTTTCCATCCTGAAAAACTGTAAACTGAATCCACTCATCATGGATAGGCACGTATTTGATATGCATGGGATGGAACTGATTGGTTTGCTTTTGGCAACTGTAAAATTAGCAAACTTATATGTACTATTCCAAAGAAAGCCTGCAAGGTGATTTTAAATGTTCACCCTGAAATGAGTTTCCTCTCAGCTTCACAATGAGGGTGATACATATTAAAGCTATGGTGTATAGAATATATTCATAAAGAATGCGCATTTTCTGGTCTGTAATATGCATCTAAGATGATTCGGATACAATGTTGAGATACAAGTTTGTTTTGAACATGAGAATTTCTGTGTTGTAATTACAAACATTATGGGTCCCTTCCTTAGGACTGTTGCTGTTTATTTGGCAGTACAGGGGTTTGATCTCGAGGATTTATACTTGTTATAATGACACTATACCACTTGCATCATGTCTTAAGAGCTGCTCACTTGGTTTATTCTGGTGATAGAATCTAGGAACCTTTTTCCTGCCCCGGATGACATTGAACAAAGATCATCTAGACCTCAGTCTTCTAAGGAGCTAGATTACAAGCATGAGCCACCAGTGCCCAGCTGCGTAGAATTGTTTTTTGTGTTCCTCTTTAAAAAAAAAAAGGCAAGCAAAGCCAGGCACAGTGGCTCACACCTGTAATCCTAGCTAATCAGGAGGCTGAGATCTGAGGATCATGGTTCACAGCCAGCTCTGGCACTAAAGTCCAAGAGACTCTTATCTCCAATCAACCACCAAAAAACCAGAAGTGGCACTGTGACTCAAGCGGTTAGGGTGGTAGCCTTGAAATGAAGAGCTCAGGGACAGTGGCCAGCCCAGAGTTCAAGTCCCATGACCCACCAAAAAAAAAATACAAGGAATGTTGAGTTGAGTTTGGGCCAGTTTTTAGAATAGAACCTGAAGTTTTTGTGAGTCAGAAATAAACTAGAAATAAAGAACAAGAAAAAAAGGTGTAGAATACTTTTTAAAATACAATGCAAATTAAATGATTATTTTTATAGACTACTCAGGATCTTGTAGCTAACTGATCCCTAAATAGTATACTTTGGAAATTGCCCACTTTTGATAGAATTGCTTTGATACTAGCTCTCCCATGCTAGGATTACATTCAGTTAACACAAACCTCTCCAACTCCCAATTTTAGCACACCTCTGCTTTATTATATAGTTATGGTTGAATTTTCTGAAGTAACTTTGTATTTCTTTATTAGAACAATATCAAAGAAAGGGGGAAAGAAATTTAGTGACCTTGGTAAAGATGCATACATCAATGTGCTTCTCAAGCGAATGTAAGTTTTAAGGCAACTTGTAATAAGAGTATAACTTTCAAAGACCAAATGTTTCTTGCACATTCCATTCATGGTAATTTCATTACCATGACATGTCCAGAAACAGCACAGTAGGAATAACGTTTATTAAAACAATAAACCAAGGATGCATTTTTTCTGTGAATAGTTAAGGATGTGATCAAAGATAAACTCAGAATGTTGAGAAATGTGCTTGGTATGCTGGGGTAGAGAGAGGAATGTAAAGACATATTATATTCTCCTCTCCACATACAATGGAAAGGTGTCACTATTACATGTGCATGGTGACAATTCTGATCACAGTCTGGTCCAAAAGTGCTGCTCTGTGGTTTGCCCTCTCAATTTGAGCTTTCCTTTGGGGGCCTGCTCAGGATTTTCATAGCCTCTGTTGATGTAGACCCCATTTTTGCCATCATCTGAATACTCTGTCCTGTTGGTGGGAGGCCAAGTAGGGTCTGCTGCCAACTTTCTTTGCCAGATCCTATATTGACTTTTAGAATAGAATCCAAATTCTTTCTTGATCAGCAGCCAGAGCTCTCGATTTTGAAGGACAGCATCCTGGAAAATCAAGTGGGGAAAAGCAAAACATTGTGCAAGTGCCCCAGTGTCCAGGTAGTCCAACAGGATCTCCATCATCTGGATCCTTGGAGATTCACCATTGCTGCAGGCTCCACTAAGCTCCCCATTGCTCCCCTTCAGAAGCTGAGGCTGTGAGATCCGCTGAAAGCTTACAGCCTTTTGTCTCTACTGACTTCCTCCTAGTTGCGTCCTAGCTAGTGACAAACTAAAATGATAACCAATGATGTACTAAATATCAAGAAAAAGAAAACTTGGGCTTGGAATGTGGCTTAGTGGTACAGTGCTTTCCTAACACACATGAAGCCCTGGGGTCAGTTCTTTAGTACCACATAAACAGAAAAAGCTGGAAATGGAGCTGAGGCTCAATCGGTACAGTGCTAGCCTTGAGCAAAAGAAGCCCAGGGACAGTGCCCAGGCCCTGAGTTCAAGCCCCAGGACTGGAAAAAATACTAAGCCAGGAAACTTACCAGTTGCCATGTGCCCTATATAAGGTGCCAAATATTAATGCTTGTTGAATAAATGAATGAACCCTTTTCCAATAGGAGCCAGGCACGCTGGCACTTGCCTGTAATCGCAGCTAGTCAAGAAGTAGAAGAAAAAGGATGGTAGAGGTAGAAGAATGACAGACTGAGGCTAGCCTGGGTAAAAGCAGTGAAACTATGTCTAAAAAGCAAATGGCTGTGAGTTTTGTATAGGTAACAGAGTGTATGCTTTACAATAATGTGAAGCCTTGAGTTCAATCCCCAGAACCACCAGAAAACGGAATTAGTAAAAATTTGTACTCTACTAAACTTTCTGCTGTGTACAATTTTTATGTAGCTATAGTAAGAATTATTTGTTTTGTCACAGTAAGAATGTAGCCACAATCTTCTAAATAATTCTTAATTCTGAAGCATTTCTTTCCAAATTGTTGTATAACTATTTAAATACAATGTTTAAATTTTACATATTGCTATGGTAAGTAGTAATATGCTGAAAATACATGCAGATTTCTTTCAGTCTTCTGTTGGGTTATGTTTTTAAATTATAGTCTCTTTATTAAAGAGAAATGATATCCTTATTGTACCTATCTATACATGCATCTATAGATATATATATCTATTTACGTGAAGATAGATAGCTATCTCTATCTGTTTGATCCTTTTTCACAAAGTAAAATTCATTGCACGATTTTTTTGTACCTTTTAAAACCTGAATCGGAACCTTTTACTGAGTATATATGTAATTTGCTGACAGTGTCTAGAAGTGCTGGAAAAGAAGCACTTGCAAGGGCAGGGATTGATGAGAATGGACAGTGGCGTCTCTTGTCTCTCCTCTCTTGATTAGGAAAGGCCTCCTACACTTGCTCTTTACTCTAAAAGGTCTCATTGAATTTAGAGCACCAAGGTCACCTGGCCTTGCCTTTTCTAAACTGTTGGGAACATTGGAGATGTTTAACACAATGGTTTCATGTAAGATCCAATGAGAACTGACTCATTGGTTTGTTTTCTGTGGCATAAGACAACAGATTCATTTTTCAATGGCTTCAAAACTATTTTTTCCAAATCATTGTCTAGGGAATAAATTATTTTAGTAAATATGAAAAACCAAAGTAGTTCTCTAAAAATGAGTATCTGCAGTAGAATACTAATATATGAAATTGCATTGGTAGTTGCATTCCTAAAGCAACACAAAAGTTTATGAAACATCAAAACTTTACATGAAACAATAATTAAAAATAAAAATATTACAAGGCAAATTGACTGAAAATAAATTCCAAAAAAAGTATCTAAAAGGTGCATGGTATCCAAACAGTACAAGACAAGTACTCAATATTTGCATACCCAACGCTATGGACATGGTATTGGAAATATGAACACAACTACATAGACGTAAAAATCTATGACCCAATAGACATAGTGTTTTATTACATAGATTAGTATGTATCTATGATATATAAACCCTCAGCCTAATTTTAATTATGTTCTAAAATCTAAGTGCCAGTAATTGTATATAGAGATTCCCTTCTTGAATACTTGTTTGTTAAATATGGCATTTGAAATATGATGTAAAAATCAATGTTAAGAAATTTTTTAATAAAAAAGAATATCTGTTGAGAATGCAACACCATTCATTTGTCAACAGACAAATGAATATATTTTTCCCTAGAAAAAAAATTCTCCAGGAAAATATTGAGTGATACAGAAATTACCCCCCCCCCAAAAAAAAAGAGAAGAAGAAATTACCTCTACAAAGAAGGCCACGCAGAAGTGAATCAGGGATGCCACCAAAATGGAAACTCTCCATGAAGTTGTGGTGGGGATGAACTTTGAAAAAGAAATGCGACCATTAAATAATGTTTACCTTCTCCTTTAAAAAAACACATATTCACCATCTTACATTATCCTCAGTACTTATAATGACTGATCTTGAAGAATTAACATTACTTGTTTTCCTTTACAGATGAGTAGATGGAAAGTCAGTGACTTGTCTGAGCACTGACTCAAAACCAATAACCAAGGGCAGAGCCAGAACCCAAATGAGAGTTGACACTGTGCTGTGCCCTCCATGGTTTGATAGCATCTATCTAACAAGCTCACCTCAGGTGGAAGTGCTCAAAAAGTTGTGTAGCCCTCCTCACTCGCATCTTCTAAGATGTGGGGAAGCTGGTTTGAACCATTCTAGACCCCTTGCAAAGCAAGACTTGCTTTTTTAAAATAATTTTTTAATTTCAATGTATAGAGGGGTTACAGTTATATTTGCCAGAAAGAGGGTGCATTACTTCTCACACATTGATATCCCTTCTTACTTTTTTGTCCCCATTTCCCTCCCTCCACCCCCTCCTTGATTTTTCATTTTGACTATCCTATGCTCTTTGCATTTCCAAGACAAAAGAAGTTTTTTTGATACTTTCTTCTTGTATTTAGGCAAAAAGCTATTTCCTGATCAGAAACAGGTCTGTGTCTCACTTGGCAAAATCCAGCCAAATCTCTGCATTCTCTCTAAGAATGGCTAACATAAGGTAGATAAGACACCGTGTCACTTAAGAATGGCTCATCTTTATTGTTCAAGTATAGCCTGAAATTCAGAGGCTAATTCTTCTCTTTCTCTTACACCTCTCACAATATTAGATTCAGAACTTGCTAATGAATTTAGTTTTACCTCTGTAGAATATGAATTGAGTATTTTCCATTCGCATAAAGCAGCACATTGATTATATGCAACACTCAAATGTTGACTATGCCTGAGTAAAGCATGATTGGCCTGTACACTTGTATTTTATTTCCCTTGCAACATTAAACAATCTCTGTTATGTCTCTATTATATCTCTATTATGAAATCTCTATTCCCTTCTGAATAATTGTTAAACATGACATTTGAAATATGAGGTAAAAATCAGTTAATAAAATCTAAAAACTATTATATGTTTAAAATTAAATTTGAAGAATTAATTATATTAATACATAGTATTGGTAGAACGTGGCAGAATAAAATATGCAAAGCCACTATTCTGGGTGTGAACAAGATTAATGTCCCAAAGGCAACAACAATAATATGAAAACATGTGAGATAAGAAATCTCAGATGTTGTTGTTCTAGTAAATAGAAATAATTCCAGGATATTTAGTGATCAGAATACAGAAACAATTAACTTTCAGTTGCAGTGTAAATATGATACACTTAGTCTTACCACACATTCAAATAAGTAGCACTTACCTCCAATTTTTGGTACAGATCTTCACTGTCAGAAAACAGAATGAAAATTGTCATGCCCAAGGCACATGTCAACAGGAATGAAAACGTATCTGCAGAAACATCAAACATTATTTTTAGATGCTGAAAGAATGTTTCCTGTAATTGGGCACACATTGCAGAATCAATTATCTCTGTTGGGCAAATACTAGATACATCTTCAGATGTGTTGCTATCTCCTCATATGTTTTAAAATATGTTCAAATTCTTATAAGATAAAAGGTGATATCTTAAAAATCTTCCTCATGAGCCTGAGCTAGAATCTATTTACTAAATTTATTACCGGAAATCTGAATAAAGGAGTATTCTCTACCCAGAATCCCTTGTGCTTAGATACTCCGTTTGGCCCAGCCCATTTGAAGGGCTACCCGAGAGTCCCTGATGCATCATGTCTACTCTCCACTGAGTGAGTTGTTTATGTGGGATGAGCTGTCAGCCATCCTGGAGCATTTCCGTCTTCATTGCCAGGTGAATGAAGTACACAGATCTGTAACAGATAGTTAAAGGCCTCCCACAATCTGGCCAGGTAAATTGATGTCCAAGTGTCCAGCATTCCATCTTTCTTTTCCTTACTCACAAATTGTCTTGTGTAGATGATATTCTTTCAGTCTTATGCACGTTCCAATTTTTCTCTAAGGAGTCCAGTCCAAGTATTACTTTCCTTTCAAGAACTCCTCAGTTCTTCCACAAAGTTTATTTCATATGTTACATATCGCTTACCAACCAAGCTATATCAATGTGAAAGTGACTGTGTGTTTGGGTCTCTGGAGCGCTGACTTAATAAGTGAAAAACTATTGTGTATAGCTATCAGGTTCCTTTTTTCCATCTTGCCCCATTTCTCTCTTTTTTTTTCAAGTTTCATCGTAAAGGTGATATTCAGAGGGGTTACAGTTGTATAAGTAAGGTTATGAGTACATTTCCTTTTGAATAGTTACCCTTTCTCTTTTTCTCTCATTCCCCCTGACTTCCCTTCCCCCGACCTGTTGTAAAGTTCATTTCCAAGATAATGTCTAGTATCACTGTTGCATTAATTCATCCTTTTCCCACCATTTCTTTTCTTTTTTAAATATATTATTATCGTAATTAATAGAAGGGTTACATTATATTCACCAGATAGAAGGTGCATTACTTCACATACATTGATACCCTTTCTCATGTCATGGTCCCCTTTTCCCTCCCACCACCCTACCACTCATGTTGTTTTCCCCCTTCCCTACCCAATTTCAAATAACCAATCAAGCATATATATAATATATCAGATAACAAGGTGAAATACTGTAACAATGTGAGATAACCAAGGGACAGCAAAAGAGATGAGAGATAACATAGTACATTAAGGACAACAATCACTCATTATAGGGTTTTTGTTTCGATATCCTGGAGGTCCTTTCATTTAGCATCATACTATATGGCCTTATGTATCTAAGTTTTGTTCTATTGTAAATCTCTGCTAGGAGAGCCCAAGGTTTCTACTGATTATGACAAATGAGGGAAACCATTGAGCCTATGTTCCTTTGAGTCTGGCTTACTTCACTTAATATGATTTTGTTAAGTCTTTCCATTTCCTTACAAATTTTTCCCACTATTTCTGTGATTCCCCTTCCCCTTCCTCAAATCAGATAAACTTTTATACAGAACAAAGGGTACACACACACACACACACACACACACACACACACACACACACACACACAATAAAAACAGTGATCTCAATGAATAAACCAAAGGAAAGAAGAAAGAAAAAAGAAAAAAACTGGAAACAGTACATTGAAAATCTCTTGTCTTCATTTCTTGGAGTTCACTTTTCTAACCATTTTATATGGTCACATGCACATAGCTATTGCACAGTTGTGATCCTCTGCAAAGAATATCATAGACATAATCTAGTTGTTACAAATGAGCTGCCCCATTTCTTTACTTTGGGAGGATAAACTCCATAGGATATGTACATGGCAAAAAATCACTGAAAAGGCTTCATAACTTTTTGGTGAGCTTAATTTTAGCTCAGTACATACTAGATCAAATAATACTCATTGATACAAAACTCCACATAGTGTCTGATAGAACATAATTTATAAGTCTAGGTTTTCTTTCCTCTTATAACTACATTATTAAGTAAACTACGTGAAAAAGGAAATTTCACTATTAATGATCAATTTCATTGTTCTGATGTAAGATGAGAGAATAACGAAGTATCCAGATATAATAATATAACATTTGAACTCCAGTGACAGTCAAAGACATTAACAGGACATTTTATGAAATGGTACTTTGGAATTGTTTGAGATAAGATTATCAACATTAGGCTCAAGTGTTACAATTTAACAAGTGTTACTGTGAAAGAAATAATTTCACAATCCTCCTAAGCTCTATTTTAAAATCCCACTGTTGGAGGGTCTAGTAGCCACTCCTTTCCCTCATTTTTGTATTTGTTCCCATCAGAAATCAGAAGCAATCACTGATCCATAGCAGCCACTGTTTTTGAAGTGAGCAGAGTCTCATGTCACCTTCTGTGCTCACTGACACTCCACTTTCTGAACACAATTTGATGTAGCACCTCTGAGAAGAGTTATCAGCCTTCTGGAGAGGGGTGAGGCTGAGAGAAGGAAAGAGGAAGAACTTGACAGTTCTAGTGATAAGAAGATCCTAGGAGTTCCCTACTCCTGTTACATGAATATACTGGGGAAGAACATACGAATTTTTGAGCATCTATTGTGTTAGATCCTTCAAATGTACTGCGCTAGGCATTTTATATGAAATACTGTTAAGCTGGATGGTAGTGGCTCATACTTATAATCCTAATCTACTTAGGAGGTTGAGATCTGAGGATGGTGGTTTGAAGCCAGCTTGGGCAGACAAATCCAAGAGACTCTTATCTTCAGCTAGCAAGCATAAAGCTCGTAGTGAGGATGTGGCTCCAGTGATAGAGTACCATGCCTTGAGCCAAAAAGTTCAGCAAGAATGTAAGGCTCTTAGTTCAAATCACAATATGAAAGGAGAGAGAGGGAGAGAGGGGGAGAAAGAGAGAGAGAGGGGGGTGATGAAGAAGGAAAGGGAGAAGGGGGAGGGAGATGGAGAGGGAATCATAAAAATCATAAAAAATACCAAAGTGAACGTCAAGAAGTTGAAATGAAGGAAATGGAAAGACTTGGGAAAAATTATATCAAGTGAAGTAAGGCAGACCCAAAGGAACATAGGCTTAATGGTTTCCCCCATTTGTAATAATTAGTACACATCTAGGACTCTCCTAGCAGTGGATTACAATAGCATGAAACCTAGGTACATAAGGTCATATAGGATGAGAGCAAATGAAAGGATCTCTAAGATATGGAAACAAGAGCTTTATCTTGTGTGATTGTTGTTCTTAATGTACTATGTTATTTCTCTTCTCCTTTGTTGCCCTTTGGTTCATCTCATATTGTTAATGTATCTGGCTTTGTTACGGGCATATTGTATACACGTTTATTTGTTTATTTGAAATAGGAAAGGGAAAGGGGGGAAACAAGGTGATTGGGAGGGGGGAGGGAAATGGGGACAAAAATATGAGAAGGGGTATCAATGTGTGAGAAGTAATGCACCTGCTACCTGACGAATGTAACTGTAACCCCTCTACATATTACAATAAAAATGCAAAAAAGAAATTCAAACGAGCTTTTTTGTTTTTATTTCAATTTGTTGCTGTTTTTGTTGTTGTTGTTTTTAACCGTTTATATTGTTAGTAAGTTTATCTGTTTGGGGGGAGGTAAGAGGGGCACAGAAAGGGAGGGACAAAGGGTGAACAAATGCAGAAGTGATACTCAGTAGACACATTGTTGAAAATGAACTTGTGGGAGGAAATGGGAGGGAAAGTCTGGGAGAGTTGGAGAAAAGGGGTGACATTGTCCAAAAAGAAATGTACTCATTGACTTAGATATATATTTTATTTCTTTTCTGTAGTGGTGCTTGAGCTCTGGGCCTGGGTGCTGGCCCTGAGTTCTTCAGCCCAAGGCTACCACTCTACCATTTGAGCCACAGAGCCACTTCTGGTTTTCTGGTGGTTAATTGGAGATAAGAGTCTCACGTTCTTTATTGCCCGGTCTGGCTTTGAACCTTGATCCTCAGATTTCAGCCTCCTGGGTAGCTAGGATTACCCGCATGAGCCACTAGTGTCTGGATGACTTAGTATCTATAACCCCTCTGTCCATCACCTTTACAATTACAATAACACACACATATATTGAGAGAGAGAGAGAGAGAGAGAAAGAGAGAGAGAGAGAGAGAGAGAGAGAGAGAGAGAGAGAGAGAGAGAGAGAGAGAGAGAGAGAGAGAGAAAGAGAGAGAGGGGGGAGAGGGAGAAATAAAGAGAGAGGGAGATTGAAAAGGGAAAAAGCAGGCAGTAAGATCACATGTATTTCTCTCCCTCAAGATAGTATTCTAATTGTGCCAGAGAGGAAACAGAAGCATGGAATGGTTAAGGTACTTTTCCATTGTTATTAACCAGCCCAAAGACCAACATACATTTGAACTGGTTAAAACCTTTTATAAATCACCTTGACCGGTATGTTTGGGTAAAAAATGAATCCTGATGATTCACAGGAGAGCACAAAGACTCTCCTGGTGTCTGTCTTTATGTGTGGCTGAGTGAGCTTCTTCTGTGGGTTCCCTTACCTGGGCGCTCTTACACTCAACAATCCATCTGGAGTAACTCTAATTGCTTCGACCTACAGCGCTGAGTTGCAATTCCAGGGAGGGTGGTGGATCAGAAAAATATTCAGAATGCCAAATTAATTTTCACATACTTACAGTTTGAATAGATGGGTTTTCTAAATGGCTTTCCCTTAGAGAAGATAAATGCCTCTGTGATGCAGTTGAAGGTAATGATGGGCCACAGGGTAGTGCTCTCAAAACTGACGACAGAACCAGGAACCAGTGTTGCATTTCCAGTCCAATTTCTTCCCACACTCCCATTGGTTGAGAAATTACTTTGATTGGCCAGAAAGCACTCGCTACAAAAGAATCGCCAGCATTCATGGGACTTTCTATTCCCTTTCTAACCATTAGGTTAAAAAAAAGTTGAATCACTGTCATGAGACTTTTGGTCTTCCAACTGGTAACTAGCAAAACATACTTTGTTCATTTCTTGAAATGACAGGACAGAAATAAAATTCAGAAGCCAAGATTGTTCCTTGGCTAACACTCCATTTAGAACAAGGAACTGGTCTTTAAACGCTTGAATGACAGTTTTCTGAGACTTTTTTCAGAGTAACTGTACCACGTGAAGTGTGTGTGTGTGTGTGTGTGTGTGTGTGTGTGTGTGTGTATCTGTGTGTCTCTATGCATATGACAGGTATATTCTTTTTCATGGACTTGTGTCCTGAGCTTGAGTGCTCTTACTCTAATCTTCTCTCCTCATATGGTAACAAAATCTTCCTAAAGATCTGGATATGACACTTTCTTGCTCATGAAGTACTTAGTCATATTCTGCTACTAAATCAAGCTCAAACTTCTCAGACTGACCTAGAGGACATTCCTATCTGGTCTCAACCTACCTTTCAGGCTTAATCATTTGTTATCCTCCTTCCCCCACCTAACACACACACACACACACACACACACACACACACACACACACACACAAAACTTACATACTCCTTACACTACTAACATAGAATTGTCCTTTGTTCCTCAAATATCAAAAATATTCCTCAAATACTGAGTTGAACAGGTTGTTCTCTCTAATTGAAGTGAAATTTACCCTTCAAATCTCACTATATCTGAAATTACCCTTGCTGGGAAGTGAATCTACTTCACTCTATGCTTACCTTGAGTAATGCATTCAGTGCTTAGCTGGGTGATCATTTTGCTGATATTTATTTTTATTTCCCAGTTACGGGATGGGAGTTTTTTAATATGGAAATTTTCTTCTGATGTTATTTTGCTTGTTTGGGTTTTTGTTACTGTTATTGTTTCTTTGTTTTATTTAAACTTATATCACAGTATTGTCACTGGGCACAGTTGGGTTATATTATATGTACCCATAAAAATTCTTGCTTAAGATTTGGGCTTTCCCAGACTTAATTAACATATTTGCTGTATTCTTTTGATTTCCCCTTTTCAATCAATGAAATCTAAAATTAGTTTACTTTACCTTTCTTGTTTAACTTGAAACTTTCAAATAACTGTTAGAACATTTTATAATTTAATGCATTTTGTAACAGTGAATATAACTTTTAGTAGGGTTTCACTATGTAGCTCAGGCTGGCCTTGAACTTATGATCCTGTTTAGCTACCCAAGTACTGTGATTATAAGTGTATGCTTACACTAGATTTAATTTTTATTATCTTGAACTCATTGGCACCCAGAAACGTGGCTTGCATATAATAAACATTTAGCTAATGTTTTCTAAATAAAATAATGAAACAATTTGTAGTCACGTTCTTACACAAAGATGGACAGGTAGGCTAGATGGCCTGAAATACAAAGTTTAACATCGAAGAGTACCTGGTTCAATTCACTAAGAAGAAGGTTGAAGGCTTGTTTGGTTCAGCTCATTAGAAGGTGGATGGGTTTCCTATTTTGCTTTGGCCACACCATTTTTTTCTATTTTCAATCAAAAGTTGACCTCTCTGAGGGTAGGTATTCTAATTTAGAAAGAAATGTGATTTTGAAACTGAATGGGAATATTTGTTCCCCGTGATACTTGTTGAATTGGTTTCTGGAGCTTGAAGGACTTCGGATTTCAGTAGAGTGAGGGAAGTTTATACATCCCTATTTAAAAAGTACTTTCTTTTGTGGTAAGGAAATCTTCCACAGGAAATAAAAAAGCTTGATAATCCATAATATAATCTACCTTTATGTTTGGAGAAATTAAAGCCTAGGGAGTTGAAGAGACTTGCTGAAAGTAGAATGTGTCAGTGGAATCAGAACCATGATACCATCAATTACTACTTTAATAGCCACTTGAAAACTACAATACAATTCAGCAAAAATCTCTTATATGTCTATATCCAGGTCCCGGTAAAATATGGTCTCCAGGCTAGGTCCAATTCACCATCTGTTTTTATGAATAAAGTTTTATTGGAACACTGCCATAGCCATTTGCCCATATTTTACCTATTTTTTTGTATCATTCAGGCACTTCTCCTGTTTACTGTGTTCTGTTTTTTTTATTTATGTTTTATAGGCTGGAGCTATAACTTTTTAAACTCAAAATATTAAGACATGTCCTCAAGCAAAGTTGGGCAATATCATGGTGTTTTTAAAACTAAGAAGATGAACTCACCTGTATCGGTAGACCTCACAATACCAAGGCTGTTGCTTTACAGAGAGAAATGCACACACTTGAACAATGCCGCTAAAACAAGTATTCAAAAAGACGGAGAGTAGCAGAGGGGGAGAAAGAAGTTGTCCTGCTGGGCGATATGGTGCCAGCTTCGGGTAGGCATGAGTCCAACTCACTGAAAAGTAAGTACAGTTTTCCCTTTACAACTTTATTATATAGTCATATAAAGTACACATTTTCATAAGCCTTGTGTTAGGATTCAGTTGGCATAAACTTACATGGTGACCACATTAGCTAATTATGTATTTTGCCTAGAGTAGTAATGGAAATTAATATAAGCACTGGTCTCTCTTCCATGATTTGATTTCATCTTCTGAAGCAAAATGTAACAAGCCACAAAGTTCTTTGACTAATATTTTACGATAGCAAGTGAGGCTAATACTTTTTCTGTAATCAGACTTAACAGAGATGGTGTTTAAAAGAGGAAGATGGGCTTCTACCTGGGTGAAGACACATCAGTATTATCTCTTAGTGATGATGGACAGGTGAAAATCTGGAATAAGGGAATAAGAGCCTATAAGCCCTTACTCTTAGTCATTCTACCAAGTCATTCTGTGCCAGTTACTGTGTTCAGTGTTAGAAGGTTGTTCTGGTCTTTTCTAAATCAACATATAGCTACAAGGCTGCTAGAATACATTCCATCCAGCTGGAAAGAAAGAAAAACTAATTAACAATTAAGATATATTATTAGGCCAAGCTTATTGGCATGAATCTGTAATCCTAACCACTTAGGGAGCAGAGGTAGGAAGATTCCAGTTCAAGGCCAGCCTGGGAAAAGTTAATGTGGATCCTATGTGAAAAACTAAAATCAAAAGAGATCCTTAATTCAAATCCAATTCAAGGATAGTGTGGGACATACATTGCATTTTTTATCCTAGGATTCTTTTTGATAATTTGAAAGAATTAGAAGTAATGAGACATTAAAGAGATATATAATTTTTTTAAGGAGACTACATCTTTCTTAAACACTACAAATTCTGGCCAGGACTTTGGCCTAGTGATAGAGTGCTTGCCTAGCTTGCATGAAAACCCGAGTTTGATTCCTTGGTACCACATACATAGAAAAAGCCGGAAATGGTAATGTAGCTTAAGTGGTAGAGCTCTAGCCTTGAGAAAGCTCAAGGACAGTGCTCAGGCCCTCAGTTCAAGCCCTGGGACACAAACCCAATAAAATACTACATATTCTAATAAGCCTTAGAAAGCAAAGTGCAGTCAAATTCTTAAGACATAGCAGGAAAGACATGGAGGGATGAGGAATTAAAAGCTTTATTTACAGATCCGTATTATAGTCATGTTGCAGTCTTTGTCCTTATATGTGTCACCTCTATCCTTTTGTGTTGTCTTTGCTGCAACAAAGAAACTAGAATTTATATACTTAGTTTTATGTTCATACCAATAGAGGCAGAGGGTTAGGGAAATGGTGTCTAATTCAGGATAACTAAGGTCAAAAGTTGGTCTCCTGTTTTGCCAATGTATGTTCTAGAGTAATCAGGTACACTCTCATTTCCTGTTTGCATGTGTAGGATGAGAATTTTGCAATGTTTCAACTCATTCTTTCTAAAATTTTATGATAGCTCAAACTTACTGGTCCAGTACTATTATTGTTTTCCCACCAGGGTGCTGGGCTATAGGCTGAAGGAGGGGTGGATTGTGCATGGCCAGAAAAAGTAGATCATTTTTTCCTCAAAGTTTTGTATCTAGAGGAAATCAGAGGAAGCCTGTATACTATAGAATTTGGTTGGTCTTTGTCCCCACTGCCCCAAATACATCCTTTTATATAAGGGTCCCTAACAGTTCATGCTAATAAGATGCTAATAATTCTCTCATAGTAAATATGAGAGAATTTATGAAAATGACTCTAGAATGAGTTAGGTATGCCCCAAAGAGAAACTGTCTCATTTGTACTGGGAACATTTGAGATAGGCACAGCCTGACTTCCAATAGTGAAAAAGAGCTAGGGATCAAGTACAAACTTGTAGGCCATGATTCACGACACTCAGGTTTACATAATCAAATCTCAATAAGAAGTCTAAACTTTGAAACTTCATTGAGCTTTTCTGGTTTATGAGACTGCACATTGTCACACACCGTGTAAAGGAAAGTCTTCCTGACTCTACAGGAGAAAGACTAGGAAAGTCTCCTTTAGGATTCTTTTAAGACTTTATCCTGTATGTCTCTCTTTCTGCTACCTGACTTGTATGCATTTGCTATAACTAAAATTGCAATAATAAGTCTAGCATTTCCCCAGTTTTGTGAGTTGTGGTAGCCACACATTGAAACCAAGGGGAGTGGGGACCTCTACATTTGTAACCATCCATTTATATATGTTCCAGGTGACACAGGGACCCCCCAAACTTGTGGCTGATATCTGAAGCAAAGCAAGTTTTGTGGAGGATGTACCATCATCCTTTGATGTTTGATTTAACTCTGGGTAGCTGGATAAAAAAAATCACTGCTTGAGCACTTAAAGAAAGGGGTACACAGGGTGGAGTGAGGACAGGGATCAACAGTAACTGAACTCTTAGGTCACAGAATCCACTGACTTCAGTGCTTGGCATTCTCCCTGCTTCTCATTAGCTATGATGAAATGTGGTTGTTGACTTCATAAAGAGGCTGTGGGACTCAGGTGTGGAGGCATTCCCATGTGATCCCACCTACTTGGAAGGTAGAAGTAAGGAGATTGATGGCTGAGGTCAATGTAGACAGAAGTGTAAGACCCTACTGAAGAAATAAAAGAAAAGCAAATAACTTGAAGGCACCATATGAACCATGAGGCCCTGAATTTAATCCCCAGGAAAAGAGTGGAAGAAGCCCCACCCTCATGGTAATCAACTCCATACCTAGTATCCTGAATCAAGTGTGCAAAAGCACAGAATAACTTGCTCAAAGCCATATACAAATTCAGAAGCAACACAGACACATGTACCATATTTGCTGATGACTCCAATCTACCTGAACCCATTCTGTTCTGACTCTTCTCAAGTACTCACTGAGTTACCTAGTCTCCTAAAGAGGACAGGTATGGAATGCAGACATTCAATTTATTGTCAGTGCGTACTAAGCCATTGGCTGGGAAGTTTGCTACCCGGGTATCATTTTATATGACCTTCAGAACACTATGGGGATACTTCAGATGGGGAAAATTTTGATTTCTTATATAATTTATGAAAGGTCAGAGATTAGGAGAGCTAGAAGAGGGTTATGACCTTGACCCAGTGTCATGGACTTTGCCTTCCTGCTTCTAGCTTAGGGTTTAGAACCTCCTGGTGTTCCTTTTACTTTTTAGCACCAGTCACCAACAAATCATGAAAATTGCTTTAAAATGTCTAACATTATGAAAGAAATATCATGAATTCAAGATTATCCAGCCATATAAATTCCTATATGTAGAAAAGTATTTAATGGGCTATGAAGACATTTCAATTCTAATACTCAAAACTGATACTACTTATAACTCATACTGGTAACTTTTGTCATTGTGTTGATATAATAAATGATTTTAATATCAGTGTTTTAAGATGCTACATGAAATTCCAACATTATTAATATCCTGCATTACCCACTATTCTATCTATTATTTTCCTTAATAATCCACTGTTGAACAAAGAGAAGGAGGTGACAGCATCATTCATTTTCTGTCCTCTCCGGTGAGGTATGTACCTTTCTCACTTATTAAAAGTTACTATCAAGCTCTGAGTTCCTTGATCAGAAATACTTTATCAGTGTCATCTTAAAGGAGGGAAATGAACAATAGCTGCTGTAAACCACATCTTGCCTTTGAGAAGATTCTACTAGAAGAAAATGTTAGCATTTGTTCTCACATGTCAAAGACTTGGCAGAAATCTAGTTTCATGTCAATGTGAGACATAGCTGAGTAATGGGAAGTGGCCTTTGGATTAAAAAAATTCCTTTTTAGATCTTTTATTTTCTTATATACAAGACAAACTACAAAGAATTCAGGCCATGTCAATAAAGTTTTTGTTACTGGAATATGTTACCACTAATCTAGTTTCACCTCCCAGAATAGTACTTTCAAAAAATTCATAAGCTATGACGTTCTTACTTGTCTATGTCTAGAATCTCACAGACAAGTATGACCTAGAAAGTTTAACTTGCTAAAGTGCTTACTTGTCATACAGACCATCAAAGTAATAGCCACATCTTGCACAAGATACTGATAATTCCCAAAGATTTGTAGTTGCTATAAAAGAAAGAAAAAGTCAATGTTAGATGTGGTTTCAATTAGCATGCTTATCATTCCCAATACATTTTTTTTCTTTTTTGCCAGTCTTGGGGCTTAGAACTCTGGGCCTGGGCACTGTCCCTTTTCACCAACTCTGACTTTTTCTGTGATTGACTAGAGATAAGAGTCCACAGACTTTCCTGCCCAGGCTGAAAACCATGATCCTCAGATCTCAGCCTGTTGAGTAGTGAGGATTGGAGGCATGAGCCATCAGCACAAGACCCAGTACTCTTTTTGAAGCTGTTAAAACAATGGCTATTTTTGTCTTTTCTTCAGTAGGACAATGACTTACCTAAAGTCATTGGTATCTCTCATCAGAAGGAATGAGACTGGGTCAGTGTTCTCCCAGAATTTACTGCATTTCATATTATCAATGAGTCAGTCCGAGTGGGTACCCTCTTTCTACCAGGCACATTAATTCTGGTAGCTGTCATTGCAACTTGGGCTGTTGAGTTCTCAACAAAGATATTACAGTCTAAAAGTTCTCTTGGGAATTTTAGGCTTACAATTTTAAAGTCAAGGTCTTGGCTTATGTAAATGAAATTGTTTTCCATTTTTATGGGCTGGATCCAGAACATAGCTTTCTGGGAACCATTCATGTTTACAAATTAGAACAAGGACCCTTTCCTAATCAAGCCAATTGCCAATTTTTTAGCTTATACTTCAGTCTTTCTAAGTAACTGGATAGATACAGATCTTACCTTTCAAACTCACACTTACACACTTGAGTCATTTAGGCGTAAATGTCAAATCATTACTCTTTAGGAAGTCATCTGCTACACCATCTTTTGAATCTAGCTATCTTTATTAGCTCATATCCACTGACTTAACTCTAAACTATATCCTAGCTCTAAGAATATTATATGTGAAGGTTTTTATATGTGTACAAACTAGAGATAGCCTCTTAAAGGATAAAACTAAGGCCCAGTCCTTTTTGAGTTGATATCTAACTATCAGAGTGAATGAGTTCTGGGTGGACTATAATTCTAACCATATTCCTGATCATATAAGCTCTACTTCAACTTTTTTTCATTTTCATTTTATTTTATTTGCTTCAACTTTTATGGAAAACTATAAGGCCTGTCCTTACTTCTAAATCTTTTATCTTTTATTTTATTCCTCCTATCCTCTCTTCTTCCCTTCCCCTAAAAGTGGTAAAATTACTTATGTCCAGAAAGAGATGGAATATGGAGAGTTTTCCAACAGCAGTTTTAGTTTTCATTCTAAGATCAGCTTTTCTAGTACCTTGGAGGAGATAGTAGCCATCTACCAGTTCACCTTACTAGATGCAAGGAGTAGGTATTGGTAAGGGAAAGAAGTAATATTTGTTTTGGTTTCTTGACTTAATCTAGATCTTACTTCTCCCTGCCTGGCATCTTTAGCCCCCTGTGTGTGGCATTGGTAGGCAATATTCCACAGTATGCTCTAATCTGTGGTCCTCTCATATACTTTTAAGCTTTCCCTCTACCCCTCCCTTGACAAAGGCAGTGACATATCCTTTTCCCTAAAGTTCTCTGAGCCTAATGAGTCATTTCACTGTAGAGAAGGCTATGCTTGCACTCACTAATGAAGATTGCTTTCAATTTCTATAAAGTTCTAATGTTCAATGAATTCTTAATTTAAGTTTGGCCAAAGAACTGCTAAATCCTTGCTCACTCAATACGTTTTGGATAGGTACGGGAAATTTTCAGATTTCCAATGCTTTAAAATAAAATCCAACAACTTCTCATTTTTTTAAATCTCTTCTTAGTCTTTTGCCAAAGTAATTCCACAGATAGAGACTGATCCATTTTCAGATAGAGACTGATCCACTTCCAGCTGAGTTGCGTTTAGGATGCACTAATGATCTCTTTACACTCAAAGATAAGGAATAGACACTCAGAGAGGGCAAGGGAAACAACACCCTAGAAAACTGATTCACATTCACTTATTTCTAGTTCCATATTCCATGTACCATTTTACCAGGTTCCTACATTTGTAGGCACTATTTTGGAAAACGTCATTCATTTATAAAATGTTGAATTTTCTGTAGGGTCCACACCTCCAAAGGAAAAAACTAAGGTTATAAGAGAAATGATCTTTTGTTTCATACCCAGTAAAGCAGTAAAATTCCAACACACTGGATCATGCCATACATGGTCAAATACTTAAACATTCCAAAGGATGAAACTAGAGCAGCTCGGCCCTCTCTGTTCAAAATAAATAATTAAGAGAATTAGTTACATATACTAGCTAAAATAAAGTATAAATTTTAATTGTATACATTAAACATACATTTTTATATTTCAAAAACTTACTTATTTTATATGTATTTTATATTTAAAACCAGTTTGGTATTTTAAAATCTAATTTTGTTTTTTATTATTAAGGTATTTTACAGAGGGGTTTTCATTTCCTGTCAGGTACATAAAACAGCTCGATTTTAATAATTTAGTCATATTCATTGACTTATCACTGACTCACACTCTATTATTTAACAATTCACTGATTCATCCTCACCATTACTCTTCATCCTCTTCATTCATTCATTCTGTCCTTCAATCATTACTTCCATCGTTGATTCTTTAACTCCATCTACTTTCTTCTCAAGTTATGCATATTTTCACATATGTAATTAACTATTACGCCTACAATTTGCCTACCCTTTCTCTTTGTTTTCATCTGCCTCCCCTTGGAAATCCCTTCTCCCCGACCCCAGACAAAACATGCTTTAGCTTCCTGGTATTTATTTTGCTAAACTATGTTAGTTGCTTGAAGGGGTTGTATCAATAGAATTCTTCTCTGTGTATACAATACTTTCATCATTGCCTCCCCATTGATTCTTGACCCACTTTTATTTAGGTCTTATAAAATAACAGCTACACTAGGAGTCACAAAGAATATAAAATGCATCAGGTAGTGATTTCCATGAAATAAGATTACCATATATATTGTAAACACACTGCAACATTATGATAAGGAACAAATTGTCAAGAGTTGACTTGATCATGACTTCTTATATATAAATAATGTCTGCTTTCTGGGAAATAGTGAGTTTTAGAGGCTCGGAAATGAATACAGCTAAAGAATGGGTGCTCTCAAATTTTAGGAGGTGTAGATGTGATTAACATTTGAGATGGAATAGGTTTGCTTGCTTCAGGATTCCAGGAAGAACCTAGGGCAGTCATCCAAGCTGGGGTAGAGACCAAAAGATCCAGGCTGCTGTATAAACTACAGCTCAGAAAGTAGATACTACCCCTCTTTAAAAAATCTATTTGAGCTGTTATCCTTTAACTGAGCTTTGTTAGATGATGGATCAGAGGAAGCCAAGAGGTGGCAACATGAGAAAGTAACACATGATGCTCCTGCAGCCTTTTCTGATCGGAGATAAACACATCCTCATGGGAGAGGCCCAAGTCCATTCAATTTTTAATTTCCAGCAGGTGATGTGGACACCACCTGCTCTGCTCGAGGACTTTCTTAACCAAATAGAGACATGAAGAGAAAAACATTAAAAGTCAAACTATTAATCACTTTGCCTCAGGCAAGATGTGAGGTTCAGGGAAAGAGATGGGTTGGGATGTTCAAGGCAGGTGTTTTCCATGAGGTGGTGAGGTGTTACCGTTTGTTTCTGACACAGAACTGAGCAGGGAATAAAAGCTGAAAAAAAAGCAAGCATGCAAAGCCTGGATTGTTTTCCCAAGTCTGAAATAAATATTATGATTCTATCCTTATTCTGCAATTGTACACAATTAAAGAAAAAGTAAGACATTCAGATCCAAAGGAAAGTGAAATTTTAAAAACCACGCTATACAAAATAAGGAGTGTTTGTATGGGACTCCACAATTACTCACTTCTTAATGATTATGAATTTTAAGTAGCTCATGCATTTATTCACATATTAGCTAAATGTCCTTCTAATATTCTGATGTACCCAGCTTAGTGCTGAGGCATTATGCTCATGGAAAAATGAATAAGATACAGTCCTTTTCCTAAATAATGCAAACTATGAAAAACAGTGCATCAAAGGATAAAAATGAAAAATGCAGATGTAAATATACACACCTAAAAACATGCATTATTGCCCACATACATCTCCCTCCCCCCAACCCCCTTCTCCAGAGTATTTTCTCAGGAATAAAAATCATCAAGGAATATAAAAGGTAAAATGAGCTTAAGAGAGCTGAATCATATCTAATTCTTATGAATCTATGAAGCATAAAAGCAAACAATTTCTACCCTGAAGTCTTCCTCTGCCATCTGCCACCAGAGATATTTTACACCATGACTTATAAGCAGCATTTTGTATTGTGAAATGAATTGAGCCGCATGCATGAAGAAGAGCATCTGAAGTTCAAGTACCATGGCATTTCAGATGGGTGAGGTAGTCCCTTTGTATAACTATACAAGAGGTAGACTCACTACAGGAGCCCTTCACACATGCTCTCCCTCTCAACATACATGCCTCCTCTCTAAGAAAGAGCCCTATCTGTTGGGCTAACTGACCTCCATGCCATAGTCTGAAACTGCCACCCCATTTGTAAATAAGGAACTTTCCCATCTCTCCACCTAGAATTCACTCCTGAGTTCTGTTTACATAAATCCTATTTATCTTTCCAGACCCCTTAAAACTTTCTTCCTGGCTTGAGTCCTGAAACTGAACTGGAATATTTACTGTATTGTCTGGACGTTCATTTGAGTAGAGAAAATTCATGAAGTAGAGCTCATCATACAGCAGGCAAAAAATTTCTCTGTCATCTATGGGTCTGTACACACACACACACACACACACACACACACACACACGAATGTAACTCATTCAGTGCAGACACTGTATCATTCTTTGACACAGAGGACAACATCTAAAATGAACGCATGATTTATATTCACGATGGCTATTGCATTATTGATGCTATCATTGTATTAAGCCAAAAATCTTAGGTTCACCAATGACAAATCAGTAAAGCTTTAGCCTCTTTGTTCCAAATGAAAAAAGATGAATCAAAATTAATTTGGGCTTCTGAATATCCATGTTTGACTTGAAGGATGAAATCTGCCTTAAAATCAGGGAATGGGGAGTTGGAACAGGTGCTGCTCTGGAGGTGGAGAAGAAACGGATGTGTGAGGTTGGAGAAGAGCATGAGTGCAGACAGGGTCCAAGGAAGTACAATGCTGTCTTGTCAATGCACATCTGGAGCCATGGAATGTCAGGTTGGACATTTTCCTTAAAGCAAGTAAGCTCTTGGTTCTGATGAACCAAGGGATATGCCGGAGAACTAAGGGATTGTCATTTGGGGAAGACTTCCAGAACACTGGCTACATACATGTCTACAAGTTACTTAGTAGACAACAAGAGAGATTTATGAGCAAAGTACAAAACCTATGGTTTCACTATTCATTTCATTTAAAATACAAGTAAAGATCTGATTAGAAATAAAGATAGAATGTTGGAGAAAATAAACTGCTCTCACTTCTTTCCCTTGCCTAAACAATTGTACTATCTTTTATGTCAACATTTTGGATATTCATTAACTTCCATTTTGGAGATATACAACAGTATTTGGATAAACTAATAATGTCCCCTTTTGGCTTTTTCACTCATCCAAAATGACCGCCAGAAATATTCCAACAAGTATCTAGAGTATGTAATAAAGAAGACGAAAAGAATTGCAATCAGGTTATAAATATTAAGTCAAACTTTCAACTGTCCAAATGACAAACCCACTTATTTTTTATGTGTGTGTGTGTGTGTGTGTGTGTGTGTGTTTGTGTGTAACTTAGCAGCATTCTCAAATAGCACTAATTATACATTAATCTAATCCTCTATTCGTGTTTTGCCCATACCTGTGTCATGGCATTTATGACTTTAAGTCAGAATAGCAGTCTGTCTGTCTTCTCAACCAGTTGTTGAGCCCCTGGTCCCAAGGGACCAACAGAAGGCAAAGAGGAAGCAGTGGCTTACCTGAGGAGATGAGGCACGCACTCAATGTTGGCTGTTTTTGAGGTGAATGGAGATGCCACTGATGCCTCTTGCTCTGACAGCGAGATGCCTGCATGAGCCATTTTCAAAGCCTATAATGATTGATCCATGTCAGCTCATAATGCTTCACTCAAGATTTTAACTACTCAAATACTAAGAGATTGATTTTCACATGATAGAGTTGCATCTAGCGATTTCTACTTCCTGGGTCATTCGTTATACTGTCTTTAACCTGGAATGACCTACCTTCCCTGAGCCACAAAGTTACCAATTAAACAGGTAACTATTAAACAGTGAATTGTGTGTGCGTGCGTGTGTGTGTGTGTGTGTGTGTGTGTGTGTGTGTGTGTGTGTGTGTGCGCAAGCGCATCTCTAGGCAAGGAAGATGACATAAGGAAATAAACGTACTCCTTCAAAAGGCTTTTAAGAGTGACAGAATTTGGATGGACTTTGGTTGGGGACCCCAGCTGTTAACTTAGAAGGCCATGAAAGATGGGGGAAGAGCTTAATTCTCTGTTCGACTGTCTGAATCAGCCAATCACCCAAGTGTTGAGATAAAGTAGGAGACACACAGCATCATCGCTGGATGAGAGATTGGATTCCACTTACGCTGCATTTACCTCAATGCATGTGTGGTCCTATAGCAGTAAGGACTAATGTTTCTTAATAAGACTGAGAACACAGAGTACACAAAGAAGACTGGTCAGTAATCAGGCCAGAAGGATCCTAATCTTATAAGAATTGTGTGAACATGAATTGAGTTTTATATTTATAGAGTCCTGAAGAATAAAAAAATATTCAGTACTATGGATGATATATACAAGATATAATAAATATTCAAGTATTTCCTTCTTTCTCTTTTCTCCCTAAGTGTTAGATAATCTCTGTTATATAATGTAGGGTAATCTACCACATGTAAGGGCTAGTTTTATTGTATACTTCTGTCCTCTATCAAGAGTTCTATAAACTCTTTGGGGGACAGAGACTTTTATTTAGAATTTTTGTTTTATTTATCTATCTCTTCATTTTTTTCTTTTTCCATACATTTTTTATTGTAATTAATAGAAGGGTTACATTATATTCACCAGATAGAAGGTGTGTTACTTCACAAACATTGATACCCTTTCTCATGTCTTGGTCCCCATTTCCCTCCCCCCACCCCCGCCATTCACCTTGTTTTCTCCCCTTCCCTATCCAATTTCAAATAACCAAATACACATATATACAATATATCAGATAACAAGGTAAAATATTATAACAATATGAGATAGCCAAGGGATAGCAAAAGAGATGAGAGATAACATAGTACATCAAGGACAACAATCACTCATTATGTGCCTTTTGTTTCTATATCCTGGAGGTCCTTTCATTTAGTGTCATACTATATAGCCTTATGTATCTAGGTTTTGTTCTATTGTAAATCTCTGCCAGTAGAGCCCAAGGTTTCTACTGATTATGACTAATGAGGGAAACCATTGAGCCTATGTTCCTTTGAGTCTGGCTTACTTCACTTAATATGATTTTTTCCAAGTCTTTCCATTTCCTTACAAATGGGGTGATGTCATTCTTTCTGACAGCAGCATAGAATTCCACTGTGTATAAACACCACATCTTGTTGATCCACTCATCAACTGAGGGGCATCTGGGTTGGTTCCATATCTTTGCTATGGTAAATTGTGCTGCAATGAGCATTGTTGTGCTAGTGGGTTTAGTATGTCCTTGTTTCTTGATGATTGGGTAAATAAATGACAAGCAGTGGAATTGCTGGGTCATTGTTGAGCTCTATGTTTAGTCTTTTGAGGAACTGCCATACTGCTTCTCGTAGTCATTGAATGAGTTTGCACTTTGTTTTATTTTTATTATTAAGAATTGATATTTATTCTACTTTTCAACAGTAGACTAAGATACACCTTCTCATGAAGCATAATCAAGTAAATTTGTAATAATCTCAACTATGACCAAAATTTTTCACAGAACTTTGGAGAAAATTTGTAACAGGAAAGTAAAACAAATACCTAGATATTAAATATTTAATGTGCTTTGAGACTACAAAACACATTTCTTTCTTCGCCTTATCCTTCTTCTTCTCTGGTCCTTGGACTTGAGCTTTTTTGCTCAAGGCAAATACTCCACCGCTTGAGCCACAGAGTCACTCCTGGCTTTTATGGAGTAGGTATTTGCAGAAAAAAATCACACGTACTTTTCTGCCAGTGCTGGCTTCAAACTGGCATAATCAGATCGCAGCCTCCTGAGTAGCTATGATAATAGATATGAACCCCTAGCATCCTTTTATGTTTCTTTATTTTAATTTTAGTATTTCAGATCATAGCTTTCCCAAGGCAAGAAAATGTTCTATCATTGAGTTATATAAACTCCCACCTTTTCCACAATTAGCTGTTAAAATTCTTTTATGTAAATAACCCTCAATATAGACTCTTTTTTCTACAGCACCTTTAAAACTCACATACTGCCCTTCTGTCGTGTATGAAAAATAGTCTGAAAATCACTCAGCACAGGCTTTGTTACAGCATGTAATAGCAAAATAGTCAAGATTTCAGTTAGTTTTTGATAAAGCTAATGTTATCAAATTTCCTCAGATGGAAAGTTTAATGGAAATAGGTAAAATTTACTTTTAATTCAAAATAATAATAATCCATTTTAAACTTTTCCTTCACTTAGCTTGGCTCCAGTGGCTCACACCTCCAATCTTAGCTACTCAAGAGGCTGAAATCTGAAGATCATAGATCAAAGCCAGCTCTGGGCATGAAAGTCTGGGAGACTCTTGCCTCTAATTAACTACCAAGAAGCCAGCAGAGGAGCTGTGGAAGTGGCAGAATACCAGCCTTGAGCAATAAAAGCTCAGGAACAATACCCAGGTCCTGAGTTCAAACCCCAAGACTGGTACTGAAAAACAAAAACCCTTTTCCTTCACTAAGACTTTATCAGCTACATACTTTCACTTTTTTATTGGTAACATAAACTATTTAAACCAGGTAATCTTATAAATTCCTATTGGGTTTAAAATATGGGAATCTTAAGTAGCATCTCCTTGTCTTGAATGTTCAGGAGTTTTTAGAAAGCAGTTGAAGTGATTCACATCATTTGATCTCCCTCCACTTCCCACCTATAGTCAGGTAGAGGTGAACACATATGAATCAAAAAGAAAAACTGTCTGCTGGAAGGATGATGAAACTGACTCAGGGAACAAATGGGTGCTTGGCGGGGCGGGGCACTGATGACCTACCAATGAAAGTTTCTACTTACCCCACAGTCGTTAGCTCCATCTCCACACATGCCCACATAGTAACTGCAGGAGAAAGGGAATGGATAATGAATGCCATGACAACATCTTTGAATAATTTCTATCACAATGAACTCACATGTAAGTATATGTTAAACACACATGAGATCACACTGGAGGAAAATGACTTGGATAGATGCAGTCCCATAGGAGAAAGGCTATCACAATATTTAAATTGTTTCAATCAGTCACACTGAAATTGCAGTGGTAATGCCAAAGTCGTAAGCCAAAACAGTCATCATACACATCAGAAGACATCCACTTTCATCACATTCACCAAGGCCAAGCTCAAGAATATGAAGTCGTGATTTGAGAACTTCTCACAAGCCTAATACAGAGATTATGCCCTAACCTGGCTGAATTCCACTTGCTGACTGCCACTGGGGGTTTAGACATCAGAAACTTAAAACATTAGGGATAAAATTTAGAAGACAAAATTAAGGACATGTATCCACAGTCTTAATGCATCTCAGAGTGCCAATGAGGTAATATGCCTCCATCTAAAGCAGCTGGAGATGCAAGAAGGACTCAGTAGAGGAGTAAAACTTAAAATAGAGGAGTAAAATTTAAAACTGCTATCAGAAAAGGAATTTCAGGTGCCTTCTATTATTAGTGGAATTGATTGATTATAATACAACAAAGGATTCAGTGACATTTTCCTCAAATCAGACAAAATGATGAAATTAATCACGGAGTAAATATCAGGTTCTTACTACTGATTGGACTGAAAACAAAGACTGTTTTGTAGAACAAACTGGTCAAATGCATATGGTTCAGTCTAATACTGGGCTGAAGTATTGGGCTGGATTTGGTGTTGGGATAGTGTTGGATGGAAATTACCCTGTAAGCAACTGCATGCATATGTCATCACAGAGCCCATCATAGCTGGGGATAGTTTCCTCCTTCACATGTAATGCATGTATCTGATCTCTGTATTGTTCTAACAACCTCGCATCATCTGGTGTTCCCTCACTTCAGAAAGAGAACCCACAGAGCCTTATGTTACAATATCAATGACAAATCCAGGAAGATGAAGATGGAGACACTGAGAGGATTGCTTATTCTGAGATAGCATGCATTTTCCTGAGTTCAGTTTACTTTAGGGAAATATAATACCAAGTTGAGAAACTTTCTCAAGTATTTGAGTGAACAGGTTACTTTAGTTACTGATCATTCTCCCAGTTGGAAAGCACTATGGGCATTTGAATCTCCCAGTTTGTCCCAGTACTCATAAGCAATCATCCAGAGTTTCATCATTCCCTGTTGGATTTTTTTTAAAATTCAGTCCAGAAACTATAAAACTCACAGAAGGGCAATAAGCTGATATAGTCTCAACAAAAAACTGCTTCTCTTTGACATGACTTGGTCATCTGTGTTTTTGAGTGAGATAAGAAAGGACATCTCTGTGAGAGATGTCACTTCACTTCTTGCCAAGAAGGCTAGAAATTGCTCACTTATCTTCTAATGGAACAACCTAGTAATCACTGCTACACATTCCTTTTTTTTTCCATTCTAACTCTAGGATCCTTTCCCATCATTTCTTTCCTTCATATTTAAGCAGGAGCTCTGCTACAAGATGCTCTTTGAGCCACCAAATGGATGCCACAGCAGCATAAACAGCTTTAAAATGACCCTCAGTGGTCTGTGGCCTCCTGATATTTACCAGCAGTGTGACACCCACTCTCTTGAATATGGGTTGGACTTAACAATTGTCTTTAATGAAGAGAAGACAGAGAAAACTGATGGGATGTCGCCTCTGAGATTAGGGTTTGGAAAGCGACAACATCTCTCTGGGTCTCTGTGTTCTTGTGTGTTTCTGTGTCCTCCTCTATCAATCTCTTCCTCCCTCTTTATTTCTTTTCTGCTTATCCTTATGTCAGCCAATGATGACATTATGCAAATTACTTTATGAAATGCCACATGTCTCAAAGAACTAAGGGTGGCTTCTTCCAACAGTCAATGAAAGATGGCGGCTCATATTCCAAGGGTCTACAAGGAGGTAAATCTATCCAGCAACATGAGAGTGAGTCTTCTTGTAGAGCTGAAGCCCGGAAATGATTGCACTTCTGGCCAACACCTGATTGCATCCCATAAAATCCTGGCTTTCACCGAGCCAAACCTGGGGTCCTGACCTATAGTTATGTTAAAATGATCAATAATGTTTTCCTAAGCCTATAAGAACTGGGGGAATTTGTTGCATCACAATACATAACAGATATGTTTCCTTTCATGCCATACCACCTACTTTAATTTCTGAAATTCTTCAACAAGACTTGATTTCTGCCCAGGAGACATTCTTGCAAAAATAGTTCCATTCACCAGAATCTAAAGAGAAAACCATTGTCATATGATTGGTACCAAGAACATTTTAAAAATAAAATTTCTGAAAAACTATTTCTGGTCTCTGATTTAATATAGCACTAGGGGGTATGTCATTAGAGCTTATGTCAGGAAGGTGCATAAAGGAATTTAATGCTTTAATATAAAATTTTCACTTGAAGTCTTCTATCACAACTGCATTACATTTTTCCAGACTATTCTTTTCTAGCTGGGGTGACCCCTAATTAATAATAATAACTAAGAAGCAGCACATAGGGATAAAAATACTTAAGGAAATTCAGCTCTTTTTATTACCTACTGTCTGGCTACACCGTTCCAGCAAGGCAGAGAAAATAGTCATAGGGAAAAAAGATTACATTAAGTGAAGCAAGCCAGACCCAAAGACACAAGTTGCATGGTTTCCCTCATTTGTTACAACTAGAAAGTACCTATAAATCTAAAAGTAAACACACTGAATTATAAAACACAAAAAAGTACACTTGGACATGATAAATTACAGTGGAGTCTAGACATTCACACAGTGAGACCAAAGGAGATGATCACAAAGGTTCAATAAAAGCTACGGGTACACCATCATACAAAATGATATTTATCTAAATGAAATCCAAGAAATGGAAACGAGGTGTTTTGTGCTTTTATTTCTTCTCCTTTGTCGCTGTTCTTGATTTATATACCTTCTGTCTTGTATATAAGTTTATCTGTTTCAGGGGAGGGTGAAGGGGACCTCGGAAACGGTGGGACAAATGATGATTCAGTGATACTTGACTAGATCCTAGGTTGAAAATGGGGGAGGGGACTGGGAGAGAACCTAGGAGCAAAGGAGGGAAGAGGTGAAACTGTTCAAAAAGAAATGTACTCGATACTGGACTTATTTAACCCCTCTATATATCAACTTTACCATAACAATAAAATTAAATTTTTTTTAAAAAAAATTTTAAAGAAACTAGCCAGAGGCCAGAAGTTGAGAAACAGGTTCTGATCTTAGTTGTATAAGCCTCAGGCAAATGACTGAGCCTCCCTAAGCCTCAACTTCCCATCCCTGCAATGCAGAACTACAATAATTACAACAACCAAAAGAGCTTTCTATACACCTTTGGAGTCTAGATTTGTTGGTCCCTGACTAGAAAGTTGACCAGATTCTTTTGTTTGGTTGGTTGTTATTTTTTTTTTCAGGACCTGCTAAAAGATGGTTGCTGTCATCAGTTTTTGCTCCATTTATCTTTTCCACATTGACACCACAACCCTGCACAGCACTATGTAAAACTAGGACACACAGAGGACAAGATAACAAATGAGGTTGAAAATAAACCACAGGGCCTTTGTTTCCTCCTGTTGTAATTTAAGAATCCAGACAGCAAGGGAATGGAGCTGGTGGTTTTCAAAGAGGCTGACCCATAAAACAGGCAGCATTTTTTTGTTGTTGTTGAACAATCTGGAAGTTCTCCAAGGTGGACAGGCAATGAGGGCGAAGACAGGGGTGAGAAGCTGAAGCACACAAAACTCTGAAAGGTGGCTGTGTTTAGGCCAGGTTAGTGTCAGCAGGATCAGCAGCTTTCCTTGCAAGCAGTGACTTTTCAGGGTGCTTCCTAACTAACACGTCATTTTCACTGTTTTCTTCTCTGTGCCTCACTAATTTGAAAAGCAAAACAAAACACTTGTCTTCTCCAGTACTTACTTTGGGAAGCAAGCTGTAGAAATGCTGGAAGAGCACCTGGTATGACTTCCCACTCATTGCAAAATGATAATGGCGCCCTCTTTCTCCTTCCTGTATGGAACTGTTGCCAAGATTAATGTAGGTTTCCTACAATCAATAGAGAAGGGATTATTTCTACCTTCGCCATTAAGGACTGTCTCTGGTTTGCAGTGTCATCCTGGAGGAAAGTGCATTTGTAACTCATAATGAAGTGAGGGGCAGCAAATACAGAACCCATAACTTGGTCAGAAGAGCTCTATTCTATACGAAGAGGACTCTCAAAACACGTCCCAAATTACATGAACACTTAGATTATATGATACTTAGACTGCAGGGGCCCTTTTCTAGGATATAAATCCTTACCAACTAGTAGTAAATTGTAAGAAAGAACATGAAACATCCTCTGCTTCATCCTTTTCCTCATACAGCCTTATGGTTTCCTCAGATCTCATATTCATATGTCCAGTTAATTCACTGGAAAGTAGCTGATTCCTTGTTGAAATGTCTAGGTCCTTTCAGCACTTGACCTCTGGCTTCTGTTATGACCTTTATTGAAGCAGGTGGCCCTGGATGAAGACAATGGTGCCCAGATCCTCTTCTGTATCACTGCCATTCCTGCCCACCCCCACCTTGCCTGCCACCTCTTGGTGTTCCCTTCCGCTGTGTTCCAGTTCCATTTAGCTTCTAGTTGGAAAGGAAGCTTCTGATGGTATCAAGGCATGTATGGCCTTCGCATGTGGCAGTTTTTTTTCATGCAACTTTCCTCAGAGGGCCTTACTTTTTTTGTAGGATTCTATATTCAAGTGATACAGGAGGTGAGAACATTCCATTCGTTAGAGAAAAATGAAGGCCAGTTATGGAGGTTCATGCCTCTAATCCCAGTTCCTCTAAGGGAGGAGATCTGGAATTGTGATTCATAGCCAGCCTGAAAAAAGAAATTAACAAAACTCCATCTCAAGCAGGGTGTTGTTAAATCCCTTGATGAGAAGGGGCAGAGCCATTTTGTGCAGTCATGCAGCTGATGTAGTGCACAAATGTCCACTCTACATTCAATAATCTGAAAGGCTGCAAGGCGGTTTAGCCTGGAGTTAGGGAACACTTCTGTAATTCATCACCACAAAGCTCTCTTTGAAGTCATACAAAAGCATTAGTGCTGCATTTTGTGATGGGGTGTCAAGCTTTGGCCATTCTCACCATATAAAAGAGTTCTCTGTTCTAAGTGCATAGGAAGACTGCTAGCTAAAGACACATATCACATGTCAGCTTCGTATCATAAACATAGTGTAAATGTGCATGAAGTTTTGGTAGGAAACAGACCTGGGTCTGGTTTTTGGTGTACAACTCATCAGTTAATGTGATTTTATTTTCTTTCTTCTTTTGGTCAGTTGTGGGGCTTAAACTTAGGGCCTGGGTGCTGTGCCTGAGCTCTTTTGTTCAAGGCTAGTGTTCTACTATGACTGCAGTACACATCCAGGTGTCCTCAGTGATGCTTTGCAAACTATGGCCCTCTGGACAGATGTGAAGAATTATTACTGCAATGGCTTCTACAGCTGAGCCAGCTGTGCTGTACCAGAGCCATATGCCATCAGTGCAGGCCTGGAAAAAGGGACTTTTAAATTTGCTCACATTCTTCCCAGGTCCAGTCTCTTGGTTCTCTACCAGCTGCCATGACACAGATGCGGGAACAAGATCCTCTGGTTCATTGGCTTCCACAATGATGACTTGACTGCCTGGAGGAATCATTTCAGAATTCTTTGCAACAGTAATGGCTGTTTGGAGATTGTCACCTGAGAAACAAAGAAACTTTGGCTTTGTTTTAGGTACAAATATATTAGCAATTAGTAATGAGTTGCCTCTTCATCATTCTTTATACTCTTCTTTGGGGGATATTTATTGCTTCCTGCTTACTTTTATAGCAATTTATCTTTTTTTTTTTTCCCCTGACCCAAGACTGCCTCTAGTGGGTAAACATTAAGTTCACAATATTTAGCATTGTATCCAGCCCATGGTGAATGTGTTTGTAACTCTTCACAACTGATTGACTACAGGAAACAGGTAGTGCTTAGCAGTAAACGTAATCTAATTCTCGAGTCTGATAACATAAGGCCATTGTTGAAATCTGGAACACTTAGGGCCAGGCCATGCTTAGGTTTGCAGCACACATACATTCTGCCTGGCTTTGACCACCAATCAGAGCTCACATCCTTCACACAGAAGTCTCATGGGGGCTTTCTATGATAGCACATCGTCTGTCTTCATGTTTAAACATTCTATGGGAGCCTCTTGGTACTCTGCAGATCCTCAGAAAGAGGAATGGATGTTAGGAATAGAGAATGATACGGTCCCTACCTACAAAGCTCCTGGATCAGTTTCATGGGGCTGCTTCACATGTGCCTGCTACACACAAGCTCTTGTGTATTCCTTTCTGCCTTGGTTGTGTTGACTCATTCAGCACATTATGCCCAGGATACATTCAGTTTGTTGGGCCTCTGGAAACAAACCTGTAACCATTACGGTCCTGATGTGGGCCTCACTCAGCTCCTTCAAAACCGGTTTGGTTTCCTTTTTCAAGCGATTCTCCATAATGAGAAGTCCCAGAAATGTTAAGTCTGACTCCACTTTCTCCCTTTGGATTCAGGAGAAAAATCAATTTTAAAGGCTAATTAAAGGTCTCAAGAGTTGATTTTTTTATCTCTTTCATGTTCATTGTAACATTATTCATAAGAACCAAGGTATGGAAACAGCTCAATTATTTTTATTTCTTTATTTCCAAACTTTATTTCCATTGAACATTATTTCCATTGAACAACTTCCCATTTCCTTCCTCTACTAGTTCTTGATAATCACCATTTTATACTCTTCTTCTAAGAGCTTGATTACTTAAGAGAATTTTTGGATAAATGGGATTGTGCAGTACATTTTTCTCTTCCTACTGGTGTTCCCAGGTTTGTCAATATTGTCTCCTATATCAAAATTTTCTCAGTTAAGTCTAAATAATATTTTACTTCATGTATCTACTTACATTTTCTTGAGCTATTCAGCCAAAGATGGACATAAGATCAATTCCCTTTCCTTGCCATTGTGAGTAATGCTACAAAGAGCATAGAAGTATAGCAGATACCCCACTGAAATTTTGACTTCAGTTCTTTTGGTTATATTGCTAGACCTGGGATTGTGAGGTGGCTAGATTATATGGTTATTCTTCTAATCATTTGAAGATTAACCACACATATTTTCCTGAGCAGCTGCACCATTTTGTACTCTTCTATTTTCTCACCAACTCTTTAATCTTCATGCCCTGAGGTGATCTCATTAAGGTTTGGATTTGCATTGTACTCACGATGAGTAAAGCTGGGTCATATGGAGAATGTCTATGTAGCTCTTTGCTCATTTTACATCAGGCTATTTATTCTTTTGCTATTTAACCACATTCCTCATATATTTTGGGTATTAATTCCTTATCTTACATGAGGCATGCAAACATTTCTCCCATTCCATAGGTTGTTGTCTTATTCTGTTAATTGTTTCCTTTGCTGTGCAGAAAATTTTTATAGTTTAGTGTTCATATATAAAAGATATATCATATATAAAAGGGAAAGATTTCTGATTATCAGTTGGAAACGGAAGAGATTTAAACATAGACTGGAAACTCTGAACCTTCTAGAGGAAACATAGGGTTTAAAAAATTACATTTAAGTAGTAATACAAAGGAGTTGACATTTAATAAAGTTTATGAAATGATATATCCTGATCAGTGTCTCCCTTTTCCATATTTTTCATCCATCCCTCCCCACCCACCTTTTCCCTCCCTCTTCTTAATTTTGTAAGACAAACATTTGATTCTTGACTGCATTCTCCTCCTCCTCTCCCACCCTTTCCCCTGGATTCCACCACACCCCTTTCAAGTACCGACTTTCTGATGTTTTCTTTTGGGAAAGTTGGAATTTGCCTTCCTAAGGAATTATACAATTTCAGTTCTTCCTTAAATCTACCATATTTCCATTAGTTTATTTGGACATACTTGCATATCAGTCAACATGTTGACTTATAAATTTGTGAACTAAAGCTAGTTTTCACGTATAAAGACAACAATTTTGACAGTGAATTTCTTGGGCATGACACTAGAAGCTCAGACAATGATATAAAAAAAAGACAAAGATTTTTATTTCTAACTCTTTCTCTCATTCCAGGCTTGGGGCACTTTGGCCTCTTGATACTCTACCATACTCAGTCTCAGAGTGTCACGGTGGCATTGGCACCCACAGTTACAAGCAAAGCTTTGCCTCTCAGGGTTGTGTTTCTTCATCTTTCCTTTTGCACAGATCTCTGCTCAAATCTCTTTCAGCACAGTATGCCCGTTCCTTCATTTCTCCACTGAAACCATTTAAGACTTGACAATTACCTAATATTTTATAGATTTCCTTTATTATCTATTTCCCCCTACTGATATAAAATTCTCAAGGACAAGAAGTTTATTTTATTCACTTCTGAAAGAACCGACAACTTCCTTGAGTATATAATACCCACCAATTGCAAATAGAATTTTACTAGACCCATGGAAGGGATTGATTCTTCATGAAGCATTTCTTTTGTTTTTCACTCTAGAATGATTCTGGGAGAACCTAAAAATCAACTCAACTCTCTCTTTATGACTCTAATTTTGAAGACGTGTTTTCTTTTCCTGATTGGAAAACTTTGCTAAATATAATTTGAGACTAATAAATATCAAATTTCTTTTTTTGCATTTTTTATTAAAGAATTTATTAAATTTAATTTTCACATCGTATTTTTTTGGTATAACCCTTCTTTTTTTTCTTTTTTTATTGTAATTAATAGAAGAGTTACATTATATTTGCCAGATAGAAGGTGCATTAATTCACATACATTGATACTCTTTCTCATGTCTTGGTCCCCATTACCGACCCCCTACCCCCATCCCTCATCTTGTTTTCCCCCCTTCTCTATCCTATTTCAAATAACCAAATACAATTATATCCAATATATCAGATAACAAGGTAAAATACTGTAACAATATGAGATAATCAAGGGACAGCAAAAGAGATGAGAGATAACATAGTACATTGAGGACAACAATCACTCATTATATGGCTTTTGTTTCTATATCTAAGGATCTATTTTTTTTAATTTTCAACTATATCCTTCTTTTAAGGCCAGACTGATATGCAAGTATATGTGGAACACTCAAGTGAATTGCATAATGCTCATGGATTGGTTCTTTTCCTAGCTAGTACCAGACCTGAGTAAGTTTTCTCTAACCTACAACTGCCAGTCTCCAAATCCTTAGATAGGTGAGATTAGTTCTTCATCTTTGAGAAGCTTCAGGTTGATGTACACTATCCATCTACCTACCTCCAAGGCTCCTTCACTTTATGCACACAGAGGCTGCTCTAGTGCGGGTTTCTGACTTCTTACCTTTCTAAGCGATTCACTTCTGAAAGCCTTCCTGTCTTCAGGGCTCTGTGGGCAAGGGCAATGACACGGAAGCCTTGCACTGTGTAGTTCTTCAGCTCCTGGGGGAAATTCTTGGGCACTGTCAGGAAAGAGGGAAGGAGTACATTTACAGTCGTGCTCAAGCCAGCCTGCTCTTCAGCAACCACAGGATACTATCACTGCACCTTGTTTTAACTTTTCCTTCCTTGTAAAAGTGCTTTAATTGAAAAAATACTAATAACTATGGCCACAAACCACAAACAAATTCATCCGTGTGGTCTTCTCATTGCTCTGATGGAAATAAATGCCCAAAATGTGTTGGTTATCAATTGATCTATGAACTGAAGAATCATGTGGCCGCCATTTCACACATTTAAGACTAACCCTTAAAATGTCTGAACCCAGAGGTAGAGATGAGGAGACACAAGAGATGATCTTTCTGAACCTTGTGAGGACTGAGCAAAAAGGCTACTTTCTTCAAGTCAGAAAGACAGCCATCAGGAGGAACTGAGATAACCAGTACACTGATCTTGGACAAGAATTTGTATGAATTGTAAGAAGTAAATCTCCTTTGCTTAAGACCATCAATGTTTCATTATAGCAGTTCGAGCTGACTAAGGCCAGCTGTCTCTTTTAACTGGGCTCAGTAAGGTCAGACCTTGGATAAATAAGAGAAACAGCTGATCTTCTAAATAAAGAGTTGATGGACAATGGTACATAAGCCAAATTGGACCTACTGTTTGTTTCTTTTAAATAAGGCTTCATTTGAACACACCATGTCTCTTGTTTATTACCTTTGGCTCTTTGGGACAGTGTCAGGGTTGAATAATAGATCTGAATGTGATATGGACAACAAATCTTAAAATATGTAACTGGCTCTTTACTGAAAATTTTCAACTCATGCTTTAGATGATAGATGGTATGATGTCCACATTTGTGTGTATGTGTGTTGTCGTGATGACTAAACTCATATATTATAAACTATGTGGAGATAATGCTGCACAATAAGTATGGCAGACCAGGGAGCAAGCAGCTAAATTCTGTGTTCCACTCTGCTCCTGACTAGCTTTCTAGTCTTTGCCATGTTGTTTCTCTTCTGCACCTCAGTTTCTTATGCAAAAATGGAAAGATTATATATCCTTACATTGCCATATAACCACACACTTTCAGTAATTCTAGGCAAAAAGAGCAATGCTGGTGGTATTACAATACCAGACTTCAAACTCTACTATAGAGCCATAATAACAAAAACAGCATGGTATTGGCACAAAAACAGACCAGAAGATCAGTGGAACAGAATAGAAGACCCAGAAATAGAACCACATACTTATAGGCAACTTGTATTTGACAAAGGAGCCAAATATATACAGTGGAACAAACACAGTCTATTCAATTATTGGTGCTGGCAAAACGGGGCAGCCACATGCAGAAAACTAAAAATTGACCCTAGCCTTTCGCCATGCACAAGCATTAACTCAAAGTAGATCAAAGACCTCAACGTCAGACCGGAAACCGTGAAACTGCTACATAATAAAGTAGAAGAGACACTGGAACTGATAGGCACAGGCAACAGATTCCTGAACAGAATCCCAGGGTCACAACAGATTGGAGAAAGACTCGATAAATGGGACTACCTAAAAATAAAAAGTTTCTGTACAGATAAAAACATAGTTGCAAAAGTAGAGAGACAGCCAACCAACTGGGAAAAGATATTCACCAACAATACATCTGACAAATGCTTAATATCTAGTACCTACAGGGAACTCAAGAAACTAATCCCCCGAAAACCCAATAAACCATTCACTAAATGGGCAACGGAACTAAAGAGAGACCTATCAGAAGAAGAGATTAAAATGGCAGAAAAACATATGAGAAAATGTTCATCATTTATGGTCATAAAGGAAATGCAAATAAAAACAACCCTAAGATACCACCTTACCCCAACAAGAATGGCCAAGATTTTGAACTCAGACAATGACAGTTGCTGGCAGGGTTGTGGAGAAAAAGGAACCCTACTACACTGCTGGTGGGAATATAAACTAGTTCAGCCACTCTGGAAAGCAGTGTGGAGGTTCCTTAAAGAACTGAAAATAGACCTTCCCTATGATCCCGCCATACCACTTCTGGGCATCTATCCTGAACAGCATGACCCAGGATATTATAAAGACGCCTGCTCAGCTATGTTCATCTCTTCACTATTCACAATAGCGAGGCAATGGAAACAATCCAGATGCCCTACTGCAGATGAATGGATACAGAAAATGTGGTATGTATACACAATGGAATTCTACATAGCCAATAGACAAGATAAAATAATGGCATTCACAGGGAAGTGGATGAATCTAGAGCGAATCATGTTGAGTGAGACAAGTCAAGACCTAAGGAACAAAAGGCACATGGTATCCTTAATATGCGGCTATTAAATCCAAAGAGTACAAGAGCGAGGACTCAATAACTGCATACCCAAAGCTATGGACATGGTAATGGAAATACAAGCATAACTATATAGACATAAATACCTATGACTCTATAGACATAATGTTTTATTTCATAAATTAATGTTTCTATGACATACAAACCCTTAGCCTAATTTTGATTAAGTTCTAAATACTAAGTCCCAGTGATTGTAATTAGAGATTCCCCCCTTGAACAATTGTTTGTTAAACTTGTCATTTAAAATATGATGTAAACATAAAAAAAAATAAAATAACTTTTAAAAAAAGAAGATGCTCAATGTGCCTACATAGCTGAAAATGAAACAGAGCAAAGTCGAGCACAGGTGTGATGTGGGGAAAAGGGACTAACGGGAAAAACAAGTATAATTTTATTGTTATTATTAAGGTGCTATATAAAGGGGTTACCATTTCACAATTCAGATAATGTGAACATTTCTCTTTTGGACAACCTCACTCCTTCCTCCATTTTCCCCCACTTTCCTCCTCACATACCGCCCACAAGTTGTATAGTTTATTTTCCACATAGTGCACGCTGTATATCATGATCACATTTGTTCACCCTTTCTGTAATTCTCCCTTTGCCCAAAGTAGAGGGTGATTTTTTTAATTTTAATTTTTTTGGCATCTCACTTGGTACTGGTGGCTCCTGCCTATAATCCTGGGTACTCAGGAGGCTGAGATCTGAGAATCATGGTTCAATTCCAGTTGGGCAGGCAAGTCCTTGAGACTCTCATTTCAAATTAACCACCATGAAGCTGGAATTGGAACTATAGCTCAAATGGTAGAGAATTAACCTTGACTGATAAAGGTAAGGGATAACACCCAGGCCCTGGGTTAAAGTCCCAGTACTGTCACCAAGATAAGTGTTAACTGGAGTAAGTCAGACCCTGAGAGACAAAGGACACAGGTTCTTTCTCATATGTGTTAGCTAGAAGTAATTTATAGATAGATTTACAAATAGACACAAACAGGGTTGTATACAAGTACACACAAGTGTTTTAACTGAGATATTGTATTTGTAGGTGAGAGTTCAAATGATGTAATTCCTTTAAAAAATGAACTCACAGACCACCAAGAAACTGAAACTTGAAAGGTGGTGCGTGTGGTGCGGGGCGGGGGGGAGTGAGGGGGAAGGCCAGTAGAAAAGGCTTAAAGGAATGAAGAATGGAAGAGTGGATAGATTACAAGTATGCAATTGAGGGGAGTTGTTTGGAGGGATACAAGAGAATACTGAAAGGGGTGACAACTGTCAAGAAGCATTATACTTATGGGCTGATTTGGTAAATAGAAGCTCCTTTGTAAAGCTACTTGAAGACAATAAACACATAATTTTTAAAAATCTACACATAGCTAGGCTGGGCATTTGTCCTAGTGGTACAGTGCTTCCCTAACATGCACAAAGACCCAGGTTCAATTCCTCGATACCACGTACATAGAAAAAAAGCCAGAAGTGGTGCTGAGGCTCAAGTGGTAGAGCTCTAGCCTTGAGAAAGTCCAAGGACAGGGCTTAGGCCCTGAGCTCAAGCCCAGGACTGGCAAAACAAGGCAAAAAAAAATCTCCACATAGGGGAAAATCTAAGAGCAACCATTCATGAAATCTAGAATTCTGGGTACAAGCTGATGGGCATCAAAATCATAAGGAGATTGCAGAAGAAAATTGGAGCACAAAAGGCCAATTTTATCCAAGTGAACTCATTTGAATGCCACAAGATTCTTAATAAAATCTGGCTGTCACATAGAAGGTGTTTATAAAGCTAAGAAATAATGTAAATCATCTCCTAGTCTGGTCTAGAAAGATAAAATTGCTGTAAAAATGATTAATTACTGCCTTCTAATATCATCTAATTTACTCTAATTACTTTTTTCCCTAGAAGCTATGTCTCTTCACAGTCTCCTTCCACTGATCTGTCTGAGCTCATCATAGCCGGGCCTTCTTCTAGCTCTTCCCAGAGGTGAGAGTGTGTTCCCCAGGGCAGAACCAGAGCCACATATCATCACTGATTCCCTCTGAGGGCTTTGCATCCAACTCCCTGCTTTCCTGCTACATTGCTCCACAGCTCCTTCTCTGCAGCCAGCCCCACTTTGGTTGCTCTTGTCTGGACTACGGACTGATTATTACTCTCTTTCTCAAGGCTTTCAGATCATCCTCTCTGCTTCAAAATATCTTCTGACATACTTTGTGCCCACCCCCAAATGACTTTTGCTTCCACATTTATTGATTGCCATTTGTTCTTCTTATATTGTGACGGGGTGATGGATGATGGTGGTGTTTGGCCATTCAAGATTTTCTACTTCTTGAGAGAGAAAAGAGAAAGTGTCAGTACCTGATTCAGATATGCAGAACCCAGCCACCATCTCTGGAGCACCCTTCATGTAGATGTGGAAATGTCTGTCCCCAGCCAGCTGAACAATCACAGACATCCTCTGCAGGCTAGAGGAGAAAGGAAACTGGCGCAAGATGGTGATGGCTTCCACAGGACTCTGCAAGGGCATCAAGGAAATGGAGCTCAAAAAGACTCCAAGTGTTTCTGAGCATAACTGGTCTGCTGGGCAATGAGCCCAGCCACAGGTTGAGGTAGTATGTTTTTTCACAAGAGTTGTATTTTTCTGGCTTCTTCAGAAGTGACTCCCTCCACCAGGTTGTTTGATCTGCTGCAAGACAGTTCTCCCTTGGCTTCCTGGAGATACCCCAGTTATCTTCTGGGCTTAGCTCACATCCTCTACCTTGCTTCTCTCTCCCAGGAGCAGTGTTCCTTCTCACCACTGACTCCCACTGCTTTCTCCTAGTCTTTTCTTTGTACTTGGCACATAGTATTTCACTTATTTGCACCTGGATTGGTTTCCCACGGGTCTCTCTGCTCCTCCCCCAAAGAGCTCAGCATATCTTGCTAAATGAGTGTAGGGAAAACTAATGGATGAATTTAAACCAGAGGAATGTCACGTCAATGGTGGAATTAATTAGGACACAACTAAATGATAGAAACATCAAATGTGTGAAAGCCAAAGAAGTTCTTCCAATTTGAAAGGGAATGATGATTTAGAGAAGCAAATCATACCTGACTGGCTTTTGGTCCTGGTCTTATTGTTGTGTTTGAATCTGACATGCCAAATTTGTACGAGTCTGTATTACTATCTTCCATTTTCTGTTACAAAATGAAAACATTTGTAAGATTCCTTGGAGAAAAGTAAGAAACAAGAAAAGGGTGTTCAGGTATATTTTTGTCACACTTTAATCTTTTCATTAGCCTTTTCACATATTTTCTCTTCCAGAATAAGGAACACGATGTCACCACTGTCAAATTTCTATTGTGTTGATTTATAAGGACCTTATTATAGAATGTCAAAAGACAGACATGTTATAAATACATTCCTTCCATATAGTAATTGATTGAAAAATTGCTAGCTTCAGATCACTACATTTAGTGGAGTTCTTGTCTCCAAATTTTGTTCTCAGATGAATTATAGTTCTGTTCTTAGACCAGCATGAAACTACATCTTTTTGAGGCATATATACCACTACCTTAAGTTAGTTAGCTAGAGTGTTAGCAAGTTAACTGCTAGAAAATAAAAAGCATGTTGGAAACAATTTCCATTATTGTCTGGATATTACAATGGTAGGGGGTGATAACACCTATAAAGTAGTATTAGCCAATACTGAAACATGGGAAGGGAAATCATATATACACAACAAAGAGGGCAGATAATCAGAGTTCAGTATCTAGTCTCCACTTTCACTTTAAACTTGCAAGACTCCTATCATTTCTTAGATCTCAATTTCTTCTGGAAAATATCCTCACATTTTTTTTCTGGAGCTGAAATTCTTAATAATCCATGAGAACTTTTTTCCTTCTCCAGTATACTTAATATAATATTCATCACAGAGAAAAGACTGCTTCTGACTCCATGAATAAAATGAACAAATCTTGCGTTTTTAGGCTGTGCTTGGGTGGACACAGCTGTTCTAACAGACATTCTTAAAGAACTAATAAGAAAGACTTATGTTCCCAAAGTAGAGCCCAACTTGTATGTCATTTGTGAAGGTAGATTGATCCTCCTGATAGGAAAGGGGACACGGTTGGGGTGGGGCAGAATAAGGACTACAGCTCATCAATTTCTAATGATAGATACTCAGACATTCTTTATAGTAAGTGTACTGATTCTTTTTCATTGAGATCCACAACACTGGTTACTCTCTTGTCTTGTGTCAAAATAAAATTCTTCATAGCAAGTACTCTTATTCTAACTTTCTGATTTCAGAAATTTTCCTTTCTACAAGGTTTTCCCCTTTATAGACTTTTAGCACCACTAGACAATTATTTTCTTACTCTCCACCACTATGTTTGCCTCTTTATGGGGTGGACTTTATGTCTCTGAAATCATTTGTTTTCTTTCTTTTACACCTCTATTTAAATGCTGTCTTGGCCAGCATAATGGTATATACTTGTAATCCTAGCCTCAGTTGTCTTAGGCAGGAGGGTGTAGTGTTTAAGGCTAGCTTGGGTTACAGAGCAAAACACTCTAAAAAATATTAGTAAGTAAATCCATACATAAATGTTTTCCTGAGTTTTATGTATAATTCTCAGTGGCTTTAGAAGTCGGCTTCGGAGAAAGGCAGCAGAAAGTAACTGGATCTAATTAATGAATGCTTTGTATTTGTTTGGCACTTCAAAGTGCTAAACCTGTTCTGTCTCATGGTCTTAGTGCTCTTCCAAGTTTATGAATGAGGCAATACTATACCAAATGTGCAGGTGAAATAATAGAGTCAGAATTCTGGAGCCCTCGGATCCCCCAAGGCCCTCAGATCCTTCCAGGGCCAGCGTCACCATCCTGCAGCGCTGGGTGGAGCAGTGCCTGGTGGAGCAGCTCAAGCTAGCTGGAGGCGGGCATGGAGGGGATCAAGGTCTCCCAGGCAGCTGCAGAACTTCAGCAGTACTGCATACAGAATGCCTGCAAGGATGCCTGGCTGGTGGGAGTTCCAGCAGAAAGCAGTCCCTTCCGGGAACCCAGGTCCTGTGCTTTATTTTAAAGACTGCAATGAAGAAGTTCATTGAGGGATGCCTTCAAATCTCAAGAAATCACTTTTCTCTAGCCAAATGACTATTAGATATTTCACATCTTTTCTGTGGCCAGCCAGAGTTATATAGAAATTAATGATTTTCTATCCAATTAAGGTAACTAAGTCAAAGAGTACAGTTCTAAATAATAATGGCCTAGTTCTTTTGCTGAAACACTTTTGTATTAAGACAAACAACCACCCTTACCAGCAAATATACCAACATACACCTCTTTTATAAGTGAATTTCTGGTTTTTCTACATTTGGAATATTATATTTATTCTGTTTACTGGTTGCTTACATTTAGGAAGGAAAGCATTTTTGTTTATTAAAACAATTATTTGTAACTTGTTCCCAAGTTTTATACTACAATGAAATGTGTTCTTTTCTCCTGAACTTACAGTTACTAAATAAAAATAAAGTAGAAAATAAAGGAGAATAGGCTTTACTACCAAAAGATGTCTTTTTTACATGAGATTTTCATTTTTTAATGAGAATGTAATTTGTTTTAAACACTAAACTTGAGAGATGTATCTTAGTAGACTTGGAAAGATTCATGTTAATGATGTGTATTAGGTTTCCCATCTTGTATAAAGCAAATCTTACCTTTTTCTTAAGTTCTTTCCCTTTATAGTTGTGATACCTTTATAAAACCAAAACTACTTACTTTCTGTCTTTAAAAAATTAATTGTGACCTACAAACAGGACATTGAAAATGATTAAACACAAAGTAATTGAAAATATTACAACCAAAAGAATTCTTCATGCTTCAAGGGTTTTGCTTGGATAACGTGCCTTTTGTTTAGTTTCAGGACTTTTGGAATGAGACTTTCTGTTTGTAATCATCTTTGAAGAGCTTGGAAATAAAGTCTGCCTAATTCATAAAAAAAAAAAAGAATTCTGGTTCTGGATTCAATCCCTCTCCATTACAGCTGGACAGTATCACACTCAGCTCAGAAAATGGAGTTTGTGGGGAAGGAGGGTCTTCTAGTTTGGTGTGGAGATCAGTGCTTCACAAGAGAATAGCTACCAGCTCCACTGTGGCTATTTCAATGTCAATAATATTACCTAACAATTCAGCTCCTCAGTTGTCTTGTCCCATTTCAAGTGCTTTGATAGCCACAGATGGCCCTGTTCCTCCAAGGATATTTGGAGAATACTTATATCATGAGTATATATGCATTTTTGTGTTTTATTATTATTATTGTTGTTGTTGTTGTTGTTGCTGCTGCTATTATCCTATGTATGAATCTTCTCTGTATGTTAAAGTTCAAAAAGCTTTAGCTCACCCACTAAGGACTTCTTCAAATTCTGCTCATTCAACTGAAAAAAAAAATGATCACCTTACCCAGGCAGTGCCTTCAAACATTTTGAGGTCCAGAGGGTCTCCTTGGATGGCGCCATCCAGGAGGATCAGAGAGTGACAGCTGGCCATGGCTGCACACAGATGGCCCCATGGTAAAGCTTTTCCCGATGCAAAGCTATGAACCTCCTGGAAACTGGTAAGGGAGAGACTACATTGAAGACTTCAGGTGAATCGTTTATGTACTCTCCAATCTTGTATCCCTCAAATCATATTAAGGTAGCACTTCAGTCATTAGCCCTTCAAAACTTTTCAGTGGCTCTCTAGGCTTTGAATGACTAAGTCTAGACTCTAACCTGGTAATTAAGGTCTGCCTGCCCTAGTTCTACCTCATCTTACAGCTGCTGCTTCTACTAACATCCTTTAAGCCCTGGTTCTAGATCCAGACTACATTTCCTTGCTTTTATCCCTGTCCTCGACTCCTTGGCTCTCTCGTTCTCTTCATTTTCCAGAGAATACAGACTACAGAGTGATCTTTCTATAACCCTTCTTGGACATTGAGGTGAATTTCCTTCGTAACAAAGATTTCCAGTGGCCAATCAAAACTATGACTTCAGAGGGATCAGATACAATCTTAAGAGACTTGAATGTGACTTGTGGACAACCTAAACAGTGAAAAACTGGACCTAGGAATGTTGTCGAGTTTCTGGTAAAAAGCCATCTATCCAAGGAAGAAGTCTCCAGATTCATCAAGTGGCTGGAGTAGGAAAGAAGACTGACTGGTGGCTACAGGGAAGCAGTTCTAGTCAGCTCTTTAGTGTTTATCACCATTCTCTTCTATCTTCCTCCTTGAAATTATAGCCTGGTCTAGTTTACTTTCCCTTCTTCCACCTTACAGCTGAACAATGATTGATCCAGTTGCTTTTACTTCCCCCAAACCTTCAGGATGCAAGAAGCACACAGATGAATGGAGGAGCAGAAGTGGCAAACATCCTTTCTCCTTTCAGTGCTCTGGCCAATAATGGCCCCACCTGTTTCAACAAAGGTCTGGTTGGGACAACTCTGCATCTAGGAACTGACACACGTGAGTGGAGGCTAAGCCAGGTCTTCCGCCCAGGGTATCTTCTATATCTTACTGTCTGGCCCACCTGTGTGCCATGGCTGTGCTGCATCTGGCCTGTCATCATCTCGGGGAACCTCTGTGGGACTTCTCTGACTGACAGCTGGCTTCAGTCAGAATCATTCAAAATCTTAGCCTGTCTGGAGAGCAGAAGCCATTGCTCTCAAACTGCAAAGGCAGATCTTAACTCTGCTGAGAAAGAAACAAGAGGCTCAGAGGATATTCTCTGGGGAGGGCCCTCATTTCCTTCTCCGGCTCTGCTCTATGGTAGATATGCCTATGACTATCTGCTCTTCTTTCATAGTGTCAGCTCATAGCCCACGACTGTAAAATTTCTACTTAGGCACCCTTCAAAACCTATTTTAAGTACTATCGTTTTGGGCTGGTTTTCATTGATCCACTAAATTTCAAAAGTAAACTTCTACCTTTACTCAGCATGTTACGACAAAATCATCGAGACTGTATATTATATCAAGTGTTCTCAGTCTGATGGTCTGTGTTCACAGAAATAATTTGTACAGACTAACTTGTCTGCTGAAGAGGAGGACATCTTGCATTCCTTTTTCCCACCAGACTGCACTCCACAAAGGAAGAGATGAAACCCTTCTTATCCTGGCCCCCTGACATATCCCAGGACTAGCCACCAAGAAGACTTTGTAATCCTTACTTAAATATGGTACTGATTTCACTCTTTGCTCCTTGGCTTTATTCATGGGTTTCCTTAATTATCCAGTTCATTACACTTCATTTTTCAAGTCTACTTTTCCTGTCCACTCCAGAACTTAGCACTCATTTAATTATACAACCTAGAAAAATTGGGAGCTGGGTTTAGCCAAAAACTATATATATATATATATATATATATATATATATATATATATATATATACGTGATGTGAATCTCATTCCTCCACTGTGCGAGAATGGATTGAAGTACAGCCACAGTACCTGCCCCACCCCCAGCCTCCTCCCATCTTTGCTAGTGGGGCCTACCAGTTGTCAGCAGTGGGGACAGTCCCCCAGAGGTCCAGCCCATCCTCTGTAAGAGTGCCTGTCTAAATAAAAAATAAAACTAGGGTTAGCCTTGAAGCTTTTACATCATGATTTACACAAGATCCAAACTTCTAAGAAATTACAGTGGATCCAGTTGTCCAAATCCCTCATTGATAAGAATCAAATTTTAATTCTGCTGCCACATCATTCTCCAAAGAACATGTTCATTAATCAGGTGATTCTAGTCTCTATGACAAGAACATGTAAGTGCTTTATCTGGGTTTTGTTGATTGGAAAGCCTGTTGTTACTATTAAAGGGGAAGCTCTATAGGTGGGAATTCAACAAAAATCAACTCTTTATACCCGATGGCTCTCCTGAGCAGCATTTAGATTTTATTTCATTTCTTTCATTTAGTTCACAATTTTCCATTGTGCTATCCTAAAACTATGGATGATATGGTAACTGTCGATACCACTAATGAATTGTTGATGAAAGGCCTTTGGGATTATGGAGAGAGACAAAGGTTAATAATAAATATCCATTAATGTCTCTGAATGAGTTTTATTGTTAGATGGTTGGGAGATTGGCTTTGCTGTGTTAAGGAAAAGCATTTGTTAGAGAAAGCAAAATACTGGGTACTATCTATCATAACACTGATAATTTCATCCTCACTGTTAAATTAGGAATTAAACAATTCATTCATAAATTGCAGATCCTCACATCTACTGCCATGGCCAGCAGTATCACACCTGCTCAACACCTGGAGATAGCCACAGATGTTTCTGCACTAAGGCAGACAAGATATTCCAAACACTGTGGACAATCCTGCTTCAGCACTTCCTCCTCACCAACCCTCCACCTCATCCCCCAGCCCATGGGACCCTGACATGCGTTTCCATTGAAGGTCATCTCTGTATATGGTCTTGAATTTTCAACCTTCCTACCAAGTGACATCCTCTGTCATTACAGCACACCATAATAGTATAGTCGTGTCAGTGAAGTACTTCCTTCTTATAACTGAGCAGGAGGGTAGAGCAGGGAGAAGTGAGATGACCAGTCCAAGTGGACAGTGACCTGTGAGTTGGAGAGGCAGAAGCAGCCACCAAGTATATTAAGTGAATTCTTCAAGGCAAAACCCATTCTGAATTAAACAATTCAGGAACCCATTTCACTAATTCATTTTGACATTACAAGAAGGTGCTAACACACCTGTGTGCTACTCTCTGAACTGGTCTTGTGTGTGTGTGTGTGTGTGTGTGTGTGTGTGTGTGTGTGTGTGTGTGTGTGTGTGTGTGTTTAGAAAACTACCATCTTCATGTCCTTCCTGCATTCTATAAGAGCCCCAACCTGCACATTTATCTTTCAAATCCCCAGGAGTTGTTCCATTTCAAAAAGAGTTACCAACTTAATTCTTACTGAAGTGTTTTCCTGATGAGTAGATTATATTTTAAAGTATCAATATTTTGAACATGAAAAGAGAGATAATACTACAGCAGAACAGAGATGAGATTATGTTATTTCTCTGTATGTGAAAATGACCCTTATACAATCAAACTAACCATAAATAGAAAGGAAACAAAATTACCATTATAGTACCAAAGGAAATAAGATAGAAAAAGAAAAGCTCTTTGCCTAAATACAAGCCCAGTCTTGGAATGAACTGAATAAAGTGAGAGAGAGAGAGACTGGGAGTTTGGCCCAGTGGTAGAGTGCTTGCCTACCATGCACGAAGACCCAGGTTTGATTCCTCAGTTCCACATACATATAAAAAAGCTGGAAGTGGGGGCCGTGAGTTTGGCCTAGTGGTAGAATTAGCATGCACGAAGGCCCAGGTTCAATTCCTTGGTACTACATACATAGAAAAAAGCCAGACGTGGTGCTGTGGCTCAAGTGGTAGAACTCTGGCCTTGAGAAAGTCCAAGGACAGTGCTCAGGCCCTGAGCTCAAGCCCAGGACTGACACACAAAAAAAGAAAGAACTTATTGTATAGAATTTCTAATAAACCAGTAAAAAGGTAGAAATATACATGAAAAAACTATACTGAGAAGCCCAGTGATAGATATCTTCCAAATTAAAATAATACTGGCTAGGAACTTAATGAAGTGTGAAGCATTTTTACAACACCATGTTGAGTGAATTTAAAATTTGAAACTGGACAAAAAACATTGGAAAATTGTAGATCAAACTACTTTTTACTTCAAAAGACTCTACAATGTCCATTTGAGAGTTATAGTTCTAGCAATCCAGAACCAAAAGTTACTTGAACTGTATGATGCTCTCATGTCTCTTTTTTTTTGGGGGGGGGGGAAGACAGTCATAGGGCTTGAACTCTGCCTGGGAGGTGTCCCTGAGCTCTTAAAGTCAAGGCTACCACTTTACCCTTGAGCCAAGCCCCACTTCCCATTTTGTAGGAGTTAATTGGAGATAAGAGTCTCAGGTTCTTTTGTGCCCGGGCTGGCTTTGAACCATGATCCTCAGATCTCAGCCAGCTGAGTAGCTTTGGAGTTTGGACTGGTGGGTCTAGTATCTGGTCCTCTGATAATGTAGTAGAGAAGAGCAGAAGTACGACCAGGAAAAAAGACTTACTCAAGAAGAAAAATTGACAGCTTCAAGGAAAAATTAGTGCCAAGTACCACTAGATGAACACGCAATGAACACATTGTATAAATAGCCCTCCCCCACCATCTAGACAGTAATGAGACTGCCGGATAAATAATAGGAATCCCTATCAGAAAACTGCCAAGGTACTGTAATCTGTCCATAAATGTAGCAATTGCTGAGTATTAACCCAACACAAATTGGAGACCTGTTTTGTCACCTGAAATGCGAAGACAATGCAAAGTGAAATCATGGAAAAGAAATGCCACTTCCAGAGAGAGGTGAGCAGTGTTCAGGTCTTCTCATGGGGCTGTTCCAGATCATCCTCTATTATACAAGTTTTCCCTCCTTGTTTAGGACTACAAGAACATCAATCCGTACCTCTCTCTGTCATCTCTCTCTTCCAACATTTCTTACCAGGACCCACCAATAAAATAAAGACACTTAGAAAAATATCACTAAAGCCAGATTTATGTGTAAAGCACCCCTGTGATTCCTTTGGAGGCTGGGATTGGAAGATGGAGAGTTTCAGACCAGTCCCAACTACACAGTGAGTTCAAAGCCAACCTGGTCTATATAGTAAGTTTAAAGCTAAACTAAAGGAAACTATCTTCAAGAAAAGTGAGGTGAGGAGCTACGAGCCACTAGTCTTCTTTTAAAAAAGATGGTAAGAACATGTTTTTCCTGAAAAGACCTTAATTTTTCATTTGCCATTTTAGACCTCTGGTGGCATTCCTGCATAACAATCCACTTTCTAGCACTCTTGGGATCATCGCTCTCCACACACTACATACCTCTCCCAACTATGGACTTGAACATGGGCCATTTCTGAGTCAGGGTGATCCTGACAATGGACACTGTGGCTTAGAGGAGACATTTCACCCACAGCAGGAACTCAAGAGCTGTGCATACTCCCATTTTTTCTGTATCCTCAGCTACACGAGGAGCTTCTCAATACCTAGGAACATCCCATTCCTGGAACTCTACCTTCACTGACTCTTTGTTAATTAGGGTTACTTAAAGGTAACCGAGGCCTTCATCCATTAGTCAAGTACAAGTGATCTGAAGACTAGGAGAGGCCAGCTCTGGCTGACTGCACTACAACCATTACATTATATTGGGCCTGGTTAAGCTGAGGGCGAGCTCTGAAATGGCAAGTGACTGGTGCTCAAATTCCTCTGTGTTCTCACGGAAGAATCACGTGAGAGGAGTCTCTGGACCTGCTTGAGAAGTGGCTTTTCCTACCTGCCACATACTCTTCCCTGTCACTTCTTCAGGTTCCTGGAGTGAACGGGAAAAGATTTAAGTACTGGTCATTGTTTACTCTCTCCCTTTACTTACAAGAAGCTGATGAGAAGAGAGCAAATGTTCACTTAAGCTCTAGACAAAGCACTTCTGGGAAAACAAACGTTCCTTAATTTGTGCTTGAAAAGGACAATCCATCATAAAATTTATTAGAGCAAGAAATTGTTTGAAACCCAACGAAGGCATAGAAAACACTACAGGACAGAATTCTCAATGGTTGGACTAAATGACACCTTTGGAATCAACAAAGTAGTGGACCAGAATGCACTGTCAGACTATCTCATGATGTGATCTTTTCTGGCCTGAGCGTTCTCATCTGTAAATTACTATGCTAGACCAAACATTCCCTGAGGTGCTTCCCAGACCTGCTATGCCTCAGAATTGTCACCCAGCAACCTGGAATGTTCAGAACCTACTTTGTCAAAGCATACGAGGTTAATTTGCCCACACATGTTGATTCTCTGTGGGGAGATACAGAAGATTTTCTGCTTCTTCAGTCTCTTCTGGGCATACACAATGCCTATGGTCAGGGCAGCTGGGAGCACGGGAGGGACAGTCACGGTGAGGAGGATCAGGGCCATGTTCGCGGTATCTCTTGGAGGAATCTGGGGAGAAGAGGGACATAGGAACAGACCCATCCAGTATCTTAGGCTGGCACCTTCCTGCTGCCTCATAATACTATAGAAGGCCTAGGAGAGATCCTAGCTCAGAACTTGCCTGTTTTCTTGGGGGAGGTTGAGTACTCTCCGGGCTCTCAGAAGAAAACAAAAAATATATTTGAAGCTGGTAAAAAAAAAAAAAGTAACATCTAGCATCTCACAGCCAATCAAAAGTCTCCAATACCTATTGCAAGGAGCCTTCCTACCCTTTTCCGAGTCAAGTTTTCTCTCTACTCACCATACTTCCATGTACGCTCTGAGCTTAAGACACAAGGGAATGTCTTAGGTGATAACATTTCACTTAGCAGCTTAACTGACAGCTTCTAAAATCTTTCTCCCACACAGAGGCCTGCCAACTCCTTAGCACAGCAGCTAAGGGATGATGGACTAAGCATCTGTAAATTCCTTCCATTTGTCACTAATTTCAAAGCCCATTCCATACGTAGAGGGTCTGGGTAGATGAGGCATTCAGGACCCAGACTAAAGGAAACGAGAGCCAAGACTCTGCCAAGATCTCAGCGCGTTATTAGCTATAGGGAAGTCACTATTAAAGTTAGGTTGCTGTCACCACAGTGTTTGGTCAGCTACATTATTTAATTATTCTTTATAATGATGCTTTTTCCTACCATGCACACAGAATTCATCTTTGTCTAATCCTGAACCAGAGACCACCAACAAGGCCAGAGGTTCTGAACCACAGGAGATGAAGTCTGGAATTCACCCGCTGCTTGGTATGCATTAGATACTGGATTCTGCCAAGGAAACCGTCATTCTTTCTCCATGCCAAGGTTTACATTTCCGCTCCTCTTCTCCATGTTTCTGCTCCCCAAAGGAAGAAGGCAACCGCACAGTCTAGTGCAGTGGCCTTGACCTTCTGCCTAGCTCTTCCCAGGCTCTGTGTCATGTTCTACTCATGACAAAATGCATTTGCCTCCCTGCTTTCCCTCCCTTGTCCAAGAGGGACAGGAGGCTTATATCAAGTTGAAATGACTCTTCAGAGGTATCGTTTTAGAAAGAGCCTTGCCTAAAAATTATTGTGATTATCTTTGTCTAACACCATTCTCTCTCCCTCTCTCTTCTTCTCTCTCTGTCTGTCTCTGTCTGTCTATGTCTGTCTCTCTGTCTTCTCTCTCTCTCCCTCTCCCCCACTCCCCCTCCCTCTCTCTCCCCCCTCCCTCTCTATGTGGACACTGTGATTAGGCTATATATGTCTGAGCTCATATCTAGGCTTGAATGCTTTATTTAAAATTTTCTGTTCTTTCTGACCAAAGCACACTATTATGATTCCAGCATGACTTAGAAGCTACATGGTACATAAAAGAAGCACTTTCAGGACTAGAAAGGACCTCAGAGGTCATAGTAACAGCACATCTCTTCACTGGCCACCTACACCAGTGAAGAGAGAGGCTTCATCTACATGAAACCTGACACCCTCTAAATTTAGGGTAGCAGTGCTATAACAATAAGTATGTAATTTCATTTCAGACTCCAAATGAACAATCGCAGATTGCATAATATACTGATGATTTCCTGGGACATATTCAAGTAACTTTAGAAGAGTTCAGATCAGACTTGCCATTCACTGTCCACTTCAATCGGATCTGTGCCTGTCTTGTTGGACTTCTTTCTCAATTACTGATAGTTTCTGAAGACTCTTGTGTGTTTCTTTATGTTTTCCTCCCTCAAATTAGGGCATGTTTTCCTGTACTCTGTTCTGATTGAATCTGTCTTCCTCAATTTAACTAGGCTTTGGAAACATATTTCCTCTAAGATTACATGAGCTTATGTACCCTCCATTCCAAATCCAATGGTGGAAACAGCCAGAAAACTGTGCTTGACACTTCTCAGAACTGCTCTGTCCAAGATGACTGATTTGTTACTAATCCATACAGTTATTGAACTTAAATGAATTAAAATAGAATACAATGAAATGTTCATTGCTTAGTAATGATGCATGGCTAAGTGCTACCCTATTGGACAGTTTACCTATAGAATATTTCTACTGTCTATGAAAGCTTTGAGAGAACCTTAACAGAAAATAGAAGATCAAGGGTTATTCTTACCTAACCCTCATGAGTTAAGTCAAGCTCCTGAGAAAGCTGCATTAATAAAAAGGCTTACCATTACTTACCTCATTATACATGTATACACCTAGGCCATAGAAAAAGGCCACAACACCAAGGACAGCCAGGAACACCATGAACTTGAAGGCATCACTGTATAGTTTGAAGTTCAGAGGCCGAGGGTAGAGGATGGATCTCACCAAGTCTCCTTTTGCTGTATTATAACCTACATGGAGATGATCACAGAAGGGGAAAGTCTCTTAATCAAATTCTCCTCCAAGTCCAACATGGGTGGGCTATTGGAATATGGAATGAATGAAATAGAATGATTTTGAATTAACAGTATATTTGCCTTCTCTGAGGTAAATTTTCAGAGGAAATTGATTTCCCTCATTCTGTTTTAGTTCCTCTTGTTCTTGGGGTCAGTGTCTTGTGGGTAACTTCCCATCCTCCTCCCATGGGCTGAGAAAAATTAGACTAGGAAGTTGAAAGTAATGACTGAAGAAATGAGGTGTCCAGAGAAGGGAACTTTAGAGCAGGTGTGTCTCAAAAACAGCAAGATGAAAATAATTGCAAGTTAAGAAAAAAGCAAGCCTATGGATGCAAGCCAGGCTATGAGCATAGTTTTGTCTTTCAGAACATTTCATCTGTACTTAGTACTCATCAAATACAAGGATTTAACTAATAAGCAATGCAGGTAGAAATTGTGAAAACTTGTAATACAAAGGTCTGGTTAGAAAAGAGTATGGTTGTTATTACTAGGAGGTTGCAATTTGTAAAATCCTAAACAAAATTTCCCTAATCCAACTCTGCTTGCCACCAAACATGATCTCAGTTTATAAAAGTAGCACACACTAACCTGTCTGTAAAACAACAGCTCTGACAGGGCCCTGTCCAGAGGGCCTGACCTGAATCACTTCCGTTCCACAGAAAAGCACATGTTTCCGGTAGTCTTCTAGGCTGTGCGATTTCCAAGGCATGGTGTTCTCCGTATGGGGCAATGGTGTCTTCGTAACAGGAATACTTTCTCCTAAGGAAGATAGCACTTATTTCAGCTGCTTCTGTGAAAACTCTGATAATTATTTGGAACTAGTACTTGCCATTTTCAAGAAATCACACAACAGATCCATTAACCTCCAGTTACTGCTTGCCTTGCATCCATTTATCATTCATCCATTTGTTTTCTAACATTTTCTAAGTGTTCATTCTGTACTAGGAACTACTCTGGGTGCTGAAAGCACGGTAAACAAGACACACAAAGAAATCCTGTCCTCATAAAGCCAGGAAATCCAGGCTAGAAAATAGGAGGCTTCTTACACCCTACTAGGTGAATCCTGTCTTTTGCTGAAAATACTTATGCTTTTTCTCTTACCACTATTAAATAAAGCCCAGACTCTTTTCATTATTTCTTAAATAAGTATTTATACAAAGGGGTTTCACTTTCACAAGTCAGGCTATGAGTATAATGCAACTTGATCAATATCACCTGTTGCATCATTCCCCTTCACCTTTCCCCATTTCATCATACACCTAAACCCAAACTCTTTTTAGATAGGCCATTCCAGCTAAACCAGGACCCGACACTCCTGTGTTATGATTCCCAATCCTGTTGCTATCAGTTCTCTTCTTTTCCCTGGTGTCTGTAGGACAGAATATTTAAGGTACAAAGAAAATTAGCTAGGTGTCCAAAAAAGATAAATGTCACAGACAAAATAAAATATGTTAATAACACTTCTGGCTCAAAGATTCAAACACCACTAGAATGAATTTAAAATTCCATCACTTTCCTACTAAATGTTCAATTAGAGACATATTATATCACCTTTCTAATTTGGAAATAGTACTATATTGATTATGGTTTCACAGTTATATAGCTGTAGTTCTATAATAACTGTATAGGGGCTTTAACATATGTAACTTTTTATACTTATCATTTTTCCTTAATGATATATGGTAGGTTTAAAATACATATTTTTGCAGAATTGCATGGATGAATTAAATAAAAGCAATTACCAAGATCTTTCTATTATTGTTTTCTCAACACTAGTTTCTTACCATAGTATATTTTTTACAATGGAAGATAGAAGAAGCTATAAAATTTTTATTAGTACTTTTGAATATTACTCAGGAAATTCCTTTAGCCAGGCATTATCTCTGTACCATTTTCTCTAAAACAATTATAATACTCATTTGTTGTGTGGGCTTACCAACCGAACTTTAATGATCTTGTAAAACAGGGATAGAACCTTTTGACAAATCTTCAAATCATCATACCACATTGCTTTAGGAATCAGCCTGTGTTATGGGTAGAGACAGGGAACTATAAAGGTTTTTCTGCCTTGGCATCAAATATATTAGTTTCTAATCTACTCCTTGCCTGGCACAATATTAATGGACACTTTTCTGAACACAGTCAATGACAATGGAGACAGACAGATGTTGATCAATCACAGATGAAAGTCATCAGGAGATAATGTCCCAGAGACCATGGTCAAATCAGATAATGTTACAGAAAGATAGTTTGCAAGTCTCTTTAATACAGTTTACAAAAGAAATCTCATACTTCAGATCTACTCGGGATCCCCCAAAAGGATGGCTTTACCTAAACAAGACTGGGGTTGAAGGAGGCGAGGCTACTTTACAGGGAAGTACTGTCAACACTCATTGTCAACTGCAGAGCTGTCTCTTGGGACCAAAAGACCCTTTCTACTGCCAGATGGAGATTCTCTCTCTTGTCCCCAAGGAGCTAGCTGCATCTGCATGGTGACAGTATTTGAAAAGCCCTGTTCTTATTTACATTTCTTCTTCAAGGCAAAAAAGGCAAGGAAGGCAGAGAGGAAACATTCTGTCTGCTGATTGTAAGCTTGTCTGACTGGGTATGAACATGGACAATTTGCCAAGGGGAATGTCTATATTCTAGCTCAGCTGACTATTTCCTGAACACAGGAATCTAGTAATTTAATAAGAAAAAGGATGGGGAATAGAATTGTGGCCATCTCAAAGAACATAGCAAGCAAGCTAAAGAGAAAACTCACAGAGTTGGAGAAGATCTTCACTTACCATACAACAGACAAAAGGCCTCATATCTAAAATATATCAACAGCTAAAAAATTGAATCAATCCAAAACTAATCTCCAAAGAAACAACCATCCCAATAAAAAATGGGCCAAAGGCTTAAACAGAGTCTTCTCTGAAGAAAAAATAAGAATGGCCAATGACACATGAAGAAATGCTAGACATCTCTGGTCATAAAAGAAATGCAAATCAAAACAATGCTAAGATTCCACCTCACTCTAGTTAGAATGGCCATTATCAAGAAATCTAATAACAATGGATGCTGGAGGGGATGTGGCCAGGAGGGATCACTACTACACTGTTGATGGGAGTGCAAACTCATTCAACCACTATAGAAAGCAGTATGGCAGTTCCTCAAAAGACCAAACATAGAGCTCCCTTATAACCCAACAATTCTACTACTTGGCATTTACCTAATTGTCCAGAAACAAGGACATACTAAATCCACTAGCACAACGATGTTCATTGCAGCACTATTTGCCATAGCAAAGATATGGAACCAACCCAGATGCCCCTTAATTGATGAGTGGATCAACAAGATGTGGTATTTATACACAATGTAATTCTATGCTGCTGTCAGAATGACATTGCCCCATTTGTAAGGAAATGGAAAGACTTGGAAAAAAATCATATTAAGTGAAGTAAGCCAGACTCAAAGGTACATAGGCTCAATGGTTTCCCTCATTAGTCATAATCAGTAGAAACCTTGGGGTCTCCTGGCAGAGATTTACAATAGAGCAAAACCTAGATACATAAGGCCATAAAGTATGGCACTAAATGAAAGGACCTCCAGGATATAGAAACAAAAGGCACATAATGAGTGATTGTTGTCCTTAATGTAATATGTTATCTCACATCTCTTTTGCTGTCCCTTGGTTATATGATATGGTTACAGTATTTTACCTTGTTATCTGATATATTGTATATATTCTTGTTTGGTTATTTGAAATAGGATAGGGAAGGAAGTAAAACAATATTTGGGGCAGGGTGGGGGGAGGGAAATGGGGACCAAGACATGAGAAAGGGTATCAATGTTTGTGAAGTAATGCACCTTCTCTCTGGTGAATATAATGTAACCCTTCTATTAATTACAATAAAAATAAATGGACAAAAAAAGAATTGTGACCATCTGAAAGCCAACTCTCTCCTCCAGAATTCTCTCCTAAAAGAATGAGGAGGCACTGGTCATAAGCCTATTCTCTAGGCACAAAATGTTCAGGTCTTAATATTTTCTTTTCTTCATAAAAGGCAATTCTTTTGAGGTATGGTGACTCAAGCTTTTAAATCTAACGCTCAGGAGTCTGAAACGGGAGAATCACATGTTCTAGACTAGCCTATACTCTATAGTGTAGAGCCCCTATCTCAAATACAAAACAAAACACACATAATTATTGGAAGTCTATATCATGTGTTTACTGTCATTTTCTCTTTCCCCACTAAATATTAGCTCTACATAGGCAAAACTCACTTCTGCCTCTTCAGGACAGTAGCCTTAGCAGACTATATCTTAACAAGCAATTGTGAGGTGAGTAAATGAATATATTAACAAGTGAATCCAGATCTCCAATTCATCACTTTTGAACTGTGATACCAAAAGCAAATTATTAACCAGCTATGGGTTGAGAGTTACTAACTTTAATAAAGCTGCAGGTTGAATGAGATAGCATTTTAAAATATTAGCAGCAATATTTATGCATATGAAAGGTCAAAAACTGAATTATTGCTCTAAGGGAAATTTTTAAAAATATTTTTATTGTTATTGCAGAGGTGATATACAGAGGGCTTACAGTTATGTAAGTCATCTAATGAGTACATTTCTTTCTGAACCATATAACTCCTCCTAGGTCTCATTTATTCCAAGGGAAAATTTTGAAATATTATTACCTTCTCCTTCCATAAGGTTGTAGCACTCAGGTTGCCTCTCTTTACAGGTAGATAGGCTCATACAGCTTTGTAGCCTCAGGGTAAGGTAGGAGTAGCAGGAGGAAGATCTACACTAGACCATAAATCCCTCCTCAATTTCCCATACTACCTAGGGAAGCCAGGCAAGGATCAGAGAACTGCTAACTGATGGGAATAAATTAGACTAAATCAGGATTGGCATACTGAACAGTTTCAAAAGTGCCAAAAATAAAGCCAGGTGCCAGTGGCTCCTGAATATGACCCTAGCTACTCAAGGGGCTGAGATCTGAGCATCATTGTTTGAACTCAGCCTTGGCAGGACATTCTGTGAGACTCCAAATTAATCATCCAAAGTGCCATCATGATCTGTGGCTCAAGTGGCAAAGCACTAGCCTTAAGGACAAAAGCTCAGCGATAGTGCCCAGGTCTTGAGTTTAAACACTAGGACCAGCACACACACACAAACACACACACACACACACACACACACACACACACACAGAGAGAGAGAGAGACTAAGTAAATAATTTTCAAATGTCCAAATAAAAAGTTAATAGCAACTTAAAGTTGAACTTTAGACATAGCTGAATTTATTGCTATAGATTTAGGCAGAGAAGAGGAGAAGGCGGAAGTCCCACGTGGGTAAGGACACTAGGTAGAGAGTAAATGGGGAAGGACGGGGTGGGGGAGGCAGAAGCATCCTTAGAATCATCTTTCTCTCCTATAAGGTTCTTTGTGTTTGTGAGCCCATGCCAGTCTCTAGTCCCACTTCTCCTTTGCTGGCTAAGCAGCCTGGTCTCTCTCCACCTCAATTCCTTCTTTGTCAAGTGGTATTTTAATAACAGATCATCTAATTTGCTTCATGCCATAAGTGAATGAGATGTACACATTACTTATATAATAGAACTTGCTGTAGAAATACTAGTTCTTGCTGTACTTACTGCTATATAAACTGTTTATTTTGTAGATGTGTGTGTGTGTGTGTGTGTGTGTGTGTGTGTGTGTGTGTATGTGTGTATCTGAGTCATATTTGTGGACAAACACCCAGGACTATCTTTTTGGTTTCAAGAAGTTAACTCTTAATCTTCTGAACTGTTCACAGTCCTTCTCCTAAATATGTAAGGAGACTGTGCATGTGTGCGGGGCATGCAGGGACTTGAATGATTTTGAAGAAACCAATTTTACATCTCTCTCTGTAAAACTGGCTTTTATTTTGCAGTACTTAGGCTACATGGATGTTAATGTGGGTGACTTTTTCCAGAAGTGGACTTTAGGAAAAGCCACTTACCAGGAATGGTCATGGAGGTTCATTTTGAACATTTTGTCAAATAGCAACGTTGTCTAGCAGCTATAATTTTCTAGAACTCTTCAAGTTCCTGAAAATTAAGGCAAGTTCAATAGCTCCAGTCTGTGAGAAGAGCAAGAGCAGATTTGAGGCAGAGCCTTTCTTCTTGGCCTGCCTGTGTTTGCACCCTTCTGCCTGTCAATCTGCTGGGAGATGAGGGACACTGCAGCATTTGAGTGAGGACAGTGTTCCTTGAGCCTGGTGATTGTCTATTGGTTGCTATGGCAATGTGCTGGCTAAAAGATATGATCAGTATGTAAATCCTCATTGCAATCATTATAAGGAAGTTAGAGTCTAGTGCATTAAAGAGGTATTTTGTAATTATACAAACATTTATATTTACTGCATTTTTGGTCTCAATTTTAGGTTAAGCACACCTCTTTTTTATTTTGTTTTCTACTTATGCTGAACAGCTTAGAAGCAGATAATAAATTTCCATTATATTGAGGTTATGTTGAAGATTTTTATGTCCTTCTCCCCCAACCCTCCATGTTTATAACACTTAGAAAACCTTAACAAATGTGTAAGCAGATAAATAGTTTTGATTTTTGTGTTGCTACATAATCTCTTTTATATGCTGCACTTTGTGTTTTATATAACCTAAAGGATATTTTATAAATAGTACCTTCCCAGTTACATAAATACAAGTAGACTTAAAGAAAACTTCAAATGAAAAGTAGTACCACTTGGACTGAAACTAGAAGCCCCATTTTCTGCACAGTGAAATCGATTAGATGCCCGAATCTAAACCAAACAGAATTCTGATTCTGCCTTTTTTTCCCCTAAGATTCAACTCAACTTTTTGAGTGAAACCAAGGGCTGAGTGATTTTTCATCCATTGGATATAGGACTAGATGAAACTATATTCTTCTGACTGACTGACTGAGGGCTGTTGATTTTTAGGTTGAATTTTGTTTGAGCAGGGATATAAATCATCCTCTCAGATGATCGAGCTTCTTTCATTCATCACCGAGGGTAGTACTAAGGATTTCTTCTAGTTCTGTGTTGATTGTGGCTTAATCTGTATTAATATTGCCTGCCTGTATAAGCTATGTCTCTAGTTGAATGAAAAGTCTGGATTCATTTCCCTCATCTGTCCTTCAGTACGTAGCATGGGGCCTGGTATAAAGTTGGTAAGTGTATGTTGATCTGACTTCCCAACCACTGACCTAACGTTAGGCAGGGAAGAGGGAACTATTGTAACCGCCTACCCGTGAGCATGCCTTCATTCATTACACAGCTCCCATCAATCAGAACAGCATCACATGGCATTTGAAACTTCCCTGGAAGAATAAGAATGTCGCCAGGAACCAAAAGACGAGATTCCAGTTCCTGCAAACCTACAAAACAATGAAGTTTCAATGACTCACTGACATTTACTGAAGAATTAAAATGACTAAGAACTTTCATTAACCTGTTTGCCTGCTCAAGCCCACTCAACTGAAATCTTCAAGACCATCAGGATTCAGGAACTGATTCATAGGACATAGCAGGGAGGTAACAGCTGCAAGATCTTATTTTGATCCTACTACCTGGTCAGTGCAATAGCCAAGGGCCTTGCTCAATAAAGTTGTGCCATCCTAGTGTTATGTGCTCATAGTCTGTGTTCCTAATCTGCTATGGCATACTGTGTCTCTAAGATAAATTGTCCAAAGAGTTTCTGCGGCCTTGCAGAGCCATTGTTGTTGTTGTTGCACTGAGTTGTCTTTTTAAAATATATACATCGTTATTGTTAGTGTAAAGGTGTGTGCAAAGGACTTACAGTTATGTAAGTCAAGTCATGAGTACCTTTCTTTTTGTGTGTCCCCGCTTTACTCACTCTTTCTCAGTTTTACCCTCCTGAACCCGCCCAAGTTGTGTAGTTCATTTTCAGCATTGTGTCTAGTGAATATCACTACTGCATTTATTCACCCTTGGTCCCACACTTTCTGTGTCACCCTTAGCCTCCAGAAACAGATCAACATAGTTACTGAAACTTTGTGATCTGCTCCTGGTAATAGTTAGATGCATGAAATATGGATGGTAGAGGGGATTGGCAATAATCTACATATTGGGTAGGAATGGTTTAATCGGGGGTGGGATGAGGGTGAGGTGAGCCAGTGGCCCCGGGTATGAAGTTGAATAAGGACCCTATTACTGTAGGGTCCCTATTACTGAAGAGCATTGGAATGCTCTTCCTCCTTAGATTTTGTGTCGTGTTTGTCTCACCCTAGTGCTGGCCATGGGTATTGTCTTAGCTACTCAGGAGGCTGAGACCTGAGAATCATCATTCCAAGCCAGGATGAGCAGATAAAAACTCCACACTCTCTATCTCCCATTAGCCAGTAGAAATCCAAAATTGGAGGCATGGCTCAAATGGTAGCATGCCATCTGTGATTGCAAAAGCCATAAGAACACAAGGCCCTGAATTCAAGCTGTAAAACCAAACACACAACAAATAAGGAGAGTCTAACTCTCTTAATAACAGAGAGAAATGAAACAGACTCCATCCTGAAACAGTGTATGCTGAAAAGCAAATGTATCACTTACCTTTGTCTTTTACAAAGACAGTAACCTGGACTTTGTTGTGATCCTCCACTAGGTTGTGCAGATTTACTGATTGCTACAAATGGAAAATCAGACAGTACATATCAGGAAGTCCCCATCCTGAAAACCACACAGCCTAAGACTTCCCAAGCTCACTTGTGAGAAAGCCAGACACCTGACCTGCCATGTGCAGAAGCAATCACATTAATTGGTTTAATATCGCTTTACTCCTAGAAAAAAGAATACACAGCCTGTCCTCAGAACTTAAGCCAAGGGCCCAAGGCTTCACTGCCTAAGGCTACATGTGTGGACTGAGGAAGAAGAGGGAGGCAGGGTAATGACTGCCTTCCCAGTTCCCAGTCCAGAAGCCACAAAGCTCCAGTGAATCTGTAAATGCCTCACACTCAGAGGAGCCACTGGAGGTTTAAGCTGTGCCTTGACTGCACGTAGACAGACATCCCCTGTTATGCACTGTGTATCTCTGTGCTGGCAGAGTTGCAGATGGAAATGCTGCTGCTAGGTCTTGAGTCCTGGTGCTGCCATTTCTGACTTAACCCGTTTAACCCTCTTCGGGTTCCTGTGTAAAGGATGATGATAAAAGTAGAGCTAATTTATAAAAGTTAATTTGCATTATGTGTTGTGCACTGTATAAGTATACACTTGGAAAGACCATGTTTTAGACATTGACTGGCAAAACTTACTGGGGACAGAATTTACTGAGACATGCATTTGTAAGACAGAGAAAAGACAAGGGGACTAAGAAAGTGATGGAGGAGCATCTCCTATGAGAACCCAGGAGACAGGAAGACAGAGAAAAGAGGGGATTTCATGTACACACTTCTGCTGACATCCTGAGACATTGTGGCACTGGGTCACCCAGGGCAGGGCAGTGGCTGAGGAAGTCATTGGATGTCAGTGATATGGATACTTCTAAAAAGAAGTTGTAAATACTGCCAATAGTACTATACTACAGGTTAACTTAACTACAATGTGTTTTCCTTTCAGGTGCAAAGTCACTTAGATCTGTTCTGAGGATGATTTTTACAAATGTCATCATGGGGTTAAGATTAGCTTTGCTTACAATTACTCAACTTTCTCTAAGAGATTCAGTGTTAAGATTTATAGGGAATTATTTATTTGTTTTTTTACTACTTACTGCAGTTCTGTGTGAAAAGCTACAACCTCACTAACTTGGATCAGTTGAGTGGAAAAAGTTATATCACTGATGGATAGCAATGAATATAATGAATATGTGCTCATGAATAGGGATTCATTGTTCTGAGGTGGCTTTCTAAGGCTTGGCTGCAATCTGCATGTAAATGAGGGGTTACAGAGAGAAAGTCAGCTGAGAATCTGTGAAGAAAACAGAAGTCAATCAGGACTCCTGAACTGTAAGTCTGGCCTACCTACTAGCCAGTGATGTGTAGTATATAAAACTTTTCACCTTATAAGTCATTCCCTTTGTAAAGCAATATCATTGAATCTGATTGATTTCAAGTTACCTTCAAGCTCTAAAATGATCTGATAATGATTTATTTTGTATCAGCGATTTCTCCAAAATCCTTGAGGCTCCATAAAGAAATACACAAGGTAAAGAAATGACTCAAATTATTTTTTTTATAATTTAATCAAACAGATTCTATGTGCTGAAAAGTATTGTCAGCACTACTAGTTAATTTTTTAAATCTTGGAAATAATTTTAGAATGGCAGTGATATAAAAGCAAAACCAGAGAAACTAGGGGTTGGAAATGTCAAAGTAACTTGCCCACAATCATGTACCTATTAAGAATTGAGACTGATAAAATCAGGCTCATCTAACTATTTTCTGTTGAGACTCCTACTGCTTGAAATTAGCTTTCTCCCCCCCTTTTAGAAGATAAATATCCTTCCTTGTAAATTTCTTCAAGTTATTTTCTTGCTCAGTAATTCTTTCAATCAATGCAAGGATAACTTCAGCCTCGCTTAAGAAGATGATAATCAACATATTTGGAAGTGGTGAAGGATGAGTTAATAGTCCTTGACTGTAATTCTCAAACCTCATTATGCCGTAAAGCTGGATTTGTTTATCAGACTTAGCATTCTGCGTAGCCTGCTATGCTGTTACTTGGACTATTCCCTAGAATATACAGCCCAGCTTTCTACGAGCAGACTCTTTCTCATAAAGCCCTGCTTAAATGTCATCTCTATCCCCTAACTTCCCTCAATCCCAAGAAGAATGCATGGCTCTGCTCCCTCTGCTTCTGTATTGATAGATCATAAGACAACTGCCTGTCATCAAGATTCTCCTGCATGGCTGGCGGGACTCAGGACAAAGAGATCTATGTGGCTCTACAGTCTATCACATAGTAGGCTCTCTATGAAGATGTATTTAATAAAACTGAATGATTTTACTTCTCCCAACTACAGTGGAGTGGGATGTTAGCATCCTCAGTGCTGATGTACTCAGAAACTCTATGTGCTTCGGTTTCTATGACAACCAGCCAGCCAGGAAAAGGCAAGTGTTGGGAGGCTTGCTATGATTGCAAAGCCCGTTGCCTGATTTTCATTAGGCCCCCTCTGGTTTTTCTAGTCCCTCTTCAGTGGGATCAGTATCCGTTTCTGAGATTCATTTGCATATCATTATTATTCGGCATCTGTTGCTGACAGTCTTTGTGTTTGCTGTGGATGGATGTCCTCCAGAGATGAGTAGGGAGGGAATTTCACTCATGACTGAAGACAACGCCCTAGGGGCCAGGAACTCTCAGTATTGGTGATCTTTTTAGTACCCCACCTTCCCCCCTCCACATACCTCATGCTCAGAAATGAGTGGGGGAAACATGGTTCAAAGCAAAAACAACTGAAGATGAAATTTTTCATCCAGAACTTTTTGAGCTAATGGACTGTACCCAGAGTTTTTTTGACTTAGGTAAGATAGGTAGATTAATGCAGAATGATTTGGGGCTAGAGTAGCATGTGTAGGCAGGAAGATATCTTCTTATAATTCTGCAAAAATCCTAATAGTTCCCCATATCACAATTTGCAAAAGCTTGTATTTGGGCTGGAATGTGGCTTAGCGGTAGAGTGCTTGTCTGGCATGCGTGAAACCCAGGTTTCCATTTCTCAGTGCCACATAAACAGAAAAAGCCACATGTAGTGCTGTGGTTCACGTAATGGAGTGCTACTAGCCTTGAGCAAAAGAGGATTAGAGACAGTGCCTAAGACCTGAGTTCAAGCCCCAAGTTTGGTTAAAAACAAAAAACAAAAACAAAAAAACAAGTCTGTGTTTATTTAGCTAAAATTTTAATTCAGTGAAACAATGGGTACAACTCAATACACTGATTTGGAGATGGCAATAGATGTTCCTTCCTGCATTCCTGCCAACTGCCTCTCTGTAACAATAAAGTCCATGGGACCATTGGAGAAAGTGCGAAGTACTTGGTTTGGAGTTAGGAATCCTGAGGCTAAAGTCACAGCTCCTGGTAATTGGGTAGATGGGAGGAAGTCATTTCCACTCCCTGGCCCTCCATGGAAGGAGAACAGTGATCTGGCCCTCAGTTTAGACTTATTGTATAGGCATATGTATATGGGGGACCTATTGCAAGGTACAAAGTGCTGAAAAATGTACTGATTTTGAGGGCTTTCAGTTTAAACTGCAAAGATACAGTTTCAGGAAACAAGCTCTTTTTGTATAGCTTTACCAGATGTCTTACATGTTGAGTCATAAAGCTTTTAAAACAAACACCAGCTGCTAATGAGATTAGTGTTTGTCTTCTAATTCCTTTTCTTCTTTCAAAGGAAATTTTCTGCAGCCCTGCCAACAAACCTGAAGTTTCCATGTTATTCACTGATTTTAGCAAATGGAATTTATGGATTCTAGTACGATGTAGAACCTAAGTGTTTAAATTCTATTAAGGATTTTAAAATAAATATTCAGTAAATTATAGATTGTAAAAATATGCGTAATCTATCCTTGAACAGGGAGACCCTAAAATGCAAAACAGGAAGCACCCAAACCATAAAGGAAACACATTTGACTTGATATAACTTTTAATGTATGGCAAAAGTAAAAAAATCAAAGGGAAAATAGATTAGAAATAAAAAAATGCCACATGTGTGCTATATATAAAGAACCCATCAATATAAAGATAAATGCTAAAACTGAAAATGTGTCTACTTTTATTAGTAATCAAGGATGTGTATATTGAAACAACTGTTTTGATAACCTCATTGAAACTAAAGAAACTTAAATATCAGTACATAAACTCATTGCTACTGAGAATCTGGGAAAATTGGTAAACTGTATGCTGCTGATAGAATTATTTCCTTTGGAAGAAATTATTTGGCAATGTCTTTTAAAATTCAAATTATACCCATTGTTTGATCTAGTAGCCTGTATTTTGGATGGCAAGTTAAAAGTACAAAAATCCATACATAAGCAGATGGTTATGCTGTAGTTACGTTTAATTTGACATTATTTGCACTGGCAAAACTGGGGGACAGTTATCTTACTTTCCTATCAATAATGGAATGCTTAAATTAACTAGGATATATCATTAAATTTTGTGCCATTATTTTTCATATAATTTAAAATTATTCTCTTACTAGGCATACACCTATATAGAGGTGTACATACATATACATCTATACATACACACATACATATATATATATATGAATGCATCCAGCAGTAGGTTACTACACAGTAAGATCCTATTTAAATTTAAAAATATGTAAGTGTTCAAAAAGTCTTGTATTATATTGAATCTAAAAGATTAATAAAAAGAAGAATGAAAGAGATGTTTAGGTATTTATAGTATTAATAAATAAAGAAGTATATCTGGGATGTTGGTATTTGACTGTTATTCTCTCTAACAATATTTCGTACAATTATAGAATACATAGCAATCATTGCTACGAAACTAGTAAAAGTGCAGACTCTTGTTGTTACCCTGAATATTTTGACTTAATAGGTTACAGTACAGACTTTTCAAATAATTTTCTTGCTGTACTACTGCTCAATAACATCAGAGCTTTCTACAACTCTTCCCTTCACTTCCACTCAAGGATAGCTGCATTTCTTTCTTCTGGGTCTTCTTAAAGAAAGGTATACTGGGATCTAGAGGAATAGCTCAGAGGTCAAGAGTTTGCCTAGCATGCACAAGGTCCTAGGTTTCACTATTTTTTTTTTTTTGCCAGTCCTGGGCTTGAGCTCAGGGCCTGAGCCCTGTCCTTGGACTTTCTCAAGGCTAGAACTCTACGACTTGAGCCTCAGCACTGCTTCCGGCTTTTTCTATATAGATGGTACCAAGGAATAGAACCTGGGTCTTCGTGCATGCTAGGCAAGCACTTTAACCACTAGGCCAAATTCCCGGTGGTTTCACTATTTTTTTGGTATATCCTGGGTTTCACTTTTTAAGGTATAACTAAATTCCAAATGAAATAAAAGACATCATAAATCAGTCCTAAGAGAAAGACTGATGTTTGTCAGAAACATTAAGATGGAGTATATGTAGAATAAAGTACATTTGTCAGGGGAAATGTGCTGTAGACTCTTGTATCTTGATGAATATGCATAGTTCAGCTCCCTCTTGCTGTACCTTCTTCTAAGTACAATGGTCACTGTGTATCCTTCCCCAGCATCCAGCTTTCCCAACATTCTCAGACACTGCCTTAGGAGTCCTTCTCAAACTAAATTCAAAGAAGCTTTCCTCTAACCTTAGAGTTTTCAAAGACATTTAAGCCTATCAGATATTTCCATGACCTCCTCCAGAGATCTCACATTTGCTAAACCCTTATTTTTTGCTTTATGACTCAAGTTTGGCAAAGCAATTTATTGCTGTTAGTGGAAATTCTATAGGATTTCAGCTCTTACCTTTCGCAAATCATACACACTTAGAACAATGGAGATAAAGTTCAAAATGATGATGGCCACTGAGTATTCTATGTAGCCCTGAGACAACCACAAAGTCAGGGTGAAGGCTTGGAACAAATAGAATGGATTTAAAACCTGCAAGTGCAAAAAATAAATCATGTATTCAGACTTTGGTAACAATGGAGATGATATTATTTCTTCATAGAACTTTATTTATTTATTATTTTGCTAGTCCTGGAGCTTGAACTCAGGGCCTGGGCACTGTCCTTGAGCTTTCTCACAGCTAGTGCTTTACCACTTGAGCCATAGTACCACGTCTTCATAGAACTTTTACTCATTTTTAAAAACATATAAGAACCTCTGATATGTAAAAATGAACATACAGGGTATAATAGAAAAATAGTAAATTTATTTTAAGTGTTTAAATCATACTCACAAATTGATAAATTTTATTTGTTTTGGATTTCCAAAAATATTTCACAAGTCACAAAACCCAACAGTATTTTCCTGCTCTTAAACATATTTACCCACAATGGAGAAGAAACATGATCCAGTCTCTTTTCAAAGTGAACTTTTATTTTGAACAGTTTCATTTTTCATGCAATTTCATGCTTCAGACATAGCAAAGATAACCAACAAAAATGAAGGACTCTGGTGGTTTCAAAATAACACAAACTTTATATAATAAACTGTAACAAGATTGTCTGCCAGTCAATGGAGTTTGCATGCCCTTCCTTTGAACAGGGTGAGTTCCTAAAGATTAGTATCTTTAATGAATGGGGCATTGCCTCCCTAGCAAGTTCAGAATATTGAAGTCAAACCAAAGTGCAGCCAAAAACTGATTAGTTAATTAGAAATCATCAGTGTCTTGCTCAAGACTTCAGGGAAAAGCCTGGGCAGAAGGCCTAACAACCCAAAAGCTAATCAGCCATGCATATAAGCTTTTGGTTTCTTGCTAATACTTTGAACTTTTCTATTCCTTACATGCTCTATTTTGGTTCTATTAGCTCCAGTATGAATAGCTACAGCAAAGGGAACAATTCTGAGGAGTTAGAGAAAGATCCCTTGATATACAAACAGTAAAAATTGAACATAGCAATGACTTTTTTTTTTCTTTGAGAAATGTCTTTGTGACTTTATAAATTAGATAAAATACTGCAACACTAGTAATTTTCTTACTTCTGCTTTCTGAAATGCCCTAATATATTAAATAACATTCTATTTTTGATCTCAAAATAAACTATTACCTGGTTATTGAGTTAGTTGACTGCACCTTAAGGGTTTCTTAAACTCTTAGACACATAGTTGACTGTACCTTAAGCGTTTGTCAAACTCTTAGACACATACTATTCATTAAATGAAGCTTTTGTGCTGCTGGCTCCCACCTAATATTCTAGCTATTTGGATGGCTGAGATCTGAGAACTGTGGTTCAAAGCCAGCCTAGCCAAAAAGGCCTGTGAGACTCTCATGTCTAATTAATCACCAGGATACAGAAATGTATATATGTATGGCTCAAGTGGTAGAACGCCAGCCTTGGGCAATGAAGTGAAGGGACAGTGCCCCAGGCCTGAGTTCAAGCCTCAGGACCAGCACAAAAGGAAAAAGAAAAGAAGCTTTTGTTAGTTAATGGTTCTTATTTCTATCTCAACCACTTTACTTACAAATTATAGCTCTTGAATTTGCTTGGTATACGTAGTCTAATTATAGATTATATGTTAATGATGACATGATCTAGGGTTTATAGAAATCCAATAGAAAATTGATTAAATACTTCTTACAGAAAAAAGCAGCATCTCAGAATTCATTTAGCCCTTCTAATCAATATTCTTTTGAAAGAAAACTTAGAATAATTTTATTTCTTTCTGTTCTTACTAACTGCCTAGCAAAGAGGTGCCAGAAAATATTAGCACTCCATAGATAAGCTTGGTACCTGGGAGACTCTCCAGCAATTTGAAAACATACTTGAACAAGAACTGTAGGAAGTAGCTTCTTTTTGGATAGTTGAAGTGGCTCTATGTACATACAGGATACAGAAAGGGAAACATGGAAAATGTCTGTACATGCTGTTCCATTTTGCTATGAATCTAAAAGTTCTCTGAGAACATAAAGTTAAAGAAATAATTGGGGGGCCGGGAGTTTGGCCTAGTGGTTAAAGTGCTTGCCTAGCATGCATGAAGACCCAGGTTTGATTCCTCGGTACCACATAATAGAAAAAAGCCAGAAGTGGTGCTGAGGCTCAAGCGGAAGAGCTCTAGCCTTGAGAAAGTCCAAGGACAGTGCTCAGGCCCTGAGCTCAAGCCCAGGACTGGCAAAAAAAAAAAAAGAAATAATTGGTATTTTCTGCTTTTTTTTCTGAAATTAAACAAACATTAAAAGAAACAGTTGCTGATACTTTTTTTTCTTTGCCAGTCCTGGGGCTTGAACTCAGGACTTGTGCACTGTCCTTGGACACTTTTTGCTCAAGGCTAGCGCCCTGTCACTTGAGCCCCAGCACCACTTCCTGCTTTTTTTGAGTATGTGGTACAAAGGACAAACCCAGGTCTTCCTTCAAGCTACGCAAGCAATCTACCACTAGGCTATGCTCCTGATCCGATACTTTTTATATTAAAAAGATAAGCCCAAGTTCCAAAACAAAATGGCCATCTTCATGGATCAGAAATTCACTAAAAACATGTAGCAGTGGATAAGAATCAGTAGGTTCTAGATAAAAACCTGAGAATGCTAGCTAAAAGATCAAAGATGGGGCCAATAGCAACAGAAAAATCTGTCTCCCCCCACAAAGGGACAAGAAACAAACTGTAGTGAAAAATGAGGGGGTAACCCATAGTGAGGGCTAACAAAAGTCATAACCAGAAATGGCTCACCAACTGGAAATGGAAGGGGCTGAATTCTTGGTACAACCATGAAATGGGCCAAGCCCCCAGCCAGCTGTCAGAGTCTGAATGTGACATAGTGCTGAGAGACAAAAGACTAACACTCCCTGTGTAGGCCTGCTCTAAACCAGAAGCTTCCTGGACCAGTTTGGAAGCAAACAGAACCATCAGAGAAAGCTAGCAAGCACGAGTTAAGAAAGGGAGGCCAGAAGGGGGAAATTATCCTACTTTAGCTGGCAATATAAAATTAACAACTTTAATTGTTAAAAAGAAAAGCAATTACCAAATGAAGGTACTCTCAAGAAAATGGAAAAGAATAGTTTGTAAAACATCAAAATAATGTATTTGAAATTCTGAGAACTCATAAAAGTAATACCATTGCCCTAAAGTGTAGCTAAATGCCTGTTCCCCACCAAAAAAAAAAAAGAGAATTCACGTACTGAAACCTCTAACTTCCGATGGAATCTTGAGGCAGAGCTTTATAAGTAGCATATAGGGGGTAATGAAGTTGGCAGGAGATCAAGAGATGAAGGTTCTCTTTTTTTCTGCCATGTGAGTACCATGTGAGAGTCTTGGCCTACAAGTCGGACAGTGCCCACCAGGAAGAGAACAGATGGATTCCTGGATCTTGGACTTTCTAACCTTTCAAACTACAAGAAATCCTGTGTGTTGTTCAAGCCACCCAATCTCTGCTCTTCCCATAGTAGCCTGGCAAAGCCAACACCTCATCACCATCATCCAAGACTTAAGGAAACTAAGCACTGCGAGCAAGCTATTATAAAACAGGATTCTTAAGGAGATGAGCTAATGAGAGGGGCTGGATACATGATAAAGCAAAAAGGAGACAAATACAGCCAGAATGCTCAATGTACACTTGTGATCTGGGGAGTAGGTAACATAAAATGAGTCTGGGGAAAAGGGGTAGATAGAATAGGACAGAATGGTGGAAGGAGCGACACCTCATTGAAAAGCACTGGACACTTGCTATGGACATACATAAATTGTAACCCACGTGTACAACCTTTTGAAGTTCAGGAAAAAAATCCAGCAAAAATTTTGTTTTGTATTTAAAGAGTTGTTTCGTAAATTTTATTAAAGAAGTTATTAACATTGATTTTTACATCACATTTCAAATGACATATTTAACAAACAAGTATTCAAGAAGGGAATCTATATACAATCACTGGCACTTAGATTTTAGAACATAATTAAAATTAGGCTGAGGGTTTGCATGTCATAGATACATATTAATCTATTTTTTTAAAGTTGTCGGGTGCTAGTGGCTCATGCCTGTAATACTAGCTACTCAAAAGACGGAGATTTAAGGATAGTGCACCCAACCTGGGAAGGAAAGTCTGTGGGATATATATCTCTAATTAACTACCCAAGAGTCAGAGGTAAAGCTAAGATTCAAGTGGTAGAGTGTTATCCTAGAAATAAAAATAAATATATAAATAAATAAAACATAGAGATCGGACCCAGGCCTTGAGGTCAAACCCCAGGACCAGCACAAAACAGAACAATAAATTGGTTCAACTTTCATACAGAAAAAGAAAATAATTTAAAATGTGAGTTTTAAAAGAACAAGAATCTCTATCTTACTATCTTACACCGAGAAGAGATCTAAACATGGATTTTAAACTTAAAAATAGTGGTTACTGAAATGGACCACTACAAAATCATCAAATGAAACATACCAATTGATTGAAACCAAGTAAAACTAAAAAGAAACCTCAAGAAGCAGAAAAGGTCCAGACTAAGTCACTGAAAGTAGCAAACAGGAAGTGATCAACAGAGGGAGAAAGGGGTGAGTGCCATGATAATATTCAATGTAAATATGTGTAAATGGAAGTAGGTAGGAGTCGAGGGGAAGGATGGGGTTGGGGCTAAGAGAAGAGGGAGAGGGCAATTGAAGAGGCAACAGTGAACAAGAGGCACTGTATTCACAAACTGACATATTGACCTGAAACCCTTCTGTACAACTACATAAAGATGATAGTCATTAACAATAAGAAGGAAACATAAACCTGGAGAAAAGAAGTTGCATGAAATGCAGATGTCATTCTCCTCAAATGTTCCTTCCTCTGAGTTTAGAATGTAAAAAACAGGCACACCTTTTTTTTCCTCTCAAAAAGGAAACGCTTACCTGTTTCACAAGCAGCTTCCATATGGGCTGGATTTCAACCTCAATGGCATTGGGCCCACACACTAATCTCCTGTAGGAAATTATTATCCATTAGTGTCACACCTACAAGCTCAGGGATAAGTGAGTACAGGCCAAACTGACCACAAGCTTTCTCTTTCTCTTTTAGAGACTTTGTAGCTTCAATTAAACAGCAGTGTACAAGTAATTTTTTGAGACATCACCCTAAATGACTAATATATTTTTAAAAGGAAAGTCAGTGCACGATGAGCCAAGTTTTTTTCTTACTTCCAGGTTTAAAAATGTCCTCAATACAATCCAATAAGTAAAAATGAAAGTAGAAAGCATTCAGAAGTATTTTTTCAACTAATATGATCACATTCTAATAGCTAGTAAAGAGACAAGATAGAATGTGGTAGGTTGATTAGACATTGATTCCCTGGATGTTAGATCTTGGTGGTAGTACCTTGGAATCTTCAGCACCGAGGACAGATGCTTACTATGTGCACCGAATGAAAACAGTAACGATTGAGCTGGAGGATGCGCTATGGTCTCATTTTGGAAACACACATAAAAGGTATAATATATGTGTGTGTATTACACATTGTACAATGAAACCCTGTGTTTGTATAAGATTTTACAATTTACAGCTTTCTTATAAAAGACTCATTTGAATCTCATGGCATTCCAAGGAAAGAACTGGTGCCATTTTGCCAGTGGGAAAAGCTGGTATGGGAGTTTCAACAAAGGTAGGTATATGAAATATTTGTCACAGCAATATAACTGTAGAGCAGATGACAGCATTGGAAACTGGACATAAGCGTTTAGAGGATGAGCTCCTGTAATCAATGCCTCATTCCTGTAAGATTTCATATTATTTTGGATTGTAAAGAAAAGCATAGTTGAGAACTTTCCTCAGGTTCTCGAAGCTAGAAAGGGGCAGAATTAAAGTCTCTACTATGGGCTCTGTGGCTCCACTTCATTTTTCTGCCTCATCAAGTCCCACTAAGATATTTCAAAGAACTGAGGCAAGTTTATCTGACTCCTAAGCCATGGCATTCTGATGGAAATTTCTGATTGCACGAAACAATTGAAGAGAACTCATATCAAGATCTTCTGACTCCATACTATGATACCACCAAGGATCAAGGGTGTTAAGAGGCAGAGTTGACAACAGTCATGTTGTTCTATGACTTCATGAGGTCGCAGACCTCACACTGGGAAGAGACCATAACTCAAGCCACTTGGGTCCTCTCCAGATTTCATGGCAATAAACAGTTGTTGAATTATTGTGAGAATTTCTCAGGACCCCTAACTTTGTTTCTCTTATTTCCTGCTTTGAATGATCTCCCCACATCCTTCATTTTGGAAATGCCTACTCAGCCAAATCTGACCATTGATCCTGTGAGATGGGTCTGATGTAAGGTGTGCATCCATCTAAAACCTTTCTGTTTGAAGTCACCTCTTTATATGACTTGCTCCTTCACTCCACTCAGCACCTTTGTGTGGGCCTCCCCTAACTGTTCTATTTAAAATAGCAACTCTGGAATGAGAGTCATAACTCCATGGCTAGAAAGAAAAAGAAGGAGCTATCCAACCTCCAGTTTATATACTCTGCATCTCCTTTATCTACATTGTTTTTCTATGACATGTGTATGACCATCCAAAATTACAAAATATTTTAATGTGCTAATATATATACAAACAATAGACTCCATTGTTAAGTTTTCAGGAGACACTGACAGATTCTAAAAGCCAAAATCAGTGCATGATATATAAATTATATTCATGATACTTTGTACTCATCAATTAACCAGTTGGACTAAAAAAATAAATAAATGAATATAAAATCAATAATTCAAGATAATTTGGTTATATTTTTAAAAAAGAAGAATCATTTGTGGAATGATTAGCTAAATGAAGTTTACCATGGGTGCCTATCACATGACAGCTGTCTTGGAAGTTTAACTCCCTAAGGCACAATTAACTGTATTTTTCTCTCTTTCAGCACCACTTTCTGTTTTAGTAACAGCACTTACCTCATTGAATTAGCACATGCATTTACATGAATTGCTTTTTTCCTCAGATTTCCTAGATTCTCCTGAAAGGCAGGAATGGGACACTCCACTGCATCCCAGTCCTCCTGAGTCCTAAATTCTGCTGTTCATAGCAATATCAGAACTCAGAATATCAAACAGGGAGAGCCTGGTCATTGGACCCCCAGCTTGCCCTATGCATTGCTTTTGTAAAACCTGTATGCTACATTAGTTGTGTGTTTAAGTTTTGAACCTTGACAAAGATAGTATTGCAGATACAAGTCACAAGACTAATCATTAACTTATTACAGCATTTTATGAACACACTCCGTGTCAGATACTGTGCCCCTACCTGCTAGAAAAATAGTTGGAAAGCTAGATTCCTGCCTTTCAAAGGAGTCTAGGAAATTTGAGGAGAAAAGCAATTCATGTGAACCATGTGTGTTAATTCAATGAGGTAAGTGCTGTTACTAAAACAGAGAGTGGTGTTGACAAAGTACTTGCATTTGCTTTTTTTTTCCCAGTCCAGTTCCTGGGGCATGAACTCTGGGCCTGGATGCTGTTTCTGAGCTTGTTTTGCTCAAGAAAAGGGTTTTACCACTTGAGCCACAGCACCACTTCTGTTTTTTTGTTTTTGCTTTCTTTTTTTTAATTGGAGATAAGAGTCACACAGACTTTCCTGCACTAGCTGGCTTCAAACCATGATCTTCAGATCTCAGCCTCCTGTGTAGCAAGGATTACAAGTGTGAGCCACTGGTGCATGGCCTGCATTTGCATTTTGGGGGAGCCTAAAGGAAGGTGGAAGGTGGGCTAAATAATAGTTTTACATGGTCCTAACAGGAAGACAACTAGGCTAAATGGGAATTCAAATTGCCACTCTTTCCCCATAGAGCCCCTCCTCAAGAAATAAGGGAATTACCTCAAAACATCTACAAACTTTCTCTGATCCAGGTATGAAGATGTCAAGTTGAGTTCAGCTCACATGGGTGAAAAACTGAAACAAGGAACTCCCGGACAACTTACTTGCTCTCTTCTTCATGGCTTCTGGTAATTTATTTCCAGAACAAAATCAGCTCTCCTGATCCAGTGATATGCTTTTACCATTGAAAGGTGAAAGCAAGATAGATTGGGGCATTGTACCCAAATATAGGGGGCCCACAGATTTTAGGATTCCCCCTTCCCTGCCCCATTGGAGATTCTTAACATGCTTGTTTTCCTTTTTTTCCCATGGTGCTCTTATTTTTTGAGTTTCTTATTTGTTAACGCAAGCCAGTTTAAGTTCATCTGGGAAACTGGTAAGCTAGCTAATCAATCATATTTAATTTCTTAATGTCCTCAGTTTTACGTTAAGAAATGAAAGGGAAAATGTCCCACATCCTAATTTTTCTCCTTAAACATGCCTATAAAACAAAATATGCCTGTGTTTGTAAGATGATTATCTCGTCTATTTTTCATATTCGGAATACTCCACTCTGTCTTGCTTATTAGATTGTCAAGTTCTTTATTGTGTGGACCAGATTTAAATTTAATTATGTATGATGTTTATTAAAGCTTGGCACTTGATAAATAAGGACAAATGTGAGCTAGCTATACTAATGGGAAATCTTTCCTGTGGAAATGGTTTCCTAGGCAAAGTCTATCTACATCCATCAATATGATTTCATAAATGCTCAAGATCAATCCTTTAAATATCTGCATTTAAGGTTATTAAACCAATACGTTTTTAATGACTTTGAAAACTCTTTTGTATTTCAATGTGTTAAGCAGTTATCTGAAATCTTATATAATGATATCACTTTTAAGACAGCTTGAAGTATTGTCCTGGTCTAGATACCTGACTCATTTTTCATATTCATCTGGCATTGTAATAATGCAGACATTTTTAGACTTGGTTTGTATAAGAATTATGAGGTAATATGTGCTAAAAAGCAAGGCATTGCTTCGAAGTACACCTCATTGCTACTATCAGAGTTATGAAAATGACAGCTCAAACCAGTATTTTAGGTAGTGCATGCTCAAAGGGCAAATTTCAATCTGAGTTCTGTCTTCCTGACTCTCAAAAGATTTAAAGAACTAAAAATTTAATTTTATGGAATGAATCAAGATCTTTTATTTGTGCTGGCTCTAGGGTTTGAACTCTGGGCATAGGCTCCGTCCCTGAGCTTTCGTGCTCAAGGCTAGACCTCTATTACTTGAGTCATAGCTCCATTTCCAGCTTTTTTGTGGCTAATTGGAAATATGAATCTCAAGGACCTCGCTGCCTAGGCCAGCCTAAAAGAGGGATCCTCAGATCTCAGCCTCCTGGATAGCTAGGATTACATTACAGGTGTGTGTACCGGTACCTGGTGAGTCAAGATCTTTTGGGGAAAGAATGAGAAGGAAAATATAAAAGTACTTCATAAGCCTGACAGAAAAGATAGTATTTTTACTTGATTGCCTTGCACTTTCAGGCCCTGTAAGAAGTTTGCTTAAAAGAAGAATCTAGAACATCTGCCTGATGCTAACAAAGGATATTAAGCTGGTGAAGCATTACAACGACACTGTAATGAAATGGCCCATTTAATACTTCATTTCCTACCTGCAGAGCTCATCTTCCAGCAGCCCTAAAGATCCTACCTGACTTCTTGCTCTTCACTGGTCAAACCCAATCCGAATGTGTGGTGGATGTCATAGCAGGAGTTGTTGTCTTCCAACAGCCTAGAATGTGTCCAAAACAGGAACTTCAGTTAATGAGACTCAAGTTAGCCAGTACTATACCCATGATGTGCTAGGAAGAAAAGGTTATACTTACCCAACTTTCCGAAACTGCTTCTCCAAGTAATCCCAAACGTACCTGATTTTCTGAACTTGGATACATCGCAGCTGTAATCACAAATGTGATGGGACAGGTGTCATTTGCAAGGTAAAGCTCATGAAAGGAAGGTTGAACAAGTCGGGTCCCCATGGCTATCTCACTTTCTTTGTTATATAGCTGCCATTCCCAGCCCAACAGTGCAACAGTTAGAACTTTTCATCAACAAACACATTTTTATCCTTTCACAGCAAAAATGCATAATACATTCTAAAATAAATACCTTACCAGTGGGTATTGGCAGCTCATGCCTATAATTCTAGCTACTTAGGAGGCTGAGGTCTGAGGATCATAGTTCAAAGCCAGCCACATCAGGAAAGTTCATGAGACTCTTAGCTCCAATGAAGCACCAGAAACCCAGAAGTGGTGCTGTGGCTCAAAGTGGTGGAGCCTTGAGTTTAAAAAAAAAAAAGCTCAGAGCCAGGCATGGTGTCTTTATGCCTATAATCTTAGCTACTCAGGAGGCTGAGACCCAAGAACCAAGGTTCAAAGGCAGCCTGGGCACTAAAGTCTATGAGACTCTTATCTCCAACTAACCACTAGAAAACTGGAAGTGGCGCTGTGGCTCCAGGGGTAGGCTGGTAGCCTTGAGCTGAAGAGCTTAGGGACAGTGCCCAGGCCAAGAGTCCACACACCCCACAACGACAAAACAAACAAACAAACAAAAACGGTGCCTAGGCTCTGAGCTCAAGCCCCACAGCTGATAAAAATAATAAAAGAATCACTTACTTTTAATTCTGGCTTCATTACAGCTTGGTTTATAACAGAGTGGTGGTCTGCCACCAAAGGGTCTTTTGAGTTCTTGCTTATGGGAAACTTCAGTGTGGCTAAGTAGAGACAGAATACCTTCTTCCTCATATATCTTTGAAATTCATCCTAGAAAAAGCAATCCGGCTCAGACTTTCTCAAATACGTTATTAAATAAGCCATTCAGTTAACCCAATCCACGAGACCAGCAGTTCCCCAAGTTTGGGACAAAATTGGTTTTTCCAAATGAGTATATCAGTATTTATTATCAGCCCTGTCCCAAATTTACTGAATGAGAAACTGGTGGTGAGGCCAAAAATCTGGGCATCAAAGGAGTCCTCCAGAGGATTTCGGTTTGCCCAGAATTTATAAGTCACTGAACTAGAATATGAAGAGGTTAGGTACTTTGTGGGATCATTTTAAGTCTAGGAAATATTGTCTTCTACTTTTAAATGTCATCTAGGTGTTTAAGATGTCTATGATCCTCTAAAACACATATTTTTGAAAGAGTGAATAATCATTGCAGTGTTATAATATCCAAGTTGATATTGAGGGGTCCTCAGGTAACGACCTGACATGCTAGACATTTCCCCAGAGCTGAAGTGAAGGGAACATCTCTCTTTCATTGCTGTATTCACAGTGATCACCACGCTGCAGAAATCACTTTGTATTCTCCTATTCTGGTCTTGACGGAAGGAAAAACTTGTCCTATCGGAATATTGGCTAGTCACTGTTTAGGGCACAGACATCATTGTGGCATTTTTCTTTTCTTTCTTGAATTCACCTTTATTGTTATTTGACATTCACTATTTATATATCATTAGGGGGAACTATGTGACATTTTAGCATATATGTACAATATATAATAATCATACCGTGGTAACTGACCTACTAATCACTTCCCTCAATTATTGTTTCTTTGTGTTGGAAAGATTTCAAGTCCTCTCTGTTAGCTATAGTGCACCCATTAACCATTCTATTTTATCCTTCCTTCCCCACACCCTTCCCAGGCTTGAGATTTCACTCTGTTCTCATCTATAAATGAGAACATGCAATGTTTGTACATCTGTGATGATCATAGCATATGACATAGACATCCCAGGGGCACATACCGTTGTCCTCAACAAGACGGTGTCTGCTTCTTGCAAAGTGCATGGCACACAGTTGGCCCACACGCCCCACTCGGGCCTCCAGTAGAACACCAATTGAAGGACCCCGCAGGTCAGCATGGATGTGACCAGGCATAGAGCTCTCCGAAGATTCTGGGTATGGTAACCAAACACCTCCTAGAGAATAAATAGAAGAACACTTTCTCAGATTCCATTTGAATATATACTTGTATTTCAAAAGATACAAACTTTAGACAGGGGATTTGTTTGAAAAAAATCCTGAGCCAGACAGTCAGATCATGGTGACTGAATCTCTGAGATAATTAATAATAATATAAATGAAAAGGACTACCCTAGCATCTTAAGACACTTCAGAAGCAGAAGGAAAACACAGATGTATTTCTTGCTACTTATTCATAATCATCACCTCAGATGTTTAAAATTAATTAACTAAATTTAATTTTAATTTTTTGTACTTCTTTTCAGATTTTTACGTGCCTCTTGTTTTGATCCAGATTTATTTTCTTTTTTAAATTTAATTTTGATGTACAGAGGGATTATATACATCAGGTAGTGACTACATTTCTTGTCAAACACTGCTACCCCCTCTCACTTTTTCTCCCACTTTCCCTCCTTCCCAGTCCCTCCCCTCAAATTATAAAGTTCATTTCCAACATTGTGTTACGAGTGTCACCATTTTCTTTAGGTATAAGATATTTTAAAACATTGGTATAAATTCATTGGAGAAAGATAATAAAATTATGACAGTTATAGTCTACATAGTCATCCAGCTTTCTCCACATTCAAATTTGTTTTATAATAATAATTGAAAATATGAATAGATACTCTGTTTCAAGTGATTGTCCACGAAAGGCTTTCAAATGACTGCTAGGTAATAGGTCGGTTGACATTTGTCATAAACTGCATAGTTGAGATACAGTTTTAGGGGAGAAATAGTTTTGGTTATTCAAAGGCATTGTCTAGTTTCTAGCTTTTATAATAAGCCTTCACTTTATTAATTTTGAAAAGTAAAGTAGGAAGTCCCAAGAGATGCTGATCATTATGCTTGGAATATGAAGTGTTTTTCATGTGCAGCAGGGCTGGTTCTTGGTGGCCTTTTTGAGAGGTGACTGGAGCATGAGGACATGAATCCTACCTATGGATTAATCCACTGATGAGTTCATAGCTGATGGGATATGAAGAGGAGGGGACTCATTGGAAGAAGTGGATCACTGCTAAATTCTAACCCAAGGCGTTCCTCCCATCTTTCTCTCACTCCTTCCTAGTTCCCATGAGGTGAGTAAATTAATTTGCTCTGCCAGGTCCTTCTGCCCTCATATTTCTACCTTGCTCCACCTAATAGCAACGGAATTATCTTTCCATGGACTAAAATCTCTGAAATCATGAGCCCAAATCAACTTCTCCTCACTTAAGTTTTGTTTCCTTCAGGTTTGCTTTTCTTTCTTTTTATTTTTTGATATTTTTGTCACACCTACTAAAACACTGAAAATGAATCATGTTCATTGTACTACTACTTAAGGCTTGGTGATGACAGTGGTATTTTCTATGATTCTGAACTCTCAGATAATAAAACTGTAATGTTAGCTGGGCGCGGTGGCTCGCACCTGCCATCCTAGCTACTCAGGAGGCTGAGATCTGAGGATCAAGGTTCAAAGCCAGCCCGGGCACAAAAAAACCCTGAGACTCTTATCTCCAATTAATCCACAGAAAACAGGGAAGTAGGGCTTGGCTCAAGGGTAGGAGCTGAAGAGCTCAAGGAAAATGCCCAGGCCCAGGGGTAGGGTGATATTCTTGAGCTGAAGAACTCAGGGACAGTGCCCAGGCAGAGTTCAAGACCCATGGCTCACACAAAAAATAAAAGTAAATAAAAAATAAAGCTGTAATGTTAAGAAAATTGCTTTAACTATAATTCTATGGCATTTTTGGAACTCAGACCAGTTCAGATCAGGGTTTCAAAGAGCAAATCTCTTGGCATAATTCTTTGGAAACTTTTGTCATTAATTTGGGGCATATGTTGCTCTTATGATTTTTTTCTAATAACTCAGTGGTAGAGGATGATTATATTAAGAGTTGTTGAAAGTAATTCTGAAGACAGATGAAAGCGCTCTACTTATCTCTAGCTACATAATCTCAGGTCCTTCATTTCATCATGAAGGAACTAACCCTGTACAAAATAATTAGAAATTAAAAAAAACTTAGAAAACATCTGTCCTCAGGTAAAACCACGTCCATATACTTAACTCTGTAAAGGTAATTACAGTTTGGAGAGCTCCTAAGCAACATCAGTCAAGGGGAAGAAGGAGTTCATTGTTTATTGATGCACAATTTTAAGATTATTCATTGAAATGTTTAAGTGTATAATACACAAACATTCATTAACTCTGATTTTAAGCATTATTTCAATTCCATTTCCTCTTTCTCCAGTTTCTATGAACCTTGATTTCATTTGTGAATTACAGTTTTCTTAGACCTATATAAAATATTTATACTAGGTCACTCATTATGTAATAAACACCCACTCATTGGGTTAATTTCTAGGGGGCTATTGCCAAAACCCAGGCACATCCAGAATAATCTTGAAAGGTAGCTCAGCATAAAGCTGAAATGAGCTTATTCTTAAACTCTCCCTCTCCCCTTTTTCGTTTATTTATACCCAACAGTTATATTGGGAACCCCTCAGTTCCTCCTACATAGCTTTATAAATTTGAAAACTTATTCAGAATATCAACAAGATAGCAATGAAACCATTCCAGACATAAACTGCTAATATCATTTTTAAAAACTAGAATAGTTCTTTAATGTTATGAAGTGTATCAATAATTATAAAAATGTTTTCTCCAGCCAGGCACAATGGCTCACGCCTATAATTCTAGAGACTCAGGAGGCTCATGGTTTAAAGCCAGCCCAGGTACTAAAGTCTGTGGGACTATTTTCTCCAATTAACTACCAGAAAACAGGAACTGGTGCTGTGGCTCAAGGGGTAGAGCAGTAGTCTTGAGCTGATGAGCTCAGGCCGAGTTCAAGCCGCACAACTGACAAAAAAGTTTTTGTTTTTTTTTAATCAGTAATTCCTCACTTGGAAATATACCTTAATGAAATAATTCATGGAGGGCAAAGCAAAGGATATATGTTCAGTCTACAACAGCAAAACGATGGGGAGAATGGAATGCTAGCAAAGCTTCTGGAAGATGAGAAAACAATGGCCTCTTGTTATATGATCAAATCTATGACATTAGTGTACAAACACAGAACTTTCTCTATTACAATAACAAGTAAAGAAAAGAACAAAGAGAATGAAAAACAAAGAACAACATGAAGAAAATTTGAACCAACTGTATCAAGAGTTACATTAAACGAGAATGTTCTTGATACTGAAACACAAAGATGATTGGGCTATAAAATAAAGGGTGCACTGTGTTATTTACAAGGATCATACTTGAAGCATAAAGAAGCAGAAAAATTTTAAAAAAAGTAAAAGAAGGTAAAACATGCAACACTAAGGAAGAAAAGTTAATTCAGCTATATTATTATTAGAAAAAAAATACATTTCTTTAAGAATAAGGAAAAATATCAGAAAAAAAGGAAAGATGCTTCATAAGCTAAAGGATAAATTTAGTAGGTAGAAAGAATGTGAACTTTTGTGCACACAAAACATACCTTTACAATTTATAAAGTAAAATTAGTAGAATTTAAATCCACTCAGCACTAGAGATTTTGAGCCAACCTCTCTTGCTAACTAATAAAGACACAGAAATCAGTACAAATACAAACAACATCATTTAGCTAACATGGCAAAATAAACAAACGCAGACCTATATAGGTAACAACAATAAAATTCAATTGTTTTTCTGCTTCCACTAAATCAAGTGGTAACTTTTATAATTCCTGGGTTATACAATAATGAGAGGCCTTGCCATAGGCAGTGCCTTGTCAAAGATCACCAGAATTGGTGCACAACTTGGTACAGCTACCTCTCCACAGGCTTTTACAGGCTGAACAGAAAACTAACTCTCTTAGATTACTTCAATTGGATTTGATTCAACAAATATTAACTAGCATGTAGTAGGCATTGCTGGATGCTTGTGTGGTTCATGCTTGTAATCTTAGCTGCTCAGTAGGCTGAGATCTAAGGACTATAGTTCAAAGCCAGATGGGAAAGAAAAGTCCATGAACCTTTTGTTTCCAATTAATCACAAAAAAAATATACAGAAGTAGAGCTCTGGTTCATGTGGTAGAGTGCTATCCTTGAGCAAAGGAAGGAACGAAGGAAGGAAGAAAGGAGGGAGGGAGGAAGGGAGGGAGGGAGGGAGGGAGGGAGGAGGGAAGGAGGAGGGAAGGAGGAAAGGAGGGAAGGAGGAAAGGAGGAAAGGGAGGGAGGGAAGGAGGGAAGGAGAGAAGGAAGGAAAGCAAAAATAACTAGGATTGAGTTCCTTGTTCAAGAGAAGGCTCATCAAATGAAGTTATAGATCAAGAGACAATTCCAGCACAAGAGTAGAGCACTATAGTAGGTGTAGAGGGTGTCAAAGGAGGTCAAAGGACAAGATGCCTCTCCAGAGGAGGGAGAACTATGGGCCCAAAATACCTGTGACAGAGTTCAAATTTTTTCAGGTAGTCATAAAGTAGTTGCCCAAATTGATCAGTCTCAGATAAATGCATTGCAATTAAACTAGAAATTAACAAAAGAATGCTAAGTCCTGAAATGTTTGGCAACACATTCTAAATAACACATGAAAGTCAAATAAGGAATTACAGGAGACATTGGAGAAGATTTTGAACTGAATACAAATGAAAACTAAGGTGTCAGACCTCATGGTATATGGTAAAGGGAAATGTATAGTTTTAAGAACACAGAAGAGGAAGAAAAGGAAATTTGAAATAAAAAAAAAGCAATCTTCTTTCCAATTCAAGAAGTCATAGAATGGCAAATTAAATCCTAAAAAAAAGTATGAGGAAGGAAATTTTAAAGATGAGTGCAGACATGAATAAAACAAAAATCAGACATACAATAGAGAAAATCAGAGGCTAAATTGGCACTTTGGGAAGACTTAGAAAACGCATGAACTCATAAATATAAATCCAAATGTTTTTTATGGTTGTTAGCACACATTCAGTCTTTGCCAAAAAGGCGACTGAAAAAGCAGATCACAAGCTCAAGGCCAATCTGAGACATAGAGTTGGTTTCAGGCCAGTGTGGGAGACTCACTAAAACTATCTCCAGATGAAATTTACATGGAAAAAAAGGGGGGGCAAGAGATGATCCTCAGTGTAATAATGTCTTTTTAGTGCATATTAAGCCTTGGGTTCAATCGTATGATCCACAAATAAGAGATGGAGGAGAGGGAGGAGGGGAAGAATTGGAGGAAGAGAGGGAGGGAGCAGTAGAAGAAAGGAGGGAAGGGGGAGGGAGAGAAAAAGGAAGGAAGAGGGAGAGGGGAAAAGATGGAAAGAGATGGGAGAGGGGAGAGTGGGAGGGATAATTTAATTAAAAAATCCTTCCTGACCAGGTGCTGTTGGCTCATGCATGTAATCCTAATTATTTAGGAGGCTGAGATAGGAGAACTGTGGTTCAAAGCCATTACATGCAGGAAAGTCCAGAAGACTTATCTCCAAAATTTTGCAAATAGAGTTGTGGCTCAAGTCCCAGAACTGGCAAAAAAAAACCCAAAACAACAAAAAAATAAAGGGGCTGGGAGTTTGGCCTAGTGGTAGAGTGCTTGCCTAGCATGCACAAAGATTCCTTGGCACCACATACATAGCTGGATGTGGTTCTGTGGTTCAAATGAAAGCCCAAGGACAGTGCTCAGGCCCTGAGTTCTTGCCCCAAGACTGGCAGAAAACAAACAAACAAACAACAACAAAAATAACTTCCTACAAGGAATCTTTAAATCCAGACTGCTTATGAATTCTTTCTAGTATTCTTATTCACATTTCTTTACAAGTAGAGCACATAAGAAATTACTCCTAAGTTGTTAAAAAGCCAACATTTTCAGGTACCTGAATCCAACAGGCATGTTGCAAGAAAGAAAAAAATGATAAACTATGATCTATTAGAAAAATAGATGAAATATCCTTAATTATCTAACCAAAGCAATGATAAAATAAAAGAGTAATATGTCTTTGCAAAATGGTATTTGGTCTAGGAATGTATTTTGCAGTGTTAACATTTGGTTGGGGGATTCAGAAGGTATTACAGAACAGATACAGAAAAAGACAGGTTAAATCCAACACCACTACATGTTTCTTAAAAAAAAAAAAAAACTTTTGGGAGGTATCTTCTTCCTAGAATGTTCAGGGTCCAAGGTTCAACCCCTAACGTTGTAAGAAACAAAAACCAAGCAACCAAATCTAGATGGAAGCACCCTTTAGCCAAGATCTTAAATACTGATGAGATCACACACTTTTCCTCCTCAGAGCCACGTGAAGTAATACTGCCAAGAGTCCCAACTAATATTCATGCCATGGGCCAAAGAAAAAAGAAAAAAGTTCTAACAAGGGCCGGGAGTTTGGCCTAGTGGTTAAAGTGCTTGCCTAGCATGCATGAAGACCCGGGTTCGATTCCTCGGTACCACATACATAGAAAAAAGTCGGAAGTGGTGCTGAGGCTCAAGTGGTAGAGCTCTAGCCTTGAGAAAGTCCAAGGACAGTGCTCAGGCCCTGAGCTCAAGCCCAGGACTGGCAAAAAAAAAAAAAAAAAAAAAAAAAGTTCTAACAACTTGAAAACTTGAAGTAAAACTCTAGGCTTAGATAATGCAGTTATAGATAAACATTGAAAAATGTATGAATTGTAAGTCCATACATGAATTTATTAGCATTGCTGAATAATAGGTCAAATACAGAAAAAAACAGTTATATTTGTTTATGCTAATAAAGTACAACTAATAAAATTATCAAGAAAAAGAATTAACTATCTTTTAACAAACCTAACAAAGATATATAAGAACTTTAAATATAAGTGAGAGACAATAAAGACCTAAATAAATGTAGAAGCATATTAAATCGTATAATTAGACTCTTACAATTTCTTTTAAATTTTCATCGAACACTTTATATGGCAATTAGTTAAATGACAGTACAATTGGTAAAAATGTAAAGAACTTAGGAAGTTACGAAAATAAACTCATACGAGAAATGTGGTAAACTCATATCATCAGAAATGAAGACATATTACAAAATTCCACAGCCATTAGGAAAATAAGCCATACACAAAATAAGAGGAAAAGGGGGCAACAAAGACAGTTCAGAAAGAGACCAAACTCAAAAATTCATTTGAAATGGAAAATATATTTAAATGTGAAACTTGAAACAATAGCATAATTTCAAAAACGCAAGAGGAACATTCCATGAACTTCTTCGGATACTTCTTTTATTTATTTATTTTTGTGCCAGTCCTGAGACTTGAAGTCAGGACCTGGGTGCAGTCCTTGAGCATTTTCCTTCAAGGCTAGTGCTTTACCACTTGACCCATGGCTCCACTTTGGGGTTTTTTGGTAATTAACTGGAGGTAAGTCTTACAAGCTTTCTTGCTCAGGCTAGCTCTGTAACATGACCCTCACATCTTAATCTCTGGAGTAGCCAGGCTTACAGGCATTAGCCACCAGAGTTCAGCTCAAGTAGATATTTCTTAAATAGGAAAATAAAGTATGTTGGACATCATTAAAATTAAAAGTTTCTGTCCATCAAAAGATCACTAGAAAATACCAGCTATTTGTAAGCTCTAATATGTATATACTATATATACATGAAAAGAAGTCATATTTGGAATATATGAAAACCTACTACAAATTGATTAAGTAAAAGCATAATAAAGAGAAACAAAATTCTGAATAGGAATCTTTCAAAAGAGGACTTCAACATTGTCTACAATATCCAAGACAAAATTTTATATCATTTTATTAAGGAAATAGAAAGTAAAAACAGAATGTCACAGCCTAGAATAGCCAAAAAAAACTCTTAACAAGAAACTGAGTCAAAGAACTGGCACAGCCAATTTGAGTACTTCCTCAGAAGCCACACTGTGACTCAATGATATAATCACAGAATGCTAATTTAAAAATACAATTTAGATCAAGTAGTGATAACAGTAAAGCAAGTAGAACTGTTATACATTGGTGATGTAAGTGTGAATGGATAGAAACATTTCATCAAACTCTATTGTTAAGATATGACAACTAATATATTCTACAAGAATATTCTTTTATACAAATATTCAGATTAGCTCTATTCATCAAATATTCCAACTGTAAACAGTGTGTGTGTGTGTGTGTGTGTGTGTGTGCGTGTGCGTGTGTGTATGCTAGTCCTGGGACTTGAATTTAGGGCCTAGACACTTTTTCTGGGCTTTTTGTTCTAGGCTTCCTATAATTTGAGCCACAGCTCCACTTCCTACTCTTGGTGATTAGTTAGAGATAAGAATCTCATGGAATTTCCTACCTGTATTGCTGTGAACAATGATCCTCAAAATCTCAGCCTCATGGGATTACAGATATGTGATATTGGGTCCAGCTAGAATGATAATAAATTCTGTTTGTTGATTTTATTTGGAAACCTAATCATATGGAAAACAAGTACTTAGAAGAGTTAGACTGGGGCCTGGGGGTGTGGTCTGGTGGTAGAGTGCTTGCCTATCATGCATGAAGCCCTGGGTTCTATTCCTTGGCACCACATACACAGAAAAGGCCAGTAGTGGTGCTGTGGCTCAAGTGATAGAACTCTAGCCTTGAGAAAACCCAAAGACAGTGCCCAGGCCCTGAGTTCAAGGCCCAGGACTGGCAAAATAATTGTAAAGTTAGTACATGAAGAAGGGGCAAAGAAGAGATTACTTTTTTGTTTTTAATTTTTTAACTTAATTAATTTAATTTTATGCAAGGGTGATGTACAGAAGACTTACAGTTACTTAAGTAAGGTAATGAGTACATTTCTTGCTGAACAGTATAAAAGATACAATTTCTATAGAAGCTGGAGGTTTGGTGACTTGCGAGGCAGCAGCTGTACCCTGGTATGAGTGACTTGTATATACTTCCACCAAGAAGTGGAGAAATCATATCACTGATACAGCGCTCCACCATGACAAGAAAAGAGGATTCTGTGAAAGATACTTCTTAGGATTGAGGACACCTTATTACCAAAATGCCAGCAGATGGCTTTCCTTTATCTGTTCAAAAGAAAGAGAGGAGGGTGAGAGGAGAGGAAGCTCAGCTGAAAAAAAAGAGGAAGCAAGAAAAATAAAGAAAGGGCAAAGAAGCTTGTAAACATCAAAAAGCAATTTTGTGAAATATATGGTTCCTTGAGCAAAGATGAATAGAAGCAATGTTTTTGTTTCCTTGATACATTGCTCTCATAAACATTGCTAAATCTCCTTTCTAAATCAGACCTTGGGTTTTCATGAAGTATGTAGCTAGTGTAGAACTTGAGATTTTTGGCCAAAATATCACTACCTTGTCTTATATTCTTTTAGAAACATTCTTATGTAGATTGCCAGGTCTTTTTTTAAATCAGTATATAGCATATGCTTTTACGCTGACCGTTTAATCTGAAGTATAATTTAATGTTTTAATGATCATTTCTCTGATGTAATTAGAGTCCCTCAAATTTCTCCTAAGTACTTGTGCACTTTCAGTGAAATCCACTAACAAACTCAGGCTAGGGAATTGAGAGAGAAGCGGCATTTTGTGTTGTCAAAAGAAAGTAAATCCAGACATATTGAAAATGTACAGATAGTGGGAAGTGAATGAGACCAGAAGGTTAAACCAAGTGAATATGACTCCTTGGGCTGAAGTGACTGCCTCCTCTTATTCATTACCTTGCAATTCAATTTTCCTGAGTCTCAGTTTTCTTCTCTGTCCTTAGGGAAATACTAATAGCACAGGCCTGAAAACATCACTGTGAAGATTACAGAGAGGCATGGCAATGAAGGTGTTAAGGGAAAGATGCTGCAGTAGTGGGAACAGGTGTTTTGATCAGCAATTTAGTCAAAGGAGAAGAAAGGTGCCTATTGCAAGTTTTAGGTGAAATATTCTGGGTCAAAATTGGTAATGGAATAAACTGTGTTTCTCAGACTAAGATCTGCCACCTATTCACTGAGCTGAAGAGCATGGAGAATGTCATACAGATTGCTTTGGTTTTCTTTCTAAGCCCCATTGTAACCTTCACTTTCTTCTGTTGGGAACTAGGATCTGAATTCAGGATGTCAGAAATACCACAGCCTAAGTCCAGAGTACAGAGAAAGAAGAAGAATTGGGAATGATAATAAAATACAATATGCTTTGCACAGAGGTGTTGCCTAACACTATAACTTACACCTGAGCTCCCTATCTAGGCCTCACACCATAAACTCTGTTCATCATACCTCCTCTTCTTGCCTTGTAGACATTTTCAGGTAGGCTTTGTGCTTAATCACTTATCAGCCATGATTTAAACTCACTAGACTATGTTTTTCACATAAAAAGAATGGCTCAGAGTAACTGGTGATAACATGGTGGCTGGTGATAAAATGCAATAGCAGTAATTTGGTGTTGTAGCTAAAAAGCTACAAGTCCACATGAGAAACCCAGTTAAAAACATACTTCCACTCCCTGTAACAAGATATGTGACTTTGATACATGGGGCTTTGGGGACAGACATCTTCTGACACCTCACCTTCCTCCACATAAATGGTACTAACAACAATAACCATCTTCTAAATGTGTTGTAAAAAGTGAATAAGATAATACATATAGACTAGGTGTGGTAATACATGCCTGTAATACCCCTAGCTATGCTGGAGGAACCTGTAAGAGGATCAATGTTTAAAAACCAGCTCAGATAAAGTTAGCATGAGATCTTATCTGAAAACCTAATGACAAAACGAAAGGATTAGGAGCATAATTCAAATGGTAAAGCATTTGCCAAAAAAGTGTGAGGTCCTGGTTTGTATCCATTATCACATAGAAAGGTGCACATGGGCAAACACACACACACACACACACACACACACACACACACACACACACAATACATCCAAGGCACATAGCACATTTTGATCACTCAGTAATATGTGAAGAGTTCATACTATCTTGGGTAATACACAATTTAACAAAATGTCAGTAAGTTAATAGTGGCTAATCTCATTGGACTCATTGTGAAATGATTTGACCACAGGCAACATGGAGAACAAATGTTATTTCCCAAAGTGATTGATCCAATGGCTTAAATGGAGTTTTCAGTTTCCCCCAAAGAGCACAAGTTGTCAAAATTGACATCAAGTAGAAGACCAAAAGAAAACCACTCACCTTTGTAGTGTGTGAATCTGGAGACAAGGGCTTTAGGATAAATGCCTGGATAATTCAAGGATTAGCTGGAAGCAGAAGCTCTCTTCCAAAGTATGCACACTTATACCAGTGCAGACACCCTTCTCCCATTCAAGGGGAAAAGCACTGTAACAAAACACCCTGTGGGAACTCTGTAGAGTCCTGTGGGGGCTGTGATTGGCTGCAAAAGATTGGACTAATGTTTGAATGGAGCCAATGGAAAACTTTGGTTGTGTGTGTGGGAGGAGGGGGGGATTTGACTTTCCACAGTTATCTTGTAAAAGGATAGAAGGAATTCCTGTATTTACTCATCTCAGTGATTCCTGCCATCCAGGATCTGTTACCAGAATTACTTACCTACCTCAGTATTTCCCGACTTCTATCTTTTGGAAATGTGTCCTTTTTATTTTTCCTATAGCTCCCATCAGATTACCCCAGGCCAATCTGAACTTAGAAAACAGAATTTGTGGTGGGCACAGATTTGAATTTACCATCTCTGGATTAAATTCATTGCTTGCCCAATGAGTGAGAAAAAGAGGGCCGGGAGTTTGGCCTAGTGGTAGAGTGCTTGCCTTAGCATGCATGAAGACCCCGGTTCAATTCCTCAGTACCACATATATAGGGAAAAAGCCGAAGTGGTGCTGAGGCTCAAGTGGTAGAGCTCTAGCCTTGAGAAAGTCCAAGGACAGTGCTCAGGCTCTGAGCTCAAGCCCAGGACTGGCAAAAAACAAAAAACAAAAAAAAGAATTATAATTCGCTGGGTGCATGTATGCTTTATCTGTCACCCAAGAATCTGCTGGTCAGAACCAACAGAGAGCTACCTCCACTGCTTCTGTGGTGTGATCTTGTGCCCGTTGCTTCCTGTTTGTCACCTAAAGTGTTCCGTTCAGTGCCTACTACACAGGTATAACAAGGGACGAATCAAATGCCTTGGAATGCATGTTTCTGTTCTGTAGTTCAGAACACTCAATTCAGTAATCCTATAGCACAAATCAAGTGCTCTACCACTAGACTATACTCCAGCCCCCCAGTTTTATATTTTTTAAAAAAAATACCTTCAATCTTGATATGTGGATATTAAATTCAAACAGTACAAGCACGATGACTCAATATTTGGATTCCCAAGGTTGTGGACATGGTCTTGGAGATATAAACATAACTACATAGACATAAAAATCTATGATGGGCTATATGCTCTATAGACATAATGTTATATTATATAGATTGATATGTATCTATAACATACAAACCCTCAGCTTAATTTTAATTGTGTTCCAAAATCTATGTGCCAGTGATTTCATATAGAGATTCCTTTCTTGAATACTTGTTTGTTAAACATGACGTTTTAAACATGATGTAAATATCAGTGTTAATAAAATCTTTCAAAAAAGAAATTAAAAAGTATCTTTAAGTAGTTGTCATTCAATGAAGTAGTTTGTGACTACCGTGCATCAAGTGTCACCCTTTCAGCATTCTCACCCATCCCTCCCAACCCACCTCTTCCCCTCACTTTTCTTAATTTTGTATGATATATATTGCAACTTTTACTGCATTCTTCTTTCCTCCTCTCCTCCTTCCCACCCCCATCCCCAGCTCAATCTCTTCATTGACCACCCCTTTTGATTGGGTTTTTAATTTGCAGTGGTATGTTAGATGTTTCCATGGTTAGGAATGTTCCAATAGCTTTACAGTAAGTTAATTGTTCAAGGTGGGCCTTAACTTTTAGGCACTTGAATCATGGCCAAGGAGATCTTATTTTACAGTTTATCATTCCTCTGTGATGCTAAAATTGATTAGGTATTTTATTTTATATTGTGGTAGTACTGGGATTTGAACTCACGGCCTGTCTCATAGTTTGCTGTAGGCAAGTGCTTTACCGCTTGAGCCACTCTCCAAGTCCTTTATTCCTTTTAGTATTTTTTTTTCAGATACTGTCTCAAGATTTTGTTGTTGGTAGTGGTGTTGATGGTGTTGATTTTTTTAATTGGTTATGGGACTTGAACTGTGGGCCTGGATGTTGTCCCTACACTCTTCAGCTCAGGCTACCACCTTGCGCCACAGCACCACTTCTGGTTTTCTGGTGACTAATTGGAGATAAGAGTCTCACTGACTTTTTAGTGTCCAGACTGGCTTTGAACCACGATCCTGAAATCTCAGCCTCCTGAGAAGCTAGGATTACAGGCATGAGCCACCGCACCTGGCTTGAATATTTTAAAATTAATTTTATTGTCATGGTGATATACAAAGGGATTACAGTTACATACATAAAGGAGTGAGTACATGTCTTGTTGTTACCCACTGCTTCATTTTTATCCCACATTTTCCCTCATCCCAACCCCCATCCAAATTGTAAAGTTCATTTCTAACATATTGTCTTGTGAGTATCATATTGCGGTTCCCCTTTCTGTCCCCAATCAGACACACATATATAATATAAGACACAGGGTATCCAAAAAGTGACAACAGGGGATAAACCAAAGGGGAAAAAGGAAATAACTTCACATAGTACATTAAAAACACAAAAATCCTCTTGTTTCTATATCTTGGAGTTCATCTCGATTAGCAACATCTTATGCACATAGCTATTGAGCTATCGTGATTCTTTGCTAGGACTATCCCAGACATATACTAATTATTTCAATGAAAGCAACCATGGAGTCTATGTTTTGGGGGTCTGACTCACTTCACTTGGTCATTTGTTGTTGTTGTTTTTCCTTTTCTAGGATGGCCTCAGATCATCCTTCTGCCTTAGCTTCCTGCATAGCTGAGATTATAGATGTGACTACCATTCCCAGCCTGTTTTACCTTGTTATTGGTTACTTTTTATTATAGCAAAAATCACCTCACCAGGTTTCTATTATTATTATTAATAGACTACCCTCTCTTTTCTCTACACTGATATTCCAAACCATAATCTTTTGCACATTAGATGAAAGAATATTCTTAATATTTGATTTTCTTATCTCTCCTGCCAATACATAAAAGTTCTTCTCTTTAATGGTATGATGATATTGTCCCTAGTTAGTAAACCATATTCATATACTTATTATTCCTCAACCTTCTATTCTTGGTCTACTCACCCACAGCCATTTGAATAGATGACACTAATCACTAACAAATACTGTCAGTCATATTTCACACACACCACTCTGCAGAAATGTAATGTCTTAGATTTAACTTTCATGATCATTTTCTATATTGAACAATAAATGTAAATTTTCTTGAAAACTTTCTTAACTGTCATTGAATCCTCATACTCACCTATAATTAACTATTATAGAAATACTATTATTTTTTGTAAGTTATCATTAGTTGTAGATCAAACAAACTCAATCTTGGGTGATGTTCAAAACACTTATTGGATAATTCAGTCTCTTACATTTCCCTCGTGTGCATTCTTTCCAAAGGAAGAGATATTTCACAGGCAAGCAGTGTGACTCCACACCCAGTACTGTAGAGACAAGCTTACTGTCACTCCTGGCTAAGGTCACTCCCCAAATGCTCAGAATGTCAACCTGTACAGCCTGTACTCTTCTTGCAAGTTAAAGATCAATGAAGGGCTCTTGCTTGGTGGGACAAATAATGACAGAGCAGGAATTGTGCACAAGAAGGGACTCTGATTCCTGGGTTGATTACCAAAGACAGTTTCTACAAGCAGAAGTTAACACATATAAGATTCTTGGGACACATTGGCATGTGCTGGTAATGGCCATTTGAGGAATAAGAGTATCACTGAGTAGAAGAAAAGGGACCTCGGAGAGTATTTGCCTCAACTTCGTTTATGAAGTACAAATGAATGATGCAGGCAACTCGGATTAGGTGAAATTGATATTGAGCACACAAAAACAAATAAATTTACCCCATTTTTAGAAGTATATCCCTTTTTTTGTTTGTATGTTTGTTGTGGGACTTGAACTCTGGGCCTGGGTATTGTCCCTTAGCTCTTCAGCTCAAGGCTACCGCCCTATCCCTTGAGCTCCAGCGCCACTACTGGTTTTCTGGTGGTTAATTGGAGATGAGACTTTCTTGCCTGGACTGGCTTTGAACCATGAACCTCAGATCTCAGCCTCTTGAGTACCTAGGATTACAGGCCACCGTTCCACCGAGCCACTGTGCCCGGCAGAAGAATATCTCTTTTCTACTTGAGACAGGCTGCATGCTCTGTTGTTGGTCTGCTGTGATAGTGTATTAGTTTTCTTTTTCAACATAACTAATGTGGCATCTTAAAACAATGCAAAGTATTATTATCTCATATATATTGGGAATCCAGTTAGCTAGTTCTCAACTCATCAATTCCCAAGACTCAAATCAAGATGTTATCTAGGGTGTATACCTTGTGAAGCTCCAAAACCTCTTTCAAGTTTGTATTTTCTAAGTGGGATTTAAGTCATGTGTGGTTTGCAGAGTGTGATCTCTACGACCTTCTTGGCTGGCAGCTGGTAGCTTCTGTCAGTTCTTAGAAGGCACTCAGAGTTCCTTGTCACACTGTACCTTCCATCTTACATGAGCCAAGAAGAATTTCCCCACCATTTAACCCCTCTTAGGTACTCATGTGCTTTGGTGGTGGAGTGGTGAATCCCCTTGCCTTCTAAATCCTGTTTGAGCTTTCAATACATACAGCTTCAGGAAAGGCCAAGTCCTCTTTAAAGGATTGAGTGAGGTTGACCCAGTGTCCTTTTTGATTGGCTCAACTGAGGACATGCTGGTGACACCTATGAACTCCCATGTGCTACATGACACAACATACCCATAGAAGCTATGCTCATTATATTTATACTCAATGAGACAAGCTAATCTTGGGCAAAACTTATCAAGGGAAAAAGTCACCTGTGGGATGTTATATTGACTTCCTCCACAGTAGTTGGGAAATTTATCCATAAGGAAGAACTTTTATTTAGTAATCCACACCAGCTACTGCTGGGAAGGCAACCACCATGACTGTTCTCTTGGGAATTACTGCCAATGTCTTGCAAATAGTTTTGGATTGTGATACATAGAATTCCTTCCAAATAGTCTATCATTCTGGACAATTATCTTAAAATACAGGTTCAGAAATTAAATATAACTTCCCAGAGAGTCCTTAAAAATAGAGATTATAGCCAAACTATATTTATTTCTTCAATCCTGTCCAACATAGTTCTATTAAAACATTCCAGGATGAGATTTTTGTATAGCTATATCAGCCTGAGATCCAGCCATGATGAAATGAAGCACCTCAACTGCTTCTTCATACATGATTAGCAAGAGCGTATTACCAATGCTCTCACCTTATACGTTTGTCATAATTTAAAAGGAAAACTCAATAGCGAGGCCTGTTATAATTCATCCTGCCAACTTCTCTCCAGCAATATACATTAGAGAAATTTTTACTGTTGATTGTGTTGCTTATATCATTATCTCATCCTCACAGCAAGGTGTCAGCAAGCTGTGGGCTTGCTATTTTAATATTTCACATTTCAATAATGATCCTAGGAGTGCTTGTGGGAGAGTAACACTGGTCTGAAGGCCCTTTAATGGAAAATAAGGAATGCACAAGCTGGTGTGAAATAATCTAGATACTCCAGTTTCCTGATCTTTCCTACCAACTCTTTACATGCTATTTGTCTTTGTAATGGAGTGTTTAAGCAACTATCATTCTCCAAGTTTTAATCGGAGAAAGGGGACACATGCTTAATATCAATTTCACCTGATCTAAGCTGCCTACGTGTCATAATAGAAATGTAAATGAACCAGTTATATTTCACAGAAATTTCCATAATTTGAACATGACCCTTGTGAGTCAGGAGGGCAAGTAGTATTGATTTTTAAGCAGCCAGCAAGGTCCAGAAACACTCCCACAAGTATGTAGCTAACATACGTTTTAGTCCCAACTAAATTCCAGGTGTGCTGTAGGATGGATCCTCCACGAGAAGAAAGAAAATTGCCATGTGAAATGCTCTCTTATATGTTCTTTATCTCTTCCCACGTCAAGCAGCTATTATTCTCCCTTCTGGAGAGTTCTCATTAGGTTTTAGATACCCAGGCAGTGATGTCTGCACAGAAGAGAGCAGAAGGTGGGCTGTAAAGCCCAGATGAGTAGAGTGTCACTTGTGACTCAGAAGGGGGCAGGATCAAGACCATCCTGAGGAATTATACATGGCCAGAGAACCCTGAAACAGAGGCTAAGGGGTTCATGGGTTCCCTTCAGACTGCCTGAGAAAAGACAGAATGATTAGCCCTCACAGGAGGGTAACAATAATGCAATGAAGACACCTTTCTCACTGACTCATTGAGAACTTCCTGACTTTTTCTGTAGACATGGGTCATTGCATGGAGAACAATTAGGAAAGAATCTGCGCATATATATTCCCCCCCCCCCTCTCTCTCTCTCTCTCTCTCTCTCTCTCTCTCTCTCTCTCTCTCTCTCTCTCTCTCTCTCTCTCTCTCTCCCCCTCCCTCCCTCCCTCCTTCCCTCCCTCCCTCCCCCTCTCTCTCTCTTTTTTCTCTCTCTGTTCCTGTCTTTTTCTATCTGTCTCTGTGCCTCTGCCTCTCTGCCTGTCTCTGCCTCTGTCTCTGTCTCTTTGTCTTTCTCTGTCTTTCTCTCTGTCTCTGTATGTCTGTCTGTCTCTCTCTCTCTGCCTCTCTCTGTCTCTGTCTCTCTCTCTCTGTGTCTCTGTCTCTGTGTCTCTGTCTCTGTCTCTGTCTCTGTCTCTGTCTCTGTCTCTGTCTCTCTCTCTCTCTCTCTCTCTCTCTCTCTCTCTCTCTCTCTCTCTCTCTCTTGCTCTCTCTCTCTTGTTCTCTCTCTCAACCATAGACCCCAAAATGTGGGAAAAGGAGCATACGTAATGCTGCCTCTCAGATTTATGTTCCAAACCCTAAGAAGCCCTGCTAGGAGCTGCCCACCATTTACTTCTAGTACGTGGTATCTCTTCTAGTATTTCTTTAAGTGATATAGAAGAAAAAGAGAAGACTTTCATTTAATAACTCTTCACAATATCACTCTAGAAAAGATGTTTGGGGAGCAGCTTTCTATCTTATTTAACCCCAACCACAATTTCAATCAGTAGGAAGTCATATCTCCATTTTACAAATGATTTAGCTTTGATAACTTGGCCTAATAGAGCCAACATTCCAATAGAGGTCACCAGGAAGCCAAACTCTATTCCAGTGGGTGCTGAATTGCATAAAGGCCGTGAGGTTGTTGGCTTATCAAGGATCTCTGCATGAAGGATTCTGTGGACTGTCGATAAAGGTGCGCATTCTGAGGGGCCTTCAGGGGGAAAAAAGCAAAATAAGAAAATTGCACATGGAAAGGTCAAGGGAAGCTCTTGGGCACGATAAAATTTTAGGAAAAAGAAACCGAAGGAAAAGGAATCTATTTAGAGCTGTGGAATAGTGAGGAAGGTGGGGAGTGGACAGAAGCAGACTGAGGGAGTGAGGATGTCTCTCCTCCCCTGAGGCTGTCGTGCAGGTGAAATGAGATACTTACTGCCTGTCACACACCCAGCACCTACCCAGCATAGCAAGTGGTAACTTTTCTACAAGTCAGAGGAGTTAGGCCCCGAGAACTAGAGACAGGAATGAGACAGGGTTTGACTTTTGAAACTAATGTGATGATTTATATCCATGCTGAGCTCAGCAAAATAATCTATGACAGCTTGAATAATTCACTGGCCGTTTCCCCTTCGCTTAGGTTCTTTCTAGGTGTTTCATTGAAAGAATGTATCATATGCTCCAACAGTTGTCTGGTTTTCACCTCAAATCCTCTCATATAATGACAATGGATGGTTCTCTGGGAATGATGAGCATAAGTACAAGGCAGAGTAGGCCATGATGAACTCTCAGGAAAGAGCAAGGGCAGAAGGATTGTGTCAACAATTAATAGACCCCCCTGAAGATGACACTCAGCCAAACCATTAATCTACTGAATCTTTTTTTTTTGGTTCGGATTCGTTTCCAAATTGTTATTATCAAGCTATTTCACATAAAACTTCACACTTTCTGACTTTCCTTGTGAAACGCTATATAGCCAACAACACCAGACTGTTGATTGTCTTGACCGCAATGGTCTGGCACTAAGTCACAGCTTCTTTTTTAGTGTATGCACTCAGGTTCTCACCAGACCCATCTGAACCACCAGATTACCTGTGGCCTGGAGTCAGATTAAACTCTCTGCTCTCTCTGAGAGTGAGATTTGTGCAAAACAATTCCTCCTCGAGCCTCCTCTCCCTGAGTGTTGTGCCAGTGTGAGGCCAGCACTGCATGATTCTGAATGGGAGTTTCTCTTGCTCTAGAAGTGTTTGATCACACACAAAAAGAAGAAAAAAGAAACTCTGGCACCTAGAACCATTATTTAATAATTCTCTGGTACACATATCTGCTCTGCGGCTGGGAGAATTAAAAATCCTGGTCTATCAATTCTGCAAACAATACCTAATGAGAAAGAATAAAGACCCACATAAGGTTTCCCTGAACACTCATCTATTTGTTCATAAGTTTTCAGACCCAGGACAGAGTCGTTCAGCAGTGAATACAGGTGAGTGCATTTTAACTTTTCAGATCCCTTTAGTGTGAAGATGTTAAAGCATGGTAGCATCCTCAAGCCTCACAGGGTACAATAACATACAAATAAAGGCTACATTTGCAATTCTGAATTTTCTTAGCATCCACATTAAAGGAGGAAAAAGAAGCAGGAGGAATTAATGTTCCTAATCTATTCTGTTCAACTCACTGTATATAAAATATTGTCATGTGTGTGTGCAATTAATGCAAATATTATTTATGGGCCTCTTTGTTACATTCTTCAAAGTCTGGCATGTATATAGCATCTTTCAGTTTGGATCTGTTTCTTTTTAAGTACTCCAAAACCACAGATGGCCCATGGCTCTCTCGTTGAATGGCCAAGCTATAGACAGAACTGCTTATTTTAATTAGATTAACAAATAAGAACAGGTGGAAAGAAAGCAGTTATGGATTTCCCACAGTTTATGAGGAACTTGGAGGCCATACAGGAAAGTAACACCTTCCTGAAATACAAAACTCATCCCCTGGGTTCTTTTCTGCTTCTGTTCTGCCACTTCAACCCCCACACCTTTCCCTTTCTCTCTACTTTTCTTGTTGCCTAACTAGGGTCACTGTTATGGTGTGGACCAGTTATAATGTACAGAGCCAAGAAATGGGCTGGATTCCCAGGCTGTCTGCTGCAGGCTAATGACCTTGGCACATTACTTAACCTACCTCCCCAGTCTCTGATTTCTTTTCTATGAAGTAGGATTATTTCCTTCTTTGTTCTGAAAATTCAATAACATTATAAATATAAACTCCCAAGCAGCAAGTAGATACTATAGAGGAGTTATCATGCTTTAAATGATCAGTTTTCAAGACTTGTACATATTTGATAGAAGAGATACTAGGGAAAAAGAATTCTAAAAGTGAGATTTTTAAAAATATGTGCTTTATAAAAACCTAAGCTGTACATAATTTCTTCTTCAACACTTGGTGCTGAAAACTCCCTTGAGTTTAGGGGAAAAAAGCATCTATTCAGCCCAAGGTAATTCGAGCCCAGGTCAGGCAAACATAGAAAACAGGAGAAAGAGAAAGAAAATTGTAGTTTTTACCAGTTTTTCCAATTCCTTGTGACACAAATGAGAAGGGGGAGATTGTTACCATGCAGGGATATATCCTGGCCACACTGCAATCTAGGGTAGGTTCACATGATTCATCACATGTGCAGATGGCAAGACCTCTACCATCCCGAGGCAAATTTCACCCAGTCCTCATAAACCTCTTACCTTCAAATTGTGCCTTTCAGCTTTCATGGATCTCTGTCAGATCTGCATCCTTTCCATTTTCAAACCAGCACTGCTAGTGTTGTAATGTATCTTTAATGTAGTTGAAAACAATTCCTGACCACAGTCTTGGGCACTTTTTTGGCGGGGGGCGGGAGGGGAACTATAAAAAAGAAAGGAGAACTCACCAATTCATTCTCCTCTCCTTGGTTGAGTAAAGCCCGATGGTCCTTACTGGTCTTCTCCATCTAAAGCAGACAGATTAGGATCCTTTGGAGAAATGTCAAAACCACCTGGACTTCTGAGAACTCCGTCTGTACTTGTCACTGCAGTTCTCAGGTGCTTATAAAATCTGTTGGCACATACCTTGCCTATTAGACCAACAAAGAAGAGAGAGAGAGAGAAATTCTTTTCCTCAACCACAGGATTGGTCTGCTAATCTATCTGTTTGATGTCTGGGTGTTGGTTTTTTTTTTCTTCCTACTGTTTATTTACTGAGCTAGATGTGAGTTAAAAATGATGAGGGGGAAAAAGTTATTGAACTGGAAAGATAAATAATTTCACAGGCTCTCTATAAAAATCTGAGGCAATGAATGGGAATATCCATTTTGCTAAAATTCAAAGCCAGAAGCCTTTACCAAGTGGAATTTACAGATGAGAATATTAAAGGCAACAAGCAGAATTGAAACGAAGAGTTTGGATCATGATGAGAAAATGTAGTCACCTTTGGAAAGAGATAATCCTCAGTTCTAATTCCTGCTTTCTACTAATGACCCTAGAAAAACCATTTAGAAAACTGAAATTCATGTTTCCAGTGTGTGAAATGTCGATGATAATTATAGGATTGATAGTAAGACTTCAGATGATATTTGTAAAAGGCCAAGTGTCATACCTGCTACACTCAGTAAGAGGTAAGAGGTCATCATCATAATCATAATCATAACATTTAATCAAGAAGAGAGATGCTTTTTAAAAGTAAGCTATAATAATTTTAATTTTTTCATTTTTGATTTTCCATTTATGCAAAGTTTTCAAATAACAAATATATGGTGGGTGGTGAGAGGAGGCTCAAGAAAGACAAAGTCTTAAGGATTATATCTACTCATTTTGATATTATCATTAAAATAGGAAAACTGATCCATACAGGGGTCAATGTGCTCATGATAAAACCTTTGTTATTTCATTTTGTTATATCGATCTATTCTTAGGAAAAATTTCCTAACAATGAAAACTAGTAGAGGTTCATAGTTTCTATTAACTGAGATAATTCTCAGTTTCTTTGAATAGCACAAATATATACCTTGACCTTCGGGACAAGTCAAGTGTACTGTGGCCTGGTGAAAAATGTAGCTAATGAGAATAACAAAGAATTGGGAATTGCATGCCACGGGCTACTGGAGTACTAACAGTGAAGGGAAAATGGCATTTCAAATGTTGTAATCCAATCCAAGGTTAGCTCAAATGTGCAGAGGAGACTTCTGTTGTAATAAAACACAATGGAATTCATGAGTAGCAATGATTATACACGTTTTACCTGTCAGCTATCACTCATATTTCTTTCTCAATGAGCCCCCAGTTAGTCTGGACAGAATGGTTTCAAGTCCATGTTCTAATAATGAGTTGTGATTTGTCTAAAAGTGGAAAAAGAACCTGTACTGATCAAATAAATATGTGGTCAAAGCAGCTGGGGGACAGGGATTTGTGGGAAAGGTTATCCTCATGCTGAAAAGAGGACATTCTTTCCTTTCATTTGCAAGTGTGTGAAGCTGCAAAGCTTGGCCCATGGGGTTATGTGGGTTAGGAGGACAGAAAGAATCCTCCTTCCTAGTCTCCCGTGCTCATTACAGATGACCAGTGGGTATTGTTTCGCCTTTCTTTTTTGGCCCGAACAAGTTTCACCATCTTCACTTCCCAGGACATAAAGATAAAAACAACACCGAGGTGTTTTCTTGACATTTCAAGCCTCTGTAATTCTTCCACTGACTACTACAGTTTTCCAATGCATTACCATGGTGGAAATGTGACTCCACGTTGGTGATGGTGAAAAGGCATTGGTCGAGTATCGGACTGTGGAGACAGTCCACTATGCAGTGTTCAGGAGACCTTGATTGCTTCCATCTGTGGCTCTAACATCTTCAACATGTGGTTGCCTAGGCTACTATGACTTGATGAAAGGCTGAATGCATGCAGAGTTGGAAAATAGACAAGAGGCCATACATACCAGCAAACAAGAGACCTGAGAGATAACCTTTCTGAGTACCAAGAAGAAGAGAAGAACTGGTAGGTAACCCTAGCTGTCTCTGCCACACAGATCCCTGAACAACTTCAAAAAGCAGCAACAATAGACCAGCCTAGATCTCTACGGGTTCTGAAACAATGAAACTGTAAAAATCATGCAGAGTTGACTATTAGGAGAGATAGAGCAAGGAAGGCTTTCATCATGCAAATGTGAGGAAGGATTGTGGAAACAGTAAGAGAGTCCATCCTTGGCAACATGCTTTGGGACAGCTAGGTTACATGACTGAGTGACATTGTGAACTCTTTTCAACAACCAAAAAGGTGAGGACAATAGCTGACTTGGGGCACAGGGCAGACCCTATACCTGAATAATGAACTAAGGCACCACCGATCTGTCCATAAGTAGAGCCAACCCTTCTTGTTTCTTCCATCCAACCATAATTGGACCCCAAACATCCTATTCTTTCTCCAGAGTTGAAATAGGGCAGCTCCCTTTAATAAACAAAAACATGGTCATCAAAGGTAGAAAGTGGGATTGTGACCTTTCTCACTTCAATTTCAATATTAAATAAAGGTCAGTACAGTTGGATTTTAGTGAAATACATTAAACCTCAGATGAATAGAAATGCAACCACACTTTATCTGGGGATTAGAAGTAAGGAAATGAAAGTGCATAAGGACATCCTTCCATATGGTTCCTGGACTTCTTGTCCTGATTGTAAGGGTTCTTAACAGTTTTTAATCTTTAATAGTTGTACAAAAATTGTTTCAATGCCAAGATATTTAACTTTGTGATTGTTGTTCTTAATGTACTATGCTATTTCTTTTCTCTATTTTTCCCTTATGATTGATCTCGTGTGGTTACTGTATCTGAATTTGTTACCTGGTATATTGTACATTTATTTGTTTATTTGAAATAGAGAAGGGAAGGAGCAAAAACAAGATGATTGGGAGAGGGTAGGAGAAGGGAAATGGGAATAAACACATGAGAAGGGGTATCAATGTGTGAGAAGTAGTGCACCCACTATCTGATAAATGTAACTGTAGCTCCTCTATACATTACCCAGACAATAAAATTTAAAAAAATGTTTAAATACAACATGTCAATTTATGAATACAATGCATCTTGATCAATGTCAGTCACTCTTCCCATCATTTTTCTCCCCTATGTATTCCAACTCCACCCATCAGCTCAAGTTTCCTAGTTCCCTTTTCACAGATGTTTACTGAATATTATGAGTGTATTCACCCATAATTCCTCTCTCCATGCATCTGACCTCCTCGCTTTAAAGCCCATTTCCCATAGACAAGTTTTAGCTTCTTAGTATTCATTTTGTTAAGCTTAATCAAAGGGATTGCACCTTGGGAATCTAAACCTGTATGCACCTCTATATAGTCAATTTGATCACATATTTATGTACATAGCTCTGCATGAATTTTCATATGTGTTTCTATTTTATTTCTAACTTCCACATATGGGGAAAAAATATGTGCCCCTTTATCTCTCTGAGCCTGACTTGCTTCCTTATTTTTTCCTAGGTCCATCCATTTTCCTGCCCTTTTTGAGCTCCTTATGTAATCTGTAATCAGATTACAAAGACATTCTCCAATTTTGTAGGCATTTTAGCTTAGAAACTAGCTTTTTAGTAGAAATCTCAATGCTTTTGTGAATGGGGTGGACGAATAGCTAGGATTACAGGCATAAGCCACTGGTGCTTGGTGAAAAAAATTAAATAAAATGAAAATCCATGTGCTAGTGGCTCATATCTATAATAGTAGCTACTCAAGAGGTTGAGATCTGATGATCACTGTTTCAAGCCAGCACAGGTAGGCAAGTTTGTGTGACTAATTAACCACCCAAAGTCAGAAGCAGAGCTGTGGTTCAAATGGTGAAGCATGAGCCTTGACTGAAAAAGCAAAAGGGTAGTGCCTAGGCCATGAGTTCAAGCCCCAGTATGGGCACTAGATAAACAAGCAGGCAAACAAACAAATAAACAAAACTCACTATACATAAAGAAGTCACTTATACCTTTTATAATTACACTAAGGTATTTTTATGAAAAGAGGAAGTGCATGTATTGTAATGAATATTAACATTTTAATAAACAATAAGTGAATCATAATAAAAGCAAAACACACCTGCAAAAGGTAAAATATACTTAGTTTAAAAAAAACAAAAATATTTAAACTAGTGAATTTTTGTTTTGAAGACGGTCTTCAGATTCAGTATATGTTTTAAGTATAAAATAAAATTGAACCGGATAAAGTGGCTCACAGATGTAATTTTAGCTACTCAGGAGGCTGAGATCGGAAGATCACGGTTCAAAGCCAGCCCGGGCACTGAGACTCTTATCTCCAATTAACCACTAGAAAACTGGAGGTGAGGTGGGAGCCTTGAGCTAAAGAGCTCAGGGACAGCTCCTAGGCCCAGAGTTCAAGCCCCATGTCAAAAAAAAAAAAAAAACTAATAATAATAAAATAAAGTCGAGTCCTGCCATATAGAAATATTTCAATTCACAACATGCACTCTCTTTCACTTCACTTGAAGAATATTCTTGAAAAGAATTAGGCAACTAAATGAAGAGGCAACTAAATTGGATCCAGAGGATAGAAGTCTGGACTATTTGATTGGCAAAGGCAATCGTTGGTGGTGTAATAGCAACTCACGGGTCTTTCCCATGCAATTCTGCCCATGCAAGAGAAATGGTCAGACACAAAATACTGTTCAAGGCCTAATGGGAACTCATGATAAATGAGGCACGTATCCTATCCTTGACTAAGTCTCCTGGAGATTTCGTCTTGAACCTGTCTCTTTTTCAAAAAAATGTATGATTTTTTTAAAAATCTTCAAGTAGTTGTAAAAAGGAGTTTTGGGTTAACAAGTCAGTTTATGAGTCTAAACCATCAATATGCATAATATATACATAATAATTGTACATAGTTTTAGAGTAGTATGACATTTTGATACATATAATGATCAGATTAGGGTGAGTGGGGTGTCTTTTTCACATATTTATATCTTCTTTGCTCTGAGAGCATTCAACATTCTTTATTTTGTTTTTGAAACACACAATTAATCCTTAAATAACCACAGTTATGCTATGGTACTTCAGAACATGAGAAGTTATCCCAATACTCAATTGCAGTTTTGTACCTATTAATCACCTCTCTTCCCTCCTCCAAATCTACATCCTTCCCAGGCTCATATGACCACTATTCTACCTCTATTGCACTAACTTTTTAGCTTTTACATATAAGTGAGATGATAGCACCTTATCTTTCTGTGGCTGACTCCTTTTGTTTAATATAGCACCTACCAATTCCATCCCTATCATTGTAAATAATAAAGTTAATTTTTCGTACTCCAGCCCCTTTAATAGGCCCTTAGGTTGGTTCCCCATCTTGGCTATTGTGAGTAGTGTCTCAACAAACATGCAAACGTAGATGGCTCTTTGACATATTAATTTCAGTTCCTTTAGGATAGCAAGGTCCTATGGTAGTTATTTCTGAATCTAAGGCTGATACATTCTCAACTTTTCCTCCATCTGCTCCTGACCTATATCACAAAAAAAATTTGACAAGCTCATCTCTCACTGCCCAACCCAGGTTTGGCTTGTCATTTATGCACCATTAATATTGTTTTAATAAGTACGGTTCTTCATTTACATAGATCCATTGAGATGTCTTTCTTCTTTGGAAATTAGATGGTTCAAAGTTTGTGGGCAACAATGGATGTTGTCTGAAAGTGACTGAAATATCTTCAAGAAGCCCAGGGGATGCTGACTAAGGCAGGAAAAGCTAAAGAAAAGCCATATTCCATCTTCCACCTTCATGGCTGACTCCAGATCAATGAGGGCAAGGCTTTCCCTCTTCTGCTAGTGGATTTTCTCTGGGGATCTCATTTCTGCTCCTATTCTAAGGCATGGATACCCTTAGTGTTCCCCCCATAGGGGCAGAGACGCAAGCTTAGGTAGCTAATCTAGCTCCTCTATGGGCCTCAAGGGAATCAAGTACCAGAACTTGGATTAATTCCCATGTTCCACTTGGTTTTTATTGTAAAATGAAGTTTTGTGTGTTGCAGATGCTGCTAATTCATTGCAGATCATTGGAGCACTTACTTTTTTTATTTAATTGCTTCTGTTTTGAATTGTAAAGACACTGCCTTTTAAGCCATCAAATACATATTAATTGATTTACTTTCTCATGGTGTCAACTCTATTTCCCACGCTCTTTGTATACACCAGGCTTGGTTGCCTTCACATTCTGCCAGTCCAGCTTCACTGCAGAAATCATTCTCATATTATTTGATATGGAAGTCCATAATGACTCCATACATTCAAGGGGAACATTCATTCATCTTCAAATCCAAGCACTCAGCACAGGGAAAGACTGATATGGTAGAACCTCAATGCACATAGTGTGAATGAATAAATCACTTTTTTTCCTGCCTAGAGAATCTGCTTATGCTGTGGGTTGATCAATGGCAGAGTGGGAAATGATTATGGGATGTACTGTCTGTGGTCTGTGCAGGTCCCTTCAGAGACCACAGGGCACAGATGCTATTTGTTTATCTGGTGACCCATCTCTGCAGCTCTCATCAGACAATGGCTCTTTAGCCCTTTATTTTGGGCCCATTTGTCTGTCCTAGCAAGAACCAAAAGTTCTCTGAGTTTGTTCTCTACCCTCAGACTGCCCACAGATCCTGAGCTAATGACCAACAAAGACAAATCTGAAACTCCACTCCTTTGTAAGAGTTGGAAAAAACCTGAATTCCCAATTTGCCTTCCAAAGCTTTTTTGTACCATTAGGTTGAGGTTAAAATGTTTCCCTAAATCACATTCTTAGTCACATTGTCTCCTGTCCCTCTCACCTGTTTCTCCATCAGTACTTTTCCAAATCCAGTATTAGGAGCTCAGCATTCCTAGTATGTACATATCCTCAGCCAGAGTAGCATCACCAACCAACTCTCCCAGGAGAGAAAAAGTACCTACCACATAGGTAGTTTCCATCTCTCTCCTCTCTTCCCTGCCTCTCAGTCTTCTCATTCCAAAGTTTCTTCTCTCTCTAATTTGTAATTGTCTGTGCAATCCCACTGAGTTTGTTCTTTTTGTCTCAGATATTTAGAATGGTACAGGGAGAATTCAATAGCTTGTTTGACACTGTTGGAAAGGTATTGAGTATTGCCAGGGACTTTAAGATTGCCATCAGCTTATGTCACATGTATTAGTTAAGAAAGAACAGAATGTCTGTCTAATACACTATTGTGGAAAGCTTTCCACGTGAGTGGCCATAAGAACAAATATACCCCAATCCCTGATGGTGTGGCTTGTCTGAGAGAACAGTGAGTGCCACTGAAACTGAACAGCTCCTCAGGTAAGTTCTCAGCCTCAGTCAACCAGCCATCAGATCAACACTTTGGTGAGCTCTGAACTCATCCCTGTTTCCTCACTCCTACTGAAAATGCCACACCTAGTAGGACCAGGAAAGGGGGTGAACAGAAGAGAAATGCCACTTCTGATATTAGTGTTGTCACTATGGAAAGAATAGGGCTTTCATACAACTTGCCATCTCTAAAAACATTCCCAAGAAAAAGAAGCTGTGATGAGATAGGTGAGTGGAAAGAGGGGAAGGGACATCCACATTCTAGGATATGCTGGATCTCAGATTTGCTTCATGAAGAACACACAACAATACATTGATGTCCAAACGCAAATCAGTTTCTTCCTCATTAGATAATATAATCTAGTGAAGGAGATGAAGATTCCCTCAAGATATTCAAATCTGTGTCTGATCCAGCAAAGTATATTCTTTTTCCTTCCTTCTCTGAAGCATGGTCTAATGTGAATGCATTAAAAAAAAACAGGAGTTTTCCCTTTTTAAGTTTTTTTTCCAGATAGCTTGAAGAAGACAAGGTATTAGACTTCGTCCTGTGTTTCTACCACTGGCTTATGGTAATGTTTTCCACTGACCGGGAAATCAGAAGCTGCTTTTTGGTTTTGGTCAGGGATACCAAGGCAAAGGGCAGGGATAAATGTTCTCCCCTCACAGGAGAGAAGTCTGTCGGCAGAATGCCTCACTCAGGGCCACTTTATAGTACAGAGAATGCCTGGAAACAGCACCATTTCCAAAGAAATATAACTGACCCCACCCAAGCTCCATCCATTCAGGATAATTTGACAGGAGCAATTGCATACAAGTTTCCATGGGGAACAGTGCACATTTAAGAGAAAACAACTTATTCTTTTAGTGATATGTTTCCTAAACTTGATTGATTTGGATTGCCTGAAGAGCTTGATAAAGATACAGTTCTCCGGGACTGAGCTCAGGGATTCTGATTGAATGTCTGTCTGAGTTTGGGCTCATGGGTTTATTTCTAATAGGGTCCTTGGGGATTTTCATGCTGGGTCAAGTTTGAGAACCATGTTCCACACAGGAACTTAGGAATTGCTGTGAACTATTCCCTAGAGAGAATGAGCTACCCAAGATATGGGAGCAAAGAGAGTCACTAAACAGTACCTATAAGTACAGCAAAATCTGGAACGCTTTGTACAGGTCTCAGCAGCTTATTGGCTGTCTCATAGGCTTTGAAAGTCTGCAGCAAGGGTCGGTGGAAGAAATGGATGATGGGAAGAGAAGGGTTGCAAAATAAAGTATAGGAAAAATTGTTTAATTCTATAAACAAAAGCTGGAGGTAAGCTATTTTTTAAAAATGAATAAGTAAAGTTAAATAAATGTAGCCTGACCCCAGTAGCTCATGTTTGTAATCCTGGCTTCTTAGGAGAGCTGAAAATTGAGGTTTAAATCCATCCCAGGCAAACAAATCTGAGAGAGGGTTAACTCCAATTAACCAGCAAAATAGTACTGAAGTGGAGGTATGTCTCAAGTGGAAGAGCCACGAAAGCAAAACAGCTGTGGAAAAGTGAGAGGGCCCTGAGTTCAAATCCCAGCACTGACAAAAAGAAAATCTAATATTTTAATTTTATATACTACACTGTCATTCATATGAGTAAATTGAGTAGCTAGTAAAACATTCTTACTAAACAAGAAATGAATGCATTCAATCCTGGAACTGCGTAGTGCATTCAATTTATTCATTTGTTACTTGTGCATTCTTTTATTTGCTCTTTTTTTGACTTGTATCTCAGATTAAATAGGCATACTATGTGCAAGACTCAAGAAACCTCTTTATGCTGGGTGTCAGTGGCTCTTACCTATCATCCTAACTACTCAGGAGGCTGAGATCTGAGGACTGCAGTTCAAAGACACCTCAAGCAGGGAAATACACAAATCTATATCTAACTAGCAAAAGACTGGATATGGAGCTGTGGTTTAAATGGTAAAGTGCTGTCTATGAGCAAAGAAAGCTCTGGAATAGTGCTTAGGCCTAGAATTCAAGGCCCCAGGACTGGTAAACACACACACACACACACACACACACACACACACACACACACACACAATCTCATAAACTTGGAGAGATAAAACAAAATAAGTTGTAAGCCACATTTATTCTAATGAGCTTAATAAATGATGATTGTATGCCAATACTATGGAAACATGTAGAGACAGTACCTAACTTGCTGAAAATTACAACTGAGAAGACCGAATTAAAAACCAGATCAGGTGAACCTTACTTTTCTATGATTTTTTGGTAGTAGAGTCAGAACTCAGGGTCTCATGCTTGCTAGGTAGGCTTTCTACTACTTGAGTCATGTTCCGAGCCCCTTTTGCTGTAGTTGGTTTCAGAAAGCATCTCCCGTGTTTTGGTTAGGGATAGCCATAGACCTACGTACATCCTTCAACTTATACCGCAACTTACATACCTATACACTAATATGCCTGGCCAGAAATTTGTATTTATGTCTATCGTATGCCACTGCTGAAGACATGATTGAGATGAGCCCAGATGTTATATCCAACATTGGGTTGCAATGAAAAATCACCAAGGCAGCTAGCAAGGCTAGCTGAGGCCTGTTCGGACGTTGCACAGGTATCAGTCCAAACTCCGTCTCCAGAACACCACTGTGAACCTCCCTGGCTACCATACCAAAGTGGAATGTGGGGAAGTTACAATGATCTAGGCTTTCCCAAGTATGACTCTTAGCCCTTGGACCAAATTGGATTTCAGGATCCATCATGGGAGAGTCTAAGTATGCCAAATTATCCTGAGATCAAACCAGTTTCTGATTAGTCACGTACTGCGGGTGAACTCTGCAGGTTATTTCAGCCTCTGACAAATTCTCAGGGCTAGCTTTGGTCTGGGCCAAGAGAAATCTGGCTCAACTTACAGGAAAGGATGTTGAGCCAGCTGTGGTATCGCCTCCTCTTGGACTCTGTTCAGTTTCTGGGTAGACCAGGAACAGAGTGGCCTTGAAGTTCAGCAATGCTTTCTCAGAGGATTCTCTTGCCAAGTGTCCTTCTGTGGACTTTCTAATTGTCATTCACCTTGTGATAAGGTTCCTTTTTCATTCATTACAGCCTGCATTCCCTTGGCCATATAAACCTGGGACAGTAGCCAAATAGAAGACCAGAAAACTCCTGTGATCCCTCATAAGTCATTGAGAAGGTCACCGAAGTCTACCACACAGCATGCAGCACGCTATGCTTTCTTCTTTCCCAACCTGAATGAGCACTATGAACTGTGAGTCACCTCCTTTCAAAGTGATTTCCTCATCATCTATGCTGAGGCTTCTACAAGTCTTGCTTGCCCCTGAGAGGGGCTGGTGGCCAAGGCCACCCGATGTGATATGCATGGTCTTGGGGTCATCCTTGGCCATTCCCTATCTCCCTTAGCCATTTCTTTTCTTTTTTAGCCACTTGAGTACATATCTAGATTTGTTTATGACACTTTCATGTCACTGTGTGATATCATCAGCCACTTGCATCATGCATTCTCCACCTGAATTCCCACATTCACGCCAGGTCACAGGCCATAGGTACCTTCTCTCTACCACAGAGTGGAATGTCTGTCTGTCTGTCTGTCTGTCTGCCTGTCTGTCTGCTTGTACTTCTCATAAGATTAGCTGTTAAGACTTTATTTTATTTGTTATTAAAATATAAAATAAAATATATTATTAAGTAGTTGTACAAAGTGGTTACAATATAAAAAAATCAGGTTATAAATACAAGGCAAGAATTTATTTTAATGTTTTATCCTCTCTCTCCATAATATATATACATTATATATATATATATCACCTTTCTTCTCTCCTTCTCTCTCTTCCTCCCCATATTTTTGTTCTCCTTGGACCCTTGCAAAAATATTCCTAAAAGTGGAGTGAAACCAAGGCAAAAACATTAAGAATTCCATGCACCCATATACTGTTGTACTCCAAACTTGCCATTCTTAAATAATTGTTTTGCCTCAGTACTCTCTTTCCTTAGGTTCAATCTTCTCCTGTGAGAGACCACAGGTTGTCATCTAAATGAGAAATGCATCTTACACATGTTAAGAAAATTCTTGTGTCATATATCTACCTCTGCTAATTCCGTGCCATGCTCCTCACTAGATAAATGGGCAGCCAAACTTAAGAACAACATTATAATCACTATACTCTACTTTTGGTTGTATTTATTCATAATATTATCATTTCCATTAGACTTCGTTTTACTGGATGGAAAACAGGTGCTCACAGACAAAGGAGGACAAATAAATCAAGAAACTATCTGAGTAATTGTATTTTTTATTCTAGCATATCACTGCTGCTTGCCGAGCCTCTAACATACGCTTAAGCTAGGTGCAGAGAAGGGAGATGAAAAAACTGAGACTTGGTTTTTATCCTCAAAATAGGTACTCTCCAAAGTAGGATTGGGTGGGAGGTAGAGAAATTTATAACAGTAAGGGACCTCAAAAGAAATCTGCCAGTTGGGAATCAATGGCTTCTGCCTATAAACCTAACTACTCAAGAGGCTAAGAACAGGAAGATCATAGTTCAAGGACAACTTGAAAACATTAAGATTATGAGATCCCCCTTTTAACCAGTCTGGATACTGTCAGGTCCAGCTATGCAGGAAGTAAAAATAAGCAGATCATAGTTCAAGTTGGTTGAGCACAAACCTATTCAAAAAGCGATGTAAGCAAACAAGGCCAGGGAACTTGACTGAAGTGAAGTACCTCCTTGAAAGCACAAGGCCCTGAGTTCAAACTCGAGGACCACCAAAAAGCAAAGCAGGATACCGCACAAAAGATAGGTATGTAATATGTAACAAGTGCACAGATACATGAGTACTCATTCTTGGTTCAGCAGGCCAGGTGACATTCTAACTGAACATTGAAAACTAGATGGTATTGGGATATGTGCAAACAAAGAATTCTTGGCATTCCACTGAAGATGGAGAGTGAGTATTAATGCTGGGAATAATAATTTGCTACAGTAGAAAGTATGAAGGGGAAAGGTCTGTAAATCAGACCTGGTGCAGCCAGGGCAAAGAGTCTTGAATTCCCTAGTACACAATGCGCACTTTACATCGTGACTATGTAAACAGCAAGGCTTTCTAACCACAGATCCAAGTTGATCAGTAATATTGATGGAGACAAGAGAAGAAAATGGAGAAGAGATTCTTCAATCAAGAGGCCGAGTTAAAAGAGACCAGCTAAGAGGCTCTTGTCATCAATCAGGTGGTGACCAAGGGCTGAGAGAAGAGGAAGTTTAGCATGAGACTTTACTAAGAGAGCATCTCGAACATAGGGACTGAATGAAGTAGGCACCATTAACACTCTTGTTTGTGAACTCATGCTTGTGGTTCCTAAAGTAAATATCACTTACCCACAAAGCCTCTTAGGCACCGTGCAGAGCTGCCTCTTTGGGTGGGCAACCCACTGTGAATGGTGCCAAGACTGTATGGGACACACAGAAGATAAGATGCTGCCCCCTTTACAGCTTCCAGTTCAGCAACCTCCGTGTTTAATATGCATGTGGCCTTTATTCCAAGACAAAGACACATTGTCACATTGTCCATGGAGCTGATACATTAGAACTGAGTCAAAAAGGAAAAGACACTAAGAATAGAGAGCTCCGGGGCGTGCAGGATTCCTTTGGAGGTTTGCATTCACCTATGGGCACCGTTCATGGTTGAATGAACATTCTGTAATCTTTTTTTTACTCATGGATTACCTAATTCAATGGTAGAATATGGCTAGTAATGACAGTAATAATTACAAAGGTCTTAGAAGCCAGCAGACCTGAATTTTAGATTGAGTTCAGCCTTGTCCTATGGTTGCAATCTAGAAACAACAGTTTCTGTTCAACCACAGCAGATGGAAGGACTGCACAAGTATGACTCAGAAAGTAAATAAAGCTAATGGGATGAAGGTGTCATCAATAAAATGGTCATGGAGCAGTTCTTTGAAGAGTTGAAATATGAAGGTAAAAGATCAAACCTAGGTATGGAGTTGGTGGGAGGAGCACATGAGAGAGAGAAAGAGAGGGGGGGTGGGAGGGAGGGAGAGGGAGAGGGAGAGAGAGAGAGAGAGGAGAGAGGAGAGAGGAGAGAGGAAAGAGAATAACAAACTCTGTCTTCCTCGGAAGCTTGGAGGGAGAGAAGACCCACTTCTAAGCATCTTGTAGAAATTCCAAACCAGTTGTGCTCTTATTGTTTATTTGTTTGCTTTCTTGTTTGTGATACTGTGGTTTGAACTCAGGGCCAGCTTTCCTAGGCAAGTGCTCTACCACTTATGCTCCCACCACTTCATGCATTAGTAATTTTCAGATAGGATCTTGTACTTTCCTTGGGGCAACCTTGAACTTCAATCCTCCCACCTCTGCTTCCCATACATATGAGATAACATGTGTGAGCGGGTACGCTCAGCCTTCTTCCTGTTTGCTTGCTTTACTGTTCATTTAAATTTGAAGAAAACAAGTTGATAAGGTCATTCAGACAAGACTAATGGAAACCACAGGCAGACCGAATGTGGCATGGCACAGCATTCAACTGTGTGTGTGTGTGTGTGTGTGTGTGTGTGTGTGTGTGTGTGTGTCTACAAAATCAACATGGTTCAAAGTCAAAAGAAGATCTATATAACCCTGAAAAGCTCTACAAGGCAAGAGTTGAGCTGTGGGTTTTCTGCTTCTGGAAGCTGCAGTCATAAAGCCAAGCTTTAGCGGATCTCATGAAATAGGCTGGGAGGGAGTTAGTTTTATGACTTCTTGCCAAGCTGTGGGAGTTGACCTTTCTGGTGATTGATGATGAGGTTCAGGAGAACTTCCATGAGAAACTCAGAACTCTTTCTGGAGGAAATTATACTCATGGTGACAATTGCATTCAATAGTTGCCTTTCTGCCAGCTTGTTTTCAGTGCTGCAAACTTTCCATTTAGGGGGAAAAAATACATTAAAGAATGACACAGCAGGGAACTTGCTGATAGAGGACATGCATCTGAGTCCAGGCACTTTGCCACTTGCCATGTGTCCTTGGCCACATTGTTGGGCCTTTCAAACAGCCTGGCACTATTAAAAGCAAGAGGACAGTCTTTTTTTTTTTTCTGCTTCCCTCCAACAATTGTTATGAGGCTTAAATGAGAGGAAAGTAGTTTAAAGCTCCATATAGAAACCAGGCTCAGAAATGCCTGGAACTTTCTAGGAATGCCATCTAGAGTCACAGTTACTGGCATAAGCCATTCCATTTTGTTAGCCCAAGTGAAAAACTTTATTTAGGAGAGAGGCTAAGACATTTTCTAACAATGGTATCATATATTTTACTTGCTTTTTGTATAGAATAATTTGTCATCCCATAAACTAAACACAAATCAGAGTGATCCCTCTCCCCCATCACCCAGACAAGTGTGGACAGGCACACTTCTGTGAGCACACAAGGACACTGATCCTCAGACCTCTACTTATATAGAGAGAAGAGACAGTCAATGTGATTCTCTGCAAGTAGGAGCTGCACACTCTGAGATGGAAGTATGTGGACTCAAATGATTCACCTCATGTACTTCCATCCTTTTCTCTTCAAATCCTGGTCAGTTCATTGGTGGCATGCAGCTCCAGGCTCACATTTGAGACATGGAGCCATGTCCTCTTATTTCCCATATGCTTTGTACTGCCTCATCCTCTTCTGCTTGCTCAGGAGAGCTCTGTTTTGCTTTTTCCTGATCCTCCTCCAATTATCTGAATACAGCTCTCAAACTCCCCCCAACTCTCCTAGGCCTTTCACAGGTTAAACAATCCCAGTTATGCCACAAACACACCCAGTTCTAAAAGCAGACTCTTCAAATCTGGCCGTATTGATAAAGACTTTATGGCTGGTGTCTGGTAGAGAATCAGAGTCTCTGACTCTGTTTTCTGCCAACCATTCCTAAGTTTTAGAAAGACACTATGTTTTGTTTGGATTTTGGTTGTTGCTGAGGCTTTGGTTTGCTTTTTAGAGGTATTCTGGATTGAAGTCAGGGCCTTGCACTTGAGCCACACCCCAGTTTTTGTTTCTAACCCTAGGATTGGCAGAATGCCTGGCATTCATTGGAACAGAGACCCTGCTATTGTCTGGTTCCATCTGACAAATAAGAAAACTATTCTTTGCCCACCTGTAAGAGAGATCACCATGAATATTCAGCCTTACTAGAGCTTCTTAAGCTCTTAGCAAAGTAAGCTTCTTAAGCAAAGTAAGTCTAGCTCAGAAGAATGGTGCAGTTCTTGTGAATTAGGAGTGGAAATAGCATTAGGCAAAGGATTCACTTAAGTATGAATTCTTTACACTATCCTTACTCATAATTAGGTTGAAGACACCTCCAGCTGGTCCTATCCATAACATTTTAATTATGGAAAATGAGTAATACTATTTACTTTAGCAAAAGACATTCAATGCTGTTATATCCCTGCTATGACTAACTGTGCAAAGGGAAACGTTTCTTTCTGTACCAAGAATGAATTTGCAGGCTTGAAACATAGACTTGTCTTCATGCCTCATTTTTCAGAGGAGAAGCAGAGGTAGCAAGATACCCACAATCAGCTGCAACATAAGAGTCACCAACCAGGCTTAAGAACTCAGTCAACTAAAGGAATGCTAGCAGGTGCTATCATTAAGTAAGCAAACGCAGCTTAGGGTCTCACATAGACATCCACTTAGGGTCTCACCTAAGGAAAATTTTGCTCTTAAAATACTTTGTGTGGGTTATTTTGCCAGAACTTAGTGTTTTCCATGGATCTGGCAGAAATGTGTGTGTTTTCTATGCTAAATGGATCCAAGATATCCAAGTTGTCTTAGAAATAAAATTGTGGAGATTTTAATTTTCAAGAAACTAATGCCTTAAGCTTGAGAAATGTGTTTATGTGTGAGCGCTTACATCTGTAATGACAAGAAATGCAAATGCACACAATTCTTTTTTAAAATGCAGAATGCATGGACTAAAATTTTCAAACGATATTAGAGGAGAGGACTGAAAACCCCTAGACTGGATATTGTGAGATGAGGCATCCCTGAAACAGAAGAATGTAATGGTGTCAGAAGAGGAAACATTTAGTATTTGATACTAGTGCTCTCTGCTGTGCTCTTTTCCTTCCTCCTAAAGAGTCAAGCTGGGAAACTGCATCACTTGCAGAGACCTGTTGAAAAGTCACCAGCACCCAGTTGTTTTAAGAGTCTGTGGGTCATCCTTATAATCTTAACTACACGGGAGGATAAGATCTAAGAGTCCAGGTTTGAAGCCACCCTAGGTAGATGAATCCTCAGGATTCTTCTTTCCAACCAATCAGCAAAAGCTGAAAAGTGGAGGAGTAGTTAAAGTGGCAAAGCATTAGCAGTGAACAATGAAGCCAAGTGAGAACAAGAGATTCGAGCCTCAGTATGGATACAACAACAACAACATAGAACAGGTAAGATATGGTATCTCACATCTGTAATTGCAGATAATTCAGGGGTGGAGACTAACAAGATCATCATTTGAGACAGGCCTGAAAAAAAATGTTAGTGAGATCTCATCTCAACCAATAAACTGGGCTTCTGCACATATGTCTGCCATATGGCCTATATAGGAGGATCAAGCTTCAGTCTGCCCAATGCAAGTGAGAGACCTCAAATAACTACAAGTAAGTGGTAGAGTGCCTGCATAACAAGCAACAGGCCTCTGAATTCATCCCCAACCCCTGCCACCCACACAAAACCAGAAAAGCCAACAGCACAGCATTAAACCAACTATGAGGTCATGTGCCCAGAGAGAGATTTCACTTTCCAGTTCCTTAGCCAAAACTCCCTAAGGGATAAGAGTGGAGGCTGAGATGTGAACCATTCTGGAATGATACTATCAAGCACCACCATGTACTGTGACCTCCAGGGTCTTCCTTCCCAGGCCACAGGAAGCATGGAGTCTCTTAGTTGATCTGGAGGAGCCACCAAATTGGAGTCACTAATTGAAGGGCAGCTAGCTGCTCCAGAAGCATCTGAGAGGCTCTCACCTAGAGTGAGACACAATCTCCTGTGTTAAAGCACTGAAATACGGGAGGGGAGGATGGCTGTCTCTGCAGTATAGGCAGAACTTATCCTTGGTGATGGGTAGGAAAAGGCCAGAAACAGAAGAAAGTCCTACACATCTGAAACGTATTGCAAAGAAACCAGACAAGTAAAGGTTTGGGTGATAGTTCCCGTGCATTAGTTTTTCCATCAATGAAGTAAAAATTGTCCAATGATCTTTAACATGTTACAACTCTATGAATATACAGAGTGTGACTCCCCTCCCCCCACCCAGCTCACTTTTGAAAAGGAAAAAGGAAGTATTATTATAAGGAGAAAGAGGACATGTTTTCTTTCTGTAGCCTGCTAACTCTCGGCCCATTGAAATACTTGGTCCATTCGTGGTTCGCCAGTCGCCTCCAATGCTTTCAAGAAGCAAGAAAGTCATCATCGGGACCATGTCCTTCCCTGTGGAAACTGTTTTATGAGACATTAATTTCATCACATGGTTTTGATAGGTATTCTCCAAACTCTAACTGATGTCTGAAGAGTCGCATTGCTTCAAGATCACTGAGATATCACTTTTGTTCTTGTTTCCTCCCGAGCCCAGCTTGGATATCACACCTCCTTCAAAGCTGCTCCTCATTGCTCTCAAACACAGGATTGCTATAGGACATTGCCCTGGCACAGCCAGGCACATCAGAGTAGGAGGTTTGGTTTATGGGGGGCCAGTTGTGGTCATTGGCTAAGTTCCTCTGCAATATCCGATACTGGCTTTTGGATTGATAGCCAAAACATCTTTTGATTGCCATCCACAAAGTTCGATTTTCAATAATGGCTTCCTGAAAAATATAAAGAAAAAAAAAGTTACTGCGTACAACCAGACAACCTGTGCTTTGCGGTTACTTTAGGGTCATTCTACTGCCCCTAATCAGACACTGCTGCAATGTTTGCCTTAGGTCTTAGAACACCAAAGGTAGTTTCACGGGATTGCACTTGGCTTCTCCTATTTTTCCCCCTATATGAGTGGGGGTTTTTTGGGGGGGGAGATAGGGGGGTCATGGAGCTTGAATTCTGAGCCTGGGTGCTGTCTCAGAGCTCTTCAGCTCTAGGCTACCATCCTATCCTTGGGCCACAGCCGTATTTCCAGTTTTCTAGCGATTAATTGGAGATAAGAGTCTCATGGACTTTAGTGCCCAGGCTGGATTTGAACCACCATCCTCAGATCTCAGCCTCCTGAGTAGCTAGGATTACAGGTATGAGCCACAGTGCCCGGCTTATGGCTTTTTTTTTCATCTATTTTAACTGTAATTAATAGAAGGATTACATTATAGATAGAAGGTGCATTACTTCACATACATTGATACCCTTTCTCATGTCTTGGTCCCCATTTCCCACCCCCCACCCCTGCCCCTCATCTTGTTTTACCCCCTTCCCTATCCTATTTCAAATAACCAAATAAACATATATACAATATGTCAGGTAACAGGGTGAAATATTGTAACAATATGAGATAACCAAGGGACAGCAAAAGAGATGAGAGATAACATAGTATATTAAGGACAACAATCACTCATTATATGGAGGTCCTTTCATTTAGTGTCATACTAAATGGCCTTATGTATGTTTTGTTCTATTGTAAATCTCTGCTAGGAGAGCCCAAGGTTTCTACTGATTATGACAAATGAGGGAAACCATTGAGCCTATGTTCCTTTCAGTCTGGTTTACTTCACTTAATATGATTTTTTCTAAGTCTTTCCATTTCCTTACAAATGGGGTGATGATGGCTTCTGACTTTTTTTTAAATTGTATTTTATTGTTGGGATAATGTATAGAGGGTTACAGTTACATTCATCAGGTAATAGGTACATTACTTCTTGAACCTTGATACCCTTTCTCATGTTTTTGTCCCCCTTTCTCTCCCCCTCTCCATCACAGTCATCTTGTTTTCCCCCTTCCCTTCCCTATTTCAAATAAAAGCTGCTTCTTTTGCAATAACCCCAAAGAAAATTAAATACTTAGGAATTAACTTAACTAAGGATGTAAGGGACCTTTATTATGAAAGCTTTAAAACCCTGAAAAAGGAAATCAAAGCAGAACTAAGGAAATGGAAAAATCCCCCATGCTCCTGGATTGGAAGAATCAACATCGTGAAAATGGCAATCCTGCCAAGGGCTATCTACAAATTCAATGCAATACCCATCAATATCCCAATGTCATTCTTTAAAGAAATAGAATAGGCAAGCCAAAATTTCATATGGAATAATAAAAGACCCCATATAGTAAAACAATCCTTAGCAGAAAGAACAATGCTGGAGGAATATCACTACCAAACTTCAGACTCTATTACAGAGCTATAGTAATCAAAACAGCTTGGTATTGGCACAAGAAAAGGCCTGAAGACCAATGGAATAGAACTGAAGATCCAGAAATCAACTCTCAGACCTCTGACCACCTAATCTTTCGTAAGGGAGCAAAAACAAAAATAACATGGAAGAACGACAGCCTCTTCAACGAGTGGTGCTGGAAGAATTGGTTAAGCACTTATAGAAAACTAAAGCTAGATCCTTCTCTGTCACCTTGCACCAGAATTAATTCCAAATGGATCAAAGACCTTGAGGTAAAAGCAGATACCCTCAAAACTTCACAGGAAGTAATAGGAGATACACTAGGATACATTAGCACAGGATGAAACTTTCTTAATAAAAGTCCTTTATTAAGGACTTTTCTGGAGGAGAAAGAAGTTTAACAACCTGGAAGCTAATCTGAAAGTGACTTGCTTCTTTTGAGTCCTGCATCTGTACTGAATTTAAAAACATTCAGATTCTACACTCCACACCACAGCACATCCACATTTCGTTTCATATAAACTGCTGCATTGTGAAATTATTTTCCCCCACGTAGAGCTGGCTGTGTAATAAATGATGAGCGTACCCGCTCCTATGTGTCAGGTAGGAGCTGTGTCTTGGCAGTACCTTGGCTCATTTCTGTAGTGTCATGGATGCAGTTGGTGAAATTGGAAAATAGGTTTCATATCGGAGTTGAGTTTCCAGCTCTACAACTTTCACAGCCTATCTGTATCTCTGGTTAGACACAATAAGCTCTTCCATACGTCCACTGCAATTCCCTTCACAAAATGGGGCAGGGCATGGACTACAATTTGCCACATATCTATCCCTCTCAACTACTCTCTTCACAAACCCCGAAGCCCTGATTACACTTGCCTCCACCCTTGCTCTCCACTGAACTGCATTCTTAAGATTATAACAATTATGATTCTCTGCAAACAGTCACCATTTTATGTCTTGAATTAGGTAGAAGCAGAGCCTGAATTAGAATCCAGAGTGCACCTCCATCTTCCACAAAGTTGCCTTCTTAGATAGCATTGTGAAAGAAACAAGGAGAATGAGGACTGATGTCGATGTTCATCAATGGTCTCTTTACCAAATTAGGGGGAAAAGGTGAATTCTAAAACAAATGTTCAGAAACACACTAGTTTTCCTAAAACCCACCCATCAAGATGTGTCACTGACAGAAAGGGTAGAAAACAACTCCTCTGTATCTTCCTCAGAACTGCCCAGCTTTTGGCAGGCTGCTGAAGACCTATATTGCCAGGTTCAGCTTCTTGAAAACCTCAGGGCTCACCTTGACAGACCTGTTAGTCTGCTTTCCCACAGCCAAGAGATTTTGTTCTCCACGTGTAACAAGAGAAATGCAGTTCTCCTTACAGCTCAGCTAAGGCAGGAGCAATGATACCAACTTTAAACTTTAAAGTCTACCTTAAATCCAAGAAACCTAATCCTTAAACCTTCATATAAAGCAAATGGGAGGAAACACACACACACACACACACACACACACACACACACACACACACACACCACATGACACCTATATACATAGGGAGAGAGAGTGCAGAGGGAGGGAGGGAGTAAGGAAGAGGAGGAAAGAAGGGAAGGGAAAGAGAGGTGAATGGAAAGAGAATGAGAGTTTTTGGAGACATTGTGGTGGCTTTTTCCTTTAGAGTATGACAGCCTATATCCCTCTACTCTTTGCCCAATATAGGAACCAAAGAAGAAAGTTCACTTTCCTGGACATAAAACTACTGTATTTGCTGAGGATGAGCAGGAACAGTTTTTGCATTCAATTGAATGTATACTTACTTAGCTCTTGCTAGAATGAAACAGGATTTTAGGTGCAGAGACCAGGAACATAGTTTTTGCTAGCCCCAGAGAGTAAAGAAATGAGTATACGAATAGCTGTAGCACTGACTCCTTTTTCCATGGAGATTATACACCATTCCCCAGACAAAAATGCTCTAGGATGGGGCACATGGTCAAAACCACTCTCAGAATTGATGAGTTTGTGGAGTGATTGAAAGTAAGAAAGGATAAGTGCCACAGTAAATGATAGAATAATAAAGGTTTATGATTTTTAAATACCTACATTATAGTGGATGCTGTTCACATTTCAAGGTTCAATAACCCTATGTGGGAGGCATGAGTTGTTATTAGCATCATTTTCACAGAGAAGTAAACAGTCTCAAAGAAGTGGAGTAACTTGCCCAAAGTCAGACAACAGGAAAGGACTGGAGCCAAAACTCACACTCACACTAAGCCTGTCCACTTTTCTAAGGGCAGGGCAGGAAAGGAAAAAGGAAAGGGGAAGAGAAAGAAGAGGAGGGAACGCAAGGAAAGGAACAGTAGGTGTGCAGCAGATTATCTTCTAATTGCTTAAGTGCCCTGCCCCCCCCCCACACACCTCTGTAACCAAGGATACTCATGGGATGCTCTCTCACTCTCTGGCATCATTGGCTGGTATAATTTGAGGTCAGCAGCTCATAGACTGTCCTGAGTGGGCTGGCTTCAATCATCAGATCTCAGCCTCCTGAATAGCCAGGATACCAGGCATGAGCCACTGGCACTGTAAGAATATTCTCTTATTAATCTGATTGCTTTAGAGATCATGTGGTTTAATCTAATGTTCTTGAGTGTGCTGCCTGAACCAGCCACATAAGAATTATTCAGTATAGTCTGCTAGAAAGGCACACTCTCCAGCACAAGAGGGGCTGAGGCAGGAGAATCACAAGTTCCAGACCAATCTGGGCTTTGTAGTGATACCGGTGTCAAATAAACAAGCAAACAAAAACAAAACAAGAACTGGGAATGTAGCTCTGTGGTAGAGAAACTTTCATGGTATGAGATCTGAATTTTACCCTCAGGGCCTCAAAAAGGAAAAAAAAGTCACATGCAAGATGAGTTCCTTAGGGCCGGGAGTTTGGCCTAGTGGTTAAAGTGAGTGCCTAGCATGCATGAATACCCGGGTTCGATTCCTCGGTACCACATACATAGAAAAAAGCCGGAAGTGGTGCTGAGGCTCAAGTGGTAGAGCTCTAGCCTTGAGAAAGTCCAAGGACAGTGCTCAGGCCCTGAGCTCAAGCCCAGGACTGGCAAAAAAAAAAAAAGATGAGTTCCTTAATATGAAATGTAGAGAATAGTTGAATCTATAGAGACATAAAGGCATAATTGGCTTCCAAGGAGTAGGAGGAGGGGGAAGAGAATGGAAGGCAACTAGTAATGGGCAGAGAATTTCTTTGGGGATGATAAAAATATTCTGGAATTAGTTATTATGGATAGTTATATGACTCAGTGACTATACTCAAAACCACAATCTACATGAACTTTTTATAGTGTGTGAGTCATATCTCCTTTCAAGATGTGAATTGTGTTTGAGTCTATTTGTGGAATTAAAAAAAAAAAAAGATACCAAGCCAAGTGCTGATGGTTCATGCCTATGATACAAGCTGCTTAGAAGGCTGAGATCTGAGGATCTTGACTCAAAACCAGCCCAGGCAAAACAAAGTCCATGATACTCCTCTCTCAAAAAAAAAATCCACCAAAAATCCAGAAGCAGAGCTGTGGCTCACATGGCAGAGTACTAGTCTTGAGTGAAAATGCTTAGGGACAGTGCCTAATCCCTGAATTCAAGGCCCAGGACCAATACACACAGACACACAGACACAGACACACACAGACACACACACACACACACACACACACACACACATTAAATAGCAATGTAAAGACTTCAATCCCATTCTCTATAGCCCCACTTTCCAAATGATAAAAACTAAAAGAATGTGGCTCTGAATAGAAAATAGGAAGGTGACAGCAATGTTGATTAAGGCAGTTCTGTTTTCAGAAGCCCCACACCACATATACATACATAAAACCATGACCAGCCACTACAGGACACTTACCTCTGCAACAAAGGACACAATGAAATAGCAGAGGAGCAAGATGAGCAGGGAGACCCTCCACAAGACAGGTGTGCAGAGCAGCTGTCAGGGAACAGGAAAGGACAGTTAGTCAAAGGATGGATGGTGTGGTGGAATAGTAATGTATTCCCAGTGAACATTTTCATAGGTAATAAATCGTGCATGTAATGTGTATATGTTTCATTACAGGTACATGTACACCCAAAAATGTTATGAATATATTCATAGAAATAAGCATGAAAAGATTATTATCAATAGTTCAATGATGGGAGACTTTCTTTTTTGCTCTTTTTCTTTACAATTTCTACTTTGCAATGAAAATAAGTAATGGTTAAAAACAAAAACCTGTGTGGAGCAGGGCACTAGTAGATCATGCCTGTAATTCTAGCTACTCCAACTCTGAGATCTGAAGATTGTGATTTGAAGCCATTCCAGGTAGGAAAGTCCATGAGACTCTTATCTCCAATAAACTATTCAGAAAAAAACAAAAAACAAAAAACAACAACCCAGAAGTGGTGCTGCGGTGCAAGTGGTAGAGCGCTAGCCTTGAGCACAAAAAGGCTCAGGGACAATGCCCAAGCTCTGAGTTCAAGCCCCAGGACCGAAAAAACAAAACACAAAAAGCCAGGGTAATCCAGTTGATTTGGGTGTTATGGATTGTTGTGGTTGTTGCTGTTGCTGTGGTCGTTGTTGTTTTGTGCTGCTATTGAGGCTTGAAATCTAGGCCTGGGTAGTGTGCCTGAGTTTTTCTACTCATCGCTGGCATTCTCCCACTTGAGCGACAGCTCTCTTTCTAGCCCTTTTTTGCTAGTTAATTGCAGATAAGAATCTCACAGACTTTTCCTTTCCAGGCTGGCTTCAAACTGCAATCCCCAGATCTGAGCATGCTGAGCAACTAGGATTACAGGTGTAAGGTACCAAGCTACCAGCTTTGTTATGCTTTTAAGATGGAAGACAAGATGAAAGAAACTCTGGGGGTACCCTGTGAAACCACATTAAGGGTGGTGCCCTCCTGTCTCTGGTTTCCTATTGCTCTTCAGCTAAGTCCTGCTCTTGAGCCCTGAGTCCTGAGCCCCACCTCAGGATCATGCCTACAGCTGAAGGGGCTGGCCCCTCACACAGATGCTTGCTGAACAAGTAATTGGGGCTGAAATCAAGCTTGTAACTATATGCTAGATATGTGACTGTGATGGATGAGTTAATGACTCACTGGTCAGTGGAAGAATGAATGAATGATAAAGCCAGTTACACTGTCCTGTATTCAACACTGTCTTACATCTTCTTTCACACAAAGGTGGGAAGAAAACTGATATAGCACTTTCAAAAATAAAAAAAAAATCAAATCTATGTCTAGGTGTTCATTCCTGAGATACATTTTTCTACATGACTGAAATGATATCTGTTATTTCATATAATGAAATAGCCCATTTTATAGGTTATATCTTTGTAATAGTAAAGACTGGAAACCAACTAAATGTGGAACTATATATCAATTGTGGTATATACCCTGAAATATGATATACATGTCTCTAAAATAAAATACTATGTTGTCATTAAAAAGAATGATGACACTCTGATATAGAACAAACATCAACATGTCCCATCCCATTAAAGAAGCAAGATGCAGGACTGTGTATGCGGTTAGTGCCACATACACATAAAAATGTTCCATTCAGAGCCCCTGCTGCTGGGAAGATAAAAACACACAGCCGTGGAAATATTCCATTCAGATCTCCTGCTGGTGGGAAGATAAATAATGGATAACGCAAATGCTGTTCTCAAAATCCAGCACAACTTCCACCCCAAAGCCACGCACTTCTTCCCATGGGCTGCTTATGGCCAGAGCATGAGGACAGCTTGGATTCCCATGAGACTCATTTCTGTGAGAAGGCAGACATCCCAGTGACCAGCTTTGGCTTAGCCATTAACCACGTTGCGGACTGAGCCTCAGCCCATCCAGGACTCTCTCCATCACAAGGTCAGACATTCACCACAGCATCTCTCCTCTTTCCCTCACATTCTTGCCCTACACCTCCATCCATAACTCACCCCACTTTGGACATTTGTGTCTCAGAATACCAATGGAAATGTTTGCTACTGTGGTCTTAAAAAATGTGGGGGGAAGAGAAACACACAGATGTGTATATACTTCTCTACACATATAGAAGAACTGTACAAATATTCTAAGTCTGAGAGGTAAAGGAAATACTAATATCTGTACAAATACTTAAAATATACTTGTGCTGCAGGTTGCTGCCTGAGAGGGGTTACAATGGATATTGCCACCGTCCTTTAATTTTCAAATTTTAAATCGTGTGAAGGTCTTATTCTCTACTAAAATAATTAATACGATTCTTCTACAAGTAATCAGTATCTGGGTTGCAAAACAGCGTTACTGCATTTAAACTAAAATAAACCTCATAAATTAGTCAATACACATTTATAATATATATATTTTAGACGATGAAAAGGTACGGGGAGGAATGTTATGGTTTTCTTCCCCTGAATAGCCTATCTTCTCCAAAATGAATTCATATTTTTATGGAATAACAGAAAGCACAATTATTTTTAAATGAACAATAATTCTTCAGTCTTGCTGGTCATGATGCCACACAAATTTTCCCCAACAAAATGCAACACCCTCTCCCTTTATTATACCAAAAGCATCCAGCCTCTCTGTCACCCTCCAACTGAAGAATTCAAGGGAACCATCTTATACTTAACTTCTTCAGAATTGAGATCGTTTAACTAGTGAACAAAGGCTTTTTATTCCCAAGAGTACTTTCTAATCAATAAAGAGAATTCATAAGAGTAGTAAATGCACCACTAGCAAAAATAATACGACCATAAAAATAATGATACACATGTCGATACTTGTTCATATGCGGCATCCCTGTGGATTTGGAGATTTAGGAACTTAGAAAAGGCCTGGAACATCTTGAGTCCCAACCATCAGCAGAAACCGAGTGGAGGCAGAGCAGACAGACAGACCGACAGACAGAGAGAGAAACACAGAGTCAGAGTCAGAGACAGAGACACAGAGACGGAGACAGAGACAGAGAATGAGAATTGGTTTTTCACATTAAATATGAACATCCAAAAACCATGTTTACATATTTGAGAATTAACCAAAAAATATTTGTTGGCAAAGTATTTTAAATAGCTTCAAAGGAGAACACCTTAGGAGGGCAATCTCTCACATTTGAAAGAGGAAAAAAAATCAATACATAGATTCTTCTCATCTTTTCAAAGGAAAATATCCAATACTTTTTCAAAGGCTATCTTTCATCTTAGGAAATCAAGACTAGATGGAATTTTATTTCCTGATCAGCTTAAATGTTAAAAAAAAATAAGTATAACGCCAGATTCATTTCAACTCTGACATCTAAAAGTAAGTAATTGGTGTTGAGGATCCAAGCCAATTGCAATCATGACCTGCTTTTTGAAGCTGATATTACAGAACTGGGAATCACCAAGCTGGGACTTACGTCTAAACTCCTGTACAATGCTGGGATATCAGCAAATAGAATGAAGAGACACACGCCGAGCTGTACAACCAGCACAAGGACGAATGTATCTGGGGAAATAAGGATACAAGCTATCATTCTGAGAACTTAGAGTAGGAAGGATCCAACCTGTTGATAGATAAATATGCTTGTGTGCGCTTGATTTCTGCATCCAAACACAGCACAGGCAACAGCAAGCATTCATTTCTATGATCTGTGATCTCTATGCACACCCTTGGGGAATGTGGGGGTGTTACATGTGTGTTATATCTTGTTTAATAAAAGTGTTAGCAATATTTTAAATAATGTGGGTACAATATAGTCTCAATAAATTCTTTGGCAGGGATTTGGTGGCTCATACCTGGAAACCTAGATAGTCAAAAGACTGAGAGCTGAGGATTGTGCTTCCAAGCCAGCCCTCGCTGGAAGTGGAGTTGTGACTCAAGTGGGAAAATGATAGCCTTGAGTGAAAACAAAAGGAACAATGGCCAGGCCCCGAGTTATAACCCCAGTACATTCTCTCTCCCTCTCTCTCTCTCTCTCTCTCTGTCTCTCTCTCTGTCTCTCTCTGTCTCTCTCTGTCTCTCTGTCTCTGTCTCTGTCTCTCTCTCTCTCTCCCCCCCTCTCTCTCTCTCTCTTTCTCCCATCTCTCTCACCAAATTAATAATAATAATAATAAATGCTTAAAAGATATTTCAAGTATCTGATTTTCTTTAGTACAGACCATCTACCTCAAATCCTTTCCAAAAAACAAGGAAGGTTGAAGATGAATGGGTATTTAAATTTTGATTATACAGATGTCAGCATCCAATTGTTTCCTTATCCCAAGGAGGAAAAAGCACAATTTTCCCTGAACATGCAAACATTTCCGAGGATACTGACTGTTCAACTTACACCTCTGTGCTTTCTCAGTGAAATAACCCCCAAATCCAGTCTCCTTCTAACAGATCTCCCTGCCCCAGAATGTAAGATGACGGGCGGTATGTCACGAGCCTGCACAAATCTCTGTAGGCAGATTCCCCTGGGCTGGACCCAGACCCCACCTGCCACTACACCATACACGCTCCCCTCACTCTAGTCTTCATGACGAGACAGGTTCCATCTGAGGACTCGCACTCTTTCCTCTATCAAAATGTGTTCTGACTTTAAAAATAAAGGGGACAGAGGGTGGGAATGTGGCTTAGTGGTAGAGTACTTGCCTAACATACAGGAAGCCCTGGGTTTGATTCTTCAGTACCCATAAACAGAAAAGGCTGGAAGTGGTACTGTGGCTCAAGTGGTAGAGTTCCAGCCTGAAGCAAAAGAAGCTTAGAGACCATTCCCAGGACTGATCATATAAAAAAAACAATGTCAAGTACTGTTGGCTCATGTCTGCAATCCTACTCAGTAAGCTGAGATCTGAGGATCATGGTCAAAACCAGCCCTGGCAGGAAAGTCCATGAGACACTTAGCTCCAATAAACTGCTCAGAAGAAGCCAGAAGTGGTGCTGTGTGTCAAGTAATAGAGAATTAGCTTTGGGCACAAAGAAGCTCAGGAATGGCACCCAGGCCCTGAGTTCAAGCCAAGGCAAACAAAACAAAACAAAGAACTATTAAGTGAAGAAATAAACCCATCTTCCCAGTTTGAGATAATCTCAAAACAACTAAAGACAAACTTCAGATGAAGTGATGACTTGAAGAATCAAAGCTCTGATACATAATGGAGCTTTAAAGGAAGGGGTAAAGAACCATGAGAGTGAGGCTGTCCCATGGTTCACACAGCTCTGACGTGGACATTAGAGTCAACTCTGCAGCTGGTTCCTTCCTGAGTGGCCAAAGCACTCTAAGGACCTTTCCAGTGACCATTCACCTCTGATCCCATGCAATTCTACTCACAGTTTGTATAGGTGGGTTGCCGAAATGGTTTTCCTTTAGAGAATGTAAAAGCCACAATGATGCAGTTGATTGTGCCCAAGAACCATATGGTTGTGTTCTCAAAACTTAGGAAGGCACCGTTGCTTCCAAATTTTTCTGGAGCCATTGGAGAAATAGTAATGTTTTCAGTGCTTTCATTTTTCATTGTGCAAACACTAAAAAAGAAACAACAACCAAAAAAAATACTATGAAGCAAGATGACAATCTCTTAAGATACATATAAATCTGTAAGACTTCATACCAAAGAGTGTCGGAGCAGACACTCAGTATTTCTGGATTTTCCTACATGTTGTCAAAGAATGCACTGAAAAGTAAAGGGGAAAACCACAAGCAAAGAAAGACCTATATTTTGGATGTGTAGACAGAAAAATAATACATTGATGTGATAGACAGACAAATGGATGAGGTCTTACCTACAAGCATATAAACATACACAGATAGCTTCAGCTGGCTATTTATTAAATTATGTACTGTCATGTTTTCCCTTGAGTGGTTTAATATCTCTGATAATTGACCATAATTTCCCACTTAACCGGTCAGTTTTCATAAGGGAAGGGACATTCAGTTATGGGTCTGAGATACCACTTAAACTGAGCTGATTGAACTGGGACAGATGAGGCAAACTACCATTCATGGACAGCCCAGATGTAACAGATTGTTACAAATCATTATCATAAAGCAGACCTGAAGGCAAGCTACGGAGAGGACATGATTGATAGAAAATTTTTCCAAAGGAGTTAAGAATACCAAAATCTTGGCAGCATGAAGACACCTTCTCCTCCCTTTGTATTAGCCAGGTGATGTCTGATAGAAGTTAGAACCTGAGAAACTGGAGTTACAGCTGTGATCCTACCTCTGCATCTCCATGGAATACCAGGGCTGCCTCCGAACCAGGACGAAGCCCACAATATGCATGACCAGGCTGAGAAGAATGTTGAAGATGACAGAAATCAGCAAAGGTGGAGAGATGAGCCGTCCTGCAGGTCGGAAAGGCACCAGCTTGGGGTAGGCACCGTTCAGATTCACTACAAAAGAGACTCAGTGTTCATATTTGTGAGAGCAGGACAATGTTATACTCTTGGTCAGAAGAATCATATGGCTTCTTTGGAGCCCTGGTGTAAGGAGAAAGGTAAGTTGAGGGATCAGAACAATGAATGGATTCAGACTCTAGACATAAGACGAATTCTTACAAGAGCAGCCGCAGGACAAACACAAGATTCCATTTTTTGCCTACTAACAAACAAGGACTATTAAGTCCTTGATTTCCTTAAGAAATGATGAAATGCTCCCTCTTGTACTCTGCTGGGGGAACTTAAGTTATGTGAAACATTTGCAGATCAATTTGGCAGTAAACATAGGAAGATATAGCTAACTTACGACATAGTTATTCACTTTCAGAACTTTATTCTAAGCTAAAAATAATTTTCAGTAAAAGGTGAAAGATTTATATGATCTGAGGAGAAATCACAAATTGACTTTGGTACCTCGTATGTTGTATATATGTTTATTTTGTTTATTTGAAAAAGGGAAGGGAAGGAAAAAACAAGATGAGTAAGAGGGGCTGGGGGAGGGAAAATGGGGGAAAAAAATATGGGAAGGGGTAACTGTTAGGTCCGCCTGGGAGAAATGATGTCTTCCCTTGGCTCTCTCCTGTATACCCTGGAAATTCTGGCCCAGACTGTAACCTTGGCAACTGGCATGTCAGGAGGCAGTGGGAGGTCCCCCAGACTGAAGTATTTCCCCAGCCTCTGAGCTCATGTCTGCTTCATCATTCCACTACCTGATGAATGTGACTGTAACCCCTCTGTACATCACCCCAATAATAACATAAAATTAAAAACATAAAAAATAATTTTAAATGTGTAAAGATGTTCATTATAGCATCATCACCAATAAATTAGGATATATCTATGTCATGAGATAATATGCATGACTATATTTAATTACAAGGTCAGACATGGTGGCTCACACTACAATCCTTGCTAGTGGAGAGGCGGAGATAAGGAGGATTTTGGTTCAGGCCACAGGGAAAAAAAAAAAAGTTAGTGAAATCTTATCCCAACCAAGTAACCTAGGCATGTCTACCATCTTGGCCAAGCAGGAGGAAGAATAGGTAGGAGGATTAAGGTTCAGGGCCAGCCTCAGACAACACTGCAAGATGCTATCTGAAAAATAACTAAAACCAGAAGTGGCTGAGATAGCTGAACCGAGGGAGTGCTACTTAACTTGCAAAAATACAAGGCTCTGGGTCCAAGCTACAATATTAATTAATAACCATTTGATTATTATAATTAATAATAATCAGTTTAACGACAAATGAGGAATGGCATTAGTAATATGAAGAGCGAGCACTCTCCAGAGAACCGTTAAGCAACACACAGGAAATGTCAGAAACAATTTTGCCAAGACTCTGAAAAACAGACGAAAATGTATCGCAAAAAAGGAAACACTGAATTAAAAGGAAAATTTTAAACTGAAAGAAAGTATTGTGGCCTAAAAAAATCAATTTGCTTTGTCCCTCATCCACTCAGAGCAATCTTCAAGATGGAATCCAAGGATATATTCCAAATGAGGGTTTCGGGTCCCTATTGGATACACAGTAGGCTTTCCACACCAGTTCCTGTGCATGTTTGTTCTCCTTGTCTGGTGCTACCTGGAGAAATGATGACGTTTACCCAGGGCAGAAAAGTAGCATACATTGTTTGGAAAAATTAGAAGCTAACAATCTGTAGTTGCCTTGGGCAACTTATAAATGAGCTATAAAGCAAGCACCTAAAGCCTGGGAGGAAAAGGTAAGGAAATGCACTTTGAAAAATGAGGATATTCAGAAACACCTGTGTGTATACTGGGGCCTATGAAAAAAATGTAAGCAGACCCAAGGCAAGAGGTGTTCTGGGGAAGAGCCCTGCACGGGCTTTCAGCTCTAGGTGAACTTGACTCAGCACAAATCTGGATAAGTGATGGATAAGTAATCAATTGCAGACACTGGGGGAAGGTGTTTTTATTCATTCCCCCTACCCTAAATTCAGGGAAACCCTTTTCAAAACATTAAACAAGCTCTAAATAATTCGTGGCTATTTATGACAACTGATAACTGTCTGCAAAAGCAGTTTAGGAAATTCAGGAAATGAATGACTATAGCCTTCAACTGGTAGAGAAACAAAAGTATCAAGCCTTGGAGAAGGAGAAGCATCCGATTTCTAGAGTTTCTACATTGTGCTGCTTGAGAGAACAAAACAAAGGGGAGAGACATCACCATTGAAAAAACACATACATTAGATGTACTAGGCAGAGGTATTAAAATAGCTGTTTTAAATAACACTTAAAGAACTATGGGAAAATTCAACTAATGGAAATCAGGAAAACCATGTAAACAAAATGAGGATTCAATAGGAATATAGATATTTTGAAAACAAAGACCCAAAGGAAACTATGGAGCTGGAAATATAATGAATGATATAGAGAGGAAAAAAAAAGGTTCAATATCGAATGTGAGCATCTAAAGCCCCCGATATTCTAGTCAAGTGGACTGCCATGCAGTATAAAAGTCTCAGAAGCAGAAACGAGAAAGAGGCAGAAATGATACTTGAAGAAATAATGTTAGAAAATTTCCCAAGCTGAATAAAAGACATTAATCTGCTTATTAAATAAGCTGAAAAAAGTATAATAGATTAAGCCTAAAGAGATCCAAAGTAAGATACTGAAGTTGAAGTAGAAAAACACAAACTATAGGAGAGAATTTTTAAAGCATTCACAAAAACAGTGATTCATTCCCATTATGAATCTTTAGTAAGATTATTAATTTCTCATCAGCAACAGGGAAATTTACAACAGTTTTATTCATAGATGTTGAAACTTGGAAACAATGAAGATGATTCTTCAGTTAGTGGATAGAGGGGCAAACAGAGGCATGATACAGAATAGAATATTATTCAGCACTAAAAAGAGAAGGAATCTCAAATGCAAAATTAAACACTGAAAGAAAGAAGCCAATCTGAAATGGCGACCTTCTACATAATTCTAACTTTATGACATTCTGGAAATGGTAAGACTCTAGAGGAAAGTTGAAGAAGATGACATTAGTTCCTGGGGCTGTGTGGGAAGAGAAAGCATAAACACACAGAGCACACAGTGTGGATAGTCTGTATGAAACCACAATTGAAATAGTGATACTGGGTCTAGATGGTGCCATCTTGACATCTTGGTGAATGATGGGGACTTCAGGAAAATTCTAGAGGTGGAATTCCACTTCCCCACCCCCCCACCCCCAGATGATAGGCCCTCAACTCCTAGAAGTAGATGAGGTGGGGATTTGGATAATAGGTTCCAGGACCTGCCAGACCTGTACCATGAACTTGCAAGACTCATTGAACTCTTCTAGCTCCCTGCCTCCAAACCATGGCCCTGTTTAGGCCCCTCCACCCCTACCACCCTTTTGACATGCCTGGTATCTCCCCACTCTCTTCAGGTCACCATGATGTCCCTCTTCAACTCACCATTAGAGTTGATCTGGTCTGTTGGGATTGTTTTCTGCTCTTTCTTTACTCAGATGGCCTGTGGCTCAGTTTCCTAACAGTATTAAGTGCATGGGAAGCTGCAACTTTTGGAGGAACATGAGTCCACTTGCAATCTTCAGCTTTGTAATAAAGATCTTGATTTGAGCTCTAAAACTGTGGCTTCTCTGTATCTCATGATTGAAATCCCATATAACACAAGGATGGATACACATTGTACATGTGTCCAGACTCTGAGGGAAGACACAAGACTAGTAGGAACCCTAATGTAAACGCTGGACTTTGGGTGATCCTAATGTGTGAATGCAGGCTCATCAAAGAAGAGAGTACCATTTCTAGGAGGCTGGGGAGGGGCAGAGAGCCTGCGGGAAATCTCTGTACCTTCCTCTCAATTTTCATTTGAGCTCACAATAGCTCTAAAGAAATAAAGTCATAAATTTATGTTTGTCCTTATGCAAGAGACCTGGGGAGATAATTTATAAGTTTGTCAGAAGATGGGAGGAGAAGAGAACATAATGGCAAGATTACTTTCAAGCTCTGTTCTATACGCTGAAACATAAAAGCCATTTAGCTTCTAGTCATAATAAAATGGGCACATTTTGCCTTTAACAATCCCTGGAAGCACTCTGAAGTCAATATTCCTGATGTTCACAGTGCATTTTTCACTTTAAATGTTTATCATTTGTTTATGGAAACTCCATATTTTGCAGAAAACAACAAAATAAGCAGCTTTTCCTCTGATGACAATGTTGTGATTCAAAAATGTCTTTCTCTGTAACTCTGAGTATCTCTATTTCTGTCTCTGTCTCTATCTCCCTATCTGTCTCTTTATCTGCCACTGCCTCTTTCTGTCTCTCTTCTCCTCTGTTCTATGTCTCTGTCTCTCTTTGTCTCTGTCTCTATGTGTCTGTCTGTCTGTCTGTCTGTCTGTCTCTCTCTCTCTCTCTCTCTCTCTCTCTCTCTCTCTCTCTCTCTCTCTCTCTCTCTCTCTCTCTCTCTGTTTCTGTGTATCTCCCCTCCCTCCTCGCACCCAATCACCCACTGCTTCTGCTGCTAATCATGGCAGACCATCTTTTTTAGGGTACGGGGATGACAGCTGACGGGCATACCTCTGAGAAGAAAGTTTTCAAATGTCTCTTACTTGTTACACCAATAAGAGTTGTGATGGCCAAATCCTGGAACAGAAACTGATAATTTGAAAGGCTGTTGGTATCCTGAAAAAAATTTTTTAAAAAATAGGAAAGAAAAAGCAGATGAAGAAAAGTTAGGAATCTGAGTAAGTTTGCTATGAATCACACTGATTTTCTTATTAAAACATGGATTTCTTTTTCAAGTTATTACCAAGGAGATGGGTGAGAGATAGGTATGGGCAGATGGTGAGGTTGGCAGAAGTTCTAGAAGCCAAGCCTGCGAAGCCCTTGTGATAAGGAAGGCCTTTTGCTTTCTGGCCTGCATCCTTGTGCATCAGGATGATTCGGTGTTAGGGGAACATCTCCCTCTACTAGATCCCTCTCTGCTCTTGTTTCTGCTTGTCAGCAGAAAAGTCAGGGTTTATCTGGCATAACAAAAGCACATATCCCCAATAATAACAGTGACAAGAATGTGGAAATTTTACTTAAATATTATAAGGTAAAATGAGAGTAGTTGAACACAATATGATATATTTGATTACTATTAGATGAGATGTTAGAATATTTTCATAAACACCATTGGGCTCTGGAGGAAAAACTGTTCCCATATTACTGACCTCAGGACACTTGCTTCCTTATCCCCTCCCCCCATTCTTGAGAAGAGAGGACGATGTATTATTTCATTCTACTCTTATGTATAATGAGTTATAATGATTCCAAAACAGGACTAAAATAGGGTTATAAACACTCTACCCTTCTTTCATCCATTCACTACTGGAACCTTATTTGTAATCTGAAGGTCGTGGAAATAAATCCTTCAACTTGGGAGAGATGGCAGGAAACAGGTGGACCCAGGTATTTACATCACCAATAAATTCCCTTTCCTGGTGCTAGTATTACAAGCTCGCATATTGAATTAACAATCAATGGGTATATCAATGTACCTTTCATTGTCTATCAAATAACAAGAACCATTACAAGACACATGGACGTTTACAGCGTAATTTGCCAAGTTTAAAAACTCCATATTCAGGGAAGCAGAGGCATACCAGAAGACAACAGTAATTCTTGAAACTCGATTGCTAAAGTTTCAGGAATGTTATGAGCCTGTTGTTAGGGCCAATGCATATAAATGTGCATGAAATCAATTATATTAAAAACTAAGTTGAGCCGGGCTCGGTGGCTCACTCCTGTAATCCTAGCGACTTTGGAGGCTGAGATCTGAGGATCAAGGTTCAAAGCCAGCCCGAGCACAAAAGGATCTGAGACTCTTATCTCTAATTAACCACTAGAAAACGTGAAGTGGGGCTTGGCTCAAGGGTAGGGTTGGTAGCCTTGAGCTGAAGAGCTCAGGGACAATGCCTACGCTAAGTTCAAGCCCCATGACCCCCAAAAAATAAATAAACAAATACATAAATAAAGTTGATAAATATGAAAACTCAGCATTTCATAATTATTTTCCTTTATTTTTTTCTTATTTATGTTTTTAAGTCGATCATAAACTCCTATATCTCTATGGGATGAAGACTCTTCTTCTGTGCCTCTCTTTCCCACCTTACATTGAGGGATAGCTTGAAACTGGCTATGGGGAAGTAGTTAACATCCCTGAAATTAACAACCATCGACAATCAGATAGAGCCAGTTGTGAGTCACAATGCCATTTGGAGAAGCATCTCTTTATCATAAGGTCAGCTAGAATAGTGCTACTCTTGCATTGGAAAGTCAGGGCCATGATCCAAGTAAGTAAACAGGACAGTAAGAAACAAAGAAGGATATTCAGTTATGGCCTTCAGCTACCACTAGAATATTCAGGGGCCAGCAATTTTTCTTGTGTGCTTTTTTTTCTATTTCTGAATTCTTCCATAAAACCTTAAGGACAGTTTTAGAATGGTACTTCATGTTCAAATATTCAATTTGCAATCTTTCCTCAAGAGAAAATCTTGCAAGAGACTGAGCCATCATACCCAGTAGAGCAGCAACACACCGACATACTGAATCATGCTGTACAGAGCCATGTACTTAAACATGCAAAATGAGGTGACGAGGGCCGCGCGTCCTTCCCTGTGTAAGAATAAAAGGAACGAAATGAATGCCAGTCATGAGAAATTAGTTCAACGTTGTTCACCTGAGCTCAGCATACATACACAAATACCTGAAGTCTGGCTATGCAATTGCTTATCTGATGAACAGGCCAGCCTCGAGCCAGTGGGAGCAGATTGTAAGTACACAAAGTGACTAATATGTCCCATGTCCAAGCCAGAGTCCATAGCCTTGACTTGACAATAGACCCTGGTTTACAGTCACTCTTGTCTCTTCTGCAGGTATTGTTTTCACTCCTGAACTCAGAGCCAAGGGACCTGGGAGCTAATCCCATACTTAATGCCTCCGTGCTTTAATGTGATGTAGAAAACACTTCCTTTGTCTCAGTCTCATCATCACTGAATAATGGATATAAATGAGATTACAGGCTTTCAAGTGATTTTCAAACAGGTACTTCAGGAGTTTGGGAAGTGTTTGGTTCAAGTTTCATTTTGCTATCCCCAACTTTTTCTACAAATGGAGTAAAATTATGTCTACACATAAATTAATCCTTTACCACATTTAAATAGACTGGACACAATAAGTAATTTCCATTGTATTAGTGTTAATTGACTTTGAGTAAAGAATATATATAAACTGTAAAATAGATGACTTGCAGGATGCTACTTTGTTGCACTTTCTTTGAAGGTCAGATAGGGAGGGTTTCAATTCGCCTACAGTCATAATGATTTCCTGTGATTCCAGTACTTACCTGATCCTCAAGCCAGACCTTTTCCTAGTTCAGAGTGTCCCTACTGCCTTTTATTACCTGAAGGTCATTTCTTTTCCTTCCTCACCGCCTTAGAGATACTTTCCCAAGACACTCCCTGTCCCATACCCAAGCCACAAGCAAGCCATTCATACGGCCTATTGTGTTTTCTTGTCAATATGAGAAAAATCAGTAAGCAGTCCCATTTTCTTACTTCTCTCTTAAGTCTGTCACTGTGTCCACTCAACAGATGGAAAAAGTATTTTAAATGGGAAGATTTGGTAAAGTCTAGATTAAACACATTTAAACAAAATCAGTTCTAATCCATTCTGTGCACACATAAGCATTTGTTTTCTCTGAGCTCCCTTTTTCATTGATAAAAGACATAATACCTTCCTGTATCTTCAGAATATTTTGAAGTATCATTGACTATAAGTCATAGTTTAGACTATGAATATATACTACTCAAAAAATGGTATTTGTATCATTCAAAGAAAATACAGTAAAATCACCTGTTCTGCTGGGGAAATAAAGCATCAGGTAAAATGTTAGTGCAAGTAGCAAAGATGAATACAAATTTTGAAAACTGGGGTGGAAAAGGAGCCCCCCAAATCTTTACAACACAAAAGAGAAGAAAGGAAATCCTCCAGGATAAAGCATTTAAAAAAATCAAGAAAATTTCAAATAACCAAATACAAATATATCCGATATATCAGGTAACAAAGTGAGATACTGTAACAATATGAGATAACCAAGGGACAGCAAAAGAGATGAGAGATAACATAGTACCTTAAGAACAACAATCATTCATTATATGATTGGGAAGGGGGGAAAACAAGATGAGGGGTGGGGGGGGAGGGAAATGGGGACCAAGACATGTGAAAGGGTATCAATGTATGTGAATTAATGCACCTTCTATCTGGCAAATATCATGTAACCCTTCTATTAATTACAATAAAAATATATGAAAAAAAATCAAGAAAATGACTATCTCTTCCAAAGAAGGAACACGTTTTAGATTCCAATCCTCTCAAAAATAATCTACCAGATGAAATGCCACTTCTTTCTGAGTAGGGATGTTATCCTAGCTACTCAGGGGGTTGAGATCCAGAAGATTGGGACTGGAAACTAACCTGGGAAGAAAATTCCATGAAACTCCATCTCCATAATAACCAACCAAAGTCTGAGTTCAGGGCATGGCTCAAGTGGCAGAGTTCTAGCCAAGGAAGGAAGGAAGGAATAAAGAAAAAAGGGAGGGAGGGAGGCAGGAAAGAAGGAAGGGAGGGAGGGAAGGAAGGAAAGAAGGAGAGAGGGAGAGAGGGAGGGGGGAATAGAGGGAGGGAAGGAGGGAGAGAGGTAGAGAAAGTAAAGAAAGAAACACTTCTCTCCTCATTTTTTTTTGTAGAAAGTACAGAATGTAATACGATGTTTGCAATTTTCCACTAAGCACTCCCAGTTGCGTGGACTGGTCTTTCCCAGGTAGCACAATGTTGTCTTTACCTAAAACACAAGAGAAAGAGCACAATGCTGAGTTAACTTACTTGATAAGGTGAGGTACGCATTCAATGTTCGGAGTTTTGGAAGTAAAAGGTGAGGCCACAGATGCCTCCTGCTCTGATAGAGAGATGCCCACGTGAGCCATTTTCAAAGCCTGAAAGCAAAGATTCAGTTTATTGCCTTTGTAGACACAAAGACCTCTACTGCACCTACAAAAATCAGTAAAATAAAAACTTAGTCACTGACTATAAACGTAACTTGCCAGTCCCACCACTAACCAGAAGGTGACCAGATTTCACTTTGCCTGCAGTCTAGGAAAAATGTGACACTGAGAACAGTTAGCCAGAGATGTGGGAACTCCAGAACCAAGTTCTGTCTCCTTTAGCCTGTAACAGCCACTGAATCATTGTGTGGCCTTAGTCACAACCCTCCCAAACCCTCAGCATCATGAAAAAATGGAACTGTGAGCTTCCCAGTAGATTCTATATCTGTAGGGCTCCACGTAGGAATTCTGGAGAGATTATGAAACACACTCCCACCCCTCACACACACTGGCAGCGACTTACCCCACAGTCATTGGCTCCGTCTCCACACATACCTACAAAATAACTAAAAGGGAGCCATGTGAATTATAAAGGTACCATATAGGGATATTGTCAAGGGTTCAATCAGATTTCACAACTCAGTAGAGAGGGGATAAGATCTAAAAACAGAAGATCTAGATCTTGACCTGATCGCCTTACCACTTTAACCATCACTTACCTCCTCTATAAAGTCATGGCAATATTAAAGGAGTGCTGTGTAAAGAAGTGCCTTATAAAGTCTAAGTGATAAGAGGAAGTGTATACTTATAGCAAAGGTCAGTTTGGGTTACATTGTGAGACCTTGTCTTAAAACAACAGCAACAACAACATCCTGGTGCCAGTCAGTGAAAACAGTGTGCAGCCCAGAACAAAGAAACAAGAGCCTCTGGATGAAGGCTTCCCTTTGGAATTATTGACAAAGATGGAGAGTGCACTTCATAACACTTAAGCATTGTGTCATGTTAGGTAACTAATCCCCACCCCCTGGGTTTGTTGCTTAATCATACAGCAAAGACATGGCGTGCTGATTTGAGACACTTTCCTAATAATGGAGGAATGGACTAGGAAGATGAAGGAGTGAGAGTCGTAGGATTGTGTCCTCAGCGTGGCTACATAAGAAAGTTTCATGAACAGAAAAGTCTTAACTGATGAGCATTTTGCTTGGACTACTCATTCCATCTAAAAATGGAAGCTCTTTGTGTAAGAAGTATTTTTCTGATTTGAGATAGAAAGGATGCCTTCTCATAATACTTCCATAATATTGTAATCCCCCATGTGAGTCTCTTATGATGATAATTTATAAATATAAAGCAATAACTATCATTTGCCTAGGATCCAAACCACTGTCCTAGTCCAATTGAGTTACTCTGTACCTATTACACTTCTTTCTCCCATATTTTCAGGCCTGTATGCAGTTCACGTCAACTGAACTAGCAAAGAACCTACTCCAGTTTCTGAAATTCTTCCACCAGATTGGCTTTCTGTCCAGGAGACATTCTTGCAAAGATGGTCCCATTAATCAGTATCTATAAAGAAACAGAATTTTTTTCATGCAGCTGGTTATAGGTGATATGATTGGAAACAGAACGTTAACTAAGTGGTGATGCTTGTGAATGAGAAAAGAAATTGTTACTGGGACACTAGTTTTTCTATGTTAAAACAGTTATTGTGGGACAGGAGCATGGCCTGTAGTAGTAGAATGCTTGCCTACCATGCACAAAGCCCTGGGTTTGATTCCTCAGAACCACATACATAGAAAAAGCTGGAAGTGGTGCTGTGGCTCAAGTGGTAGAGCTGTATCCTTGAGCAAGTCCAAGGACAGTGCCCAGGCCCTGAGTTCAAGCCCCAGGATGGGAAAAAGTAATAGATACTGTGATGATGCATGCCTGTAATCCACAAATTTGGTGAGTAAAGTTGTGAGAATCATCATCAAGGCTAGTCATGGCAAAAGTGCAAGATTTTTCTCTTTAAAGCATGTGTACTTAGCTAGGCACTGGTAGCTCACACCTGTACTCTTAACTACTCAAGAGGCTAAGCTCTGAGGATCATGGTTTGAAGCTAGCCTGGACAGGACAGTCTCTAGCATGCTTATCTCCAATAAACTACACAGCATTTACAAGGAGACTTATAGCTCAAGTGGTAGAGCACTAATCTAGAGCAAAGAATTTTAAAAAATTTAAAGCTCAAGGACAGCACCCAGGCACATTCAAGCCCTGGCATGGCACCAAAAAAAAAGTTTTTACTCAGAGTCTATCCAAAAACACACTAAAAGCAAAAAGATTAGGAGGTATCATTGTCTTGCTAGTCATTGCTTAGTACGCATGAAACTCAGTTATACATTCGTATACACACCCGAGACTTATCTTTGTCCCCAGGTAAGTAATAGTGTAACCCGAAATTCAGTAAAGATGATTTTATGAAAGCTGAGCATCAGTGTGTCAGTCCTGTAAACTCAGCTAGTCAAAGGGCTGAGCCCTGAGGATTACAGTTCAAACCCCTGACAGGGGGTTGAGAAAACTCTTACCTCCAAATAATTATAGAGAAAACCTGAGGTAGCATTGTGGGTCAAGTGGTAGAGTGCTAGCCTTGAGCAAAAGGAACTCAGAGACAGCACCCAGGCCCAGAATTTAAGCCACAGGACCCGCATGAAAATGTGTGTGTGTGTGTGTGTGTGTGTGTGTGTGTGTGTGTGTGTGTGTGTGTGTGTGTGTGTGTGTGATAACTACGGCCTATTGGAATTTAGTCTAGCTACAATGAAGAACATGGAACTAAGTTTCAAGGAAATGGAACCAAGAGAGTCTGGCAACTGCAGCAAGAGACTGGATGCCAAGAGAAAAAAGAGAAGAAAAAGAAGCACCTGCTCCTCTGAAAATTATTCAGAAGTAGCGAAATAGCCAAGGATAAAGTGCTACCTACTGACCTTGGCTTCATGACTACTGACTTTGACTTAGTCACTTTGACTTAATCATTCTACCTAGACTTGACCAATTATGAAACCCAGCTGTTATCCCAAACCTAACGTGTAGGGAACTAGTATTGTTTGAAGGTCTAAAAGACTGTATCAGCTCTATCTACCAAAGATAGACTAACTACTCCCATAATGCATGCATAGGCTTTCTGCTGTTCTTGACAGTAACTCAGCTTAGCATTCACTCAAGGTCTTCATTCTTTGACAAATACGTTATTATCCCCATACCATAAGTTTGTTCTTCATGAGGAGAGCATTTTTAAGTTTGACCCTCTTCAATATATCTTCTGTATAGAACATTCTAAACATCTATTGGAGTTCTTTTATTCTTGGGTTCCTTCTGCAGAGTTATAGGTTTCCTATATCTTATGAGATCCTATACCATGAGAAATTAGAGCTACCTAAAATCAGTCTTTAACACTGTCAGTCCAATATTTAACTAATCAATTGTATTAACAGGGATACAAAAGCAACCTATGCAGAACTAGGCATCTTTTACCTAGTTGGAACTATCTTATTGCTTAGTCCTGTGCTAAATAAGTAACATGCACAATCTGTGTCTCAAGATCATGCCTGTCTTCATGCTTACCTTTGGCAGTAGGCTGCTGAAATGTTGGCTTATAACATGAAAGGATTTTCCACTGAGGGCAAAATGGTAACTTCCTTCTCTCCCATTATCAGAGACTTCTTCCCTGATGTTAATGTAATTGTCCTGCAAAGCAAGATACCATTACTTTATATTCCTTCATTTGATAGAACAGTTGGAACCACAGCATAACTGAGAAAAAGCCATGGTGATAGACTAGGATGTGTCTTTAAAACTCACCCTGCAGCCCTGATGCCTCAGAGAAGAGCTTTCTCTTTGCTGGATGAGTCTTTGCACCTCAGGGCCACAAGTGAATAGAAAAGTAACGCTTACTCATGTCCTGGTCTCAGCCTGATTTGATCTCAGTGAGTCCCAAAGAACAGTGCATTTCACACATTTCAAGTGTAAAATACAAAAGCACTGGAGCTTAACAAATCTCTCCCTGAAGTGAGATTTTACTATTTTTTTCTTACAGAATTATTATTGTTCCACAAGGACACAATGGAAATAGAATACTGACAAGACTAGAGATAAATGAATGATTCTTCTTCCTACCCTGAAAACATAATCTGATTTTCCAGTCACAGCAGTCTCTCTCCTAAGACTAAATCCCCTTTGAACCCACTAGGATGGCTGACAAACAAGAGAAAATGTGGGACTCTAGTAAGATTGGCTAAGTATACTCCTACTCGTACAATGATAAGTTCTTATGTGTATAAGGATAGATTATTCTAACACCTAGAAAAGCACCGTATGAAGTGCATGAGAAACTGGCATAACTGGGCTCATTGAAGTGCATGTTTGTTATACATCTGGAGAAGTATGTTGTCACTAGGTCACCTTGACATATGTGCCATGGCATCTGTCACTCACCAACACTGGGAGACAAGCTGGGCAACATTACAGATCTGTGTTCAAGAATACCTGATTCCCACGTGGAACAGGTTTCTTTTCTTCAACTAATTTCCAAGATATAGATGCTGAGGAAGGCCCAGGCATTTCATTTGCCTCAATGAGAATGACTTTCTGGCTTTCAGAAACCATGCCAGACTTCCTGGCCACTGTTATTGCTGTCTGAAGATTGTCACCTAAAAGAAAGGAACAGCATCTCAAGATAAGGCTGAAGAGGTAGAACCAGCTCATGGAGTGCCTGCAAAGCCAGGATGTAGCATTCAGTCCTTTTATTAATGAAAGTAATTTCTAAGTGGTTTCCTCCCCAGCCCTAACCTATGATCCCAAGAGTCATTTCCTTGCTCTGACTCTTTCTTACTTCATGAACTATCAGTATGTATATATCCCAGAAGAAGAAAGTCAAAATCTAAAAGCAACATTTAAATTAATTTCTGCTATTTGCTAAGGGGTTTGGAAAACTTTAGAAAATCCTGCCTGGGTTAATTCAACACCTGGTCGTTCTGCTTCTAATCAAGATGGAGTGACTCTACTACAATCTCTTTCTCTCCTGATTACAACCAAAAAATCTAAACAATAAAACAAAAGCAAACACCCCAGAGATTTTTAAAAAATAAACAAAAGCATGTAAACTGTGTTAGGGAGACCACCCACAAGTGGGAGAGTTTCTCACTCTTTTCTCATCGTTTTCACTTGAATATATTATCTATAGATACATGTGTGTATATGTGTACATATACATATATGCATATGTGCATATACATACATATATGTATACATGTGTATGTGTACATTTATGTTTGTACATATAGTGTATATATGCATCTGTATGTACATATGTGTATATGTAAATACATATATGTGCATATATGTGTGTGTGTGTGTGTGTGTGTGTGTGTATATACTCTCTTACTCAAAGCTAATATACACCTAAAACTTCACAAGAGATCTTGCCTTTTGAGAACCCCTGTAGTTATAAGAGTATGGACAAATACTGGGAGAAGAAATGGAAACATATTCACTACAGTCACTAAGCCAGAGCTAGACCCTATGTCTAAAAGAATAAGAAAACCCACAGGATTGGAGGCATAGCTCAAGTAGTAGAGCAAGTTAAGAGAATAACAGGTATTGAATTCAAACCCCATTATAAATAAAAAAGAAGGAAAGAGAAGGATGGGAAACGAAGAAGGAGGTTGAGAAGAAAAGGAAGAAGGAGGAGGAGGAGGGGGAGGAGGAGGAAGAGGAGGAGGAGGAGGAGGAGGAGGAGGAGGAGGAGGAAGAAGAGGAGAAGGAGAAGGAGAAGGAGAGGAGGAGGAGGAGGAGGAGGAGGAGGAGGAGGAGGAGGAGGAAGGAGAAGAAGAAGAATGGGGGGGAAGAAGGAGGAGGAAAAAAGAAGGAAGAGGGAGGAGGAGGGGGGAGGAGGAGGAAGAAAGCATCAAGGTACTCAGATACAGTATCAAAAAAAAATAGAGCTTCTAAAGCCACACCACTATAAAACATAATGTAAATACTTAATAGATAATTTGAAAAAAAAGATAATGATCCATGATGAGACTTGTGACTGTAGTTTAGGAAAATTGGATTTTCCCTACCATGAAATTTTAACACTGAGTAAAATGAAAATACAACAATCATAAGAAAGCAGAATTAAAGAATGGGCCAGGAGACTGGTAGAAGATCTACCATGTAAATACTAGAAATTTCAGAATAGAAAAACAGTAATAGATAGAGAGCAAAGGCAACGAATAAGTGAACAATAGATGATGTTTTACTAGAAGAAAGAAAGGTAAAGAAAAAGTGCTTTATCTCAAATTTAATTACTAAGAAAAGGGCAAATATGTGGGCATAACCTGTTAGTACTTCTAAACTCCAAAGTTAAGTAATAAAGATCATGTGAATGAGAAAATATAGTTTCCTACAATGGATTGTCATTATATTTATACAATACCTAAAGGCAAAAGGCAAAAAGTAGATCTGATACACACACACACACACACACACACACACACACACACACATATATATATATATATACATATATATATATTATTAAGAAACTCCCCTGTCGGAGTAGGGAAAGGTATTCCATGTTACCCAGAAATCAGAGAAACATATCACCCCTCTTTTATTTATTTATTTATTTATTTATTTATTTAAGGGTCAGCTGTGGAGTTTGAACTCAGGGCCTAAACTCCAATTTGAGCCACTGCACCACTTCTAGTTTTCTGGTGGTTAACTCTATAGAAATGAATCTTGCAGACAGGCTTTCCTGCCCATCCTGGCTTTGAACCACAACCCTCAGATCTCAGCCTCCTGATTAGCAAAGATTACAAGTATACACCACTGGCACCCGATCATATCACCCTTCTATTTCACAAAGGAAACAGAAATTTCAATATGAGAAAAAGAGGAATTAAAGGAGCAGGGTGAATAGTAAAGATTCTTATTCATACATCTAAATTGCTATAGATAGATTATGAAAATGTGTAAGATAAACACTGAAGATTTTTGAAATCAGAACAACATAAGAAAAAGGAAACTAATAAACAATAAACCAACTCAAGACATAAAGGTCTGCCTGAGGACTATGGCAGGGGCGGGGGTTGAGGGGATGAGTAAGAAGTAAGACTTTTGGATCCTAGGAGCTAGAATGAAGGCTGAGGAATAACTAAGTACAGAAAAGGAATTCAAAACATTCTGGGTAATTTCTGACTTTACATGGCAGTACAAGGGAAATGGAAGTGGGACTTAGCACTTTGTTGGGAAAGCATTGTACTTTCACGATAGGAATAATAGAGTCAAAAGTATATGATTCTGACATCTGTGGCAACCCATGCTCAAAAATCTTGCCTAATTCCGTTGGCTCACACATGTAATCCCTCCTACTGGAAAGGCTAAATTCTGGAGGATGAAGATGAATAGCTAGCCCAAATATTAAAGTTCATGAATCTGATTCTTCACTGAGGGCTGGATGGATAAAATGGCACCTGCCTATTTTCGCAGCCAGATTAGAAGCCTAAAATAGGCAGATTGGGCACAGGCAATGATCGTACACAGGAAGTAAAATCCTATCTGAAAGAATAACCACCAAAATTGGAGCTAGAAGTATGGCTTGCTGCTAAAAAAAAAAAATTAGCAAGCTTGAGGATCTGAGTTCAAACCCCAGTACTGACAACAAAATATATACGAATTCATCATGTAATCAATTGTTTGTCTCTAGTCTCTTTCTCAAATAAAAAAACTTATGGTGTGGTGAAAAAAATGAAGGAAGGAGTGACACTGTCCAAAAAGAAATATACTCATTACCTGACTGTAAAAAATAACCCTAAATCATAACAATAAAATAAAGCTATGGTTTCCATTGAAAAATACCCATCACGAAATTTCACACATCTCTTGGATGATCTCTTCTCATTATCCTAGTTTGTGTGATTAGGGGGTTTGGATTTAGAGATAGAAAGGACAGTATTTTCTTTTTATCACCACAATTACAGATGCTCTTTTTGACAGGCTTTCAATGTAGTTATTAGATGCTAAGTATTCTTCTCCTCATGTTGGACGATAAAAATCATAGTGTTTGCATGGTTCCGATCTTCCTGTCATTCAGGCCTATTTCAAAAGTCACCATTCAGAGAAACCACTTATATCTTCCATGTCTTCAGTGTATGGTCAGAAACACTTTACCTCAATACATTTATTATAATACAGTGTTGGATTACTTGGTTTCTCCCATCCCACTGAAAAGGAAGCTGGATGAGAGCTGTAACTTTGCCTTTCTCTTGTCTGCCTCCAGCACCTAGAATGGTAGGTATCAGGTAAGCACAATCACCCACATTTGCTAAATCAGCCAATCTCTGTCTGCTTCTACATCAAATTCTCACAGCAATCACTGTGTATTTTGTTCAATACCTGTGACCATTACTGTTTTTATCCGAGCGGAGATGAGCTCTTCCAACACAGGCTTTGTCTCTTCCTTTAATCGATTCTCCAAGATCAGTAGCCCCAAAAATATTAGGTCTGATTCTATCTTCTCCCTAGGGAGAAACACACAGACATACATACATACATTCATACATACATACATACATACATACATACATGTAACATACATACATGTAAAACAATATGTATATATGTGTATGTACCTGTGTGTGTGTGTACACTGAGAGAAAATGAGTGACTGGATCAAAATATCACACCATAGCCTATGTATACTAATTAAAAAGGTAAAGACAAAGATTCCTAGCAGGGGGTCCTACCCACTCAAGTCTGCTTTGTTATCTACTAATTATATACCAATAACAATATAGAAAAAAAAGAACAGGAAGAACAGGAGCGGGGGAGATACTGAGGGATTTGTTGTGCTGAATCAACATATGAAACAAACTAAACTTTAGCTTTAACCTTTGTAAAGAATGCAAGAGCCTCTGCTACCTGCTACGCTTGCCTGATGTGCAGGACCTCATGTGCCAGCCACAAGGAGGAGTCCTAGCTCTGATACAAAGTGACAAATGAGTGAAGCAGAGGAAAAATGTTTTAAAGTGCTGGTTTCTCTAGCAACCAAGGCTATCATCAATTCCATGTTAGCCCAGGGAACTAGGAGATAGGTCAACAAATGGGGCCTCTGTATTAAAGCTCAGCTCTCCCCTCTCTTCTCCCTTTCCTGTTTAGAATGTGGATGTTTCTACAAATAAATGAGCTCTCCAAGGTTCCAAACCTCCTCAAGGACACTTGCAGAAACCAGCGTATCAGACTCAGTATGGAGGGGGTGGGACTGTCTTGTCCTCAGAGATTTGGACAAGTGTCCATGATTCAGTTACTAAGACAGATATATAGGAACAAAAGCCCAACTCCGTGTAATTCTGATACAAACTAGAGGAGATCCCTCTAGTTTGCCCTGCTCATCTCAAAGCTGGACCCCACGCCAGCCCAGTCATGACGCTGGTATTGATGGTTCTACAGAGCTGTTCCTACCTCCTTCACCCGGCAGCAGGAAATGAACAGCATTTCAGCTGCTCAGCTCAAAGCACATTCTGAAGGATGGCTTTCCCTAATGCTCTTCGTCTGACGTTTAAGTCTCCATACAATCTGGTTCCAAACTATCTCTCCAGCTTCATCACTCACTAAATAATTCCACACTGTCTCTAGCCTCGCTGAGCTACTCTCCAAGGATAAACTCAATATTTAGCCATCGCCAGACTTTGGCTGCAGACTGCTCTTTAGGCTTTCTTTCTTATTTCATGGAAATGGTTATGAAGTCCTACAGTCCGCTGCTGACATTATTCCTATATTTTGAAACACAATTCACATGCTATTCTGCTATTAAAAAGTTCCCCAGATAGAAAAAAATTGTTCCCTTGCCATCTTAATTTTGTCTCACTTGGACACATTTTATTTGTCTGTATATTAGCATTCTTAGCTTTAAAAAAATCTACCTCTATCTATATCCTATCCACAAACCCATCTGATTCAAGACTGTGTTCATTGATGTTGGCATGGTACCACACCAAGGAAGAGCTTGGTAAAGGTGTGCCTCATTGACTTGCTCTGATGGTGACTCTTTGAAACCAAAACAAGCTACAAGTCATTTCCTTGGTAGGGTTCTCACTGGACACTTGACTCTTTTGGTATTCACAAAGCAAGTAGAAAGCATTACAAATAGGACTGACAAAAAGAGGGAAAGAATATGCAGACAATACTATACCAGCCTCTGACTCCAGAGATTTCACATTTAGCCATGAGGAAAAGACTGGCTGTGGACCACTTTGCTTATACTGAATGCTAGATGCAGAAAGCAGAGTCCTATGGAGCTTGGGAAGTAGGTATAATCATTTCTAGGTAGGTAACTAGAGAAACCTTCCTGGAGGAGGTGATTTTTGAGCTGGTCCTTGAAGGACAACTTATCCAATACCTAATTGAGGACCTACAATATTTCTTGTGACTTCATACTCAGGCTTGAGGGTTTAGACAGTATCAGAGATGATACGACATAAGCCAACAACAAGTTTGCATATTGGGCTGAGGAAATGGCCACAGGGTAAACATCTAACATAGCCCATGGCCCATCTTACCAGGAGCTCTAGCTCTGATGAGCCTCTGTTGGTCTCAGTGAATAAGATAATCAGGAGGCTAGTTCTAATCTCAGCCCACAATTGCCTTGCTGTGTGTCCATGAGTAAATGACTTTCCTTATTTGGTAATTACTTCATCTTTGATCTCTGAGGTTCCTGCTACGGAGATGATCCCACCATTGTTTTTTTTTTTCCATGAGCCAAGAAATAGGAGTATTCCCTTGAAGGCTCTCAACATCTGTACTTGTGGGAGCCTGCTCTTTCTCCCCTCTTCCTGCACAGCCTGTGTACTTCCTTGTGAAGCATCTAAAACTAGCAAAGAATGATGGCAGCAATACGAAGGGACGACTGCCACCCCTAGCATTATGCTTCACGCTCTTAAAAGCCATGTGATTTTTAAGAAAATGTATGCACAAAGTGGGCCAAAAAACCTTCAGAGGAATTCAGTGGACCCACCCTGAATAACCATGCTCAGGTGGACTACATGCAAGCAAACAAACAAAGCAAACACAGGGAAAATGATCCCACATCCCTCCTGCCTCTGGAATACTTTACTGAATATTCATGGACACCTAAAATTGCTTATACTTATCCTAAGTCGGTTTAGGGTTCCACTGTTGATACTATACCATTATGCTACCATATCCTGTACTGTTTCATTTTCATATACATAGCATGAAACAAGGCAAGCATTTTGTATGATTCTCCTATCTATTCTGTATATATAAACAAAGTATTCTTGCACACTATTGACTTTTGCAGGCCTGTAACTACCCTCTTAGGAGTTTTATAAAGATCTGTGTACTATTTCTCAGAGTCGAAACTTCAAAGCATTTGAGACTACAATAGGTAGCCCACCGGAATCAGTCTACACCTGTAGCTGCCACAGGCTCAGTGATTCTATATATTTTGTGAGCAGTTTACTCACTGTTGTTTTATTGGAACCATATGGGCACTCACTAAAGTACTACTTTTTATGATGTTTTTGTTTTGATTTTGTTTTGGCTCTTAACTTTATAGGAAGGCATAACAATTACTTCTTGTTTTTATTTTTTACAATGGATATATGGTGAAAATGTTACATATAAATTCTATCTTAGTATACTAAATGAAGAGTCTAAAATTAGTTATAAATATAACATGTTGAGTCCAATTTGTTGGAAAACAGATTAGTTAGGCCTTCTAAAGTTAAAATAACAAATGGGCCTTGATTAACTCAATAGCAGTGCAATCAGTAGTGCACTGAAAATGTCTTTGAAGGCAAAGTAAACATGGTAGCCTAAAGACAGTAATGTAGAATCATAATTACTGCAGTCCATTTAAACAGCTGGATAGCCCTGTTTTAACCTACATACATACACATATATTTTTATGTATATATGTTCGAGTACATACTACATGTAGATTTCCCCCAGAGGTTAAATAACTGATGTCCTTGGTCAGATCTCTAGCTAGATAGAGGTGTGAGTGTGTACTTTCTAAAACAGGACAAACACCCCAAGGAAGCTATCTGTAAAATTTTCTGTAAATATTATTTAGGTTACAGGAGTATAATTTATATTTACTTGTTTATTACTCTTCATCTGGCAAATGTTATATATCATTACTGCTAATCAACCCACCAATTGTAGTTTTCTTTTAAATGTAGATTTGACCACAAGGCTAAACCGTAGAACACTGGTTATTGTCATCTGACTGTCTTCACAAAGATGTAGAGTTGCACTATATTTTACATTATATACAACTATGTCTCCTAAATTCTCTCAGTTGGCATTTACATCTGCTTTGTGATTTTGACATAGATAGGATGGCTAGATCCCTGCCTGTTGAGCAATCTTTAGAGACATGTATAAAAGCTGAGTAAGCCATGTTACCACATAAGCCTGCCAAACACCTTGAGTCCCATCCCAGTCTGGTATGTCATCTTCCCACCACAGCATCCAGTTTTATGACACTTGTCTCCTTTACCTTTTCAAAGCAATTGTATGATGGTCAGATTCCAGCTTCTTGTAGGCTAGAGCTATAACCCGGAAACCCTGTGTTGTGTAAATTTGAAGTTCACTAATAAAACTAGGTGGCACTGTTAAGAAAACAACACAGGATTAGTATGTAGCAGATAAAGTTATTACAAACAATTCTTCTGAAAATGTTATACAAGTCAGGAGCTATTGTCAAGGTTGATTTCTGAGACTTCAGGGAAGATGAAATGACCAGGAAACATATTTTAAACATGAAAAAGGATAAAGGACATGAAGAATTCTTTTTCTCCAGTTTAGTCATCACATTTGTTGACAGCTATACAACAGGCATTAGCAGTGCAGAGAATAAACTTGAAGTACTGCTCTAAGTATCTCAGGTAAGCTGGGTAACAGCTACTTTCCTAATACTATAATCAAACATTGCTATGATGCAGCCACAACGTCAGGATGCAGAAGCACTTGGAAGGGAGTTAATAGTTGGCTGGAAAGAAGAAGGTAGGTGAGGCAAGGAAAGCTCTTTGCAGCTGAGGGAGCGCCATGTCCTCTGTGCAGAGGCATGAGACAGAGAGCCTTGAGTAGTTGGCTCTGCTCAGAGGAAGCATAGAAAGTGAAGAGAGGAATGGAAAGTCAAATGTAGGAGTCAGATTGCAAAGGCATTATCCAGGACTCTGGAGGACCAGGAGACTATAGGGTACAAGAGTGAAAGGAACTAAAGCAAAAGAAAAATAATGTAGCTTTGATGGAATTGTTTATCAGGCCACAGCAGAGGATATGATTGGAAGCAGTAATGAAATATGCGAGGGCCTGAGTTGATGCAGTGAGAGGGTCATGGATGACCAGTAGACAAAACAAAGGCACAACACAGAGAGAGAGGAATCAGGGACGACACTAAAATTAGGGTGCTACTACTTATGGTGGTAAATTGGGAATTACAGCAAGTGAGAAAGGTAAACATGATTTTGGTACTGAGTTAGAATTCCAAAGAATCAATTACTGATGACCTGCCGGCAGTTGGATTAAAGATCGGGTGCAGGGGAGACATATGCAGCCAGAAATACAGATGTGATCATTGAGATCCAGTTCTGTCCACCAACCTGTTTCAGGTTGACAAAAGCTGGCCACTCTCTCCGGTGCACCTTTCATGAATGCTAGGCGGTCCCCACCTATCTCCTGGACAATGACTGTCATCCTCTGTAGGGCTGATGAGAACGGGAACTGGTGCAGGATTGCAATTCCATCCACAGGAACCTGGGAGCCAGATGGGAGAGCAAGAGGAACATACTGGCACAATTTCTCATAGCTACTCCTCTTCTAATACTTATTTTTGAAAATAAGGAGGAGTACCAGTGGCTCATGCCCCAAATCCTAGCTACTAAGAAGGCTGAGATCTGAGGACAGCAGTTCAAAGCCAGCCTGGATTGCAGAGTCCATAAAACTGTTAGCTCCAATTAACCACCCAAAAAAGCCAGAAATAGAGCTGTGGCTCAAGCATTCAAGCAAAATACAAACAAACAATGAAAAACCTTTTCATGAGTAGCACCCAAGCCATAGGCCTTGATTTTAAGCCCCAGAACCAGCAAATAATAATAATAATAATAATAATAATAATAAGAAGAAGAAGAAGAAGAAGAAGAAGAAGAAGAAGAAGAAGAAGGAGAAGAAAGAGAAAATGAGAAGATATCTCATCATTTTTAATCCCTGACTGTGAACTCTCAAAAATTGACTCAGAAGGGAGTTTCGATTGCTTTCCAGTGTAGTGGGGTGAATGGCATACTGGCTTACCTGACTGGCTGCTTTGTTGGGCTTAACTACCACGGCGTGTGCTGGCACTCCCTTGATGTGGAAATCATCCCCAGAAATTGCCATTTCCTATTTCACAAATGAGATATTTCAGTGTGGAGACTTGTTTACTGTCATCTATTGATTCTGTGCTGAGGCCTTGCCTTAAGAAAATCTTTCAAGCAGCTCAGTGTGCTTATAGTACCTCTGCCCTCTGCTAGGAGGAAATGAACCCAACATATTCTACCCACCCTAGCAACAAAATAAATAAAAATGAAACAACGCGTTGGAAATGCTACAGAACTGGAAGGACAGATGCGCCTGAATTATTCATGCAATTTATCCAACTTTCTCTGTTGGAATATGCTGCACAAAGGCTCATTTCTATTTCTGAAGAACTTAACTTGAAAATGGTTAGTCTGAATGGCTAGACTTATCTTGTGTGAAGCAGACACAGTGCAATCTTTCTTTGAGTCTAGTTCACTGTTGATTCTGCCACTCCTTGTCTACTTTGGATTGATGGTCCTTTAGGACAAGGTGGGTGGGACAGAGACACTAATGTACATGGCTAATATTCCCTAATTACTCTAATAATGACTGTAAATTATGGACAAAGGAATCCTTTACCTAAAGATACCAAAGGCTTTTGTAATCATCTCATGGAGTGACTGTAAAAACAAAATCTCAGTGAAGAAGTTGTAATTCCTTTTTAGAAATATAGAAACAGTAATCCAGCAAGAATGACGGATTGGTGTAATGACAACAGATGCTATGAAATCACCTTTTGTTACTGGTGGAGGGACGCAGTGTTCATAATGGGTCCCAGGGCTTAGTCTGAAAGCAGCTGTAGAGGTAACATGGTGGCTAAATAGCTAGGGACCTATGTTTCCTGATTCCTACTTTCCCCCTACCTAGCTCAACCAGAGCAGTTCTGACTATTTTAAAGAAAGGTTTTGAATAGATGTCTTTTAAAGACAGATTCCAGCTCTTTCTCTTGTTTTATGAGAGCACCATGCTTGTGAGAGCCGAGGCCTCAACACAAGAATTTCACAAGATTAAGAAGTCTGAGCAGAGCTGAAGCTAGAACTGGAAGAGCCAGATTCCTGAACTGTACTGTTTGCTCTTAAATCCAGTTCAGAGTCCCAGGAGAAAAGAAGTATTCAACAATGGCCTTCCTTTCTGTTGTTCCCTGACTTAACAAAATCAATCCAAAAAAAAAATACTACATTAACAGGAATAAAACTCATAGTCACACAGAGTCCGTGAATTTGATTAAACCTTGTGGAGAGCAGTGTTTCCTAATCCATAGGCTCTGGAAAGCATCTTTTTTATTCATTTATTTTTAATTGAAAAATAATTGTGTATGGGCCAAGAGCATGGCCTAGTGGTAGAGTGTTTACCCAGCATTCATAAAGCCCTGGGTTCTATTTCCTGGTACTACATGCATAGAAAAAGCCAGAAGTAGTTCTATGGTTCAAGTGGTAGAGAACTAGCCTTGAGAAAGCCCAATAACAGTGCTCAGATACTGAGTTCAAGCCCCAGGACTGGGGGAAAAAAAACTGAGCTACAGAGACTCAGGGCTTCAGTCTAAATTCTGACTCTAAGACCTAGCCTCCCATATGGTGGAAATAAACTTTAAAAAACCATATATATATATATATATATATACACACACACATATATATATATATATGGACACAGTGTAGTGTTATGATTCAAATATATATTGTGCAGACATTCTATCAGGCAAATTAATGTATCTGTCTTATCACCAAATTAATTCTTAAAGTGTTTTGAAGGCGATGTTGTTTGTAGACCACAGAAAGAGTTGGGAAAGATGGGGGGAAGAATGACTAAAGGGGTGACATTGCTCAAAATGCATTATACTCATGATCTGACATATTGAATTGTAACCCCTTTGTACAACCACCTAATGATGATTTTTAAAAGAAATAGAAAGGAAATAAAATTCAGCTACAAAAACAGAAAGAAAATTTGGAATAAATAAAATTCATCTACCTATTTAAAAACAGTAGAAAGCATTGAGAAATAATGATATAGATTTTACAATGATACTAATACTAGTTAACTTACAATATGTGCCATGCATGGTACCAAGGATTTTTAATTTATTGTCCCATCTAATCTTTGTGATAATCCTACTATAAGCTGCTTTGTATAGATGAGAAAACTAGGTTTAGATTTGCTGCGACCTCATTCCACATCGGAAACTGACCTTTTTATAAGTATTAAAAGGTTGTGATAAATCCTGTGTTAGGTTGATATTCCAGAAGCTTCTTAGATTTTCTGATGGGATGAGACTTACCCAGGTGGTGGCTTCAAACATTTTCAGATCCAGAGGATCTCCCTGGATGATCTCATCAAGAATAATCAGAGAGTGACAGCTGGTCATGGCTGCACATAGTGGGCTCCAATGCAAAGTCTTGCCTGAGGCAAAGCTGTGGATTTCTTGGAAACTAAAGGAGAAAAAGAGAAAAAAAAATAAAGCTCCAGTCCTAATTCCCTCATGTTAAAATGGGAGCTTTTGGGAAGTGAGCATCTTTTATTTAATATGCCTTGTATTACATACTACTCTTCAATCCTCCCGAAGTAAGAGTGCTTCATCCAACCATCATTCCTACACTCACTGAGTATAGGAAATATCTCTTAGGTTCTTTCAAACTCTTTTTTATTAGTCTTACTGGGATTTTGAACTCAGGGCCTTGTACCTGCTAAGCAAGTACTCTACTATGTGTGCCATACACTTAGCCTTTTTATACTTGGGTGTTTTTTTCTTTTAGAAACGGTCTCAAATTTATGCCCAGCCATCTTGGATCACTATCCTCCACTTGGCATTTTCCATATAGCAGGGATGATGGGCATGTGCCCATGCTCTTATTGGATGAGATGGGAAATGGGGATCTTGAGAACTTTTTCTTAGGGCTGCCCTTGAACTGAGATCTGCCAAGTCTCTGTCTCTTGAACAGGTAGGATTATAGGCATGTGCCACCATCCTCACCCTTTCAAGCTTCTATGTACCCTTCTGTATCTTACCCTTTCTCAAAGCGAGTTGGTTCCAGAAGTCTTATAAGAATAGAAGTATCACCCTTATTTCCGAGACTCCACTCTCATCATAACTACCAGGCCACTTTTTTCCTGGCTTTGTTGAGAGGACAGAGCAGCTCATACACTAGTGGTATGCAGGCACATCTCTCTTGATCATATTTCAAGGTGAGTTTTCTTTCATAACTCATTCCAAACATATATGATGTCTGACCCATAGTAGGCAGTTAAAATAAAAGTTATACAGCCAGGCACCTGTGGTTCATGCCTATAACCCTAGCCACTCTGAGATCTGAGGATCGCAGTTCAAAGTCAGCCCAGGCACAAAAGTCCATGAGACTCTTATCTCCAATTAACTACCAGAAAACTAGAAGTAGCACTGTGGCTCAAAGAGCTAAAGAGTTCAGGGACAGCACCCTGGCCCTGAGTTCAAGCCCCATGACAGACAGAAATAAAGTGATAAGTAAATGAGTATTTGTGCTGGTTCCTGGAAAACTACAAGGTGATTATAGTAAAGATATAATGGATTGGAATGGAGAAGAGAGAGTAATAAAAGAGGTGACATCCACCAAGAACATTGTACTTATAAATTGATTTGTTGAATGGCAACTCCTTTGTACAACTACTTAAAGATTATATTCATATATATATATATATTAGAAAGCAAGTCTCACATGTACTAAAAATAAAACATAATAGTGTATATTTGCTACATAAAAATGGAAAGCATAAATAAATATAAACAAAACAAAGACAGATTAAAAAGAAGAAATGAGCACCTACAAAAAAATGTGAATTTAGAAAGGAAAGTGCACCCCTCTCTTCAACTCTGGCCTCTAAGGTCTATATTGCCCTATTGACCCCAAGCATTTCTGGTGGAAATTGACCTCATCTACAGTCTATGGGAAAACAACTCATAGATCATACACATAACTCATCCTCTAATGCAGAGCAAGCGTCTTTGAGTTTAACTCAGGCCCACTAGTGGAATGCAACAGGCCTGCTGCAGCCTTGCTAGCCAGTCCCTTTCTTGCATGTGCAGTGCAGTATTTGGCCTGCAGAATAGCCAGTCATGTTTGGAGTATATCTGAATAACAGAGGTTACTTCCTACAAAAAGCAAATCTGCCATTCAGAATCTACCTGATCTCCTTCCTCCACCTGTCATTTTCTTTCTTATTTGTGGATCAGCTATGCTGTAACCTCTACCACTAGGCTGAATCACAGGCTCATGACATTGTATCCAGCCTCCTTTCTATGAAGATGGAGTTTTGTGGGGTTTTCTGCCTGGGCAGCCTGGATACTTGATCTTCTTAATCTTAGCCTTCTGTGTAATTGGGATTATAGGTGTGAGCCACTGGGACCCAGTTTCCATACTGCATTTCATGAAAAACAGTCTTGGGTGGCTGTAGTTTTTGTTTTTGAAATCACTCATATTACAATGTTAACCTAACAGGTTCTGCCATATTGCTTCCTGGAGTTTGCGTTCAAACTTCATGTCACTAACAGTTCAAAACTCCTAGACTTATTATTAACCCTTTTATTATAAGCCACAAAAACAAGTCATCTTAGTGTTTTACAATATGAAAAATTGTATTTTAACAAATTTCTTAAAGGCAGATGATGACCAGCAAACAGAAAACGGAAGCTTTAGTTCATACTGAAAATCAAGACGCAAATCAGGGAAAGAAAATGTTACTTTAATTTTATTTAACTTTATTTATATTTTTTGTGGGTCATGGGGTTTGAACTCTAGGCCTGGGTGCTGTCCCTGAGTTCTTCAGCTCAAAGCTACTGACCTACCCCTGGAGCTACAGCCCCACTTCCCATTTTCTAGTGGTTAATTGGAGATACGAGTCTCACATTCTTTAGTGCCTGGGCTGGCTTTGAACTTCCATCCTCAGATCTCAACCTCCTGAGTAGCTATGATTACAGGAGTGAGCCACCATGCCAGGTTAAAATCTTACTTTTATAATGACACACATCCTTGTCATCAGTCTGAAATTCTGGAAATATAATCCTGGTTAGCACAACAGATATGTAGAACTCTGTGTCATATTTCTACTTGAGTATTTATGATTTACAAGCATAGGAAGTCTTCAATGGCTTGAAGTCTCTGACAGATGAGTTTGGCCCTTTCTAGAAAAAAATACGTTCTTCTTCTTCCTTCGTCCTATAGATAGTTAATAACTTATAACTCAGTAGTAGAGATAAATGTATTTTCTTTCATTTCACTAATCAAATTCATCAAATTACTTACTTTAAATTAATGTTTTGTGTAGATGCAAGAGGAAAGGAGGCAGGCTTAAGCAATCAACCTCATGTTATTTGTGTTTATTGAACTATAATCAGCCAATTTGAGACATAGCAAATTTCCAAAGTATTGTGGATAATATATCAATTCATGAAGTAGGGCACTCAAAGAATTGAACATATTTAATTGTTTCCAGATAGACATTTCAAACATACTTACTAGGCGTACCTAGCACAGTTTTCTGACATAAAAGACCCAAATATTTAAAAAGAAAGACTAGTCCTCCAGGTGCTTGTAGCTTATACCTGTAATGCTGAGGATGGTTGTTTAAAGCCAGCATGAGCAGAAAAGTCTCCAATTAACCACTCCAAAACCTATAAGTGTAGCTGTGGCTCAAGACCTAGTGTAGACCACTAGCCTTGAGCTAAAAGATCAGGGACAGTGCCCACACCTTGCATTAAAAAAATAAATGAATAAATAAATACATGTAAAAGAAGAAGGAGTGGACTTCACATGCCCACATACTTGAATATAGTTCAACAGAAAATGAGCAAAGAAACCAAATACATATTCAAATCCATCCTCTAACAGTAATAAAGAGAGTTTTAGAAAGTATAAAACCTGGAAGACATTTCTTCTATAAACTAAAGTGATTAAGAAGCTTCAGGATTGTTTTCTTTAGTCTAGAATACAGATTTATTTACAGATAACATTCTACTGTGGCAATGATTTAACCAAATGCCAGTTAAAATATTTCATGAATGAGAGTGAGTCGTGTCTTCTGCATAATATCAAAGAACCTCTGAAATATGGATACTAAGTCTAAGTAATGCCATCTTGTCCTCATTGCCTTGGCACCTTGCCCTAAGCTCCTAATTGTTCCTCACTTAGTTTGTTTTACTTTTGTAAAACACTTTTGTTATGTTTAATCCCTCATACCATATGTGGATTCTTTTTGCCTTTATAAGATCTATGCTAGTTTCATTCAGGGCTGCAAGGTTTTGGGGTCATGAATCTGTTCACAGATACTGGCATTGTAATAAAGATTCCCAGCCCAAGCTCTAAAGTATGGCGTCTCATCTCCATGTCACTGGTAGAACTCCCATATAACATCACAATATACCTTTTATGGATACAGTGCTTCAGGTTTAAGGTTTAAAGTTTACAAGGAAATGCTTACATTCTTCAACCAAGATGTCACTGTCAAATGCTTGGCATTTAATAGTATGAGCATCTTGGAGACCTTATGAGAGGTTAAATAGCAAAGAAACAAACTCAAAAATGACCACAAGAGGGCCACAGTGTGTAGCAGTGCAAATCCTTGATAGGAAAACTGACCAAGAAAAAAGAAAAGGAAAAAAGAAAAAAAAATGAAAAAGAAGCAGACACCAGGATTCCCAGAATGAAAATACCATGGAAAATGAGCATACCAGCTACAGTCCCACACATGTTCCTCTTCCTGGAATCCAGGCACAAAGCCACGTCTGGGCAGTGTGCTCCCTCCTCTTTGTCATCAAAGGCTGCTTTATGCCTTAAAGAATATTAGCACCATAAAGGACAGTGCCATAGTAGTCTCTATGTTATTTACTCTGTGCCAATATCAGTCCTTACAATATGCTTCACATAAGGAACTCACCCATTTTTTTCATATATTTTTATTGTAATTAATAGAAGGGTTACATGATATTTGCCAGATAGATGGTGCATTTGTCTTGGTCCCCATTTCCCTCCCCCCCCATCTCCACCCCTCGAACTCACCCATTTTTATCACAGGGTAAGACTCCCCAGAGATCCAAGCCATCCCTCGTTAAGGTACCTGTCTAAACAGAAACAAGAACACAGATTACTTTAAAGATCTGGCCATCCAGAGTCCAGACAAATAAGATACATTTTTAAAAGTTAAAATTATCACATTATAAGCCCAAGATGGGTGTTTTAAGAAGAGCTACTATAAGGTGGGCATCGGGATTCTTGAGAAGATGCACCAGTGAGCTCAAACCAATTCCTTCGACAGGCTAACTCTTAAATTCTATGAAGTTTTCTTTTGTTTTGTTTTTTAAAATAAGAAAACACTATCTCGCCTCCACATCTCAAAGGTTGTGAGGATCTAACCATAGACTTGAGTGACTGAGTAAGTTTCTGAAATGGGTGTCCTAATGTTTTACAGCAAAAGTTAAAGGTATGTCAGAAGAAATGAGTGATGAAATAGGATTTTTACCTACAAGTAGCTGTTTGTGAAAAAACTAAAAAAAAAATGGTTTGCTATTTGATGTCTGGTTTTTTTTTTCAATGAAATGTAGGGGCTGAGAACTCAGATTAGACGAAAGTATCAGCTGTGTGACTGGGAAAATGACTTCATCCCTCTGCATATCTGAACCCTCATCTGCAATATAGCATTAGCACATAGAGTTAAATGATGGCTAAATGAAATGATTTCAAGTGATATCTTAACCCCTTGCATACAGTAAGCGCTGCTATCAATGGTAACTTATGGTTATTGCTCACTTTTCCTTTAAAGTAATGACCTTTTATATTCCTGCTTCTTTTTCAACCCCACTGATACGATCTCATCCAGAGAAAGTCTTCCATGGTGATGTCATTTTGATCACAAATAATACTGGGTGGTGATAGAAGCCAGGTTACTCTTCTGGTCTGAGTATGTCTGATTCCTCACTAATTATAAAATGCATCTCTCATCCATTCACCCTCTGAGCCTTCAGTGTACTTACTGCTCAGTGGATACAGAGATTCAGAGTGAAAGATAAAGAACATTCCCCAAGACTTCTAGAAGATGAGGATGATTGCTGAATGGTGAAAATGTGTTTAATGGCAGTGAACGGGATACTTGGTTTAAGTGGGCAATTTTATCTTATATAATTATATGCCAATAAGTTAAAAGGGAAAAAAGACAATATGACAGCGAAGACCTTCAATGGCTCCCTGCTGCTTAAAGATTATGTCAGTTTTCTTTAGCTAGACATTCGAGTCTCACAAAGAGCATTTCCAGTGTTAATGTCCTTCCTCAGACACAACTACAGGGCCACACTGTCCTGTTACCATGCTGCAGCCCAGCCTTGCCTATCTATGATACAGGTCCTTTCTCTCTTGTCCTCTGACAATCCACCTTCCCTCAAGCTTATGTATGTATAGATGGAACTATACACTCAAGAAAAGTGCAAGAGACTGGTCATGAATAGCTAGACTCAATCAATGCTAATTTTAAGCAGCCACCAATAAATAAGGGTTTATTATGCTGGCTTACTGTACTAAATCCCACAGAAAGAGTGAGTTTACTGTCCACAAGAATGACAATAAATGGCCATGAGAATGAGGTTGAAATACACATACCTTGTCAAAGCAGACAAGGTTTAACTGTCCGCATACATTGATCCTCTGGGGACTAATGCAGAAAATGCCTTTCTTCTTCAGCCTCCTCTGGGCATAGATAATGCCTGTGGTCAGGGCAGCTGGTAGGGCAGGGGGTACTGCAATTGTGATCACATCAAGGGCTTTCTTTATCATCTCCTCAGGAGCTTCCTGGAAACCAGACATCTTTAGTTACTGCAAATAAATCAGTTTTGTGCAGATGACTTTTGTTTTCTTCTTGAGGTTGAGTTCTAAGAAATAGTACCAGTGGGTCAAAGGCTGTGACTATGTTTATGGCTCTCAATATCTTTTTTCCAAAGTGCCATGAAAAAGCTTGTAATCCTTCATATCAACAATGACTCGTTTACTATGACCTCACTCCTGGGTACTGGATTTTATTAGCTACAAAATGCCACTTTATTGGGATAAATTTATTTCTGGTTGAAAGGGGGAAAACGGTCTAATGTGTGAGGAGAAGTTCAAGAGTAGTCACATACTCATAGTTCAGTAAACACCATTGGTTGTCACGGAACTTAGTGACCAGAGAGAAAAACAATGGAAGGGTGATATTGATCAGGCACGTTGTACTCATAAATGGGCACAGAGAATGGGAATTCCTTTATATGACTATGAAAGGTTCACAACACAAAGAACTTAATGTTCAACTGCTTGTATCAGGAACCTGGGGAACTGTGAGCAGATTCCAATGTTTGACTTCGTTTCCTAGGTTCAGATAGTGCCCTTGAATAAGAGCAACATGTAAGACATAAAACAGAAAGACGAACAAATGTGTGTGTGACAGAGAGCAAAGGCATCTTACCCCACTGAGCATGTAGACACACAGAGTGTAGATCATTCCAATGGTGGCCAGCCCGACAAGGCACAGGAGGAAACTGATGGCATCTCGGTAGAGCTTAAAATTCATTGGCTTGGGGTAAAGAATGGATCTCACCAGGTCCCCCTTGGCAGTATTGAATCCTGAAACAGCAAGCATCCATCCCATCGTCTCAGGATGAGATAGCCTACTGCATCTTCCAAATCCAAGCATTGCCTTGACTTTTCACCGGAGATTATGGATGCCGTGTTTAAACACAAATGGAATGATAACACAAGAAACTATAGACTTGCAAGCGTGGACATATATTCCCGGCACTCTCTCTGATCTTCCTACTCCAGATATAAGAGCACAGAGCACAGATTTTCCAAGCATCACTTAAAATTTTGACAAAATGACTCTTGAATGCATTTCCACACTCTATACATCCTTCAGTAGAATTAAAACAAACTGACCTAGTGATATTTAGGGACTCACTTTCCTAATATTTTTCAGTATTTTCAGTTTCTAACGTTCTAGAGAATGACCTCAGAATCTGAGTTAGCAAATCAGAATTTCAGAGCCAGCATTGCCAGTTATTGACTGCCTTTTTTTTTTAAGTTAACTTCAATTATATGGTCTTAGCCTCGTCCTGCTCCAAATAGGGTAAAGATCTTTGCTCTGTGAGTTTAGTGCGTGAAAATAGTTTATAAAGCTGTAAAATACATACATAATGATTACTGTCCTGAAGATTAATATTTTCACTAAAACACATATTGGGCTTTGGGTCAATATGGGGCGTTTGGTTAAGTGTCAAAGGTGTAGGCCAAAGTTCAATGGAAAAAGTCAGCATTTAAGATACAGATTTATGGGCATTTTGGCTTTTTGTCTAAAGACTGAATTTGGGGGGGGGGCGGTGATGGTCATGGGGCTTGAGCTCTGGGTCTGGGTGCTGTCTCTGAGCTCTTCAGCTCAAGGCTACCACCCTACCCCTGAAGCCATAGCCCCATTTCCCATTTTCTAGTGATTAATTGGAGATAAGAGTCTCACCATCTTTTGTGCCCAGGCTGGCTTTGAACAGCAATCCTCAGATCTTAGCCTCCTGAGTAGCTAGGATTACAGGTGTGAGCCATAGTACCCAGCTAAAAACTGAATTTTATTTAATAAATTCAAGGAACTAGACAAACTGAGCAGGAATATTTCACTGAAAATAACAACGAGAGTCAGGTGCCAACTTGTATAATCCTAGCTACTTGGGACGTTTAGATTTGGGGTATAACAACTCAAGGCCAGCTGGTGGCAGAAAAATTCTTAGTGAGTTGTTAAATGTGGCATTGCATGCTTGTTATCCTCACTACTACAGGAAGCATGATGTAAGTGGATTATACCTAGGCATACACACAGGACAGGAAACAAGATTCCATCTTAAAAATAACCAGCAAAGCCCAGGATTAGAGACATATCTCAGTGGTAAGTGCATCTGCTTACAAGGGCAAGAAACTGAGCTCAAATCCCAGTCTGCACCCCAAAAAGAATGTCTGTCGCCTTAGATTAGGTAAATTGCAGTGCCTGGACAGCCCAGACAGAAAAACCGACAAGACTTCATTTCAACAGAAGAAACTTGTATGGTGACATATGCCTGTTTTCTTAGCTATGATTGGAGGATCCTATTACAGTCACAACTTCTGAGTAGGAAGTGAAACCTCATCTCAAAAATCCAGCAAAAAAGAGGGCTCTGAGGTAGAGCACCTACCTCATAAGCTTGACATTGTAATTTCAAACTCTGGTGCCAACAAAACTAAAACAAGAAATAACACAAAGGGATCGATTCTAACCAGTCTGCAGCACCACTGCTCTTGCAGGCCCAGAACATGCTCCCTTCGCCTGGATGACCTCTGTTCCACAGAACAAGATGTGGCGTTTGTAGTCTGCTTCACTCTGTGTCTTCCAGGGTACAGAGCTGTCCAGCTGGGGTAATGGAGTTTTTGTGACTGGAATACTTTCTCCTAGAGAAAACAAGCATCACATGTTGTGAGGTGGGATGCCTTTATTATGCATTCACTCAACATGAGTGAGATCTTTCCTGGACCAAGCATGTGACAAAGGCCATAGTCCCTGTCACTGAGAGATCTGTAGTTGAGAGAGAAACATGTAAATAGAGAAGTACACTGTCATATTATAAACACTATGAGAACCCAAATGCAAACATGGGTATTCAAATAGGCTAGAAATCAGCGCCAAGAATGTGGTCTAGTGGTAGAGTGCTTGCCTAGCCCTGGGTTCGATTCCTCCATACCACATACACAGAAAAAGTTGGAAGTAGTATGGTGGCTTAAGTAGTAGAGCATTAGCCTTGAATAAGTAAGTTCAAGGACAGTTCACAGGCCCTGAGTTCAATCCCCAGAACTGGCAAAAGGAAAAAAGGCTGGAAATATCTAGGGAAAAACAAGCCAAGAAGCCAAGCAGTCTATAACATGCAATGGGAAAGTAAGGAGCTATGAGGGCTGTAGAGGAGCTAAGACATAGAGAACCCTGAGTATTGATTGCATAGTTAAGTACTTCGGTGTTTTCTGTGGGGAGATACTCAACTGCTTTAACTAGAAGGGTACAATCAAAAGAAAGAAGAGTATGCATAAGAAAGATAACATAATGTCCACAGTGTGTGGGGCTGGGGAAAATTGAGAGATGGGGGAGAAAGGGAGAGGAGAGGTTGGAGGCTGGATATCCAGGTGGGAAAATCCATAAGCATCTAAGCTGGAGAAAATGAGGCCTAACCTACAGCAGTGGGAACAGAAAGGAAATGCTATATTCAAGACAAAAGGAAGAAGCTCCAAACTTTGGGGGAATGTTTGTATTGACAGGGCATATAGACAGAAGAACTTAGAACAACTTCCTTGTTCCTCATTTGGGAGGTTGAGAGCAGATGATGTGGCGTTATGTATCAAAGCAGGGATTATAAGCCGAGAGGAAGAAACATTTGGGGGCCCTATGACTTGGAGATGTCTCATAGAATAACCATGTTGAAATGCCTGTATGCAGTTGTTTATCTGGATCTAGAACTCCAGCGGTCTTGATTATTCTGTCAGGGCTCACCAGATTATGAATGATAATTAAAGCCACAGAAAGAAATAAGATTACTTAGGAACTCAGTGAAGTGTTAGAAGAAGAAAGGACAAGGGCATAGTTCTAAGCAGCACCAATAATTAAGAAGCTGGAAGAAGAGAAATGGAAGAAGAAATGAGGCAGGTAATTTGGAGGGAGAGCATAATCTTGGAAAGTTAAGAGAAGAGGTTTTTCAGGAGCAACGTTAAGAGCAGCCAAACTTCGAGGTAGAGGTGTGGTCCAAGTGGTAGATGGCCAGCCTTAAATAAAAAAAGTAAACAAGAATGCAATGCCCTGACTACAAGCTCCATGACAAGCCTAAAGTCAAACTATTTTATAAAGGAATATGCAACTGTGTTGGTAAAGTGTGGAAGAGTTTTACAGTGGGCTGAAATGCTGTTATATGTGTAGTTAGAAGGTTGTAATGATCCTTTATTTCAAGATAAGGTTAAGTCAAGCACAGATAGCTCATATCTGTAATCTTCAATCTGAAGACTGAGATCTGAAGCTAACCCAAGTAAACAAATCCAAAAGACTCTTATCGCCAACCAACCTGCAAAAATCTGGAAGTGGAGATGTGTCTCAAGTAGTAAAGTGCCAACTGTGAGTGAAAAGGTTAAGCAAAGCATGAGATCCTGAGTTTAAACAAGGCTTCCTACTAGTCTTTGTAGACTGGAATGACATTCCAGTGTTTAGGGGCTACTTTAGTTAGGAAATAGTAACCCGTATTGCAAAAGCCCCAGTGTGAAGAGATTTCGATGGATCTACAGATTCTTGTGAGGATACAACATGACTTGGCAAGAGCTGCCCAGTATTTTATCTGGAAGTTCACAATGGAAGGAGATGTATGTTCTTGTCTCTATTGTGTGTCTTCCTGGTCTACCTGGGAGAAATGAATCTGATATGAATTTTAATAGGAGCCATAAAACACCAATGTACTTTTCCAGCTTCCCATTTCATCCTGGAAAAAAGACATTATGATTCTTCTTTATCTTACTGAAATGGTACGTTATACAAGTGGCGAGTCAAAGCAGTGTGAAGATGAACACATCACTTCTTAATCAAGAAACCTGTAGGCTCCTCCTAGATTAGTAAGCTAGCTAAAGGGAAAAAACCAGCCTGTTGGAGCTGGGTGCTATGGGTCACACCTGTAATCCTAGCTAAGGAGGCTAAGATCTGAGGATCATGGTTCAAAGCCAGCCTGGGCACTAAACTAAGAGAGACTCATCTCCAATTAACCACTTTACTGTGTATATTTTTTGTGTGCCAGCACTGAGACTTGAACTCAGGGCTTCATGCTCTCACTTGGTCTTTTCTACTCAAGGTTGGCAATCTATCATTTGAGCCAGCTCTGCTTTGGACTTTTTGACTTGTTAACCAGAGGTAGGAGTCTTTAGGGAATTTTCTGACCAAGCTGGTTTCAAAATAGGATTCACCCATCTCAGTCTGCTGAGTAGCTAGAGTTACAGACGTTGATCACCAGTGCTGGACTATTGTGTATTTTGAAAGTGGCAAACCAGGCTGGGAAGAGCTTAGACCTTACCCTGTGGTTTTCAGGATCATTGACAATTTCAGACCTTCCAAAGTTATCTGAAGAAAAAAGGCACAGATCATTTTGAAATATCAAATGACCCTTGCCATCTTTTAAGGCAAAATAGGAGGGTTGTAATACTGCTTGGTCCAAGAAGGAAATGATAAACACTCAATAATTTATGACGATGTTGAATTTAGCACAGAAAAAGTCATTTTTATTTGAACTCTCGAATCCATCCACAGCAAGACCAAGCAAGATTTGTGGAGAGAGAAAAGTCACACAGAAGCCCCGCCCATGTTGCACTGTCATTCTGAAGAAGAGCCAGGACTGTGATACCTCTGAGGTGAGAGGACCACAGAGGCTGGGGGGCTGTGGAGATGGAAACATACCTGTCAACATGCCTTCGTCTACCACACAGCTGCCATCAATCAGGATTGCATCGCATGGCATATGAACTTTGTTCCCTGTCAAAATTAATAAATCTCCAGGTACCAGGAAGCGTGATTCCAGCTCTTGGATTCCAGCTAGAAGTTTGAGCAGACAGAGCTCAGTCACGTTAGGTTCCCACACAAACACACACCAACATGAATGGAAAAGCAACTAAGGCATGTAAAAAAAAATCATGTATTCAAAATCTTCACAACAAAGGAATCAATAACAAACTACCTAACATAGAAGCTTCTGTGTGGCAAAAAATAATAAGTAATAACATTAATGATTAACTCAAAAACGTGCTTGAAGTTTACAGATCAATATTCTAAACACAGAATGAGCTCTTTTTTAAAAGAAAGATGTGTAAAAATTAGTTGTATCATAAATTGCTATCAAGCTCACACATGCACACAAATATACAGGGGTAGCATGTTAAATATCTAAGAAATTGATCCTTTTTCTTTGTAAGAGAAATAAAGGTTCTTTTTTCCTTTTTTTTTTCTTCCTTCCTGATGTACTGCCTTACTACCTTTCCTGCTTCCTCCCTTGTGCATTCCAAAAACTATTATGACACTGAGCAAGACAGGCAGCCATGCAGGTGGCTGGGTGGGGTGAGATAGGTCAAAAGCTGTAGTGCATTAGAAATTGAAATGGATGGAAGAATGTTGGCTGGCCTTGGCTCTGACAGCAGAGCCCAAAGCAGAGTCAGATCTCATAACCACAGCAGCCTGATTTGAGATGTTGGGGTCTGAGCAAGTTGACACAGGTGTCCATCTGACAGTGAGAAGAGGGTAAGCCATGATGGAATGATGGATGATTGATCCCATCCAACCTGAACTGATCCAGTAGGTCAGGATGTTGAAACTGGTGAGAACCAGTTCTCATGCAAGAAAAACAATTACCAATATAGGAAGACTAGAATGAGCCCCGCGGCTTAGAAACAAAGATATTATAATATAGATGTAAATGTGTAAGGACATATGAATATCTACATAAATAATATTTTTGGTAGGCCTATATTCTAATTCCTTCGAAGAACAGCAAAGCTCCAATACCTCCTGCCCAATTTTTAATCTTCAAAGTTTATTACCCTTCCCCCCCCAAAAAAAATGAAGGTTGCCTGGGAAAATGGCTTGTAACAATTTGGGTTAAGAAAAAGATAATAAAATCTAAAGTGGTGTTTTGTGCCACTGGGTAGGAAAATGCTTGAATAACAGTGGAGACAAACCAAGAGTAAATCTGTAACAATTTGACCATCCAAGCAAACAAAAATTGGAAAATAAGTATATCCATCAAACAAATAAGAATTCATAAATCCATAATGACAGATAAATGGATAAATAACTGAGAGGCAAAGATATCTTTTCCTTGCAACAAAATGGCTATTAAATCATTAAGAAGGAAAAAATTAGAAAAATCATTATTTGTCAAGAATCACATCGATAATTAATGTAGTAAAATAAAGTCAATGGATGCTAAAACTAACATGAATGAAGCTAGTCTATTTATGTAGTCTCAAGACATCTCTCCACAAAATGCCCATTAATTGCAAAGAGAAAAAGCTGAAATTTACAAAAGAGAAATCTAGTAAGCACCGTTTAATTAAGCATTTTGAGTTAGCACCACTAGGAATGAATCAAATTTAAATTATATACCACCTGAGAGGAAGCAGAGACCATAACATCATGTCTACAGTTCTTCCGCCAAAAATGAATAAACTGATTCTAATGACAAGAAAACCTCAGACTAATTGAAGGACTTTGTACAAAAGAACTAGAGTTGGGAGAAATCAAAGTCACAGAGTCAAGAAAAGATTGGAAAATACTGAAAAGGAGGCATGACAAACATCATTTCGGAGTGACACTGGCAAATTTCTTTCCTACAAAGAACATTATAGGCAGTTGACAAAGCATGAATAGGATTCGACCACTGGCTGAGAGAGGATTGTCAATATTAACTTCCTGGTTGTACTGTCATTTACGTAAGAGAATGTCCTGGTCTATAAATAGTGCCACTGTGGGGATGTATGCCTGTAAACCTGTGACTGGGCAGGTAGAAGAAAGATCAGTAGTCAAGACCAGCTAAGACATAAACAAGGGAGGTATGCTGGTACGAGGCTGTAGTGCCAGCTATTAAAAAGGCTAGACTATGAAAGAAACCCAGTCCAAGAACAAATTAACTTTGGGAAAAGTTAGCATGAAACTCTAGTGGGAAAGAGCTAAAAGCATAGCTCAAGTGGTAGAGCATTTCATTAACAAGCAAAAAGGCCTAAACCCAAACTCCAAACAAAAGGAAAAAATAAATATCCACTGAACAAATCGGGAATTCTAGAGTCATGTGTCATACCCATTTTTTAAAAATTAGTATCCATTCATTGTACAAGTAGTGTTCCATTGTGACATTTCTACACTTGTAAACTGTTGGGAGCCAGAGTGGAATCAAACTGTACCTTGATTTGCATCAGACAATGGCTTTATTGTCGTATTGTTTTCTGGCCTTATTCTGTTTAAATGACCTGAGATTTACCATATGAATGTAACAGCTGGAAGTTCCCTGGTTTTCAAGGAGGGAGAGAAGCTGGAGTGGAGAATAAAGCCCAGTTTTTACCTGGGCTGCAGACCTCCCAGACCCGATGTGTTTGTCTCTCTTCTATTTTTTCCAGTCCCTGTCCCCTATTTCAGGAACCCCAATTTGCTGCCGGTAGGCCCCGGCAGTAAACAGTATATCCTGTCACTGCTTTGCCCCTCCTCCTTCTTAAAACAACTTCAATAGGTTGCATTGCTCCATATTCTTTTTTGTATATTTATTTTGCATTGTTCCATTTTCATAAAGGCAAAATTTTCAATCTAGTTCACTCTGTTATCCCCACCCTCTACAAGGCTAGCACCATGCCCAAAGAGCCTATTTTGCTTTCTTGTCGATTTTTCAAAAGGTATTCATTGAACCAGGGTTTTTCATCATGGTATTTTGAGTGTACACATGTGATTTTTTTTTATTCAGATTAACTTTCTGTGTTGCTTTCTCTTTTCCAGACCCATCAACTTCCTATGAATCAATACCTTTCATTAAGATTCCCTCTGCTACCTTCTGATGTGGTTGCAGAACAGCTCCCATTCCATCACGTTCCCCCCTCCCTTCCCATCATCCCACTACACATCCTATAGTTAGAATCATGTTCTGTGTACGTATATATACATATATGACATACATGTATGTATGTAGCATTTGCTTTTGTCTATTTCTTTGATGAATGTTATTCTGTCTGGAATGACATCTTAGTGTATTATAGATTCTCATATCCTTGAAGGCTAAGCATGTACATATATCTATTAGCAATTTGTATTTCTTCTTGTGAGAACTGTCTGATCAGTTCACTTCCCCATGTATGGATGGGATTATTTATCCAATTATTTCTTGTTTAATTTTTTAAGCTCCTTACATATGCTGGGTATTAATTCTTTATATGATGAAGTCTTTATATAATGGGAATGATTTTCTCTCTTGTCATGGGCTTTGATCTAGCAACTGCTTCTTTTGTTCAGAAACTTTTAAATTTGTTTATTGTCTGTCAATTTTTGTTCATTTTTTTCTGAACAATTGGAGTCCTATTAAGAACTCCAATTGCCTGTACAACTATTGCCTGTACCAGTACTTTCAAGGTTTCCCTGACATTTTTTATAGTAGATTTGAAGCTTCTTGGCCTCATTTTGAGGGTTTTTTTGTATTTATCTACTTGGAATTGATTTTTGTACCTGGAAGAGATGGGGGATGGGGAGCAATTATCAGTTTGCTTCAAGGGAATAACCAGTTTTTCCCGGCACTATTCATTGAAGAAGCTGTCTTTTCCTCCAAAACATTTTACTCTTTTGTTAAAAATTAGATTAGTAAAGCTGAATACATTTAATCTTGAGTCTTCTATTAATAGTGTTTCATTGGTTTTAGGGTCCTTTTTGCCAATACCAAACTGCTTTTGCTACAATGGCTATAGTATACTATGTAGTATGGTATTATATCTCCAGTGTTGCACTTATTACTCAGAATTGCTTTTGCTATTTGAGGTCTTTAATCCTTGTGTGTGAATTTTTAGATTGAATATTTTCCATTTCTGTGAAGAATGATATTGAAACTTTGATGTGAATTGCTTTGAAGTTATAGATTGCTTTTGGTAGTGTGACTGTTTTCATGATATTGATTCTACCAATCCATAAACATGGGTGGCCTTTCCATCTTTTGATGCCTTCATTGACTTCTTTCTCCAAAGTTTTATAGTTTTACTTGTAAAGGCCTTTCATTTCTTTGGGTGCATTAATACTTAGATATTTTATTGCTTGTGAGGTTATTGCAGTTGGGTTTGCTTTCCTTGTTGGCATACAGAAAGGCTATTGGTTTTTGTTTTCCATTTGGGGTTTTATTTTTTATTTTTGGTGGGACTTGGACTCTGGGCCTGGTCACTGTTCCGATCTAACTAAGGCAAAAAGTAGAAGTCCTTTAGTATGGATAAGTCCAGCATCCTCTCTTGGTACTCTTTTTTATTTTTTGGGTCATGAGACTTGAACTCTGGGCCTGGGTATTGTCCCTGAGCTCTTCAGCTCAAGGCTACCACCCTACCTCTTAAACCTCAATGCCACTTTTGGTTTTCTACTAGTTAATTGGCGATAAGAGGCTCATGGACTTCAGTGTGTGGGCTGGCTCTGAACTACAATCCTCAAATCTCAGCCTCCTGAGAAGCTAGGATTACAGGCATGAGCCATCACAGCCGCAAGCTATAGGTATTTTGAGTGTTGATTTTTGTATGCCGCTGTATATCTAAAGATGTTTATCAGATTGAGAAGTTTTGGATGGAGACTGTAGGGTCTGTTACCTATAGGATTATACCATCTGCAGATATGTTTATAACCTGACGGCTTCCTTATTTTGATTCCTTTTAGTTTTTTCTCTTTCCTTACTCCTTTGGCTAGGAATTGTAGAAGTGGAGAAAGTACACACTATAGTCTTCATTTTAACTTTTCCCTATTTAACATGAAGTTGGCTATAGGCTCAAGGCTAGATATGTGTGTGTGTGTGTGTGTGTGTGTGTGTGTGTGTTCCTTTATTAAATTCAGGTACATTCCTGTGATTCCAAATTTCTTCACTTTCTATCACTAAAAGATATTAAATTTTGTCAAAAAGCTTTTCTGTGTTTTCAGATATAATCATGTGATTTGTTTGCTTTTCTCCAGTTTCTGTGATATATTATTGCATTTATTTATTTACATATATTGAAGTCTCCTTGCATCCTTCAGATAAAACTAACTTGACCATGCTATATAATCTTTTCAACATGTTATTGAATTTAATTTGTAAGAATTTTATTGAGAAATTTGCCTCAATATTCATTAAATAGGTTGGTTTGTAAATCTTCCTTTTTGTTATGTCTCTGTCCAGTATTGGAATGAGAGATATACTTGTTTCATAGAAGGAGCTCAGCAGTGTTCCTTCCCTTTCTATTTTAAAGGAAAATTGAGAAGTATTGGTGTTAGTTCTCCTTTGCAGTTCTAGTAGAGTATAATAGCGTATCCATTTGGTCCTGGGCTTTGCTTTATTAGGAGATTCTTTTGTTACTACCTTAAATGCAAACCATTTTACTACAGCACAATTTGTAAGAGTCACTGATTTTTTTAAATTCCAATAGACACATAAAAATTCCTCCACCCAAGAGCACTAAGCAACTGAAATAAGTTAATAACTGTATACACAGCTATTTACATATGTAAAATATTTCTAACATTGAAGACTCACATTGTAAAAGTATAAGGATAGATTGTATAAGACAATAAATATATATTGTCTTAAAAGTATTCATTGGGGCCGGGAGTTTGGCCCCTAGTGGTAGAGTGCTTGCCTAGCATGCACAAATACCTGGGTTGGATTTCTCCGTACCACATACATAGAAAAAAGCCGAAAGTGGTGCTGAGGCTCACGCGGTAGAGCTCTAGCCTTGAGAAAGTCCAAGGACAGTGCTCAGGCCCTGAGCTCAAGCCCAGAACTGGCAAAAAAAAAAAAAAAGTATTCATGTGTGGGCTGGGAGGGTGGCCTACTGGTAGAATGCTTGCCTAGTATGCATGAAGTCCTGGGTTCAATTCCTCAGTACCACAAACCCAGAAAAAGCTGGAAGTGGTACTGTAGTTCAAGTGGTAAAGCAGGAACAGTGCCTAGGCCCTGAGCTCAAGCCCCAGGACTGGTCCAAAAAATCATGTGTGAATCTTATTTTGTATCTAAAAATGATTAATGTATATCTAATTTGAGTATAATTTAATGTATGTTTAAAGATCTTTATTTTAAAAAACTAACAAATATAATAATTACGAAGAGAAGGACACAAAGATGAGAGATGAGGAAGAAGAGCAAAATTCCTCTGAACATATTCTGACTTTTGAGCACACCATGAAAATAAATTTATAAGGTATCTATGAAAAATAAAACAAAAATAAATTTTGAAAGCTCAACTAAACATGTAAAATAAAATGAGTGAAATGAACTATCAAACTGTTGGCTAACCAAAGAAAGAAATACTTATGGATGACTTTAAAGCACATTGCCTTAAATATAGAATTTATGCCTTCCCACTGAGATATAACAGATAAAGTAGCAGGGGTTGGGGAGACTCTAAAAACATCCAAATTTTGTGGGGACTCATATTGATATGGAGAATGTTGGTTTCTTATCCTGAGATTCTTGTATACAATTGTGCAAAGCCAATAAGCAAATTGTTTCTATCATAAATAATTGGAACATTTAATACAAAGTTAAAAATCCTTAGTTCTAACTTGTACTTGAGATGGAAATGTCAGCATGAGCTCACAACATATTTTATCTTTAAATTAGAGACCTTTTGAAAAGATCTCTGTTTGAACAATGACTCATTTCTTACACTTGGATTGGATGTCCAAGTATCACATCTACAGCCCAAGAAAATATGAGTATGTCTGTGTTTGAGATACCAAAGTTCAAATAAGTTTCATAATACTCTCAAAGATTATCAGGGGCCTAGCTAAAAAAAAAAGAAGCAACAACTTTGATCCAAAGGAATAGCTTATAAAAAGAAAGATTGGACAAAAATAGGGAAAAAATTGTAATGAATGGAAATGGTATGAACCATATATAATATCATAAAACTGTCTTTGCCACAGGGCATCTAGCAACAAGTCTCACTCAAATGAATTAACCTTCCATTCCCTACATGACGGCAGGAACTTACCTCTGCTCCATCCTCCATTGCATGGAGGAAGAGCATAAAGAATCATCTATAAGAAATATATATGCATATATATGTATATGTCTTTGGAAGACAGCAGATGATTAGTTCATTGATTAGAAAGCTTGCAAAGAAGGAGAATCAATTATTTATCCTGTTTTAATTAAAGAGTGTTTTTCTTATAGAAATAACCTACTAGGTTAAAAATGGCAGGCTTAGTATAAACATTTTTAGTTCCTAGTGACATATAATACATCTAACGGATGAGCATTAGTATCTATTACTATACAAAAAGAAGAAAATTAGTTACTATGTTTTTTAGTATATAATGTCAAACATAAGTATTCTTGCCAAAACTTATGTTTCTAGCACTAACTACTAAAATACGTAAATAAAATTGAAAGTGTGTGAAATAAATAACTCCATAGGTATGCAATCATACAGCTAGCCTGTATTCACCACATGTGGAGCCATTCATTTTCTTCACTTAAGAATTATAAGGAAGTGAAAGGGTATCAATGTATGTGAATTAATGCACCTTCTATCTGGCAAATATCATGTAACCCTTTTACTAATTACAATAAAAAAATTAAAAAAAAAGAATTATAAGGAAGAAAGAAGATATGGAGAAGGAAAGTTGTGGATTAAAAAAGAACTGAGACATTTTATTACAGAACATTGAGATATTGACTTGGAACAAAACATACCATCTTTTGCATTAAAACATATATTTTTCACATTTGACTAACCATCCAAATAGTCTATAAAATAATATGTGTATGCTAAGCATGTGCATCTTAGCTGTGAATGCATATACTCAATTTGATTCAATGGAGGAATGCTGAACACTAGGCAATTGATATACATAAGAGTAATGAGACTTTTCAGATGCAATAAAAGTACTTAAAAGGAGTCTTTATATTTTAGAACTATGAACTAAATTTTCAAATGAAGTGATATGTTAATAGTTGCAAAGTAATCCATGGTAAGGGAGTTAGCAAAACAAATTTTTAAAAAAAAAGAAAGACACAATGAACTGATAATTTTTCAATGTAAACAAGAGACATGTGAGGGCTTATTATCATATTTTCTCTAATATGGTGTATGCTGAAAATGTTTTACCATAAAAAGTTAGAAAAATAAGATGATATTGTTAAAAAACAAAAACAAAATTTACTTATAACCAAGGTAGAATAAGAAAGACCAACCTTATGGGCCAGGAGTTTGGCCTAGTGGTAGAGTGCTTGCCTAGCATGCACGAAGACTCGGGTTCGATTCCTTGGTACCACATACATAGAAAAGAGCCAGAAGAGGTGCTGTGGCTCAAGTGGTAGAGCTCTAGCCTTGAGAAAGTTCAAGGACAGTGCTCAGGCCCTGAGCTCTAAAGCCCAGGACTGGCAAAAAAAAAAAAAATATATATATATATATACATATATGAAAGACCAGCCTTACTTTCCCTGGGATATGCAAAAATCATATGAACTCTATAATACATAGTTTCAGGAACATTAAATCTTAAACAACACAATAGATGGTAACAAAAATATAATAAAGTGTTCATTATTTACCCAGCTTGCCTTTGAAAGATTTCTTAAGCCATTGTTTGGGAAGGAGACTCAGACAAAGGGGTCTGTGTTCCTGAGAATACAGATGAGAATTTAGTCCATAGAGAAAACAGTAGCTTGAGGTCACCACATAGAGCCCTGGACAGAAAACCCCTCAAATAGAAAGAGCCCCCAAATCATCAGAGACTCTTCACTCACACAATAAACTATGATCAGCACATAGAATTGAGGAATTACTAGAAAATTAAAACAATTTACATTTAAAAATTTTATAGTGACATTAAAAGCTATCAACCTCTTAAGAATAAATCTGATAAAGAATATGTAGGATTCATATACTTTATGGTGGGCTAAAACACTCGTCAATACTCAATGTACAAATGTGCAAATTGAACTAAGAAAGTTGAAGGAATGGATGTGTGGGACTGGGTTGGAAAATGGGATGGTGGAAGGGTGACATTGAACAAGATGCCTTGTTTTCATAAATAGATATGTTGAGTGGAAACCCTTTTTTGTACAACAATATAAAGATCATAAGCTGATATATAATATAAATGAATAATAAAATGACTCATACACCTAAAAACTATGAAGCACTATCATGAGAAATGAAAGAGCCAAATAAATAGACACAAATGCAAAATCCATAAGGCAAAAATTCCAACTTATCATGTTAACTGTCCAGAAATCAATCTATAACTTCAACATAAACCCACTCATAGTCCCATCACATTTTTTAAAAGAAATTGAAAAGTTTGCAGGGAGCCAACGACTTACACCTCAAAATCTAGCTACTTGAGAGGCCGAGATCCAAGAATCTCTTTTCAAAACCAGCCTAGAGGGGAAAGTTTGTGAGATTCTTATCTCCAAATAACCAGGGGGAAAAGCCAGAACTGGAGCTGTGAACACTAGCCTTATGTAAAAAGAAGCTAAGAGACAGTGCAGAGGACCTGAGTTCACACTCCAATGCCACACACACATACACACACACACAAACACACACACACACACACACACTCCAAAAGAAATTGACAAGTTGATTCTAAAAGTTATATGAAAATGAAGAGTCTGCCATATTAAAAATAAATGGGAAATGAAAAAAACTGAAGGACTACTACTATTTTGACATGTTGCCTAAAGTGGCATAATGTGGCAATGATAGAAGACAAGAAAGTAGACCAATGGAACAGGATAGAGTCTAGAAATAGTACCGCTTGGAAAGGGACATGTGCACTTGACAATGCACCAGGGCAACCCACTGGAGTAGAGACCATCTTTTTCACAAATGGAATGAGACCACTGAAACATCTGTTTGCAAAGCATGAACTTCAATCTACAAAGCCCATGTTCAATCTGAAAAAGCAATTCAATCCATTTAAACCATACACATGAAAATCAAATTGCAATGTAGATTCCAAGCTATAAAAACAATATGGAAAAAAATCTTGGTAGCTGTAGAGTGGGCAAAGGCATGTAGATGAGAAATCAAAAGTATGAGCTGGGCTCCTAGCTGAGATCTGAGGATCACGGCTCAAAAGCAGCCCAGTCACTAAAATCCGTGAGTTATTTTTTTAATCTCCAATTAACCACCAGAGAGCTAGAAGTGGGGTTGTGGCTCAATGGGGTAGGGTGGTAGCCTTGAGCTGAAGAGCTCTGGGACAGCATACAGGCCAAGTTCAAGCCCCAAAACCAACAAAAGATGGAGTTTGTCAAAAGATGGAGTTGATCAACTTAAGAAAAGTAAAAATATTTGCCCTTTGAAATATGTTACAAAGGATATGTCACAGACTAAGAGAAAATACTTGCAAATCCTATGTCTGACAAAGATTGTAGATTTAATGAAAATGCAATATAATAAACAGAAGATTTGAACAGACACTTTAAAAGGATGCAAGAGGCAAATAAACACTTGAAAAGTCGTTCAAGGTGATTAGTCATTAAAGGAGTGCAAGCTAAAATGAGGTAATTCTGCATAGGAAAGTGGTTAAAATTTAAAAAACAATCATTCATACCAAGAGTTGGCAGGAATATGTTCAACCGAGTCTCTCCTACACTTCTGGTGGGAATGTAAATGACACTTTGAGAAAGATTTGGGAAGCTTCTTTCTATGTTCCACACCAATCTACCAGGTGGCACAGCCACACCTTAGCTGGATATTTTCTTTCTAGAAATGAAAATTTGGGTCTATAAAAAGAGAATCAGGCCTAGATGTTTGTAATTACAGAAAGCTAGAAGCAATTCAAATATTCGTCAACAGGTGGCTGGATAAACAAAATGATATACTCATCTCATTAAGTAGTCTCCTCAAGTAAAATGCATGCGCTATTTATAAACTCCATAAAATGAAGGAATCTCAAAATAGTGAGGAACGTTTATCCACCCCCAAATTAACCCAAAATATCGGGTTAAAGGAAAACTTGCATCACGTATGTATAACAAAATTTGAAATTGAAAGTCAATAGGGGAAAAAGAAACAGATAAATGACTGCCCAAGTGTAGGAGTGAGTAAGGGGTAAAAAAACAATTGAAGACAATTAAGGAGGTGATAAACTATTATTTTCTTCAGAATAGATTTGGATTGGGAAGGTATATATGGAAATCAAAAACATGAAATTATCCACTGTAAACAAAATCAGTTAATTATATGTTAATTCAACACCAAGAAAGTAAATTTCCTTCTTAAGGTAAAAAGGTCTTATATTCACACCCCCTAATCAAATATATAGGAAAGTAACATATGAACACAACAGCGGAAGGTACCATCACCAGCACAAATGGAAGTCTTTTCTGACAACATACGGATAACCTATGAGTCTCAAAGAATGGAACTTACCTTTTCTTCCACAGACAGGGACTGTAATTCTATTGTGTGATTCAACTAGACGATGGAGTTTTACAGATTGCTGGGGGAAAAAAACAAAGAAAGAAACACAGAGACTGATTTGTCTGTTTGAGTTTATGTTCCAGGTATTACTTGGCAGGATGCTGGGTCTCTATAAAGATGGAACCCTGTGTTACTGCCAGTGTAAATGAGTACAGCTAACAAGACATGAAGGGCTGGGAGACCTGACACTCAACTGAAAAGAATCTTTGATCATAATAAGTATGTATTCTTTAGCAGAAAAGAATTTCTGAGTTTTCTCTTTCCTCCCAAAACAACTTTTGAGACTCACTCATTTGAACTGTTCTTTTTAGTAAATAATATTTATCATTCAATGTGTATGCCTAAATAGTCTAAATAACTAAATGTTGTTTCAATATGGGGCTCAATGAGAAAGAACAGTGCTCAGGCCCTGAGTTCAACAGCTCAGGATTGGCACACCAAAAAAAAATCTATAGAAGAAATGCATTTGATTGGATAAACACATACATAAGTGCAAAATTACAGTTTATAACAACAAGAGAAGCAAGATGCATTTGGAGAATGTCCAGTAATGGAAATCAAAGGAATCTTGAAAGCAGGATGTGACGCTAAAGCCAAGTAGGCAAGGGCCAAGCCAAAGAGATAAAGAAAAAGGATAGGTCCAGATGATGAGTCCAAACGCTCAGTGACCAGAGAAAACATGGTTCAGGAAACAACATGGGAGTGTGGCTAAAAGGCAGGAAGCAAGAAAGGCTGGCCAAATAACATGGGAGAAGGCAGTAAGTGCAGGTTACAAGTGCACTAGCTATGGAGAGCAGCCACGAATCTACATGGAGCAGTGATCCTGAGCGGGTGGTCCGAGTGTGCAAGGACTTCCCATAAGGCTTCAGAGCTAAAAACCATCTTCACAAGACTACTAGAACATTGACTGTCTTTTTATGTCTCTTCTGTGTGTGTGTGTGTGTGTGTGTGTGTGTGTGTGTGTGTGTGTGCGAGCGCGCATGTGCTTGAGCATTATTTCTGAGCTTTTTTTTAGGGCTTCTTCTCTACCACTTGAACCACAGTTCCTCTTCTGGTTTTCTGGTGATTCATTGGCGCTAAGAGTCTCACAGAATTTTCTGACTAGACTGCCTTCAAACTGCCCTCATCAGATCTCAGCCTCGTAAAAGTAGCTTAAGATTCCAGGTGTGAGCTCACACCTGGGTACCGGTGGGTACAGGTGGTACCCAGCTGAAAATCTCATTTTACAAGTATTCAGGAAATCTTTCCAGAGACTTAATGAGGTATCATATCACAAGAGTACAATGAACAGTTAGTTATAAGAATTGGGATGTCTACTAAATCAAACATTAAAGCTGAGAGTACAGCTTTTGCTCACGTGGTAGAGTACTAAACTTGAACACAAAAACTCAGGGACAGCACCCAGCTCTACATTCAAACCCCAGACTGGCAACAACAACAAAAAATGTGAACTCTATCAATTGCAAAACATAGCAATCAATGAAAAAGTAATAACATAGATAAGTATTTCATGGTAAGAGAAATGAAGACAGCTTAAAATATGAAAAACGCACAACTAAGTGGAAGATAAGCCATTAAAGTTATGGAATTCTATTTCACTAAACTGGCAAAGATGAAAGCAACAGCCATCTAATGTCAGGAAGAATGCAAATTGGCCATACTTTTTAAAAAGCTGTACTTAAAAAAAATTCCTTCCTAAACCTAGATACATAAGGCCATACAGGATGAGGCTAAATGAAAGGACCTCCAAGATATGGAAACAAAAGCCATATTATGTGTGACTGTTGTTCTCAATGTACTATGCTATTTCTCATCTCTTTTGTTGTCCCTTGGTTATCTCATATTGTTACAATATTTTACCTTGTTATCCGATATATTGTACATATGTTTATTTGAAATAGGATAGGGAAGGGGAGAAAACAAGATGAGGGGGCGTAGGGGATGGAACTGGAAACAAAAACATGAGAAGGGGTAGCAATGATTGTTAACTAATGCACCTTCTATCTGGTGAATATATTGTAACCCTTCTATTAATTAAAATAAAAATATATTAAATTTAAAAAATCCCTGCCTTTAAAATAATGTACTTGAATTGTGACTAAGTAATTGCATTTATCAAAATATTTTCCCATATCAATATAGATATACTATATTTACTCATTATATAAATATTTATGTTACATATTTTATTTAAATTTATATTTATCCATGTAAAGTATCTAAATGTATATACATAGGCATGTAAATTATAAAAAGTAAATATACAAAGATTCTCATGGCAGGACTGATTTAGTAACAGACTAGAAACATCCTTAGAAATTCTGTTAATATTACATTTATGAACTATGGCAAAATATATTTGTCAGGTATGGAAAAATATTCAAGATATATTAGGTGAAAATGCAAGTACAAAAGAGCATACTTAGTATATATATATATATATATATATATCATATGCTTCTGTTCTGGGAAACAAATTAATGCATATGTACTCAAAGTACACAGCACATCTGTTTCCAGTAGATTCTTCTTAAAAGCTGACCTGAGAAATACTGAGAGACATGGGTAGTCGTGATTGCTGATGAGAGAGAGAAAAGACAGGGCTGAAGGGAAGAATCCATTCACAATGGGAGAGAGGAGTTGAGCCAATTCCTACCTTAAGTTTGCATCATCTCTGTGAAATGAATAGTGAGATAATCTGGTGAACTGGAGGAAAAGTGGACCATGGAAAGATGAGTATCTCGGGAAACTAAAGGAAGCCAGCACTTTGAGAATCCTTATTCTTGGAGAATGGGAGAATTTCTTGATTAGAGATGTACAGAAGACTTGCACTCATGGGTTTCTAGAGAGATCTACTAACCTGTCTGCAGTTTTCTTCCAGTTTTACCTGCTCCCTAATGTAGGCAAATAAAGAAACTCAAAAGTTGAACTGGAGCTTTGACAAGTGAATATCACCCCAACATAAAGAGTAAAGGAGTTTATATTGAGCAGATTCTTTCATCAGAAAGACTGGGATTGGGGGGTGTGAGGGAGGAAAAGAACTAATGTATTAATCATTGGCGATTGTGTCAGATATTTACAAGCATGGTTCTGTTTAGCACAGACTGGACAAGGAAAATTTCATGATGCATGTTTCTGAGAAAATGTCACAGAAGTCACTACTGCAATTTTTCTTTCTTTCTTTTTGTTTCTTTTGCCAGTCTTGGGCTTAGACTCAGGGCCTGAGCACTGTCCTTGGGTTTTTCTCAAGGCTAGAGCTCTACCACTTGAGCCTCAGCACCACTTCTGCATTTTTTTTCTATGTGTATGGTACCAAGGAATCGAACCTGGGTCTTCATGCATGCTAGGCAAGCACTCTACCACTAGGCCAAACTCCCGGACCCTACTACTGCTCTTTTTCTGAGATGGGAGGAGTCATGGAGGAACTTACCTCCCTGAGGTCATACACTGTCAAAGCAATGGAAATGATGGACATGATTATGATGGCAAAGGCATATTCCTTATAGTCTTCACTGAACCACAAACAGACACTGAAGACTTGAAACACATAAAATGGATTTAGAACCTGTGGGAGATGACACGGGAAGATAAAAGAGATATTTAGCCTTCACACATAGCTATTGATTAACCTGTTTTTATAACCACAATTACAGCACTGGTTATTCCACACAATAATGCTAGTTTTCTTCTTATTAAATTCCATCAGGAATTTCCATGTACAGACACTGAGCTAAGCAACTTTACCTGAATTAGCTCATTTCATCCTCAGAATTATCCCATAAACCAAAAGTGAATACTTAGCTCCATTGTAAAGATAAAGAAACAGCCTTGGATCTTGAAAAACTTGCCCAAGGTCGCACAGCTGTGACTGTTTCTAAGTCAAGATTTAAATACCTTCAGATTCTCTGATCCAGGGCACTGAATTTAAACCTCTGCTACAGTTTATCAGGTAGTGCCAAAATTGCAGTCATCATTGGTTACATAGATATGCCATCTCCCATCTACATTTCCTGGCCTTTAAAAAGTAAAGTACTGGTTCTGGTTTACAAAGTCACTTTCTAATCTACAGTTCCTCTCTGTGACAATAAAGCTGTTATACTCATGCCTTTAAGTAATCCTATAGAGCTCCTAAAGTAAAAAGCTGAGCAGAACTAAAGGGATTCAACTCAATCTAGATAGAGCACCACGGGAGAGAACCACTGTAATACTGCTTCAGTTAAAGACAACTATGTCCTCCTTTTCTTTACCATCAGTCTAACCAATGGGAATGGAAATGCTGGCCTCTGATTAAGAAAGACCAAAATAAGAAAAATAAATAAATAAGAAGAAAGACCAATACCAAACCCTCCCCTGTGGGTTTGCTCTGCTTTCTTATGGTCACTCTGGAAAGCATGCAAAAACACTAAGGAAGTGCTTTGAATTTACCAACATTTTTAAGCAATGGAAGTTGAGAACAGAAGATAGCCCAGAGAACTGTTATATGGTTGGAGGTGGGGCAGTGGGGAGAGACAAAGATAAAGAGAAGCCTAGCGATGGAATCTAAGAAGAGAAATGAAGAAAATTAGCTGAGTAACAAATGTTAATCAAATCTTGTTTCCCTCTCATACATATAGTGAAATCACTATAACTTAACAAAACTGAGAAGGTAAGTTTTATTTCCTATAGTTTTGAGTGTTGAGGAAATTGTACATGTTGTCTAAGAAAAGTATTATTGGTTTCTCTTTCAAAAAGAAAAAAGAAAACAGCAGCTTTTTTATGAGGTTGAAACATGCTAAACAGCAGTGTATTAGAAAAAGAAAACAGAGTCATTTCATTCTTCCAAGTCACCAAATATTAAGTGGTCACCTTACGGCCTCATCTCGAAGGCAATGAGCAAAAGAGGAACTTAAAGAAAGTAAATAGGGACTATCAAGAAAATATGCCTGAGCCAGTTGCTAGTAGCTCATGAGTGTAATCATAGCTACTTAGGAGAGTGAGATCTTCAGATCAAGGCTCAAAGCCAGTCCAGGCAGGAAAGCCAGACTCTTATCTCCAATTAACCACCAGAAATGCAGAAGTGTATCTGTGACTGAAAGTGAAACCTTGTGCAAATCAGTTCAGGTACAGTGCCCAGGCCCTGAGCTGAAGCCTATGACAGAAAGAAAGAAAGAAAGAAAGAAAGAAAGAAAGAAAGAAAGAAAGAAAGAAAGAAAGAAAGAAAGAAAGAAAGAAGAGAGAGAGAGAGAAGAAGAAGAAGAAGAAGAAGAAGAAGAAGAAGAAGAAGAAGAAGAAGAAGAAGAAGAAGAAGAAGAAGAAGAAGAAGAAGAAGGAAGGAAGGAAGGGAAAGAGAGAAAGAAAGTTTGAGGGAGGGAGGAAGGGAAGGAAGGAAGGAAGGAAGGAAGAAAGGAAGGAAGGAAGGGAGGGAGGGAGAGAGGGAGGGAGAGGGAGAAAAGAAAGAAAGAAAGAAAGAAAGAAAGAAAGAAAGAAAGAAAGAAAGAAAGAAAGGAAAGAAGGAAGGAGAGGGGGAGAAAAAAAGAAAGAAAGAAAGAGAGAAAGAGAGAGAGAGAGAGAGAGAGAGAGGGAGGAGGGAGGGAGGGGAAGGGAGGGAGAAAAGGAGGAACGGAGGAAGGGAATGTACCTGGCATTGTTTTTTTTACTAACTCTCAATTATGCTTATTAATAAGTATTTACTAGGACCAAAATGTCTTTGTTCTATCCAACACCAAAAGAAGATATTGGAGCGATTACCTCCTTGATGAGCAGCTTCCAGATAGGTGTGATTTCAACATCAATAGTGTTGGGCCCACATATGAGCCTCCTGAAAGGAGAGGTCACAGATCGCTCAGTCACTCAGAGTCACAGGAAATTTATTTCCTGCCCATTCAGAAGAAAGGCTATTCCAAGTTCCCATTCTCATTTCTTGGATCCACTGAAGTCTCCCTTGGGATATAACCTTCCAATCCTTTTGAAACTTCACTTGAGAAAAGCTGGGCACTAGCAGCTCGTGACTATAATCAGGAAATTACTGCTGCTACCAAGGAGAAAGGGGTCTAAAGATCATGGTTTGAAGCCAGCAAGGGTAGGAAAATACGTGAGACTCTTCTCTCCAATTAATTGCCAAAAAGCTGGAATTGGAGTGATGGCGCACGTGGTAGAGTGATAACTTTGAGCTGAAAAGCTAAGAGGCAGTGGTAAGGCCCTGAGTTCAAGTCCCAGTACTGCTTTTTTCCTCCAAGAAAATGATCACTAAGGACTGGAAAGATTCCCTAGTGCCAAAACCACAAAGATGCACATAATAATTCCATTAAACTCAGTTCTCTCCAAGGTCTAAATATTTTTCTAAATGATAACTTGGATGTCAAATATTATCCACTCTCTTGTTCACAGCTGCTATGTTCTCAACTGTTTTTCCCCATTACTGGCTCCATGGAAGTAAAGCAGGATGAGCATTAAGATTTTAATAGAATAAGATAATCTAGGCTTTTAAGAACAAGAAAATCGTGTATCTTTCTTCTTTAATTTTATTGTTAGGGTGATAGACAGTTACATACATAAAGTAGTGAGTACATTTCTTGTTTAACATTGTTACCCTAGCCTACATTTTTCTCCCACTTTCCCTCCCCCAACCCCTCCAATTGTAAAGTTCATTTCCAACTTATTTTCTTGTGAGTATTGCTGTGACACTGGTTCACCCTTTGTACTTAGTCTCACCATTTTGTTGTTCCCCTTTCCTTTCCTAATTCAAATAAACATATATACAATATACCAGGTGCCAAAATTAGATACAGTGACAACAGGGGATAAACTATAGGGGAAAAAAGAAAAATAATTTCACATAGTACATTAAAACCATGAAGAAAAACCACTTGTTTCCATATCCTGGAGTTCATTTGGCTTAGTATCATCTTATATGTCATATAGCTATTGAGCTACTGTGATCCTCTGCAAGGAAAATCCTAGACATATACTAGTTTTCTAAGTGATTCCTTCTTATCAAAAATTGGCTTCATGGTATGAATTCTCAGATATCTGAGTAGTGTATCTCTCTTCTTACCCCTGTTTAGAAGTCCTCAGAAGTACATAAAACACTTTAATATGAGTGGAAAGGTCCTGAACTCTCAAAAATAGCCCAACACACAGAATTATATATCCATCTAATTGAAGACTCAGTAATGTGTTTCTTTGATCTTGCAGAACGATCTGATAGATGCGATTTTGCTGTGCCGAACACTAAGCATACTCATTTTGCTTTCCATGTAGACACTGAGATCAAATAGTTTTGCTGAGCATCTTAAAAGTAGCACTCCTCAATGTTTAGTATAAACACAGATAATCTGAGTGATGAATTCTGAGTCAGTAAAATCAAGGTATGCTCTGAAACTCTGCATTTCTAATAAGCTCTTAGGCAACTCTGATGCCGAAAGGCATGCTGGGTTACTTCTGTGTACTAGAAGGGGGTTCAGGGAACTACAATCATAGAAACTTAGGACCAACAAGGCATCCTCCACCTTTTCACAACTGAGGAATGAAGGCCCAAAGAGAAGAAGGCATTTGCTCAAAGTAACACAGACTCTTGACATGCTGATATCCTCCCTAGTCCTTTTTTCTCTGCTAGTAATTGATTTGGAACTGTGGAGCTACCCAGCTTCCAAGACATTGTTTTGATGCTCTATAATTTCTACCTAATTGTATTGTCATGATATTATATGTATTTCCTGATTGCCATCAGAACAGATTCAACCCTATTATTATCATAACCTTGAGAGGCATCACGTAGAGTAGAAAGTATATTAAACCTACAATCAGAAGTGTGGGACTAGGTTCTTCCTCTCTCTCTTCTCATCTGGGTAACGTTGCTCAGGCCATTAAAACCCTCTGAACCTCAGCTTCCACTTTGTGTGCTGGAAGATCACCTGATCTCACCTAAAAGGTTGCTCAGAAGATGTGTGAGATCACATTCTGGAGACATAAATCTTCAGTGAAGAGAAATTTTTACTGGGATTCCTATTTAAACAGTAACAGTCCTTTTGAGCAAATATAGACAACATGCTTGTTACCTGATCTCCTGTTCTTCTGTTGTCAGACCAGATCCAAATTTTAGATGTATCTTTGTAGAACTGAGCCAATCTTCCAAAGAGCTAAAATAATGAGGAAGATACCTGTTAATGTTAATAGTTTTAAGTTAATATTTTTCTTCCTTGCTTAGAAACAACTTACCCAATTTTTTGGAACTGCCCTTCTAAATTATTCCAAACATATCTTATTTTCTGCACTTTTATGCACCTCACCTGTAAAACAAAAAAAAGCTACTAAGAAAACTGCTAGTGTGTAAAGTAGAGAATCTGCAGCAACTTGGAAACTTCCAAGCATTTGTGGAAGAAGCAAGGATGTAGGGGTTTCATCTTTTCCTAAGTCACTGTCCTTTCTTGCTACCTAGTGAACTTGTTTTCAGAAATTATCATCCAATTTGCCTGGATCATGGGCCTACTACACAGATAAATTCAGGAATCAGTAACACTCAATGTCTCTCTATTCTACTACACCATAACTTCATATGAAAACCAAATATATTCTAGAGAAGGGAATTACAATGCAGAGCTCAATGCCTATGTCAAAGAAATAAAAATATAATAAAGCAAAACCCATCGTCTTAAAATGGTGTAGAGCAGGTGACAGAAGGTGCCACGCAGGAGATTGTATCTGAGCAGCAGTACTGACGAACTGGACGAATTTTGCTCAGATGAGAAGAAACAAGAACATTTCAGAAATTGGACACAAGGTAGTCAAGGGGAGAGAAGGCAAGAGAATAGACTTATTTGACCATAAGTTATCCTGGAGGATAAACTAGGACTCAATTCTGAGCAGTCTTAAATATTAGACTAAGGCATGTAGGTCCTTTTCTCACAAGCAACAGACTCATGGCCTGACCTACAGAAGACACACTGAGGAAGGGATAGCCAGCATCAAAATACTAAGACAGGAAGAACAAATTATTGAGAAAATGCACTCTAAGCAATGAATCTCTGAGGTCGCTACTGGCAACAGAAAGGAAGGGGAATGCTAATGCTATGACAATTTCACCTTCTTACTTTTGATTTCTTTAAATGACTTCATATGGAAATCTGAGCTTTCATGAACTGGTGACCTCACTAATCACCAAAAGAATAAGTTGAACCTCCAATTTTGCTGTGCTGCAATGGATATAACCTCAGATTCATTCACTGAACATATCTGGAGAGCCATTTAACAGATCAATGTCTGGGTTTCACTGCTAAGAGATTGTAATCTGTCTGCAGTGTACCCTAGGTACATTTTTTTTAATTTCTCAAGGTAATTCTAATATGTAGCCAAAATTTGGTGTTCAAAATTTTCTAGTACATTGACATGTATTTGAGAACTTGAACTAAATTTCCCTGCATCCTGGTTTCCCCAGGCATCGAGGGAAGCAACTGGCCAAAGCATGTCTAAATTCCATTTTAGCTCCTTTCTATGTATTCTGCACTTACAAATATTATAATCAGTAAGACCAGTAGATAAGAACTGGAAAGAACACGTAGTTGGTGCATAGTAAGTGCTCCACATACTTTTGATCCAATTAATCTGTGAAAGCTTTCTTAAAGCACATAAACTAGAAATAGGGTTTTAATCTCTAAGCTCCTAGCTTACCACAAACAGGTTGTGAGCTTACTCAGTAAACAAATTGAACAGAGACACATAGTTAATACATCCCAAATAAGAGCATTAAACACGGTAATTTAAAACTTTTACAAAATAGATTTCTTTCAACGAGATCGGTTACAAAATAAATTATTAAAAATATAACCCTATTTTCAATTGCTTTTCAGTGTGCAACTAGCATGATTTATCACTGGTAATAGTGTTTCTTGTACACAGCAGGAGGAAACACTATTTGGTAGTAAGCAACCCTAGGGCTTGCTAACCATGGTGGCCCACAGAGGAAATTCTAACTTCTTACCTTACCACTTAATTTAAGTTGCACTATTCCTTGTGATTTTTGCAAATAGAACTATCTATAACAGCTTCTATTTACTGAGCCTTTTAGAATTGATCACATTCTCATTAGTCTTTCCAGTCATCCTAGAGTAGAGAAGAGATAGCTTTCATCTTCACTTTGCACCTGGAGTTCATTTTGATTATGTCACCCACAAGACTGGCATTTTAGCACTGGATCCATCTGGTCCCAGAACTCAGTATCCCGAAGGCTATATAAGACCCAAGCTAGACTAACAGAAGATCTGAAAAAAATCCTTTGACTTCAAATTTTAAGATGGATAAAGTGAAAGTTATCTATCTACTTTTCATTTCATAAACTCAAATATGTGTGCAGACAAAAAATTCTTAAACTGTAAACTTCCCTGCTCAATTTGAGAATCTACATGGAGAGGCTGTGAAATGACAGACAGAATTATAAACATAATACAACACAAACCATCTGTAGAGGAAGCCATCAAACAGGAGAAATAAAAAGGTTATAGTTACGTTTTTTTTTTTTACCAGCAAGAAATGAATGGGTTGGAAGTGTGACTGAGGTGGTAGAATGTCAACCAGTGAATGAAAGCAAGCATTTCATAGTGAGTTCAAATTCCAGTCGTTGAAAAAAAATAAACGGGGACAAAAATATGATAAAGGGTATCAATGTGTGAAAAGTAATGAACTTAACTATCTGACGAATGTAACTGTAACCCCTCTATACATTACCCCGACAATAAAATTAAAAGAAAATTAAATCATATTAAGTGAAGTAAGCCAGACCCAAAGGAACACAGGCTCAATGGTTTCCCTCATTTGTAATAATTATTACACATTTAGGACTCTCCTAGCAGAGGATTACAATAGCGCAAAACCTAGGTACATAAGATCATATAGAATGAGACTAAATGAAAGGATCTCTAGTATATGGAAACAAAAACTTTATCTTATGTGATTGTTGTTCTTAATGTGTTTAATATGCTATGTTATTTCTCTTCTCTTTTGTTGCTCTTTGTATATACGTTTATTTGTTTATTTGAAATAGGAAAGGGAAGGGGGAAAACAAGATGATTGGGAGGGGATGGGGAAGGGAAATGGGGACAAAAGCATGAGAAGGGGTATCAATGTGTGAGAAGGAATGCACCTACTACCTGGTGAATGTAATTAATTGTAATCCCTCTATACATTACTCTGATACTAAAAAATAAAATAAAATAAAGAAAATTAAAGGAAATGGAATGTCCCACTAGCTTCCTGCAATTTCTGAAGCCAATCTTCAGTGTAAGATAGATGACTCAAGTCTACACCTTTTCTGCATCTTTCTGATTTCCCCAGAAGTAAGGCCTCTCTACTAGAAGTTTATTAGTTTTCTCATCACCCTCAGAGCCTTCGGAACTGTTAAAAAATGCTAACAATAGTATTTGCAAACTGTGGTTGGAATTCATTTTCTCACTTCCTAGAACTTCAGACCAGGAAACAATAACTGGGCAACCTAATGTCTGCTGTCAAGCGAGTTTCATCTTTCTACTCAAGAATCAGGAAGATTTGGTCTCTCAGCAGAGCAAGGATACACTCATGTACTTAATAGATACAAAGCAAGTATATTATTAAGTACTGGAAGTTTTTAAAAGTTTCCACAAATGAGTTTATTGCAATGAGATTGATTGAAAGATGCATTATTATTTTAAGACATATCCATTTGATATTTGAAATTGGAGTACTGAAAACACATTGGAGCATGTAAGCACCTCTGCCTATCAGGAGAAGCCCCGGGGGTCCATTTCATGCACAATCCTACATAAGGAGCCTTAGATCTCCTCTAGGCCTTCACTAAAAACTCAGCACCATTGTTTAGTACATACTTTTATAGTTCCTTTCATGAAAAAGGCCTAAATAGTTAATATCTTGGGATTCTTACTGTCATTAGTGTCAAAATGACTGATCCTATAACATCTGCTGTGACATTAATGAAGTTTCAAATACAGCTCATTGAAGCTCACAAATCATCTTAATAGCCATCTTCACATTCTGGGTCCTCATTTTATAAATAGGGAGCTCACCACTCAGAGAGACACTATGTCATAAGTAGATAAATGGAGACGCCCAACCTGGACATCATTTTTTTTTCATTCCAAGAACTGTTCCTCACATTCTGCCTGTCTATTTGTGAATTTCCTCATTTTCTTTCCGACTTATTTGCTTGATACAATTAAAGATGTAATTCACTTCAGGAAACAGCTACTGTGAGGCCATGTCCATGGGCTGATTTGGGAAGCTTATTTCTTCAGGTGAATGGCTCACCTAAGAATTTAGGCTCTCTGCTCCTTGGAGGAGCTTGGTCCATTTTGTTTTTGTTTGTTCTGGGCAGTTAAGACAACTGAGTGATAACAATTGATGAAAGAGATATCACTCAGCAGTTGACTTTTCTTATTTTAAAAACTTGACCTTACAATTTATAAAACTAAGTTAAAACACCATATATACATCCACAGATATAAAAGAAGGGGTTCTAACTTCTATGCTTTTAATATAAATCTTAGCTAGACATAATCCAAGAAGTACTAAATTAATGTGGCGAAAGGGAATAACCCGAATACATTTCAATAACCAAGTTCAATCTACATAAGTAAATACCCTGGGATATTCCTCCATGGTTACTTATAATGTAAGATTAATCCTACCGGCAGTGCACATATCATCATTCAGGCAAGGATGCTAGGACAAAGGGTAAACTAATTCAGCACTGCTACTCCCTGGACACTATGTTGAAAATGAACTATATAACTTGGTGTAAGAGGCAGTTCCGGAGGAAAAAAATCTGGGAGAAAATGAGGGAGGAGTTACACTATTCAAAAAGAAATATCCTCATTACCTGACTTACATAACTGTAACCCCCTTAGACATCACCTTTACAATAAAAAAAATTTCAAAAAAAGTCAACATGTTGAACATCTACAATGTAACTGACATTTATTGATCTTTCTTTGATATATTGAGTTTTATCAATATTAGAGATAGACATTCTTATCATTTTACAGATCAGCAAACTAAAGTTCAGCCGAGTTCAGAAGTTGGACCAAGGTCGCACCACTCAGATGGATAATAGTGAGACTGAATTGAGCTCTGTTTGACTACAACACCCAGGCTTTGTCAAGTGATATATACTGTCAAATGAAGGCTGGTGTCCTGGAAGACCTGAATTTGTCCTTAATGTCTGAGAAGAGAAAAGGCTGAGTTTCTATCATCATCATAGCCATAAGCTTTCTTACCTTTAGTTCTGGTTTTTGGATGGCTCTATTTATGATGTACTCCTCATCTGTGATGAGAGGGTGATCAGGAGTAAGACCAAAAGTGCTGCTTAATGATGACAAGTAGACCCAGAGTACCTTTTTCCTAGAGTAAGTTTGGAATTCATCCTGAGGAAATAGACAAGAAAATCCCCATGAAGTTAAGAGAACTCATCAGGCTAAAATTCAACCTGAAGGGGGAAAAAAAAATATTAGGTAGGTAATTTTGGAAGTGTACTGAGTTAGTGAGCATGCTCTTGAAATAGGATGGTGGGTGGGGGGGAGGAATCTTGTCATTTTCAAATGGGAATCTGGACATGAGTAGGAGGCAGTATCACATATAACAAAGCTTGAGAGGGAAAGGCACATTCTCAGAGGAGAGTGCATTTCTTCCATGGTCTTCCAGTCCATAAGATTACAGCTAAATTCAAATTTTTCTCACGCAGAAAAATAAAAGGAAGGATTTCTGTGAACCTTCAAGAGTGAGGAATCTAAATCAACTGAATCATCCCCATCACAATCTAATAACTCCAGGCTTTATTCACATAGTAGTAAATGCTGAGCAAGGCTTCAAGCCCCAATACTGGCACAAATTCCACCTCTTCTAGAGCCAACCCTTTCGCATACTCTCACCAGAAGTGGAGATAAGAACCCAAGCCTGTCACCCTGCTACTTCTTGAAAATGTTAACGGATGCCCTTTACACTCATAATGTTTCCTAGATAGACTTGCAGGTCATCTCATCTAGATCATTTCACAATCCTCCTAAATCTCCTTGCTTTCTTGTGGCTATCTCTCTCTACTTGATGACAGAATATTGAATGGCTAAGAAATATTGACAGCTTGGATGGAGCGTGCCCAAATATAAATACCAAGATATTAGCACAGGAAGAATGAAACCTACTTGAACTCATCTTTTTCGGTTTACTGACGACCTCATAACAGGGGGGCGGGGGAAACAACCAAGTACAGTCCTGAGAAACAAACCACAATGATACCTGAGAAGCTGATGTAATCATAATAGTCAGTGCCTGATTATGTAAAGTCTAAACATAATGCTCACTTGGGTGTTTGACAAATATAAGGAGCTAAGCAGCATGAGACAGGAAGTCAAGTCCAGGAAGTCAATGTTTGGGGAAACAGTCACCACCATACCTATGTGTGCCTTGAAGATAGATCAGAACTGATTCTGCAAAGGAGAGAAAGGAGAGGTCACAATCTCTGCTATTGATCCTCCTCAAGGGAAGTAGTTTTTGTCAAGTCTCACCTATTCATCCTTTTCTACTTAGTGTATGCTATAGCTGCTGCCTCGGCTGGAATACATTCCCTCATTTGTCTCCAAAGACTTTACCTGGCTTCATCTTAACCATTTCCTCTGGACCCAGGTCAAAGATCAGTTCCTGAGATTTGTTCTTTTTCTGAGTGATCTTTCCTGTAAGGATACTCAATGTTCTTACCAGTCTTTCTTTTGCCTGACAATCTTATCCTCTTACATATGTCTGTGTTCCAGCCAGACATAGTACCAATTCTGAGAAGGAAAAAGAAAGGAAGCTAGAGCTAAGGGAATGAAGGAGACAGAGGAAGAAAGAGAAAGAGAAAGTAAAGACAAAAAATAGGGACATGTTGGAGAATAGGGGAAAGGAAAACGGCCTTACTAGAAATTTGAAAGTTTATGAATCAATTATACTTAAGTCTGATGGAATTAGCTAGGCACTGTGATACACACCTGAAATCCCAGCACTTGGGAGATGGGCAGGAAGTTCTCAAGTTGAAGACCAATCTGGACTACTTGACAAGGCCCTACCCACCAAAAAATTACCTGGCAGATAAATTATTATGTGGAAAGAAAGATATATAAAAATCAAACCAAATGAAATTTTTACTTTCAGAGCTTGAGTAACTTAGGTGACTAAATTTCTGGTAACTAAGCCAACAAACTGGTGGACATATTCTAGGTAGGGTAGAATAAAAGGCCACCTCTCTAGAAGACACATAGACTCAGTTCAATGTTAAGTAGGTTGACCTCATCAAAAGGGGACGGTACTCAGGGCTGGGAGTTTGGCCTAGTGGTAGGGTGCTTGCCTAGCATTTCTTTGGTATCACATACATAGAATAAGCTGGAAATGGGGCTGTGGTTCAAGTGGTAGAGCTCTAGCCTTGAGAAAGTCCAAGGGCAATGCTCAGGCCCTGAGCTCAAGCCCATAGACTAGCAAAAAAGAGGGTTGGGGGAGGAGATACTGCAGAAATACCTGACTTTCTAAAAGTAAGGACCAAATGGGAAAACACGTATGTACATACATACTTGCCAAACTAAATCAAAGTGTATATGATTCTGTTTTCTAAATAACAACAACAGTAATTATGGCCTCAAAACTATATGTCTTAACATTTTTCATAAACCAGCTCAATTTCTGGCTGATTATTTTCATAGAACTACATATTCCTACTTCTTCAACAATGGCATTTTGCCCTAATATCTTTGAAATAAGGTACTAGTCGAAATCATAAAACTATTACAGATTCAGTTCGATGTATATAGTTGAGTAAAGTAAGAACAAAACACCTGCTAGAGTCTATAGAGAAGGAATTCTAAGCCAGGGACCACTGCCTTCAAACAACCTCTAAGCAAGCAGAAGGAAAAGTATAGAAAGAAACGTAACAGAGTGAGGAAATCCTTACGACTCCATCAAAACTAGGTTTGAGTTCTTTGCCTACATGATCTGCCTGTCCCTAACATCACCTTTTAACTTTTGCCCTGTGGGATTCAAAAAAGTCTTTCTGACTTTACTGACTTAGTTAAAAAGATGGAATCATACCATACATGTCAATCTCTCTTAGGTAACACTATTCATAGTTGAGTTTTTGTGCCATCATCCCATGAGCTCCATGAATACTGTCTTTATTTGTCATTCTTTTTCCCTGATTCACACCTGCACATGAATGAGCTCTATGTCTCATGTCAACTGGAACTCAATGGATTTATGAAGGAAGGAGAAATGGAGGGAGGTCCTAATATTTGGTAGGTGGCAGACTTGTTTGTTCTGTTACCTCATCTGTATAATAGATGTGACAATGCCCATTTTCCAGGTTCATGCATGGAATTTTAATAAAAGGCACTTTATGAATAGCACAATAGTCAGACAGATAGCTCAAAGAGATAGCAGGACAGGTGAATAAGTCCCTATACATCAGGGACAGGGAGTGAATTAACAACAAAAACACAATAAAGAAGATGATATGTGGTTGAAGGATAAAGACGTGTTTTGATAAGTGGTTGTTTTTGTTTTTTGTTCTATTGAGGATTGAATTCAGAGCTTCCTACCTGCTAGGCAAGCATTCTACTATTTGAGTTATGCCCTCAGCCCTTTTGCTTTTAGTTTGTTTTTCAAACAAGAGGGTCAGTCCAACTCCTGACACTGGAAGGCTCCTCTCGCCACCTCCAGAGTATCTGGGACCACAGAAATGTGCCACTATGCATGGTGTCTATATCTAGAGAGAAACAACATTAAATCCTAACTAGGCTTTCTCTTCAAAAAGACAGGGATCTTTATTCTGTTCAGAACCAATAGTAACATCTAATATTCCGTTGGTGTTCTATAAATACCTATTGAGTGAAATAGCAAGTGGATGAATATGAGAGAGGCAATATCAGAAGAAATTTTATTAATAAAAGCATGGGGAAATAGTGTCATGCTGATATGGGGGCATGAATTGTGAGAGAACACACCTCAGAGGAGGAGGAATGGAAAGAGATCAGTAAACATCAGTGTTGCTGACTGAAGAGACTCTTTCTGGACTGGAGGGCTTTAAGATGCAACTTGGGTGACTAATTTGCAGAGTTTCTACATTTTTAACTAAAGCTTCCCCAACCTTGACATCTTTAACTAAAACTGGATGGGGAAACCTGTGAAAACATGAAAATGAAGTGCTTTGAGTCAGGCCTTATATATCTGTTCATCACACAGCTCTCCTCTGTGCACGCATCATAGGCTTTGACAGTCTGTGACATTTAATAACAAAGACGAAAAAAATGTGTTTATTGTTATAACCAAGATGGAAGCTATGGAAATCATCAGGAGCATTTAATTCAAACCACCAGTGAATGGCAATCATGTAATTTGCATAGAAACGTAACATCGCTACAGATACTGCTTTCAAATTTAGAAATGCATGAGTGACATGCCTCTTTAAAATTTATAAAAATAAAAAAATATACTCACTCTTATCTTTTGGAGAAAATCTTCTGCTTAATAAGAAAGAGGGAACTGAAAATAAATTGGATACTAAAGATTTTCAGTAAGTACAACATGACTTTTTTTAATGTTAGAAAATAACAACCTAATCAGCATCTGTCGTACTGATCTGTAATCTTACCAGTGTGAGATTGATGATAAATACCGAGCACTGATTTTTTTAATAACATGAAGAACAGATATGCAACAAATTTTCAGGTAGGAGTCACCAACTGTCCTTAATGGAAAATTGTTACATCTAGCTATTATAATATAATTCAAATAAAATAGTTTTTAAGTTATTTTATACAAACAACCCAACAGCATATTTGAAGCCCAGAACATATTTTCAATCTAAATTTCAAAGAGTCAGAATGTTTGAAATAATTGAGTTCTTGTCTAATTATATAAAGACTAATTTAGGACCTCATTTATTTGGAGAGTCTCTGGCTGAGAAAAATCCATTTAAAATGACACACGAGAGCAGGTAATTACACAATTAAAGTTGAAATCAAGATGGAAAAGGTAAGATGGGGATGACTTGAGACTGTCTGCTTAGCTCTGGGGTGAAGGGGACAATAAAACTTGGGGAGGTACTTAATAGACTCTCATAGATGCAAAGATGGGACCAGTGCTTTCCTGAGTCTTTTTGATGTATGTAGAGTTGTGCAACTGACCACGTACATAGAAAATGTCACCTGCTAGCGCAAGAAGACTCAAGATTCACAGCGGTGTGATACCTTCTCCTACGAATATCTCTGGAGGGTGTGGCAAGTTTGTTGGGTGATAAATTCAGGCACATGATCCAGATGCCAGGACCAGTGGATGCAGACAGATGTGACTTGAATACAGCAAACTTTTCTTTCTGAGAGGCTTTGTGAGCTACCCAAGCAAGAAGGCACACACACACTTAAAATGGTCTTTGAGAAGGTGTTTCGTGGTCTGGAAATCATTTTTAAATATGCAATCTCTCTCTCCATCCTCACACCAGCCCAAGGAAAGACAAAGTACTTCACTAACCCCTTTCACCACTGAGGGCATGGATGTCCTAAAACGTTAGGAAATGAAGTGAAGGTGCTAGGGCAAGTAGTTAAACTTTTGACTCCAGATCTCCCAAGTCTGCCACTATGTAGCTATTTTATTTATTTTTTCATTCTTAGTTGGTGTTTCTCTCTTTTACTTTCTTTCATTTTCCTTTTATTTGTTTTCCTCTCCAAGTCTTTGTTTTCCTCCCGTTCCTTCCCGTCTCCTGGCCCACGTCCTCCTCTTATCCATGACCTGACCACATGCAGCCTCTTAGAGTAGTACTCAGGCAACTAGACTGCCAGTTCCTAAAGCTGCAGCTGAGAGACTCTTCCAAACAGCACAGGCCACTCTGCTTCTGCCATAGTACATCCATTGACCTGTAGGAACCATTTGGAAGCAGTTGAAGTTTCCTTAAGAGGGAATTTTCATTTTTTCTCATGCTAGAAAATAAGAGTCTCATTGGTTCTCAGATTCACATACATGCTTATGTCTTTCATAAAACTAGCCTCTCCCATATGAAAAGTGTTAGTACATATGAATAGCACTTTACTAAGTCTGGGTTACTCTTCTTGAGACTATATAAATACCTATTGCCTGGGCCATAAGTCTTGGGTCCTCTCCCAAAGATCCATTGAGCTAATTAATGAGACCTATGACTATTTTATAGCAATTTTTTCAATATGTGGTTTCTTATATTCTTACCAGAAGCATGAGCATTGTCTGAGAACTTTTTTAAAAGGGCAATCTTGGGCCCAAATCCTAATCTAGTGGACCTGAAAATCTAAGGAATGGTTTTAGTGGTTTGGGTTAGCAGGCCCTCTTGATTATTCCAATGCCAACTGATTCTCAATATTGAGAACCAATGGCCTCAGTGTGGTTCAGTGGAATGGGTCCTGCACCAAGATCTAAGGACACATGCCACTACGTCCTTGTTCAACTTCTCCCTCACATTGAGCTCAACTGGATTGTGCCACCAACCCGGGTCCCATGTCCTCATTCATCAAATGAAGAGTGAGTCCTTAAAGGGGCCAAGATCCAGAATGGAGCAAGCCAACAATGACAAATTTTATCCAATTCTATATCTCACTGTACATTATTCCAATCTGCACAGTAGGGTTTCGTGATTGTTGTTGATAATTTTGTTCTTATTGTTTAGGAATTGTTTTCAGCCAGATATAAGGATCCAGGTGCATAAATAAATGTTTATTTAGAAAAACCATTATACATGGAAAGAAGTTAAGCTACTAACAGTCTGATTTATCTAAGTTGGCTTTTCTTCTGGGCATTTAGGCTGGTGCCTTGTTAGATACAATCAGGACATCAGCCAGAAGAAAGTTCTCCAAGAGATTGCCCATTGTCATTTTCCCTAGTACAAATATTGGGGTCATCCCCTCGGTCACTCCATTTAACGAGGTCATCTTGTAGGAACTGGTAAGGTAGCAATTACTGTGTTAGGAATTCCTTCCCTATGACTGTCCTGCAGGAACGCGTCTTCAACGCATCGTGCTCTGAATGCAACGAGGAAGTGGGATGAAACAAATACTTTCAGAGACCCTCACCTAACGCCACAGCCCTGGACCAGCAGACAGCAACAACAACCTCAAGGACAAGATGGCTACATTTTTGCCCTAGTATGTCTGCAGAATGCAACACACTATCTACACTTACAGCTCTTTCAAATCAGCAGGGAAGACAGCATCATTTTTAAAGGGGTGCTCTTTCTCCCGCCCCTTCCCTTAGAGGTCACTGTGAATGCATCAGGTCTGGAGGTATGAGCCAGTAGGAATTTTATAGCTTGGCTGAACTACTTGCTCTGCTCTAACATTCACAAAATTCACTATTTTAAAAGGAATCCCTGTGAACATAGGTCTTAATAAGTCACATCATACAAAAAATAATTTTTTTGTGCCAGTACTGGGACTTGAACTCAAGACTTGACCACTGTCCCTTAGCTTTTGTGCTCAAAGCTGACTGGCCTCAACTCCACTTCTGCATTTTTTGTCTATCACTTGGAGATCAGAGTTCCTGCCAGACTTTGCTGAATGGCACTCCTCAGATCTCAGCCTCCTAACTCGCTAGAATGATAGGTGTGAGCCTATGACTAAATGCAAAGGTGTGATGGATCCTCAGACCTCTAAGACAGGAGCTTCTGTCACCTGCCATGTGTGCATCCTCCTCAGCCATTTCTCAATGCAATATCCAGGAGAAAAGGACCCCAGCTGGGAAACCAGGTGCACACTTACTGTGGTTCTCAGCAACACGACATCTGCTTCCTGCAAGGAACATGGGACACAGTTGGCCCATACATGCCAAGCCGGTCTCCAGTAAAACACCAGGGAGAGCATTCCAAGTGAGAAAATGGATCCAGCCAAACAGAGAGCTTGACGGCAGCCTTGAGTCCGATAACCAAATATTTCCTGAAACAGAATCAAAATGACTTTAAATATTTAATAAACAGTAAATGAACAGATGCCAATTTGAGTGTTGAAATAGAAACCGAGAAAAAATAGATATGTGTGAAGAGCTGGCAGAGCAGGGAGCAGAAAGAATGGGGCAAGATTCCTAAAATAGACATTTCAGATATAGACTATGACCTTCAATAAGGAGCCATCTAGCCAGGACGTCTGTGATCGACAATAGAAGCATTAGCTATCCTGGGCCAAGCATTGGCTCAGCTCCCCAGAGATGCAGATATGTGATCAGGATGATCCTGATCCCTGTATTCTTCTTGCAGTGACATTGTATTACTCTCACTTTTTGACTGATAAGATTGAACTCAGAACAGCCAATGGGATGACATATTGAAAGCCACTTAACTACGAGTTCTACTGCTATGACTCAAATCTAAGTCTTTCAGCTTCCAAACCTTGATCCACATCTGTAACAAACATGACTATAAGCCAAGCAGGAAGACTAGCTAATGAGCTAATGACAGTGATCATAGGGCCCTGGGGGCTGTGGACAGGAAGAAAATCTTTGGGGAAAGGTTTTGTCAAGAGGACTTTATCAGTAGAGGATTAACAGCTAAACTTTTCCCTTGAGAATATGGGGGTTAGTTTATATGGTCCCATGTTTCTTCCTTATATGGTTACAAAAATGACTTTACATCAAGAAACAGAAACCAGACTTGTTTACCAAAATGTAAATGCCACTGAGCCTAAGTGCCATGAGCAGATATTGTTAGGTTATGGCAAATATAAATTTGAACAAGGTAAAAGTTTCATCTCTAATCCATGCACAAAATACATAGACGTCTTCCTTCTAAGAAAAGTACAGGCAGAATAGAAAACTAGCCCTGAATGTTATGGCTTTAGTCCCACAACTACATTCCACAGACATAGGTAAGCCGTTATGAAGATTATAATTGCTATACTTGGGGAAGATGTTCCTTACTGAAGTGCCTGAGACATCTTGGTTCCTTAGAGCTGCCACTTGCTGAATATGTGACCCTCATCATCTCTCAGTTTGTCATCCATAAAATGGAGTCATAGTACTCACTTTACAAGAGTAAATGAATGAATGTGTGGGTATACCGCTGCTATGACTTGAGGTGATTTCCCTGACATTGACTTGAAATTCTGGCCCTGGCATATTGGCAATTAGATCCAAGAGTTGCTATGGTTAATAATTCTTCTCCTATTAGGAGTACATCTTAAATTAAGGACTAGAACAACAATTTGGCATCTACGGTCTTCTCTATCTCACTTGATACAGACTTCATTATTATTCCAGGAGTTGGTAGCTCAGACCTATAATCCTAGCTACTAAAGAAGCTGAACACTAGAGGAATGAAAATTGAAGCCAACTTAGACAGAAAAAGCCATAGGACTCCATATTTTGAAATAACTGGCAAAAAGCTGGTCTGCAAGTAAGGTTCAAATTGAACAGCAGTGTAAGGCCTTAAATCCAAATCCCATAGCTAGTGAAAAAGGAAGAGGAGGCAAAGGAGAAGAAAAGTTTCTGTGATCTTTGGTTCAAAGCTTTTCTCATTTGTAATTATTAGGCACATCCTATTACAAGCAGCACATACAAATGCTGAATAACATCCTTAGGCATTGTCTACAGTGGGTATACTTTTATAAAATGCTCACATTAACTCAGAAATGCGAGCTCTTGAGTTACTTTGCAGTGTAAAATGTATGTCCTGCATGAGTTTGTTTTTGCCCCAAGCTCAAGCCATTGCTCTTCAAATGCCAAGGCTGGAATGCATTAATGCTCTGTTAATCCCACACTGAGCAGATCCCAGTTCTGAGTTTTCTCTATGTCCTGAGTTCATCCATCATCTTTTCCCCTGTGCTTTACAGTGTTGCTACATTTTGGCACAGTTCACCTCCCAAACCTCATCATTTTATCACTTTTTTACAAACATAGTTAAAAGGTTACTTATGGAACTGAGTACGGTGGCTTAATCCTGTTATCCAAGCGACTTGGGAGGCAGAGATCAGGTGACTGCAGTTCAAGGTTAGCCTAGGCAAAAATAAGTTCAAGAGACTTTATCTCAATGGCTGGGCATGGTTGGTATGTGTGTTATCCCGGCTACTGGGGCTGTGGCCTCAGTGGCCACAAGGTAACACAAGTAGGAGGAACAAATACCAGGCTGAGAGAAAAAAAGAAAACCTTACCTGGAAAACAACTAATGTAAATGGATGTTGGAGGTGTGGCTCAAGTGGTGAAGCACATGCCAGGCAAGAACAAGAGCCTGAGTTCAATTGCCAATACCAAAAAAGAAGGGAAAAAAAAAAAACTTCCTTATCTTACCAGACAGCGGAACCACCATATAATCTTTATCTCTCTCAGTTTTCTGTGCCATCACACTGGCCTCTCTATTATCACCTGTTCTGTTATGGTCTATGCAACAAAATCCCTATGTAATTTGAGAGGTTTCTTCATGCTTATTATTAAGAGAAAGTAGGCAGGAATTATTTACCTTCATTATCCAGTAAAGAAAACTTAAGTTCAAAGTTATTACATAAAGTAACAGCTATTTTAGTAACTGTTACTGATAACAATGCTAACAGCTAACATTTACAGAGCACTTGAATGTCCTTTGCCAATTATTTCACATGCATTACTCAGTTTGGTTAAGAAGATTAAATAAGTTTCCACATAGCTCAGAAGTAATTCAAAATGGAGACTCTAGTCTAGACATTTGTAGCACATGGAAGATCACGTGCACTGGCCATACCTACTTTTAGCCTCCTCCTTATTTTACCTTTAATTTCATATTCATTTAACAAATGTTTATTAAAATGTCAGCCAGCTGGGTGCTGGTTAGACTGTGATTCACAGAATTTGGTATTACTAGCTGGGCACTGATGGCTTCTGCCTGTAATCCCAGCTACTCAGGAGGCTGAGATCTGAGGACTGCTGTTCAAAGCCAGTGCCAGCAGGAAAGTTCATATGACTCTTATCTTCAATTAACCAGCAAAAAGCCAGAAGTGCACTAGGCATGGAGGCTCACGTCTATAATCCTAGCTACTAAGGAGACTGAGAGCTGAGGATCAAGGTTCAAAGCTAACCCGAGCACAAAAAAGACCTGACACTCTTATCTCCAATTAACCTCTATAAAATGGGAAGTAGGACTTAGCTCAAGGGGAGGGCGGTATCCATGAGCTGAAGCACTCAGGGACAATGCCCAGGCCCAGGGTTAGTTTGGTAGCCTTGAGCTAAAGAAGTGAGGAACAGTGCCAGGCCAAATTCAAGTCCTATGAACCACCACAAAAAAAAAAAAAAAAAAAAAAAAAAACAGACAGAAGTGGAAGTATGGCTCTAGTGGTAGAAGACCATCTTTGAGTGAAAAAGCCAATCAGAAACATGAGGCCTTGAGTTCAAGTCCAATTACCAATACAAAAATACAGCGTATCAGCCAAATACCAAGTATGGCCAAAAGCAAAGACAAATAAGACAATATCTCTAACCTTCAGGAGCTCATTAGTTGGGAAGAAAATCACAAACGATAAGATAAAACAAAACAGCAATGAAAAGGTTATGCAAGAAGATGAATAAAATGTCATCTGAATGAGATTCTGTGAATAATTACACTAGAGCTTGTTGCCAGTGGTTCATGAGTGCGATCCTAACTACTCGGAGGCTGAGATTGAAGGATTGCAATTCAAAGGCAACCTGTGAGACTCTTATCACCAGCTAACTACCCAAAAACCTTAAACAGAGCTGTGGCTCAAGTAGTAGAACACTAGCCTTGAGCAAAAAATGTCAGGGACATCACCCAGGCCCTGAGTTCAAACCCCAGGACCACTGCAGATATTAACAGCAGCACTAGTAGTAACAATTATAGAATAACAGAGGACCAGAGCATCCTAAGCAAACCAAGTACCGCCTCCCTATAAGCCCACAGTGCTATTCTGAAAGCTTCCTGCTCTACAATGTAATTCCACTTACTGGCTCATGACCCATGACGCATTGCCAAATTTTCTGTACAAAGGATGGGGGGGAAATGTGCACAAGGAGAGTTCAATTATTGCTTATTGAGCTGAGTGAAATTGTACTGAGTTGAAGAGAGTTGCATTGCAGGAACTATTAACAGATATTGGATTTAAATTGTAAAAATTAGCGTGGGGCCATTATTATCATCGGGTAGCAATTACTTTCTACATTTACAGAGCGCATTGCATCTCTCTGAGTATGCTGCTGAAAACTCTCCTGTTACTGGCACTAGACCCACTCTCCCCTCCTAGTGGGGAGAGGGAGCAGGAGGGAGGATCAATAGAACATTAGAAAAATGTCAAAGGAATACTACACAAATAATAACATTTCTGGCAGACCATGTACACTCCTGAACAGCAGAGTATCCCTTTCTCTATCCTCCCTACCCACACATTCATCCCCTTCCTCTGTCCCTGACTATGTAAGTCCTATGATTCCCTAACAGCTTCACTCTGGCTTCCAGCTACATAGGCATCTGTCTTATAGGGCCCCCTATACTCCAGAAACCAAATTGTGTTCTTCCCAAAGCTAACACTGAAACTTCTCCCATCAATAAGGTCAAAAGAGGGCCATAACTGGCAGGCCTTCTTGGAGGAATGCACCCAGAACACGTATGCACTAACTGCTTCACAGATTCAGGAGAGGTTCTGGACCCACAAGGAGGCACTGCTCTACAGGGTTCCATCTAACGGGCCAGTCAAACTGATTGCACGGATGAGCAACCCTCAGATCTCAGCCTCCTGAGTAGCTGGGATTACAGGCAGAAGCCATCAGTGCCCAGCTAGTAATACCAAATTCTGTGAATCACAGTCTAACCAGCATCCAGCTGGCTGATATTTTAATAAACATTTGCTAAATGAATATGAAATTAAAGGTAAAATAAGGAGAAGACTAAGAGTAGGTAAGGCCAGGGCACGTGATCTTCCATATGCTAGAAATGTCTAGACTAGAGCCTCCATTTTGAGTTACTTCTGAGCTATGTGGAAAACTTATTTAATCTTCTTAACCCAAAGGAGTAAAATCCTACCTCAAAGATAACCCGTGTAGGATTTTACTTCATCTTTCACTCTGATACTCCTATTGTGCCTCTCTGTGTGGCTGTGGACACAGGCTTTGCTACTACACAGAGCCATTGGTTAGATGGAGTATCTCAAACTTTTATGCCCAAGCTGATCTCAAAACCCAAACGCTCTTCTCTGTCTCCCAATTAGCTAGGATGACAGGCTTGAGACAGTGTGCTCCAGGAAAGATTCCATTTTAAAAGTTTATTTCCTTAAAGATAATCTCTATCCCCTTATTTATTTCTATGCCTGATAGCCAATGGTGTTAAATAAAGTTTCCCTCACTGCTCGTCTCTTTGTAATACTTAATAAAAATTGCTGCTTTTTGTAGTTCATTAGTCACTCTTTATTAAAAGGATAGTTTCCTATACTCTTAAGTTAATTTGAAATTAAGGAAATAAATCCTGAATGACTGAATTTAGAAATGGAGTGTTTCAAAAGGGATAGGTTTGGGTTGCAAGGAGTTTCCCTGTTGGCCTCGTATGTACGTCTTCACATTTTATTCTAGTTACTTTTGCATTAAAAATGTTTTCTATTTTTCCCCTTAAAATAAAAATCAAGAATTATGAAAATATTGTCCCTTCCTCTGATAAGATGAAGAGAAGGAATGAAGTTAAAATGTAGTTGGTTGTGGTGGACAATGCCTCCCAACAGTTAGAAGGCTAAATCAGGAAAATTGAATGTAAGTCCAGAGGGAGCTACATAAAAAGACATTTCACAAAAGGAGAAAGAGAGAGAGAGAGAGAGAGAGAGAGAGAGAGAGAGAGAGAGAGAGAGAGAGAGAGAGAGAGAACAAAAAGAGGAAGAGAGAAAGAAAGAAAGAAAGAAAGAAAGAAAGAAAGAAAGAAAGAAAGAAAGAAAGAAAGAAAGGAAGGAAGGAAGGAAGGAAGGAAGGAAGGAAGGAAGGAAGGAAGGAAGAAAGGAAGAGAAGAAAGAAAGAGAAGAGAAGCGAAGAGAAGAGAAGAGCAAGCTTCTGTTCTGGCTATATTGATAAGTTCACAATTACAGTGCAAACTGTGGCACTTTCCATGTCTTATATGTTATTTTATAGAAAAAAAAAAGCACCCTACTCTCTAACAGTGACTCCCTTGCAGCTTTCCACATGAGTTCTATTTTCCATGATCAGCGGTGATGGGATGACCCAAGGAGGCCTCGATCCTCAGGAGCCACATGCCTGGATGTCACTCTCCCTCAGGGCAATGTCCCTTAACCCAAGTCCATTTCCCAATCTGGAATGTCACTTCACTCCTCTCTCATTCCCAGTGTTGGAATATCACTTCTCTAGTCACTGACTCTCTCTCTTTTTTTTCTCTTGCCACAATTCCACCACTGTGATTTCTGTGAGAGAAAGTAAGCCAACACCTGTACCAGGAGTGAGGCTTTTGAAAGGAGGGAATGATCATAAAAATTGTTTCAGGGCTGGGAGTTTGGCCTAGTGGTAGAGTGCTTGCCTAGCAGGCACGAAGACCCAGGTTCAATTCCTCAGTACCACATACATAGAAAAAGCCAGAAGTGGTGCTATGGCTCAAGTGGCAAACCACTAGTCTTGAGAAAGCCCAAGGACAGTGCTAAGGCCCTGAGTTCAAGCCCCAGGACAGGGAAAAAAATGTACCATGGAATACTACTTTGCCAAAAAGAAAAATAAAATCATTGAAGAAAAAAAATTGTTTCAGTGCTGTAATTCCCGGCATAAAGTCTTCACAATGCCTTTGTTTTCATTCAGTTAGCAATGGTGTGACTCCTTCAAGCAACAAAATGAATACCAAGTAGAGAACTGAGAGAGAAAGGATGGATGAATGTAGTCATAATATTCAATGTTTGTGAAAATGGAACTAGGTAAAGTTAGAGGTTGGGGGGATAGAGGAGAACAATGGAAGGGGTGCCATTGATTAAGATGCATTGTGCTACGTAAAGACAATTTTTTAAAGGACGAGAAAAAAATCATCTATGTCTAAGGCTACCAGTAAGGTAGGATGAATTTATCATTTTTAAAGGACTAACAGGAGAGGTGATGAAGTTAAAAATAACTATAATTTGGGACAGAAAATATTAATTGACATATAAAAAAGCACAAAAGAAAAAATCTGCTTCAAATGATGAAGAGACCCTACTGAGATGATAATTAGCAAAAGCCTTCCAGGAAGATGGCTATTTAAAGTTGACATGGGAAGAAATGGTAGACATTTCAATAACTGGACAGAGTAGGAAAAAGTTGACCTCAAGTGAAGGGCAGGGCTTCAACAAGAGTGCTGAGTCTGGAACCAGGAAGAATGGCAAAGGCCAAGGCGTCCCTGTCACAAGAGGCCCAAGCATTACAGTGTGCCAATTATACAAGTCATACAAGTTTAGAAGATGCAACTTTAGATGGGACGTTGGAGTCCCAGTATATGTATACGACTCCAGATAATGGTTAGTCAAAAGAAGACTGGCTGAACTACAACATCTGCTCCTTTGTCTTTCCTCATCCTCATCCATGAAGGTGGGCCCTTTATGGTTGCCCTGAAATTAACATGTCCAGAGATAATAGGGGCAGAAGTTACAGCCCATGCTCACTGGAGCAGGGCAGACATCTGATGATGGAGATTGACAAGACAGTTGTTCTTGGGGCTTTGGCATCTTTTGATTAATCAACACTTCCTTTCCTTAGCCCAGCATGTTGTCAGCCTGAGCTATAGAAATCCTGGTTACACCAGTAGGCTGGTGAAAAGCTCCCCATTCCACCCTTTGGCAAAAGACAAAGTGGTAACACCTACTCTGTGAATAATTGTCCACCCAAACTTGGACTGAAGGCCAAGAAATCACTCAGCTCCTGTGTGCAATAACTTCCTCCTTTGTTCCCGTAGCTCTAACCACATATTTTCTTATGTATGGCTTTAATACTTATAACCCTGTAGAGAAGATAATCTCAGCCATGGGACAGAACAAGGAAGATAAGATTTGAGGAGGTCAAAGAAGTACCAAGAGCCACCCAACTGGCATATGTCAGAGCCAAGGCCTTCCTAATGAAAACTTTCCACTCAACAAGCCTGCCCCTCAAAAAGGTCCTTCCTCTTCCTCATTTCTCTGATATTATTCTCATCTGCAGTGTCCCAGAGTACAGCACTTGAACACCTGCTAATTGTTTCTATTTGCTAATGGATATGCTGCCCAGACAAGTTCTTAGGGTTCCTTAAACAGGTTTTCCCAAGCTTCAAACTGCAGAGTGACAAGAATTGGACCCAAAGAACTCCACCCAGCTACACAGTGATTTCTGTAGAGAGCATGCTAATCTCTGAGTCTAGTAAACTTGGGCAAGAGGCATTTCTAGGCTCTCCTGTGAAACTTCTTTTGGTGGAGATGTGTTCGGGTTAGCATTCCTTATACAAGAAAAGCTCTTAAAATTGGCTCAAGAATTTGAAGATGTTTTCTTAATTGTACTGAGACCTTTAAACCAAACCTGGGTTTATGTTAAAATGTGAACATAGATTTCATGAAACGATAAGATTTTTCTGGAACTCCTGTAGCTTCAGGATGGCTGGCTACTGCCCTGCCCTTCAGTGAGGGGAGAGAAGCTAGATTGCATTCAAAATTAGTCTTGGCTGTATGATAGAGCATCCGTAAGAACTCCTTACTAATAGGATCAGAGAGCTTCAGCATTGACCTCATGCCCAGAAGCCAGGAGAGTATCACATCCCTGCTTCACGGGACAGAACCTCCTGACCTGGTGGTATTTCTCTGCCTCACCCATGGACTCATCATCTGGCCTCCCATTAGATAGTAAGTTGAATGTCTTCCATAATTTTGTGAGCCATTCTAACATTGAACTTGAAAGAGTTTGGAAACCACTCAACAGTGTCAAATCAGACAAAGATGTGTGTAACCTGGAGCTCTAATGTGTCAGACCAGCCTCTGATCACATAGAGCCTGTGGATCTGACATTAACTTTGGGTAATTGCAGAATTTTTAACTGAATTATAGAGCATCCATTTGAGACCTAGAGAATTAATTGATGTGAGAAGAGGAAACAAAACCACACATTTTGTCCCAGAAGTATTGGGGGGAAAACAGACCAATATTTGAAAGACTGGCACATGTGTATCTCAAACTGCCACCTCATCCAAACAGCCCACTCACTGGGCAATAGACAGACCCACTGTTGACCAGGTAAAGTAGTTTTGCCTTTTTTCTGAGTTGGAGAGGAAAGATCACTTGAATCTAGAACTTTGAAACCATCCTAGATCCATCTCAAAACAATCCATGTTTGAAACTAGTCTGATATTATATGCTAAGTTGAAGAGTTGCTTTAGATAATTATTTTACTCCAGGTCTTTTCTCTACAGAGACATTTTACACGTGTACCAGAATGTGCAAATGAGAAAAGTTCAAAGATGGATACAACCCCTAAATCCATCAACAACAAAACTGACAGTCACAGTCAAGTCTTTCAGTACCATTTTCTGCCATAATAAAGTTCAGTTTTATGCAATAATATATGATTTTTATAAGCAAACTAAGAAAAATATAATATGATTTTAATTATATAAATTTCAAAAATATTGTTTTGGGGTACACACCTAGTTAGAAACTCATTTCTCAAAAGGCAAGGAAACAATAGTAACAGAAGTCATGTAAGAAGTTTATCTCAAAATTGGGAGAGAGTCACAGGGATGGATAATAGATAAGGAGAGCCTAGGGGAGCTTGTGAACTGCTAGAGCTACTCTGTTTTCTGTTTTAGTCAATGACCATATGGGTTCTGACTTATTATTGAATTGGTTGCCTGTATTTTTACACATTGCAAAAGAAATGGCAAGTCACAGAAAAGGTGAAAGGGAAAACAAATGATTGATAACAATGGGACATTATTTAGGAAAATACCATACCATAAGGAAGAATTTCTACTTTTTCTTGAAAGATCATACTCACCTGACACAGAATAATTTAAAACATTAGATGCTGGGCCAGATAATTATAAGAATATCTCAGGGGTGTTCTGTGCTTTTGTTATTAAAGAAGAGATGCATGGACATCTAATGGATCAGAAAAAAAGAATTCAATACACATCTTCTACTCTCAAAACCAGATATATCATAATTAATAACTTTTGTGTGTTATGCTTTGTTTTATCAAAATAAAACTATACTATAATATATTTTACCATCTTCTTTTCTGTTCAAGGATGCATGATTCAATGATGCATGAATATTTACCTCATTGAATAAAGAAAACATATTCTAATGCCACTAATAGACCCACTAATATCCACAAGTGCTTTTGTACAAACTGGCTTGGCAATAATGAGTACTCACTTTATAATTACTATTAAGCTGTACAATTTTTGTAGACATTGTAAGTGGGTGATACATTAGTATATGCACAGTATATAATGATGATATATTTCACAACAAGAGAAAAGGAGAAAGGAACAGTCACTCCCAATATGATTATGATATGTGGTATCAATATGCAATGTCTCCTGTCTCAGTATTTATGCATATACATACATACAAGGTGACTAAAGAATGATATACTTAGGGGAAGAGTCCAAAGATATAATTCCTCCAAATAACTACTAGTGAACTGCTTTAAAAAAATGAATACCAGGAAGTGGAAACGTGTTTGGGGGAGAGGGGAAAGGGGGCAGGGACCAGGAATGGAGGGAGGAAGGGTGAGCACATGTAGTCATTATATTCAATGTACATTGTGTTAAAAAATAAACAAATAAACTGGTGCCTGTAGTTTTGCCTAGTGGGTAGAGTGCTTGCCTAGCATGCACCAAGACCCAGGTTCAATTCCTGGGTTCGATTCCTTGGTACCAGATACATAGAAACAGCTGGAAGTGGTGCTGTGGCTCAAGTGGTAGAGCACTAGCCTTGAGAAAGTACAAGGACATTGCTCAGGTCCTGAGTTCAAGCCCCAGGACTGGCAAAAAAAATAAATAAATAAAACACATGACTTGAGAGTGGAGTTAGAAGCAGGAAAATGGGGGAGGATGATGGAAGGGGCGGCACTGAACAAGATGCATTATACTCATAACCTGGCTTCTGGACTTGTAACCTCTTCGTATAACCCCTAAACTCTTTTTTAAAAATCCTGAATTCTTTTTTAAAAATTCCAATGATTTCCTTAATTTGTAATACTGACTCACTGAAAGACCAGTTTTCTACAAAAGTGTGTATACTAAATAACTACTCTCCCACAGATTCCAGATGTTACACAAAGGCAACATAAGAGTGACCCCATTTCCAGTTGCTTTCATGTTCATGTTTTTGTGTATTTATTCATTCTGAAATACTTTTATTTTATCCCATGGGAAAATAGTAAACAAAATTTTTGGCTCTTCTTTGTTTTGTCACTTTATTTTCTGATTGTTTAAAGTAGGTGTCATGTTTATTTTCTTTAAATAGTTTATTATCTTTAGTTGTACAAAGGACTTCAGCTCATTGTACTCACAGTGCAGCTTAATGTTGCCTATTTTAGTACTTTTATGTTGACTTAAGTTTGACTCTGAAGCAAGGAAAGAAATTTACTTAGCTCAATTCTTTCAAACATTTCTATATAGTAACACTATCGAAAATGGTAATATTTGCAAATATCAGGTAAGTGGAGAAGCCTGATAGAGGATGGAGCGATGAATTTTTCAATATTCTTATGAGTCTCAGTACCACCCCTGGCACAGCACTGGCCACCCTTGCCTTTTCCTGCATTCACAACACAACATCCTCCCCTTCTCTGATCTACCCAGAGTCCTTTTGGACAAAGTTACTTCTAATATTTGTTCCTATAATTACTCAGTATTTCTACCTCTAACTCTAGATTTTCTCACCTCTATGATTTTATACTATCGTGTTTCTTTGTTTTTATTTTACCAACCCCTGTACCAATTTAAGCGCTCTTATGGAATAAAAGCAAACAAACATGAATAGCTTAGCCAATTTTTAAAGTACTATTCACAGCAGGCTGTGGTGGTACATTCTTATAGTCACAGTACTTGAGAGGCTGGAGCAAGAAGAATGTGAATTTGAGGCCAGTCCAAGTTACATAGCAGAACTATGTCTCAAAAATAAAAATGAATGAATGAATACATGACTGGATGCATAGTAAAATAGTGCACTATTCAAATGAAATTTCTTGATGACGTCTCAATCAGAATGACTCTGTTACCTCTGTTTGTCTATCTGTCTGTCTGTCTCTCCTGTCTGTCTGTCTCTCTCTATCTCATTCTTTCTGTCCCTCTTTCTTTCAGTCTCCAGTTGTATGACCCAGAAATCTGGAAACTTCTTTTAGGATTCCGTTCCTCATTCCCCAAGCATCTAATTAGCAAAAAGTCTACTAATTGTCTACGAGACAATTCTCAAATTGGCTTCCTTTCTGCCATTTTTATACCAATGCTTTATTACTTCCATCTGTGTTCTCTCCAGATTCCCCTCACTGCGCCTGGCTGCATCTCTGTGTGGAGTTATCCAGGTGGCTACAAAGAAATCTTCTCCTTTTATTTCCCTACTACCCAGAGGCCCAACTTGTGAGAATGTGAGACTTTCAGTGGCAGTGTCCAAAAAACGGAGCAAACAGCAGTCACATCCTGGAAGAAGCACAAAGTTCCTTCTAATCTCCCTCACATTATCTTTACAGCCTCGTCTCTCTGTCCTCCTCTCCCCACATGTACCCTGCACATCAACTTCACCAAGTGGCGTTTAGCTCTCCTAATGGAATGTGCTTTGTTCTTCACATCTCAGTACCTTGACACTTTGTGTCTCCTTAACAGAATTATTATCTGGGCCTTCTAGTGAACGCCTCCTATTCTTCTACCAAGATTCTTTGTAAATGACATTTTTCACTCAAATGGTTGGCTGTAGATTTATTGGTGTTCTCTCAGCAACTATATACACTGCTATCAACATGAACCCCCCCAAGCCCATCCCCCACTATGTAAGGAAACGTAGGACTCTTTGTGTATCTCATTCCTAGTAAGCAAGGAATGAAGGGAGAAAGGAAAGAGGGGAGGGAAGGAGGGAAGGAGGAGGGAAGGAGGAAGGAAGAAAGGAAGGAGGGAAGGAAGGAAGGAAGGAAGGAAGGAAGGAAGGAAGGAAGGAAGGAAGGAAGGAAGGAAGGAAGGAAGGAAGGAAAGAAGAAAGGGAGGGAATCATGTTGGCAGGATTTATCTAGATCACTAACAGTTATACATATTAGTGGGGTACAATGTGATAAGTTGACATGTGTTTAATACACAAGGATCAAATCAGAGGAATTAGCATATCCATTGCCTCAGATATTTAACAATTCTTTGCATTGGACATTCTTGAAAGTCTTTCATCTATTTTAAAATATACAATTCTTGTTGATTAGTCAGTCTACTTTCTTATGTACCAGTAGAACTGAATCCTCGCAGTTTTCTATTTACTTACTAACCCTTTTCTAGCTCTCTCATTCATACTTTTCATAGCCTCTAGCAACCTCTACTCTATCCTCTATTAAACTTTCATATGTAAGTAAGAATGTGTGGTATTTATCTGTGCCTTGCTTACTTCACTTAACATAATTATTTTCAGTTTCATCTATATCATCAAAAATGATTACATGCCATTCTTTTTCTGATTAAATAGTATCCCAGTGTCTGTATACCACATTTTCTTTATCTACTGACCAGTTGATAGACAGTTAGGTTGTTCGCATTTATTGGTTATTATGGACAGTGATTCAATGAACACAGGAGTGCAGAAGTCCCTTTGTCAGACTGATTGCATTTCTTTTGGATACAAGCCCAGGAGTGTATTTGAATTATACAATAGTTTGAATAGTTTAAGGAATACCTGTACTGTTTTCCATAATGGCTTTATCAAGTTACCACAAAACATACAAGATTTGATTCAGTTGAATAAAAGACATGCTTTTCTAATTGCTCTTGGAGGAGAAATAAAGAATTACATATTTTGTATCCCCACAGCGTACATGCCACAGAAACGCATTACATGTCATTCTACGGTTTGGCTATCACATAAAGCCGACAAAAATAGATAGCATAAGGCCTTTGCTGAAGGATATATCAAGAAGAATTAGAAGCTTATCTAAATATAGTCCAAATACGCTGAGTGATATACAATGTGATTGCTATGTGTTTACCTGTACTTTAAAAATTAAAGAATGGGGCTGGGAGTTTGGCCTTGCTTAGCATGCACAAATACCTGGGTTCGACTTTTTGGTACCACATACATAGAAAAAAAAGCTAGAAGTGGTTCTGTGGCTCAAGTGGCAGCGCTCTAACCTTAAGAAAGCCCAAGGACAGTGCTCAGGCTCTGAGTTCAAGTCAGGACTGGCAAAAATAAAAATAAATTAAAGAATGAAAACTATTGCTAGTCAATAAAAAGAATGAAACCCTTCCACCCCAAATAATCACTGGAATGGCTTATAATAGCTTTATTTATAGTTACATGATAAGTTTTCTGCCCCATGAGGAAGTCATTCTTTCTACAATGATCATACGGCTTCCATTTCTAAGTTTTGCCAGTTGTATTATGGGCCTTAAGATGTGACAGTCACAGACACCAAAAGCACATAGTACTATTAAAATGAAGATTCTTGGACCACCACCCTAATATCCCAAATACAGGGCCAGCAGACTAAGGTGTCTCCACCTCAGTATTTCAACTACTTCCTATCACCATATCATTTAGAACTTGCCAGTTGATTCAGCAAAGGATATGCTATTATTTGGACAGGTGAAAGTTGCTGTGAGAACTAAATCATGTTTTCTGTAAAATGTTACTGTGGTATTTGGCATGGCAAATATTACATATTTATTAACTAATTATGCTTCTATACTTTACTTCCTTGATGAGAATGTATGTCTGTCAACTTTGATTTGCTGTAAGCATCTGCTGTAGGAACTTAGAGGTATCAGGGCCTTTGATGAATTACACCAGAATTTGAATGATTCTGAATAAGTCGGGAGGAGAAAATTTTTGAAAACAAGATGTCATTTTTACCTGCTAAATTGATCATGAACTTTGGCAAGTGTTGAAATCTGGCCAAAGGAGAGTTTCAAGAACATTGTTGTACAAAAGTGGTTATATTCGTCATAAAGTGGTACATACTTCAGGAAAGCAGCCACAAAATTTATGAAGGTCTTAGGAGTATCCATAAGTCTCTTTATAGATAATGCCAGTAAACTGTAATGCAGGTGTATATAATGTAATATTTAGAGCAACCACTAAAATAGCAAGAAAGATATACCCCAAAACACTATACATAAATCAAAACTAAATCCCAAAAGTTTTTAAGGAAACTTGCAAAAATATAAGAACAAGAAAATAGAACGAACAGAAGGCAAAAAGGCAGACATGAATTCTAACAGATTAATAATTATAATAAACATAAATAAGCTAGATATATCAATTAAGTTATAGCATTCTTCAGTGTGCATAAAAATATGTAACCCAACTATGTGAGGACTACAGCAAACTTAAAACATGATAGCATAGGAAGGTTGAAATTAATAGATGTAAAAAGATGGAACAGTTAAACCTAAACAAAAATAAGAAGATGAGCAGCTATAGTCAGATATTACATTTCAAAGCAAATTACTTGAAACAAAGAGAGACATTATAGGCCAAGTGGTAGAGTGCTTGCCTAGCATGCATGAAGCTCTGGGTTCGATTTTTTGGTACCACATACATAGAAAAAGCTGGAAGTGGTTCTGTGGTTCAAGTGGTAGAGCTCCAGCCTTGAGAAAGCCAAAAGACCGTGCTCAGGCCCTGAGTTCAAGCCAGGACAGATAAAATGAGAGAGAGAGAAAGAGAGAGAGGGGGGGGAGAGGGAGATTATATTATTGTAAACAATTAAATTTAGGCCAGATGGCTAGTGGTAGAGTGCTTGCCTACCATGACAGAAGCTCTGGGTTCAACTCCTTGGTACCACATACAATAGCCTTGAGCAACAACAAATGCTTTAAGAATTAATTGGCCATAAGTACTGATTTATATTAGAGGATGAACTCCACTGTAATTAATTGTTGTGCGTGCGTGTGTGTGTGTGTGTGTGTGTGTGTGTGTGTGTGTGTGTGTGTGTGTGTGTTGCCAGCTTGTGTGCACAGAACCTATGGCCAATTATTATTTTTTTTGTCAATCGTGGGCTTGAACTCAGGGCCTGGGCACTGTCCTTGAGCACTTCTGCTTAAGGCTAGTGCTCTGCCACTTGAGCCATAGCACCACTTGCAGCTTTTTCTGTGTATGTGGTACCAAGGAATCAAACCCAGGTTTCCATGCATGCTAGGCAAGCACTCTATCACTGGGCCAAACTCATGGCCCCCCAATTATTTTTTTCCAATTAATTTTTAAAATATATTTTTGCAAGTCCTGGGTCTTGAACTCAGGGCCTGAGCACTGAGAAGGCTCAAGCTTTCTTAAGGTTAGTATTCTACCACTTGAGACACAGCACCATTAGGCAAGGACTCTACCACCAGGCCATACTCCCAGCCACCTTAATAACAACAGATGCTGCAGGGGATGTGGCCAAGAGGGATCACTACTACACTGTTGGTGGGAGTGCAAACTCCTTCAACCACTACGGAAAGCAGTATGGCAGTTCCTCAAAAGACTAAACATAGAGTACCAAGACATGTGAAAGGGTATCAATGTATGTGAATTAATGCACCTTCTATCTGGCAAGTATCATGTAACCCTTTTACTAATTACAATAAAAAAAATTAAAAAAAAAGACTAAACATAGAGCTCCCCTATGACCCAGCAATTCCACTACTTGGCATTTACCCAACCATCCAGAAACAAAGACATACTAAATCCACTAGCACAACAATGTTCATTGCAGCACTCTTCACCATAGCAAAGATATGGAACCAACCTAGATGTCCGTCAGTTGATGAGTGGATCAACAAGATGTGGTATTTGTACACAATGGAATTCTATGCTGCTGTCAGAAAGAATGACATTGCCCCATTTGTTAGGAAATGGAAAGACTTAGAAAAGATCATATTAAATGAAGTAAGCCAGACTCAAAGGAACTTAGGCTCAATGGTTTCCCTCATTTGTCATAATCAGTAGAAACCTTGGGCTCTACTAGCAGAGATCTGCAACAGAGCAAAACCTGATACAAAAGGCCATATAGTATGACGCTAAATGAAAGGATCTCTAGGATATAGAAACATAAGCCATATAATGAATGATTGTTGTCCTTAATATACTATGTTATCTCTCATCTCTTTTGCTGTCCCTTGGTTATCCCATATTGTTACAGTATCTCACTTCGTTACCTGATATATTGGATATATTTGTATTTGGTTATTTGAAATTGGATAGGGAACAGGGGAAAACAAGATGAAGGGTGGGGGTGGGGGGAGGGAAATGGGGACCAAGACATGTGAAAGGGTATCAATGTATGGGAATTAATGCACCATCTATCTGGCAAATATCATGTAACCCTTCTATTAATTACAATAAAAATATATGAAAAAAAATATTTTTAATTTAAAAGGTACCAAAAACACTACCCATAAAAGAAAATATTGACAAACTAAACTTCATCATGAAAAAGTCTATAAAGAAGAAGCAAACTGGGCACAGTGGATCATACCTGTAAGCATAGCTACTCAGGAGATTGAGATCTGAGGATCACGGTTCAAAGCCAGATCGGGCACTAAAAGACCATGCCATTCCATTTGTAAGGAAATGGAAAAACTTAGAAAAAATCATATTAAGTGAAGTAAGCCAGACTCAAAGGAGCATAGGCTCAATGGTTTCCCTCATTTGTCATAATCAGTAGAAACCTTGGGCTCTACTAGCAGAGATTTACAATAGAACAAAACCTAGATGCATAAGGCCATACAGTATGACACTAAATGAAAGGACCTCCAGGATATAGAAACAAAAGCCATATAAGGAGTGATTGTTGTCCTTAATGTATTATGTTACCTCTCATCTCTTTTGCTGTCCCTTGGTTATCTCATATTGTTACAGTATTTCACCTTGTTATCTGATATATTGGATACATGTGTATTTGGTTATTCGAAATCGGATAGGAAAGGGGGGAAAACAAGATGAGGGGTGGGGATGGGAGGAGGTAAATGGGAACCAAGACATGAGAAAGGGTATCAATGTATGTGAAGTAATGCACCTTATATCTGGATAATATAATGTAACCCTTCTAATAATTACAATAAACAATATACGGGAAAAAAAACCATGAGATTCTTATCTCCAATTAACCACTAGTAAACCGAAAGTGGCGCTGTGGCTCAGAGGTAGGACGGCAGCCTTGAGCTGAGGAGCTCAAGGACAGTGCCCAGGCCCAGAGATTAAAGCCCATGACCAACGACAAGAAAAAGAGGAAGGACAAAAAATCTAATGATAAGGAGATAAAATTTCTGCAAGTTTCACCAGTAATAAATGCATATCCTTCAATGAGTAAGTGGCTCTGGAACTACTATTCTTACAGCTGCATGTGAATATCTAAGTACCTTTCTAGCGAAGAAAGCAAAAAGAAAAAATAACAAAGTGGACTATGTTACTACTAAGTCATTTCTATATCTGAAACTCCTTGCTTTGGGAGAATTGAGATTCTATTGGCTCTTAGTTACAAATGGTAGCACTATTTTCAGTACATAAACCTTCCAGCAACTTGCAAAAAGAAGGAAAATAACAAAAGAAAGTAGATCTTACATATTTACATCTACTTAGAGACAGGAAAAATAGGACAGACAAGGACAAGTTCCTCAAACAAAATGAGTGGTTAATGGAGAATCCCTATTTAAAAGAAACATGCTGGTCGGGTGGTACAGGCTGATGCCTATGTATCATGCATAGTGGTTTCAAGCCAGCTGGGCAGGAAAGTCACTTAGACTCTTATCTCAAACTAACCACCAAAAAGTAAGCAGGGAGTGGAATTGTAGTTCAAGTGGTAGAGTCCTATCTTTGAGACAAACGCTCAGGGAACAGTACCCAGGACCCGAGTTGAAGCTCAAGGACTGGCACCAAAAGAGAAAGAAAGAAACTGGCTTCAAGGCAGGGCCATCACCACTCATCCGTGTCTACTTACCTCTCCATCATCTATGCAAATCCTTCCACATCAGGGCAGGTACTTTGAGTGCTCAGCTAAGCCAGCACTGGAAGATGAAACACTTGGATAATCCTAACCAGTACTTTTACTATGGAAATGATGAAAAGATTTTTTTAAATAATAAGAATAAAAATATTTAAAAATAATAACAAGGGGGCTGGGAATAAGGCTTAATGATAGAGTGCTTGCCTAGTATGTATGAAGCCCTGGGTTCGATTCCTCGGTACCACATAAACAGAAAAAGCTGAAAGTGGCACTGGTGCTCAAGTGGTGGAGTGAGTACCCATGCCTTGAGTTCAAGCCCCAGGACTGGCAAAAATAATAATAAATAATGTAAGCAGAAAAGATCAAGATCAACAAAAATTTGTCTTAAGTACCTGATAGAAAATATTTACAGCATCGTAGGCCATATGGTCTTTTTTCACACCTACTTAGCTTTGCAACACAAAAACATTATTATTTACAAAAACAGCTTAGAATTTGCAAACACGAGACAAAAAAATGAGAACATTGATTTTTTTCCCATGTGTAGTGTTGGTACCTACCTAACAGAATTGGTGAAAATTTAAGATGTAAATGCTTAGCAATGGGAATAGAACCTAGTAAGTTGTCATCACCATTATTATACGAATCACCATCATTGTCATCATCAGGATTGTTATTATCTGTCTTATCTAACATCTGGATGGCATCACTGGTCTGGATGTCGGTGACAGTAAGTGGCAAGTTGTTTCTATTTTATCCTTCCTGGCTGATACCCATTTTGTCCTGAATCTCTGTGGAGTTTAGAGGGTCAACTGCACCAAATGAGGCTGGCATCTGTGTTTTTTAATATTGTTTTTATGGTTATCTTTAAATACTTATATAAGGGAGTTTCGATTCAACAGGTCCGTTTTTGAGTATGAACTGCATCTTGGTTAGGGTCATCCCTTTCATCATTTTCCCCCATCTCTCCCAACCCCACTCACATTCTCAAATTATCTGATTCCATTTTCTCATACTTACATGGAATATTATACCTACATTTGCGCAGTCTTCCTCTTTCCATGTGTCTGTCCTCTTCCCATTGCCCCATCACCACCACAGTCAGAATATGTTCCAACTTCCTGGTCTTCATTTTGTTCAACTATATGTTAGTTGTTCTAAGGAGTTGCATCACTGAAAGCTTTCCATGCATGTGTCATGCTTTAGTTAATCATTTGTGAACATATGCATATGGTCCTAGATACATTTATTTATATACATACAATACATATATATATAATTTAGATCTAACCTCCGCAAAGGAGAGAAAACACAACCTTTGTCTCTCTGAAGCTGGCTTACTTCACTTAACATAAATCTTTCCAAGTCTAGGATGTCTTCTTTAAACCCTCATAGTGAGCATCTTTCTAAATGCTTTTGAAGCCGATGTGAAAGAACCATGCCACATGAAGGGTAGTTAAAGAAACTGAGTACGTTTAAACTGAAGAAGGGATACTTGGGGGCATAGAGATAAGGAATGTTTGAGAACACTTTTTAAATACCGGTGTAGAAATGGGAAAGATAGAAGCTGATTTCTGACAGGTTGCCCCAGAAGGCAAAAGAAGTTGAATTAATGAATTGAAATTAATGGAACACTCTTTCAATTCAGCATTAGGAAGAGTTTTGTAAGTCAGCGCTATGTCTTAGAAGCATATGGCTTGTCTTACGGCAAAAGGCCTTCTCTGAGGGTATTTAAGCCAAGGTTGAATGGGGGAAGCAAGGAGCAGAAGAAGGTCATACAAACTCTTAAGAGTCTTCACGTCCGAAATCTATGATCTTTGAAACAGGTGAAGTAAAATGATGCAATCATTTATTTCCCTAGATCCCTAGATTCTAAAGCTCTCTTGTTACTTTGCACTTACTCTTTTGCATTTGCAAGCTATTTCATATGATTTTGTAATAGAGCTCTAGAGAGTTGTGTTCATACAGTGTTTATCATTTATTCCAGAAATATATTTTTTACTTACTATGATCAGACAAAATTTTAAGGACTGGTGAGTAAAAAGTAAAATCGAACAATGTTACTAAAAATCAGTTATAAAAGTATGTCATTTTTAGCCCAATGTGGTAGCTCATGCCTATGATCCTAGTACTCAGGAGGCTGAGATCTGAGGATCTCAGTTCAAAGCCAGCCAGGACACTAAAGACTGTGAGACTCTTATCTACAATTAATCACTAGAAAATGAGAAGTGAAGCTGTGGCTTCATGGGTAAGGTGGTAGCCTTGAGCTGAAGAGCTCTGGGACAGCGCCCAGGTCTAGAGTCCAAGCCCCATGATCCACAAAAAAGAAAATATGCCATTTTTGAACTGGATGCTGTTTTGAGCTCACTCCACCTAGCTATTCCAAAGGCAGAAATCTGAGGATTTGGAGTTTAAAACTAGATAAGGCAGAAAAAAATCTCCAAGTCTCTTATCTTCAATTAACCAGGAAAAAGGGGTGAAGTGGGAGTGTGGTTAAGGTATAGCGTGTCAGACTTGAGTATAAAAGGCCAAATGGACTTGAGAGGTCCTTAGTGCAAGCCTCATTACGGGCACACACACACACACACACACACACACACACACACACACACACAGTCTGTTTTGTGCATATTCCTTTTACATTTTTCAATTAGCCAATTCATTTTTTTTGCCAGTCTAGGGGTTTGAATACAGTGCCTCTACCACTTGAGCCACAGCACCACTTCTGGCTTTTTTCTATGTTTTGTTTCTGTGTTATGTTTGAACCCCTGTCCTCCCCACCCCCATCCCCCCCACACACACACTAACTCAAGGCTTCTATAAAGGACAAACCCTGAAGCTACAACCACAAGGGACCAAATTTGATGTCAAGATAATGGAAGCTGTAACTTTTAATCTTCCTGGGGTATGAACAGCAGAGGAAAGCTACCCAGGAAACTTCTGGAATGAAATCGAAAGGACTGCACTGGTTTCTAGAGTCCCATTCACCCCTGCAACATGCTCTGCACATATCAAAACAAAACTTTTATATGAACAGGATGCCTTTTGCTTAAGGAAAAAAAATCTCTAAAAAGAAATTTAACAACTTTTCTATCACGATTCCTTCTGGAGTGATAAATAGAAATATGGCTTCTAGCAATCAATTCTCATGGCAATTGAGCCACTAATGAGAATATGAACCCACCCTCAGTCTCCACTGTTTGGAGGGGAATGAAAAGCTTACACAGCCCTTCAAATGTGGAGACCCTTAGGAGGCTGGGCAAGTTGCTCAAGTGATAGCATACTAGCCTGGGAAGGGTTAGAGTTCAAGCCTTAGGACTACCAAAGGGAAAGGTTATGATACTAAGCAAAAAGGACAACTGTTTGATAGCCAAATACATCTCTCCAGCTTATGCAGAACAAAGACAAGATTTATATCCAAAAATATTTTTTGCAATATTAACCACAGGGTCATAAACAGAAAGATGTCTACTATTATAACAAAGGGCAATTATTAAGTATTGTTATACATCCACTAAAAGAATTCAAAGTATTTTTATAACCGAGAAAGTGCAGATATGTAATGCTAGCAGGTGAAAACAAATATCGTGGAATTATATGCTGTATGAGTTAAATTTAATAGAAAAAAAATTGTGGCACAGAAGGATACATACCACAAGCCAAATACTAATGGTATTGGCCTTGAATGGTGAATATCTTTGGACTCCATTTAAGTTATGGTTTTCCATGATGTACATATTTCTATCACTGAATATGTTTCACTTTTAAAATCAGAAAGTTTTTAATTTTTATGCCAGTTCTAGGTCTTGAAATCAGGGCCTGGGCATTTGTCCCTGAGCTTGCTTGCTTCCTTGCTTGCTTGCTTGCTGTTTTGTTTGTTTGCTCAGGGCTTGTTCTCTACCACTTCTGGCTTTTTTTTATGACAATTCACTAAAGATGAGTTTCATGGGCTTTCCTGCCGGAAGGTGGCTTTAAACTGAGATCTTCCTATCTCAGCTTCTTGAGTGACTAAGATCAGTCATGAGCTACAGTCCCCTAGCAAACATTGGGAAAGTATTTCTTTGTTTGTTGGGGTTATGTATAGAGGGGTTCAGAAAAATATTTCTTAAAATGCTCTTTTCTAAAACACCAAATGAAGGCTTTAGATTTTTCTGAGGAAAAGAAGCTCACTTCAAGGAGATTTAACCATCTTAAGCAGTTCAGACTAGTATACCTTTTTATAGACTAATAGAATTGGAAATTCTGTTTCCATACTTGTCGATTCATTTGTCAATTTGTTTGTTTTGCTTTGTTTTGTTTTTCAAATTAACTACTCAACCCTATTTTTCTCACTCTGTGTGAAAAAATCTAATACCTCCTATCTTCTCCTGGCAAAAAGCATCCTTTTAGGGGCTGGGAGCTTGTCCTATTGGTAGAGTGCTAGCCTAGCATGCACAAAGACCCAGATTTGATTCCTTGGTACCACATACATAGAAAAAGCCAGAAGTGGTGCGTGGCTCAAGTAATAGGGCTCTAGCCTTGAGAAAACCCAAGGACAGAGCTTAGGACCTGAGTTCAAGCCCCAGGACTTGCCAAAAAAAAAAAAGCATCCTTTAGTCTTCTGACCTGACTCTTGACTAACCCTAAGAGTGGACATGGGACCATAAGCTAGATTCTCCAGGGCACACCAATGAGTGCAAAGAGCATAGCTCTTCCAGTCAGTTTTCAAGAGACTGAATAAGCATTTGGATAAAACTACAGAAAGAGGCCGGGAGTTTGGCCTAGTGGTAGAATGCTTGCCTAGCATGCACGAAGACCCGGGTTCGATTCCTTGGTACCACATGCATAGAAAAAAGCTGGAAGTGGTGCTAAGGCTCAAGTGGTAGAGCTCTAACCTTGACAAAGTCCAAGGATAGTGCTCAGGCCCTGAGCTCAAGCCCAGGTCTGACAAAAAAAAAAAAAAAAACTACAGAAAGACAGACAAGAATGACATCAGAGAATATATACCTTAGATTTATCAGAGGATGTATGTGGAATTTGAGAATAAAAAATAAAGCCTGGACTAATGAACTTTTTATTGTCTTCTGAGACAATCTGTACCTGAAGATGGTACTGTTCTGGATTTTTCAATTGACTTAGCCATTATCTTTGATATGAATCAGATAATTACATGGTAATTATGAATGTGTGTAGCCATCAAATACAAGTGAAATATGGGGGCAAAAGTCACACCCTGAATCAAAAAATACTTTTAAAAAGACCTAAAATATGAGGAAAGGAGTGACATTGTCTAAAAAGATATGTATTCATTTACTGACTTATAAAAGAGTAACCCCTAGGTATATCACTTTTATAATAACTATTTGAAAATTTAATAAAGAAAAAATAATTCCCTCACAGCAGAAATGACTTCCTTTTAAGCAAAAAAGTGAAATATGGCCTCATGCAATTTAGACAAATTTTTTTAACTTAGTGTACAAGACAAGGAGACTCGTAGAAGAAAACAAAAAAAAAAACATAGAAACTGCTAATCTAATCTTGAATATTCTTTTAATTACCTGGGCTAACTAAATGGTAGAGATAATGATTAACATATGTATTACTTGATTTTCAAACATTTTGAAAGGACTTTTGCCTTTAAAATGTCAAATGTCACAAAGAACATCACATTCACTCTACCAAGACGAAGCAGAAAAAAGATAATCCACATAGTCATAACTTTTTTTAGCCCATCAGATAGGTAAAGTTTCAAGTCAATCAGGTAAACCAAATTCTAAAGAAGGACAAATACCTTCAAGAAGAGAAAGGATAAGATAGTGTTTCCATTCTTTGAAGATTTTGGCACAACCTAATGGCTTCTATACAACTGAGAAATCTGTTTAAATTTAACACGTTAAAAAGGCCCTTTCCAAAATATTGCAAGTTTGTAAAATGTAACATTTTCAGACCCAGAGAGTTCATATTCACTAAGAATCCCTTCCCCACAGGCACCACCTCTATCTCATGAGAAAGAAAACTGGACAAAAATGGATCCCTTGAAGAGTTCCTTTGGGTACAATGGTTAAGAAGATGACTTACAAATGGCTGCAGAGACAGGTTCAACTCTCCCTCATTTCTCATTTCTCTGGTCTCTTCTCTCTGGTGATTTAAGATGCCGATATGACACAGTTATTGGTAAAAATTAAATTACTTTTCAAGAGGAAACTCTCCCAGAACACAGTGAAAATACACCAATGCTGGAAGAAGGACAGATACAAAACCATTCCACCATTCATTGGACTGAAACAAGGACTCTACATTAGCATCCATCCCAAGTAAATAGCAAAAGAAGGTCAAGAAACTCCCACCAACACGAACTACAGAAATGATGAGCAAAATTGTTAACAAAAATCGATCCCTGAAGTCAAGACCGTAGGAATGTCTAAGGTCAATCTGAAGTGGATAGCTTTCTCTACTCCAACTACAAACCTACATGGAATAGCCAAACAAGGTAACTACCTCAGGAGCATAGAGATCCCTTCTGTAATGCAAATGGGTCCAAATGGTTCAAAGCTAAAGGGTGATCCAGAGAATCTGATCCCAGCACCTCTGATTCTGTTTCTTTTCAGATATAAAATATCAAAAATATAGCTATACCAGCTTATAAAATCAGGCCTTTTTGTTTCTTTGTCACAAGCTCAAAATTACCTATCTTTGATGCTTCTTTTTTTTCAAGTTATGTTTGCCTAATTTGTTGGCTTTCTTTTCCACTCGTTGTTCCTTGCACTCCTCTTTTATAGCTTGCTTTCTTGCTTTTTTATCTTCTTTGCTTCCATTTTTAGACCGTGGTTGGACAGATACCTTAGGCAGGTCACTTCCATTAATCACCTGCATTCATTCAACCTGTTTTGCTGTGAGACCTTTCTTAGGTAAGACATTGAGAGGTATTCCAGTTTTAGAAGAAAGGTGGATTTGCTTGGGCTTTGGCTGATACTTGATAAGCTGTGGATGGTTGTATAAATTAGAGTATGTGCTGCAGATGGATTTGGTGGCAGGTCTTGGTCCTCAAAGCATTCAAGGGTATTCCACTTAACACAATTCCCTGCCTTCTCTTTAAAGTAGTCATTCAAAACTTCCTGCAGGTGGCTGCCATCCAGCTGAATGGCACCTTCCAACTCAGCATTATCCAGAGCATCTTTGATGCTTCTTAAATGCTAAATTTGACCAAATTATATAGTTTCTTACATTCTCCATTGTAAAAATTGGCATTAAAAAACCCTTTTGAGTCAGGAAAGAAGAAATCTGTAATATAGGCACAAAAATCCTTAATTCCCCTTATAAGAAGTTCATTGAATGAGTTCAATATAATATATAACATAAAACATAAAGTAAGATACAGTTCCTGCCAATAATAACTCCATATATTGGGGGAGAAAAATAAACACATGATTCTAATATATAACTTACTAAAAAATTAACAACAGGAATTCAAATGTAGACTAGACGAAGAAGAGAGAAGTGGGACCTGTGGCTTCTCTGATGACTTAGCTAAGGCAATCAGATCAAAATGAAGTTTGATGATTAAACAGGACAGTGATGGCAACAACTAGGTTGAAGATATGTTCCTGGTTATGAACAAAGGTAGGCAGGCTGAATGTGGCAGTGACACAGGCCTTCTCAGCCACTGAGATGTTGAAATAGATAGTGAACATTCAAGACCAGAGTGGGCTATATACTATGTGCCTGGAGAGAGAAAGAAGGAAGGAGAGCGAGGGGAGAAGGAGGGAGGGAGGGAGAGAAGAGAGAGAGAGAGAGAGAGAGAGAGAGAGAGAGAGAGAGAGAGAGAGAGAGAGAGAGAGAGAGAGAAAGAGAAAGAGAGAGAGAGAGAGAGACCAAATGGAAGGAAGAAGGAAGGAAGGAAGGAAGGAAGGAAGGAAGGAAGGAAGGAAGGAAGGAAGGAAGGAAGGAAGGTCAAATCACATTTTATGTATGGATAAAAGAATAGCATAATGAAACTTATTAAAACTGTTTAAGAAAAGGCCAAGAAAGATATGGAAGAGTAATGGAAGTAACAGAGGGGTGAATTTGAAAAGTGATTATATATATATATATATATATATACAAGTGGTATAATGAAGCTCTTTTGTACAATTAATATATGCTAATTTGAAACATGATATATTCTAAAAAGAGTAAGAACGCAGATCTTCATTTACATGGTAAGAGAATAAAGAAATTAAATATTTGCCACTGGGATAAGCTGAAGGGCAAACCTACACCAGATACTTAGTGTTTCCAAGTTGAAAGACAAATATCTGTGCCACAAATATCAGTCCTATTTCTCCATTTAAAAGCACATAGAAGAAAATACTTGTTATATTTTTTTCATTCTGCCCAAACTTAATACATAGATACGTTTATTTTGGAACTAGCCTTAACACTTAGATTGTTGCTTACAATATTATCCTCTATGTAGTGATTATAAGCCTTGAATATCAAACTCTCCATATTTACTGGCCATCGGTCTCCCCAAAACTAGTGGATCCTGGACACATTAAGATGACTACAGTGTCAACCAGGATGCTGTATATATAGGTCTTCAGAAGACAGGATGGGAGAAGAGTCATGGCATGAGGAACATAACAGTCCTTTGCAAAGCATGTTATTTTCCTGTCGGAACATCCAGGTCGTAGCTGTGGTCCTTGTCCACAAGAGCAACCTTCAACAGAGGGGAATGTGAGCGGCCTCTCCATTCTTCCATGGCTAGAAGTGCAGGCAGCTTACCAAGGTTGACGTGACCAAAGTCTGGATACAGATGGAAGTCATTTAGGTGGATGTTTCCACTAGGGGTACCCTTCATAAAACCTTCCACTAGGGTCCTCCACAAAACTTGCCAACTTGAATCCAGAAAGGAATCTCCCTGGACACATCACTAAATCACCAGCTCTTTGGAGGGCCAAGTCCCTGTGCTCTGTCAAGACCCTACTAGGTTCATTTTATGAATCATTGATAGCTGCTCTTCTTTCCCTCATTCACCAGTAATTTGTACAGAAACTGCCATACATTTGGGGCTCTCCCTGACAAAACGGCTCTTAATATGTTTTCCTTTTCTTGACTAAAAAAAAAAACTTATGGTACTTTGTGGAAAGATCAATAATACCACTGAAATTTCTTTACAAATATTACACGGGGATCTCATGTAACTGTTTGAAGTACAAAAGAAGTGACTGTGATTTGGATTAAGGTTATGAACAAAAGTACCAATAGAGTCGATGTTCTCCAAACTCTTTGTCTGTTGCTTGCAATACACCCTTCTGATTTGTCCCTCACTGCTGAGTAAAATAACACATCTAGAATTTTGCTCAAATGCTAGGTACTCAAATGCCAGGTTCACACCTGTGATCCCAGCTGCTCAGGTGGCTGAGACCTGAGGATTCTGGTGTGAAGCCAGCCTGGACAAACAAATCCAAGAGACTTTTACCCCCAGTTAATCAGAAAAAAGAAGCTCATAGTGAAGATATGGCTCAAATGGTAGGGCACCAACCTTGTTCAGAAAGCAAAGCAAGAGAACAAGGTCCTGAAGAGAAGAAATTTTCCCAAGTAGATGGCCGGAAACCATTTAAGCCATATCTGCTGTGCACCTATCAAATCAACCTGGGCATATGACTTAATGGTATCATGTCTCCTTTTCCTTACTTATAAAGAGATGTTAATTTTTTATACTTAGTAAGAGAGTAAAATAGACTAGTATTACAAAGTCTGATTCCAAGTTTGGCTCAAATCATTATAAAAGTTTGCTATCACTATTATCATACCTGGTCCCAAGTTTCTCCTTTACCTAGAGAATTAAACCATATCAGAGGTTTTTTTCTCCTAGTGGACAAACTAGAGACTTTGAAGACATCCTTAGTAACTTCTCATCATGCTCACCTCCCTCCTGTTGTTCTCACCCTACAATCTGTGAATTTTGAATTCTATTTAATTATAACTACTAAATATCTCTCAAATCATTTTTTACTTATATCCTCCTTGACAAGAATGCACTTCAATTACAGTTCTCTCTCCTGATCTATTTTGAACATATCTCCAAAGATCTTCCTTCCTCCCACCAACTTGACTCACTTGAGGCCTTTGGGATAGAAACACTACCATACCAGTCTTGTTTCAAATATTCCTATGACTTCTATATCACCTCAGCCAGGTTGGCATCTCAGTTCCTCTGATTAAGTCTAGTACCATGATCAGAAATTCCAATTTTGCATATCTCCAAGCTTGGTTCTGGTATTGTTATTTCATAGGCCCAGAGATAATAAGTACACCTGTCAGTATGTTTCACAAAGTCCTAAACATCTTACAGACATTTCTGAGGAATATCATCTTTCCCCTTAACTTTGTTTCACTGAATTGTGCCTTCTTCCATGCTTCCAAAGTTTTGCATGCAGGGCTCCTACAATGACACCTTTTATGTCACATGTTCTTTTTATTTCACTCCTGACCTCCCTCCAGACAGGCACCACTTCATAAACATGTAACCTGTGTAGCCACACAGAGTCCATCCTCACCACAGGATTTCTACTCTTGATTTAATGCAGTTATCATCACACTGAATTTCTTAATAATTGTCAAACAAGGGTCGCCTCATTTTCATTTTGCACTTGTCCCCACAAATTATGTACTTGCCCTTGCCCACTCAACTGTGAGAGCCTTAAAAACAGAAGCTGTTTGTTAGTAACTAAACAAAAATGTCCTTGGTTAGCCAAGAGAACTCCTGGCACAGAGTACAGGTTTCTTAAATATTTATTGAGTTCATACATGAATGGATGCAAGGATCAAATAAAATATCTCATAGGAAAGGCGTGCAAGTGAGTTAATTAACTGTGAAGAATAGGCATTTATGTACAGAAAAGAAGGAAGCCAATTGACAGATCTCTGGGATTATTGATCATTCCAAATAAATAACAAAATTGTCTAATTGCACTTAAACTATTCAAACCAATTCCCTGCTCTTCTTGAAATAAGAAATCACAAGTTACTGGTGCATTCAATTACATTGTCAAATACCAGACTGTTTGTGCCTTATTCAACAGGTACGGGGCTTTATTCAACAGGTAATGGGGAAAGTGGGGGGGGAAGTCATGGAAAGGGGAACTCAAGCTATGAGTTCCCTGTTCTCCAGAAACAATTCAATCTCCCATCTCAAGAGTTTATATCAAAGATGAGTTGACTTCATGGGAGTTCTGCCGCAATGAATCAAGAATAAAGACATCAGACTTGGCCAGTGGCCCAGCTTCCTGAACACTTCAGCTGACAAAATGTCTCAGTCTGAACACAATTCCTCCACTATGAGATCTGCGGGTTCACTAGTTAATATTGGCGACCTACTTGGAGGTGTTCATGAGGCATAATAAATAAGTGGCTCCAAAGTGGGGGAGGGGCTTCTGCTGGCCTGTGTTGGAGAAGGAAGACGAAAACGACCAAGTCAGCATCCAATTGGGCCAAAATAATTGGTGAAGGACAACTGTCCCCCCACTCATGCTTATGACACTGGAGTTTAGTGTGGGCCAGAACACACACCACCTCCAGCCACACATCAACACGTGTGAGTTGAGCACTAGATTCTTCTACACGACCTCGAAGTTCAAATGAGACTGGCTCTTCTACATCCCAGGCTTGTACTTGTGTGATATGTAGCATAACTACATTAAATATTTACCAGCATTACACAAAACACATTGTTTCCCACTGAGTTCCCTTTTCTTTTCCCTCCCATGTACAAATACGAGAAATGTATCATATTTATATCTGATTCATTTGTTTGTATCAGGCATCATGGGAAGACAGAACTTAAATTATTATTTCTAAACATACATTTTTTAAGTTTCTCTTCATTTTATTCTGTTAGTTTTGTTTATTTTATGTTTTTGTATGTGCATATGCCAGTAGTAGGACTTGAACCCAGGGCCTAATACTTTCACTTGGCTTCTTTTTTTTTTTTTGTACAAAGCTGAAACCACTTGAGCCATATCTCCACTTCTGGCTTTTTCCTGGTTAATTGAAGATAAGAGTCTCTCCATTTTCCTGAGACTATCCTCAGATTTTGTCCTCCAGAATAGCTAGAATTACAAGTGTAATGCACAAACACATTGCTAAAACATGCAATTACTAAATTAAATTAGTAACACAATTAAGAGATACTCATTTAAAAAAAGTAAATAGCCTGGCACCAATAGCTCATGCCTCCGCTACTCAGGAAGCTGAGATCTAAGAATTGCAATTGGATGCAAGCCTGAGCAGGAAATACTGTGAGACTCCAATAAAGTACCAAAAAGCTGTAGTGGAGCTGTGGCTCAAGTAGTAGACTGCTAGCCTTGAGCAAAATACAAAAACTCAAGAACAGCACTCAGTTCCTGAATTCAAGCTATAAGGAGACACACACACACACACACACACACACACACACACACACACACACACACAATATAAATGTCAATGTGCCAATAAAATATAAAAATATGTTCAACCTCAAATTCAGAGAATGTAAAACTAATATAGCCATGAAACATCATTTCTACACAATAGATTAGCCAACATTAAAAAAATTGATAATGTTCAATGTTAGCAAGTTTAGAAAAGAAAGTAAATAATCTTTAAAAAGGATTGTTGCTCAGAGTAAGTTGATACAGTAACAAACTCTTGGGAATCAATTGGACATTATACACTCATCTAAAGTTTAACTGTAATCAAGGCAAATAGCTCACATCTGCAAGTCTTACTATCCAAGTGAGTGAAGTGTGAAGGATCACATTTCAAAACCAATGTGGACAAAAAACTTCACAAAACTCCATCCCCAGTTAGCTAGCAAAAAGCCAGGTTGAGAGCATGGTTTCAGTGGTATAATACTAGCCAAGCAAGCTCCAGGTTCTGAGTTCAAACTTTAATATCACCAAAACGAAGATAAAAATGTTTATCTCCTTGGAAGAAGCAATGCCATCCTATGAGCCTAAGGAAATAATCTGATAAGTCAATACACACACACACACACACACACACACACACACACACACAGCCAAAATACAATTAAGAACAACATAAATGTACAGACTGAGAAACTTAATACAGCACAGTTCATTCAAATATAAGTTAAACATTGAAACAGCTGGGTGGTTCAGTAATTACCAAATAGCAAGATATCCATAGTATATTTTTAACAATAGTAAGAAAGCCAGCTTTAAAAAAAAAGGACTACAAGTGAATAGTTCCATTTTTTGTTTAAAAAAAAATTCTTTGTAAGGAGGTGTGTACATTTTTAAAGAACTGATTGTGGCTGGTTGTCCTTTAGTTTTACTATGATGTATGGTACAAACAAATAGGTAATAAATTGTCTTTGGGCATTTTTATCAGAGGGAGGAGTAATGAGGCAAGAGAATACCCAAGGGTGTAATGGTAAATATTTAACAACTGGCTCAAGTGGGACAGGATGGAAGTCTTGCCATACTGACAGATTCCTGTGACATGAATACTACAGACATTATTTGTTTAAAACTACTCATGTGTTTTGACCAAATAAGGAGTTGGGGAAATATTTGTATGTTACATAGTATTTCCATAATATAGAAACAAATATACTTTTAAGAGTATCAATAATATTCAAATGGAATGCAACTGTATATGTAAATGGCCATGTTAAATTGTAACTCCCTGGCACACCCATTGAAAGATAAAGATGTTTAAAAAATGTGGTGTGACAAATATACAAATAGAATGTAGGATTATGGATGCATTTTTGCAAATCTGGAAGAACAGTCATCAATATGATAACAGTGATTACAGCCAGATGTAAATGCGGACACATATTTCCTTCATTCTTTTGTGCTTTTCACTTTTTTTTGCCTGGGGCTTGAACTCAGGGCCTGTCCAGTATCCTTGTGCTTTCTCAAGTTGAGTGTTCTACCCCTTGGGCCACAGCACCACTTCTGACTTTCTCTGTGTATATGATATCAAAGAATCAAACATAGTGCTTCACGCAAACTAGGCAAACACTCTATCACTAGGCCATGCTCCCAGGCCCCTTCACTTAGATTTTTACAATGAATTTGTGTCACTTTATGTCACTTATGTCACTTTCGCTCTTCCTGGCTAAAATCTCCATAATTTTTTTTTAAAAAATCAGAGAACATTACTTTTACGCTCCTCCAGAAAGCTTCTGATTTCATTAGTGTGAGCAATGTTTATGTCAATTACATATTTGTTCAGTCTGGGTCTGATGAAATCAATGCTAATCTTTTAAAGGCCTTTCAAAATAGAACTATGCCACATCTGAATTCAAAAGACTATGAGATTGGATAGGGAAGGGGGGAAAACAAGATGAGGGGTGGGGGTGGGGGGGAGGGAAATGGGGACCAAGACATGAGAAAGGGTATCAATGTACGTGAATTAATGTACCTTCTATCTGGCAAATATAATGTAACCCTTCTATTAATTACAATAAAAAATGTATGAAAAAAAGAAGATATGGTACTTATACATAATGGAATTCTATGCTGCCATCAGAAAGACTGGCACCGCCCCATTTGTAAGAAAATGGAAAGACTTGGAAAAAAAAAACATATTAAGTGAAGTAAGCCTGATCCAAAGGAACATAGGCTCAATGGTTTCCCTCATTTGTAATTAGTACACCTCTAGGACTCTCCTAGCAGAGGACTGAACTAACTCAAACCCTAGGAACATAAGGTCATATAGGATGAGACTAAATGAAAGGATCTCCAGGATATGGAAACAAGAGCTTTATCTTGTGTAATTGGTTTTCATAATGTACTATGCTATTTCTCTTTTGTTGCTCTTCGGTTAATCTCCTATTATTCCTGTATCTGACTTTGTTACTTGGTACATTGTATATATGTTTCTTTGAAGGGTGGAAACAAGATGATTGGGAGGGAGTGGGAGGAGGGAAATGGGGACAAAAACATGAGAAGGGGTACCTGGCGAATGTAATTGTAACACCTCTCTATATACATTATTCCAACAATAAAAAATAAAATAAATTACAAAAAAAGACTATGAGTTCTCAGGCAATGTGCTTTGCAAAGAAACTGAGTCTCAAGATAGTTGTTTTCCTAAAATGAACATTACAGGCCAGACACAAGGTAACTCAGCACCTCTCCACTTATAAATAATCTGGAAGGTCACTTTCATCTCTACCTTGCATTGTCCTTTTAACAAATTCTTTCCTCCTTTGACTCTTGTCTCCTTTTCAATTAGCAAGAGTAATTTCAAGTCAGCAAGTGATACTCTTTCATTTCTTATATTCTATGAAAAAAGATTCTATTATTCTACAATGGAAGATAATCCAAGTCATCTAAGAAATTAAATGTGCAAATATTTATAAAGCAAGTAAAACTTAGATGTGGCACATTTCTAGTCAATCTTGACTTGCAAAAGGGGATTTATTTAGGATTCAGAGGAGAAGAGACAAATTCAAGAAATGCCAATGATAAGTAACAGAAGGTGATGCCCTCCATCTTGTTATATCAGGGGAGGACATGAATTCTGTACCATATCTGAAGAAAGAACTAACAAAATATCAGTGAGATACATCCGTATGCAAAGACCCGGGGCTCCACACTTTAGTCTGTGTGGCATTCCAACAGTTGGACTTCTTGTCTGATGCAAACTTAGATAATCAAGTGTGTGCAATCAATTCTGCCATCCCTGAAATGGAAATTGATCACAGTGGAAATCAGTAACTAGCCTAGAAAATACTTGGTCACTTGAAACTCAGTGTAAAAGTATATAGGATTTGTCTAAGCTGTCTTGTTACTTTGTGAAGCTCACTGTTGTGAATGAGGGATGAGAGACAGAGCAAGAAGGGGACATGGTGGGAATCCAAGCACCAGGCAGGTGGCCAGGTTTCTGCGGGCAGAACAGGAGAGCTGAGTGCATACTAACGAACACTGCACCTCTGCTCACATTACTGGCCCATTGACTCCTCCCCAGAAAACACAGTGTCCCTTCCACAGCAAAGGCTCTCCCAGCAGGCCTGCAGATGCATACAAAACTAGGATGATGCCCCTGATGGATGGCCTTGGTGATGTTATGAACAACATAGCTTTGCTAGGTTCGGGAAATGGTGTTAGTTTCCCTCGAACTACAATTATCTTCAGATGACTTATAATGACATTTCCAAGACAGACTATAGAAAAGTACAAATAAGTAGCCAGTAAAAGAGTGGGTGTGCTTTAAGTGAGCGAGGGAGAATGTGAATTTCGAAGCAACTCCCACTTTCTGGCAATAGGGTTCAAAGACAGGACACAAATTTTATTGTAATATTTGAAGTAATGAAAACCATTTCTCCCGAGATAACCCTGCAGATAAATAAGAATGATGACCAGCACACATTCCAAAAGTCTTCTGGTGACATTTGTACAAGGACTGGAAAGCCAATTTCACTTGATAGACAAATCCAAAGACAGCTAAAGATATGGCTAAGAGAGCCATCTGAATTAAAGTGCCTATTAGTTCTTCATAATTTTTTCCAGCTTTGATACAGAAAGGGATCTACTCTTGAAGGTCCAAAAAATGTTGTTACTATAGGAACAAGTAAGCAGATTAGACTTGAAAGACCAGTTTTAGAACAAAGAATTTAATAGTCAGGACTCAAGCAATTAACCGAGAAAACATTTTAAGTAAATATCTTTCGGGTTTGTTATTTATATATTAACTCCAGGAAGATAAAATGCTATTATAGAATGAGAACATCACATTTTAGCATTTTAATTATATCATTACTGACATAAAAGACTATGTTACACAATTAGCAGAAAGACCTTATTAAGCATACACATACATCTAACTTTCTGCTGATTACATTGTAATTGAGAAATATCACTTTAAATTCAGCAAGACCAAAGAGTTCTCTTTGATTTTTTTTCCAGAGCTCCCAAGATGGGAACACATCTAAAATAAAAGAAACAATGAACAACACAAAAGTTTTCTTCAACAACTATTAAGTAGGGTACTACCAGGAAAAATGTGGAAGCAAGAAGAAATGTGTATAGCTGATAATTGTTAATATTTTATGTGTCTTCCCTGTCCAACAGTCTTGGCAAACAAGATCTGTGAGAAGAGTAGGTCAAAGACTCAGTCTCCATGGTTGTTCACTGTGGATGTTCTGGGTCCTAGCAGCACTCTACCCCTCCCATCTGAGACTGCTGAAATTACTAGAAGTTTTGGACAGAACTTTCTATACTGATGAGAATCAGAAACGAATTATCAAGTGGCATTGTACTTCTCTCCCTTTTGATTTTTGTTTAAGAACAAAACAATCTTGATAAGATGATTACAATGTTTTCATTCTAGCAACTCTCTCCTGTCAGAAGTTACATTTATGGGACAGAGACATTTCATGGCCATTACCAGCTCATGTGATTCCAGAATCAAAATGAGAAGAAGAGAGTGTGAGTGAATGTGTGAGTATGTGTATTTGTAAGTGTGTGTGTGTGTGTGGGTGTGTGTGTGTGCACGCGCACAGGCTAGGGAAAGGGATGAAAAGAGAAGAAAGTGGCTAGAATCTTACCATCTCGTTCTCTTCTCCTTCATTGAGCAAAGCATGCTGGCCCTTCTCAAAGTGGTCCCCCATGAAAAAGTTAGTTCACTCCTTCTTGCCTGACCCTTCTGAGCAGACACTTCCAGGACGAACTCGCCGAGCCACCTCTGTACCCCGACTGGCTGAAAGAGTTAATGACCTCCAGGTTACAACTCCTTCCTTGAGCACACACCTTCTCTCAGCAAATGACAACACTTAGCCAAGCGAACTCCTCCCACGAATCTAGGAGGAATTTCTGGCTGCTTCTTACTTGCTGCATTCTCTCAGAGCAGCTGTCTCAAAGCAGGCAGCTCCCATGCCGATGGTTTTTGTACCCAACTTACAGGGAAAGAGCTTTTTGCCTGCCCAGTGCTTGGCAGCATCGACATCTGACTTCAAATCCAACCGGACAATGAAGAGTTGGCAGGATCCTTCAGAGAAGCAGGGACACAAACTCCTAGGTCACTTGCCTTATTTTCAGGAGCTGAGGAGCTGGGGTAAGGGGAGGCTAACACAGCCGCAGATTTAGTTTGCTTAAGAAAAACTTCAGTGCATAGATTTTTAATAGTACCTTCATTCATTTTGCTTACAAAGCGTCACAATGATCATTCATCTCCTACAAAGGATATTTGTAATCACGTTTCTTTGTGCGTATAAAAAAAATTCTTTTTAACTGTGTATGTGGAATTAGGTTTACTTTTTTGAAATATGCAATTAAAGAAAGAGCAAAGGTATAATCAAACTATTCTAAGGAGTCTGATTCCACTCAAATATTAGCCATTAAACCTTTAAAGATGACAAGAAATAAAATATTCAAATAATTCTATAATGACATTTGTGTTTGTATTTTGTATCACATTTTATTCACTATTATTTGAGCACTGAGACTACAAAAAGTCATCAAGTTATATTTTCCACCCTCTGGCTGATGTAGGAATTCAAACACACAAACAAGTATGACAAGAGAGAGAATTGTTTGTTTGTTTATTTTATTCTAAGAGTTGAAACATATGCCTAGGATAATTATCAAAAGTGCAAATATGATATAGAGATATATTTCCCTCCCTTGGCTATGCAGAAAGCCTGGATTCACCTGCTTAGCTACAGAGGGCTGCTGTATGGTCCTGAAACTTGGGAGCTGACCTTTCTGGTAACATCTGGCAGAAATGTTGAGGAATGGAATGAGAGACTTGTAAAAGCAGGTTATACGGTGCTCTGACCAAGAACTATTGGTGTTATTAGGTAGACTAGATGTCCAATTTGGGAGCAGGTTAGGGTTTGAAATTTGTGGGGACTGTGTCCAAACTGGGACTTTACTTGGTAATAGTTATGGGACTATTGTTATGGGCAAATGACTCCATAATACTCTATAGCTCACACATAAAATGATAATGATGACAACAGAACTTCCCTCCTGAAACTGGGTTTTGAGGTATTGAGCACCTAGAGAGTAGGAAGTGCTCAATAAAGGTAAATGTTTTCAATTTCACTGTTTCCACACACCATCCTTCAGATTGGGTACAGCTTTAGCACTTTAGCACTGACAATGCCACCCTGACACAGCACAGTAAACATAAAAACATAGAAACAAATTGTGCATGTGTGTGTGTGTGTGTGTGTGTGTGTGTGTGTATTTCTATGGTTAAAACTTGAGAAAGTGGTAACGTATAAATAAGATAAAAATAAAAATGACTCACACCTCTAATCCTACCTTCTCAGGAGGCAGAGATCTGAAGATCACAGTTCAAAGCCAGCCCAGGCACTAAAGAACATGAGACTCTTATCTCTAATTAATCACTAAAAGTGGGGAAGTGGAGCTGTGGCTCAATGAGTAAGGTTGTAGCCTTGAGCTGAAGAACTCTGGGACAGCACCCAGGCCCAGAGTTCAAGACCCATGACCCACAAAAAAAAAAGATTAAAATATAATAAACTTGCAGCATAATTTACCATAACCAAGTTATGGAAACAGCTCAAATATATATACAATATATATATACATGTTACTTACATTTATATATATTGGTTATTTATTTACACATCTGTGTCTATACACATAAAATACAACTGTAGAGCATATATAAATACGTGAATGTATAAATTATACATAAATTATGAATCAGTTAAACAAAATATAATACATATATTAAAATTATAAATATAGTAAACTTTCAGCACAGTCTACCATAGCTAAGTTATGGAAGCCGTCCACATTACATAATAAGTGTGTGTGTGTGTGTGTGTGTGTGTGTGTGTGTAAATACAAAGTGAACATCAGGAAGCTGAAACAAGTTTGGAGGAGGCCAGAAATTGGTACTAGAAGGAGGGAGGGATGAATTAAAAAGCAAACAGGGTACAAATAAAGCCAGACTACTCATTGAACCTATGTGATAAAGGAAGTAGAAAAGTTGAAAAGAGTCTGCAAGAACAGGAAGATGAATGGGGAGAACAATGGAAGAGGAGACTAGAGAAGAAGCACTGAACAGGGACTTGGAGTTTGGCCTGGTGGTAAAGTGCTTGCCTACCATGCACAGAGACCAGGGTTTGGTTCTTCAGTACCACATATACAGAAAAAAGCCAGAAGTGATGCTGAGGCTCAAGTGGTAGAGCGCTAGCCTTGAGAAAACCCAAGGACAGTGCTCAGGCCCTGAGCTCAAGCCCAGGACTGGCAAAAGAAGAGGAAGGGGAAGAAGAAAAAGAAGAGAAAGAAGAAGAAGAAAAAGAAGAGGCACTAAACATATAAAAGCATTTGTTAAATTGTAACCCCCTAATACAACCTTCTGAATTTTAGAAATATATATAATAACTAAGTAAACTCATTGTAATATTATTTACATTATTATAAATAATAACTGTATATAAATGTAACGATTAGGTTTTCTATTTTATTTATTTTTGTGCTAGTACAGGGACTTGAATCTAAGTCTCATATTCTTACTTGGCTTTTTGTTCAAGGCTGGTGCTCTACCACCTGAGCCATACCACTACTCCAGCTTTTGGCTAGTTAATTGGAGACAAGCAACTCCCAGACTTTTGGCCCAGGCTGGCTGGGATTTCAAAAACTTCCAAAAGTTATAATTCCAACTTAAACAAATGACTGAAATAAAATTAACACTTTATCGGAAGGTGAAGCTATGAAGATTATGAAGTTTCCTTTAAAAGGCGATGAAAATAAGATAGAATGGTGATGGCTTAGCAACTTTGTGACTCTATTAAGACTCATTGCGTTGTAGATCTTGTCATTTATAGAAATAAAATTCTTTCTATTTTCGAATCATACCAAAGCAATTGAACGTGTTTATAATCGTTGCCGGCAGCCATTTAGTACACTTAACAGAAGGGACAATGCTAAAACCAGATTTCAAACTTCATCTCAACATATAAATGCTAGTGTGAGACGGCAGCATTTCTCTGTGCTGGGAGCTGGTGACACTGCTGCTCTTTCCTTCTGGCTGGGATTCTATGTAACACTTGGCAGCTGGAGCGCTGCTGTGGGGTCACGAGGAGTAACTGTTTAGGAGCTGGAAGCCTGCTCTCACTCAACTGCTTGTCTACAAGCAGAATCCCATGCAGAGGCTGGTGTGACACAGGTATGAGTGACAGTAAGGCTACAATGCTAAAGCATTTTATACCCACAATTGCTGGCATTGATTGGTAATGGCAACCTCTATGGGTCAATACTCTGATGACCATGTCCATAAAGCTGGCAGAAACACAGGGAAAGGAAACAAGTAACTTATCAGCGATCTCCAAGTGACAAAGTGAGTTCTTGGACCCAAGCAATGTGGCTCTCTCAGTCTATGTCCCTACTTAACTAGACCAGGTTAATTTGTATAGATTTATTTAATACATCCAGAGCACCATGAGAAATTTGGCACTTTAATGACCAAGACAGCTTCTTTGTGAAGGAAGTTTTTGAGAAGAATCTTGTATTTAGACAGCAAAGATCTCAGTAGATGGAGATTCAGGACATTTTCTAGATCTTTCTCCAATGTAAATGTATCTAAGACATTAAAATATAAATATATTAAATGGCTGCCTGTTATAGCTATGCAATATTCACTTATAATTTTGGAGGTTTCATTTTTAAATAAAAGATAGAAGTTATATTCCCATAAAATTATAAAGTATATGACTCAAGGAATCTTAGAATATTCACAAATCTGTCAAGTTTATAAAATTACTTTTCATCATCCCTAAAAAGACACTTTATAGGTGAGGTGCCAGTGCCTCATGCCTATAGTCCTAGCTACTCAAGACCCTGAGATCTGAGTATTGCAGTTCAAAGCCAGTTCCAGGTAGGAAAATCTATTAGACTTTCATCTCCCATTAACTACCAAAAAGCTGGAAGTGGAGCTGTGGAGGTTCAAGTAGTAGAGCTCCAGCTTTGAGCAAAAAAGAAAAAAAAAATGTTCAAGGACAGCACCCTTGCCTTGAGTTTAAGCCCCAGGACCAGCACACACACAAATGGAAACTTTATAATTCTCACTATGTTTTTTTGTTCTTGTTCTTGTTTCTTGTTTTGTTCTATTTTTGTATTTTTTTTCCTGGTCCTGGGGCTTGACCTCTGGGCCTACATGCTACCCCTGAATTTCTTTTTCTGAAGGATAGCACACTGCCACTTGAGCCACTGTGCCATTTCTGGCTTTCCTGAGTAGTGTATTGGAGGTAAGAGTCTCACGGACTTTCCTGTCAGGGCTAGCTTTAAAGCATAATTCTCAGATCTCAGTCTCCTGAGTTGCTAGGATTACGGGCATGAACCACCAGCATCCAGCAATTCTTATGTTTTTACCTGCCAGTATAATGTTAATACTGTTTTCATTAGTTGATTAAATTGTGTTTATAATTTTTGGAAACCCCAGAACCACATACATAAACCACCCCCTCACATACACACACAATTAACATTATAGTAAGCTTCCTTAGTTACATTTTTATATTTATTCAATATATTATATTTTTATTTTTATATTTATTCTTGAACACACACAATGGAAGTAAAAACTACTACCTTTATTGAAGACTTCCCACTTCCTAAGTTCTATTTTTCAAAATCATTTCAGGAGGAAACCTCTGTTGTTATTATCAGTATTTTATATTGAATAGATAAAAGTTCATGGAGCTTATATAACTTGTTATATCCCGAGATGCATATCCAGTAAGTTTGAACCCAGTCCCTCTAAATTAGGAGAAAAGTCCTTAACGACTCTACTTTGACATGTGCTGCTAAATTACAACATACATAAAACGACTTGTTGAGGAGACTCGGGGCCCAGAGAGAGAATGAGGCCATGAGAAAGAGCATTTGAAAAGCAGACGCCATGGGAGGGAGAAACACGGAATCTTGGTCAGATTCAGTTCTTCACCTCTTCTGCAGGCAGAGACTATTAGAAGGGAGAAGAGGGGTGAGGAATACACAGGAAATACAGGTCAAGGCCATTCCTTGAGGCCCTGAGTGCCAAGCTAAGTCTGATCTTAAAGCAATAAGTGATGAAGATATAAATATGTTTTCCTAATCAGCCTATGCTATCTATCATATCACATTTGTTCTTGCATACCCAGATTCTAAAATGACTCAGTCCTTCCATGTAAGATGGAATGCAGAAAGACAGTTTCCTTGAGTCTTCGAAGGTACACCTTCTATTTCCCTTTGGAAATTTGTTCTTTCAATCAGCCTCTCAGCTTCCTTACTTTTGGTTGCTTAGTATTTCTATTCTGTGACATGTGTGCCTCATTGGACATGTATGACACATTGAGAAGAGGAGATGCAGATTTTTTGTGATCTGAACTCAAATCCTGGCATTTTGCTCACAGGTTCCACTCAGTTAACATTCATTTGATTAACTTCAGTTTGTTAAGATTTGCATTAGATAAATAGAGCTTTATAAAGAATGACCAGAATATGTCTCAGTGAAGCTCGTTGTTTTACACAGTTAAAATATACTAATAATAATTAGAAAAAATGACATAGAAGAGTTTTAAGTCTGTTGTGGAAATAAGAACAATATCAAAATATAATTTTTGTGTTTGCATGTATGCCTGTATGTGCCAATCTAAGGGCTTGAACTCTGGGCCTGGGCACTGTCCCTGAGATTGTTTTACTCAAGGCTGGTGCTCTATCACTTGCGCCACAGTTCCACACCCAGCTTTAATGGTGGCTAATTAGAGATAAGACTCATAGACTTTCCTGCCTTGGCTGGCTTCAAAACCGTGGTCCTCAGATCTCAGCCTCTGAGTAGATAGAATTACAGGTATGAGACACTGGCAACCAGCCAAAATCTAAATTTTAAAATATACATCAAAATTCAAAAAGGGAATTAGGCTAGGAGGCTCTGGGACAGTAGGAAGTTACTTCTATGCTTATCTGGCTACAAGAGACGAATATAACCATACTGCTGAATGAGACTGAGAGCAAAGGCGCGCAAGTCCATCTGGAGACAATGAATTTGATATATCCATTGATCACTTAGATTTGGCAGGAATGTCCAAGAAAGAAAGCATTTCACTGATACTCTTTGAACTCATTTTGTTTCAATTAATCTTTTTCCAAATAAGATGGAACAGAGAGGGGGAATAAATAATGAGCAACTGGTCTACTGACCTGGGAGCTCTTGCTTTCTTTTATGCCACCAGTATGTGTCTACCATTCTGGAAAGCTCTCCACCTCTAGTTGTCTAAACTGTGTTAATAGAAATAATGGTTGCACTATAGTTCCTCTGCAGAACTGTGAAGATGCGCGCCTAACCCATTTAGATAGTATGAAGATAAGTGGTAATATAGTTTCATCATGTATTAATTTCCAGCTTTCATCTTGGAACTCCACCACACAGTACAAACATTATTCCTTGCAACATCTCTGTGAAACAGAGAGGTGAGTCATGTGCTGCTCCCATTTGAAAGCTGTAGGAACTGAGTCATAAAGAACTGCTCGGGGTCATGCATCTTCACTATGGAGTAGAACCTGAAACAACCCAATATTTCAACCTCGTCATCATTGGGAATAGGCTGACTCGAGCTTTCTGCTCAGTTTGCATTGCACAGATCTGATATTTCTGAACTTCCCACCATTAGCTAAAACCAAAGTTTTGCTGTTATTATCTTAATCTGTACTAATACGTAGTCTTTGCACCATAGTGTTGAAGCAGAAATAGTCTATTGCAAAGAGAAATTATCTGCCTCAAGGTGGTAGTATGAAATTTAATTGAATTAATTAACGTTTGTAAAACACTTAGCAATCCTTGGATGAAAGGGTCTAATACAAAGACACAAGGCCTCCCCATTAATTAGAGAAGAAAGAGCAGTCCAGTGCTCTCTGCTTCTCAGAGGCATTGCTCTAAGCTATCCTGACCTGCTTTGAGATAGTTCAGGAGGTTTTATGTCTCGTATTCAGGAGAATTGCACTTGCTTTTGATTATTTGCTAAAAAAGACATTATCCATGTGATGGTAGCTCACATCTGTAATTCTAGGTACTCAGGAAGTTAAAATCTGAGGATCAACATTCAAAGCTAACCCAGACAGAAAATTCATTGCGACTCTTACTTTCAATTCACTACCAAAAAGCTGGAAATGGGAATGTCGCTCAAGTGCTAGTATATAAAAGCCAAGAAAGAGCAACAGGCCCTGAGTTCAAGCCCAAGTACTGAAAATAATTAATTAATTAATTAATTAAAACTTTACATTTTTGAATTTTAATTTTTTAATTTTATTGTCAAGGTAATGTACATAGGAGTTACAGTTATATATATATATGTAGTGTAATAAGTATATTTTTGTAGTGTTGTGAGTGTGTATATATATATATCACTACACTACATTGTTACCACCCCCACCCACCTTTTTCTCCCACTTTCCCCCCTAAAGTTGTAAGGCTCATTTCCAACATATTGTCTTGTGGGTATCACTGTTGTATTGGTTCACTCTTTGGTCCTTTGTCTCCCCATTCTATTGTTCCCTTCCTTTCCCTAATTCAGATGAATGTATATACAACACACATAGTACCAAAATCAAATACAGTGATAACAGGGGATAAACCACAGAAAGAAATGAAAGAAAAAGAAATGACTTCACATAGTCCATTAAAAACAAAAACCATAAACACCTCATTTCCATATCTTTGATATATAATTATTACAAATGATGGGAGCCATGGTGTCTATTTTTCTTTGGTTCTGGTTTATTTCACTTAATATGACATTTTTTCTAAGTCTTTCCAGTTCCTTAACAGATGTGGCAATGTCATTCTTTCTGCTGGCAGCATAGAATTCCACTGTGCATGTTTACCACATTTTTTGATCCATTCATCCAATGGGGAGCATCTGGGTTGGTTCCATATCTTAGCTCTGGTAAATAATGCTGCAGTGAGCATAGTTGTGCTGGTAGCTTTAGTATTGTCTTGTTTGTGGACATTTGGGTAAATACCTAGAAGTGAGCTTGCTAGGTCACAGGGGAACTCTATGTTTAGGCTTTTGAGGAACCTCCATACTGCTTTTCAGTGGTTGAACAAGTTTTTTAAAATTCCTTTTGTGAAGATGACCTTATTTGGTGAATATAATGGCAATATCAAGTCTTTAAAGATAGTCTATAAAATTCAGTGTGTCCCCAGGAAGAAAATTAATGTCAGTATTTTTAATCATGAGAACGTTTACCTGAAAATTTGAATAGTAAAAGCCAATTACTAGATTGTACTTCATCATTTCTCAGGTGAAAAAAACTATAATCCATAAGAGCTGGGATGGGTGGGTTGCAATCAGACTCAAGTTTTATATGATATAGTGTGTTTTCCATGTGCCATGTTGCTACTTGGTTTTAATTCAAGGATCCAAGTGGGATTCTTTAAAAGAATGTATTTAGACTATTTAAAACATTATATTTGCACAACACTGATTTAAATACAAGTTTTTTCAGAACACAACAACTGTGTAAAGCCATGGCCATGTTATAGAATTGCAGGATACTTCCTACTTAAGTATGATGGAGAGGCCTTGGGTCATAGCCATAACCCATCACTGCAGAATAAAAACTGTATTTAGGGAGCTGCAGGTGCTAACCACAGAAGTTCAGTCCACTGGAGATCATGGAACTTCACTTGCTAGTCAGGAGAGTACTGGACCAAAAGGGAAGGGAAAGGAGGTCATGAGTAAGAAGTTGAACTGTTTCCAACAAGCCAGTAGAGCCCAGCAATGGGGCAGGTGATACTCAGAAATTTAGACAGGAAGCTGGCTCCAGGGAATCACTCTTCTACTGCCCAAGACCTAGCCAGTAATCTTGGGCTTTAGGCAGTGCTCCAGTTCTGAACTGAAGCCTGGCAAGAGAAAAGAAGGTCTCTACTTCTAGGAAGTATCTAGAAGGCCAGTCTTAAAGGGACAAACAATAATGGTTTGGGGAGCATTAGTTTGAGGGATAATGCAGAAACCCAGTCTCTAGTCAGATTGTGTGTTGGTATGATGGAGAGCTAGACGAGCTGGACTGGATTCCCCTGCTCTGAGCCTGAGATGACATTGGAAGCTGGCTGAGGGCCCCCTGCTGGGTGTGAGAGGGTGCTTCAAGACCTGGGAACGCAGTTAGAGACAAGGCTAGAATTTTGGAGGGGGAAAAACATAGAAATGACAGTGAAATTCAGAGCTTTTATTTATTTAGTGCACATGACTTTGAGTGCCCTAAGGACAATGACTGTGGAAAATGTTATTTCTTTTTTTCTTTTTTTGAAAATCATGTGTGTGTGTGCGTGTGTGTGTGTGTGTGTGTGTGTGTGTGTGTGTGTTTTCTGATGCTAGGCCATTGCCTCACACTCTTAGCTTTTGCACTCAAGGCTAGTGTTCTACCATTTGAGCCACACCTCCATTTCTGGCTTTTTGCTGGATTTGTCCGCTCACACTAGGTTTGAATCATTATCCTCTTATCTCAGCCTCCAGAGTAACTAGATTGACAGGTATGAACCACTGGTGTCCAGTTGATATGTTATTTCTTGAGAAAGAAAGGAAAATCTGGTGCTCAAATCCTCCCTTAGTGTGGCTTCAAAGAGTTTCCACAGATCCATAAGTAAACAAGCAAATGAAATAAAATTGTATTTGTCATTGCAAATTCAACTTTAAAATAAGCTTCCCAACTTCTAACCTCTGTTCCTGTAGAGGCATTTGGGGGTTATTACTGCCTCTGAGCTTCCTATCTATGGACCATACAATCTTGCCACCTGTGTCTGTCCTGGGAGACCCACTGCCCTCCCCCTACCCCAGGGAGTGTTGCCTAGCCTTCTCCTTCCCCCTAGTTGGTCTCTAGCACCAGGAATCTTAGTTACAGGATGGTGTTCTGCTTTGTGGGTTTCTCTGCTTACTATATTTCATTCGCTCCATGGGAGGTAGCATAGAAAAACTGTTCTTTACCAATGAGGTGTCAGTCACCTCAAAGCTTAGCTACATTTCGCATTCCTGGCCCCAATCTTAGGATGGGGACAAACACAGAATCTATGTTTTGGAGAGTATGCATTATGTTATACTTACATTTTTTAAGAGAGAAACAAGAAAGGAAGAGAAGAAAGAAGGAAGAGAAAGAGAACAAAAGAAAAAAGAGAGGAGTGAAGAAAGAAGGGGAAGGGGACCAAAGGGGTAGGGAGGGGAGAGGAAAGGAAGGGAGGGGAGGAAAAGAAAAAGAGGAGGAAAGGGGAAGGGAAATGAGTGAAGGAAATCTATGTCATAGTGGGGTTGTTTATGACATACTCATTGCAAAGTTTAGCTACAAAACACTATGTACCCTATGACCCCATTTTACTAAAAGCACAACTTGTATCTGCAGACATGTCATATGCCATATATCAAAGTATTCAAACAAAGAAATCTTTGGAATTGGAGTTTTAGCCACTATTCCCTAGTTCCTCCTAGCATTTGATCCCCAAATCCTTGATACTCTGAAACCAATCCCAACATTAGAATATTGATGTTACTTAATTACCCTAAGCTTGAGTTTTTAATCTATAGTACTGTAACTCTATCTGGTAGGATTATAATAAGGATAAGACAACATATTCATGTTTAATGCAGTCTCCAGTACATTTTAAGAATGTTTTCTAAGCCAGGAACTGGTGGCTCACGCCTGTAATCCTAGTTACTCAGGAGGCTAAAATCTAAGGGTCATGATTCAAAGCCAGCCTAGGCAGGAAAGTTCATGATATTCTTATCGACAGTTAGCTATTAAAAAATGTAGTAAAGCTATGGTCAAGTCATACAGCACCAGCCTTGAACACAAAAGCTCAGGGACAGTGCCCATGCCCTGAGTTCAAGCCCCAAGACCAGGGACAAAAGAGGTTTTCTAAGGAAAATTTAGATGTTGAAGACAACTATTCACTAAGAATTTTTTTCTCCCCTGCCACAAAAAAATTTAAAAATTAAAAAAATTAAAAGGTAATTCAAATGGGTTTACTTATCTTCTAAAGCAAGTACACCTAGCTTACTAAATAGGCTCATCTGACCAGCATCTGTGCACATCCTCCCAGAGCGTTCAGAGCAGACCAGAATGCACCCGGCTAGGGGACATTATTGGATGCCATCTGCATGTAATGGCAAAGCTATGTGGCATGGGGCAGGCTGGAGAATCAGCCAAATATTGAATTACCTGGCCCCAAATCTCTAAGTGAGATGAATATCTTCATCGAAGAAATTTGGCTCTGTCCTGTGGAAGTACACTTTTCAGAAATTCACAAAATGGCTTATCTGGAAGAACGGGGCATTTCTAAAGTTCAGGTTGACCACCTTCAGGTAGAAATACTTGAGGACTACTTGCCATGGAAGGTGGAGTTGACTGGATCTAGCGATCCCCAGGGAAGAGCTAGGATGGACAGGTAGAAACCAGGCCAACAGTGAGGACTTCAGTCATCTGATGGTGATCATGGTTTCCAGATGTATACATGCTGTATTTCATACCTGATATGTATGCAGCACATTGTATTTCAATTGTAGTTCTATAAAGTTAAATGAGAACAGGCTTTAACATTAGATAGTTTGAGCTTCAATATTGCATCACCAGAACACATTAGGGGACCTAGGACAAATTCCCTAACCTCTAATGAGTCTTTGGGAGCCAAAACACTATGGAGTGAGGTGAGATGCTATGTATGGGGCAAACATGCAGTTTAGTAAAGGGCTGCTAAGCCCAGAGGGGAAGTCTTAAAATTCTAGGTTTCTGGGATCTTTGACAGGTCATCAGGCACATCAGAAAGAGAGTGCATCATAACCAATGTCTGGAAGTCTTGCTGCCTGCCTTGAGGGAAGGCCAGCTGTTTAAATTTAAACCCATGAGATCCAGATGGTTTGCGCAGTAGGAGCTCTAGAGAAGATTGGTTCTATTGGTCCTCTCCACCCATGGACTGCCCCAGTCTCTTCCCTCCTGGATCTCATGCTCCTGCAGAGGCTCCTTGCCCAGTCAGCACTCACACCTAGAAGCCAGCAGCCTGCACAAACATGGGCAGGTATGTTGGATGGGAAAATGGGAAACACATTGTTCCTTGATATCCTTCTAGGAGATCTTGAATAAGTCACTTCATTGCTCTAAGATGTGGTTGAATGCTCTGTTGAAAAACTGATGCTATTTAGCCTCCTCTGTGGTGTTTTAAAGAGCCTAGTACTGCCCAGAAATAAATGCTCCATCTATGGCAGGTCACAGGCTGTCATGAGCATTGTGGAATGCTCTATTATTGTAGGAGGTAATAGGAAAAACTGAGCTGGGTGTAGCAGTGCAGCCTTATAATCTCAGCCCTCACAAGGCTAAGGCAGAAGAATCACAAGTTCAAAACCCAGCCTAGACAAGTTCAAAACCCAGTGAGACTATCCTGGGGGTGGGGGAATGTGGGTTCTCCCCCCCACACTCTCTCTCTCTCTCACACACACACACACACACATACACAGTGAAGCTGGGCACCAGTGATTCATATCTATAATCTTAGTTTCTTAGGAAGCTGAGAACTAGAGGAAGCCAGAATGATCAGACAGCGAAGTCCCAGCTCCAGCCAGCCAAAAATATTAGGCCACAGTCATGACTCAAGCAATAGAACACCAGCTCTAAGCAAGAAAGTGTCACAAGAACATGAGGTCCTGTGTTTAAGATTTGGTATCAGTAATGACACACAGATGTGTGCATGTGTGTTTATATGTATACATGGATATGTATACACATGTATTTTTATACCTTGGTTTATGTATACATATGTAAATACCCTTGTATGTGTGCATGTATGCACACATCTATGTATGATCAAGTTCTCAACCCACGGACCTGTGCACCTCCTAAATGGAAAACGTCAAAGGCTTTCTTTCTTCCTAAGTGATACAGATGCAAATACAACAGTAGTTCTTGGAAGATAATATTCCTTCCTTTCCTCTCATGACCTCCTCTTTGTGTTGCTGCCCTGAATTCCACTTTCACTTATTGAAATTTAATGGCTCAGATATTATCTTTAATTCTGGCTCTCCAGGCTTTGCTTTGATCTTTTTAGCCCCTGTGATAGAACAGATGGTCTCCAGCTTATACCTTCCTCTGTGTGAGCATTGCACATATCCGGGAGCAGCTGGCCTGCTTCCTTCCTCAGAGGGCCCACGACCCTTCTAGCCTGTGTTCTGCCCTCAATAATTTTTGACTGCTCCTGGCTGTGCAACCCAGAACTTTCTCTTCTGGGGCCTCCCTAGCCCCTAGGAGATGGAAGGTTTCATCACAGATTTGTTGTACCCCTTTCCATGCATCCTCACAGCGCACGTGCACACGCGCGCGCGCGTGCACACACACACACACACACACACACACACACACACACAGGCATACACATAAATATACACACAATGAGCTTTTATCACACTTCAGTAGATCTGATGGTAGCAGTTGCCTCATGCCTCCCTTTACATTTCTCTCTTGTCATTCAGTCAACATTACTTTGGCCAGAATTTCATCTCTTACCCCAGATGACACATCACAGTATTTTCTACTACTATTAAAAAATATTTAGCTCTGGTGGCTCATACCTGTAATCCTACTCAGTAGGCTGAGATCTAAGGATCATGGTTCAAAATTGGCCCACACAGGAGAACTTGGAAAACATTTTATCTCCAATAAACTACAAAAAAAAAAAAGCCAGAAGTGGAGCTATGGCTCAAGTGGTAGAATGCTAGCTAGCCTTGAGCACAGAAGTTCAGGGACAGTGCCCAGCTCCTGACTTCAAACCCCAAGACCAGCACAGCAACAATAACAACAAATTAGCCAGGTACTAGTGACTCATATCTGTAATCCTAGTTACTCGGGAGGCTGAGATTTCAGAATCAAGGTTAGAAGCCAAAAACAAAAACAAATCCAGGAAACTCTTTTTCTGTTTAACTATCAAAAAGCTGCAAGCGGACCTATGGCTCAAGTGGTAGAACTAGCCTTGAGCAAGAAAGCTAGGCAAGAGTTTGATGCTCTGAATTCCATTTCCAGTACCAGCACAAAGGAAACCTTAACTAAATTAAATGTATATATATATACATATATTATATATATTAAAAATGAAAAGCTTTCTGGAATACTATTTGCTAATATTTTCCTGCTTTTTTGCTAATATTTATCTAATAGAACAGGTAATACAATAATAATCACATCCACCAGGAATATCCGATGTGAAACAAACACTGTTATGTTATCTCATTCATTTTCTTGTGCTCTACTTTGAGAGGCAAGTACTTTTATCATTATTACTTTGTAGTATTTCTGTCCCTCAGTTGATGAGTGGATCAACAAGTTGTGGTATTTGTACACAATGGAATTCTATGCTGCTGTCAGAAAGAATGACATCGCCCCATTTGATAGGAAATGGAAAGACTTAGAAAAAATCATATTAAATGAAGTAAGCCAGACTCAAAGGAACTTAGGCTCAATGGTTTCCCTCATTCGTCATAATCAGTAGAAACCTTGGGCTCTACTAGCAGAGATCTGCAATAGAGCAAAATCTTGATACATAAGGCCATATAGTATGAAGCTAATTGAAAGGACCTCCAGGATGTTGAAACAAAAGCCATATAACGAATGATTGTTGTCCTTAATGTACTATGTTGTCTCTCATCTCTTTTGCTGTCCCTTGGGTATCTCATATTGTTACAGTATGTCACTTTGTTATCTGATATCTTGAATTTATTTGTATTTGGTTATTTGAAATTTGATAGGGAAGGGGGGAAAACCAAGACGGGTGAGGAGGGGTGGGGGGAGGGTAATGGGTACCAAGACATGTGAAAGGGTATCAATGTATGTGAATTAATGCACCTCCTATCTGGCAAATATCATGTAATCCTTTTATTAATTACAATAAAAAAATTTTTTAAAAAGTTCCTAAGGGAATCATCTTGGGTATATTAAAAATGTATGCATATAAAAATTTATAACAGCTTTGCTCAGATTGAATATATCCATATGATCAAATATTACATGGCATTAAATACAAAATTTTTCAGAAATATTTAATAATATAAAAATGATAATAAATGTTAAATGAAAACTAGGTATATAGATTATTATATACAATATTACCTATGGCTGTCCAGATAAAAAGAAAGAGAAAAGAGAGAGAGCCACAAAATCCTAAAAGAAATACCTCACAGTGAGAGAATGCCTTGTCTTATTCACTTGTCTATGTCACTTAGTTTTCCACAATTAATATCCTTAAGTTCACACAAAGTACATATATTAAAATATATTTTACTTAGAATACTTTCTTTAACTCTCAACTAGAATCCAAAAGTGTTTTCCCCAATATGAATATCACAATCTCTTTGGCAGAACTGTTGAGCTACAAATTAATATTAATCCCAAAGATGAAGAATTTGAAATGCTATGTAGTTTACCCCAATGATACCGAATTAATATCCAAATGTTCAAAACCTGAGTGTCTCACTTGGTAACAGGGAATGAATCCTCATTAAGATGACAGTACGATCTGCCTGCCAGTCCTGAGACAGGACTTTAGCTAACATGCTCCAGGGCTTTCTAACATGCTGTTGTCTTCTTCTAGGATTTTTTTTTCATCTCAGTAATGATCTTTGTTTCTTTCTTTACCACCAGCCCCGCATGTGAACAGCCCTGGTTCTCTTTGAAGCCACCCAGGAGCCCCTTCAAAGATCCTCTGCCTCTGATCTTGTGAGCCCCATGTAAAATCCTGCGATTGTAATATATCCTCAATAGAACAGGGCCACCAGAAGCCCCAGTACTTTTCCTTTGCCAAAGAACTTCAGCAACTGGTTTGGGGAGAAAGCCATTTTCTTTCTTTGGGGGAAAACATTGAAAGTGAGCATGAAATCTGTCCCCTAAACCCAGACAATAATGGACATGACTTCTACATACATTGATAAAGCATGGATTTTTAAGCACCCCCAAATCCCGACTCTACAGCTAGCTAGGAGAATCCAAGCAAGACAGAAAAGGTTTCCTGTCGAGTAACTAGGAGTCACGGGCATGGTAAAAGCATAAAAAGTATGCATAATGACATAACCTAACATCTAGACTTTGGGTTCTGTAGCTATTCTTCAACAGAAGATTAAAAAAAAAGTTTCCTTGGAAAGATGGCTGAATCTAAGACTGGGGAAAAGAAATACAAAAGATAAGCCTGCATCCTTTTCCTGTGCCAGAAAGCAAGAGAGGACCAACAAACCACTGGGGCTGGGCACCAGTGGTTCATGTTTGCCAACCTAGTCACTTGGGAGACTAAGATCTGAGAATCACCATTCAAAGCCACCTTGTACAGATGAATCTGGGAGAGTCGTCAGTTGTTCTCCAAACAGCCAGAAAAGACACTGTGGCTCAAGTGGTAGAGTGTAGGCCGTAAACAAAATAGCTGAGTTCACGCATCAGCACTGGCACAATGTAATAATAGTAATAATAACAATAATAGTAATAATAATAATGGGGATGTCAACTGACTGCAAGTGAATGAACTCCCAGTGGAAATATTGGCACAATGAACCCAAAATAAATGAGGAGAAACTGTAAATCTCTCATGAATTCAAAGAATGTGTTACAGCCCCCTGAAGGAAGACTGCTCTGTGGCTCCCATTTTTGAACATCAACTCTCACATTGACTTCTTTCCAAAGAGCACGTTGTGGAAAGGGAAAATGTCATGTTTGCTTATGAAATGTTTTTCACAACCTTGTGTGTTAAGGATATTGTCTCTAACTGGCCCTACTGAGTGATGATTGATTGAATCTCATGAGCTCCTGATGATCAATCGATCTCTCTCTCTCTCTCTCTCTTTCTCTCGTTCTCTCCACCCCCCCACCCTTTATCTGGCTTGCTCATTCACTCACTCTGCAAGCCTCACCAAGCCTATTAAAATGTGATATGTCAATTGGGTACAACTTAGAAGCCATGAGCCAAAATAGATCAGTCATTCCTCCCATTAAATTGATTTGCACAGGTATTTTTTTCAAGTGATTAACACAGGGGAAAAGAGAAAACAAGGGAAACTTGAGTAGTACAGACCAACAAAACCTAAGGCCATGTGACAATGTAGCAATATGGGAGTCTCTATGGAATCCTGAAACACGTAAGGAATGTTAAATTGAACTAAAGAAATCTTCATAAATTATGGACTATAGTGTAGAGTGACTTGATGATAGCATTTATTATCTTCAATTGTGATAAATATATAATAAGATAGTTAACAGTGGTGGGGAAAACAGAGTGGGGAATGAAGCTTCCTGTGTGATCTTTAAAACTTTTCTATAAATATAAAACTATTTCATAATGATTCTTATAAAGAATTACACATAAAAGTATACTTTTAAGCCATTGGTATAACCACATAATTCTTTCTCTTAAGATAGGGTTATTTTTAGGCCTCCATTGTTTGGAAGAAATATTATATTTGTTATTTATCATGTTAATTACAAATGTTATCATCTTAGCCTGATGCCAATGCACTATTTCTATTGATTTTTTGTTTTGTTTTGTTGTTTTTTTATATATTTTTATTGTAATTAATAGAAGGGTTACATGATATTTGCCAGATAGATGGTGCATTAATTCCCATACATTGATACCCTTTCACATGTCTTGGTCCCCATTTCCCTCCCCCCACCCCCACCCCCATCTTGTTTTCCCCTGTTCCCTATCCAATTTCAAATAACCAAATACAAATATATCTGATATATCAGGTAACAAAGTGAGATACTGTAACAATATGAGATAACCAAGGGACAGCAAAAGAGATGAGAGATAACATAGTACCTTAAGAACAACAATCATTCATTATATGGCTTATGTTTCAATATCCTAGAGATCCTTTCATTTAGCGTCCTACTATATGGCCTTTTGTATCAAGGTTTTGCTCTATTGCAAATTTCATCCTTGGTTAATGGAGATGGAGAGTTATTAGGGTGTTGGCAAAGAGGATGGAATGGCAAAGTATTAGATAATGGGACTAATATCACAAGCTTAGACTTTATTATGCTCAAAAATTCACATCCTGTTTTCCAGTGAAGCAGAGACTATTTTACAATCTGAAATAGACAGGTGTGAGAATCTCATATTGGGGCTTGCATCTTGGTTTTTGTGCCATTTACCAAGTTTCTGTGGTTGGAATAGGTAGTTCTCTTTATAAACTTCAGGTTCTTTACTTGTGGCCAAAAGATAACAACCTCTCCTCTTTGTAGACCTTCTAGTATTAAATGATGATGCATTTGAAATATTTTGTACCATAACCTGCCATATGTAATAACTCTCAAAAAGTGTTAGTATATGATTGGCCAAACAGTAGAAAAAAAGTAAGTATAAAATAAAGGTCTTAAAGCTAAGAACTGGACAGCCTGAGAGTGTAGCCTAGTGGCAGAGTGCTTGCCTAGCATGCACAAAGCCTTGGGTTCAATTCCTTGGTACACATACACAGAAAAGGCTGGGAGGGATGCTGTGGTTCAATTGGTAGAACACTAGCCTCGAGAAAGCCCAAGGACAGTGCCCATGCCCTGAGTTCAAGCCTCAAGACTGGCAAAAAAAAAAAAAGAGTTTGTTAGTTATGAAAATGTGCAATACTAATGTAAAGATATCAAGACAATACAATGTGAAATAGAATGAATGTTTATTAGAGCAATCGGGGATTCCTAATTTGCATTTGCAGCAGCTCTCTCTTTGGTTATTAACTTGTTGGAATCATGTAAGAGATTTAATGGCAATGTCAGCATTTAGATGTAGATTAATGGTACACTGGCTTTTTTTTTTTTAAGGAAACATATTTTGATTTAGTGAGACAGCTCTGCCTCCTAGTGGCGTAACATTCAACAATGTTGAAGAGCAAAGGACATCACTCAAGCTTTGAAGAATCCTGATGTACTCCGAGCATCTGAGTTGTTGAGTTTTTGCCTTAGTGTGTTTGTATTCATAGAACTTTGTTCCCACGGGTGATTCCTGAAGAAGTGCAAGTAAGAATCCACACAGGTGGGTGCGATGGCTCAACAGAAGGCAATCTGACAATGTAAACAAGTTAACAAAGTTAATGTTGATTGTATATTCATGATGAAATCTCTGGTTCTCCGAAGTTCCCATAAAATAATCTGTTGAACTAGATACTTTTTCATGACATTTTAGGGTATTTTTTTGCCAATCCTGGGCTTGAGCTCAGCGCCTGAGTACCGTCTTTGGACTTTCTCAAGGGTAGAGACTCAGAACCATTTCTGGCATTTTTCTATGTAAGTGGTACCGAGGAATCGAACCCAGATCTTCGTGCATCTAGGCAAGCACTCTACCACTAAGCCAAACTCCTGGCCCCGGTATTTGTTTTAATTTAAGGGGAAAAGTCTGCATTTCAGACCTGGGTGGACTTGTGGAGACCAGAGACCACAAATGCCAATTCTCCGACAGGATTAGTTTAGAATCATTGTCCTCAATTGGGAGTTACTCAGCTCTCAAGAGAAAAATTGCAAATATTAACACTTGTGACTGTTACTAGCATCGAGTAGGTAGAGATGACAGAGACGCCACTCGAGTTCTACAGGACAGAACCCTACAATTTAAAAAAATGCATCCAGTTTAGGGCTAGGAATGCATCCCAGTGGCAGAGCATTTGCTAGCAATAGCAGCTGCTTTAAAAAGGAAATAAAATTGAATCAGAACATTATTTTGGAAGTATATAGGTATTTTTTGGCTTTAACATTTAAAATGAAAATTCATTCACTTAAGCTCACAAACTTTGGTGTTAATCTGTGAACTATAAGCATAATTCAAGTCAGAATACATTTGGATAATTGTAATGCCTTCCTAAATAGTCCCAACCTTTAACCAGTACTGCATCCACTGGTAGATTAATCTCCCTGGAGCTCTACTTGGATCATGGTACAGACCTGCAAAAAAATTATGCATCAGTCAGGCACCGATAGCTCACATCTATAATCCTAGCTTCTCTAGAGGTCTGAGGTTTGAAGCCAGCCTGGGCAGGAAAGCCTGTTAGACTCTTAGCTATGATTAAGCACCAAATGTTGGAAATGGAGCTGTGGCTCAAGTGATAGAACCCTAGCCTGGAGCAAAAAGCTCAGAGACAATTACCGGGCCCTGCGTTCAACCTCCAGGATTGGCGCACGCGCACGCGCACACACACACACACACACACACACACACACACACACACACACACACATTTCTCTGTTTAGATTTGGAAATTACCCTACTGTAATTTGAAAGTAATCTGTTCTGAACATACTCAACTATCTCCTCTTCCAATACTCATCCAGTCAAATGACATGTTTGTTGAACCTTAAATATACCATGTAAATGGTTTTCCTCCTTCTCTGAGTATTTCTCACTGTTCTCTATTTTGAGGTACCTTTCTTTTTTCCTTATTTAAATCTCACACCCATCCTTTAAGAGCCCACTCAAAACTCACAGAGCATCTATAAAAACCATTAGCCAACTGTGAGAAATCTAGAGAAAATGAATTGATTCCTCTATACTCATTAAAACGTAAACTAAAGTATGTCATCTACACTGTTCACCAGTGTAACAGATAGCCCTAACACCATGCCCCGTGGTACCTGAAGAGGGAGTTCAGGGTACTGTCCTTCTCGGGGCTTAAGCTCACAGCCTACATCAGACATTCACATCGCAAAACCTCACATATGAAGAGATGTACCTCACAATATCTTTCAGCCCAGTGCTCTGAAAACAGCTTGGCTTTATTAACAGTCCCATGGAGCCGTCGTAAACTTAGAAAATGCTTCGATCTCCTTCCCTCTCTCTACACAGAGTATATGTTTTAATATGCAACACAGAGTGAAAGCTCAGGTATATAATAAGTGTCACATTTCCTTAAATCAACTGAATTTTAACTTGGAGCCCTCATTTAGTGAGTTTCTAGAAATTTCAACTATTGCCATTTGGTGGTTCTCCCATTATAGAAAGCAAAATAAAATTAAGCTACTCAGTTAATAAGGAAAAATGTAATGATTAAATTTAGGCACTGACTTGACAGGATTAAGAAGTATCTAAATAGCTTAGTGAAACACTATTTTTGGTGTATTTGTGAGGGTGTTTTAGGAACAGATGGGCATTTGAATCAGTAAACTCCACAAGGGAGATCCACCCTCACCAAATAAAGGAGAATGCCATCCAGTTTACAGATCAAACAAAAAGGCAGAAGAAAAGTAAATTCTCTCCCATTCTTTATTCTCCTCCCCCCACTCCACTAAATACCATATGAGAAGTTATTCTCAAGTTATTATGTGTTATAATTAAGTCCTTGAGTCTTGGTAATTTATTTGCTAAGGCAGCATGCATTATCCTATTTCAATTAATATCACGGGGTCATTGGGTCTTACCATATACTGGACATCACTATAACCCCTCATATAGTAATAAAATACCTAAATCATCGAATTCTGCAATTTCATACTAATGGGGGAAGTACACATCTAGAATGATTATTAATCCCAAATTACTATGTACATAAATACATACTTGGAGCATTTGTGCCCAAATACATGCCAGTACATGAGCTTGCCCTGGTTACTGTCTCCTTAGCTTTTTCATTCAAGGCTGGTGCTCTATCCCCTGAGCCATACACCCTCTTCTGGATTTTTGATGATTAATTGGTGTTAAGAATCTACAGACTTTCCTGCCCAGGCTTGCTACAAACAGTAATCCCCAGATTTCAGCCTCCTGAGTAGCCAGGATTGCAGGCGTGAGCCACCAACACCAAACTATTTTCCTATTCTGCTTGTCTAAATCCCTCTCATCCCAAGGGGAAAATCCTATGGCTAACTGGATGTGTTTAAGAAAACAAAGACACAAATGATTTGGGTTTGTGTATGCTATATAAATAGAAAACTCAAATTTGCTCATTGAAAAGTCTTGAGAGTTGTGTGTCTGGTCATCTCTCCTAATGGGATAATCTGATAAATTAACCACAGAAAGTAGATTCATTGTATTTTTTCTAGCTGTCACTGCCATTGCTGCTTAGATCATTTTTAAAACTGGGCATCTCATGGTAGTGTTTTTGAGCTGTGTTAAGATCCTGGCAGCTTTAGGAGTCTTCTGTCTCCATCAAGAAAACTGAAGGCTCCAAACTGTTAGGGAGCCAGGAGACTGTAAACAACTGAGTTAATGGGCAGCCAGGATGAGAGGTCTGGTCCATGTGAGTTATCCATTCAGGTAGGGGAAAGGACTCACTGGAAAGGGCATTGGTATAGATGATGCTAAAGAGAATCCTGGTGCATATTTATTCCTGGGTCACTAAATATTTTTTTGGTCTGGGTTACATTTGGGAATCCAAGAGAGGTGGAGGGATATGTTTTCTAATTTCAAACAAAGCAAAGAAGAAATGTTTCAATTCATAGAGCAAAAAATAACTCCAAGCAGGAAGAAAAAGTCTGAGCACCTACAGAATAAGAGGAAACAATACTTCCAAAGACACAGGTTGTAAGGTTGGCCTAAGAAATAACAGTCAGTTGTACAAATTATCCAATACACAAGAGCTCAAAAAACAGCAAAAAAAAAAAATGCCGGGTGAGGTGGCTCACGAGGTGGCTACTCGGGAGACTGAGATCTGAAGATCACAGTTCAAAGCCAGTCTGGGCACTAAAAAGTCCCTAACACTCTTATCTCCAGTTACCACTAGAAAACTGGAGCTAGGGCTCAAGGAGTAGGATGGTGGCCTTGAGCTGAAGAGCTCAGGGACAGCACACAGGCCCAGAGTTCAAGCCCCACGCCCAACAAAAAAAAATTAAAAATAAAATAAAAATAATAAAAACAGCAAAAAATACATAGCAAGGTTTCAATGTCAGAAATGTTGATGTAGAAAAGTAGTAGACCTTCTGCTCAAGAAATAATGTGTTGGTTAGTGTTCAACAACTATTTTCACAAAATGTGTGTGTATATATATATGTGTGTGTGTGTGTGTGTATGTCCTAATTTCTCTATAAATTTTACTATAAATAAATGCTTACTTAATCTTGCTTCTATTTGTTTCAACAAAAAAGTAGCTATCATCATTAACCTGTGAGTTTAAAGCTGATATGATTCTTTAATATTTTCCTATATAAGTAAGAGAAAAAAAGCAATGCAAAGGTATATGAAGACATGCAAGACTTCCTTACGGAACAGATAGTAATTTGCAAATTCTCAGTATTCTCTCCCTTTTTGTGCTATTCACATTGCAACAGCCACTGAGAACACTTTTGAGAGCTTGTTTGGAGGTTCTAGTAGGGAAGCACAGCTACTCCTATACAAGACTGGTCCTCCTCTATGGGGGATGGTCGTCCTCTTTGACCAAGCGAGCACACAGCTTCGGGAGGGACTCACATGGAGCAGTGAGGGAGGAAGAGGACACCCAACTAGCCATCCAGATCAGCTGATTCAACCCTGGTGATCCATGGGGTGACAGATGTCACAGCCAGATCTCCTGCACGTCCATGCTTTTGAATTTGAGGTACAGAATTATCATCTTTCATTGTATTCTTAAGAAGAGACAATTGGCTTTCCCCCCTTCCCTATCAAATTTCAAATAACCAAATACAAATAAATTCAAGGGAGGAAAACCAAGACGGGGGGTGGGTAGGGGGTGGGTACCAAGACATGTGAAAGGGTATCAATATATGTGAATTAATGCACCTTCTATCTGGCAAATATCATGTAACCCTTTTATTAATTACAACAAAAATATTAATAAAAAGAAGAGACAATTGGCAAAATGATTAATTCAGCTCTGCTTTGCAGTGTTTGTTGATCTCTATGATGTTAATGCTGCCACCATGATGAATTTCAAGGTATCAGTAAGACACCAGAATTTTGTACTGAATGTAGAGTTGGGACCCCATTATGCAATGTTTCCACAATATAAATATAGCAGAGATAAATAACTACAGTGTACACTTCGAAAAAATAGGTATTTGTAATTGGGCATCACAGAGAATCTCAGGAGCCCCAAATTCCTACTGCTTAGAATCCCTTTCAATCTTAGAGATTTATTGTCTCTGGTTCTGCTTATGTGGCAGGAATCTTTTAGAAGGCTGAGTCTACCAGGGGCCCTCCAGAGGGTTTCTGGGTGGAGAATTCAGGGAAAACACTTTCTTATTTCTGATCTCTTAAGAATCCCTACCCTCTACCTTTTGTTTTGCCAAGGCTCTCTCTTCTATTGCAGGATTCCTAACAAAACCTAGTGCCTTTTGAGCAGACTAGCACAGAATTTCATTTCCCTGTCACTTCTGCCAACAACTCAGAAGCAAAGAAATCACAAAAAGCTGCCCACCTTTTCAATATGAGCCAGAAAGAACATAACTATTGAGGCAGAGTAACTTCCATTTTCACAAACTTATTTCACCTCAACAGTTTCTATGGCAAAAATCAGGCTTCAGTCAGAATAGTCACAAGAAGAATATTCAGTCAAGAAGGCATTTGCCTAGCATTCTTCCATGACAGTTTTCTTAATTAATTCCTAAAATACCTGGGAAAAGTCAAAAAGCTATTAAACAACGACAAAACACTCTAGTTAGAACCATACACTAAGCACCAACTACAAGACCTATAGAATAATATTTTCCTAACTATCATTTTTAATCAGTACAGACATTGCTATATAAAATAAAGTGAACCTTCTGGCCTGGAATAACAAGAAATTGGAAAATATGAAGCCTAAGAGCAGGCAAGGAGTGGTTGGTGGGGGAAGCATTGTTTTAGGAACAGAGTAGAAGTAACATTGCATCTTGCTCACTCAGTGTTCATATGTCATAGTGGCCACAAGGAAGAGCCTATCCTTGAGTTTATTCTAGATGAATTTGTTTTCAGCAAAGATCAGAAAAAGATTAAAAATGTAAAGAACATTGCAGTATAAGAAAGAAAGTTTGGCTTCTAAGATACAGCCACAAAAAGCACTAAAGACAGACAAGATTACAAGGAAAGATTTACAATGCAAAAATATACATTTTGAAAAATGCTTAGAAAGTAGGAAAAGGCAAAAATGCCAACTGTTGAAGATGGAATTTTTGACAAGATACAAACTGCAGAAAAAAGAATATTGTATGTATGAAGAATACAAATGAAAGGTATAATCTTAAAACTACAGCTATTTCCAGGTATGCCTGGGTTAACTAAGACATTTCTCCTTCTCTAATTCCTTTAAAATTCATTACATCAGACAAAAGAATTTAACTGGAGATATGTAGAGTACAAAATAATACCACCAGAAAAAAGTCTCTGTCCCAATACCCAGACCTAGGGATATGGCAAAGAAGAATCTAGGCTGCTAATCAACTGACTTTAAGTGAAAAGATTATCCTTGATTATCTATGTGGCCTCGATCTAATCAAGAAGTTTTTGCATATACAAGACAGAGACTGAAAATCTAGTGTCAGATAATTAATGTCAAAATGATTTGACCCGTTACAAATGGTTTTGAAGATAGAAATAAATCACAAAAAAACCTGTGCAGACCTTAGAAACCAAAACAAAGGAGAAACAAAACAAAAAAGACAAATTAATCCTTTCTATAAATCATGGAGAGAAAAATACATTGTAGACATTTTTCTTCTAGTCCAGTGAGACTAATTTCTGATTTCTGACACCCAGAACCATAAGATAATAAGTTATTTTTGTTGTATGCCACTGAGTTTGAAGTATTTTGTTATTGCCATAAGAGGAAACTAACACAAGCTCATCCAAGCTGGTGCAGTGACTCTGTGTGCATCGCCCTTCGTACCTACCTTCTGTTCCTTGCCTTATTCCAATGAGATTGCTTTGTGTTGGCTGCCTTTTCTTTTTGCTTTTATAATATATGCTTCTCTTGAGATGTATAATGGATTTTAAATTTGTGTAATGAAAAGTTACACGTGTACTCCAAGCAGATAAAATACAATCAACACCCATTGTTCAGCTTCTATAATATCAATATCTTGTTTCATTCTTGTTTCATCTAACTTTCACCAAATCAGTATGGATCATTTTATGTAAAGTACACATCTGAAGAACACAAAGCATAGGCATACATTTTGACAAATGGATATGCCCAGATAAGTCAAGGGTCTTATTGTGATTAGACTCTCACTCCCCATACCTATTTCCCTACTCCAGAACAGTAAACAAATACAGTCATAATACATCTTTTTTAGCATGTCTATAAGGTTCAATTATGGTTGCATGAATATTGACAACTCAGCTCTCTTGATTGTTGAACAGTAGTAGTTCATTGTATGAAATTGCTTAGCCATTTTCTTATTCAAGAACATTTGGTTGGGCTCTAATTTGGATCTGTTGTAAATAAAGTTATATAACATTCTGTGTATTTCTGTATTAACTTTTCTCTATTAGAAAAATTCTTTTGTTCTGGGGGTTGAACTCGGGGCTTCATGCTTGCTAGGTAGATGCTATACCACTTCGGCTATACTTCCAGCCTCTTTTTTGCCTAGGTTATTGTCAAGATAGAATCTCACTTTTTTAAATTGTATTTTATTGTCAGGACAATAGTTATTGTCAGGGTTATAGTTACATTCATCACGTAGTGGGTATGTTACTTTTCAAATCTTGATACCCCCTCTCATGTTTTGTCACCCTTTCCCTCTCCTCCCCCCCTCCCAGTCATCTTGTTTTCCCCCATCCCTTCCCTGTTTCAAATAAATAAGTGCATATACAGAATACCTGGTAACAAAGTCAGATACATTAACGACATGAGATTAACCATAAGGAAAAAAAGAGAAAAGAAATAACTTCACATAGTTAAGAACAACAATCACAAAGGTAAACCTCTCATTTCCATAACCTAAAATACATTTCGTTAATCTCATTTTGAATGACCATAGCGAGGTACATAGCTTTTGAGCTATTGTGATCCTCTGCTAGGAGAATCCTAGATGTGTACTAATACAAATGAGGGATGCCGTGGAGCCTATGCTTCTTTAAGTCTGGCTTACTTCACTTAATATGATTTTTTCCAAGTCTTTTCATTTCCTTACAAATAGGGCGATGTCATTCTTTCTGATGGCAGCAAAGAATTCCACAGGATCTCACTTTTTTATCTGGGCCAGCCTGGGTTAGGATCTTCTTGCAAGTGTTTTCTCATGTCACCGAGAATGACTGATTCCAGACATTGAGCCCATCTAGTATGCTTCCTTCATAGCTGGAATAGGAGTAATGTGCCATAATGCCCAGCCATTGGTTGAGGTGGAATGCCTTGAATGTCTTTTCATCCAAGCTGGCTTCCAGTTGAAATCCTCCAGTATCCACCTCCCAAGTAGCTAGGATTACAGGCATGAGTAACTGCTACCAGTTTATACGAGGTCTTAAGAGTGGAATTGCCTGAGCAGAGGAAGTTATATATTTAACTGTCTAAACGCTACTAAATATTTCTCCAAAATGCTGTGTTGTTTTACATTCCTACCAATAATGCCTGACAGTTTGAAATGTTTCATCTTCTTGCCAAATTAGTATTGTCCATTTTTTCTATTGTACCAGCTTTCCAAAGGATATTGTAGTTTTATTCCTTAGTTCCTTAATCACCAATGTTGAGCATTTGGATATATATATATATATATATATATATATCCACCCTTTTGTGTAATGCCTAGACATGTTTTCCACTTGTCATTGGATCTTTATCTTATGGAGTTGTATGAATTACTAGTCCATTTGTCACTTCTCTGATGAAATACCCGAGTGAGACTATGCTTATAATAGAAGAGTATTTATTATATCGCATGCAAGCACACTTTCTTTCAGAAAGATTTGTGTTATCCACTGCTTCTCCTTTGTAAAGGCTAACCCCCAAACTGTAGTGCAAGTGTTATTGTCCAGAAATCTAAGGCATGATTCCTAACTTCCAGCTGGACACCTCATTAAAGCTCAGAGTAAGTCATTGATCCAAAACCCCAAGTATCTAGTATTCTCCCAGGTTCCTGCACTTAGGTTTCTATTTCTTTAAATATTCACAAATGCCTCTTCAAATTGCCTCTCACCTCTCCTTATTACTAGACTTTCTTTTCTTTTTTTTCTTGTGCCATATCAGGACCTGAGCACTGTCCCTGAGCTTATGTGCTCAAGGCCAGCACTCTACCACTATACCACAGTTCTACTTCCAGCTTGTCAGTGTTCCACTAGAGGTAAGTTCTCATACACTTTCCTATTCAGGCTTCAATTTGTGATCCTCAGATCTCAACTTCCTGAACAGCTAGATTACAAGGGTAAGCCACCAGCACACAGTTTACTAGACTTTCTTAATAGCCAGCCATCTGGCCTTCCTGACCCCTTATTTCCTTTATAAATACATCCTTACTTGGATCTTGCGATGTACTTTTTCATGTTATTATTTATCTTTTTACACATATATGTGTCTCTAGAATCAGCCCAGAGTTAATTGAAAACAGATATTGTCTGTTTTTAAAGCCTTCCAACAGTATTCATCGGAAGTGACTTTGTTGATTGTAGCACGCTTTGCTATCCCTGAGGAGAGTCTGATCGCAATGATGGCTCAAATAAAAATGACTTTAGTGGTTTCCTTTTCCGGAAACCACAAAGGAAGTGGGCAGTGTCAGAGAACTTGGGTATCTTCCAGGAAGAACTTTAAAACAACATTAGTTGCAAACATTACATATTCCACTGTTTGAAAACCTTTACATTTCCAGCAGCATTTTCCCATTATCTTTAAGTAATTGTCCAAAGAAGGTGTCACTTAACAAAACTGTTTATGAATACAATGCTTATTGATCAATGTCACCCTTTTTACCATATCATCTACCTTCAACCTATACCTTCCCTTATTTTTCTTAATTGTGTGTCATATACCATGAGTTCTGAACTACATTCCCCCTCCATTGGTCTTCTTACCCCTCTCCCCCTGGCCACACATCCCTTTTGAAAGTACCCATTTCTGGATGCTTATTTTGTTGGACTTTGACTTTCTACAAAATTACACTGTTTGAGTTCTTCATAGAGTCTGCTACAGTTAATTTGTGTGTAAACATTAGTATTTATGTCTGTTTTTGAAGATTCTTGACTAGCTGGATGACTCTGAGTGTTGCTTCTCATATTCATGTGTTTTCAGAGTTTCAACTGGTAGTTTGCTCAGTTCCAAAGTGAACCTGGGGATTTTGATTGAAATATTAAAGTTATTTCATGAATCTTGGGCCAAAAAATTTTTTAACATAGATTATATTCTTAAATTAACATAGAGTTTATATTAAATGATCCTCATGCTAATAAACTTAGATAAAGGTTAAATGCTAGCCTGATGCAGTAGCGCATGCCTGTAATCCTAGTTATTCAAGAGGCTGAAATCTGAGGATCACAGTTCAAAGCCAACCTGGACACTAAAGGCCATGAGACTCTTATCTCCAATTCATGACTAGAAAACAAGAAGTGGGGCTGTGGCTCAAGGGATAGGGCAGTAGCTTTGAGCTGAAGAGCTCAGGGACAGTGCCCAGGCCCAGTGATAGGGTGGTAGCCTTGAGCTGAAGAGCTCAGGGACAGCGTCCAGGCCCAGAGTTCAAGCCCCATGACCCACCCCCCCCAAAAAAAAGTTAAATTCCAGTGGATCACACCTGTAATTCTAACAACTCAGGAGATCTCAGAATCATGGTTTGAAAACAGTCCTAACAGAAAAGCCCATGAGATTCTTGTCTCCAATCAATAAGCAAAAAGAAAAATCAGAACTAGAACTATGGCCTCAAGTGGTAAAGTACCAGTTTTGAGTGGAAAAGCTACGAGACAGCTCCCAGACCTTGAGTACCAACCCTGGTAACAGACTAAAAAAAGGAAGACTTACTCCCAATTATGACCTATTATTTTGCTAACTCCTTCCCTGACATTGCTTGCTACTAGGGTTCATTATTAAATATTTTCCTAGTCTTAGTATGTAAATATCTGAACATGGTTTGAGTGTTTAATGCATAATATCATATTTAACTGTAGTCTTTCAACACCACATAATTTACCTGTATAATGTTCTTGTGAGGAGGGGAAGGTTTGTGTTGTTTTTTTCTCTCATTGCTTTTTTGTCCCATTACAGACCTCTGAGCCTCTAAGTCTTCCATTTTCTCACATTTACAGGCATAGTCCTTTTTGGCCTTAATTTCACAAAGACAAATAAAACCACAAGCATCCTGACAAATGTGCCTGAAATTGTTGTGTCTGATCTCAAGAAGTCTTTAGGAAAGCCTCTGAGCTGCTAGTGAGGACTCAGGAGAGCATTACTACTTGACTCCTGAAATGTTTTGCATATAAGAATAGAAGCTTTATGTTCTCAGGCCTTTGAATATTTTAAGAGAAGCCCTATATTTTTCTCCTTTTATATTTATATTGAGATTTAAAAAAAAAGAATAGCAGAGATGTGGGCTGAGAGCAAGGAAGAAAGGGCCTGTAACAGCAGGAATTATAGAAACCAAAAACTCTATGGAATTAAATAGAAATAAATACCTTTATCTATAACATGTTGTTCATGGAAGTTACAGAGAAGTGGGAGGCAGCAGCAAGAAGCAGCCGTCACCTAGAAGCAGGCACGCCTGTGTGCACACACACTAAAGTAAGGCCATTCGTCAGGCTATGGCAGCACCCACCAGCTCATAGAAAGAAAAAGAAAGCTAAAGTGAAATGTGGTATTGGGGGTTTTTTGTTTTGTGTTTTAGAAATAGGGATTTTCAATAATTTTTGTCTGGTGATGAGGGAAAAGAAATCACAAATTGATGAGGTCATTATCTCCCCATCCCTGCCAAAGCAGCATACATTATTTTTAACACTAAGGCACATCACTCACTACCTTCACAAATACTTCAGAGAGTTATCTTCAAGACCCTGAGGTTTTCTCTGTATGTGTGTGTCTGTGTGTGTCTGTGTGTGTGTGTGTGTGTGTGTGTGTGTGTGGCTCTCTCTGTGCCTCTCTGTCTCTGTCTGTCTCTATCGCACGCTCAGTACAGAAACCAATTGAGATGGAAGAGCTCACCTTTTGCTTCATTTAAGATGGCCTATAAGCAGTAGGCATTTACTAAACTAACAGGAATTCTGGAGCCAGTCTTAGCCAGGACACAGTATCAAGCTGGTCTAGGATCCAGTGTCTGTGCTCATTAGCCTCCTGTCCATTAAGAATGATTAATCTCCAGAGATCTTTCTTTTTAATTTAAAGAGGAAGGAGTAGACTGGCCATCTCACTCTGCTGGGAGAAAGTAAGACAATCCCCATATGCTCGTTTTCCACTCCAACATACGCTAGGATACAGCACATTTCCTGTGGTCAGGCAGGCTTTGACAATGAGTCCCTTGGGAGATAACATGTACAGCTACACGAGGAGATGGCAAACGTGGAGTCAGAACCTTTGCCAGTGGGATGGTGGAAAGTTGGGCAAGAAGTCTCAGGGTTTCTGAGGAAACAGAAAAAAAAAATGTGGTTAGGAGATAAGCAAATGAGAAATCCAAGACTCTGTTTCCATCTCTACGCAACAAAGAAAAGGTAGAAAAGAAGTGAGGTATGGAAACACAGCACAGGGGCAAACAGGATTTAAGCAACCTAACAAAACAGGAGGGAAAAGGAGAGGAATAGAGAGAAAGAAACCATAAAGAGAATAGGATGAATCAGAAAGGGAAGGATTGATCTCTACCCTCTTATCCCAAACATGTTCAGATCTCAGGCAAAATTCCCAGTATGCACAGATTGAGCAGGACTGGCAAAAAAAAAAAAAGATTTATACCCCCTAAACAAGTTATTACGTTCAATAAAAAGTAAAAACAGCAGCTCTGTCTCTCTGAACATTCTCCTTACTCAAAGATTTAATTAGCATGCTCTAGGAATTAAGCAAGAATATCTTAAAGATGCTTACTTTAGGGGAGTGGGGACAAAAATAAACAAGAAAAATGACCCTTTTTTTGTAAATGTGAAAGAGGGAAAGGGGCACAATATATTTTGATTTTTAAAAATAGCTAATATAGGTTTGGGATATAGCTCAATGGCAAAGCATTTGCCTAAGCAAGGGCAATGTCCTAGGTTCGATCCCCAGTGCCAAAAAAGAAAAGACAGAAAAGCACAATTAAAAAAAAAAGTAATATTAACTGGCTTCATAACTTTTCAAGGGCTAGATATCATCTATGTGCCTCAGTTTCCTAATAAAACATAAAATGATTGAGTGTGGAGAGATATTTAGTTTTGAAACTGGCTTAGATTATTTAGGGACTGACTGTAGCAAAAAAAAAAAATTAAAAGTTTGGGGGGAGGAGTGAGGTATCCAGGTTGTCCAAGATCTGGGACTTTCCAAAATCAACTACTTTGTGAGGAAAAAAAAATAGGCACAAAAAGAGACTAAGTAACAGTAGCACCTAAATGGGATAAAATGGGAAGGGGGAATGTGAAGTCCTAAAAAATACTGAAAGCCCAAAATAGGGAACTAAGTTAAGCAGAGTGTTTAGCTGAAAGCTACTCAGGGGTCACTAGCAATATGGAATTTGGGGAGATATTGACAAGGACCATGTCAAATAAACTGGATTATAATTCACTTTGTTCATACATGTATGCCTTCATAAATTACCAAAACTTATTCCAAACCAACAACTGGCTTAAATGATCTTTCAGATTTGATCTGAGATTCAGAAATACCCAGCCTACCCCCTACTCCATGCCGTGCTTCCCATGATGGCTGCCAGGATATTAAAGTCATTGCCGGGGCCGGGAGTTTGGCCTAGTGGTTAAAGTGCTTGCCTAGCATGCATGAAGACCCGGGTTCGATTCCTCGGTACCACATACATAGAAAAAAGCCAGAAGTGGTGCTGAGGCTCAAGTGGTATAGCTCTAGCCTTGAGAAAAATCCAAGGACAGTGCTCAGGCCCCGAGCTCAAGCCCAGGACTGGCAAAAAAAAAAAAAAAAAAAGTCATTGTCAACAAAGATGAACAAGGGTAGGCAAGGAATGACCATTTGGTTTATTCAAGGACCTTGTCTGTATTCATTTTGTATTCTGTGTCTCTCTCACGCTCTGTCAGCACCAACATGCTACTAGTCAGGACCATCGGCTCCCTTAACCCCTTCTTCTGAGTGTGTGTGAGACAGACCGGGGGGGGGGGGGGGGGAAGAGAGACAGACAGACAGGCAGACAGACAGAGAGACGGGGGGGGGGGAGGGAGGAGACAGACAGACAGACAGACAGACAGACACGCACCAGTACTGGGCCTAAGCACCATCCCTGAGTTTTTGCACTCTACTCCATGAGCCACGCCTCCAGCCCTAACGGTAGATAACAATCTCAAAACTTTTCTGCCCAGATTGGTTTCAGCCTCCTGGGTCGCTAGGATTACAGACGTGAGCCACCGGCGGCCAGCGCACACTGTTCATTCTTTAATTCGAGAAGCTGGAATCCAGAATTCCCATCAGAAAACAATGAGGACGGGGTGGGCGGGGCGCTGGCGCAGTGACTGGGCGGGGCGAGGACGGGTGGGTGGGCGGGCAGGGAGAAGCGGACTTGGGCGCATGCGCCAGACCCGGGCGGCCGGTTTGTGCCGCCTCTCTAGCATAGGTGGCGAGCTCATTTCAGTGTCGGACTGAGTACGGGTGCCTGACGGGCCTTTGCGGAAGTCCATGAGCCATTGGGAGGGACTCGGCTCTTGCCGAGTGCCCTTGTTGCCGAGGGCCTCTTCCTGGGTCATTCCTGGAGCCGACGCCGGACTGGGGCCGACAGGGGGGCGCCCACGTGGCCGTCCGGGCGCCTGTGTGACCTCTCCGCCCGCGGGATGTGGCGACTACGTCGGGCCGCCCTGGCCTGGTAAGTGCAGCCTCCCGCCCGGCCCCGTTATTCCTTGTCTGTGGGAGCGCACTGTGGGCCGGCATCGCCGGCGGGTCGTTCAGGTGCCCCCTTAGGCTGGACCGAGGGCGGGTAGAGAATTCCTGGGTTCTTTGGAGAAAGAGCCGACGGGGATTAGTCACCGGGAAGGGCCGCATTCAGTACCCGCCCTGGCCCCTGGCCCTGTCCAATCCCAAGGTCTTGGCCCATCGCGGTTGTCCTTGTCTCCCGGGCCTTTACACCCTGGTGGCCGCGCCTAACTCTGCCTCTGGCATCGGCTATGGTTCCTCGCTCCCTCTCTGGGCCAGCCCTGTCCTTGTTTCGTTCTCCAGTGCGTTTCCCTGTTAAACCGTTCTGTATCCTCGGCCTCCACGCCACCTGCACACTGCGCCTGCAAGGGGCCCGGGCTCCACTCGCGGCAGAAGGAAGGGGGGCCTCTGCGCCTACCGCCAGCCCTCTGGTGGACGTCAGACCCTCCACAGCCGGGACTTACACGGGGTCAGGGTTGCCCTCTCCACCGCAGCCCGTGCCCAGGTTGTGGAAGGAGGTTTTACGTTCTACGTCCCTGGTGGAGAAGGTGGTACCCACCTTTCCAGTCACCCTGCCGTTACTGATTGCCCTTGGTTTTGTTGAAGCCTGATTTTAAAATCACCCAAGTCCTTGTGTCTCCACGGCTTGCGGTAAAGAGCTTCTAGGTGGTATTAAATGTGACGCTATCCGTCATTTGTTCCAGTCACCTTAGACTGACTCTCATTGTTGCAGGCACATGTTAAGAAGTAAATACGCCTCAAACAAGACCAGGGAAACTTAATTTTCTTGAATCTTCTCCGTCTGTGAACCTCGACCTGGAATTTCTCTAGAACTTTTTAAAGTTGGGTAGATAATTTGGAGTCTTTATGAGGAATGGAGTCCAGTTTTTGTTTTTGTTTTGCAGGTCCTGAAGCAGAACTTGGTGAGGTACAATATAGTTGTTTTTTAATCTCATAGGATTTTAATTTGGAGTACCAATTGAAAGCCCTACTTATTTATCATATGTATTTTACTCCTTAATATTTAATAGAGGAAACATCTAATTTTCCTTAAATTAAAAAAACAGAAAATTAGGTAGAACCCTATTAGACCAGTTAAATTGGTCCAATTTAAAAATTGAGTTTAAGGACCGGGAGTTTGGCCTAGTAGTAGAGTGGTTGCCTAGCATGCATGAAGACCCAGGTTTGATTCCTCAGTACCACACACATAGAATAAAAAGACAGAAAGTGGTGCTGTGGCTCAAGTGGTAGAACCCTAGCCTTGAGTAAAACCCAAGGACAGCGCTCAGGCTCTGAGTTCAAGTTCTAGGACTGACCAAAAAAAAATGAGTTTAAAAACAAACTGACACAGTTGTTAATGACTTGTCATTTGTTTGCTTAATTGTATGGTGTTTGATTAAATTGTTTCTGAAGCTACAGATGCCATAGAGTTGTGGCTTCGAAGTACTTCATGCTACTGACACAATTTAGCTACCAGAAGAAAATGAGCAAAATCAAAGACCCCAAGCTCTGAGATTTGTTTGTTTCTGTTATTTCTTTGCATTTTATGAAGCAGTACAGGTTGGTCCTATTCTTCAGTAGATGGGAGCATAAATATTTTTTGCATACATTTATAAATACATGCTCCTGGGCATCTATTTGGATGTAATAAATATTTGTAAAATTAAAAAGAAATTGCATATAGGAGAATTATATATGGGCTAAAAGAAATGGTGGAGCAAGAGACTAGATTTCTAGACTAGAGTTTTGTATCACATTTGATTTTACTCTTGCTTGAATTTATTTATAAGTCTGTTTTTGTCTTCACAGAAGTTTTTCAAATCTTAACTTACATTTTTTATCTTATATTTCAAGCCTTTGACAAGCAGTGGACCTTTTTATTGATGAGTCATTTCTTTCACTTTGAAACTTTTCTACCCTTATGTCTTCATTTTCTTCCTTTTGTTTTGTCATTCTTTTTCTTTTTGGACACCATTTAAATGAATAATAATCCTTTTAGCTTGATGTTTTATACCTGAGATTTCCAAAATAAGATGCATATCTTTCATATGTCAAAAAAGTATGCAAAAGGTATAAGTATACTTATATATGTATAAGTAAAATATATACATATACATATACCCCAAATGTGTATTGCACATTTTTTTAAATAATATATGTATACTTTTGTACTAATTGTCTGCATATAAGTCTACTCTAATGCAATCTTATAGAATAGGATACAAAACATTCTACATCTACCAATTTCAAAGCTTTCTTCCTCAATTCCAGTGGGTCATTTTCCATGGTTTCATTACCCTCTCATCCCTCCTATCCACTTTGGTTATGCTTTTCTGTGCCACTTAGGTTTTCTTTTGTATTTTTTATATTTATTCCTTTATTCTAGGGAAATATATATATGCAACTTTATTTTCCATAGACCACATTTTTAATATTTACCAAGCTCTTTTTTAAAAAGTTATTTAAAGCATGTAATCCTTTAAACTGTATTTTTTTTTTCCTGTTGAGGTGAGGTCTTGTTAACTTTTTTTGCAAGGAATAACCTGGAACTATGATCTTCATGATCCTCCTGGGATAATAGATATTTATTGCTGTGTCACTGATTGGTTGAAGCGGGACACTCACATTTTTTTTTTCAATGACATCCTTCTAAACTCAGACTCCTGAATAGCTAGCTTTACAGGCATGAGCCACTACACCCATTTTATATTGATCTTTGATATTTTTTTAAAATAACATGCTCTTAATCTTTGAAATACTTTCAGGGATTATTTTGACAATACTAATAAACATTTAATGTCTACTCTTTTTCTGGAACTCATAATGTTCTTTTTTTCTGGTCTTCATCTTGAGACTTGCTAGTCTTCTACAGGAATCAGTGTATAAAGAATTAATGATTGATGCAGGTTTCTTGTTCAGGTTACCCCTGAATGAGTGGTCTGGTAGAGCAATCTGTGTTTTAGGTATATTGTATCAACTAGAAAGCTTTGTTTTGGGGCTTTTGGCTGAATTGGAATAGGCTGGAAGATGATTCAAGCACCCTTTCCTTAAATGTTGCTCCAGTAAATCTCAATTATTTCTCTTTTGCTCTCTTGCTCTCAAAGAGACCTTGTGAAAAACAGTCCCCTCTTGTACTAGCATTTACCTTTTGAATTAGAAGATGTAAAAGTATTCCTAAGTTTGCATTGCCTCAGTTAGTTTTTCCTAGGGGTAGATGGAAAGAACAAAGGACATTTTACTCGTATTTAAACTCAATACTTGATGCTCCCACTTGGATTTTCCACTCAAAGCTTGTAATCTACCATTTGAGCCAGCCTTCACTTCAAGCTTTTTGCTGGTTAACTCTCAGATTTGTCTGCCTAGGCTAGCTTTGAACTGTGATCCTCAGATCTCTGAGTAGCTGGGCTTACAAGATTGAACCACCAGCACCAGGCCTTATAATTACTGATGTCACCATTGGAGAAAATGAACTCTAGGGATTTGGAAGCAAAAGAGGGGAAAAATTAAAATGAAAGTAGAAGCATTATAGGGCTGAACTCCATTGTGGAGTTCCCCTAGTGTAAGGTCTGAACTCCACCTGCCTAAATTTGAATTCCACCATTGTTTCTTACATCAGGGGTCATATGTTTTTGGCACATTTTCTTCATCTGCAAAAAGGTTCTTGACAGTGTTACAGCAGTGCCTGCTGTGTAGTAGATGGGTAATGACAAGCATTGTATGATATATCATGGTGGGTCCCATTGCATATGTGCACTTCCCCTCCCTGTTGTCATTTTCTGTGCATTGTTACCATGTCTGATCTTCTTCCCACACTTGTTTTATTTCAGTGAGGTCTGCCAGTCCTTGGTGAAACACAGTTTTGGGACAAAAGGAAGTTTACCACTCCAAAAACTGCATCTGGTTTCACGAAGTATTTCTCATTCACATTGTCCTACTTTAAAGCTTCAAAGACCCCAACTGAGAACATCATTTCAGCAATTTTCTTCTCTAACTAACCTACCTTTACGTAAATTGAAACTTTCTCCAGTTAAATATGGCTACCAGCCTCGCAGGAATTTCTGGCCAGCAAGGTTAGCAGCACGACTCTTAAGACTGAGGTATCTCATCCTGGGATCTGCTGTAGGGGGTGGCTACACAGCCAAAAAGGTGAGTATACCTTCCTTAGTGGTCTTCCAGGTACTCCAGCATGATTATTTTACATTTCTATAGCAAAAGCAAATTTAGCGTAGTAAAATATAATTGGATGCTTAAACATATGTTGTATATATTTACTATGTACTAGGTTGTTGTAGTGGCCGTGATAGAAAAATGCCTTCTGAATCTTATTTATAATTATTGGAGATAAAAATTGCGTAGAAAAAAAGGAACATTGATCTAGGAGAACACTGAGGTTTGGTTTAAAGCTCTACCCCTTTGTAGCAAAGACAGGAAAATTAAATGGCATACTTACAGGGCCATGTCTTAGGAATGTCCTGCCTGCTCATCTGTTGTTTGAGGCTAAATGAAACCTCTTTGAAATAGGAATGGGTATTCAGTAGAGGAGTATTTATATATTTTTATTGGGTATTTGTTTTTGAAAAAGAACTGAGACCACATAATTTTGTTTTCTTTTTACAAATTTTATATGATATATTGAATTTTTGTGGATTAATGTTTTAATTAACACAAAGGTGTTTTGTTTGTTTTTACAAATCTATGGAATTCATGGTATCTGATTAATATTTTTTCTTACTTTTTAGACTTTTGATCAGTGGAGAGATATGATACCAGACCTTAGTGACTATAAATGGATTGTACCTGACATTGTGTGGGAAATTGATGAATATATTGACTTGGGTTTGTATCATCAGCATTCAATTCATCTTAGGAATTTAGGAAACTGAAATAGTTATGTTGAGATTGTTTCTTAACTTTTTCAGCATAATATGTAATAAAAGTTTCAGCAAAGTAGTAGGCTAGCAGAGAAATCTAGATTTAAAAATATCCAGTAGACCATCATTTTAAAACAGATACCATTATCTTTCCAGAATGTTTTGTTTTAGTTGTCATTATTTACTCATGTTTGTATTTCAGTTTCCTTTTTTTCCCAAATATTTTTTATTGTAATTAATAGAAGGGTTACATTATATTCACCAGATAGAAGGTGCATTACTTCGCAAACATTGATACCCTTTCTCATGTCTTGGTCCCCATTTCTCTCCTTCCACCCCCGCCCCTCATCTTGTTTTTCTCCCTTCCCTGTATTTGAAATCAGTTTCCTTTTTTAAAACCAAGATGGGGGGGGGAGGGTAATGGGGACCAAGACATGTGAAAGGGTATCAATATATGTGAATTAATGCACCTTCTATCTGGCAAATATCATGTAACCCTTTTATTAATTACAATAAAAAATATTTTAAAAAGAAAAAAAAAGTTGTATAGTCATCAAGAGGTGTACTTTAGTATTTTGTCTTCTGCCACCTAGCTTATTAGGTTGGGATTGCAGTGCTGCACTCATCAGCCTATCTAAATATCACTTCCAGCCTAGTACAGTGTGGCTCGAGCCAGTGTGTGTCGATTAGGTTGGGTACTTAGATTACTTCTACTTTTTTTAGCTGAATTTCTTAGACGTGTTACTATCTAATGTGGTTTTTCTCCTTAGTAAGATACTTCATCTCCCTTTTTCAAAAATTAATTGAGGGAAAAATACATTTGATAGCTGATCACTAGGAACTTATTGCAGTATTTTTTTAAAACTTTTTCATTATTTACTCAGTCCAAATGTAAAGGCACTATCTAATTTCTTATGCAAGGTATATGAAGGTAGAATTGATCTCTAAATGTACTTACAGCACTTTTCGGGGGTTAGGGAGTGCCAATTGTGGGGATTGAACTCAGGGTCAGCTTTATCAGATCAATGCTAGCATTCTACCACTTGAGCTGCAGCTACACTTGTGGCTTCTTAGGTTATTAATTCCCTGCTCAGGTTGGCTTTTTTGAACCATGATCCCCAGATCTCAGCTTCTTGAGTAGCTGGGATTATAGGTAAGCTGCCACTACCGGGCCTACAGCATTTCTGAAAGGCAAATGCTATGTTGACAAAGGGATTTTTAGAAAAAAAGCACACTTTGATACTGTTTTTATACTATATATGAATACTTTTTACCTTGATATATTTGCCAGTGTTGTATACAGTAGCTGGGATCTGCTCTCTGAAGTTGGACTGTGCTGAGACCCTGACTCCCTCACCTCTTGCCTGTGTACCCCATATCCTCACCTGTAAATGTGATTGACAGCGGTAGATACTTTGTAGGGATGCTGTAAGGTATAAGCAAGCCAATACTTTGGTAGCTCGTATATTAATATTACTTGGAGAGTAATTGTGACTGTTTTTTTGTTCTGTTTTTCTCCAGAGAAAATTCGAAAAGCCCTTCCTAACTCAGAAGACCTTGCCAAGTTAGCACCAGACCTTGACAAGATTGTTGAAAGCCTCAGCTTATTAAAAGACTTTTTCACCACAGGTATGAAGTATGAAAATATTTTATATTGGTCTAATGTAAGGATTTTAGAGCCACAGAGGTGGGAGGTGAGAGAATATATATATAATTTATATTTATACACACACGTGTATACATACATATATTTGCTTGTTCTTATCTTTTAAATTAAACATTTAATACAAATGAAAAAAAATGTTAAAAAATGGTAAACACGACATTTTGTTACATAGTAGTTTTTATCTTTGCATCATGCAGCCATTCTGTGAAATGATAATTCAATGCTTAGCCCAAGACAGTGAGAACTTATAAGAAAATATATACTTGGCATTTAGTCAATGAGGGAACAAATATCACTTGTTATTGACAAGTAGATGAGACTTCCTATGTATTTGCTTTTCATAGTTCGTTAGAGGCAATACAGTGATTTTTTTTTTCTAAATAAAATTTAATTGTGATGAACCATATGAATAGAATTTTTAACAGTCTGGCAGATTTTTCCAATTGTTACCCTTTTGTGATATAGGTCTGAGAGCTCAGACATCTTTGTTTGATCATTCCTATTAAAGTTTACATTTTTATTTCCCTTTTTGCTGGTTTTTCACAGGTCACATATTGGTTAGTGAAGTCATAGAAGCTTCTGACCTACTTCTCTTGTTAGGTGTGTAAACAGACATTTTTGCTGACCTTAACATGCCTTCTAAATGCTTCTAATAAACTACTTGCAAATACAATTACAGACCAAATTTATAGTGCCGCTTATGCTAAATTGTAAAACTTCAGAATTATTTGAGGCAAACTCATTATCCTTTAGATGGGAATGATAAAATGATTCTTTTGTGAAAGGACAAAAGATCCTAAAAATGTGTGTTTAAAATTAAAGCTACTAAAAGTAAAGTTGCTTAGTCAAAATATTTTCTTGAAGTAGATCTAATTGTTTTTGGTAATTGAGATGAAAAGTAATTTTAGTTTGTCTCATCTGCCCTGACATAGTTGACATTTAAAAATTTTAGTATATATGTGGTCTGATGGCAGTGGTATTTAGGTAACCCATAAGAACTTTCATGTAAAATATAAGCCTATCAAAGATTATCTTTTTTCATAAATTTCTAGTTATACATTTTTGGCGGTTAAATATGCTGTACCTTAAAGCAAAGGAAAACTTTGTAAATAAGTTGCTAGTAATATTCTTAAGATTAAAAAGTGATTAGATGCTTTGAGCTTATGTTGTTCTGGAATTCACTATTGTCCCTTTCTTTTTGGGTCAGGCCCTCATTGTATAACCCGGGTTGGCCTAGAACTCTGTCCTCTTACCACACCCTTGCAGCTGCTGTGGTTACTATGTGTGTACCACCACACCTTTTTGTCTTGGTTAGTATTTTTGTCATTCAAGAGATTTCACCCCAGACTTCCAACATACAGCACTCTACCACTGAGCTACAGCCTTATCCCTTCTCTACCTCCTTCTCCCTATTTATTCCTTGATTAGACATGATTTGGAATTCAAGCTATTGACAATACTGGAGAATTTAAAGGATTCCTTATTTCTCTTCAAGGTTCACCTGGAGAGACAGCATTTAGAGCAACAGATCATGGATCTGAAAGTGGTGACAAGCATTTTAGGAAGGTAAGTGGAAAACAGAGTTCTTCTAATGGGTAGTCTTGAAAGACTTTTGAAAGTTTTTACTTTTTTTGAAAGGTTTGAAAATGGTAACATAGAAACAAGTTTTCTACTAATCCTATTACAGAATGCAAAGTATTATATAGCACTTATGGAACAGTTATGGAAGATAATTTCCTTTAGATGTGTTCTGTGAATTAATGGATCAGGAGTTGATCCAAGAAAGGTTTGTAGAAAAAAAGGATGTAGACAAAACAAGTGACCTCTTTTCCTCAGGATTTAATATACCCATGAGCATTGTGGATTTAAATGATGGGTAAGGACATTCAGGGCATATTGGATTAGTAGCAGAACAACTTTTTTATAGACCATAATTGGACTTGGTTTCACTTTGAGAAAATTATTCAAGAGAGTAAAATCAAATCTCTTTGAGAATCCAAAAAATTAGGTATGGGATCATAGAGAGTATATCAGTTTTGATATTATCTGTATGTTTTAATGTATGTTAAAATTATGGAAGAATTGTATGTCAAAGTTATAGGGTTAGTCAGAAAAAAAAACAACATGTATCATTCTAACTACTTCAGAATTTTTTTTAAAAAGTAATACCTTTAGGCACTGGAGCCTCATGGCTGTACTTGGGAGGCTCAGATAGAGGATTTTAGTTTGAAGCTAGCCCAGGCAGGAAAGCCCATGAGACTCTTATTTCTAATTAACCACCTGAAAAACAGAAATGGAGCTGTGGCTCAAAATAGTAGAGCACTCACCTAGAGCAAAAAAAGCTCAGGGCCTGGGCCCTATGATCAACAAATTAAAAAAAGGCAAACAAACAAACGAAAAAAAAAAAAACAAACACTTGTAATCCTAGCTATTTATAAGGCTGATATCTGAGGATCAAGGTTAGAAGCCAACCTGGACAAGAAAATCTGTGAAACTTGTATCTTCAGTTAAGTATCAAAAAACCTGCAAGTGTAGCTATAGCTATAGTGGTAGAAAACTAGCCTTGAGCTATAAAGCTAAGGGACAGTCCCCAGGGTATGAATTCAAACATGTGGACAGACACAAAATAAAAATAATAACAGTAATAAATATTTAAATAGACTTATGAATTATGACCTTTTAAAACTTAATGTGAAATATGTACCTCTTTATTAAGTGGAAATAATTTTGTGTTCTTTTGGAGAGCAAGAAAGAATACTTTCTATGTGTATGTTTCTAACTCTTACCTCTCCTTCAACTTTGAATGTTTTATCTGATATACCAAATGCTATTATTTTTCAGTTTTTCTTTTACCTTTGAACTATTTTTTGGCTAGAACATGAGTCAAAAAGTATCTGTATATTTGCGTTTTACCTTGATCTTTTTTGATTCTTTGCATTTACCAAAGAACACTGACTGCTGGAGGGGAGGAGAAGTTGGGGAAAGGAATTGAAATTAGCCTAACATGTTCAATTTAATTTTGATCCAAGTTCTTAGCACATGAGACAGGTAAACAGTGTGGAGAAATGAGCTAATCTAACTGAAGAAAAGGAACTTGTGTTACACGTATGGTGGTGTGGTTCTTTGAATGACAATTTTGGGTTTTGGCTAAATCAGAGATAGCATATCTTATTTTTCTCTAATATGGCTTGGGATCAATTTGGTGAATGAGAAACTTATTTCAGGACTTGTTTCAGATAATTCTCCCCAAACTCTTGCTAATGTAATAAAGGAATAATCAGGAATTGACTGTCAGAATAAATGAAAAAAAAAAGAATGTATGCTTGGGAATTTATTTCATTTCTCTAATTTTCTCCTTGTTTATTTGATAACCCTTGCCCTTATAGACTATTTCCTTTCAGTGTTTACTTCCTTAATTTATAGGAATAATTTTGTCTGCTCAAACCTAGTAGATTAAGTGTTTCTGTGTATTTGTTGTATATTCTGAATCTGGAGTTGGAACTAAGCTGCTTGCAGTGATACATATTAAGTTAAATTATAGGAAATAGTAATACAAAATTGTGCTTTGTAAGAATGTGTCTCCAGTCTCAGCCATGGTTTTAGATTCTGCTGATACATATTATGTTTCCAAACCTTGATTGTTGCCTGTGATGCTTGAAAATATGAACTACTCAGAGAAGATAAAATGGCTTTCCTCAAATCAACAGTTGAGTGTAAGCATGGGAAAAGAGAACTTAGTGTAGCAACAACCTTTTGAAATCTAGCATCAAATGGTGTGATAAGCTGAAGTGGTAGGATGTCGTCCATCCAGAGTGGTAACCCTTCGATTGGCCCCAGATTTTAAAATGTATTCAGTATTTGAAGCAATCATACTTAAGTTTCATGAATATAGGTTTGTGACAGGGTTTCTGGCTACATTTGTATTAGGAATCTAAAAGTTAAGGAAAATCAGATTTTTTTTTAAAGTAGTAATGATTAGAAAACATTTCTACAACTAAAAGATTTGTCCTTTCTAATAGAACACAGAGCTGGATAAGTCTTGGCAAGTAGAATAACAGGACACTTCAGAGTCAACTGAAGTGAAAGTGACAGAAGTAGAGGGAAGCACTGATACTAGATAGTTTGACTTGAGTCAAACAGAATGAACAGCATGATGAACTGGTTACCAGTGGTTCCTAACCTAGGCTTCCTAGACTTTAGGTGTGTCTGGGAAGATCATAACAGACATCTTCAAAGTCTTCAGAAAGATCTATTTCCACATATTGCTACACAGGCTAAGTAATCAAGCTTTTTGGTTTTACTTAGATTTGCATCTCGTTTGTGAACACTTTTTTTTATCATGTGTTGATCAAGGGTTCTGACATGTGTTCTATTAATTAAAAAACATGGAAAAATACTAGAACTACTTTTTTAGCCTAACTTTGGCCATTTTGTTGAGGTATGATTGGCATGCATCAAACTATTAGATAATAAATGTTTTTATTAATCAAATTTTGTGTCCATTAGACAAAATTTAAAAATAGCCCTAGAGGTGAATTGAATAATGTCTCAGATATAGAGAAAGAACTTGAATCTTCCTAAAGACAAATTGGGAATGGAGTTGTAAGCCTATTATAGTGATTTAACAGACTCATTTAATTTGGTAATCATCCAATTTCTATATATCAGTCATATATAGGGATGAGACCACTAGGTAAATCTTCTTTTCTAGATTTTGTATAATTATGGATTTCTAGTGAAAAATAATTTGCTATGTGATACATTTTACTGTCTGTGCTATTATTATATTATACTTCTGTTGGGCCATGGTATCTGGCAGAAATAAAGAATATATGGCCATTATGAAAGTAATCAGCACATTTATAACTTACAGAAAATATTTGAAGAACTTTTTAAAGGCCTAACTCAAGAAAGAATATTTTATATATAGTTACTAAATGATAATATGGCCTACTTCTGGTTTTGAGCTGAATTATCTCCTTTTTCTTCTGCTTGCCCAATTTCCACTGTCTTTACAACACAGCCCACTGGTCACCTTCATGAAGCATTTCATCGCTATTTTTGTTCCATTAATTGCATGCATATCAGTGCTTATAACACTTGCTTTCTCAATGCTTAGAACACTTGCCATATGAAATACTACTTAATTTGGCTTGCATTCTTACTGTTTATTCTCTATTCTCAGAGAATGTAGGATAGTGGTGAACTCCTAGCAATAGTAGTTGATTGCTTTAACTCAGTTGAAGCAAGGCTAGTTTAAAATAATTGTTTTCATGCTGACAAGGGTAGGCACAGAGATCTTTTTGGTTCTGGTGACCTGTGAGTTCTTCTTGACCTTCATATTTGGCAAGTACAAAAGAGGCTGTTACGAGTACGTCATGTAATTGATATTTTTTGTTGAACTAAAACAGTTTATAGGATTTACATGTCTTAAGTCTCTTGAGCAACTAATAGCTAGCATGTACAGGAAGACAGATTCTTTGCCAAACCACTTGTGTCTCAAAACTTGATAGCCAGAAGCTGAAGGATTATAAAAGGAGATAGAGGGACTGTGTCTGGGGGAAAGTATTATTTCATAATAATAATAAGTATATTGTACTTTTTTTTTTTTGCCAGTCCTGGGCTTGAGCTCAGGGCCTGAGCACTGTCCTTGGACTTTCTCAAGGCTAGAGCTCTACTGCTTGAGCCTCAGCACCACTTCCAGCTTTTTTCTATGTATGTGGTACCGAGGAATCGAACCTGGGTCATCGTGCCTGCTAGGCAAGCACTCTACCACTAGGCCAAACTCCGGGCCCCAAGTAAACACTTTTATTTATATGGACATGGCCTTCCACTGTTTCTAAGTAACCATTTATTACAAAAAGAACACAGTAGAAATTGTGATGCTGTTAATTGTTAATAGCTATTCCACTTACCTCAAAAATATTTGTAGAAATTTTTCAGAAGTGAAATTCAATACAATATTTCTGGTTTGGAGAAAGTTAAATAATCCAGAGTGGAGAGATTTGTTTCCTTCTGATAATCAGTAATAACATTGTTTAGTTGGTTATAAATATATTGAGCAGACATATGATATATTACTGAGATAGGAAAATTGTTCTGTTTTTAGCTAAACAAGTAGAATCATTTAAATTTTAGAGAGTAGATTAGTGCTTAGGACTATTTTTTTTAATGGAAGGAGAAAGAAGTCTTCACTTTCATATGTTCTTTTGCCAGACCAAAGTTACTATAAAACTCCAAAAGCAGGAATTGACAAGGTTTTCTTACAGAATCAGTTATTTTACTTAAGTTACAGGCTGTTTTACTCTAGGAGATTCTCAGCCAGCCCACCAGGTCCTGCTCTGCAGCAATGTGAATGTGGAGAGGGTGACATTGATAAGACTTCCTGTCCCTGTGCCTGGCCTCTGATCCTGAACTGTGTGACTTTATACAAGTGAGGATTGTGAAAAACCCCTTTAGCATAAGACCTAATAGATCCTATAAATAAATGTTGGTTATCCAAAAGAAGATGCCAATGAAAACATTGGTGATTATTTTTTAAACTTCAAATTATTGTATAAGGTAACTACATAATAAAGTAATGTTACTGGATTAAATTTTTCCTCTTGTTTTTCTGAGGAGTCTTCTGAGTATTTTGAAAGATGACAAAATAGGTTGTCAAATTGATGGTATACCTTTCAAGACACAATTAAGCTGAATATATTTTAAAAATTACAGTTTGTGCTCTAAGCTAGGTGTTATAGCACGCATGCATGTAATCCAGAAATTGGGAGGCTGGAGGATTTCCAAAGTAAGTCCAGTTTGCCCTGGGTAATAAGATTTTTGTCTTAAGCCAAGCCAAACCAATAAAATTTTTTTAAAGATTTTATGCTAGAATGGGGCCAGGAGTTTGGCCTAGTGGTAGAGTGCTTGCCTAGTTAGTATGCACGAAGATCCAGGTTTGATTCCTCTGTACCACATACATAGAAAAAAGCCAGAAGTGGTGCTGAGGGTCAAGTGCTAGAGCACTGTCCAGGGACAGTGCTCAGGGCCAAGAGTGACAAAAAAAGAAAAGATTTTTATTCTAGAAGCTTCAAATTATTAATAGGTAAAAGTAAGTTATGATTTGAATTATTTGAGCAAAAACCATTCCAAACTGTTACCTGATGATTCTAACATAACGTGTGCCAGGCTTTACTAAAATATCTAGGTATCAAAATTAACAGAATGAAAAAAATAAACATGGAGTTCCATCTCAGAGCTCTTCAATAGTCCCCAAGTGAAGCCTTTGGATTATATACCTTATGATTTTAGAGTTTAACAGCTTCTAATAACTCTATTCTACCATGTGGACAAAACATCATTCCCTAATTAAATAGAGTGCCAGTCATACTGACAATCTCTTGAAGTTCAACTATTCATTTGAACTCTAGGAGTTTGAGACTGATCTGGGAAGTATAAATAAGGAAATAAGGACCTTTCCCAGCAACATAAATTTTTTAAATACTATCTAAAATAATAGCACTTTAAATGCCTTCACATACAAATGACTTATTTTTGTCTTGGTCAGTTCAGGCTGCTATAACAAACATGCCATAAACTGAATCACTTATACATAAAAAGATTTAGTTCTGAGAAATCCAAGATGAAGATGACACTGGACTTAGTATCAGATAATGGCTCTCTATGTTCTCGTGGCAAAAGGGGTCAGGCACCCCTTGAGAGGGCTTTCTTTTTCGTAGGAGCATTACTCTATTCCCAGAGCTCATGTCCTGACAGCCCTCACAGGGCTTCACCTCTTAGTACTTTACATTAGAGGTTAGTTGTCAGTTTGAATGGAGGAAGATACACATTCAGACCAAAACATGTAAATGTTACCTAAAATCTTCCCATCAAATTCATTTTTTTTCAGTTGACATTTTGGACTTAGGAACTACTACTAGGTTTCTTGAGCTGATCATTTTAATTGAAAAAAAAAAAACACTGAGAACATTGTACGTGAAATATGAGACGGAACACCACATTGTCAAAATGACAAGAGCTAGGGGATGCTTAGAGAATATCATTTACAATTAGTAACAATAAGTATTGTTATTTATAATAATGACTGTTTTAATATAGTATTTTAAAAGCAGCTTTTTATGTGTTATTTCTTGAAAGAAAAAAAGTTCTGGCTTGGGGAAATATTCATTAATTAGGGTGTATGTATTGATTAGGAGTGTATGCTCTGCATAGTAGGTATATATTTCTTCCCTACCATTTTACCTGGTCTTAGAGTAGAAACTGTATATACACCTGACATGTACACACTTGGTACACACAAGAGTGAGATGTGTTGCTTAAAACTGGGGAAGGTTAACTTCACAGTGTATAGTTTAGTGAAAAGTTTTTTTTTTTGATGTCTAATTCTTGTTTTCCTGCTTTTTTCAGGAGGTAACAGTTAATTTCATCTATCTTCATATAACAGTGCTTCAGTAACAGACTTGGAAGGAAAGTGAGGCGTCACTAGAAAGAGAGTTCTTTCTTACAAGCTAATAGATAAGAGATTATTCATTATTGGGTTTAAGCAATGACTTAGAGAAGGATATTTAAGCCATAACAAAAATGCTTTGTTATGTTAGAAATTAATGTACTGATGGTATGTAAATACAGCCATTACACTACTGTGTATACCAATTAAAATACCTTTGCCTCTATTGTTGGAGAAATGTAAATACTTGGATATTAGAAGACATGATGAGTAGAATAAATTATCAAATGAATAAAAATGTCAGATCATTTTCTTTTTGATGAAAGCAATAGTATAATAACTGCCAAAATTAGAATAATGAGACAGCATTATCTTTCTAAATGACTAAAACTGATTAAAAACTGTGTCTTAAAAATAATTAAGTTGGGGCTAGGAGTTTGGCCTAGTGCTTAAAGTGCTTGCCTAGCATGCACGAAGACCCCGGTTTGATTCCTTGGTACCACATATAGAGAAAAAGCCGGAAGTGGTGCTGAGGCTCAAGTGGTAGAGTTCTAGCCTTGAGAAAGTCCAAGGACAGTGCTCAGGCCCTGAGCTCAAGCCCAGGACTGGCAAAAAAAAAAAATAATAATAAGTTTTAGTCTGGGAGTTTGGCCTAGTGGTAGAGTGCTTGCCTAGCATGCACGAAGACCCAGGTTTGATTCCTCTGTACCATATATATAGGAAAAAAAAAAAAAAGTGGTGCTGTGGCTCAAGTGGTAGAGTTCTAGCCTTGAGAAAGCCCAAGGACAGTGCTCAAGCCATGAGCTCAAGGCCCAGGACTGGCAAAAATAAATAAATAAGCTTTTAGAAATACAGTTTCCTATTGAATTCTGAATATGAATGTTGAACTTTCACACATCATGTAAATCAGTTTTACTCATTGCCTAATATTGACAATAATCATAACCTAATATATTAAAATTAAGAAAACAAAAATTCCCAAAATTATATATTAATCTTTCTATAATTTAAAATGCTTGTCATAATACTGACGTACATGCATTTTTTTCTGGGCAACTTTATGTCTTTGTGTTATATAAGGTAAATTAAGAAAGTCTCAGTTAATCTACTGGTTAAATTTTGAATATAATGTTTTAAGAGACCTGGTTTTACAAAAGAGACTTTCTAATTGTGCGAAATAATATTTTATATTTTAATTATTTTCTAAAATTATTTGAAACTCCTAATTTAGATTGTTTTATTAAGCATGATTCTCTAACTTTACTTTTATGACGGGTAGAAACTTAGCCCATTTTTCTTCCAGCATACTGTTTTTATACAAGTTAGATATTTCATTCCATTGAAATTTTACCTTTTTAAAAGGATTTTTAGTTTAGAAAATACTAGGTTTGTAACATTGTCAATTCTTAGTTCTTTCTTTCACATTTCTCCACTCTGATTACCTTCTTGGGTAACAATTTAAAATGTTGCATAGAAAATGGCATGTACTTCAGCCAGGCGTCTGTGGATCACACCTGTAATCCTAACTACTCAGGAGGCTGAGATCTGAGGATTGAGGTTCAAAGCAAGCCTGGGCAGAAAAGTCCATGAGATTCATATCTCCAATAAACTACTCAGAAAAAGCCAGAAGTGGCAGTGTGGTTCAAGTAGTAGAGCAATAGCCTTGAACACAAAGAGGTTCAGTGGCAGTGCCCAGGTCCAAGAAAGAAAGGGGAAGGGGAAGAAGGAAGGGATGTACTTCAAATATAATTGAAGTTAAATTACACCAATTTTTCATTTAATGAATATGTTCAATTAATTGTAAAACTACGATTTAGAATTAGAATTTAGAATTGATTAAAATTTTAGGAATGGTAATTGTTTTCCATATAGATCTAAAAGGACTTATTTTGTTTTTAATTTCCATAGTAACTTTTTCTCTACTTCATTTATTTTATTCTGTAGTGCTTCTGCTTAATAACTGATATATGCTTGATTATATTCATAGAGACTATTTCTACTTGTTGTCAAAACAGCTCATAAAAAGTGAAAATCCAATCAGATTAGTTCCTTAAGGATATATAAAATCAAAATAGAGCCTACAGCAATTTTAACTTATAAAAAGTACTCTAAAATTTTTAAATAAATTTATATCCAAAACATGTAGAAGGTATGAATTAGTATAAAACCTTAATTAAGATGGTGCTAGAATTAAGTTTCCATTTTTATTTTAAGTCATCCATTCCTCCATGTTTTGTTTTGTTTTGTTTACATCTGTTCCTTCGTTGTGCCTTTTGGTTTAGTATTGTTTTCCTCCCCAATTTTGATAGACTGGTCTTTAATTGAAGAAATACATTGACCTAAGAAATGTCATTTAATAAGTAAATAAGCTGCTACAATCTTGTTATCAACCCTATGAAAATTAAAAGATCTATACCTTATAAGAGCAGCACTGTTTAAAAATAAAAATGAAGCTGTAGTTTAAGTGTGCAGTTCATGAGACTCATCGCAACCAGCGCTGGGCTTTGGGGTTCACACCTGTCGTCCCAGTAACTCAGGGAAGCACTTAGAGGAACTGATTGAGGCAGCCTGAACAAAAGTGAGAACCTCTCTTGAAGAGTAACTCAAGTGGTAAAGTGCCTGTTAAGCTAGTACAGGGCCCTGAGTTTAACTCCTAATACCACCACCATCAAAAAATAAATTCATTCTTTCTTGGCCATATTTCAGGTGAGCATTATACATTAGTACATCTTAGCAATTTAAAATGGAAGTAAAATGACCTATAGTGCTATCTTCCTTAAGCATCCCAGTTACTCTGGGTTTTGCCCTATGTTGATACTTAGCTCTGATTTAATTCAGCAATAAGTTATTGCACCTTCTTTTTCACTTTTTAAACTCTGCTGTTTTACCTTTCCAAAGGAAAAATGGAAATGAAGTACAGAGCCTATTTGTTTGAAGGCTGTATAGATGCATGAGTTTCCATTTTTGTTTGAAGCTATCCATTCCTTCCCCGTCTTATGTCTATTCCTTTGTTGTGCCCTTTGGTTTAACATTGTTCTCCTCCCCGATTTTCCTCTTCTCCTCATTGTAAACTCATGGCAGGGTCTGCTTGGTGAGCTCATTCTCTTACAACAGCAAATTCAAGAGCATGAAGAGGAAGCACGCAGAGCTGCTGGCCAGTATAGCACGAGCTATGCACAACAGAAGCGCAAGGTGATGGATGGTTTAAGGGGGCTACTGATGTGTTCACATTAATCAGCCATTTCTGCCAAGGTTCTGTCACCTTATTCCATTCACAGGCTCCAATTATGAGAAATGGTTTGTAACAAAGTAAATATAAAACAAACAAATTATATTGGTATGGAAATTTCCTGAAAGTGAGTAACATACACAGAGCTCAAGTGTAGGAATTTAGTTATCTCTAAAGGCCTAAGGATAATTATTTAGAATAAAGTTACGGACTTTTGGTTATATGGTTCAGTTATTGAGTTGCCCACATATTTGGTTATTGATGCAATTAAAAAGGCCTTTTTACTGTTTGGTTTTACCACATTATAGATCCCTTAGTTCATACCTGAATTGACCTGTAGATCAAAGTGAAATCAGTGTAGACATGATACAGTTACATACTAAGATCTTAAAAAATGACCTAATTTTTACATAATTAGAAAAGTTTTTAACTTATATACAAACTTTATTGAGAAAATAAGATTCAGCTTTATTGTTAGGTTTGGTAAGTTTCTATACCTAAATCACCCAGTATTATAATGACTATAATTCTGCTGGCTACCCTTATTCGTTTGGTGATGGTAAATACCTGAATAATTCCATTCCATTTCCTGTTTTTTTCCTTAAGTGTCACTTCCTGGCTTTTCTCAATTCCATGGCTATATAATCAATCCCTGTATTTTGTTTAGCTTTTAATGAATGAATGACATAAAAAATACTCTTTTTATGTTTGATTGAAGTAGATATGTTAAGCCAAGGAAGGAATTGTTTTTTAATGTACTTTAACATTTTCTAGTTTCCATTCTATGAATGTGCCATTTAAATAATTAATAAAATTATATGTTTAGACCCATCCATCCATATCTGTTTTGTTTTATCGGTTATCCTGCTTAAGAATATGAATATAGCTCTATATACAAGTTTTTGTTCTACAGAGTTTTCCCATAATGGTGAAATGAAAATAATGGGAGCCATTTGCCACTTAAAAGTTCTAATATACAGTGTAAAAATACCACTGTGTCTTTGAATCAGAATTCAGAGGATGTTGGTAATGAATATTTACTCATTTTCTACATCGACAAAGATTTAGATCATTTTACTATACTTTGTTCAGATTTAGAGATATTCCTATTTCCCCTGTACATTTGGTGTCCATTTAATTCCTTTGAACCTCTTCCCATTTGTAAAATGGTGTGTGGCAGGACTGTACCTCTGTTGTGGTTTTTAGATATACTTATTGGAGCACTAATGAGGCTTGCTCCTCCCTTTATAGTTTCTTATGTATAAGAACTGGCTACTGAGAAGCCAGTTCCTAAATATATGCTCCTGGAGCATACTAAGATGATTTTGAGCTCTTTACTGTTACAATCAAATTCTTTTTCATAAGTTTTATTTTTTTTAACATTTCAGGCATTTGAGGTTTACTTGTGGCCCAAAACAAATCCCAGATGCTTCTGTTTTTCCATCATCTTTAAGAAAATATTTATAGATTTTCACATTTTGATAGAAACAACAGCTTTTGCCTGTATTTTCAGAATCAGAAGCACTCAAACAGAAGCTTAAAATGGCCATTGGTAATTTTGCATAAGAACACACACACAAACACTTACATTATATAATTATGTATATATGTGTGTATATGTGTATATATATATACTGTGACTCTCTTACACATATATTTCAAATTAACAAGGGCTTAAGAGAAATATTTAAAATTTAGAGTCAGGCTAGTAAAGGCTTTTTTCTTTCAGCTTTAGCTTGTTTCTGCAGAGGGTTCCGCTCTTTCTCCATCAGTTTCACAGCCCTGGAATTGTAGAAAAGCTTTGGTTTCAAGACTTTTGATCCCATTTCTGTCAGGGTGAGTCGAATTAATTTCATAATAAAAGCAGAATATATCAAGCAAGAGGGCACTGGTTCATTCTTGCAAGTGGCTCTAAAGTAATGTGTAAAGTACATCTAGAAAGTTGATGTTAGGACCTAGAGTCAGTGTCAGAGTGACTTAAGAAAACATACCAACAAATCTTTTCATCTATTTTCAGCACTCATTTTATAAAACTAAAAGATTTTCCTAGCAAATGTAATTAGATGAGCTGAGCACTGTGTAGCCCACACCTGTAATCCAGCTACTCAGGTGGCTGTGAGCTGAAAATCACTGTTCTGAGCTAGCCTGGGCAAGAAAATTTGTGAGATTCTTACTTCCAGTTAAGCAGCAAAAAGCAAGCTTTGGCTTAAGTGGAAGAGCACCAGCCTTCAATAAAGGACAGTATATCCCAGCCCCTGAGTTCAAGCCCCAGTATTGGCACACACACACACACACACACACACACACCATGTAACTTACCTCCCCTACCATTACCTGTCCTTTAGTGTCACATTAATTTTGATGTTCCATTCAACTAAGCAGATAGGAAATGTATCTTCAAACTGTGTAGGAAATATTCTTTATGATTGTGCCAAAAGGCAAATGACAATACTTGAAAAATAAAAAAACTTAATAGCTGTAGCTACTAAATGCTAATAAATCCAAATTGTATTTTTAATAGTCTGATAACCTTATATCGTCTTAACTTTCATGAAACCTTTTTTATCAGATTACTAATTAACCTTTTATAGCTTTTATTAGTTTCTTAATTATTACCTGAGATGTTACTGGTGTTGGAATTTTCTATAGTAATTTAGAATAATATTGCATGAAATCATTAAATGTTGCTGCTGTAATGTACATTCAAAACAGCTAAAACTAATTCTTATTATATTTGTATATTGATTTAGCCACAGTCAGATGAATATTTAGTGGAACAAAATGCATCAGAATGCCATTTAGGATAAACTGGAGTTTATTCTGTACAGCAGAGTTTTGTGACCACATGTACAGAATGGTGGCATGGCACATGATCATTTACTTCTTCATGGGCCTTCTAAATTTTGTTCTGCTGGTCTTGGCATCTTCTCAACTTGCTCATTGCCTTACAGCTTAGGAGACTTAATAATTCTTGTTCACTGAACCATAAACACACATAGTCAAAATGAAAAAAATCATTGGCAGGTCTCTCCTTGCTATACATGAGTTGCCAATGAAAGTTTGTTACATGTTTTTTGGGGGTTTTTTCTCATTACCAAATCATTTTGAGATATTTTCAGGCATAGATATATAAGAAGAAAATAACTATGCCTACCATTTCTAGCAAGTATTTTCATCTGTTTAAGTAAAAGTTTGGAGAAAGTTTTTTAAAAGAATTAAGACTTAAAATCTGAAAATCACTATTGCATGGACAAGACTTGTTAATGTCTACCTCAGTGCAGAAATCATTTATATATATACATGTGTGTTTGTGTGTGTTTACTAACATGTCTTGATTTAAATAGCCAGCAACTGAGGATGCCCAAAGACTTCAGTGTGAAAGAATTTGAACCTAACTCAATTTTTCTACTATAAAATAAATTTATATTCATAAATTTTGATTTTCAGAAACCAGTTTTAAAGGCTGAGAAAACAACTTCTTTGTGTATTATTAAGAAGTTAATGCATAGTTATATGGATTTGTTATAAGATCATTTTTATTAGAATCTTTTGTATTTTGTATTTAGAAGTATGTTGTGACTACTTTAAAACTTGTTAAACAGTAAGTTATTTAAGGTTCTTTTTTATACTTTATCGTAGAACTATTCCAGGTAGCAGTTTGAAGTAATTTACCCAATACATTTGGATTATCTTCTTTTCAATTTTGTTTCATGTTCAGTTAAATTTCAGTTACCCTATTTGATTTAATTTCCTATATAATGAGTAAGCAGGCCTTGCATGGGAACTGATTTTAACAATAAATATCTGGCTTTATGTAGTACTCTGAAAATATAAATTGTTTTTTGCATTTATTATGTACTTCCCTATGTAAAAATACAGAAGTGGTACTGCTCCTTGAAAGATACCATAAGACCAATGAGATTCTCAGTAGCTATATACAGTAATATCCAAAATCAAATTTCTGGAGAGTTGTCAGTGCTTTCTTATGGCAGATAACTAAGTCCCTCTGCTTTAATACAAAGAAACCTCCTTAAGAAAATAGTGACCGTGTGTGCTCATCTCTTATTTTTCCAGCAAGCCTTTCAGAATAAGTAGCAACAGGAAAATGATTCCTTTTTAAAGATTTTTGCTTTGTCATATGAGACTTTGCTGAATTTTTCATTGGTGAATGCATTTTTTTTTTTTTTTTCCGATCCTGGGCTTGAGCTCAGGGCATGAGCACTGTCCCTGGACTTTCTCTGGGCTAGAGCTCTACCATTTGAGCCTCAGCACCATTTCCGGCTTTTTTCTATGTATGTGGTACTGAGGAATCGAACCCCAGTCTTCGTGCATGCTAGGCAAACACTCTACCACTAGGCCAAACTCCTGACCCTGCATTATTTTCTTAAAGAAGCACATGACTTAAAATTTGCTTTCATTAAATACATAGGAATGCCAGTTTTCTTTTTTTACTGTAGCACTTATTTCAAAATCTAACATACTGTACATTCATTATACACCTAATTCTCAACTAAAATGACTTTCTTTTAAATATTTAGGTGTCAGACAAAGAAAAAATTGATCAACTTCAAGAAGAACTTCTGCGTACGCAGGTAATTCTAATAACAACCAAGGACATTTTCTTATTGTAGTCTAATTTAAGTGGGGTAATGTAGATAAAACTTTATTCAGCAAAGAAAAAATCTTTCAGATGATATGAAATTATAATGAATTTCATTCTTTAGATGAGACTTTTTTCAGTATCAGTATAATTCATTTTAAAGAGTCAATGTGGTTTCAGAATTTGAGAAGATTTCAGAGTCAGTAATCATTTGTTGACTTGGCTGATATGTATTATTTTTTTTGCAGATAAAGTATCAAAGAATCTTGGAACGTTTAGAAAAGGAGAACAAAGAATTGAGAAAATTAGTATTGCAAAAAGATGACAAAGGCATTCATCACAGAAAGCTAAAAGTATTTTAAGTTTATATTAATTTGCTAATTCATAGAACTCTTGACACTTTACATTGTGTTCATTGATACAGGCTTTTTTTTTATTAAGCTATATCTTTATTTTACAAGATTTGTTATAAAATATTCACCATAACTTGTGTTGTGTTACTTAAGTGCATCTTTTTTTTTAATGGAAAATTATTTTTATTTTTTTATTGTAATTAATAAAAGGGTTACATGATATTTGCCAGATAGAAGGTACATTAATTCACGTATATTGATACCCTTTCACTTTGAAACAAAAGCCATATAATGAATGATTGTTGTCCTTAATGTACTATGTTATCTCTCATCTCTTTTGCTGTCCCTTGGTTATCTCATATTGTTACAGTATCTCACTTTGTTATCTGATATATTGGATTTATTTGTATTTGGTTATTTGAAATTGGATAGGGAAGGGGGAAAAAAAACCAAGATGGGGGGGACAGGGGGGAAAGGGAGGGTAATGGGGACCAAGACATTGATACAGGTTTTTAAGAATTAAATGTTTTTTTTTTTTCAATTTTTCTAAAAGCTTTTATTAGAATTCTTTTTCAACCTTATGCCAACATTCCACAAATTATAGTCTTCCAAGATTTATTCTATACTATGCCCATTAAAATATTTATATTTTAAGAGTATTTTCTGGTGCATCAATTTATTTTACTGAAATCCTTAAGTTTATCTTTTTGCATTTATGGTTTTCTGTTTGTATTTTATATTAGTCTTATCAGTATTAATTACTACCTTTGTTAATTTAATCAGAAGTTTTGAAAATTCTAAGTTGATGAAATTCTTTAAATCAATATATATATTTATAATGAAATGAAGTGGAAAAAATGGGTTTTGGGTAGTATTTCAGCTTTAAATATATATTTATGTAATTAGAAAAAGTAATACGGTGGGTATGGGAAACACTTGAATTTATTGTTTATTTTTTCCTTGAGTTTTCATTGTTTTTTTTTTTTATTTTTTTACAGAAATCTCTGATTGACATGTATTCTGAAGTTCTTGATGTTCTTTCTGATTATGATGCTAGTTATAATACACAAGATCATTTGCCACGGGTAAGGAAAGGAGTAAATTTGTGTGTACATACAAATGTACATATATGTAGACATAAGTTTATGTACCTTTTCTGGTGCTAGGAACAAAGCAAGTGCTCTAACAAGATATTCTTATTCATATATTCCAGGTAATACTTTCCACAGTAGTAGTTGTGTGGCTTTGTACACACAAATATCAGTTACTTAGATTTTTGTCTCATGAAAAGGCTATTAGATATTTGGCATTTTAAATCTATTTCAGTCTATACTATTAGTATGTCCAATCAGTGAATTAAATTAGACATATAAATGAAATTGAACCTTATAGAACTCAGATTGTGTTTGAAAAGAGTAAACTAGCTATCGGCCGGGAGTTTGGCCTAGTGGTAGAGTGCTTGCCTAGCACGCACAAAGGCCGGTGTTCGATTCCTTGGTACCACATATATAGAAAAAAAGCTGGAAGTGGTGCTGAGTGTCAAGTGGTAGAGCTCTGGCCTTGAGAAAGTTCAAGGACAGTGCTCAGGCCCTGAGCTCAAAGCCCAGGACTGGCAAAAAAGAAAAAAAGAGTAAACTATGGAAAAGATTTGTGGATAATTAGTAATCTGGTTTTACAAATGGTAGCTTTAAGCCAGACGCTGGTAGCTCATGCCTGTAATCCTAGCTACTCTGGAGGCTGAAATCTGAGGGCTCCAGTTCAAAGCCAGTGTAGGTATTAAAATCCGTGAGACTCTTATCTACAATTAACTACCAGAAAACTGGAAGTGGTGCTGTGGTTCAAGGGGTAGGGCAGTAGCCTTGAGCTGAAGAATTCAGGGAAAGTGTCCAGGCTCAGAGTTCAAACCCCATGACCGACAAAAATTAAAATTAAAATTAAAAAAAAACAAGTGGCAGCTTTAATTTCACACAAGTTTTTTTGTAAATAAAAAATTTTGCTATAAATAATGAATGTTTTAGTCTGTTAAATTTTCAGCGTGGCTACCTGTATAAGTCATCATTTATTCATGAACTTTTAAAAATGCTTTCTTTATATATATATATATGTACATATACATGTATATGTATGTTTTAAAAGACAGTTACAGATCTGTTCTAATCAGGTATTAGAAAAATATGAGCAAATGTATTTGCTTTGTGAAAGGTTGTTGTAGTTGGAGATCAGAGTGCTGGGAAAACAAGTGTGTTGGAAATGATTGCTCAAGCTCGGATATTCCCACGAGGATCTGGGGAGATGATGACACGATCTCCAGTGAAGGTAAGAAAATAGGCCATTTGAGTACAGTACCTCAGGAAACTGACCCCTTCAGTGAGCTCTCTCCGTTGCATTTCTTTACTAAAGAAATGACTTTTATATGGCATTTGGAATCATTCCCATCCTAAATCAATAGAAAGCATAGCCAGGAAGCCCAGTGTCAGAAGCTGAGGAGTGAATAGAGAGTAAAACACTGGGCCAGGATGTTAGGGAGTCACCAGGGTGAACTCAGCCATGCTATAGAAGGCCTTGAACTTTATTCTGAATAAGATACACAGGCTGAGAAAGAATTATCACATTGGTAGTCAAGTTAATGATGTTCAATAATTTTCTAATTCTAATTCTAATTGTAAAATAGCAGATAAACACAGCAGTAGTAGTTGAAATATGTTGAAGACAAAGAAGATTCAAAAGTTATTTATATGATCATTCCATAATCCATTATTAAATAATTATGATTACTAATAAAGGGAAATAATTGTGGAAGAGAAGAAATCATTATAAGTGCAAAGTCATTGAAGTGATGGTTCAATTCCTTGGTACCACACACATAGAAAGGCTAGAAATGGTGCCATGGCTCAAGTGGTAGAAGAGCTAGCCTTGAGAAAGCCCAAGGACAGTGCTCAGGCCCTGAGTTCAAGCCCCAGATCTAGGGGAAAAAAAAAAAAGCAAAAGCACTAACAAGTCACTAATAGTCACCTACAGGAGGTAAGAGTGCTCACATTCAAGGAATAATAAAACAGCCAATATGGTAGACAAGAGTAAGACATTAGGGCATTGTAGGTCATTGTACAAATGTAATATTCTTCTTGAGAAAATGGCGAGCTAATGCTGAAGTTCTGAGCAGAATACCATTACCTTTTTGTTGGTGGTAGGCTATATGTCAGTTATTCTCTTAGATTAGAAACAGTCAAATCTTGCTTCAAGAGCCACCTTACTAATAGATTCAACCTTGTTATACTAGTCAATACTTATGCCTATTGACTGTTTTTACCTTTCCATTATGGCAAGACTCTTTTAATTTACCCCGATACATTGCATTGCCTACAAAAATGTTGTTATATATTATTAAGAGTATAGAAAATATTTAATGAAAGACTCTGTAACCTTTCACTTTCTCTTTGTGACTATTATTGACTTATTATTAGTGCTTTTTTTTTTTTTTTTCCAGTCCTGGGGCTTGAACTCAGGGCATAGTCACTGTCCCTGAACTTTTTTGCTCAAGGCTAGTGTTCTAACACATTGAGCCACACTCCAATTCCGGTTTTCTGGTGGTTAATTGGAGATAAAAGTCTCACAGGGACTTTTCTGCCCAGCTTGGCTTTAAACCACCAATCTTCAGATCTTAGGGTCCTCACTAGTCGGAATTGCATTCATGAGCCACCAGTACACAGCTCGTTACTTTTTTATAGGTCCTGGTTGCTGTGTTGAATATATACTCAGGGAAAGGTAAGTAGTAGAATCATAGAGACCATTTGGGAGACTAATGGATTATCCAGATGATACTTGGACCAAAGAGGAGTAATGAAATTGATAAAAAGTGTGATTATATGATCAACTAGCCTTTTTTTTTTGGCCAAGTTTATTATGGAGAAAATGTGCTGCTCATCAAAGACCTTCTTTTTGGCCTGTACAAATTATAGAATGCCAGCTGCCTGGAGAAGTCTAGTTAGATGAGGTTTGAAAATGATCAGAAGGAGCCGTACTTGGTGGCTTACTCAGAAGGCTGAGATCTGAGAATCAGGGTTCAAAGCCAGCCTGGGCACAAAAGGACCTATAATTCTAATCTCCAACAAACCTCAAGAAAACGGAAAGCGGGGCTTCGCTCAAGGGTAGGGGTGGTAGTCTTGAGCTGAAGAGCTCAGGGACAGTGCCCAGGCTGAGTTCAAGCCCCATGACCCACAAAAAAGAAAAAGAAAAAAGAAAATGATTGGGAGTTCAATGTTGGACTTGCTCAGGGATGACAATAAACAAGTAGTTGGTAGACAGATCTGGAGAGAAGTCTAAATTGGAGAAGTGATCTATTACTGATCCAAGATCAGTAATAAAAGTCATGCTTTATCTGGATGAGATCTCCAAGTGGTGAATGAATGTTCTCTTCTATTTTTCCCAGTGAGTAATGAAGCTAAAACAGGGGCAGTTATCTATGTTCCCTACCTGCAACATAGAATTCATATATGGATAAGTTCTGAATAAATGTCCTATATCTTAATTCACCTTTCATGTTTTAGAGTAGAAATTTTATGCTTGGCACTCTGTATCATTAACTAGGGAGAGAAAGGTCAGCAACCTTAAATGATAGTAGGTAGGTAGCAATGTTTCCAAGAAGTCACAACATACTTGACATACACTTGAACACTATAGAAGTTCCATGCTGACAGCACCAGCGGATGCTTCCGGAGCGTAGTGTGAGGGACGCTGGGGTCTTTGCAAGGCAGTGGTCTTGTCTAGACTGTGGAAGTGCTGTAAAGATATTGTCAGAGTGCCTTTACATCTGCTTTCTTCTCATTTCAGGTGACTCTGAGTGAAGGCCCTCATCATGTGGCCTTGTTCAAAGATAGTTCTCGGGAATTTGATCTTACCAAAGAGGAAGACGTAAGTAGAATTCATCTAACCCTCCACTCCTGTACTTCCTATCATTCAGATGATCTCATAAAGCAATTAAATGGAACATGTGTGAACTAAGATTTTCTTGGGATTTTTCTTCCTTTCTGTTAATAGCTTGCAGCATTAAGACATGAAATAGAACTCCGAATGAGGAAAAATGTGAAAGAAGGTTGTACTGTGAGCCCTGAGGTAAAGACTGCCATTCATTTCAGCAGTATTTAGGGAACACTGGTACTTATATTATGGTTTCAAAGAAATCACAGTATTGATATTGTTGTTTAGACTGTAGCTGTCCTAAGATAGATTTTTTTTAATGTTTTAAAATAATGTATTATTTTGTGAGTAATGCACTAGAATAATCACACTTGGAATCAGAAAAAAACTAGATTTATGGGTACCATACATGAATAAAGGAGATACAGATTTTTCAGGATGTATAGTATCAAAAATGTCTTAATAAATATTAATTAGATATATCTTATCTTCTGGAAATAGACTATATCCTTAAATGTAAAAGGTCCTGGACTACAGAGAATGGTGCTTGTTGATTTACCAGGTGTGATTAATGTAAGTATCTACGAAACATGAATTTTTATTATTCCTATTGTGAATAACATTTATAATGACATTTACAACCCTTTTCTTCAAGACTGTGACATCAGGCATGGCTCCTGACACCAAGGAAACTATTTTTAGTATCAGCAGAGCTTACATGCAGAACCCTAATGCCATCATACTGTGCATTCAAGGTAAGTCTACCAAAAGCTTTCTGATAAACTTTCTTCTTTAGCATCTAAGCTTCGCTCTTTTTTTTTTCCTAACCCTGGGGCCTAAACTCCGGGCCTGGGCACTGTCCTTGGGCTTTCACAAGCCACAGCACCACTTCCAGCTTTTTCTGTGTATGTGGTACCAAGGAATCGAACCCAGAGCTTCATGCATGCTAGACAAGCACTCTACCACTAGGCCCCGCTCCTGGTCCTAAGCTTCATATTTTATGTGCATGCTTCTCTTATCTATTCTATTAGTAAATGAAATTGAAGTTGAAGATTTTTGAGGATTTTCACCATAGACATTATTTGAATTTTTATTGAGTAGAATTCCATCTTCAAGTAACTATATTAAACTGTTTCTTGGTATAATATACAAATAAAGGTACAGTGTGTTTAAGTAAATCCTACTCTGTAATTACTTCAGCGTCACCCTTTCTTTATTTCCAGATGGATCTGTGGATGCTGAACGCAGTATTGTTACGGACTTGGTCAGTCAAATGGATCCTCATGGAAGAAGAACCATATTTGTTTTGACCAAAGTAGACCTGGCAGAGAAAAATGTAGCTAGTCCAAGCAGGGTAAGGACAAGTTCCTGATAATGACAAAATATAACTTTGTTCAAGTTCCAGCTGTGACAGATTATTTAAACACACATTTTGTGGAATGCTTTGTAAGAAAATAGTGCTTCTAACTCATGCCTATAATCCTAGCAGCTAGGTGGCTGAGATCTGAGAATCACAGTTCAAAACAAGCCCAGATAGAAGAGTGGTTGAGATTCTTATCTTTAATTGCCCAGCCAAAAGTAGACATGCTCAAGCATTAGAGTGCCCACTCTGATTGAACAAGCCAAGCTGAAAGCATGAGCCGCTGAGTTCAAGCCTTAGTACCACCACAAAACTTAAAAAATAAATAAAATAGTAGTGGGTGAGATTTTTCTTGGTTTCTAATATTTTTCTTGAAAGCAAAGTGTTATGAAATTATAGTAAAATGCTTAACTGCAATTTGGAGATATAAGCAAAACTCTATGCATGTAGTTCATTTACTTACAAAATGCTTAAATTCCAAGTGTTGCTTACCCTTATTTAAATTGTTATGTATATTGACATATAGTCATTAACTTCCTCTCCCCTGCCTTTTCTTTCTTTCTTTTTTTCTTTTTCTTCTTCTTCTTGGTATCATGACTTAGGAAAAGTGTTTGTTTTTTACTTTATGGAAAAGTGTTGGTTTTTACTTTATATATGACATTTTACTGCAGATAAACATTACATTCCCTAATATATCAAGACATAGCAGATTCTTGTAGTATAAAAGGATTGAGTTAATCAAGCCATTGCAGTCTTATGTTCCTGAATATTTTTCTGAATCCAGGAAATACTAAATTTAACACATTGTTTAATTGACTAGATTAGATCTATAGTCCATTTGTAAAATTTTGAGATCCCTGTACCCAATAGCCAATGGCATAATCTTACTACTTACACATTTTCAGTATAGTAAAATTAAATGTATTTTGTCTCAAATTGTGATTGAAATGCATTTAAGTGCTTTTTTATAGACATATATTTTAATAAATTTATGTATGATAGCATCATTAAATTACTTTAGTTTCTAAACTACACAGTATGAATAAGTATATAAATATGATTTATAAAATATGTAAACTCATAATCACACTTATTTTTTCTCCTTTTTAAAATAGATTCAACAGATAATTGAAGGAAAACTCTTCCCAATGAAAGCTCTGGGTTATTTTGCTGTTGTAACAGGAAAAGGTATGTTAAAGATGTATTATTAGGAGCTGGGAGTATGGCCTACTGGTAGAGTGCTTGCTAAGCAAGCACAAAATGCACAAAGACCCAAGTTCAGTTCTTCAGTGAAATATACATAGAAAAAGCTGGAAGTGGTACTGTGTCTTAAGTGCTAGAGATCTAGCCTTGAGAAAGCCCAAGGATAGTGCTCAGGCCCTGAGTTCAAGCCTGAACTGGCAAAACAAAACAAAACAAAATTGGTTGTTATAATTTAGGAGTTTTCTTTTTTTAGTTTCTTTTTTTTAATTTCTGTTTTCACATGATAACAATGTTTGGTGAAAATTTGATCTCTATCTTTCCCTAGGAAACAGCTCTGAAAGCATTGAAGCCATTAGAGAATATGAAGAAGAATTTTTTCAGAATTCAAAACTTCTAAAGTAGGTGATTATTAAAATAATGAAAAGTTTTACAGCAAGAAAGTAGCATAAATTGGACTGTTTTCAGTTAGAGTTTGTGTTTTGTAGTTGTTAGTATTACTTATGGACTGTTTTCTCTGTATGTTCTTTTAAAGCTACTCTTGGGAAGATTAGAAGTTTATCACATAAAGCAGATATTGTCAAGATAAGATTCATACCTCTTGGATCATTTTACGTAGAAAGTGATTTTTTTTAATTAACTTGTTTTCTCCCATGATACTGGTTGGTATTTGAACTCAGCCTTTCTTTTGCCAGGCAAACACTTTAGTTCTCGAACCATGCCTTCAGCCCTTTAAACAAAAGCATTCATTGTTCAAATATGATTTCACATTTTGCCCATTAACCTGTGTCTCTCACATGGCTGGAATTACAGGTGTCTGCCACGACACTTGGTTTGAAATAGGGTTTTGTTAGTGTTTTGCCTACGCTAACCTAATATTGTGATCCTACTGGTCATGTACCATCACAGTCAGCAACGACATTGTCTTTTTTAAGTATATATAGTGCACCTATCCCTTGTAATGTTAGAGGATATTGTAATACCTCTCCTTAGATAGACATTAACAGAAGGTACTGATCAAAAATCTAATCAGAAGAACTAATGAAAAGGCAGCTTAATGATACCAGAACTTTGTGGAGAGTTTCCACAAGTAAAAAAGGATGTCTGCCTCTAAATTAGTGTATACGTCAAGACAGTTCCTGCAACCTTCATCAGGAGAATTTTCTATTGGAAAGAAACTTTCTGCTATACAACTCACTAGTCCTGTATGGTTATTAATGCTCAAATTGGCTTATCTCCTAGAAAATTAGAAATCTGTTCCCTCAGTAATACCAGCTGTATTTTTCAGCGACTCAGTAATCCATGTGTTTAGTAATTACTTTTTTGAGCCACTCTGACATAGAAGATTTTCCCCACCTCAGAAAGCTTCGTTGACAGGATTGATGTAGAAAATGTAGGTGCTATAACATGTGCTCCTTTAACTTAGTAACCCTTTGTCATTTTAGTATATTTCAGTTCTTGTTCTTTTTTTAGAACAAGCATGCTCAAGGCACACCAAGTGACCACAAGAAATTTAAGCCTTGCTGTGTCTGACTGCTTTTGGAAAATGGTACGAGAGTCAGTTGAACAACAGGCTGATAGTTTTAAAGGTAAGTTGGGATGTTCAGATGATCAAACAAATATAGGCATTTTACTACTAGCAGATAGATTTCTCAAAGAATTACCTAGTAGATGATTTGCTACTAGAAGATATATAGAAAATGCAACCCTTCCATTATTGGATAGGAACTAGATTTTCCCTTTCAAGAAAACAGTATTAGGAGTACATTGTAAAGTTCAAACAAGTCATAAAGTTTTCCCTAGTGTGTGAGAGAAAAGCATGGTAAAGAAGAGAGCTTTCATCCTCCTTTATAGGAAGACAAGAGGAAACACCTTGGGAAATAGAGCTGCATTGTTTCCTAAATTCCATTTCGATACTCCATATCTTTGCTTCCAAAGTGAGAATACTTTCTGTCTTCCCATTTATAAGGATTATTTCATTCCATTTTACAGAAGAGAAAACCAATGGACACAGTAACTTACACAGCCAGCATCATACAGCACTGAGAGTCAGGGCTGGATCTCAAAGGTGTGATTCCTGAGTCTATTCTCTTAGTATCTGTAGTAGAAGGCTACATACAGTTGGGTGGGCACTTGGTCTCTGTACTTGGAGAAATGAGGACTTAGGAAATCAGTTGAGATACTTGTCCCAATAGTGAAATCTGAGGCATCTATAGTACTCTGGACACGATCTAGAAATCCAGCTAATACAGAAAAAGAGAAATCTAGCCTTTAACTACTATATCTGGAAAGAAACAGTCATGAAACCTGAACATTTTCCTTCTTCCCCAGCGACACGTTTTAATCTTGAAACAGAGTGGAAAAATAACTACCCTCGCCTAAGAGAGCTCGACCGGGTAATGCTTGGTACCTCATGTATTTTGAATACTATCTTAATGTTCTGTGTCCTAACAAAGTTGATGCTGATGAGAGAAATTTGGAAAGCTAAATTGCTTAGGTTTTGGCCATAACTACTTATAAGTAGTTATCCCTTCAGCAATAGTTAATTTATTATGTAACAGTAACTAAAAATCATGTGTCAAAATAAATGTTCAAAAGGGCCGGAATTGTGCCTCAAGTGGTAGAATACCTGCCTATCAAATGCAAGGTTCTAAGTTCAAACCCCCTCTACTACTACCACCAAAAAAAAATCTTCTGGGGCCAGGAGTTTGGCCTAGTGGTAGAGTGCTTGCCTAGCATGCACGAATATCCGGGTTCGATTCCTCGGTACCACATACATAGAAAAAAGCCGGAAGTGGTGCTGAAGCTCAAGTGGTAGAGCTCTAGCCTTGAGAAAGTCCAAGGACAGTGCTTAGGCCCTGAGCCCAAGCCCAAGACTGGCAAAAAAAAAAAAGTCTTCTGACATTAAAAATATTGTTAATGGGGGCCAGGAGTTTGCCTAAATCCAGATTCGATTCCTTGGTACCACATACATAGAAAAAGCTTGAAATGGTGCTATGGCTCAAGTGGTAGAGCTCTAGCCTTGAGCTGAAGAGCTCAGGGACAGTGCCCAGGCCAAAAGTCCAAGCCCCATTACTGACGAAGAAAATAAATAAAAAATTATATGTGTGTGTGTGTGTGTGTGTGTGTGTGTGTGTGTGTATATATATTTAATGGTCTTATGTAATCTATTGTTTTATAATGTATATGTCAGTGCTACCTTTTTGAATGAAAACACCTGTACTCTAATTTAGTGGGAACTAAGTTTTTTCTATGGTTTAAAATGCCATTACTTCTAGAATTCATCAATAATGTACTATTAATAAATTGATACATATTGATGCTTCTGCATGGCATTTGTTATATGGATACTTCATATGAACAACATTAGGTGAGAAACAGCATTCAAAACTGAGTCAGTTAGAAGCCTGTATCAGTCATTGTGTCCTTTGGATAATGAAAAGCCTGGAATAAAAAAATTTTTTCTCGTCTTGCATATTTAAACCTAAATTCAATCTGCCAGCATACCTAAACCTTCCTTTTGGTTATTTCTGAAAAAATGACAGGACAACTTCATTATCATCTGAAAATCTTACCTTCTTCTTTATTGCCTAGAATGAACTATTCGAAAAGGCTAAAAATGAGATCCTCGATGAGGTTATCAGTCTGAGCCAGGTTACACCGAAACATTGGTGAGTATTGACTTTGCCTTGCAACGACTATACTTTATGACTTACGTTGAAGCATATTAATTAATCTTCAAAGTAGTTTAAAAAATTACAGTTAAAAAATTAACTTTATTGTCATCTCATCAATAGAATTTCTGCAAAAGAGCTTTCTTCATGTTCTTGTAAGGTCCCGATTCGTCTTTGAATTGTCTTCATCTTTTATTTAGAATGTATATTTATGATTTCTATAAATCATTTAGGAAAATTTTTCAGAAAAATGTGCATTATGCAAATTACAAACAATCTACCGGGATTTTTGTTGCTGAAAGAAAACTAGTTTATAAAAGGATACTAAGCTATCTGTTAGAGTAAAAATAGTTATTTTCTATAACATATGCCTACTATGTTATACACGTCACATTTTTAATTGAGTCCTATATGAGACTTAAATAACAAGCAAGAGTGTTCTTTTTTGAAATTTTTATAAATCTCTTTTAAGGAAAATCATCACCTTCAGTTCGTTTTATGTAAATTTGGACATGCCTAAATTTATTAACAAGAGTCAATATAACCTAACTAGAAAATACAAATTAATTATAGTGATAGCAAATAGAGTGCAACTTCAGAAGATAATGGATATGTTACCTTGATTGCTGTGATTCATAGATGTTCATGAACACATGTCAAAAATTATCTAAACTTTAAATGTCTATAATTTACTGATAAGTGGTACATCAGTGAAGCTGTTTTGAATTTTTTTTTTTTTTTTTTGGTTGGTCGTGGGGCTTGAACTCTGAGCCTGGGTGCTGGGCGTTGTCCCTGAGCATTTCAACTCAAGAATACCTCCCCACCCCTGGAGCCACAGCACCACTTCCTATTTTCTAGCGGTTAATTGGAGATAAGAGTCTCATGGTCTTTAGTGTCCCAGCTGGGTTTGAACCGCGATCCTTGGATCTCAGCCTCCAGAGTAGCTAGGATGATTTATAGGCTTGAGCCACCACGCCCAGCCTATTTGAATTTCTTAATGTTTAGACCTTATGTTCTTTAAACTCTTTGTTTCAGGGAGGAAATCCTTCAGCAGTCCTTGTGGGAAAGAGTATCAACTCATGTAATTGAGAACATCTATCTTCCAGCTGCACAAACCATGAATTCGGGGACTTTTAATACTACAGTGGATATTAAGCTTAAACAGTGGACTGACAAACAGCTTCCTAATAAAGCAGTAGAGGTTAGGCTATAATTTAATTACATGAGTAAGAAGCATTATGTGAAAGGAGAAGGCACTGTGGATTTTAGATTTTATTCTATCATAGCCTCTGTCTTTCCTTTTATAGCCTTTAGACCTCATTGATGCTTAGCTCTTTATCTGTTTTGAATTAACCTTTACTGTTGTTAGCATTTACTCCTGTGGCAGGGTATTACTAATTGTGATGGTATTGCCTCAGGACACCAGTTCTTTTTCCAAAGATACTATTTAACAAAACTAGCAAAATTTGTTTGAATGCAAAATGCATTGAACTTCCGGACTGAGATACTTAATAGATCAAACACTTCCTTTATTAGTTTTCTGGAGGGCTCAGTTGTATTTACATAATCATTAAGATCTTGGCAGACTTCATTTTTTTGTCACCCAAGAATCTTGGCTTTCCATTAAAAGCTATGATTGTTGGTCTAGTTACTTAACCTTCCTCTTTCCTCAGTTGACAGCGTTGCTTACCTCATAGGGCTTTTGTAAGGATTAAGTGAGTTAATGTACATGAAATTATTTGATAATACCTGCCTATAGTGACTACCCCAGAAATGCCACCATTGCTATGGTCATCATCGTCCTGCACATTACTCTATGAAAGTCATTCTTCTAGCTGGGAGTCATTGTGTCTTTGTGTTCTATATGAGGTTGCCCACAGAATTAAAGTCTGTTGTCATTCTTTCCTTGGAAATAGTGTGTTGTCAGTTTCTAAAAACTGAGGTGTACTCTACCTTTTTCTGTCCTTACAGCATTTACCCCTCAAAATAACTGGAGAGGTACTACTGCCATCGTATCACTAGTTCTCACTACTGTCACTAGCCTGTCCCATGTATGTTCCTGTAACCTAAACTTCAAACAGTGAATATGATCCAAACCCAGCAATGATTCTGTCTCCTGCCACTTGATGCCCTCCGGCACTGGTTGAGTGAAAAGAGCTCAGGAAGCACACTGCCACTCACCGTGTCTTTTCTTTTCGGGCCTATCCTCCTTGCGTAATTTCTTGATGTTTATGTTCTCAGAACAGGGACAGTAGGTGATCCAGGATTTAATGACCCATAAGTAAATCTCATTCTTATTTTTGGCCTTTCACTATTTAAAGAAGTAGATGTTAGCTATAATACAAGTATATACCTTGTATATAATTAATTCTCAGATGTGTTTGAAAATATTAGTGTGCTGTTTCTTATTTGGCTTAAAGGTAAAAATGTAGAAATGATTGACCCATAAGTAAGAAATTTTGGATGTGGAAATCAATACATGAACTAAGTCTGGGAGCAGACTTGCAATACAGACCTCATTTATAGTTTCCTGTGGGAATGCAGATATACTGTTTTAAAATTGTTCAGAAGAGCTGCAGATGTAGATTTTTATAAGAAGTCCTAAGTTTTTATTAATTACAATAAAAAATATATGAAAGAAAAAAAAGTCCTAAGTTTTGAATGTTGTCAACTAAGCTTTTTAAAATTGAATACATTGTGCTAAAATGTGTTGTATATCAGGTGTCAAGATAGTAAGTTTATATTTGCTGCCCTTTTATGAATATGATTCATATGTATTTTCAGATAAACTGATTTGTCATATCTGTATGGCTTGAATTTACATTTTGTAGGCTATATAATAAATAAAAGTATGTAATACAAATATAGCTTTTACTTTTAAATGACCCTAGGTTGCCTGGGAGACCCTGCAAGAAGAATTTGCCCGCTTCATGACAGAACCCAAAGGCAAGGAACACGATGACATATTTGACAAACTTAAAGAAGCTGTTAAAGAAGAGAGTATTAAACGCCACAAGTGGAACGACTTTGCTGAAGATAGCTTGGTATGTTTGTGTAGTTAGGGTAACAACAGCATTTTGGTGTGCCAGCACAAGTTGATGCTCTTCCATAGCATATTGTTTTTATATGAATATTCAAATTACATCCTTAATTCACAATAATGAAATATATTTATGAACTATGATCTATAATCTGCTTTTTAACATTTCTCTGTTCTCTTTTTTTTTTTTTTTTTTTTTTGGTGTTGATATTGGAACTTGAACTCAGGGCTTTGTACTTGCCAGGCAGTTACTCTAGCACTTGAGCCATATCTTTGCCCTAGATTAAATTCTTAAGCAGTTGCTTCAGTATAGTTGAAATTAACTCTAAGGACAGAAAGGTTTATTTGGGCTCAAGGTTTCAAAGACTCATGTTCTACTAGCATCATTGCTTTTAGGTCTATGGCAAAAACATCGCTGGATGTGATGGAGGAAAGCTGCTCATGAGGGAGTAGAGAGGGAAAGAGTAAACGGCAAGAAAAAGAGAGAAAAAGAGAGCACACACAGAGGCACTTCATTCATCCAGGCTCAACTTCCTAATAGGCCATTTAGCTATGCACTTATCAGTTTGGTTAGTTGATAATCCAATCACCTCTCAGCAGCTGGAGACATTTGGGGTGATACTTTATATCCAAACCCCAACACTAAGGCCTGCTCTGACAGTAAAGCTGGTTATAAACCTCTACCACCTGCTAAAGTTTTATTATGAATAATATTTTCATTACATAGTCAACCTTTGTTAGGCATCTGTTCTACTTAGAGAGCAATTAGAGGTATTGTTCAATGGAAGGACTTAGGTGAATGCCTCAACATGGGCTGATTATAATAAAAGTTTTGTTTGGAAGAAATATTTGTCTTCAAGTTTGAAAATCATATTTAAGCTTATTAAGTATCTTAACGGTTGGCTTTCAAATGATGTCATCTTCATTCACTCACTTGAAAGTTAGGAAACTTGGAAAGCAAGCACTTGTAATGCACAACTGAAGTTTATGATTAGCTAGACATTTTAAGCATTTGTACATTTTTTTTGCTGTTAACCGTGACATAACGGTTAAATTTTCTTTTTTTTCAATGCTGATACCTAGCTCATATGACAGAAACAGAAGGAAAGATGATATGAATTATTAACTCTTAGAAATCAAGGTTTGAGGGTCATTACATTGTATGTAGTTAAATGTATATACTATATCCTATTTTGCTCCCTTAGTTAACATGTTTAATTTAGGATAGGAGAGACTCTCAGTGTTTTTTTGTTTTGTTTTTGTTTTTGTTTTCAGACAGAAAGCTGACAAGCAGGCATATTAAAGGAGCTCTTGCATTGTTTTAGAGGGACATACCGTTATGCTGTTTTAATCCGGCTATTTTGGGTATTTACTAAGATTACAGGTTGGATAAAATTACCAAAATGAAGAGACCTAGATCAACTTCTTAGCCTTTTCTTTCCTTGCCTTTCAGAGAGTTATTCAGCACAATGCTTTAGAAGACCGGTCCATATCAGATAAACAACAGTGGGATGCAGCTATCTATTTCATGGAGGAGGCTCTTCAGGCTCGCCTGAAGGATAGTGAGTAGGGACGGGCTCTTGAGTTCTAAGCAGTCATCCAGTGTTACTGAAAATTTGTAAAAACAAAATTAACATTTTAAGATGTTTGTCACTAAAGCTGTTGATTGTTATTCATGGGATTTTCAGTCACCTACTTTGTTACCACTGAAAGAACTAACTTGGACGTGTGCTGCTTATATGTACTTATATTCTAAAAACGTATACTTTAGAGTATTTTGTTTCTGTACTTTAGAAATTCAGTCAACAAGGGTGTTTTTCATAGATTTTATATATATATGTATATATACACATAATTCTTCCTTATATATGTATCATATCTATCATTTTTATTTTCACAACCTTGCAATTATTTAGTGATTAGAAATAGTTAACAAAGACTGTTATTATTTCAATTTGGTGATAGAGTTCTTGATGCATTAATTTTTAAAATTATTTTTCTAGCTGAAAATGCAATTGAAAGCATGATAGGTCCAGACTGGAGAAAGAGATGGATGTACTGGAAGAATCGGACCCAAGAACAGGTAAAAGTAAAGCTCTGGCCTCATAATGACATCGTTTTGTTCATCTTAATTTGAGTATAGTTACAGTATTATTTCTCCCTTCAGGGAGAGACCAGGGAACTGTGGTTTGAGGCCAACCCTGGCCAAAAAAAAACCAATGTTGATTGATGGCTGGTGACTACCATCCAAGTGGCATGGGGAAGCACAGCTGGGAGGATCACAATCCAGCTAGCTTGGCCATAAAGATGAGGCTCTTACCTCAAAAAAATAACCAGCTCTGCTTAGCAGATTTAAGGGCCTGAGTTCAAACCTCAGCATTCACGTGTGCTCATGCTTGCGCGCGCATGCACGCACACATATAAACACACACCACACACAGTTTTTGTATTAGTCTACACCAATTTTAAGAATTTCCAATATTTTATATTAACCCTTCTAAGATACTAAATAAGTCTTTAGACTGATGGATAACTATCAAGAACACATTTCAAGAGTGAAGTCTCTGTTTCAGGGGAAGAAAGGACAGATGACTTCGTGAATAAAGACTTTGTTCATTTCTATTGCTTATTCCAGTTTGTGATCATATTACTCATGCTTTTTCTTCATAATTTTGTTTTCACGGTAGCTGTTTAGTAGTTCATACTTTTTCTAATTTGCTAATTTCTTGTTTCATACATTCTTTAAGGGATAGCATCATCATTTAGTGACTGGACACACACACACGTATTCAATGTGCCTCAGTCATCTCTATCATATAGGTGGGCTGAGAGAAGGAAGTCTGTCAGAAAAGAACTTCAGGCAGTCCATGAGAGGTGTCTAACTTTGAGACAGAAGTCATTAATTAGAAAGAGCTGATATAAACTATTAAAACTTGAGAGAAAAATGTTATCTGGCCTGAAAGATGAGTGAAATGGGGCCAGAAGTCTCCGTAATAGACTCCACTTGACCTGAGCAACTAATGATAAACATACTTTGACCTAACTTCTTGATATAAGGTTTTTTCTTCTGGAAGATGAACATAGCAAAGATACCTTCAAGAAAAGCAAAGGGATTTGTTTTAAGATGAATGTAAATGATTTGTAAGCTTAGGGGAGGAATCTGGAAACCTTCTCTCCATGGTTTTCACGGAAGCCATCATTTAAGTAGAGAAGGGAAGGATATCAGAGTCATCTGAAGTATATAGGTGAGTGTTTAAGTATGTGCGTGTGTGTGTGTGTGTGTGTGTGTGTATGTATGTATGTATGTATGCATGTATGTAGGTATGTCTGATTTTTGTCTTTAAACGATGGTCTCATGTCAGATTCACATTGTTAAGTTCTTTCTAGCTTTTCTGTCCATCCCATTTTCAGTTGTCCATCCCACTTTCAGAACTGCTGTTCTAGACTTCATTTCTTGTGTTTACAGTGAGAAATTCCAGAAAAGGTTGAGCATATCTGCAGGACTAGCATTTGCATATTGATGCAGCAATAAAATTCAGAATTGTCAGAATTTATCAGGAAGTTACACTTAAGATTGTCCTATATATTAAAGAGTATTCCAAGCTCTGAAAACTATTTTGTGTTACCTTTTCCTTAGTTCTGTAAGAAAATGAACATTTTCATCATGTCTGAGCTGACCAGCTGCTGTGTTGTGGTAACAGGAGTGGTTGGTAGGGATGGAGATGGAAAGGTGAAGCAGACACAGGCCAGGCCAGTTGGGGAACACAACTGTCAGGGTGTTTCATTGGAGAGAGATATGTAACCATATAGTCAATTTTTTCTTCAGGAACTCCTTTTCCTATAATGTCTGTAATGCTGTCAGAGATCAAGTGGTAGTTCTGTAAGCAGAAGAGTGTCATTTAAGTGGTTTTGTTGATCGGAATTTAGTGGTGGCACAGTTTGGGGCAAAGTGCTGTTTTAGTTACTTATTTACAGTAGTAAGTGATTTAGTTTCTTCTAGCCTCCAATTTTGAATTTAGAGTTGAAAAAAATGACAAGATAAATTTAACTTGACACAGTATGTGTTTTATTTTCAATATTATAATTAATGTAATTCCTTTTTTGTTGAGAATAATGAGCAATTACAAATGAGAGAGTGAAAATGAATTTAAGAACAGTAGATACCTCAGAGGAACACTGTATACAAAGGCTTTTTTTTTTTTTTGCCAGTCCTAGGGCTTGAACTCAGGGCCTTGGGCTTTCTCAAGGCTAGACTTCTACCACTTGAGCCATGTGGTATCTAGGAATCAAACACAAGTCTTCATGAATGCTAGGCAAGCACTCTGCCACTAGGCCAAACTCCTGCCCCTACAAAGGCTCTTTAAGCAAAAACTATATTTTGTATTAGTTGGAAAAGAAAGGTATCTCCACATACAAGTCTTTATAAATATTTGTAAGACATTACCTTTTCCCACGTATTCAGAGTACTTTTTCAAAGACACAGATTCTACCCTAAAATTAAGAGAATGTACACTAAGGTACGTGATGCTATAACTTCAACAATACAATATTATAGTAAAAGCAAATCATAATAAATTTCCCCTTTCTCGTTTAGACAAGTTGCTCTGCATTTATTTGTCTCTTTCCCATATTCACCAGCCAAGATATTAAGTCCTTCCTTACTCATTATTGTAGTTAAGCTACAATATACTATTAATAAATATTGATAACATATTAATATAGTAATATTAATAATATAAATATACTATTTTGGAATAGTATATTTATTACAATTGGGATTCCATTTTTACATGTCCCCAATCATGAACCATCTAACTGTGGCTCTTTTAACTATTTTAAAGTGTGTTCACAATGAAACCAAGAATGAACTGGAGAAGATGTTGAAATGTAATGAGGAACATCCAGCATACCTTGCAAGCGATGAGATAACCACCGTGCGGAAGAACCTGGAATCCCGAGGAGTGGATGTAGATCCAAGCTTGGTAACAAATATTGCTGGAAACATCAAATCTGCTTCTTTTAATAATTGCCTCTTAAAGTCCAATGTCACTTTTAATGTTACCTATATATTAGGGGATTAAATTTTACTTTGGTCATGTGTACATTACTGACAAGTTTTGATTATGTGAAGAAAAGGAATTTTTCCTCAGTTTTGTTTCTCAAAGGGTAACTTGTAAATGGGGAAATTACTATTTAGAACATTGGATTTACTTTGGGAAAGTTTAACAGTTTTTACAAAAGGGTTGAAATCCACTCATACTTCTTTTCATGTGATTTTAGATTTTAAAACACAACTTCTTTTTCAGAAGGGCTTATGTGTTATATGTAGCTTTTGAAACACATGTTACCTAATTTAGTGATTTAGAAAAAAACATGAATGTTTTTATTAAATTCTCTCATTTGGGGTTTTCTCTTTTCTTCATTCATGCTTAATACAAGAATAAAGATAATCTATACTGTAGGCTACTTTTTGAGTGTTTATTTGCAGTAGATTTAAAAAATAAACTTTTCTGTATTTCTGTACTCATGTTTTCACTCCTTAATTCTTACATACAAAGGATTCAAAAGTTGTTTCAATATTAGCTTAAGTGAAACCCAGTTAGAAATGTAAATACATAGTGGGGAAAGCAATCATCAAAAAAATCAGAATGAACTGTTTTAGTAAAGATTATCTGATATGTTTCATGAGATTTTTAATTTAAATTAGTATGGGTTTAATTTTTCCACAATGGTCCCAGTTCTTACTAACAATTGGTTCTTTGGTTGGAGGATCCCCTATACGAAAATCTAGACTCCTAAAATGTTTTAAAACCAACAGTATAATTATCAGGGAGAAAATATTGTTGGGTAGATAGGCATTGTCTGAAACCAGCTTCCTCTTCCTAAGCAGAAACTTGAAGCCTCTTTTTCCCTTTTTTTCTTCTTTATTTCTTATTTTGCCTATGCAAAGATATCCCTACCTTATCTACTCTCCTAAATGGTTGTTAGAATGTAACAACAGTACTTGCTTATTCATTACAAATGAAAGAGTATAAATAGACAAAAAAGGTTAGTAAAATAAGTTTATCTGTTGCCTTTGTATAGTCACCTGTATGGTAAGCTTTTGTGTAAAAATTTGTATACAGGTTTTTTGTATACAAACTCTCAATGAGGTAGATAATAAGAAAAGTGTACTTTTAATTCTTTGTCTTTTGTTTCTTTTCTCTTTTTAGATTAAGGATACTTGGCATCAAGTTTATAGAAGACATTTCTTAAAAACAGCTCTACACCATTGTAACCTTTGCCGGAGAGGTTTTTATTACTACCAAAGGCATTTCATAGATTCTGAGGTAAGGCTTCACCAAAACAAAGGGAAATATTTATTTTACCAGTAGTTGCATAGAGATTTTTTTTAAGTAGACTTTAGCTTTAGTATTAAACCATATGATCATTTGTAAAATAAATACATGTAATTTATAAAGTAAACTTAATTCTTTTCAAAGATATTTGATACTTTACAAGTAATGATATCCCACATACAGGATTCTTAGTAATTTTTGTCAACATTTTTATGTATATCTATTCAACTTTTTCTGAATATGGGGAGAGTATATATATGTTTATAGCATAATCATCTATTTGCCAAATGGAACTCATACAGCCAAATAACTCCTACTGGGAATTTTTCATGTGTCATAATTCTTTGTCTCAAAATTATCTCTAAAAGAATTATAAATTCTTATGTAGTTTCTTGTATTTTATAAAACAACCTCTAGGTGGCAGCAGACTGATAGATTTTGAGCATTTTCATACAAACACATGCTTATACTTTTTAAAAAGTTGCATTAAATCAAGTACTAGTGGCTCAAGCTAATAATCCTAGCTACTTAGGAGATGGAGATCTGAGGATCACAGTTCAAAGCCAGTCCAGGCAGGAGTGAGACTCTATCTACAATCAACTACCTAAAATATGGAAGTGAAACTGTGGCTCAGTAGAGCCTTGAGCAAAATACTTTGGGAACAGTGCCCATGCCACCAACCCCCAAAAAAAGGCACAATCAGTGGTTTTTTAAGTTGAAACCTCTAAAATGTTTTTATTTTCTCAGCAGATTAAAAGAAGTTTGTATTTAAATGCATCTATATAAAAGTGGCAAGCATCTTTCATACCTTTAGTTGTTGAGCCATTTTTCTCTACAAAATAATTTGTTTTAAATCATACCCAGATGAATTTTTAAGAGATAGTTCACAAAAGAGGTTACATGAATATATTTAAGACAAATATGGACATATTTAAGGTACACATAGGCATTATCTAAATATAAATTGCAACTATATTCTATGAGTTTTTACTTGTGTATAGCATAATGAAATTTTGCCCTTCCCAAGTTCTTGTGCATCACTGTACAACAGCTTTATAGATGTGGAACAGATAGACCCTCAAATCGTGGTGTCATGAATCTGTGTGTCTTATGTTTACAGTAGGAGCTATGTATTACATCTGAGTATTTTTTTTCTAGTCCTGGGACTTGGACTCAGGGCCTGGACACTGTCCTTGGACACTTTTTGCTCAAGGCTAACCCTCTGCCACTTGAGCCACAGAGCCACTGCTGACTTTTTCTGTCTGTGTATCTGGTGCCAAGGAATCCAATCTAGGACTTCTTGCATGCTAGAGGAGCATTCTACCACTAGGCTATGCTCCTGGCCCAAATCTGAATATTTTTTTAATTACATCTGAGAGTACTAATTACAGGAGTACGCAACCATGGTTTTCATTTTAAATTTACCTCTGATCGTCTTTATTAATATTTCAGCTGGAATGCAATGATGTGGTCTTATTTTGGCGAATACAACGCATGCTTGCCATCACTGCAAATACTTTAAGACAACAACTTACAAACACTGAAGGTAAGCCACATGGAGACCATTTTCTGATTTTCACTCTTTCTCTTTTTCTACCAGTACTGGATGTGAACTCAAAGCCTCTCACTCTTAATTCAACTGGTGCTTTACTACTTGAGCCATATCTCTAGTAGTTTAGATAGGTAGTCGAGGATAGAGTCCCATGGACTTTTTGCCCAGGCTGGCTTCAAACCTCTGATCTCAGCCTCCTCAGCCACTGATAACTGACTGATTTTGCCATTTTTAATAAAAGTCTACTAATATACTTCCTTAAAATTTGTGGGGGTTTTTTAAAGGATAAGAGCTTGAGCTTATGAAGCAGGTGCTCTACCACTTGAACTACTTTTCTACCACTTAGAAAAGAAATGACAATTGAAAAAGATGAGTAATAATACTTGCCAGTGTCTGCTTTTATTGTACAAAAATTCTGAAAGGAATGGACTCCTAAGCTCCACTCAGTGTGGAAGAAATCTGCATTTCTACTACAGTGTTATGGCTTAAGAATGTATCATTTTCTAGGAATATGTATACATTGCAAACTGATAAAAGTGTTAGGGAATAGTGGAGATTATCTCTGTAACCGAGAAATACAAATTTAAGAATAGAACTGAGGGGCACAGTAATTCACACCTGTAATTTTAGCTGCTCAGGAGGCTGAGATCTGAGGATTGTCGTTCAAAGCCAGGTGGATCACTGAAGTCTCTGAGACTTATCTTCAATCAACAACCAGAAATCTGGAAGTGGATTCTGTGGCTCCGGGGGTAGGGCAGTAGCCTTAAGCTGAAGAGCTCAAGGACAACACTCAGACCCAGAGTTCAAGTCCCACAAATGACAAAAAAAAAAAAAAAGAATAGAACAATTATATATAACTTGCTTTCAGTATGTAGTTAATTTTACCATTTTGTGCATTCATTAAAAAAATGGTATTTCTCAGAGGATTTTTTTGTTTTCAACAGTTAGGCGATTAGAGAAAAATGTCAAAGAGGTATTGGAAGATTTTGCTGAAGATGCAGAGAAGAAAGTTAAATTGCTTACTGGCAAACGAGTTCAACTGGCTGAAGACCTCAGTGAGTAATTTCTCCTACTCTATTGCCTATTTGCCCTCCCATATCCCCTTATTGTTCATTCAATGTCAAACATAAGAAAAGTTAATATGTCTACCAAGAACTCTTTTAACTCTAAACAGTTTGAGTAAGACACCATCTCAAAAATGCATTGCTTCCAAGTGCTTTAATATATATTTCCTATAAACAAAATTTTCTCCTAGCAACTACTATAGTCAGGATAGTAACATTGATATGTTACTGTATCTAATTCCCAGACTCTAGTCAAGTTTTACCTCTTGTTCCAACATTGTGCTTCCATAACAAAATGTTCCAGGCTCATTTCCTTCCTGGTATTTTGAAACCACTACATGCTTGTTGTTATTGAAATATATACTGTAGTTCACAGTTCTCAGGCCTTGTCTGTGGTGTAAGGGAAGATGATGTGTGGGTACACACATACAATGTGTGTTATTAGATCAGGCCACTAACACCCTGAATCCTGGCCACGCTTTAACACCTTTCCCTTTGCTTTAACGCTTTCCCTTTGCTTTAACGCTTTCCCTTTGCTTTAACGCTTTCCCTTTGCTTTAACGCTTTCCCTTTGCACCTGCCAGCTTGGTACTAGTCATCACTATCTCTTTGTTTGGGACGATGCTGTGTTCTTTTTTGAATGGCAGTGGGTTTCTTGCTTTAAGATTAAATTGCAGGCCAGACGTGTGGCCTAGTGGTAGAGTGTTTGCCTAGCATACATGAAGCCCTGGGTTCTATTCCTCAGTACCACATACACAGAAAAAGCCAGAAGTGGTGCTGTGGCTCAAGTGATAGAATGCTAGTCTTGAGAAAGTCCAGGCCTGAGTTCAAGGCCCAGAACTGGCAAAATGAAAAAGAAAAAAAAAAGATTGAATTGCATAATTTACTTAGATCTTTGAGAATTCAATTATATCAGTGAAGCATTAATATTGCATAAATACTGGTGGCCTTCCTTACATACTTAAATATGCTATTTGTATTTTCTGATATCTAAATGAAAGCAAATGGTGAACAGATAGAAATTTTATATTGCTACAATTCAGTCACAGGAATATTTGAAGTAAACCAGGCAGGATTTTTGTATTTTGTACCTATGACCAAACAGGGGTATATTCTTGTCCACTCTTCTCATCCATTCTTTCCCTCTAGTTGTCTGAGCTCTTCATTGCTTTTTCTCTCCCCTGTTCTTTCTTTAAATGGTGCTTGTTTTTAAAATTCATCTCATTTTAGCTTTTTTTTTTTTTTTTTGTCAGTCATGGGACTTGAACTCTGGGTCTATGTGTTGTCCCTGAGCTCAAGGCTACTGCCCTACCCTTTGAGCCATAACACCACTTACTCATTTTAGCTTTTATTTCCATTTGTCACACGTTTGTTTGGGTTTTGGTTTTTTTGTTTGTTTGTTGTTACTTTGTTAGTATAGAAAATTTGTGCTAGCAGAAAACACCTGTGTTCAAATATGAACTATCATTTCTCCACTGTATCTTAAGGTAGAAATTTCCTAAACCTTATCTTCTATATTTATAAAAAGACTCTTCTCATGGTGGTTCTTAAAGAATCAATACATCAAGCTTTTGGAAGGTTACTGTTAAAGAAAGGTATGTCACTCCCACAATGTTGTAACTCCTTTGTAGCCCTCAGATTATCAAACAGTGAGATATATACTGTTAGGTAATTAAAAAGGAATATCTTTCCCCATATTTTATAGTAGAACCTGAATAATAGTGGTATTTTCCACTGCCAATGTAACTATTTACAGAAAATGGATTACTAACTGAAATATATATGTGCACTGTCAAGCCAAGTGCTATCTATGTTCCTCTTGTGGTTTTCCTGGGAACATAGTCACTTTACTCAATTGAAATAATTGACTACTTTTGTACAAATTACATTCTAGTGATGCTAATGTTCCAAATAATGTCTTTCGAAGCAAAGTGTTCACCATTGACTCCGATTCATCTGCTGTGCTAATGGAGACCAGTCATGACTTTGTCTGGTGGTTGAAAAAGTCTTGACTGCCTTTCCCTAATGTTTATCTTTGGCCTAATACTTCAGAATACGGTCATGGTTTCAGCCATAAAACTTTTGAAGTTTAGGAGTCACTACTATAAGATGTGAACTCTGAGGTTCTAATATGCTTTTTGCATATTCATTTAGAACATAGTACATTGCCTGTTAGAATTTGAGAGACAATCAAAAAATCTTAACTACAATTTCAAAATACTAATAGAGTAGTATAATGTAGAGATAAATACATTCATTTTTTTGACAGTTTTAAACTGATTTTAGATCGTTTGTGACCTGGAGATTTATTGATTATACTTTAAGGTGAATGTATACGAAATAGAACATTACTCTCTGGGATTCTAGGGAAAATATACAACTTTCATTATTGCGCTAAATCCATGAAACTAGAGTTGAGAGGAATTGCAACAGAAGCCTCCTTCTTGTTTCAGGAGACTTAGTAGAAGAGGAGTCACACATATAAGCCAGAACTCTTTGGAGGTAGCTGGAGCAAGGGAAAGGCAGGGTACAATTAGAATACCTTAGAGTATAGAAATAAAGAAGTGCTTTTGAAGAGTGATGGTACAAATTGCAGCTGCTGCTTGAAGCTGTTACCGACCAAATGGAATCCAATAACAATAAACAATAACATTGTAAATCATTAAATGAAGTAGGAATTTATTAATTGGTATGATACAAATAAAAGAATAGAATTAGTTCTAAAAAGTAGAATAATATGATCACACAAAGTATTTCCACAAGCCGGATGTGGAGGCTCACGCCTATAATCCTAGCTACTCAAGAGGCTGAGATCTGAGGATCGTAGTTCAAAGCCAGTGTGGCACTAAAGACCATGAAACTCTTACTTCCAATTAACTACTAGAAAGCCGCAAGTGGCACTGTGACTCAAGGAGTAGGACGATAGCTTTGAGCTGAAGAGCTCAGGAACAGCACACAAGCCCAGAATCCAAGCCCCATGACCAACAAAAAAATAAATAAAAATATTTCCATAGAAAATACTTACTAATTGAAAAAGGGAAAGAGTAACTTCATAATAGAGAAACCTGATAATTGCCAAAGCTAAAATCATTAGTAATGTTTAAGTGAAAACTATATGTCATATTATAGGATATACTGGGAAGGATCCTGTATTACTTCTAGGATATTGTTACTAAAGATGTATAACTTAAATTTAATTAAGATTTTACATAAGACAAACCCAAATTAAAATATCATTTACAAAAATAGCTTGTTAGGCCACGTACTGGGGCTCAGGCAGTGTATCATCCCACTACTTAGGCAAATAAGACCTCAAGGATTGTATTTCAAAGCCACCTGGGAACAAAAGTTTTTGAGAGGACCGGGAGTATGGCCTAATAGTAGAGTGCTTGCCTAGCATGCACAAAGTCTTGGATTCAACTCCTTGGTACCACATATACAGAAAAAACTGGAAATGGTGCTACGGCTCAAGTGGTAGAGCACTAGCCTTGAGTAAGCTCAAGGAGAGTGCCCAAACCCTGAGTTCAAGCCCTAGGACTGGCAAAAAAAAAGAAAAAGGTTTTGAGATTTCATCCGCATGGCTCAAGTGGTAGAGCACCAGCTGTGAGTAAGCCACCCTAGCAAGATCGTGATGCTCTGATTTTGAGTCTTGGAACTGGCACCAAAAATTTAAATAGACAAATCACTTGTTGGTAATCTTCAAGTATACTAAAACCATGTAAGACACGGAAAGACTAGAGAACTGATGCAGGTTGAGAGAAGTGAAAAGACATGAAAATTAAATGCAGTCCTATCCTATACAGGCTCCTTTTGTCTGAAGGACACTGATGAGGCAGTCAGTGAAACTTGGGAGGTGATTTTTTGGTTGTTGTTTTGCTTAGGGGAGAAGAGTTGCTTGATAAATTTGGATTACCTAGAAAATATATTTGTTGTCACAATATATTTGGAAGTGATATAGCATAATGACTGTTTCAAGGGAAAAAAAATTCCTACTTTTCTATATGTCTTAAGATTTTTTCTCACATGAAAATATATATATATATATATATTTTTTTTTTTTAAGGAACCTATTTGTGATTTTTGTTTTGTTTGTTTTCTAGTTGTGAGGCTTGAACTCAGTATTCTCCTCAGGTCTTTTGCTAGTGTTAGTGCTCTACACTTTGATCCACAGTACCATTTCCAGTTTTCTGGTAGTTAGTTGGTGATCATGGACTTTCCTTTCAGGCTGGGTTTATACTGCAATCCTCAGATCTCAGCCTCCCAAGTAGCTGGGATTACAGGTTCAAGCCACCAACACCTGGCTAACTGCTTGTTTTTATAACGAATAGATCAGGGTCATGTGAGACTTGAAAACATGGTCTCTGCAGATGTCAAAAGACTTGAGATACCTCATGGATAGTTTGGTAAGATGTACACACAGCTCATATTGCTACATTGGCTCCTTTTTTTTTTCAATAGCATGTATCCACACTTAGAACTATGTTAAAATAGGTTCACTACCACCTTCCTAAGATTATTTTGATTTTGCAGTGGGACTGATGTCAAGAATTTTTTTAATGGTAATATCGTCATGATAAGTCAGTGTGTGTATATCGTGTTTGGAAGTGGAGGGAGAAAGGGAAGCCTTTAAGTTGTGCAACTTTTAATTGTGAACTATTAAAAATCAGCATTAGGGGCCAGGAATTTGGCCTAGTGGTTAAAGTGCTTGCCTAGCATGCACAAAGGCCCGGGTTCGATTCCTTGGTACCACATACATAGAAAAAAGCCGGAAGTGGTGCTGAGGCTCAAGTGGTGGAGCTCTAACCTTGAGAAAGTCCAAGGACAGTGCTCAAGCCCAGGACTGGCAAAAAAAAAAAAAAAAAAAAAAGGCAACATTAATTTAGATGAGCTACGTTGCATTCCCTACATAACTTTTTAGTAGTGTATGCAGTCTGACTACAATTTTTACATACTGTCTTTGGGGAGACAAAAGTTATTCTTCCTATTATGACTGATTTTATGATTGCTATCTTAGGAATTGCGTAGGAGGAACAACATTTCACCAATTTTCCTTGTCATGTTTTCCCTCACTTGCCCCACCTAGGAAGCTGAGTAACAATAGCCAGTGGTGCTTTAGTTTCATAGTTCAGGGTGGACTTCTACTTAATTCTTATTCACCACAGCCCAGGCTATACTTTTTGTTCTCTGTGTCATCAGAGAACAGGAATTAAAGGGCCATTGATGATCATTTAGATTGCTTTTTCTAAGGAAAAACTGATTCTTGTCCTCCTTATTTTAACCACAAAATTCTTTTCATTTTTGTGCCATAACTGGGAACTGTTTATTGATGGGAATCAAAATTGGAGTATTTGTCATGTGCCAAGAAAGTGCTTAGCTTAATTTTTTAGTGTTTTTAACTCTTTTGCTTTGTCATTAGCCCATTTAATTGCTCAGAAGGGTTTCCTTGTGATATACCCATCCATGCATGTTGTGCATGTGGTTGAATTCACCACCTTTGTCACTGTTTTCTTATCCCTTTCCTATTACCCCTATTACCTTCTTATTTGAGTCACCCTAATGACTTCTTAAAAATAGTTTTTTGTCTTTTACAATGGAAGAAATGCAGCCTTGGAAACATGTAGATAGATGTGGTGAAGCCAAGATTTGAGCCTAGGTCTTTTAGTTATTGTGCCATACTGATTTTGGGATTAGAGATAGGGGATGGGGATTAAGCACTTGGAAAATGTGATTCGTTTTTTTTTCCATCCTAGCTACTTCCTAAGACACAAAAATTTGGGAATTTATACCATATGAAAAATTTGATAAAACATCTGAGTAAAGGAACTGTAAAGTGTGTCTGAAGCCACTATGTAGATTAAAGGCCATTGCTTTTCTTTATATGACTTGTCAGCATGGTTCCAAATAGGTTCTTGTCCTGTCCCTTCATAATTAAAAAGTTGACAGAAATGCAGACCCATTTTCAGTTTTGTTCACACGAGTCATAAAATCTCATCCCAAAGTTGAGTCTAAAAGTCCAGCTATGCCAAAAACTACATCTTTAATCAAACAAGGTGGCCATTAGTCTTAAGTTTAGGCTTTTCATTGAATTATATTGGTAGTCTGAATGTTTTCTAACAAGTTTCTTTTTCTTCCTATTTACCAAGGAAATGTGAAAACAGTGATAAATTCCTTTACTTGGGTAACCATTGTGCAGGCTTATTGTAATAGTATAGCTTGATATTCTTAATGCTGATCGCAGTGTAACTAGAGGGTGGTAAATTAGAATTTTCCAATATCCTAAGCTTGCCCTCCTCCCGCAATTAATTTGCTCTGCTGACTCCCTACACGAGGTGGCAACAGCTGGCCTTTTTACTAGAGCTCAGAGGGATTAGAGAGCCGGAATGGCAGCAGCATGCTCGGCCTCTTGCCGCTGTTGACTGTTCTTTATTGTTTGATGCCTGAGCATCTCCCAGACAGCAAGCAATTGTTATTGGAAACTTAAAGTTTGTTTCTCTTGGGAGTATACAATGCTGTTGGGGCTCCTCTTTGTGTTTCTTCACGTTCCCAGCCTTTTCTTATCCTCCATCCTGTGCTTTCTCTTGATAATTAGAAAGAAGCAAAGATAGAACCTTAGAATCTTAGTCTTTGTGAGAATTGGTCATAATGCTAAAAGTTAGAAATTTAGACTGCTGATGGGAGATTCTTGTTACTGTGTCTGTACTATCAGAGATCATTTCTAATGGTCAGTTCATTCTTTATAGTTAATATTATTTAGTGACTGAAAACAAATGTATTGGCACATTTTTGAAATTAGGACAAAAAGGGAATACCAGCAGAATATTAAGACTGCTGTTTCCAGAGTTAATATTAACAGAGGAATCTCCCATACCTGCTTAACTCTGAAAAGAGCCCTCCGCTGACTCAACAATCATTCTAACTTACAGGATAATTACATCTTCATGCCATGTTAAAACTTGAATAAAACAGCAGGTAAGGCATCACTAAATAGACCCATAGCTAGCCAGAACAATGTTATTCTAATGCACTGAGAGAAGAAAAATGTCAGTATGCCCTTTAGTCCAGTTACCATTGGTTACTTAATGTTCTTAAACTTTGCCCATGCTGCTTTGTCTTTGAGGGTTGTTGTGAGTAGAAGTAGAAGTCCTAAACTAATGTGGGACTGAAAAAACTTGTCAGAAAGAATTTACAACTTAAAATTGCAAAAAAGGAATGTGTGATTCTTATCACCAAGCATCACCACCTATCCTGAACCAGATTTGTTCAGTTTTACTGCAAGTCAATGGGTTGTCTTATTAATTGGGGTAAAACTGAAATATTTTTTGTTACAGCATCTGATTATATGTCTGTTGAAAATTTGCTAGATTGTTTGAATTCCAAGTACACTAATGTATTCATTTTTGTTTCTGTAGACTTACCTAAATAAAATTAGTTTCCAAGAGATTTAACAAAAGAGAAGGCAGCACTGAGTTGTAGAGTTCCAAATAATCCTGAAGGGGACCCCAAAAAAGGCACCCTCACAAAGTGTAATAAGCTGCCTGGAAGGAACCTCATTGTGTTACAGGACCACAGTCTCATAGATCATGTGTACCCCTGCTTGGTAGTATGTTCTTTGCCTCTTTTAATGTTTCAGCACTCTAGTTACTGTCTCCACGTTCTTTTTCCCTTTATCTTTATCTCCTGTTGGATTTTCTTTTGGTTTATTTGACACAGGGTGATGTTATATAACCCTGGCTGGCCTGTCACTAATGTTTCTCCTGCCTCAGCCTCCCTAGTGCTACCATGACAAGCATACCCCACCACTCCTGGCTATCTTCCCTTCCGTCTTCCTTCCCTTCCTCCCTTACCTTTCCCTTTTCTTCGCTTTCCCTTCCCCTTCCTTTCCTCTTCCCTCTCCCGCCCCTCCCCTTCTCCTTCCCCTCCTGCTCCCCTTCCCCTTCCCTCTTTCCGTTCCCCTTTCCTTTCCTTCTTTTTTTTTATTGGTTGTAGGACTTGAACTCAAGGCCTGGGAACTATCCCTAAGAGTCTCTGTACTCAAGAGTAGAGTGCTACCATTTGAGCTACAGGGATACTTCTGGTTTTTGAGTGTTTAATTGAAGATAAAAGTCTCACCAGGACTTTTATGCTCAGGCTAGCTTTGAACCATGATCCTCAGATCTCATCTTCCTGAGTAGCTAGGATTACAAGCATGAGCCATAGGCACCTGGCCTGGTTTTCCTTTTTATTTTGTCTCTTACAATTCTCTTATACCACTGACAACCAGAATAATCATTTTAAAAAAATACTTCTATGCCTGAAAATATTTTCCTGCCTGATCCACCCCACCAGTGATTTGTTTCAGTCATAGGTTCACCATATCTTACATGCTATAATACAATACATTCAGTGTGTGATCATGACCTTCTAGCCCAGGCTTTGCCTTCCCCCTTTTAGTACTGATTAAAAAAGGAAAGATTGGAAGCTAACTCTTCCCTTTGTCAGCACCCTTTCTTCTAGTCTATCTTCCTTACAAGTTCCCTCTTGTTTCTGTATGGAACAACAGGATGACTCCAGGTACCTAGCTCTGCCTTCCTCACAGCCTGTTAACTTTCCCTCAGCTGTATGCTAGAGCACCACTGATCACCTGATTTCACTTCATTCCCTCCACTGAAAGGCTGTAATAAGTCTTCATGTTTGCTAGGAAGTTTTAAACCTATTCAAATGTATATATTCAAAGGTACTTGTTCTCCTTGACATTCAAGTATGTTTTGAAATGGTTATTAGTAGAAATGTGTGTGTTTGAAAGGGGAAGAGTTAGTATTTCCCTTCACTACAGTTAAAAAACTCTTCAAGGCATTTTTTTTTTTTTTTTTTTTTTTTTTTGCCAGTCCTGGGCTTGAGCTCAGGGCCTGAGCACTGTCCTTGGACTTTCTCAAGGCTAGAGCTCTACCACTTGAGCCTCAGAGCCTCAGCACCACTTCCGGCTTTTTTCTATGTATGTGGTACCGAGGAATCAAACCCGGGTCTTCATGAATGCTAGGCAAGCACTCTACCACTAGGCCAAACTCCCGGCCCCTCAAGGCATTTTTTAAAATTCTGCCTTTATCAGAGTATTTTTCAAAGTAAAGTGAAACTGATAATGCAGCTAAGAAAGATATAAGAATTTGATCTTGATTCTCCATAGATGAGACAAGTAGTGTAAAAGAACAGAGTTTACACAAAGAATAAAGTAATCTTTGGGGAGCCTGCTGTTAGAGAAGTAGTTACTTATACAAGCATTCCCTATGATAGGGCCTTGGTACTGAGCTTTCCAGGTTACCCCTGAGCAAATCTACACTCAGAATGCTTTAGGAATGAGACATATTTTCCATGGTCTGAAAATATTACTTTTTTAAAGTCACAATTAAGGGATATTGATCAAGTGGCATAACATTAGAAGATTGTTTTTCATATTTAAAGGCTGCTGGTACTCAACACTTAGCAAAGTTCTCTAAACTCGGGTTTTAACTAGTTAAAAATAAGTTTTTTAAAGTTTTTGTTCAATAATCTATGGGTGGAATTTGAAATGTATCATTTTAAAATAAATTGATTTAGTGCTATTGTGCAAATATTCTGGATTTTTTTAAAAGTCCAAGGAATATACTAAAATCTAAAATATATATTTATATATAATATCTAATATATACTATATGTAGTACATGTATACTATATAAATATATATTTCGTATATATGTAAATATATACTATATAAAATATATTTCCTGTATATAATATACTAAAATCTGTTTTCCCTTTTAAAAATGTTTCTACTTTTTTCATGAGAAACAAAAAATAAAATTCATAAATAAAATTTACAAAAACTAAATAAAATTCAAAGTATTAGTAAATTTCATTTTACTATTTCATTTTTATGTTTTTGTGAGGTCTCCCATTTTTAAGATGAAAAACTTGAATCTAGTAATAGAAAGCTAAATCTGTTTATAAAACAATCCATTGGCCTATGTAACATTAGAAAAAATAAGGTTAGACAAGATATGAATTCTTTAAGGAGCAAGAACTCTTGAAGAATTGATATATGTATACACATTAAACTAGTAACCTTTGTGAAGTACATTTCTAATAATCTTTATTATCCAATTGGTGGGAATAACTAACATATGATATGCTCTGTTTTTAAAATGATAGATATTTTACCTGTACAATCTCTTGTTGGTTGTAGTACAAGAGACATTGTATGGACTACATGATAATTGGGCATCCTCCTCAGTGATTTGAATCCAAATATAAGTCTTCTCATTTCCTGAAACGAGGTCTTGAAATATTACTTGAGTGAATGAAATTTTCAAACTTGTTCCGCTCATTTTAGATAATGTATTTTTCATGTTTATTGTTACCTCCTGGATACAGAAAATCCATTTTAATTTTTTCTTAAAACAGCTTTTTCAATCTGCATGTTTCCTAGTCAAGAATTTCAGTTTGGGGGGCCAGGAGTGTGACCTAGTAGTAAGAGTGAGCCTAGCATGCAGGAAGACCTGGGTTCCACATACATAAGAAAAGAAGCCAGAAGTAGTACTGTGGCTCAAGTGGTAGAGCTCCAACCTTGAGAAAAAGGCCCAAGGACAATGCTCAGGCCCTTAGTTCAAGCCCCAGGACTGGCAAAAAGAAAAAAAATCAGTTTTATTAGTCTCTCTTTTCATTGCACCAATTTCTACAAAAGTCATTTGCATAGATCAGTCTTCAGACAGAACTTTACCAGGTATACTACCAGAATTGTAGTGCTTCTTTAAATTTCTTTTTCCATTATCACAAAACTAATAAATATGGGTTGCAGAAACTTAGAGAATGCAATTGGCAACATTTAAAAAGTAAGAGGTTGCTAGTGTACCTTAACAGCTAAGCAGAGTCTTGACTGCCCTTAGGGTACAATTTCTGCAGCACCACTTTCATGAGGTGCCCTTTGGTTAACTTCCTCTTGTACCCCATGCCTTTTTTTGTAGCTTCTCATCTTTCAGAGTAGGCTAGATTTTGCTTCTGTTTCTTAATATCAACTTAGTTCAAAATACTCATTCCGAGAAACCGTAGCACTAATAGAAATAAAAGTAATAGTGCCAATTGCTTATCTATATATTCTCCTTGCTATCTTAATTTTGTGATTTTCTTTTTCTACAGAAAAAGGGAAACTCTGTTTTCATTTTTAAAAGTAGTTTTTGAGCAGAAATCAGTGGCTCACGCCTCTAATCCTAACTACTCAGGAAGCTAAGATCTGAGGTTCACAGTTCAAAGCTAACGCAAGCAGGAAATTCTGTGAGATTCTTCTTTCCAGTTAACCAATAAAATGTCAGAAGTGGAACTGTGGCTTAAGTGATAGAATGCTAGCCTTGAGCAAAAAGCTCTAAGACAGTGCCCAGCTCCTGAGTTCAAACCCCAGGACCAGCACAAAAAAAAAAAGTGATTTCCTTCTTCACTATGTAGAATCAATTCTGAAGTTATTTTCCTTTTTCTGACCCTTATTCTGACTTACTGAACCAATGTAGGTTGAGGATTCCTAATCCTAAATACTCCAATATTAGAAACTTTTTAAGAACTGATGTGATAGTGTCTTGAGATTTGGATTTTACATTTTTTCAGATTGGTAGTTAATACCAATTCTACAAATATTCAACTCAGTAAAGTCTAAGCCAATATTCCAGAACCCAAAAATCTACAAAATCTGAAATACTTGTGGTCTCAAACATTTCAAATGAGATCGGATGTGTTCTGGATACTGTGGTGGCAGATGTAACAATTTCAACATGTCTCTTATAAATAAAGGACTCTTGTTTATAATTAATTTCTTACTTTGTTTTTGTTAGTGGTCGGAATTAAACCCCAGGCTTCATGAATACTTGGCAATCTACCACTAGCCACAGCACCACTGTGGTCCCAGACATTTCAGATGAGGGAGGCTCAACTTGTACCAATTATTTTTTATACTGCCCTGTGATGTAGTTGTGATAAGTAACAGAACTTGCAGTTAGCATAACAGGCATGATTGCCTGTTCTCTTTATGCTATGTCTAGTAAGATTCCATCCCCTTGCCTTAAGAGATATATTTTTCTTCCTTTTTGCATTCATCTCAGTTTAAAATTTGTTTCAACATGTAATTTTTTCCATTACTCTTTAGCTCGACTCTTAAATCAGAATGATATTCTGTTCTTATTTTCCTTATACTTTTAAAGTTACATTAATGAGCTGACTTTAAAAATCGTTCTCGTAATTCATTCATCTGTCCTGTCGCCTTTTTAGAGTTTTAACACTGAAGGTCTTTTGACAAACCAATATTTATAACAGTTTGACAGCAGGATGAGGAACAGCGTTTGTCTTTGTAACAGCTTGAAGAAAGACCCTTTCCAGGACCCAGTCATGCAGTTACAATCTTGACCTCTTTTTTATGCTGGGAACATACATACAGCAGCACCTCCCATGAGTTTTCTTGTCCCATTGACTGTCCATTCACTTCCCATCTGTTTTGCAGTCTTAAAGGAACAGAAGGAACCCTCTTCTTATAAATCTGTCATTACAGGTGATAAATGACGCCCTATCTCATTAAAGGCTGCCTGGGTGGTTTTCCTTTTCCTAAAATGGTTTAATATTACTCCTAACAAAATTCAGACTAGTATATATTTTTAAGACTAGGAAGAGGGTAAAATAGAGACCAAATGAATGTTCTAAAGGCAGATTTAATTTATTAAGGCAGAAATGTTAATGACTTTTAGTTGTTGCAGTTAGTTGCCTAAATCATATATATATGAATATGTATTATATATAGATATATAGATATGTTTTTTTTGCCAGTCCTGGGCTTGAGCTCAAGGTCTGGAGCACTGTGCTTGGACTTTCTCAGGGCTAGAGCTCTACCACTTGAACCTCAGCACCACTTCTATGTATGTGGTACTAAGGAAGCAAACCTAGGTCTTCGTGCATGCTAGGCAAGCACTCTACCACTAGGCCAAACTCCCTGCCCCTAAATCATATTTTTTGATGTTGTTGGTATTTAGATTTTCCTATACGATTGAAAGAAAAATATTCAACCCTACATGATATTCTTACAAGGGAATAAATCCAAGTATTATCAACAATTAGCCTATTTAAAAAAACTATGTTTTTTGGTCATAACTTGAGATGATAGGAATAATTTGGAGCATTTTATATACTGATATAAAATAATTCAAAATAGATAATCTTAACCCATTTGGTTTTTACTAGAAAAAAATGGTTATAAATCCTATAAAAATTCATTGTGTTTCTTCTGTTGATGGGAGTAAATTCTATAGATATTTATAACATTTGGTTTTCCAAGAATTGAGCAAACACAGTTTTTCAATGTGACAGATATTATCAGCCCCACCTCTGCCCTAGAGAATGTTCTTAAATTACTGATTTGAAAAGCACAACTGTGCTAAGGGCTGGTGGCTCACGCTTGTAACCCTAGCTACTTAGGAGGCTGAGATCTGAGGACCAAGGTTCTAAGCCATCCAGGGCAAGAATCCATGAGACTTTTATCCAAGTAATCAGGGGAGAAATTATTCACTGGGGAAGCGGTGGGTGGAGAGAGCCTGGAAGTAGAGCCATGACTTGAGGTAAAGCACTAGTGCAGAAGCTTAGGGACAGCACCCAAGCCCTGAGTTCAAGCCCCAGGGTTGGCGTGCATGTGCACACACACACACACACACACACACACACACTCACTCACAAAGCAAAACCATAAAATGTTCCGATGTATGGTGTGATCATCCTAGCTAATAGTATATCTTCTACAAACAAGGTTATTAGTTTCTTCATTACTTTTCTGATCTATCCCCAAAACAAAGATTTGAAGCAGCTTGCAAACATCTGTTCTCTGCAGAAGACAAATGTTCCTACTTCAGTGAAAATGCTGGCTGGAAAACAAGAGAAAATCTAGGCAAATGAAAGGAAAATGGGCTCTGTTACTTTGCTGGAATTAAAGTAACTGAGTCACATGGGAGGAAAAGCAAACTGGTTACCTGGATCATGGTATTTGTGAAGCCAAAATACCTCACTTGCTGTCCTCTCAAAAAGGACACTGAGTGACCCATGTAAAAAAACAAATGGTGGGCTGGGAGTTTGGCCCTGTGGTAGAGTCCTTGCCTAGCATGCACAAAAACCTGAGTTTGATTCCTTGGTACCACATACATAGAAAAAACTGGAAGTGGTGCTCTAGCTCAAGTGATGGAGCTTTGAGAAAGTCCAAGGACAGTACTCTGGCCCTGAGTTCAAGGCCCAGGACTGGCACAAAGAAACAAACCAAACAGAACCAAATGATTGCATATAATCATGAATTTCATGGAGTTCTTTATTATAATGTTCCTCAACATAAGCAATTCTGAAAGAAATCAAAATTATGTACTCTAAATATGTAGCTATTTCATTTGGCTTATCAGAAGATAAAATGTAACTTAAAAACAATGAATAGGGGCTGGGAGTTTGGCCTAGTGGTAGAGTGCTTGCCTAGCATGCATGAAGACCAGGGTTCGTTTCCTCGGTACCACATACATAGAAAAAAAGCCGGAAGTGGTGCTGTGGCTGAAGTGGTAGAGCTCTAGCCTTGAAAAAGTCCAAGGACAGCGCTCAGGCCCTGAGCTCAAGCCCAGGACTGGAAAAAAAAAAAAAATAATATAGCTCACATTCTTAGTCTGAGCCTTTTAGTGTCAAGTAGCCAAAGGTTCTCCTGACATTTGCAAGAACCTGGAATGGTTGTTAAGAAAGGCCAATCCATAATTACTAATAGTTAGTTGCAGTTGACTTGCCACCCCCTTAAGAAGTTCATAAAAACTTGAATATCGGGCCGGGAGTTTGGCCTAGTGGTTGAGTGTTTGCCTAGCATGCACGAAGACCGGGGTTCGATTCCTCAGTACCACATACATAGAAAAAAGCCAGAAGTGGTGCTGAGGCTCAAGTGGTAGAGCGCTAGCCTTGAGAAAGTCCAAGGACAGGACTCAGGCCCTGAGCTCAAGCCCAGGACTAGCAAAAAAAAAAAAAAAACTTGAATATAAGGTTTTTCTCCATGTTCAGTCATGCCAGTCTTTTAGAGAACAGGATTCAAGATATATAAGAAGTGTTTGAAGAAGTTTTTATTATATTAGCCTAAAGGATCTATAACAGTATTTCCATTCAGAGTCTAAAAAAATTTAAAGTTGAACTTATTCACAAATCACTCTTAAGTTGTTTATATAGTCAACAGATATACTGTGTTGCATGGGTTGTTTGGGTCATAAAGCAAATGCTTTTTAGTGGTTATCTGTAACGATAGTTTGGTTAAGGCAGATAACTACGAATGGTTGATATGAACAATGGATAATATTCGTGAACATGTATAACAGCAAGTTTTATGCTAGGGTTGGTGCTGGGATATGGGGTGTGTGTGTGTGTGTGTGTGTGTGTGTTTTGTTTCTTGTTTTTTCTTCCAGTCCTGGGGCTTGAACTCAAGGCCTAAGCACTGTCCTTGGGCTTTCTCAAGGTTAGAGCTCTACCACTTGAGCCACAGCACCACTTCCAGCTTTTTTTCTATGTATGTGATACCGAGGAATTGAACCCAGGTCTTGGTGCATGCTAGGCAAGCACTCTACTACTAGGCCAAACTCCTGGCCCAGATGTATGGTTTTAAATGACAAACTTTTTGCTAAGTAGATAGATAATTCATATAATTTTTTACATTGATTCCTACATTGATCTTAGGGGAGAAATTATAAAATTGATGCTTTCAAAATGGATCACATAGCACTGTGAGAGTAATTTGGCAAAAGACAAGTTAGGAAAGCTTTTAAAATTGTAAGCATGTGAGTCAGAATGTTTCATTTCAATCTAAATTTTAAATTACTAGAGGCATTAATTTGGGATATATTCCCTCACTATAGACAAACTACAGTTTAAGGCTTTATTGTTATAAAGATAATGGCAAAGTGTCACAGTATTTTACAACTGATTCATTATTTTGAAACTAGTAGACCTAGGTAGATATATATTACTATATTCTCCTTTATTAAAATGATATAAAATATCTGTTCACTTGCTATCATGGGTTATATCGGGAATTACTTGTTAAAATTTTTCATCCAGCTTTTCAGTATTATATCTCCCTTTGAAAGCTCTATGTTGTGGTTTGATTCTGAAATGTACCCTAAGACCATGTGCTTCCCTACAGCTTTATTGGGAGATGCTTGAACCTCTAGGAGGAGGTCCCTAATTGGAGGAAGTAGAGCACTGAGGACTTGCCCTTGAAAATAGATCTTGTCCCCAGCCCCTTCCTTTCCAGGTCATTCTGCTTCCTGACCAAGAAGTAAGCAACTGTGCACCACACACAACTGCCATAAGATTCTGCCATAAACAACAGGAAAAGACTGTGAACCAGTAAAGCCTCTGAAACCAAGAGCCAAAATAACTCTTAAGTTGATTTTTTTTTTCAGATACCTTGTCCCAGCAACAGAAAGCTGACCAATACACTGTTTTAGATTTTGTTTATACCAATGTAATTTTCATCTAGCTACCAACTGCCACTCCAAATCAACCTAAATAAGTGGCAGTTAGAGTGGATATAATTCTAGCCCAAACAACAACTTTCCCTTCAGCATTTGATTGGAAACAGCCTAGCCTTCACAGATATCTAAAGTCTAGAAGCTCAAATTTTGAAATATTGCCCATCTTTATTATTTTTCTTTATTTTAAGTAGTTGCACAAAGGGATTTTAACTAAGCATGTCACTTTATGGACACAATGCATCTTGATCTCAACCATTCTCTCCCATCTCCCAACTTCCCCCATCCCCTCAAAATATATGAATTAATTTTTCCTAATGAAGAAATTACTCCATTTTTCAGAAGGAGCAGAAGTGTTCTGTTTGTTTTCATAAGTGAATCAGTTTTAAATAATCATGTCTTTTTATAGGGGCAAAGGGAAGAAACTAGTCCAAGACTCAGAAGATGATGCTATATTGATCAACACACACATATACAAACACCAAGTTCATCTTTTAAAGGGTCAGCTCCAGAAAGGGGCACTTTTTACATTTAATTTATTTATTTTTTTATTTATTTGCTGAAGCTATTCAACTATCCTATTTCCCCATATCATAGATTCCTTTAAATGCTGAGTTTGTAAGGAGCACTTATGGAGTATAATTGTCTAATAAAAAGCAAACCTTTTCCAGAACAGCTTAATTTTCAGCCTTTTGGAGAACGGCTTGTTACAGCAAATCTCACTACAATGTGCTTGAGGCATGGTATCAAGTGCTTCTGCAATGTGTTAGAAACGTGTCAAGGTACATTTGGATATGTTGGATGTGGGGTTTGCTTGAAATATACTACACTAGTTCGCAGCTTGTTTCTTTATGCTCTCTTTGAAAACATCACAAGTTATAAAAAGTCTAGTTTGGTACACGTGGTAGTGTTTTGTATGTGATCCTTTGTTCCCATTCTCAACTGTTAGTAACCACTAAAGTTAATGTTCTCCCAGGCTTGGCCTTTTAGTATTCAGTGTATTCAAAACATAATTACAGATTAGTTTATATTTGAGACTTCTAGAGCAAATATCAGAAGCCTTAAAAAGTAATTGGGAGCAGCAGTATCGTTTTATGTGGAGATGAAAAGAGCCAAAATGTAAATGGGTGTTAACGCATTTGAAGAGAGGATAAAGAGAAGATACTTCATTCACTGAGACTGGCAGTTTATGAGTCGGGGATTATTGGAATAGTCATGAAACAATCAAGAAGCACAATGAATTGATGTTTGAAATAATTCATCTTTTAGGTAAACATTGGGTAAATAGAAAGTAGATAATGTACTCACTACATGTAGAGTTTTGTAACAGAAATAGTTTATTAATCCTTTTCTTGCTTAGTAGGTTTAATTTATCAAGCAGGTCACAAAACTGAGAAGTATTCTTTAGCTATGAATGTTCGGTATAAATACTTAAGTTTGGAAAAGATGTTTGCTTTATTATTAACCATGTTGATCTGCACCTATATTCCTGATTTTTATCAGAGGACACATGATCTTACATAAAAGGGTGATATATACAAGTAAAGTTAAAGTAGTACCATCTTTTGTGGTACTGTTTGGACTCGGCCTCGCCTCGGCTTGCAGATCCACGTGCGAGTCTGGAGCACAGACAGGGCTGACCCCTCCAGTCCTGACAGTCTCATCTTCAGTTAAGACAGCTACAGGGCCAAATGAGGACCAAGTGAAATGTCAGTGTCTAAGCTCCCCAGTGCGAGAACAAGCCAGGAATGCTCCTCAGATGTGAAATCTCTTCTGTGCCCCACATTTCTCCATCAAGCCCATCATCCAGTGAAGACAGATTCTTTAGGTGGTACCAGAATGACTGTCTTCTTGACAACTGCTTTTTTCTTGTAACACTTCCATTCCTTCACACTGCCCATTCCCATTACTCTAGTAACTTACTTCCCATTACTTCCAGTTACTTACTTTTGAGAGGGTTAAGATATGCCAGTATTTTATCCTTTTAGTCTAATGTGTGTGTGTGTGTGTGTGTGTGTGTGTGTGTGTGTGTGTGTGTGTGTGTGTGTGTGTGTGTGTGTATGTGTGTGTATGCTCACATGTGCACTCTACTTTTTCTCTTGGACTGGCAGTCTACCACTTGAGCCATACTTCCAGTCCAACTTTTTGCTTCAAACTGGTTTTAAACTGCGATTCTCAGATCTCAGCCTCCTGAGTAGCTACAATTAGACATGTGATCCACCAGGACCCACCTGGATTATAACTTTTTTTTTTTTTAGCCAGTCGTGGAGCTTGAACTCAAGGCCTTGGCACTGTCCTTGGGTTTTCTCAAGGCTAATGCTCTACTACACTTGAGTTACAGCACCACTTAATGGCCTTTTCTGTGTATGTGGCACCAAGGAATCGAACCTAGAGCTTTGTGCATGCTAGGCAAGCACTCTGCCCCCAGATTGTAGCATTTTAAAAAGGAACTTTTAACTTTTTTTTAGTTCTATGGTTTTCATATAATAATCCTTTTATTCTCACTTGTTAAAAAAAAAAAGTCAACCTATTAAAAGCATAAGGAAGTGAGACCTTTCTGCTTTGGACATCTGCTGCCCAGTATCTTTCAGTATAGACAGCTCTCGTGGTGCTTCTGAGGTCCTCACCTGTGCGTGGTCTGCCCAGCTGAGGATGGAGGCCATTAGTGGTGCCCAGGTTCCACAGCTGTACATCCTTACAGCTGCTCACTTAAATCATGAAGTGAAATTGGATTGTTTCCACCTCATAAGGTACAGTGTCCCCGGGTGGAAATATTTTTCAATGAAGCGGTTAGAGTTACTGCTGTGGCTCTAAACACCTGTTTGGGCTTTCCAGGTTTGCTATGCTTTTCAAGTTAGCTAGTTTGTTTAGTTTTTCCTTTAAGACCCATCCATTCTAAAAGTATAACACAATTTACAAAACTTTTTCCTTGACCTTCTCATCTTTACAAAGAAAAGAAAATGGCTGAAGAACTGTACTTACATGAAATTGTTGTAACTATGGATTGAAAAAGTTCATCTCTTTTTTATCAGTATATATTAGCTTTACAAAGGGGATTTCATTGTTATATATTGTATATAAATACAGTATATTCCAATAAATCTCTCCCCTCTTCCTTATCCCCGTAACACAACAAGTTTCTTTGGAATTTTTTCTCTATCATACTTTCTATGTATTTTGAAGGTATTTATCCTCTTCCATCCTTGTTAGCCTAACCCCATCTTGTTAGTACCACCCTCACAACAGCCTTTCTCTTTCCCTTCCCTGGAGCTCCTATTCATTCACAGCTTTTATGGTGGTCCTTTATGCTACTTTTATCTGTAGTTGCAAGATATCTCAAAATTACTCTTTTTCCTACTCCCCTTCTCCATCTTATAAATGATCAGTCAGACGATAAGTTTATCCATGTGTAAATACTGTGTATATGGTATATGTATGTACTTTCATGTCTATGAATATGTCTTCTGGGTCTAGCTTCCACAAATGAACAAAAACAGTTTATCTGTTTCTAAGCAACTAATATTCAGCTAAATGAATTAATGCAAACTAACAATTTGGCCTTATATGTAAAAAGCTTAGTTTACTAGTTTGACTGCTATTTAAAAGAAGCCAGCATACCAAAATGTAGAGTATACTTTAGGGATGGATTGGAATCCCTTGTCTAGTTTCTCTAACTTAATCTTTCATGTAAAGAGTGACTATAGCCATGTTTTCTCAAAAAGTATTTTGATTAAAACAAGAGCAACTTCCTTTCAGATTTATACTAATCTTAATCTAATACCAAGATTTTTCAAATACCAAGAATATGGAAAAGTTATCTCTACATATAACCATGGGAGACTTTCTTACATTCTAGCCATGGTAATAATAATTCACTAAGAGGGAAATTTTTCCTTTTAGTGTATACTTGTCAGTAAGGGATACTTATATCTCCAAAGGCTATTTACTTGAATTGTAAAAGATATAACTGTAGAAGAGTAAATGCTTCTTCTAGGACTGAACTATGGGTACAAAGCAGTTTTTGCCAGTTTTACTTCTGTATCAGCTCTGAACCAGTTAACATTGCAATTGATAATTCCCATTACTAGGTTAAACTGTGTTTAAAGAACAAAAACATCTGTGATCATGTTATAATAGAATCAGTATTTTAAGTTACAACAAAGTAATATAAATCATGACTTTTCCACATTTAAGAATAACTCATATTTGTGTAGAATATATGCATTCCAGAGAAATTATAAACTGTGTAAGTCTTTAGACATGGACATTTTTTAATCAATTAAATTTAAAGATCTACCTTGAGTGACTCTGGTATTTGCAAGTTACATTCATACCTGGGAAAGTGCTTTCCCATAAGATATTTTCAAGGAATTATTGTTCCTCCTTGTTGTAATAAGTTCCATTTTGTCTTTTTAGTTTGATGACATATTGATATATGAATCCAGGTGTACAATTCATTTTCCACTTATGGTTGTTGATCTTTTCTGGGTAACTTTTCCCGTTACTTTTTATTTACAAATCATTTCCCTGCCTAAGACTAGTTAAATGCCCCACCTATATAATTTTAATTGGTAAAAATGTCTTATTTTCCTTTTGCAGATATTGCTAACTATGAATCCTTGAGAGCTTCAGAGGTTCTGAGAATCTACTCAAGTGATCATGTACATACTAATATATACATCTGTATGTGTGTTTTCTCTGAAAGAGTCAACAACTATTCCTAGAGCTCTAGAGTATCTGTGGCTGCCTCTCTCTTCCATTCCACAGGATTTCTGAGCCCTGCTACTCTGAGCCATCTGCACACTATTCCATCTTGGATGGTGTACTGAGACTAATTTTTTTTCCTTCAGATAGTTGAATATGAGATTATCAAATAATCATCTCTGGTGATGTGCAGTGCATTTGCAGAATAGGTTTGTTTTTAGTTAACTAATTTATTATTTCTTTTTATCTCCCTAGAGAAAGTTAGAGAGATTCAAGAAAAACTAGATGCTTTCATTGAGGCGCTTCATCAGGAGAAGTAAATTGTATTAAGTGAGTAAAAGTTCTGCTTTTAACATAACTTATATTTAAATTTTTCTTACTAGTTTATTCTGTTGTCTCTAGCCTGCTTTTTAGGATGTAATTATTTTAGTGGCATGAATCTCTGAAACTATACGGTTCCTTCTAATGTTTGATTTCCTTTGTCCAAGCTAAATATATATATATATATATATATATATTTTTTTTTTTTTTTTTTTTTTTTTTTTTTTTTTTTTGCCAGACCTGGGCTTGAGATCAGGGCCTGAGCACTATCCTTGGACTTTCTCAAGGCTAGAGCTCTACCACTTGAGCCTCAGCACCACTTCCAGCTTTTTTTCTACGTATGTGGTACCAAGGAATCGAACCTGTGCCGGGGCCAGCCGGCAGCAAACCAGGGTTCGCAGATTGGGGTTCCTGAAATAGGGGGCAAGGACTAGGAAGAAATAGAAGAGAGACAGACACACCGGGTCCGGGATGTCTGCAGTCCAGGAAAAGACTGCCGTTTATTTTTCACTCCAGCTTCTTCCCTTCTTCAGACTCAGGGAACTTCCAGGTGTTACATTCATATGGTAAATCTCAGGTCATTTACATAGAATAAGGCCAGAAAACAATAAGACAATAAAGCCATTGCCTGATGCAAATCAAGGTACAGTTTGATTCCACTCTGGCTCCCAACAAACCTGGATCTTCGTGCATGCTAGGCAAGCACTCTACCACCAAACTCCCGGCCCCGCTAAAAATATTTTCTAAAACACACTTCAGGCAGAAGCAAGGTAAATGATGAGCTAAGAGACTTTACAGTAAGTGACACACTTACTGCATTGAGGGGTTGAACTGTGGCTATCATTATTCCTCGTGGTCATAGTAATTGTGTAAATGTATATTCAGCTTATTACATAGTTATACATTTGAGGAATCCTTTGCCTGACTCTACTTTTTAAAAGAGAATCAGTACCTTTTTTTTTCTTTAAGTTTATTGTCCCTTTGGACTGTTCTATAATCTGCCATTCTAGGCATGTTTCTCATAAGATACATAGTTAAGAACTTCCCTCAGTATATTTTCAATTGTTAATTATCATTGAGGAATTATAATTGATAAGTCATTTGCTTTCAGTTGAGAAAAGAAAACTGCTATGACTAAGCCATTGTCACTTATTGAAATATTTCCAAGAGGAGCTTGGAGAGACCGAGGAAGTAGGACTGTCCAAGGATAGTGCTCAGGTCCTGAGTTCGAGTCCAGGACTGGCAAAAAAAAAAAAGAGAGAGAATATCAGCCTGCTGTCAGTGGCTCACTCCTGTAATTTTAGCTACTCAAGACGCTGAGATCTGAGGATCCAGGATTCAAAGCCAGCCTGGGCACTAAAGTCTGTGAGACTCTTATCTCCAATTAACCCCTAGAAACTGGAAATGGCACTGTGGCTCAAGTGGTAGAGCACTAGCCTTGAGCTGAAGAGCTTAGGGACAGCACCCAGGCCCAGAGTTCAAGCCCCACAACCAACCCCACAACCCCCCCGAATAATACATATAACATATATATATATAATATCTTTAACATAAGCCAAAAAAGATATTGTGCTTGTATAAGTGTCAATATTTGTAAATGTTTTCTGTACCTTCAGTGCTTGAAATTTTATTTTACACCCAGAAAGTATATCAGTATCATCCTAGTGATGAGAATTACTAGGAATCGTTGCTATTTGTTCTACTACTTGAACCACGCCTCTTGCCCTTATTACTCTGTTTACCACTGAGATGAAGGTCTCACTTTTCCCCCAAACTAGCCTGGACCGTTAGGCTGTTATGCTCCTATTTAAGTTTCCTATAGCTGGAATGACATGCATACCACCACACTCGGCTCCTTTTGTTGAGATAGGACCCTAAGAACCTTTGTGCCAAAAATGTTCCTCTCCCAATCTCAACCTCCTGCTTAGCTGGCATGACAGGCTCATGTCACTGATTGAGGTGAGGTCTTACGTAGTGGTTAATACCTATTCTCTAAGCTGTTCATGGTCTAATATCTATAGTTGCAATTGCTTCTAGGGGTATGCCTTTTTTTCTTCAGAGTGTGTACCCCAAGAGCAGTTCAGGAAGAGGCAAATAGTGGTAATACCAGTGCACCTAAGCCCTGAGCATAGGGAAAAGATCCGAGCTCTTCTTGTCTCCCAACTCTTTGCTTTATGACCAAATCATGTGCTCTATGACTCTGGACTTTTTCAGAGTGTCTCTGAACTGGACAAATGATGTGTTTGTACCCTGCAGATCTACTAAATCCTGCAGAGTAGTATCCCAGCTTCTCTTTATAAAAGTTAACCAAGCTTCTCAAAGAATAGTTTCTCTATTTCAATTTCAACATAGGTAGACTTCTTCAGCCTGAAAATTTTGCTTTTATAATAAACATCTTTAACTGTTTAACTATTAACTAACATAACCATGAAGAGTCTTTTTTTACCAACTGATTTTGTTAGATTAAAAAGTTTAATAAGTTAGATAAAAATTTTGCTAATACTTTGTGATAGGTGATTTAAGAGTGATTTTAACAAAATTAGCAAACTGAGATAGGCTTCAATTTTTTTATGATCATGCAGTAAAGTTTGTTGAGAAAAGCTGCATTTGTTTTCCCAGACATAAATTTATCAAATTATTTATTTTTACAGAATCCTCATAACTGCCTCTACATACATCTGAAGAAACGAAACGTCCGTCTTTTGTCCTGCCTCTCTTCCTTCTGCTATTCTACTTTCCTAAACATACAATAAAGTCATAGGGGAAAATAATTCATGTGTGTTTCAGGCACTTTGGCCCTTAGCTGCCTTTTGAATGGAAGAACAGTAAAAATGGCATTATCATCCTATGTGATTGTACCAATGTGACAGATTGGTGTAATATAATTGGGCTGGCCACTCCAGCTAGTCCTTGAAGATAGGAAACTTGCTCTCTACGTTGCTGTCTTATTTATGGCAGCACTAGTGTAATTCCTTCTCCATGGTACTCACTGTGTCTTTTCCAGAAATAGAATGCTAGTCACTTTGGAATACAACTTTTTTTAAGTTATCATTTGTATATAAAATGATAGTAGCCTGCTAAGTCATCATCTGTAACTATGGTGTTCTTTTCCCAGGTATTAGTTGACTGTTAATTCAGTTTGTACTCTGTACCTAAAGGGAGGGGAAAATGATTAAGGGAAGACCTTCTGATAGATAAATCTGTATTTTAACAAGTCGGTGTGTAATCAATGAAAAAAAAAAAAACAGCTTTGATTGCTAGCTTAGAAATTGTTTATAAAGTGGTTAGTAGCAGCTTACCTTCAGTTGATATTTTTCCACACTCACTATCCATTCAGAAGTAATTTATTTTGAATATTGTGTACTTAAGTTGGGCTTTCTGTTCGTAGTAGGGATTTTTTTTTCCTATTGACAGAAGCCCATTGCAGGGAATGGACAAGATTAAGGATAATCAATTGACTGATGTCATTTAGAATATTGTCAAATATTTAGACATCAGGAAAAGGCTTTCTAATTCTGTGGCTTTTTTTTTTTTTTTGGCGGGGGGCGGGTCAGGAAGTACAGGGGATTGAATCTGGGGTGTAGACTTGTTAGACAAAAACTGCAGTACCGTGCTGCTCCCTCACCTCCCACCATTTTAAATAGAAATTCTTTCAACAAAATAATGTTCAACATTGCTCAGGTGAAAATTAGAACAAAATTTAAAGTTAATTCATTGCAGTTCAAGTACAAGAATGGTTTTCCAACATTTTCATGTTTTATATAAACTTGTTTTATTAAGACTTAAAAAAAGAAATACACCATTTTAACTTAACTTTTAACTTATTTTTAACTTAGTTAACTTTCTCTTCTGCTGTTTCTTAAGGCTTTGTTATGCTAATGAAACATGCTCACTTCACGAGTTTTTATTTTACAATTTACACTGAGTAAAGATCAAGAACAGACTCTAGTTCTTCAGGGATTGTTTTTGGTAACGATTTTCTGCTTCCCCCCAATTGTTTCTTTCTTTTATCTGAATCCATTCTTCATTGTGATCCTTCATAGTTTGACAGTATGCATGGGTGGAGAATGTCACAAGATAGTTCAGTAAATACAAATATTTAATTTAAACTACCAGATAGGAAGATCCTGTTTTTGCAGCAAGCAGCGGTGTACATTGTTTGGTAGATGAGAGGTCAAAGACATTTCCAGCTTTCTTTTAGGTCAGAAAGCAGAAAGGGCACGGAGCTCTGCGATAGTCTACATCAAGATTAGGAGCTGGTCTCCTGGGGTAAGCCCTGGCAGGCCGGGATGACCACAGCAACCCTCCTCCCTGGAGCCCACATCACAACGTGCAGCTCAAAACACCCCTTACAAGTACACATCCGCCTCTAAAGGAGTAAAGAAATAGCCTAGGTTTGTTTCTGTAAACTATGGATAGAAAAAGGCCCTCAGCCATATTTCTGCAGATTTCCTTCTACACCAAATACTGGAGTTAGGGAGTCATTTTACCACATCCCTTTCCGTAAATTTTGCTTTTTCTTTTAACTGAAAGAGGAGAACCTTCAATCCTGTGAGAGAATCAGTATTGTAACTTAAATATAAATTGCTGATAAAAATGTTATATTTAAAAAAAATTTTAAAAACGTCATTTCTTTCACACTCCTTATCCCCTCGACAGTACAGCTTCTTTCATGGATTGGCTTTTTGTTATTGTTGTTTTGTTTGCTTTTAGCCGAACTCATACTAAGTATTCTCCCCGCCCCCCACCTTGAACATCAGGTATTTATGAATTGCAGTTGTTATGAAAAGAAATAATAAAATTCAGTCTCAACAGTAAGTACTGTGTGTTGTGTCTATAGTTCAAGTACTACAAATGACTCAAACTTAAAATTTAAGAAATAATCAGCTAGTCAAGATACAACAAGTAATCATCTGTTTATCATGTCAGACTTTGCAGAGAATCGAGTACATCAAAGACAAATTAATTGATGAGGATATGACTTAGAAGTCAGTATGTATAGACTGCACGCAGTAGGAAATGTGTAGTATGGTTCTCACCTCAGTTCAAATGGCTGATCTGGAGGCACAATTAGCCTTTCTCATTTAATTATCATCCTTGTAGTAGCCTCATTTTCCAGGCTTTCATCCAGGGCACTCCTTCCTACAAATCATATAATAATCAAATGCAAAAACAAAAAACCAAAAGGAATAAAAGTACCTAAGAAACATTACAAAGTGGTGCTTCCTAGCCATACGGTTGGAGATGTTTGTATGTGAGACGCAGAATACGTGGTGGTATATGCCTGTGATTCCACTACTGGGGAGGCCAAGGCAGGAAGATCATGAACTTGAGGCCATCCCAGGGAATAACAGAATATCTCTTGAAAGATTCAGAGTATGGGTTTAATTGAAAAATTCCTTAGCTGCTTACTAATTTCATATTTATTTATTTTGATTGTATCTGACAGAAGTATGGTATTTTCTCTCTTCAATAAATGAGATCATAGTAACTCCTATATTGCAGTTCTCTAGCTGGTATATGTTGTATTTTCAGCTACATGAGCATTTAGAAAATGTGTTTTAAGATATGCTTATCTTATGATTGGTTATAACTGTGATGTTCAAATATTCAGATATCTCTTTTTCCATTTGTGCACTGTGAATGAACTTTGTATGATTTTTTAAATCTCATGCTAAATGTAAATGTCACTGCAACTTATATTTTGCTCTGTGCTTTGGGTCATTTATGTAGCTAAGTCATTAAAAGATACTTAAATCACATGATTTTATTATTAAAGAGCATCTTTCCATTTTTTTTTCTTTCTTAATGAGGGAGAGAGAGGCGTGTGTGCATCGAGTCAGTATTTGACCCCACAGTCTTAACTAAATTTATAGGCTAATAACTCTTACTTTAGCTCTTCTCTGAATGCTTGATTTTCACGTAACTTGAACTTCTGTCACAGGTGTGGTCTATATTTTTCTGATATTTTTTTTTGCTTGTCCAAACATTTTGGTATTGTCTCCGGTAGACTATATCAAAAAATGTTTTCTAATTGCACATTGCTGCTGTCGCTCTCATTTTATTTATAAAGAAGTTATTGGCCCATAGAAATGGGAAAGATCGTTTAATTCCATCATTATTTCATTTCTACCTGGACTTTGCTCATATGTGATGCTTGTTCTATATTTGTTGAAACTTCAGTTTTCATCTTTTTGCAGCTCATGTTCAAAATATTTATCAAAAAAGAGGAAGAATTTATTTGCTGAGGACTTAAGACAGAAATTGTTTTTCTTTGAACATTTTTTTTCCTGCCCTGGTGCATGAACTCAGAGCCTGAGTACTGTGCTTGGGCTTTCTCAAGGCTAGCACTCTACCACTTGAGCCACGGCACCAATTCTGGCTTTCTCTGTGTATGTGGTACCGAGGAATGGAACCCAGGGCTTCCTGCATGCTAAGCAGGCATTTACCACTAGGCCACATTCCCGGCCCCTCTGAGCATTTTCAGTTAAAGAATTCGTATGGTTGTTCTGTATTTATAACCAGCATATTATTTATATCTTCAAATGCATTTTAAGATAATCACTCCTGGTCACTAGGATAGTCATAAGTCTTACACTAATTAGAAGATGATAAATACAGAACACTAGAGAGTGAAAACAGTACTACAAAATTCATTAGAAGTTTTAAAAGTTGGAGAGTAAAGGTATAAATAGTAGGAGAGTGTCAGAAATGGTTTTGTGCATTGTTTGCCTGTGTGGCAGTACTGGCCAGTACTGGACGTTGAGCCCCGGGCCTTGTATTTGCTAGGCAAGCATTCTATGGTCTAAGCCACATCCTCGCCCAGGTGATTCTTAGCCTAAAGAAGACAGGTGCTATGACTGAGGGTTGGAAAGTCATTAATTCCTCAAATGGCAGGATCAAGATACTACCTTGAAAACCAAGAGAGTATCCAGCGCCGACAGCTGTCTCCAGGACTAGTGTAAGGCTGATTTGAATGAAGTTACGAACATGGAGATCACTATTTTAAATCTGATTAAATCAGAGCTATTCTTCCTTCTATGTGTTTCTATTTGTGTTATTGCTGTTATTATTTTTATCCCAAGTATAAATTGCTTCTTATTCTAGTATTTGAGATTAAACACACATACACACACACGGTTGTAGAACACAATTTTGTTCATATCAAATGTGCCGCGTCTGTGATCCAGCTGGTGGGGTGAAGCATTTAGACGTTGATACTCCCCCAGTCCTGTCGGGTGCCCTGCTCTGGTGGGATTCTCTTTCCCCAGCTGTGTACTCTATGTTGGGCTAGACTTTTGATGTGCAGATACTACAAGTTGGTCACAAACTTGGGTACAATGAGCCTGTTCTGGTTCATGTGAAAATCAACATCCTTTTTTGTGTTATCCAGTGACAGGATGCTACAATACTATTAGCATTTGCAAAGAGTGTGCTCTGTCCAAGGGTGTAACCACAGATCGTGTGCTGCTCAGTTTGCGTTTCTCTATTATGTGAGAGACACAAAGAAGCTGAAGGCTGGCAAAGGCCTGTCAAATCTTGTAACGTAGCGCTCGACCCCCAAACTCCACTTGGCCTCCAAGCAGCTCTTGTTCCCCCATCCCACCCCTTTCTCTGAATGGGCTCTGAGGTAGGTAAATGAATTCAGTGGCCTGGTAGGCGGGGGATTCCTTTTCTGACCTCATTCCTGTACCATTTGTTTGCAGGCTTGTAGGGGGAGAGGAGGACATTTTGGAATCCTTTGTGTCAAATCATTTTCTTGCAGGTTGAGGAGTTAATGGTATCTTTGTCTGAAGCCAGCCAAGCAGAAAGCCTCCCAGCCTTCTCAAAACCACAAGATGAGAATAGGGATATAGGGGAACTTTCTAGAACAGATGGATATGCCCCATATAGCATCTGTTACAGGGAAGCTGGGGTCTTCCTGTGTATTTCAGCAGAGAGTAATCATTCATTTAAAAAGCATTTCCTTCATTCTAAGTCATCCTGACTGATTCCTATAGTTTGAGTAATTGTTGGTGTAATCTGTTATTTATGTATTGTAAAGCCTACTACTACCTGGGTAATTGCCTACAGTATGATATGAACGAGACACTTCATCAGTCTTTGCTCTCAGATTTTCTTTGTGTGCCTACAAAAGGAACTACAGCTTTAGTTGTTATTGTGCAAAAAAAAAAGAAAAGAAAGAGATCACAGAGCTCAATTAGTATTAGAGCTAGAAATTCTGTGTCCTGATTGCCAACCAAGTTCCGTTCTGCCCCGTGAACACTCAGGTCCAGAGCCACCACCCAGTGTCACTCTACCCAAGCCTTTAGTAAGAGAAGGCAGGAATCTAGATATTCATGAATATCTAGTTATTTTGAAATTTATTTTTAATCTGGACATTCATTTGAATCAAGTAGAAACATACACAACCAGCCTCCCACCCACCCATGGGTTACTTTGAAGTCTGGTTTAAACTACAGCTTTCCAATGTGGCCTAGCTAGACAGGAGTGACGAGCGTACCAAGGCCTTCTGAAAATAACAAGACTGGTTGGGCTGTGACATGCATTTTTAAATTTATTATGAGGCTGGTCCACAGGGAAATTCCTAATGAGCGTTGACTGTATCCCAGGTATTCTTACAACTTTCTCATTTTGCCAGCAGATCAACTGTGACTTGACAGTTCCACAGCTGGCTACTGACAGGGCCCTCGAGGTGGCCTAGAAAAAGCACACACAGCCAACAGCTACAGGTGTGCTAAGAGCTCCCCTCTGTTACCTGTCCTCCTGTCCTCGTGACAGCTCCTATTCATGCCATGAACCTTTGGCAAGAAAGTTTTTTCTCCAAACCAGATAGTGATACACCCTAGTCCAGTTCATAATTCAGTGGGTTCTAACTGAATATCCTGATCTTACAAGATGCAAATATTTATATTTATATTACATTTTTGTCCTAAATGTCAAAATTGGGTTCTGAAAGGTACACTAATTGAGAAAAATGGCACTTGTCAGTTGTATATCTTATAGTCAATTCTTTTTTTATATATTTTTTATAGTAATTAATAGAAGGGTTACATGATATTTGCCAGATAGAAGGTGCATTAATTTCCATATATTGATACCTTTTCACATGTCTTGGTCCCCATTTCCCTTCTCCCACCCCCACCCCTCATCTTGTTACTCCCCTTCCCTAACCAATTTCAAATAACCAAATACAAATATATCCGATATATCAGGTAACAAAGTGAGATACTGTAACAATATGAGATAACCAAGGGACAGCAAGAGCTGAGAGATAACATAGTACCTTAAGAACAACAATCATTCATTATATGGCTTATGTTTCTATATCCTAGAGGTCCTTTCATTTAGCGTCATACTATATGGCCTTATGTATCAAGGTTTTGCTCTATTGCAGATCTCTGCTAGGAGAGCCCAAGGTTTCTACTGATTATTGTCAATTCTTAAGGGTAAGGGCACATTTTATTTTTAAGGCTTCTTGAGAAAAAGAACCTTGGAAACGTAAAAAAATACATTTTGTTCATTGCACTGCTTATATAAAACCATCCCGGTGAAGAATTCTTGTTCTAATAGCATGTGTGACTGTGGATGTGTGCAACATCCAGGGTTCCTGAGAGCTTGTCTCTAATTCCAAAAACAGTGATCCAGCCTGAAGAAATTATACCAGGATGAAGCCATGAGGAGCAGGGGAAGCAGTGACATGCACACACATGGATTTATGTATATGACAGCGGGCAGGAGCCGAGCACTCAGTGTACAACAAAAAGGGTATCTGCTAATCAGGCTCCACCATCCATATGACACTGACCTATTAGAATCTTGCCTAGGTTTGTTTGTTTGGCCAGTCCCAGGCTTGAGCTCAGGGCCTGAGCACTGTCCTTGGGCTTTCTCAAGGCTAGATCACTTGAGCCACAGCACCAGTTTTGGCTTTTTCTATTTATATGGTACAGAGAAATTGAACCCGGGTCTTCTTGCATGCTAGGTGAGGACTCTACCACTTGGCCAAACTCTCAGCCCCTTGCCCTAGGTTTTTGAAAGAACAGGGTGTTGAGTACCCCTAAAGATTCCTTCTGGCATAGGTAACTAGTAGGTTTCTACTGTTGCTTAAATTAAACATCTAAAATTTTCTCCACAATCAGAGCACTTGGGGTTTGGGGGGTTGTTTTTGTTTTTGTAATACCAGCAGTGGAGCTTGAACTCAGGGCCTCCAGTTCTCACCTGACTTTTCTTGCTCAAGACTGACACTACCACTTGAGCCATACCTTCATTTCGGCTTTTTGTCTGCTTAACTGGAGTCAGACTTCTCCCCAGGCTGGGCTGCCACAAGAGCAGCCTACAGGCATGAGTCACCAGTACCTAGCCCATTTATTGTTGATAGGAAAATGCCTTCTGGTCCAATCAGTCAAACAAAGTATTCTTCCAAGTACAGGGAAAAGAATTCTCATCTTTGCCTTCAAACCAGGTAGAAGCTCTGTCTCGTGGCTCATCTGTGATTCTGGAATAGCTAATAGACTAGAGCTACTTTGGGGGCAGGTAGTTTGGGAAGCACGTGGTTTATATGAGGGCCTTTGTTTCCCATAGCCCCGTGAAATAGACACTGCTATTTTCACAGAATTTTTTAAGTATAGATTTTGTATCCTTAGCACTGTCAAAAATCTGCTTGCCTCTCAAGTGGCAAAACAGATTTCCACTATGGACATTCCATGTCTGTGAAGATAGTCACCACAGTACCCAAAGCAGGTTTGTTTTTGTTTTTTTGCTTTTTGTTGTATTTTTGCCAGTCCTGGGTCCTGAACTCAGGACCTGAGCACTGTCCTTGGGATTTCTGTTCTACCACTTGAGCCATAGCACCACTTTCGGCTTTCTCTATATATGTGGTACCAAGGAATCAAACCTGGGTCTTTGTGTGTGCTGGGCAAGCACTCTACCACTAGACTAAACTCCCAACCTCAAGGCAGTTTCTTGACTATACCTGGCTTGTATTGCCCCACAAGAAGCTACCATTGACAAAGGATGTCAAGAAACCTGAGCCGTTGTGAGCTGAGAAGGGAGGTGAGTGCTGACTGTGGATCTGTGTCAGGGCTGCTTACAAGCTCTTTCTGCAGCTCCGCTGACTTCTTAGTGCACCTCATCAGAGCCCTGGTGGCCCTGAGAAGCAGCCTATGAGTCCTAAGAACATGGACTACCAAGCACACCAAGAGCAAGTGTGCAAGCTGAAGGTGATGAAGCCCTGGAACAACAAAGGGCAAAGGGAAGACATTACTTGGAAACCTCTAATATAATTGGCGCAATCACTAACTTTTTTCTCATTTGAATGAGCTTCCTTTTTACTTCATATCCTTACTAAAAGTGTCTCTGGGAATGGTCACTCAGAAATAAAACAAATGAACTTTCAACATGTTCTTGAATCCTAGAAGCGGGCCCGTCTGTGAATGCTGGAGTATATAGGTATAACCTATGCACTATGCAGTACCTTTTGTGTATTCACCACCAAGCTCTTTGAAGACGTCATCCCCCAGCCTGCCATTCACTCCAGGCTGGCATCTCCCCTCACCACCTGACCTCCTACCCCACATACTCTCCTCCTCCTCCACCACTGTTGCCAAGTTTTCCGTTGCAAAGGTGGAACTGGCCTCCATGATGCTAATTCCTGCACATACTTATTTTGTTTGGTCCATACTTGATGGTCTCCATTCGTTCTTTCCTTCCCTTCCTCCCCGTTTCTCTTTCTCTGTCACCTCTTTTTTTTTTTCTTTCTTTTTTCTTTTTTTTTTGCCAGTCCTGGGCTTGAGCTCAGGGCCTGAGCACTGTCCTTGGACTTTCTCAAAGCTAGAGCTCTACCACTTGAGCCTCAGCACCACTTCCGGTTTTTTTCTACATATGTGGTACCGAGGAATTGAACCCAGGTCTTCATGCATGCTAGGCAAGCACTTTAACCACTAGGCCAAACTCCTGGTCCCTACCTCTTTTTTTTTTTCATCCATCCTGGAGCTTGAACTCAGAGTCTGGGCACTGTCCTTGAGCCTCTTTGTGCTCAGGCTAGCACTCTACCACTTGAACCATAGCTCTATTTCCAGCTTTTTCTGAATAGTTTATTGGAGCTGAGTCTCATGGACTTGGCCAGGCTAGCTTCGAACCTTGATCCTTATACTTTAGCTTCCTGAATAGCTAGGATTATGGATGTACTGGCACCTGGCTTGGTAACCTCTTTTTTTTTTTCCCACCACTTCCTGGTCTTCTTAGTAAAACAAAATGGCTGCTGCTTTGAGGACGGGGTGTTGGCCTCCCTCAGTACTGCTTTGCCCAACCACACATCATTCATCTGTGCTGACCAAATCCCTGCATGACTGCTCATCACCCCCAACTCTAGCTTCATTCTCTTTCTTTCTCTATGCTCCAGACCCCTTTCCCCAACTACTGATTTGCACATACTACAGATACTACACTGGACCTAGCCAGAGTCTCCACTCTTCGCCGTGAAACCAGTCCTTCCTTGGCTGGTTGCTGGTGACTCACACCTGTAATTATAACTGATTAAGAGGCTAAGATCTAAAGATCAAAGTTTGAAGCCAACCCCAGACAAATCTGAGATTCTCACCTTCAGTTAACCACCAAAATGCCAGAACTGGAGGCATGACTCAAATGGCAGAATAACAGCTGTGAGCAAAAAACAGTCCAGTGAGAGCTTAAGGCCTCAAGTTCAAATCCTACTACTGGAAATAAACATGCAAAACCTGTCCCTTTGCATCAGTTTTGGTAGCCATCACTCTGGTACATATAGCTGCATAAGTCCGATACCCTTTCCCCTCAAGGTACAAGCAACAAACTTAGTGGCCAGTTTCTATAGTTTGTTTTTGTTTTTTTTTTTTTTTGGTTGTGTGTGTGTGTGTGTGTGTGTGTGTGTGTGTGTGTGTGTGTGTGTGTTTTGAGACAGAATTTCACTGTGTAGTTCAGGCTGACATTAAAATGCATTAACCTCTTGCATCAGCTCAAGTGTTGAGATTATAGGAGTGTACTACCGTGCCTGACTCAGTTTCTTCAGTTTTTGCCTTAATGTCTTGTAGCTAGCTGATCAGATGGCCTGTGTATCTCAACTCCATCCTTGGCTGGGCCCCCCTTTGCCTCTCTTGTGCACTGGCCACCCTCTTAATAGAAAGAAATAGTGAAGTTATAAACATGATCTTTTGATTAAACTCTGTCTCTAGATGGCATTCCATTCATAAAGAAGATTTGATTCATTTCACTAAAGGTCCTTCTGACACTAGAACATTTATTAAAGCCCTGGTTTAGTCTTTTATGTGAAACTGCCTTCTATAAATAAGACTTTCTTTAACTTGCCCTTAGTAGCTTTCACACTATAGCTCATTAATCATTCAGCCTTGTCAAGGTAGATAAGATAGTCACTGTGATGAATAAAGTCCAATAATCATTTTAAGCACTAACCAAAATAGTTGAATCTTGAAGTTTGGCTCTAGCACTGGATTTCTGGAATAGTTATAACTGTAGTATAATATGCGTTGCTAGTTCTATTAACTGTCCACTGAACTCAAAAATATAAAACTTGGGCCTAGTGGTAGAGTACTTGCCTAGCATGCATGAAGCCCAGGGTTCTATTTCTAGGTACCACATATACAGAAAAAGCCAGAAGTGATGAGTGCCAGCCTCAAGAAAGCCTAAGGACAGTGCTCAGGTCCTAAGTTCTAGCCTAGTACTGGCAAATTTTGTGTGTGTGTGTGTGTGTGTGTGTGTGTGTGTGTGTGTGTAACTTTCATGAAGAAAAGTGTTTTTGTTTTCAGTCACTCACCCTGTGTGCCAGCAGTGGATAAAGGTGTGTGCATTGCTTCAAGATCCTTTCAGTGTCCTATAAGGTGAACACCTTTTGTGTCATACTACATTTGCCTTATTCACTTGCCTGAGCAAAAGCAAGAATGGGTACACCTCCATCACCAAGTACTCCCCATTAAGGAAGGAGGGTGGCACGTGTGAGTGACCAGTTTGCATACAAACAGCAATAATGATCGTGAAGAAAAGACCTGTAAAATTATTTCATTTTTGTTGTTTTTGTTGGTCATGGGGCTTGAACTCAGGACTGGAAACTGACCCTGACCTGAAGGCTAACACTCTACCACTATTGAACCACAGCACTACTTCCAGTTTTCTGATAGTTAGTTGGAGATAAGAGTCTCAGGGACTTTCCTGCCTGGGCTGGCTTTGAACTGTGATTCCCCGGATCTTAGCCTCTTGAGTACCCAGGATAACAGGTGTGAGCCACCAGCCTCCCCCTCCCCCCACCACCAGGCCCAGTCGCTTGATTTCTGAACTAAACCTCTATTTTCTTCAAGGAACAAACAGCCTTTAAAAAAAAAAAAATGGGGGCCGGGAGTTTGGCCTAGTGGTTAAAGTGCTTGCCTAGCATGCACGAGGACCCGGGTTTGATTCCTTGGTACCACATATATAGAAAAAGCTGGAAGTGGTGCTGAGGCTCAAGTGGTAGAGCTCTAGCCTTGAGAAAGTCCAAGGACAGTGCTCAGGCCCTGAGCTCAAGCCCAGGACTGGCAAATAAATAAATAAATAAATAAATAAATAAATAAATAAAATGGCTGACAACTTTTTGTGCTTCAAGAATCATCACTATATAAGCAGAGTGAGCTTGCCAATTCAAGGAAAATAACACCCTGTGGCCAGTGCTATATAAAATATAGATTTAGACAAAAATGTGAATCTTGTAAAGTTTTATCTGTCGCTATGATCTGGATAGCTTCTCAGTTATATTTCTGCTGAAGTGGGTGAGGATAGAAGCAAATATCATATTTGCTTTTATATACTAGGATGCAATATGTCAGCTCCCCTCCACATGGCTGATGTGATGGTACCATATCATGCAGTGGGAGAAGAGCCAGTGGGTTTTAGTCACAGAATATGATAAGTTCATTTAAATTGTTTTAGATTCTCCATCTAGCTTCTATAAGGATCAGTTCCGTTCTACATAATAGAAAATTCACACCTAGCCTTTCGAGATGGTTTGCGCCTATAATCCTAGCTACTCTGGAGGCTGAGATCTGAGGATCAAGGTTCAAAGCTAGCCCAGCACAAAAGGACCTAAGATTCTTATCTCCAGTTAACCTCTAGAATATGCAAAGTGAGGCTTGGTTCAAGGGTAGGGTGGTAGCCTTGAGCTGAAGAGCTCAGGGACAATACCCAGGCGCAGGGGTAGGGTGGTAGCCTTGAGCTGAAGAGCTCAGGGACAGTGCCCAGGCCTAGTACAAGCCCCATAACCCACAAAAAAAAAAAAAAAGAAAGAAAGAAAAAATTCACACCTCTCTATTATTAAATTCTTATTATGTAAATATGTGAAGCCAGGTTTTTTCCCATATATTTCCACCAAAACAGTATCCTTTACTAGATTGAATACAAAAGCATTTGAGAATCTGGTTGCTATCCATGAAGCTGACTAAGCTTATTTCTCTTTATTGATAAAAAGTTACTGTTTGTCTTCATACGCGTCATTATTTTTAAAACAATAACTATTTTTTCTCAATTTTTATCATTAGGCCTAATCCACATGAACCCCTGAGATACCCTGTTTGAACAGATTAAAAATGTGTGTTTAAAATAGGTAAGGAATTACCCTCCCTGTGAGAATCACTTCCTACCCTCAATCTGACTTCCTGATGTACTTTGCTTGAATAGTAATTGCCAGAGGCAATCCAGCCCATGTCAGTAGCCCCCGTTTGTGAGCTGTGTGTTCAAGGCATCTGGACTTCTCTGTCACAACTGTTGGGCTGGGGACACCAGTTTCTCCCCTGTTGTGACTTCCAGGGGACAGTCAACAGACTATATCTGATTCAGCTCAGCACTGCATTCCCAACTATTGTCTCCCTCACCACCACCACCCCCACACTCTTTGATGTACTTAGTCCCACGTGGCTTCCATGGCAACCTTCTTATTTTCCATCTACCTTTCTAATTTATTGAATGTCTCTGTGCCAGTTCTTCCTCTGCTACTGAAATTTGATGTGTTAGAATTCCTCTGAGTTCTGCACTGGCACTCTCCTGGCACTTTCTCTATGCCCACCCTGCTTTTCATCCACTTTCAGAGTTTCAACTATCATTCAGTCACCAATGAATCTCAGGACCTATTCTATGTTGTTGCTTGCATCTCATACTAACCACATTCTCTTCTTCAGGCTGAATACCTAATACCATCAACATGTTATTGTTGTTCTGAGACTGGGACTTGAACGCAGTATCTGATGTTTTCATTCACTGTCTAGCACTCTACCAGCTGAGCCAAGCCTCCATCCTCTCATTCAACTTTTGCTTGGACCCAAACTAGGGATTCTCCTTGAAGCTCTTCCTCCCCCAATATCCACCTCAGTCATCGGGGATCTGTAGCCCACACCTGTGTCTCACCATCCTGGTCCCTGCCCTGAGCTCCTGCCGAGTCTTCTAAACGACGTAAGTTGTTCTGCTTCTACCATGTTGCTGATGATCTTTATCATAAGGTCTAAAAGGACCATAGTGGGCATTTGAGGGCCCAAAGGGTTGTACCTCTGCCTTCTCCTGCCTTCTGTTTTGTCCTCTGTCCCAGTTGCATGAGCTTTCACATCTATTCAAATGCACCATTTAAACTCACTAAAATTCCACCCTCTGCTTTGGCACATTATCTTTTTAACCCCAAGCCCTTATGTACCTACATGCTTGTTTCTACCCTTAAGGCTTGCCTTCAGCGTAGTTCCATTGGAGCACAGCCCTTGTATAGCCCTGGATTACACTACTACTCTGTGATTACTTTTTCATTTTTTTCCCTCTTTTCCTTTCTCTTTTTCCTTTCTTTTCTTCCATCCCCGCCCCCTCCACCCCACTTTCTTTCTTGACCCTGGTACTGGAGTTTAAACTGGAGCCTGTCCCTTGTTAGGCTTTCTTGATTAGCTAGCTCTCTACCACTTAAGGCATATTTCCAGCCCAGATGTTTCATGGTTATTTTGGAGAGGGAGTCTCCCAGACTTTTCTGCTGGGGCTCGCTTCTAACTGGGATCCTTCAAAGTGTCAGCCTCATGAGTAGCTAGAGTTATAAGCAAGAGCCACCAGCTCCCAGCGCTGCCTCATTACTTTTCAGTGTCCCTCTTTCCTGTGCAGATTGTAGATTCTGAGGAACCAGAGACTGTTGATTTCCCTACAATGTTCCCTGGTACCTACCATAAATTATCATTGATTGATGTATTCATCAGAGTGTTGGAACAATAAAGGATTTTAGAGATCAATCGCTACTCAGATGTATGGCAAAAACGAACATCTGAAGGAAAACATGACAAATTAGCTAATTGCAGTAATAATCTCAGAAGCAAACAAAATCAGGTCTCCTGATTTGTTACATAATTCTCCTCCCCTGCCAGGATGGTATATTGAGGAAGACTGGATCCTTACAAACAGACAAAAACCAAATTAAAATCCTAGCACTGCTATTCCCTCGCTGTGTGTTGTCATATAAGTTCTCTAAGCCTTGGTTTCCTCCTTTCATTTAAAAAGCAAGAACAAGGGGCTGGGAGTTTGGCCTAGTGGTAGAGTGCTCGCCTAGAATGCATGAAAATCTAGGTTCGATTCCTCGGTACCACATACATAGAAAAAAGCCGGAAGTGGTGCTGAGGCTCAAGTGGTAGAGCTCTAGCTTTGAGAAAGTCCAAAGACAGTGCTCAGGCCCTGAGGTCAAGCCCAGTACTGGCAAAAAAAAAAAAAAAAAAAAGCAAGAACAAGGAGAACTGATCTCATATGTAATTTCCAAAGTGTCTAGTACGTGCGTGTCCAAAGCATTAGTTATTAGGATGATAATGTATAAGTCTAAATCAAGATTCAAACCAGTTATTTTCAAACCAAAGAGAAGAATGATGTCAGAGACGTTGATAGGATCACATTCCCCCACTTACAGTATCCATTCACACAGGATGAATGCGAGTTATTTTCCAGAGATGTTTCCTCTGTTCTGTTAAGCAATTAGTTGGGGTCACCCTGACCTTTAAGCACCCTACCTCCTACACTAGCTCAGGTCAAGCCCCAGAGCTGCCCAGGCCCTGCTCTGCTCTGGTTTCCCAGGGCTCCATCTGTGTTTCAGCTGGGGGAAGGGGGGTTGGGGATTGGTCTTATACCACCATGTTCAGACTACCCCTGAGGGTTCTGTCTGTGGTAGCACAAACACATGGGCTGTGTGTCTCCATTTTTCTTGAGACTACACAGAGAACCCAAGTTTAGACTAATTTGATTACAGCTCGAAGAAACTTGTGTCCTGTGGGGTCATCACATTCCAGGGTAAGACTCAGTGAAGCACTTTCAGGTGTTCTTGTTGGAGCATCCTCAGTCGACAGAGGTGTCTCAGACCTCAGTGGGAAGAAAATTGCTTCCTCAGAGCTACTAGCACTCTTACCTTCTGTTGGCCGTTGGTGTCCCCTTTCTTTGGCTAAATTTTCCCATTACCTTTGCTCTCTGAAACCTTAAGTTTCTGTCTCTTCTTTGGTATTAATATTTTAATCCTGACTTGGCTTCCTTTTTGCTACCTTTCTCCTTTCATTTTTGCTTTAATCTGTTCTATGGGGTTTGTTACTGCAAATAACAGGAAAATATACACATCACTACCAGGTTTTGTGCTCTGTATACCAAAGCCATCTGCTCTGTAAACAGTCAGGTGTAGGGGTGTAACTTCCTTGTTATTACATCATGTGTTTATTATTCATTTATTTAGCTAGTTAGTTAACCAATCCCAGAGCTTGAAATCTGGGCCTGAATATTGTCCCTAGGCTTATTGTGCTCAAGACTAGAGCTCTATCACTTCTGGCTTTTGGTTGCTAATTGGAGTCATTCCTAACCTGGCTGGCTTGGAACCATGATTCTCAGAGCTCAGCCATCTGAGTGGCTAGGATTACGTCATGAGCCACCAGCGCCCAGCCTTTGATTTGTTTTACTTCGTCTATAAAATGGGGGCATGGAGATGCCATCTATCAATGCCTGATGAAAACCTGGCCTTCCCTGAAGCCCACGCCAGGCCTGTGGAGCACAGGAGGCAAGGCCAGTTGGTGGGGGGAGATGGCCACACCGAAGGCCAGCCAGGGCAGACTGGCTTTTCTAATGAAAGGCCCTCTTTCTTGGGGATTATAAGAATATTCATGACCCTTGAGAACAGCAGGTGAGGCTGGGCCCTCCCTACTCATCCTTTGGACAAACAGTCCAGAAAGCCTAGGTTGCCAGGATGAGAAAGGAACAGTGAGACTAGGGTGATTTCCCCTCTTCCCTTGGCCCCCAGCCCCCTGCCTTTTATTCTCAGAGGAGGGCAGGGGGATTTGGGGGGCCACTTGTCTAGAGGTGAATCAAGGACTGTGTCTTTCATTTCTAAAGAGCAGGCAGTGAGGCCAAGGCAGAAGTCCCGTGACATGACTTGAGACACAAAATGGTATCTTAGCATCGAAGATCCCCTTTGACAAGAAGAAGAAAAGCTCTTTTCTTCCCAGCCCGGATTAGGCAGGAGGGAATTCTCTGGAACGTGTGGGCATTGTTTGGTGGAGGGCAACCAGGCTAGGCCTGGGGTTTGCCTCCCAAAATCAGCCCAAGGAAGCTTGTCGTCGTGTAATTAAAAGGGAAAGGAAACAGCAGGGCGTCTTGTTCCGCTGCTGCCCACCAAAGTGGGGTCCAGGGGCGTGGGGGAGGGGGCAGCCCAGGAAATTGGCTAAATTAATGGTTGGGGGGGCTCATGAATGCATGGGCCTGGGGGCAGGAGGCAGAGAGCTAGCAGGGCAGGGAAACTCACCACAGATCTTCTGACAAAAAAAAAAAAAAGAGGGTAAAGAGAAGCCCTGTCAGGGCAGAGATGTCATGGCTTCTTGTCACCTGACAGGACAGCCGGCTGCCCTGGGGACATAGCACCTGCAGTGAGGGGTCATGTCCTCACAAAGCCCACAACACCAATGCCCTCATTTGACCAGCTGACAGAGAGGCCCAAGGCAAGAGGTCACAGGTCATGGCTGGATGGGGGACAGGGGAGCTTACAAAAGGGGTGGGGTGGGGGGGGTACAGTCCTTTCCTTAGCAACACAATGTCTGGAAAGCAATCTCATGGATTTAGGTATGTTGTCTCCCTCAGACATTTTTCGGCATGTTCATATCTTCCTTGAAAAATGATTGGCAGAAGCAAAACTATGACCCTGAGGCAGATGTGCTTGCATGTAGTTGAAAAAGAAGCGAAGACATTTTTTTTCTTGTAAAAATAAAAGGACATTTCATCACTTAGAGAAAAAAAAATCTTTCAGCTCATGTTCCCAAATCTTGCAGAGTGGATTACAGAAGACTTGAGCCCATCTTCTGGAAATTCATAGCTCCTCTGTCCAGCCCTATCTCCAAGTACATGAGAAAGAAAATGGTGACAGCAGCCCTAAAGCCAAGCAGCCAAGGTTTGTTTTCTGTGACCTCCTATGGCCGTGTACTTCCCAAAGGTCCTGGGATGGATGAGCAGGCAGGCCTGGGCACTCAGGTTTCTCTGGCAAGTGATGAATCTAAGTCAATATTGCAAAGTAGATGTAACTTCTCTGCCTTCGCAAATATTGGACCAAAGACTTGAGAGCGGCCATGCTGTTGACAATTACGAGATGGTGGCATTGTTGTCTTTGTTACTATGAAGTGTGGCTAGGCTGGGCCTGTGTACACACAGGGGACAGTGCCATGGGAGGCCAGTGTGTTTGCTCTGCCAATATGCACCAGCAGCTGACCCTCAACCATTCCCTCTGCCATGGTTACAGCCGGGGTGTTTGAATGCTCACCCCTCAGACTGCCAAATGGTAGCCAAACCTCAAATTTCTTTTCTTCTCTCTTTTTGGATTTCTTTGTTTTCTGATTCTGTGGTTTTGAACTCAGGGCCTCAACACTTGCCAGGTAAGCACTCTAACACTTGGTCCACTTGCCTACCCTACGCTCAACTCTTTCTGCTTTTCTGGGGAAAAGTTACCTTTTCTGGGGAAGTCTCATGTTTTTGCCTGGACCAGCTTGGACTGTGACCCTTCTACCTACATGCCTCTCCCATAAGCTAGAATGGCAAGCAGGAAACACCACTTCCAACTTGTTGATTGGCATAGAGTCTTGAGAACTTGATGTCCTGCTGGACCTTCAGCCACCATTCTCCCAGTCTCCAATCTCTGTTTCTTAGGAGGCTGTGGTTCTAAATGTGAGCCACCACACCTGGCCCATCATATTTGTTTGTTTTTTAACAAATGCATCAAATCTTTTTCTTGAAGTATACAAGCACACCATTTTGCAGTATGGTAAATTTTCACAAGCTACCATGTCTGGTGCCAAGCACCCAGGCCCAGGATATGAAGGGTTGCAGCATGGCAAGATCCACCTATGCTCCTGCCATCGTCTTCAGCCAGGACTACCATTGGTAGAATTACTATCAGATTAGGCTTGCCTGGGATTTACCTTAGTTATAAGTCAATACGTTGTGTGTTTGCTCAGCAAAGCATAGTGACAACCCAGCCAGGCTTACATAGGTTTCAGCGCTGCCTCTAACATGAGCTTTAGCAGCAAGAGTCAATTCCATTCATGAGTAGAACTGGTCTTCCTAGTTCAGGCACTTCCAAGACCAGCAAGACCTTCCAAGACCATTCCTGACTGCACAGTCCAGTCCAAAGCACCAGAAGAGCTAAGGAATCAAGACTGGTATACTGGAGTAGATTTGTTTACACAGACATCACCACAGACATGTCAGGAGAAGCTACTAGGTATGGAGCACAGAGTAGAATGGGCACAGTCCAGACAGCCCCTGGCCATCTGGGCCCTGGCCTGAACCAACTGTCACAGAAACCCCTGTGACTCAAAACACAAGGCACAAGGAGTGACACAGCGTGACACTAACCCCAGAGGCAGTTTGAAAATCTGTGTGTACTTATCTATGTGATGTAGTGGGAGAGAAAGGCAGCAAACTCAGAGACCAGCACTTCATCATTGACTTAGAACCACATAAGCCAAGAGAAGACAGCCTGTGAGTTGGCAGGAGATAGTAGGAGAGACTGGTATACTGAAAGGTACCACAGCTCTACTCTATTTGCCTGAGCTTGGACCCCACCCAGCCTAAGAGTGGCAGCCATTCTGACACTGAGCAAAATCTATAAGCTAGAAGCCCTGTTGGCCTAACCAGTCAAGACTTTAAGTAAATAAATAAACAGATAAATAAATAACTGAATGAGTAAATAAATAAACTACCCCAAGACTGGAAGCATCTAACAACAAAGACAATGTTTTTGTCTTTAGAGAGTGGGTTTGCTTTAGGTAATTGTGTTCTCAGACAAGGGGCTTGCAATCAGGGCTTGGGATTGCTGCCTCTGAGCTCTTTTGCTCAAAGCTAGTGCTCCACCACCTTGAGCCACAATGCCACTTCTGGTTTTCTGGTGGTTAATTGGAGATAAGAGTCTCACAGACTTTCCTGCCTCAGATCTCATTCTCCTCAGTAGCTAGGATTATAGGGCCTCAGCCACCAGGGCCTGGCCTTTTAACGTACTTTGAGTTAATTTTCATACAAGCAGGATAAAAGATAGGCATCAAGTTTTAATCTTCTATGTATGGATATCCAGCTTTCCCTGCACCGTTTGTTAAGAGGCTGTTTTTTTCTCCAATGTATGTTTCTGGATTCTTTGTCAAAAATTAGATGACTTTAAGCAATATGGGTTTATTTTGGAGTCTTTTATTCTGTGTCACTTTTAAATATGCCAGTACAGGGCTGGTTTTGTTAGTTTAATGGCTCTGTGGTATAATTTGAAGTCAGGATATTTCCAACAGTGCTCTTTTCTCTCTCTCTCTCTCTCTCTCTCTCTCTCTCTCTCTCTCTCTCTCTCTCTCTCTCTCTCTCTCTGTGTGTGTGTGTGTGTGTGTGTGTGTGTGTGTGTGTGTGTGTGTGTGTTAGTCTTGGGGATTGAACTCAGGGCCTGAGTGCTGTCCTTGATATTTTTTACTCAAGACTAATGCTCTACCACTTGAGCCACAACTCCACTTCCAGCTTTTTTGGATGGTTGAGTTTTGCAGACTTTACTGCTCAGATTGGCTTTGAACCTCCTAAATAGCTAGAATTACAGGCATGAGTCTCCCCACCTGGCGTATTGCTCTTTTTAGTCAGTATTGTCTTTGCTATTCAAGGTCTTAAGGGACTTTTCATGTCCACAAGTGCAGGGCAGCTGTGGGGTCTGTGAGCCTTGGCTCTCTCTCTAGGGCAGAGTGAGCAGTGTGGAAGAGGTCAATCCTGGTGTCCAGGAGATTTCTTTGGCCACCAAAGACCTACTGAAGTCTCCAGGTGTGGAACAAAACTGGGTCTAGAACTGTGGTGACAGAACAGAACCTATTCTGTACGGCCACAGCATCTGAAACTTTAGTGGGATAGACTGAGACCATGGCTCTTGATATGTAGCCCAAGCTAGGCTAGAACTCACAATCCTACCTCAGCCACTGCCCAGTGCTGGGATTTTAGGGATAGACTACCATACCTGGCTTTGCTACCCTAACTTTCACCAGGCGTTCACAGACATGGTTCACTCAGGGAGGAAGGCAGGCCTGAAGTCATTCGTACACCACATTACAGATCAGTACTTAGCTAGACGATAAAGTGACACACCCCAACAAACTGCAGAGTCAAAATCTGCTGCTCATATCCAGTCTTCTCCCCTAACAGACTTTCATACACAACTGAGACCAATTGAGTTGCCCTGTTTTGTAGTACTGGGACTTGACCCCAAAGTCTTCCAAGCCAGTACTCTATGCTGCTGCTTTGAAATGAGTTTTGTTTTGTTTTTTTCATTGACAAGGTGTCTGTGGTTCATACCTACAAAGCCGTACAGAAACCTTCCAGGCATAGGGGTGAACACAGGGTGGGCAGAGCATCAGGTAACCAGGCTGTGCCTGCCTCCAGACAGCAAGCACCCTGTCCTTTGCCCTGTAATGGGGGACATGTTTGGAGATGCTACAGTAGTAGGCAGTGACACCTGCAAAACCCAGGGTATTCCTGTCATCCCTGACTTCAAGCAACAAGTTAAACATAGATAAAGTTCATGGAGGGGGGACACAGTGTTACTCTCACAGGGTTTGGTGATAAAATGAAGACCTATTCTGGGGGGAGGGGCTCTGAGGCCCCGGGGACCAGCAGCACTGGTGTAGGGAAGGGTTGACAAGCAAAGCAGGAAAATGAGCAGGAAGGAGGGAGGTGGGGAGCCTCCCTTTCTAGAGAATTCCCTCGCTCTCTCCCCTATGCATCTGAATTCTTTCCTGAGACTGGGGCCTGTTTGATAAGGTAGCTTCAGAGAGTGCATGTATATCTTTTATTAGGTTCCATGCTTATAGTTTGTTTTAAATCAGAACACACTACATGATTTCAAATGCACATGGAGGGGGGATAAAAAAAAAGGATCCCTTTGGGATAAACTCTGCCACCACAAGAAAGGGCCAGCGAGCCAGCAGCCAGCTTCTTGGGGGCATTCTTTCTGGCCAGTGGGGCGGGGAGGGTCTTCCTGCAGCTGGAGCTCAGTGGCTTCCTGCCTGGCCTGGGCCCCCTGCCGCTGGGAACTCGTCTCAGCCCGGGGTGGAGTCAGTGTGGCTTGGTGGTGGCCGGAAGGGGAGGGGGGGAGAGGAGTGACCCAGCAGGTGGGCCATGGAGAGCAGTCACTCAGAGTACCCCGGGGACCCTGGGGAGGGGATGGGGTTGCACGAGTGGGCAGCGGTGGGCACCGTCCGGCCAAGCCCTGGAAGGAGATTTAATTGTGCAAATCCACGTGGCTGCCAGGAAGGACTCAGAAAGTAAGGGGGTGGCGTGGGGGTAGGGGGCATCTTTCTCTTTCTTCCCTTTCTTTTTCCTCCCCCTCTCCCGCCTCCCAGCTTCCCTTAACTGATGGGATAAAAAGAAAGGACACGTCTGTCTGTTGCAAGCTAGAGACTTTCTTAGGATTCTCTGTGCCGTGTTATGGCGTGAGGGGCGGGGGGGACCCGCAAACAAAACCCAGTTGTATTCCCACAGCGTCCACCTCCATGGTCGGTTGAGATCTCTCTTTCCCTTCCCCAGGGACGGGATTCTTAAATGAAGCCCGGCTTGCCCCCCTGCAGACAATGGGGTTCCCGGGCAGCTGCTAGACTCCTCAACCATCTCTGAGATGAGAGGTGGCCCGGGGTACCTGGGATCCGGAGAACTGGCAGGGCCTGGCACTGCCACCCAGAATGAGGCCTTGTTCAACCCCTGAGCAGGCCACCAGGCATGGGGAGGGGGGCCAGAGCCCTTCAACCGGATAGCCTTGGCCTTTGGGGGTTTATTTATTTACTTGGATTTTTTTTTAATTATAAAGGTGATGTACAGAAGGGAGACAGTCACCTAAGTCAAGTGATGAGTACATTTCTTTTTGGACAATGTCATCCGTTCCCTCGCTCTCTCCCAGTTTTTCCCTCCCATCCCTGCCCACCAGTTGGATAGTTCATTTCTAGCATACTGTCCAGTGAGTATCACTGCTCCCAAAGACAGGTGCAGGAACAAAGAAGACAAAAAGAAAAGGAAACAAAACAAAAACAGCAAAGAAAGCACCTCTTGCTTCCATTTCCTGGAGTCCATTTTGTTCAACTGTTATTTTATATGATCAGAGGCAAATAGGCATTTGTGCCTTTTAGTCTGGAAAGTCCTCTGGAAGCCGAAGCTTCTATCTGGGATAAAAATCTTCTATCTGTCCACCTGGAGTGGAGCTACTGCCTGTGGGGATACAGTAGACCAAGACAGGGGCTTGCACACAGAAACAGAGCAAAGGAAACTCAAATTTCCTCCTCTTCCTCCTCCTCCTCCCCTCTTCCTCCTCCTCCTCCTCCTACACTTCTTTTTCTTCTCCTCCCCCTTTTCCTTCTTCCTATTTTGTCCAAGGTTGGGACTTGAAGTCAATACCTGATTTTTTTGCGCACTGGCTAGTGTTCTATCAGTTGAGCCACACCTCCAACCCCTCAAACGTTCTTGAACCCACATACACAGACCACAAGGTCTACCCCAGGGCTGCATGACAAGGCAATTTCTTAGCTCCCTGCCCCAGTTTCTATGGCTGCAAAACATGGACCCAATAGGTCTGCCACATGGATTGGATGTAAGTTAAAATAAAACAGTGTCATCGCTAGCGCTTTGAAGTTTTGTGGCCTAGATCTGCAGACTGCCAGGGGCCCGCTGCAACCTCTCTGGCAGAAGCTCTGCTGACAGACAAGGCGAGCCTTCTCCTTATGCAAATGCAGTGTCATCTCACACTTACCTACCCCAGGTACAGAGCTGTGCAGAGGAAATCTGACTCCTCTTGTGGTGTTCAAGTCCAGAGACAAAAGGTCCTGAGTTAGACCTGGAGAGTCCTAAAAGAGGGTTTGTCCAAGTGCACGCATAAGGTTGTATAGGGGATACTTGGCCAGTTCCTGAGGGCTTGGCAAAATCCTTGAGTGACACATTCTCAACTTCATTCCAAAAAAAAAAAAATGATCCAAACCACTTTTTGGAATCAACAAGTTTCCTTTCATTAGACTCTAGGTTTGCCTTTATCAATTAGCTAACCTCATCGATCAGTTAACTATCAATTAGGATTAACTTGATCAGTTAGTAGACAGCTGGGTTTTAACTGGCAGGAATGGCTCACACCTGAACCCTTCTCCATTGCCCATCAGCTTGCCCTAAAATGCCACTAGGTGAGGATAGCTCCTCTGGTACCTCTGGGAAGTCCAAAGCCAGAGAAGGCCAATATCAGTGATTGTTCTATGATTACAATGGTTGCATCAGAGGCCATTATTGATTACCATGGCAATTCAGGCTGAGCAGAGCAAATCATGTTGTTTAAATGCATGTGTTAATCTTTTCTATTTAGTATATCCTGGATTTCTTCCTTCCTTCCTTTTTTTCTCCTTTTACCCCTTCCTTCCTTCCTTCGTTCCTTCCTTTGTTCCTTCCTTCCTTCCTTCCTTTCTTCTCCCTCCCTACCTCCCTGCCCCCCTTTCTCTCTCTCTCTCTCTCTCTCTCTCTCTCTCTCTCTCTCTCTCTCTCTCTCTCTCTCTCTCTCTCTCTCTCTCTCTCTGTCCTTCTCTCTTTGTGATGGTACTGGGGCTTGAATTCAGGGCATCATGCTCTTACCTGGCATGACTCTGTGTGTGTGTGTGTATCCAAGCATGCGAGTCCTGAGGTTTGAACTCAGGGTCTAGGCACTGTCTCTAAGCTTTTTCTCCCCCACCCCCGCAATGTTAGTGTTTTACCACTTGAGCCACAGCTTCACTTCTGGCTTTTTGGTAGTTAATTGGAGTCCCATGAACTTTCCTGCCCACATTGGCTTTGAATCACAGTCTCCAGATCCCAGCCTCCTGAGTAGTTAGGATTATGGTCATGAACCACCAACACCCAGCCTCTTACTTGGCTTTTTAGCTCAAGAGTAGAGTTGTATCATGTAAGCCACTGTTTTACTTCTGCCTTTTTTTTTCTTGGTTAATTGCAGGTAAGAGTATCATTCACTTTCCCGCCCAGGCTGGCTTCTAACTATGAGCCTCAGATCTCAGCCCCTCGGTAGCTAGGAATACAGATATTAGCTACCAGTGCTCAGCTCAGATATCCTGGATATCTTTCATTTTAGTCAATGCAGACTTCCCACTGTACTTTTATGTTGCTGCACAGGAAAGAAAGGGCCTCCCCATTTGGTAGTTGTCTGGCTGTTCTGGAAGACAGTTTTCCATAACCAGAGTGGTCAACATATACTACCACAAACAAGTCAGGTGAGGTTCCCGGGAGTGGTTGAGCAGGTTATAAAACAGGAATCAAGTCATTGACCTTTACTGAGTAATTACTATGTCCCAAGCTCCATTCCACATACTTGCATTCAATCCTCTATGAAGTAGTATGCCCATGTCAGGTCTCCTTTTGGGGGAGAACATAAAAGGAATGCCCCTTTGAGGCTATGGTTAGCCTGGCATGGGCAGGAGTCTGCCAGCAGCCAGTTCCCTCCAGCTGGCACATGGTCCCAGGGACAGCAGAGACCCTTCGGGAGCACTTCCAGGCACCCCAGGGACATTTTGTCCTGCTACTGTCTGATCTGTGTACACAGGACCTAACCTCAGGCCTGGAAAATGAGCCTGTGGTCTAGCACTGTGGGCTTGGCCATTCACTGCCTGGGCGACAAGGGATGCTACAACTTCCAGCTCCTCCAAAGCCAGCGTCCTCCAGCATCTCCACAGTGTCTGCCTTGGACTCCACTTAGACTCCTTTTATAGAAAGGATAGGCAGAGGAGAAAGCCAGGTCCCTGGCGTGGATTCTTCAAGCTAACAATAAATAGATCTATATGCTGGCATTTAGTGAGTACCTGCTACAGCCAAGAACATGACAAAAGGTGATTTCTGTAAGCTGCCATTCCTGTTCAAAGCAGGGAACCTGTCAGACCCTGGGTGTACAGGTCAGTGTGTACAGTCCAGAGTACTGGTTAACATAGCCAGACATGGGTGCCCTGAACCTAGATTTCCATTTTCAAACTGAAACACTGAGAAGAATTGAACCTGCCTGACACTGTGTGAGGGACTTTTTAAAAATCCATACAGTAGAGATAAGAAGAATATGGTGTTTAGAGATTAAATAAGACATGTAATAACATCAGGCACTTAACAAAACATGTCTATTTTTGTTAGTATCTCATTTGGTTCCTGTGTGTATTTTACCCCTTATGTATGTGAACATTATATGTATTTCAATGAAGTTTTTACCATGTATTAATTGAATAAAATAACATTGTACATTTCATTATAACCTTGTCACACATAGTATATAAGGTACTTCTACCACATCCCTGTACACCCCTTCTTCTGTTCCCCTACTTTCCCTCAAAACTTGCCCTTCCATTTTCATGTCTTTTGTTTTCTTTTGTTAATCTAGAGTAGATATATGAGAGAAAACATGGAGACATTTGACATTCCGAGTCTGGCTTATTTTACGCAACAGAATCTACCTATTTTCCTGCAAACCACATAACTTCATTCTTCTTTACAATAGTAAATATTCTTTGAATAGTACTCCATTGTGTTATATCTGCTACATTTTCAATCATTTGTTGACAGGCCCTCACCCAGTCTGATTCCATATCTTGGCTATTGTGACTAATGCCACAGATAAATATGGGTGTACAGGTCACATGTTTATACATTAACCTTATGTACTTCTAGAGTGTATCAAGGAGTAAGATAGCTGGATGGTAATATTACTTTTAGGTCTGGTTTTGTTTCGTCTCGATTTTTTAAAATACTGGGGTGTGAACTCAGAATCTTGAGATTTCTAGGTACTCTGCCATGTAAGCCACATCTATAGCCCTTTCTGTTTTGAGATTTTTTGGGGGGTGTGGGGAGAGGTGGGGTAGGATCTTGCTTCTTGCCTTTGAGAGGTTTCAGACCATAGTCCTTCCATCTGTGGCCTCACACACAGCTGCAATGGTGGGCATGAGCCACTGTACCCTCTTGGTTTTGTTGAGAAAGGGAGTCACTCACAACCTTTGTCCAGCTTGCCCTCAAACTTGCATTCTCTCAATCTGTGCTGCAGCTGGGATTGCAGTAAAGCACCTGTGCTCAATCTTGTTTATTTCTTGATTCTGACTGGAGGAAGATAGTCTCTGTGCAGGTTTGATTTGCATTTCCTTTATGGCTAAGGATGTTGAAGATTTTTTTTCCAGTATTTATTGGCCATTCATACTCTTTTGAAAACTGTCCACCTCCTTTGCCCATGTGTTGGCAGGATTATTTTCTCCATTTGGTGTTTAATTTTTTATGAGGTTTTTTGATGTATCCTGGACATTAATCCCTAATCAGATGAAAAGCTGGCAAAAATGTCCTCTCATTCTGTGGGCGGTCATTTCACATGGAGTTATTTCCTTGGCTGGACAGATGTGTTTTAATGTGATACAATTCCATTTGTCAATTCTTTAGCATCTCATTTGTTATTAGCAAAAAGTTTACCTGGTCAGCATTGTTCTTATCTCTATCTTTTGGAATGCAAAGAGTGACGAGAGGACAGAGATGTCCAGTTCATTTCCCAAAATTATACAGCTAATAAATGACCATGCCAGTTGGGATTTAAGCTCAGGCTATTCTGGCTCTAAACCTCTCCATCTTACCTTCAACTAAACGTCCCCCCCAGGATTCCTGGCATTTGACATAACCACTCAGGAGCTCCTTAAATAGTTTCTAGTCTTCGATGTAACGCCAAAATGTCAAATATTTCCTCTGATAGGAACAGACTGCTCATCTAGAGGAATTGCTTAGCTGGATCAAAAGGTCAAGAACCTTCCACAGGGAATTTAGAGAACACATCTTTCAAGGGAGATATGAATATGGCAGCAAGTGAGCATCCAAATGGAGGGAGGCGTTGATGGAGAGACTCTTGGGTTGGGGCAGGAAATTTACTTGTTCTGCTTTGTCTGTCACTACTTCCTTGAAGAATGACCCCAGACGTTATCAACCTTCTCTGGGGTCAGTTTTCTTATTTGTCAGATTGAAATTTAACACCTGTCAAAAGCTTTCTGTATCCATGAATATTTTCACTAAATCATTTATTCAACACATTTTATTGACCACCTACTGTGTACCAGGGACCCTTTCTGGAGCTGGAAATGCAATCAGAGACAGCATTATGTATATGGTCCTTGCCTTCACAGAATTTAAATAGAGAGACAAAAACAGCGCCAATCTTGAAGGGAAGATAACCCAGACAGTACAGAGCAGCATCCCAAGGAAGGCCTCTGACCCAGCTCATTTTCCTGGAAGAGAAACTCTTCTGCTGGGAAGAATAAGTCCAATAGGAGGTCAGGTGATGGGTTTTCCAAAGCATGACACCGACTTATGGCCAGGTGCTCACGGCTCATGCTGGTAATCCTAGCCACTCAGGAGGCTGAGATCTGAGGATTGTGGTTCCATGTCAGCCAGGGCAGGAAAGCCCATGAGACTCTTATTTCCAATTAACCATCAGAAAGCTGGACGTGGAGCAGTGGCTGAATGTGGAAGAGTGCTAGCCTGGAATGAAAGAGCTCGGTGACAGTGCCCAAGTCCTAAGCTCAAATCCCACAACTGACAAAAAAAAAAGAAAAGAAAAGAAAGGAAAAAAAAACACCCTGATGCATTTGAAGAAGCAAATAAAGTTTAATGTGGCTGGATCTCAAGACTAAGCAGAAATAAGATAACCAGAGAGGATGGATGCTAGAGAGACAGGAAGAGGCCTTGGCTCCATACCATACCTTGACTTGAGCCCCATCAGGAATCATGTGTTTTTGATCTTTGCTTTTTGTTTTTTGTTATTTTGTTTTAGTCAAATGCTGGTGGCTCATTCTTGTAATCCTAGCTACTCAGGAGGCTGAGATCTGAGGACTGAGGTTCAAAGGTAGTTTGGGCAGAAAAATTGGAGACATTTTTATCTCTAGGTAACCAGAAAAAAGCCAGAAGTGTGGCTCAAGTGGTAGAGCACCAGCCTTGAGGAAAAAATCTAAGCAAGAATGCAAGGTGCTGAGTACAAGGCCCAGTACCAGCACGCCCATGTTCATGCACACACACAAACACACACACACACACACACACACACACACACACACACACACACACCTAAATTATCCAGACGTTCCTCCAGGGTTTAAGACTAACTTACAGTCTAGAAGGATTCTGGCTCCCTGGGGATGCTGTATCAGAGTAGCTGTTGTGACAGATGTTGCAAAACAGATCACAATTCTCCTGGGATGGAAAGCAGGCCCTGGAGACAGAAGACATCCAGCAAGAACAGCTTAGGGGTTGATCTCTGGAATCTCAAGGGGACTCAGTGGTACCTGAGCTTTGGCCTTCTGTTCAGCCACCCTTGAGATCCTGAGCTGGACTCATTTCTCTTTTTCTAATAAGATGTGCTCCTGGACAACCTCCACTCCCTCCCCACCCCCTTGCTCTCAGGTAGCCCCTCCATGCTTATTTAGTCCCCAACTGCATGTGCACCCACCCAGTCCCCAAGGGGTCACCCAGTCCTGGCTCTCTGAGCACCACAGTCTCAGTGTGCTCAAAAATGGGATCATTCACCTCTCCCAGCCCACTCTCTTCCTCCTGTTGTTGGGGACCCCCATTTCTCTATCCACCCCTAAAGGAGTAGTGCATATCCCCTAAACCATCACTCTGCATCACTGAAACGTTGGGGTTGGCTTAGTAGGTTGTGGGGAGGGGCAGGAGAGGGGGAGAGAGCAATTATCGGCCTTCAAGGCGCTGCCCGCACTGTTGGCAGGAATGTTTTCTCCCTGGGTGTCAATACAAGCCCAGGGTCATTTTTCAGAGCTTGCCAATGGCAGTAATTGCATAGGCCTGAGTGGCTCTCCAGAGAATCCCCACCGCTCCCCATTCTCTCCTCCAGGACAGTGTTCTATAGACGCACCCCAGGCCATGGATCACGTTTTTCACATAACCCGTTAATTACTAAATAAAACAACCCAGCTTTCAACCTGATTAGCCTAGATTAATGGCCAGCAGCGGGTTTCATGTGCCTGCACAATTTATCACTGAAAGGAACTGTGTCTTTAATGATTTAGCTACCTGGCCTAGCAGGGCCAGCTCAGGGCCTTGGGTCTCTGAGTGGAGTTAATTGCTGTTCTGCGTTTCTGACCTGGAAAGGCCCAGGTGACAGTTCCCATTAGCCAGGCTTGGCCTGCCCGATGACAAAGGATAGCAGGAAGCCCTTCGCTCCCACTTTGTTCTGCAGATCTATCGAGGTCAAGTGTCACAGGCCCGCCACTCCAGCTGCTGGCTGACAGAATTTGAATCAACCTGTATGTGTAAGTGCTGTTTCCCTTTCTCACCTGCCCTTTCTTTCTTCTTCAATGTCAGTTTTGTCTTCAACAAGAATTCTGGGACCTGCCATACACTTTTGCTTTCATTTCTTTGCTCTGGTTCCTTTCTGTGACATTTTTAGGCGTGATTTGCCCTTCAAGGAGGAAGAGAGAGTGGAAAAATTGATTTAGTTATATAGCAAAGAAAGAACCTTTGATTAGCAGGCTTTTCTAATGTCACTAACATCTGACGGAACCCTTGTATTTTTCAAACCAGGATGCTTAGGCCTGAGGGAAGAGGAACTTAAGTTCTCCAAGGACACAAAGGAATCACACAGAGGGTTACCAGGCCAGGGTACTTTAAGATTCAATTTCTTGTTTGTAAATTATAACAGTATAAGTAATCATAAAAGACTATGATGTAGACACCATTCTACCAACCACCACCACGGCTATGACAGAAGCACAACTCTTGACATTACGCCGAGGAGACCAAGCAGCTGTTTTATGCCAGATCCCTGGGATTCCAAATGTCCCTTTTACAATGAGGAAGGAAGGGATATCTTACATTTATTCTGTCCCAGATAGTGGCAAGGACTTCTTGTTTGAATTATGGCCATGGTGACCAGATTTACAGATTGCCCATTGCTGCGGTGTACAAACAAAAGAGACTCTTGATCAATTGTTGCCTTCGGATCTTGTATCCAATAAACTTGCTGAACTCGTTTAGTTCTAATTTTTTTTAATTAAGAAAAGTTTGATTCAACCAGGCACAGGTAGAAAACATTCGAAAGACAATGGCATCTGCTCTGAACATGTACTGATTTCTCTCTTGTCATCATTTCCTAAACACTGTCGAACTGATCAGTTTTGTTTGGGTATTATAAGTAAAGCAGGGATGATTTCAAGTATAAGGAAGAAGCTGGGCATTGGTGGCTCACGCCTGTAATCCTACCTACTCAGGAGGCTGAGATGTGAGGATCACAGTTAGAAGCCAGCTGGGGCTGAAAAGACTGTGGAACTCTTCAATTAACCAGCAAAAAGACTGGAGTGGAGGCATGGCTCAAGTGATAGAGCATCAGCCAAGAGCAAAAGGAACAAAATGAGAGCCAGAGGCCCTGTGTTCAAATCCCTGTACTGGCACACACATATGCACATGTACATACATATCACTTAGTGGAAAGCCTAGGTGTCCGAAAGGTTTTGTTTTGTGGAAGCAATTGTAGAACCAATCTGTCTCCTCTGGACACCAATAACCTCCATATCTTTCACTCCAACTTCTTCTACTTGCATCAAGTCTCTTGTATTAGTAATGTACCTTGCTGTGGCAGATAGTTGGTAGGTTATACTGAGACATCATTACTAGCTGAAGCCCATAGTTTAGAGCTATGTGTTTTGTCAGATCTATGCATAACACTGTATATCTACCACTGAACTACTTTGAGAAAAAAATCCTCTGTGCTTTACTAATTTATCTCCTCTCCTACCCCAAAGCCCTAGCTACTACTGACCTACTCATTGTTTCTATAGTTTTGTCTTTTCTGGAATGTCAGGTAGATGAAACACCCAATAAGAAGGCGTTGTATATTTTGGGAAACTGTTTTTTATCAGATATGTCTTTTGCAAATATTTTCTCCCAGTCTATAGATTTTTTTTCCTCTTTCTTGACAGACTCTTGTGCAGAGTTTCCTGGTTTAATGAAATCCAACATATCCCTTCTTTCTTCATGGACAGTGCCTTTTGTGTCATTCCTTAAACATCATCACCAAATCAAGGTAACCTAGATTTTCCATATTGCTTTTAGGCTATTTATAGTTTTACATAACACATTTAGGACTCTGGCCCATTCTGAGTTAATTGTCATGAAGGATGAAAAGTTTGTGTCTTAAAATCAATGTTAATAAATTCTTTAATAAAAAAATGAAAAAGTTTGTGTATTGATGCCTTTAGTTACATTGATTTTGTATGTGGATATACAGCTGTTATATCACATTTTTGAAAAGACAGTCATCTCCTTTGTACTGTCTTTGCTCCCTTGGCAAAGACAGTTGATTCTATTTACGTGAGTCTGTTTTTTGCGCTCGCTATTCTATTCCATTAATGTATGTGTCCATTCTTTTGCCAATATCACACTGTCTTGATTACTTTTTATATTAAGTCTTAATGTCAGGCAGTGTAAAATTTTAACTCTATTCTCCTTTACTGTTATTGGGAAGATCTGACAATATTAACTCTTCCTATCCATGAGCATGAACTACTTTTCCATTTCCTTCATCAAACTACCGTACAGTCTATCGTCACAGAGTGCTGGTTCTTAGAGTCCAGGACAGTGTTGTGTGGGGAGGTCAAGAATGGAAGCAATACAGTTATAGTAAAGGGTGTGTTGAGGGAAGTGGAAGAGACTCCATGACACTCCTGAAATTCTGGTCTGCTTAGCTGAGCTGCTAAGCCAGCTACGACAAGCAAGGCAGGAACTAAGGATGGCCAGAAACAGAACAGAGAAATCCACATCAGTCCAGTGAGGACACAGACCCATCCTTAATTACGGATGGCAGGTGAGTGGCTGTGGTACAATGAGCCCCTATGGCCATAAGGCCTCTCAAAGACTCCACTGTCCTGAGGGGCCAAGTGGTTTATTTGCCTCTACTTCTCCTCTGCCACCCCACCTAACCTGAACCCACCCTTGTATCCAGAATCTGTCTGCCCCATTAGTGTCTGGCTCTCCACTTCACAAAGCATCAGATTGGAAGGCTTCAGATTTCACGTACCACATTCTTGTCTTGCATTTGCTAGATGAAGAAATCAAGGAAATAACAGTCCCTGGTTTTCAGCCTCTAGTTCATTTTTGTTTTTGTTTTTGTTTTGGGGGGTTTGTTTGTTTGTTGGTGTCCATCCTGGGGCTTGAATTCAGGGCCTGGATACCGTCCTTGAGCTTCTTTTGCTCAAGGATAGTGCTCTCTCACTTTGAGCCACAGATCCACTTTTGGTAGCTTAGTGAAGATAAGAGGCTCACAAACGTCTCTCCTTCCCAGGCAGACTTCAAACCATGATCCTCTGATCTCAGCCTCCTGAGTAGCTAGGATTACAGACAGGAGCTACCAGAGCCCCGCTCAGCCTCTAATTCTTCTCTTTGATCCAAAAACCCTGAGAGCAGGTACTCACCTTGACTTCACAGGCCCAGAGAAGAGTGGGGGAAGTCACAAGTGATAGCAGGGTTTACCTTAGCACCGGAAGTGAGTCAGCTGTACTCAGAGGGAGGTTAAGTCCAAAGCACAGCCCATTGCCTAGTCTAAGGAAACATGCTCAGAGGCTTCCTAAGCCTGGATCAACACTGCATGTTGAGCACTCTTACACTGCTCAGGAAAAGGTATCAGGCCTGGGTAGGCATAGGCAGGGTGTATGAGGTGTGGAGTGAGGCATTTATCCATTGAACTTTTTCTCTAACGCAATAGATCTTCATTATCGACACTGTCTTGTGGATCCCCTGGCCCTCAGGGAGAATGCTTACTGACAGAACTGCTTAATAAGCCGTGACTGGTGCTCCCCCGAAAATCCGATGGAAGAGGAAGGCAGACATCTCCTCTCTCCTGGTTCGGTATGCTTTTCTTTTTCTCTCTCAACTGGTCTTGGAGATACCCAGCAGCTAGCTCCAACCCAGGCCTCCAGAATTTGCTGGCTTGATGGTAGACTCAGGGTCACACTGCCTGTCAGTCACTTGTCCTCCAGCTTGTGGGCTCTTCTCAGCTCCCTATTTTGCCATAGGCTTTCTATCTGCCTTAGGCTCCATGCTGCACTCATACTTTTATATTTACCAAACATGTATGCAGGGCTTACTGGAGGCCATGCAATGCTCTGGGTGCTCTAGAAATACTTTATTTCCTTTATCTACATAGATCACAGTGTTAGGTACTATTTCTCAGCTAAGTTTGCTGAGGAAGAAGTTGAGCTTAGCCACAAGAAACATGATGGCTGTCATGTACTTTCCACTTCTGTTCTGGGGACAGGCAGAGATTCATTCTCCCTCTATTTTGCATCTATGCAGAGCCCTGCACAGGTCCTCCTTCTCTGGAAAGACCCCCAAGGCTGTCTGGTCCACATTGCGCAGCCTGCTGTATGCTGCTCAGCCTAGAAAAGGTTCTACTAGCCTTTCACATACACCTCACTACACATACATGCTCCTGCATAAGGTTTCCATTAGAGATCAGAAGTCAAGAAAAGCCAGTGCCAGTAGCTAATGCCTATGATCCTAGCTATTTAGGAGTTAGATCTAAGGATCACAGTTCTAAAACAGCCTGGGCAGGAAAGTCCATGGAAGTCTTATACTCCAATTAACCACCAAAAAACCTGAGGTGGAGCTATGGCTTAAGTAGTAGAATGCTGCTCTTGAGCACAAAAGCTCAGGGATAGCTCTGAGTTAAAGCCCCAGGCAGAAGAAGAAGAAGAAGAAGAAGAAGAAGAAGAAGAAGAAGAAGAAGAAGAAGAAGAAGAAGAAGAAGAAGAAGAAGAAGGAGGAGGAGGAGGAGGAGGAGGAGGAGGAGGAGGAGGAGGAGGAGGAGGAGGAGGAGGAGGAGGAAGAGGAGGAGAAGGAGGAGGAGGAGGAGGAGGAGGAGGAGGAGGAGGAGGAGGAGGAGGAGGAGGAAGGAGAAGAAGTGGCAGAATTTCTTTTTCTCTCTCTCTCTCTCAGATGATCTGGAAAAATATCAAGGATTGGGCCGGGAGTTTGACCTAGTGGTAGAGTGCTTGCCTAGCATGAACTCAGTACCACATACATAGAAAAAAGCCAGAAGTGGTGCTGAGGCTCAAGTGGTAGAGCTCTAGCCTTGAGAAAGTCCAAGGACAGTGCTCAGGCCCTGAGCTCAAGCCCAGTACTGGCAAAAAAAATATCAAGGATTGTGCATAAAGAATTTATCCTGGGGCCAAGAGTGTAGCTAGGGGTAGAGTCCTTGCTTTGCATGCACAAAGCCCTGGATTTAATTCCTTAGTACCACATACACAGAAAAAGCTGGAAGTGACACTGTGGCTCAAGTAGCAGAGTGCTAGCCTTGAACAAAAACTGTTCAAGGACAGCCCCTGAGTTCAAGCCCCACAACTGGCAAAAAAAAAAAAAATGCAAGCTTAGAACAGCTGAGCATCCAATGGGTAAGTGATCAGGTGACAAAATCTGAAGAACTATCATATAGCAGTTAGCAGTTCCTAGTGCCAGAAGGATTTAGACCAGGGATATGTTGAAGCAGTAAGTAATATGGTACTAGGGCTTCCCTATTAGACATGGAGAGGATAAGTGGCAGATAGCTATAGTTGGCTTCATTGTTTTAATATTTGATATAAACAATTCAACCTCCTACTGCCAGTACTCAGGATTGACTTTCCCCACCATCACCTTTGGCATGGCACTCCCAGTCATTTTGTCCATATATATATATATATATATATATATAGTTTTATATATAGTTTTTATCAATTGTGGGGCTTGAACTCAGGGCCTGGGTGCTGTCCCTGAGCTCTTTGGCTCAAGGCTAGTGCTCTACCACTGAGCTACAGAGCCACTTCTGGCTTTTGGATGATTAGTTGGGGATAAGAGTCTCATGTGAACTTTTTTTTGTGGGGATGGGGGAGGTCATAGGGGTTGAACTCTGGGCCTGGGCGCTGTCCCTGAGCTCTTCAGCTCAAAGCTATCTATCACCTTACCCCTGGGTCTGGGCATTATCTTTGGGCTCTTCAGCTCAAGACTACTGCCCTACCCCTGGAGCCACAGCCTCACTTCCTGTTTTCTAGTGGTTAACTGGAGATAAGAGTCTCACGGTCTTTGGTGCCCGAGATAGCTTTGAACCTTGATCCTCAGATCTCAGCCTCCTGAGTAGCTAGAATTACAGGCCAGTTTCCAGTTTCATGTGGACTTTTTTGCCCAGGCTGGCTTTGAACTGAGGTCTTCTGCTCCTGAGTTGCAAGTGTGAGCCACCAGTGCCCAGCTCTTAGTGGTATATTTTATTACAAATACTGTGTTCTCTGTTGTTTTTCATGTTTTAATTATTTTTCTTTTAATAAGTAGACATTTAAATTTTTGATAGGTTTATTTTTGTAAGTAGAGAGAACTTATTGATTTAAGCATCATATAGTTACTATTTTATTTTCTTTTGAAAAGAAATATCTCTGTATCCCAAGACACCAAAAACATTGTTTTTCTTATTAGTAGAAAAGCCATTTGATAAAATTCAACACCCTTTATAATAAAAACCTGAATAATATAAGTAAATAAAGGCTACATATAATAAATCTATAGACAACATTCTACTGAATGAGGGAAAACTGAACTTGTGATTTCCAACTGTAATCTTCTGAGTGTTTGGATTACAGGCCTGAGCCACAATACCTAGCTAATAGTAAATTTTAAAATAAGGTATTATGAATCCAAGCTCTTTGTTCTTCATTTTAAGATTATTTTGGTTAATCTAAGTTCTTTTAATATATAAGTATATAAACTTTACACTGAATATTCATTTGCATTATATTTTTGTGCATCAGTCCTGAGGCTTGAATTTAAGGGGTAGGCACTGTTGCTGAGCTTTTTTGCACACAGCTAGCTCTTTACTACTTAAACCACAGCTCCACTACTAGCTATCTGCTAAAAATAAGAGACTCATAGACTTTTCTGCCCAGGCTAGTTTTGAATTTGATCCTTGGATCTCACGTCCTGAGAAGCTAGTAGAGTACATGCATGAGCCACCAGCTCCTGGTGCTCGATCTCTCTTCTCTCTCTCTCAATATATATACATATATATATATATATATACATAATGATACATGATACATGTTGAATATATAGAATGTATAGATAGAACATATACACATTGAATATATACATATTGAAATATATGTACAAGATATGTACAAGACATACGAAAATGCTTGTTGGAAACTTTATTGAAATTGTCCTAATTCTTGAGGTCAATTTAAAGGAACTGACATCATAATCATTGTTGCATAAGATTCTGATGCATGAGGGCAACATAAGTTCCTATTTTTTTCCATCGTTTTTAATTTGCTTTTTAATGTAGGGGTTAGAAATAGCTTTTTTTTCTGAGTGTTTTATAGTTTATATTTTGTAAAATTCTCTGTTCATTTCTTTCCAATTGCAAGATACTGGTACATGAAAACCTAGTGAGTAGTATATTGTTAGGATTGTAGATTGGCCCCCAAATCTTGCTAAATACACTCAATACATTTATTGGGACTAGTAGCATTTGTGCTTTTTCAATCATTCTGAGACTCCTAACGCCTACTTTGAGCTTCAGGATCCAGGTTAGAGGCTGGAAGGAGCTTATCCTCCTCTGTCACCCTGTGGTCTACCCAGAAGCCTGTGAGGAGAGAGCACCAGGGAGGGTAGGGAGGGAGGGTCACTTCTGCCAGGCAGAAGGCAGCGCCTTGTAAGGTCAGAGGAGATACAGTGCCATTGTGACTGATGCCCAGGAGTCTATAGAGAGCTGGACAGGAGATTAGAGCCATGCTGAGAAGGAGCTGGCAGGAGCCAGGCCAGCAGGGCTGTGTGGAATCTAGGCCCCGGGCTCTGTGATGAGGGCCAGGGAGAGTGTCATTCAAGCACGAGGATAGGATGACAGGTATACAGCACTGAATGGTCCCCCTGTTTCCCTCTCTTAGTAGTCAAGTCTTATTTGTCCACGGGAGGATGGAGGCTTTATGAAAACACATCTGACTGTGGCCCTGGGTATCTCCAATCTGACCTTCTGTTCCCATTTCAGGCTTTAGAGTGGAGTCCTCTTGTCTTTGTTGTGGATTCCTGTTTTCTTCTTCATTCATTCCCAATGCCTTCAGAAACCAGGCAGAATCATGGCAGGTGGAGACCTGGTGTTTGGGGACTGTCCCTCTACTGTCCCTTACTGATTTCCTGGTCTTGCTGGGCTTCAGTGCCGGTTAAGCCTGTTATGAAACTGGATGGAGAGAAAGGAGAGGCTTCTGGGTAAATGTGTCCCAACCCCGACTGTGCCATCTGGATAACCTGGCTGCAGATACAGTGAAGTTGGTGGACAACTGGGTAGTAGAGGGTGAGAGCAGCAGTGGGGGCCAGGTTTCTGGGAGGCAGCTGCTGCCCAGTCACTGCGGATGCTGCCTGTGTTAAGCAGTGACCACAGCTACGATGATTTGTCTGGTACTTGGAATCTGCTTTGTCATGAGAAAGCGCATGCCGACTGCCTTGTGGAAGTCACACAAGAATAATTCAAGGGGCCTCCCCAGGTCCCTGCCTACCTCAGTCCTATAGCAAATCCAAGCCATTTTCCTGGGAAGATGGTGGCCATTTTCCAGTCTGTAACCCACGTGTGAGGCCACGAACCTGACAGAGAGAAGACATTCTGGATAGCAGCCAGGGATGGAGAGCCCCACGTGGATTTGAACTACCCCTCGGTACATGGAACAGGCAGGCGATTTTATGTTCACCTTCTCAAATGCAGTGTTGGAAGAAGAGCTGAAGAGAACAGGATCAGAAGTTGAGTATCAGACAGAGCTCAGCCCTAACTTTCTTAACCTCTGCCCCAGACCAGCCTATCTCAGGAACCCGAGGGACCAAATCTGGTTGAGGACAGCATGTTGCACAGTCTCCACCCTTCTTTTAAAGCTATTTATTTAATTTTTCATGAAAAGTCATCAAAATGCCAAAAGTAAAACAGCAAAATCACTTTATCTCATAGGGTGCTATCTGTAGCCTCTTGCAATCCTTTTTATTATGCATATATATTCTATATAAATAGCTTGTAGATTGTCTGGGTTCAAATCTCAGTTCTGCCACAGCCTAGCACACTAGGAGAGGCGCAAGCAATCTCTATGCCTCAGTTTCCCTGTCTGAAGAATGCAGATACTACTAGAACCAGTTTTATGAAGATCCAGCCAGTGATTGCGAAATGTTTTGGTCTGTCATCCCCTGAGATCAACCAGCCTCCCATCTCTCCCCAACTACCAAGGCTTTCCTTGACTCCTCCAGTCAGAGTCAGGGATTCCTCCCTGAGTGCTCCAGCCCTGGGTTTGGATAAAATAAAAACTTTGCTCCAGAAAGTTTGCTCCCCCTGTTGGTAGCTCCTGGTATGGCAGGCTGCAACAATAACCCCACCAAGCTCATCAACTTGAAGCTCAAGAATGTGTCTTTTGTATCTATGTGTGCCCGTGGCCCTCACAGTACCAGCACTCTGGAAGAATTAAGTAAATCCCTGTGGAACATTTTTAAAAAGCAATCACATCTAGTAATAGCTGGTACCACTTTTCCACTGATTACAGTAGGAACAAGATCTTCATGTCCATTTTTAGAGGCCCAGAACAGGAATGCTGATGTCCAGGCGTCCAGGATGCAGTGCAGCTCTGGATTTAGAGCAGATGCCTGGATGGGCCTCTTCTCTAGCACTTCTCACTATTTCTTGCTCTAAAAGCTCCATTCTTTTCCTGACCTGTCGAGCCCTCTTTATGTGCCTCGTATATAAGAGAGGATAGCTCAGTTCTTGAAAGCATAGAGGGTCAGGACTTGGACAAGTAGCCCCAGGCCATACCAGCTTTTAGAACAAAGCTGAAAGCTGCATGGCAATCATTCCGATCCAGCTGCTCTGGCTTCACAGCCTTCAGGAAAGCAGGCAACATGCGTTGCAGACGTGCTAGCCTTCACCCGCTCTAGAGCCTTAGCGCCTGCTCCTCAGCCCCTGGGACTGGGCATGGATTCCTGTGGTAAATGTCTCTTGGTAATTAGGAAGAAAACAAGCAGAAACAAGTATGATTTCTTTTTCTTTTCAATGCTTCTGGTTTCCAAATGGCCACATGGATCCAGTCCGACCTCCCCTGGGATACAGCCTGTTTGTTTCTTGCTTCGGGAAGGGAGGGGGGGCGACCAAGACAAATCAGCATGAGTTGTGTGGGGAATGGCCACCATTGAACTTGAGAGCAGGGTTGGAAGAAGAAGTGGAATAAGAGAGATTCCTAATTGCCCATCACCTACCACTTTACAAGTTATTTCCTCATTTATTATTCATTTGACCCTCGCAGTTCTCTGGCTAGGTCAGCAGGATATTATTAGAGGCAAAAATGGATTTTTTAAAAATCTCAGTAGGTTTAGATGGGTTATGACCATAAATACAGTTCCTGATGTGTGAAAACTACAGCCCACGGATCATGCCACAGCCCGTGAGGGAGATGATCAAGTAAGCCCAACAAACTGGAGCCTGGTGCTAAGCCCTGAGTGAAGCACTTTTGGATTTTTTTCAGGGCCTGTTTGCTGTTTAAACTCAGTGTAACTCCCACTGGGCCTCAGCTTTCCAATCTGTAAGAGGATGTTTATAATCACCAAGGTGTTGCCTGGCTAGTTAGAAGGGTTCTATCGATAGATAGCAGTGCACGGTTGTTATGTGATGAGGAGAATATACGTCCACATCACTCCTCTCTCATATTCTGAAGTGGAGCAAATGGCACTGTTTAAATCAACATTCCTCAGCTTTTCCCACCTATTAGCAAATCACCAGAGAATATTCACCTTTAGAGTTGGTTTGTTTTTCCATTGAGGCATTTTATGCATAAGCATGTTTTAGTCCTTAGTAAAAGAATCCCAGGATTTTCCCTCCTGAGTGTTACCATCTTGCTTCTTCATGGTCCGTGGTGCCAGCTCAGGTCATCAACATAATCAAGCCGCGATGACGGGATGGAGACAGATGAGTCTGCCACTTTTCAAGGTCTTTGCGCCACACGTCACATTGGGGGCTGATCACAATACCCTCGTTTAACCTCCTATGAGGATCACAACCGTCTCCCCAGCGCTGGCACATAAATTTAAGAACAAAATTAAAATTAAGCTGAGAGTTCAGATGTTATAGATACATATTGGTCTATATGTCAACATGTTTATAGAGTATATATCCCATCATAGATTCATATGTCTATATAGTTATATTTATATCTCCAAGGTCATATCAATGACTTGAGTATCCAAGTGTTGAGTCCTCACTCTTGTATTGTTTGGATCGAATATCCACATATTAAGGATGCCATGCGCCTTTTGTTCCTTTGGTCTTGACTTATCTCACTCAACATGATTTGTTCTAGTTTCATTCACTTCCCAACGAATGCCATTATTTTATCTTGTCTATTGGCCATGTAGAATTCCATTGTATATATGTACCACATTTTTTGTATCCGTTCACCTGTAGTGGGGCATCTGGGTTGTTTCTATCACTTGGCTATTGTGAATAGTGCAGAGATGAACATGGCTGTGCAGGTGTCCTTATCATATCCTGGGTTATGATGCTCAGGGTAGATGCCTAGGAGTGGCATGTAGGGAAGGTCTATTTTTAATTTTTTGAGGAACCTCCAAACTGCCTTCCAGAGTGGTTGTACTAGTTTACATTCCTACCAGCAGTGCAGTAGGGTTCCTCTTTCTCCACATCCCTGCCAGCATTTGTTGTTGTCTGAGTTTAGAATCTTGGCCATTCTGATTGGGGTAAGGTGCTATCTTAGGGTTGTTTTTATTTGCATTTCCTTTATGATCATAGATGATGAGCATTTTCTCATATGTTTCTTTGCCATTTTTTCCTCTTCCTCTGAGAAGTCTGTCTTTAGCTCCCTTGTCCATTTAGCAAATGGTTTGTTGGGTTTGGGGGGGGCGATTAGTTTCTTGAGTTCTCTATAGATATTGAATATTAAGCATTTGTCTAATGCATTATTGGTAAATACCTTTTCCCAGTTGGTTGGCTGTCTTTCTACTTTAGTAGCTATGTCTTTATCTGTGCAGAAAGTTTTTATTTTTAGGGAGTCCCATTTGTTGAGTCTCTCTCCAATCTGTTGTAACCCTGGGACTCTGTTCAAGAAGTTTTTGCCTGTGCCTATGAGTTCTAGTGTCTCTCCTACTCTGTCATGGAGCCATTTCAGTGTTTCAGGTCTGATACTGAGGTCCTGTGATCCATTTTGAGTTAATGTTCATTCATTGCAACAGGCTGGGATCAATTTTTAGTTTTTTGCGTGCAGCTGCCCAGTTTTTCCAGCACCAATAATTGAAGAGGCTTTGTTTATTCTGCAGTGTATCTCTGGCTCCTTTGTCAAATACAAGTTGCCTATAGGTATGTGGTTCTATTTCTGGATCTTCTATTCTATTCCATTGATCTTCTGGTCTATTTTTGTGCCAATACCATGCTGTTTTTGTTATTATGGATCTATAGTAGAGTTTGAAGGTAATGATTTTTTTTTTGCCAGTCCTGGGCTTGAGTTCAGGGCCTGAGCACTGTCCTTGGTCTTTCTCAAGGCTAGAACTCTACCACTTGAGCCTCAGCACCACTTCTGGCTTTTTCTATATATGTGGTACCCAGGAATCGAACCTGGGTCTTCGTGCATGCTAGGCAAGCACTTTAACCACTAGGCCAAACTCCAAGCCCCTGAAGGTAATGATTTTTATAAAATATATTAACCACTTAAATATAGTTTGTGATAGCCTTCTATTGTGATAATATGAGGGAATTCATTAAGATACAATGAAAGTTCACAGAATGAGCAAAACTGCATCCATTGCTTTTTTAATTTTCTAGAATGTTTTAGTTTAATTGAATGTTTAAGTTCATTCATGCATATTTATAGCCCTGGCAGATATTACAGCTAATATAATATGACTGAAATAGAGAAATTAATAAATGTTAGTATAATTCACATCTATCGTATCTCAAACAGATAATAAAATAAGTATTTTAATTGCGTTAGAAGAATTTGTTTTGAGATGTAGATCTCTAAAAGGAAAGCGACTTTAAAATGATCTAATGTGTGCAACTTCTAGGTCTCTTCACTTACTACAGGAAAAAAAGGAGTCATATTCATTGTGGCCTTGAAAGCACAAGATGAAAACAAGCCTGCCCTGGGAAGGGGGTGGTTTACAAGTCCCATGGGTGGCTCTGGGATCAGGGTACTATAGGAGCACAGGGTAGAGGACCTCCTGTACCTGCCACGAGGCAAATACAGAGCCTGGCAAAGCAGCCACCCAGAGTCTTGCCTGCCAAAGAACATCATACATGGCAAGACCCCTTAGCCACAGCCAATTCTCCAGTGACCAATAAACAAATAAACAAACAAGGCTGTTTAAAGCCCAAGAACACAAAAATTCAGTGAGTTTCAGCCGCAGATACTACACCTGACACTCCATCCATCATAGCTAATTTCTTTCACATGCCAGGCATAAAGGGTGCTGTATATAAACTCTGCAACTCTCCCTGGAATCTTTCCTCTACCAATCCACAAATACTTCACATTTTATGGAGAAGCATATAAGGTTAATGACTTGCCTAAGGTCACGGGGCAAAGGGAGCAGGGAAAATGGAAATAGTCCAAAATTGGCCCAGACAACTTTCCCACAACTTGGTCTGTGCTTCTCTTTCCAGTCTTCTGCTTGGACTCCAGAAGTAATTGATGAAATAACTTTTTTTTTACTTCCTTTTTCTTTCTTTTTCGTATCCTTTCCAACAGCTGGACAAACCACTGAGACAATGGATGATTTATTTCTAAATTGTTTCATCCACAGGATGCTCTCAAAGCACCCACACAGCTTTCCACTTCTCTCCTTTACTAGTACTGTTGTGGAGGGTATAGCTGCATGAGCAGAGGGAACATCGCCATTGTTTGAGGCTTTCACTCCTCACAATCCTCTAAACCAGAAAGCCCCCCTCTAAATTCTCTTTTTCATTTGTGCTGCTACTCTGGGTCTCATGCTCTCCCTTGACTGATTCTGCTCAGGGCAGCACATTACCACTTGACCTTCCCCTTCCTCATCCAGCTTTTGGCTGGTTCACGGGAAATAAGAGACTCACGGACTTTTCTGCTTGGGCTAAGCTTCCAACAAGGATCCTCAGATTTCAAGCCTTTTGAGCTGGTAGGATTACAGGCCTGAGCCACCAGCACCCCGCTCCTTAACTTCTCTGATTTTAAGGTCCTGGAAGCTACTCACAGCTTAATATATGAAGGTATCAGAGCAGGGGAAGGCTGGGAGGCTGTAAGAACAGGAACCTGCGGGGTTGGAGATGTGGTTTGAGAGCCAGCTGGTGGCTATTATTTGCCTTTTCCATCTTTTGGCCCCTCTGACAATTCCCTCCCAGTTGGACGCTTAAAATAAGGTCCTCATAAACTCCTTCAGCTTGAGAGTTCCCAAGAGAGGGAATGTTAATTTTGTTGACAAATTTCACTACCTCAAAGACCCAGGTCTTAATTCATTGTGTAAACTCTTGGTCTTGAATTTGCCTGAACCCCCTGTCCCACTAATTAGTCTTGTCATGAGCTTCTCCACCATTGTTTTAACAATTCTACATCCTGGGAGCCAAAGGGCCCTTCAGGGATACAGTCATGTTATGTTTGTGTATGTATAAAAAAAAAAAAAAAGAATGGCCAATGGCCCCTCTCGCTGTGGCTGCCATCATTTTTCAGTGGAGATGTTGCCATAGAGATGTTGTCTTATCCATCTCTATTGATAGTCCCCTTGAAAGGGGCTCTGAATAGCCACTGAGGTAGGTAAATGTATGCAGTGACATTGAGCGGATGATTCTATTCTGAAAAATTCCGGCACCATTTGTTTCTGTGCTTGTCTGAGGGCTGGGACACGGTGTTGGGTTTTGTTATCCGTGCTCCCCTCACAGGCCTGGAGTTAATGCAAGCCTTGTTTGGAGTCACTGAAGCAGAAATTTCTCTGCTGCCAAGGACAAAAGCCTCGCAGGCCACCTCAGAGGCTGCTTTGGGAAGACTGTGTCTCTAGGGCTCCCAAAGGAAACGGTGGATAACTGGAAATATGAAGGACAAGCCTCGACTCTTCCCAACCCTCCTAGAATGTCGGCCACATCTGGCCCCCAGAGCCTCAGCTGGGGAGGTTAACGCATCAACCCTCAGAAGTTTTTATTTGATTCATCTTTTTCCAGCCTGTTGAGAGGAATCGGCTAGAAGATGTGGTGCAGTCTTCTATCTTTTCTCTCTTCTGTGCCGAGGGAGCAGTTCTGATACCAAAACAGGATTTCATTGGCTCATGAATTTATGTTGAAACCAAACAATATCCAAGTCCTCTTCTCTCCTGAGGAAAAGAAGGGAGGAAGAAAGAAGCAAAGGAAGGAATATTAATTGAGTTCAGAACAGCGTCTTGATAGTGTCTTGGTAGTTGCAATAATGAATTTTGTTGAACACATAAATGAATAAATGTTTAAAGCCATATAGGGTACTCGAGGTTTTCATTTCTTTCCATTTATTACGCACAACTGTATGACCCAGGAATTACAGGAATTATTAATTGCTTTTTAAAATTTTTGTTAGCATACATTAGTTGTACAAGTGGGGTTTTATTGAGACGTTTTCATACATGTATCAATGTATACCATTTAATCTCATTTCCTCTTTCACCCTCCTTTACTATCGCGCCCATCTTTTTTTTTTTTTTTTTTTTCCCAGTCCTGGGCTTGAGCTCAGGGTCTGAGCCCTGTCCTTGGACTTTCTCAAGTCTAGAGCTCTACCCCTTGAGCCTCAGCACCACTTCCGGCTTTTTTCTATGCATGTGGTACCAAGGAATCGAACCCGGGTCTTCATGCATGCTAGGCAAGCACTTTAACCACTAGGCCAAACTCCCGGCCCCTATTGCGCCCATCTTAAAACAATTTTAGCAGGTTCCATTGTTCTGGCTTCATACCTTCAACAATCTGTCTCCAATCTGTTCATCCTTACTCATTCCTGTAGTTAGCCCAAACTGTACCTACTGGTTTCCACTCACACACATACCTCAGCCCCAACAGAGCCTGTTTTACTTTCCTGCTATTCTTTTTTTTTTTTTTTAAGGTGTATTAACTGAACCAAGAAGTTTTACCCTGGTATTTCTGACATGCATGTATTGTGTTTTGTGCAGAAGAAACTTCTCTGGTGATTTCTCTTGTCCACTACCCTCAACCTTGATTCATAGTTTTCACTGGGATTCTTTTTTTTTTTTTTTTGATCAATAATGGGGCTTGAACTCTGGGCCTGGGTGTTGTCCTAAGTGATTTGCTCAAGGCTAGTATTCTACCACTTTAGCCACAGTGCCGCATCTGCTTTTCTGGTGGTTAATTGGAGATAAGAGACTCATGCACTTTCCTGCCTGGGCTGAACCATGACCTCAGATTTCAGTTTCCTGAGAAGCTAGGCATGAGCCACCAGCATCTGGCAAAACAGATTTTTGTTTGTTTGTTTGTTTGTTTGTCTGTCCTGGGGCTTGAACTCAGGGTGTAAGCGCTATCCCTGAGCTATTTTTTTCTCAAGGCTAGTACTCTACCCCGTTGAGCCACAATACCCCTCACTGGGATTCTTTATTCCATCTTCAACATACCTATAATTCACATTAAAATTACTCACTATTTTTCCTTCTCCCTTCCTTTCTTTCTCCTCCTAAATAGTTCCATAGTTAGAATCATGTTCTATACAAACACACATAATTATGTATATAGCATATATATACATATAAATGCATGTTAGTACACATTTCCACAAAAGAGCAAAAACATACAACACATGGATTTTTTTTAGCTTGGCTTATCTTGCTCAAGATTATGTTCCCCAATTTTACCCATTTTCCTGCTAATAACATGATTTCATTTTTCTTCATGAATGTGTAATATCTCATTTTATATATATTTGATGACTTTTGCTCAACATGTGAATATACGAATATTTGAAGCCAAGTGTTGTCCAAGACATTTCCGGACTTTTTTTCCATTTTCCATTCATAACCCTGTGACATGGGAGTTATGCAGATGTTCTTTTTCAAAGGGTCAAGTGATTGGCTCCGGGCCACATGATTTTGAATGGTAGTTCTAGTCTTGAACTCTAATCCAGGGCTTTCCATGAGTGGCCTGTGGTCACAGACTATGTGAGTTAGGTCAGCTCTTCCACTTCTGATCACTGATTTCTGGGGAAGTCGCCCATTTCCTCATGCTCCTTGTCTACAGCCCAGTCTTTGTCCATTTGGCCAAAGCTAGCCCTTGCCTTGCCTGAGGACACAAGTGGAAGCAACAAGGGTCTCCACAGTTCCTGAGTTTCGGGATTGGGTCTAGGGTTCCAGGGCTCTGGAACAGTGATTCTGGTTCCCCAATGTCTACTTCTCTGCTAAGCTACTAAGCTGCTGCACATATGGGACACATTACCAAAAGGCTGGCAGGTGGTGAGGGGAAGCTTTGTCCCTCTGCCTTGTAGAGCATGAGTATCCGTTTTGGAGACATAGAACTCTAGTGCCCATTCATCCATGTGTCCACTCACTCAGCTTCATGGATGCCACGTGAACTGTACACAGGTGTTCATTGCAAAGGATACAGAAGTGAACACGACAGAGGACCTATTCCCCACAAACTCAGAAATGTAAACCAGCACCAGCTAGAACATTAGTATGCGCCCTGTGAAGCTTACATCTCTTAGGAAATCTTCACCATGTACTGTATGATAGGAGTTGTTACCAAGTTCATTTTACAGATGAGGAAGGCAACCTCGGAGTTGTCCAGAGTCTCTAAGTCCAGAGCCCTGGTCCTTTGAACCCAGGTTTGTGTGGAAGAAATTCTCCTCATTCCTCCACCTGCCTGACTGGAAGTCAACATGCTTGAGATAAGGAAGTCCCGAAGTGCTTGCATCCGACTCCTTTAAGTGGATGGGATGTGGTGGAATTTACAGAGTTGTCTTGAACAGATTGCATTGTCCATGCATGTTGTTCAGAGTTCCCAAGTTGGCTGTGAGGACCCCATGATTTTGGAGTAACATAGTCCAAGTAGCTGTGCATTGACAGTTTCAAAGCACTCATGCCTCTGGTGTCTAGGGGTGATTGGTCATAGCCCTATGCCTAGGACTACAGCCACAGGATGGATCTGACAGGCCCTCTCTTCACAGAGCTTCAGGAAGAGAAACACAAAGTTCTTCACAAGGAGATATGGAGGAACAGGTGATAGGACCCACCCGCAAAAGTCCCAGAGTTTACACTATGGAGAGGCTGCCACCTGGTTTTGAAAGGGGAATTGGATTTTTTCCCCCTAGGCCACTTTTTTTTCTAGAACCACTTTGAAAGTAGTTGATGAGACCAGAGATAGGCAGCGCTCAAAAAATGTGTGACCAGAGGGAGACTGGTTAGGCCCAAAGGTCAAAGGGGCGCAATTTTAGAGACCAGGAAGCTGGAGTTGTGGCTTGGCCTTAGGACATCTGTTTAGCAAGCACAAGGCTCTGAGTTCAGTCCCCATTGCCACCAGAGCCTGTGTCTTGGGAAGAGCATTCCTTCAGTGGTGTGCAGAACATATTGGGCCAGCAGTGGTTCCATTGATTGACAGAAACTAGAGGGTCTAAAACCAATTAAAGGCATTACTGGGCCAGTGTTGAGAGGTGGCAAGAGGTGAAAGCAGTTGAATGTTCTGGGCTGGCGTCCCTCTGGGGACTGAAAGATAGAGTTTTCACTTGTTCAAAAATGCTCTGAGCCTGATGCTGGTGACTTATACCTGTAATTCCAGCAACTCAGGAGGATGAGATCGGAGAATTGAGGTTCAAAGCTAGCCCAGACAGAAAAGTCTATGCTCTTCTCTCTAATTGGCAAGCACAAAATGGAAATGGGGATGTTGATCAAAGTGGTACAGTGCCCAGACCCCTGAATTCAAGCCCCAGTACACACACACACACACACACACACACACACACACACAATTAGTAAAAAAAATACATTACAAAATTAAGAAAATCAGGAGAGAGAAGGGTAAGGGTGGGTAGGGGTAGGCAAGAAGAATGAAAGGGGGACATCGATCAAGATGTATTGCATTCGTAAACTGATTTGTTGGGTGAAAACTTTTGGACAACTATTTAATTTTTTTAAAGAAATCTCCAGATTCCTAGGGATGAGACCCAATTAAGGAGGCAAAAAGAAGCTCTTTGAATTTCTCTGCACTCCTTGCAGGGCAGAAAAGATGTTCAAAAGTCCATTGTTATTCTGGTGATCGGATACAATAGAAAAAGAGCTTAAAATATCTAGGTATAGAGCCCAGAGCATGGCCTAGTAGTAGAGTGCTTGCCTAGCATGGACAAAGCCCTGGGTTTGATTCCTCAGTACTACATACTCAGAAAAAGCCAGAAGTGGTGCTGTGGCTCAAGTGGTAGAGAACTAGCATTGAGAAAGCCCAAGGACAGTGCCCATTCCCACAAGTTCAAGCCCCAAGACTGGCAAAATAAAATCTGGTTATATCTGTAGCTCCAAAGTCATGACTGACCCAAACACATGAGATTGAAACACACTGAGCTGAACTTTCCTTTGGCTTATGTGTATTCTCAGATGCTAGCAGGACCATCTAGTGCAATGACAGAGCATCAGGACTGGCCCCTGCTTGCTTTCTGTGGCCCCACCAACCCAAGTCCAGGTCTGTGAAGGGGAAGAGAGCTTACCAATGATTGAAGGTTACATCAATATGTTGTCACAGTAGCACTTTGCTTCTTATTCAAGCAATCCACTGGCACATTAAGGGTCCCAGAGCTGGGATAGAAACTAGCAGAGAATCCTGCAAACAGTCTTAAGACTTTTAGCTAAGAATTACAATAAAAGCCAAGCTCCACTTTCTGTAAATACACAAATCCTTACATAGGAACAGAAAAGAGAACAATCAGCTATAAGAGATTGTGCCCTCCCAATAGTCTCTGGCAAACAAATGAAAGACTGGTTCCTTTCATGCCAGGGGTCTGTGTTTTACAGGCTCTGCTAAAACCTAAGGGTCACTGGGACCATTAGAGTAACACCAGTATCTTCAAATCGATACTATCAGGGAGGGAAATAAGTCAATCCAAGAGGGAAAAATTCTTCTCTTTTGATAAAATACTGTTCTTTTACATTTGTTCCATGTAGGCGACTCCTGTCATACTGAGAACCTCTCTTGGCGAATGTCACTTTTTTTTAACCCCCTAAGACTGCTTTGCAAAAAGCATTTGGAACAAATTGTGCCATTTGAGAGAAGACAGAGATAGAAGAGAAGCATCAAGCTGTAATTGCCCTGCTAATTAATGGTTGATCATCTATCCTTTTATGATTCTTGACCCTACAAGGAAAATTTATTAGTACTTTTAGATTTTGCACAGTGGTGCTAAATGAGGCATGTAATGCTCTAATTTAGTGCCTTGTTAGCATAAGCAGGGCCTTCCCAGCCATTCCAATCCCCTAGGAATGGTGGGGAATTCACCTTAGACACACACAGATTTGGGGGCTCTGGTGCCTGAAAGCCCACAGCCAAGCTGAGGGTTTGTCTCACCCCCCATCCCCCAGTATTCCATCTGTCTTTCAATCTAATGAGAGCATGTAAAGAAAGCTCCAAATCTGTAAGTCATTTCACACCAGTCTCCCCACACCAACCCTATGTTTCACAAGGCTCAGTCTCCATATCTCTTTTTTTTTTTTTTTTTTTTTTTGCCAGTCCTGGGCTTGAGTTCAGGGCTTGAGCACTGTCCTTGGATTTTCTCAAGGCTAGAGCTCTACCACTTGAGCCTCAGCACCACTTCCGGCTTTTTTCTATATGTGGTACCGAGGAATCGAACCCGGGTCTTCATGCATGCTAGGCAAGCACTTTAACCACTAGGCCAAACTCCCGGCCCCATATCTCTTTCTTAATATACAGTCCCACCCCTCACAAAACCAAGACATGAAACCTAGAAGGGGATTTCTGTTTGTTGAGATGATGGACAGTCGGCAACCATCCGATTCAGGTTATATTTAATACAGGCATTTAGCCTAGATGTTTTTTTTCTGCTGTAGATGCCAGCTTGGTACATGCCCAGGTTGGCTGCATAGATGTTTAGAACGCTGCCAAGCATGCTTCCATGTAATTTGGGGTCCTTGTTTGAAGAGAGGCAGTGAGCTGGGAAGTTTGTTGGGCAAGTAGCCATGTTTCTGCTCTGACTTTGCCGCCAACTCTCTTTGGGAATTGCAGCAAAGCGCTTGCCCTTTCAGGACCTCAGTTTTCCCATCTGTTGAAGGATCTGTAAATCTTCATGCCTAAAGTCCCTTCCGGTTTTGACATCCCATCATTCAGCACACTGGAATGCCAGAGGCAGGCGGAGTGGTGAGCTACAGCCAGCAGCCATTAGAAAGCCTTACTTTTTGAAACTCTCCCTCTCTCTCTCTCTCTCTCTCTCTCTCTCTCTCTCTCTCTCTCTCTCTCTCTCTCTCTCTCTCTCTCTCTCTCTCAACATAACCTAAAAGTTACTTAGAAAACACACTAAATGGGGGATATTTTGGAGATCATAGAAAGCAAATTAGAATTCTATAAATCTACATGATAAGATTCAATGAAACCATTCAAAAGCCCAGGATAGAACATTATAGCCTAGAAAAAGGCTCGGTGTTTTTTGTTTGTATTTACTTATTTTTGGTTGCTTTGGTTTTCATTGCTGTTGTTTTTCTAATGCCTTCTTGCATAATTAAATTATGTAAATATATTTTCAAAACTATACCCAGTAAAAACTCTGGGGAGATCCACACCAAAATTGTCCTTGGATATCTTTGAGTATAGGATTTTATAGAACATTTTTTTCTTTCCTAATAGTTATTTTTGAAATATTTTCAGTATGTACTTACTGTGAATGTATATCACTCTTCTCATCAGAAGAAAATTACAGAAATTATGTATCAGAAACAACATACTAGTCCCAAATGAAGGTGTTCTGTCCATACTTCATGTGCATAAAACGACAACTGTCAACAATCTCAAAGGGTCAGGTAGTACCCTAAGGCTGAAAGTTCTTAACATAATGATTTATTGCCTATGGCTCTTAAAAAAAAAAAAGTTGTGCATGACCAAAGCAGCCTGATAAATACACAGCTGTGGGTGACTTCCTTTTAATGATGAAGAAACAAAACATGGGAAGGTCTCCACCAGAGACCTGGTTTTAGTTGTAGAGGATCAGGTTCCTAGAGGCTCAAAACATGATCTAGGCCAGTCCCTATGTTGTCTAGATAAGGAAGAAACTTGATCACAGCAAAGGCAAGACCAGGAGCTGTGCCCTGCTCTCCTGTCTGGAAAGAAGCTGAAAGACACCGTGCCTCTCCTTGCTCCCGTGGAGGGGGCCAGCCTGTGGAGATTTCTTTCTTAGAGCTCTCCAGGTGTGAATTCAGGGCTCAAGTTACCCTCTTCTCAGTGGGGGTCCTGGGCTCTGGAATGCGACCTCCCGGGAGTGAGACAGTCTCGCCTGGCCTGTCTGCAGTGGCTTGTGGGAGCTGGGCATCGTCTGAGCAGCTGCATCAGGAACACCACAGATTTATGTCATGCTGTCTTCAAGACCCATGACCACGATAAAATGCTAGTATTCTCTCAACTGCATTGCTCTTCTGGGTGACTTGGACCAAAGGAAGGGCAACAGAAACTGCAAAGGTTAAAATACTGGATTATATGATCATCACAAATGACTTGGAAATGACTTGGAATGGCATGCTATCTGAGTACTTCCTCTCTACTAGGAACCGTGCTGCATCTTTAGGTGAGGAGTGAGTGAGGAGGGCAAGGAGGGAGAAAGACAGACAGGATGCCACCAGCACTGGTCCCGTTCTCAAGAGATCCGGAACTTCAGAGAAGGCGTTATCAATGGGAACAAGGGCTTGCAGACTACAGCAGCCTTAGAACTTGAATGTTGAATGCTGGCAAACTCCAAGGACATTCTGTTGAATGTGGGGGCAGGAAGTCTCAAGAGGCTTCCAGGGAGAAAGAAGGTAACTTTTGAGATATGTCTTTGTAAAAAAAAAAAAAGAAAGAAAAATAGGGGCTCGGAGTTTGGCCTAGTGGTAAAGTGCTTGCCTAGCATGCACGAAGACCCGGGTTCGATTCCTCGGTACCACATGCATAGAAAAAAGCTGGAAGTGGTGCTGAGGCTCAAGTGGTAGAGCTCTAGCCTTGAGAAAAGTCCAAGGATAGGGCTCAGACCCTGAGCTCAAGCCCAGGACTGGCAAAAACAACAACAACAACAAAAAGAAAAATAATAATACAAAAAAAGAAAAAAAAAGATTTCAGCATTTATAGGTAGAGAAAAGGGGAACATGAGGCTGAGGGAACTAAACGTGACAACATGTATGACCCAATCCTCTCAGAACAGCACAGAGGAACAAGCGAGGATGAATGAAGAACTGCCATGGATGAAACTCAATCCATGTGTGAACACACATGAGATAACATGTTGGAGGCAGGTGATGTCATACATGTAGATCTTAAAACCACTGCTCCCCCAAAGAAAAATCTGCATCTACCCTATAGGCATCAAAGTAGCACTGTCTGTAGGGGGTTGACACAAGTGATGGCTTAGGAGGGAAGATGTGAGAGCACCAGTCCATCATCTTACAGAGAGAAGACCTGAGTCCTCATTCTGCTCTGTTCTTCTTAGACTTCGTGGCTGTTCCTGCCGTGTGCAGAAACGTCTGAGAGCAGGCCCCAGTACTATGGGCAGAACGCTAGAAAAAGAATGCAGTGTCATTGGTGACCCTTCAGGAGCCGGATGGAGGGCCCGATATCCCCACCACAACCTTTCTTACAGAAATTTTGCTCCTGTGGTAAAGTCCCGATCTTAGGGAAGTTTTGAGTCTGGGGCTGCAGAGCCACATTTTCCAATTAAAGAATGCCTTGGGAAAATAATAAATGTCTTAGGATGTATAGGCTCAGTAATTCTTTCAGGAGCAAAAGCAGAGGAGAGGTAAAGCAGAAATGGGGCAGCGCAGTGGCCCTCAGGATTCTTCTGCCACAGATGCCACAGACGCCGGATTCAGGTGGGCGAGAGTGCATGCATTAGACTATAATGAGAATCAACTAAGGACTCTCCCTTTCATTGTACCCTTTCCTTCATTGAACTCTAGTTTCTTCTCGAGAATACAATAAGGATGAATAAAGTAAATTTCAGGATCTTTATCCAAAGGTTATTTGGTTATATTGGGTCCTGATGATGTTGCAGGCCTCATTTTCCCCAAGTGAAAATGCAATCAGCGGAGTCTCACTTCACCCAGGTCTGAGTGATTGGATTTCTCATCTGGGAAGCTCACTTGGAAGGGTCCAGCTGGGCCTGAGTACCTTGTATCTACTATCTATTTGTCCTGGAGAACCTAGGAACGATGGCAGACGTAACTACACCTCCCAACACTCCCCACAGATGAATACACACAATCATGCAAATACCAGCCCATACACGTGTTCTCAGCTTCTCCTTCTCCGTCGTCGTCTGTGAAACAATTTCCTTCATTGTTAGAGATCTGAGACCCACCTGGTCCCCACCATTGGCAAACTCCCTTTCCATGCTGGCTACCAGTATACGTCAGCAGATGGCGCCCAGAGCTCTCAGACCGCAGGACCAGAGCCTTAGTCCTGAACTTCTGGCCTCTCCGACTCCTGCCTTTGGAATGGGATAGTTTGGGAGTCATCAATGGGAGGGCTATCAAGACTTTAAAGGATGATTTTCCCCAGAGCATAGGAAGGAAAAGAAGAAGAAAGAAGGGAGCCTCCTGGGTGATCAAAGCCAGGACAGTTCCAGCTGCTGTAGTCAGAGAAAACCTTGCCATAAGGTGCCACCCTCCAGGGTGTCTGAAGGAAGGATGGGCCACACCCTAGAAGGGGAATGCTTTCACTGGTATAAAAACCCCAGAGAACAAGAGGATCCACAGGCACAAAATAAAGCTTCCAATTCATATCACTCTCCTCCCTTCCCCCTCAACCACGGAGTTAATATCACCTGCTGTGTGACACCACTTCTGGCTTTATGTCAGAATTAATCATTGGATTCCTTTTCTCAGTGTTTTACTCTGGAAATTTCCAATAATGCAGAAACAGAGAATATGATATAATAACTCTCATTGTCTACATCACCAGCGCCAACCATGACAATAAATGTTTTGCCAAACTACTTCATCCTTAATTTATTTTTCTGGATGATTTAATGGTGAAACTTAAACATCAAATCATCCCCAAATAGCTCAGAAGACACTTTCTCCTTGAATATATTTAAACAACCTAGACAGCGACAAACAACTACCTAATAAGGACAGTTTCATTTTGTCATAATGACCTGATATTATCACTTTAACATTTACAATCAGTCTTAAGTACCACCTGGGGTCTTTCTCACACTTAATTTCCTCTGGCTTCCATCACAGCTGGCCAGTGTAAGTGTTACTTGCACGACTGTAACCCCCTGTCCCACTTGCCTCTGGTACAAGGATCAGACCCCATTTTTCACAACAGCACCAGCTTCAAAGTCCTGGAGAGACTCAAAGCACAATAAAGACATGCTCTCTACAAATACACCTTCATGGTCATCACTAAATGATGGAGAGGGGAAAAAAAATTCCCAGCTGGAACTGTTGGGTCAAAGGAGAAAATCCCTTGTAGTATGGATCACAGGACTGTCCTTTCTCCTCAGGAGATAGATAAGAGACACGCAGACAGACCATACTCCTCCAGGCTCCAGAAGCCGCTGGGGCAGGGAATGCAAAAAATGTGGTGGTGCCAGCCAGAGAGAGGTCTGGAAATACCTTCTTAATTGAGCATTTCAGGAAGCCTGTACAGGCTGGGTGGAGGAGAAACTGGGACAGAGAGCAGCATGGACTGGGAGAGCCTGGAGGGTTGCTGGGAGAGGATGTCTAAGACCTGACCAGGTGCTTTGATCTTGCCTTTTAGCTCTTTGGTGGTGAACTTAGCCTAAGTCTAGAGCCTTTTTTTCTTTTGGTAAAACCCTCTGAAAAATGCTGAGATGGACAAAGACAGAAGCTGAAAGACAGATAGATACAGAAATGCCTTATCCTTGAACTGTCTGCTCTTAGGAACTCTTTCTTCCCTGAAGTCTGAGTTGTCACCCACCCCCCACGTCTGCCTTTGATACTTAGGGACCACCTTGAACAAATAAACTTGTTTTGACAGGAAGTGTGGTAGGGTTGAAGCTCAGGAACTGCTGCAGGGTGCAAATTAAGTACTAAACATCTTGCATATAGTATGTCCTGAGTAGGAAAAAAAAAAAAAACCCATGGGTTGTGTTGCTGAGATGATGCAGCATCTCCAAGAAGTCTCAAGCTTGCCTAGGATGGGTTATCATCTAGTTTGTCCTCTGGGCCCCCTCAGACAACGGGAACAAGGTCCCAGCTCTTTAAGCCCTCTATCTCCAGCTGCTTGCTGATATCAATAGTTCCCAGCAGCCCATCCTTCTGGATGCTTCTGGATGCCCTTGAGTTGGTCTGCAATCCTCTGCAGTGAGAACCAAGACAGTGATCTGAGCACGCTCTCTGCTTGAATGTATCACCTGCCCACTAATGACTGGTGCACCTCATCTTTCACTAGAGGGAAGAACATAGACTTAGGTTCCTTAGACCCACACTAGCCTTGGTAGGGCTGGGTAGCAGGAAGAGCCTGGTCTGCAGTCAAGGCACATTAAGACCCTCATCCATGCTGCTGAGTCAGGTTTTAACAATGCTCCGTTTTGTCCTGTAGCCTCCTCCCCAGGCCTCTAAACCATCCATCCAAATACTTATACAGGTTTCATTATGAATTTAATTAAATTCCTTTCTTTTTTTTTTAGAATTAGGGTTTTGAACTCAAGACCTTACCCTTGCTACACAAGCATTTACCACCCAGTCACACTTCCAGTTTTCAATATTGTTTTTTTATTTTTTTTAATTTTATTTTTGTGTTGGTCCTAGAGGACACGCACACTCGCCTGTGCTTGCTCGCTGTGTATGCATGTGTACATGTGTGCACAGATGCTGGTATTGGGGCTTTAACTCAGGTTCTGAGTACTGTCCCTTAGCTGCTTTTGCTCAAGGCTGGCGTTTTGCCTGTAAGCCACCTCTCTATTGCTGACTATTTGATCATTAATTAGAGATAAGAGCCTCAAGGACTTTCCTGCCCAGGCTGGCTTTGAACCTCAATCCTCAGACCTCAATCTCCAGAGTAGTGAGGATTATAGATGTGAGCCAACAATGTCTGGTAAGATCCATTTTTGTTTACATTTTCCATATATATATATATATATATATATATGCATGTATATATCTTTTTTTCAGGAAGTCAAGAGATCCTGCATTGTTCTTTGGGGATGCAACTCCCATTTTATAAAGAAAGTAATCTTCCACAGAGAGCCATAATTTTCTTAAACTACCCTGCTGCCCACTGCAGTGACTCTGATTTTGTGCCTTGAAGGCATTAAAGCTAAGCCTCTGTGAAAAGAGAGGCTTGGCTGAGTTCTCTTGATAGTCATTTTCGATAAACACAGTTGTTCTGGGAGGAAGCAGTAGGCTCAAGCACCTCCCTGTACCTTGAACTGAAGATGGAATAAGTACCAGAGCTTTTTTTTTTTTTCTTCACCTTTCTTCCAGTCCCTCTGGCTTCCAAACAGTGATAATTCACCTTCTTTTAGGGACTTAAGTGCTCCAAGGTATTAAAAATCCAACATTAAATAGCACAAAAATAGATTTTAAAAAATAGTAATTTGCAAAGTGCTAAAAATGACACTTTATCTTGTACTAAGTATATTATGGGAAATGGAAAATCCAGCCCCTGGGGGTAGGCTGCCAAGCTCTGGGAGTCTAGGGACCTTCTATAATATGTATGCAAATCACTGAATTATACTGGAGAAAGATCTAAAACAGACACATTTCAGAACATTCATGATAAATGGTTCTTAGTAAGTTGGACTGATTATTTCTCTCCTTTATACTCTCAAGGAAGTGGTCTCTGCTCTGAAGCAAGCTTCATTCCTGGAAACCTCACCATAGAGACACTGCTGAGGATCATTCTAAGGATCTTTCTTCAAACATGTTCAGTCTCCTGAGAAGCAAATGGATGTGTGATGGGAAGAAAGGGTAGGTGTTTTTCAGACCAAGTCGAACAACAGTGTCCAAAATTAGATCCACCCTCAAATGATTAGAGACAGAGAATGCACTCTAGCACTATAATAGGAACATTAAATTACCAGGTGGCTGGCCCTAGGCAGGGGAATGGGGAGTATTCACCAAGCTATCAGGCAGAGCAGTAGTGTCGCCAGATGTTGGTGGCTAACAGCTACAATTCTAGCTACTCGGGAGGCTGAGATTTGAGGATCACAGTTTGAAGCCAACTAGGACAGAAAAGTCCCTAAGACACTTGTCTCCAATTGACCACCAAAGTGGAGGTATGGCTCAAGTGTTAATACTATTAAGCAGAAAAGCTAAGGGACAGTGCCCAGGCCTTGATATCAAGTCTCAGTATTGGCGCGCGCACTCTCTCTCTCTCTCTCTCTCTCTCTCTCTCTCTCTCTCTCTCTCTCTCTCTCTCTCTCTCTCTCTCACACACACACACACACACACACACACACACACACAGAGGAAAAAAATGAAAACAGAAAGAGCTTGTAGTGTATTGAAGTGGTTTAGAAAACAAGTCCCCACACTCAGCTTGCTGTACTGCCCTGAAACTTTCTCCCCTCGCCTGGGTCTTTTTTTTTAATATATTTTTTATTGTAATTAATAGAAGGGTTACATTATATTCATCAGATAGAAGGTGCATTACTTCACAAATATTGATACCCTTTCTCAAGTCCTGTTTCTGGGTCTTTTTTTCTACCCTAGGACTCAATCTGCATAAGGAATGAAGACCACGACCACACCCGCAATCTGTGTTTTCAGTGTCATGTACAAAGTAGCCTTGCAGCCATCCAGGGAGAAGGGATAAAACACTAGGAAAGACCAGTGGGTCTTGGTTTTGTTGTTGCTGTTGTTGTTTGTTTTGTTTTTTTCTGCCACTCCTGGGGCTTGAATTCAGGGCCTAGGCACTGTCTTTGGACACTTTTTGCGCAAGGTGAGCGCTCTTCCACTTGAGCCACAGAGCCATCTTTTCCTGTGTAGGTGGTACTGAGGAATTGAACCTGGGGCCTCATGAATACCAGGCAAGCACTCTACCACTAGGCCACACTCTCAGCTTTCCATTAGGTCTTTTGAAAGAGGAAGAAGAAATAAATCAGCAGCCATAAAGTGGAACAGAACCTGGAATTGACCTAGGGACAAGGTTCTTCTTCAAACCTCAAAGAGCAGAACTCCAGAGACCAGAAAAGGAACTCAAGTCCAGTTCATTAGGAAGTTAGAAGCCAACTGAAGGGTTTGCTTTTTTTTTTTTTTTTTTGAGCTGTATACTGGCTGTGGCTCCCAGCAGAACAAATGAATGCTTTTCCTGGAGTGGGAGAATATTCAAATGTGTCCCAAGGGTCTTCCCTTAGGGGACTAGTGTGAAGCCACTGGAGACTACTGGGAAGGACTTGTTGTCTGATGCTAGGCCTGGCAGTGAGCTCTAGATGGGTGTGTTAGGAATTGGGCTCAGGTCCTTGTAGGTGAGCTGGCATGGTTTTCCCTAGGTAAAGTACCTGAGAGCCTGGCTCGGTGAAGTTGGCCCGGCATCACCTTCAGGAGACAGTGATCTGACAGATAATATCTCTTTCCACCAAATTGGCAGGAGTCTAATCCTGTGGTGAGGACATAAGGAGTTCTCTCAGGTCAGGTGAGCACTCCCAGGAGAGCAGCATACAGCAGCTCCTTGTCTCCTTGCAGTGGGAAGCTGGTGTCCACAGGAGACAGAGACAATGCACACCCATTCATTGCTTCTCTCTCCCAACACATGAGCAGTCTTTGCTGTTGATCCAATATCTACCAGTCCTTCCTTTCTTTCTTTCTTTCTTTCTTTCTTTCTTTCTTTCTTTCTTTCTTTCTTTCTTTCCTTCTTTCTTATTGGTGGTACTGGGGTTTAAACTCAAGGCTTTGGGTTTAAAATCAGCCACAAAATCAGCCCTTTCTACTCTAAGGTATTAGTAGGTTTTTAGACTCTTACATTTTAGGGCCATTCTGAAAGACTGTCTCCCTACATATGGCCTCTGGCACCTTGGGGACCACAGACAGGCACCATCACTTGTTGATGGCCCTGCGGTCTGGCTAACGCTTTGCCTAGAAATCCTCCTGATTTCCAACATCCCAAGTAGCAGGGATTGCAGGCATGAGCCTGTGTACCTAGCTTTCTCCTTTCTCCCTTAGTATTAGGGTGGTGACATGACTACATCCTCAGCCATCCTGGCAGCTAGAGTGACCAATAGGATGTAAGTGGTGGGGGGGGGGCTTTATGGTGCTGACTCAATTGGTAGGATTTCACAGGGATCCTTGCCCTTCTAATTCATTCTTTCTGGAAACGATGGGACATTACTGGTGACACTGGCCTAGAAGGGGATAGAACCAACGAGAAAGTTGTGCTTTAGGAAGAGTTGATTCTGGGGACCACAGCTTATCTACAAATACCTTCTTAGGTCAGCACCTGTACTCTTGAGTTCTGTGACTAGGACTTCAGTGGCATCCCCCCTTACTGTGACGACTACTACTAGCCAAACAATTCCCAGCTGACATGGGCTGACTTGGGAGAGAAGTGATCTACCTGAAAGTGTGTCTGTGTTGGATTCTATTGGGGGATAGGGGCTAAGGAGGCTGGGAAGGGGGCCAGAAGAGTAAGATGTCAAGCTAAAAGTCATTCATGGTGGATACTTGGTAATCCGGGTCATAGCGTGAATTTGTCATAGGCACTTTGCAAGGGTGTCTACTCGTAACTTGCTGGAGAAACTCCTTGAGTGGTTTCTGGGTTTTTTGTTTTTGTTTTGTTTTTGTTTTTTGCCAGTCCTGGGGCTTGAACTCAGGGTCCTAGGTACTGTCCCTGAGCTTCTTTTGCTCAAGGCTAGCTCTCTACTACTTGAACCACAGTGCCACTTCTTTCTGAAGTAGTTTATTAGAGATAAGAGTTTCATGAACTTTCCTGCCTGGGCTGGCTTCGAACCTGGATTCTCAGATCTTAACCTCCTGGGTAGCTTGGATTACAGGTGTGAGCCACCGACACGAGCTTGAATGGTTTTTAGGCCGAGCTTTAAGACATAACGCTTAAAAGAAAGAAGAGTTTGTCTTAAATTCAGGATCAGTTTGTGCTGTCTGTCTCTGCAGTAGGAGATGCCCTGAAGAATGGATGGGGAGAAGGTGGCTTCCTGGGTAGCCACTCTGAAGAGTGGCTGCCCTTGGGCCCGTAGGGGGCACTAGGGAACCATGGGATCCCGTCCCCGCTGTGGTGGAGACCAGTACATAAACCTCTAGCTATCCCTAGCCAAGGAAAGGGGAAAGAATGGGGTTGGGCAGGGCTGAGGGCTAGATTAGAATGGGTGGGGATGAAATCCTCTCCCTTTCCATCCTGCTTAATGATCTAAAATGAAAAGCATCTGATGTGAAGTTCCAGAAGACAAATCCTTGTCCTCTCTCCCCCCGCACACCTCCCCCCAGCCCCCCAACCACAAGGAGAGTAGGCTCTCTGGAGAGATTTTGATCTCTGGATCTTAGATAAGGAAGAGGCCTTGGAGACTATCCAGTCATTCCTTCTCCTCTTCTTCCTCCCTCTCCACAATCCCCCCCACACACTCCTCCAGCAGAGGAGGAAACTGGAGGCCCAAGCAGGAAAGAGATAGGTCCAATAGCCATAGGCAGCTTTGCTACGAGAATCCGCCCTCATAACTCTGAGGCTAGTGTTCCTTTTACCACGCCCACCGCCTTGGCCACATTTGTTTGCTTTTCCAGCCCCCAAGGGACTCTGGCAGGGCTGGGGGTCTGATGTGAACTGGAATCTGTTCAATTTCACCTCTCATTACTCCTGCCAGCTCACCAGCTCTGGCTGACTGGAGGCAATTAGAACCAGACACCCATAAGGGCATTCCAGGGAGATCTCTTAAAATTCCACAGCAGCTGGGGACTTGCCTTTTCCTGTAGGGATCATGGAGTATGTAAATAGCTAGATGTGTAAGACATGGGGTTAAGGAGGGATGCTTACACACACATTCTCTCTCTGTCTCTGTCTCTGTCTGTCTCTGCCTCTGTCTCTGTCTCTCTCTCTGCACATTTACCTCAGACAGAAAAACAGAGACATACTCAGTAGCAGTTCTCTCTTTCCTACTTCCCAGAGAGATTAGGAATTGACAGGCTACCCCTGGGAACTCCTAATTGCTTGCTTCCAGAGAAGAGCACCATATTGACATTGGGCTGTGGGCAACATACAGTAGGACGCAAAGGACGGAACATTTTCCTCCCCCGGGGATGGGCTGCCCTTCACCCTCTCCGCTGGATATGGGGAAAGGCCAATGGATCTTGGTAGTTATCTTCGCTAATAGGTAAGACTCAAGCTACAAAAAGAAATGTATTGCCTCAGTTTATCTGTGGACGGCAAAAGCTGCAAACGACAAAATGGCTGAGCAAGAAACTCTAGCCTGGGACCAAAGACTTGGACTAAGTTGATTTATAACCCAGTGACAGTGACAGTTGACACTGAAGGACAGATCCCAGGTTGTGACATGACAGGAGCCCCTTCCGTTTCTGGGGGAATCCATATCTCAGTTGTCACCAGTCAACTTCATCTTGGCCAACTGTGTGAAGCTCTATAAAGTAGACCTGGAGGACCTGTGAGTCTAGTGGCTTCCTTTCCCGTAGCTTTGCTCCTTTCCCAGGACCTGGCAGGCACCTTTCCCAGAGGCTTCATCATTAGGCCTGTTTAGTGCAGGCAGTAAAGAGAACATCAGGCCCATTTGGTGTTGGCAGTCAGTAATCTGCCCCCTCCCTCTGTACCCTGAGATGGCACTCAGTTACAACCATATAAGGTAACAAGACCCCCTTAAAGTGACCTTCAGTCTGGGCGGCTGCAAACTCCTTATCTCCTACTTGGGCAGCTGCCATAAATCCTAGCCCGCCATGATGAAGCTCCTGGCCCACTGGTCCACTCCAAAGTCCATGTCTCCTAACCCCTTGAGGTTATAAAAGTCACCTCAGACACTGACCGGAGCTGCTTCTCTTGTGTGAGAAGGGGCCTTGCTGGTCCTTTGCTGGCAATAAACCTTTCTTTGTTCTTTGTCCCTGGGTGTCTGCGTGATTTTCTGGCAGGGCCTAACAGACTCATCAGAAGTCACTGAGAAGGTAGTTGGGAAAAAAAACTCGGCACCTTCTTTGTCCTGGGGGACAGCTTTCTAGAGAACTTAGGAGGACAGAAGGGACTCCCTTCCATCATGTCTACTTAACTCTGAGCTTGGGATAGAGATCATGTTTTCTGTCTCAGTCTAGGATGCTGCCATTATCATCACACCACCTCCTCCCTTTGAGGTTGAATAGTTGCTTGTCTATTTCCTGAAAATAGGGGTAAAACAATTTACAAAAATCGAGTCAGACCATGACTACCATGGTGTGTGTGTGTGTGTGTGTGTGTGTGTGTGTGTGTGTGTGTGTGTGTGCACGCGTGCTGGTTTTGGTGCTCAGACTCAGGGCTTGAGCACTGTTCCTGAACTTTATTTTGTTTAAGGCTCCTCTGCTGGCTTTTTCTGTGATTAATTGGAGATACAACTCTCCTGGACTTTTCTGCCCAGGCTGGCTTCAAACTGTGATCCTCAGATCTCAGCCTTCTGAGTAGCTAGGATTATAGACATGAGCAACCAGCACCTAGCTACCATGGCTTTTATTGGATATACCCAATAAATATTGGGCTTTGTGACGATCCATATATATGTGATTTCATGTTACCAATCCACTTTTCCATCTTTGTGCCTCCCATGTCTGGAGTTCTCAGCTTGCTGACATTCCCTAAATCTCCCTGCCATCCAGACGCGGTTAACTTTTTACCAGATACTTGCTGATGTGGTAAACTGTGTAGGTTGAGTAAGAAGGGTGACAAGAAGGACAGAGAACTTGGCCTTGAGGAATGAAAAGTTTAGTAAAGGGAAATAGCATGTGCCTACAATTAGCTGTAACAAAATTAGCTCTACAAAAGAAGGCAACAAGGAATCAGATGTGGGGGTAGGGGGGATACTTCTGTTAAAGAGTAGGTAGGAAGGGCCGGGAGTTTGGCCTAGTGGTAGAGTGCTTGCCTTGCATGCATGAAGACCCGGGTTCGATTCCTAGGTACCACATACGTAGGAAAAAAATAACTTGGAAGTGGTGCTGAGGCTCAAGTGGTTTAGCCTTGAGAAAGTTCAAGGACAGTGCTCAGGCCCTGAGTTCAAGCCCAGGACTGAAAAAAAAAAAAGAGTAGGTAGGAATTAGGGAAGTGTTCGTAAGGTAATTGAAATTGGGTCTAGAGCTGAGAGTCATAGCCCAAGTGGTGGAGCACTCATCTAGCAAGCAAGAAGCCCTGGGCTAAATCAATAACACTGAAGAAACAAATAGAAGGGAGGGAGGGAGGGAGGGCAGAAAGGAAGGGAGGAGGAAGAAGGGAGGGAAGAAGAAGGGAGGGAGGAAGAGAAAAGTGGGGAAGTTGTAGAAAGCTGTGTGGGTGTCTGTGGAGATTGAGAAGGGGAAGGAGAAGGGACAGGATGTTCTGGGTTGGGATTAAAAGCAGGAAGGAAAGGGGTGGTTTTACATTACCATGGGAGGATCAAATTGGCAAATTGGTTGATTACACTGGTCAATTAGAGTCAGACCTTGGGTAGCCGCAGATGCCACATAGAGGAGTTTGGGTGTCAGGCATGGAAGTTCATGACTTTCTGAGTGGATAATCATGTGGGCATGGCTGTCCGATGTAGACATGCAGGTGACCCTAAAGTATGTGGCCATATCTACCCACCTGGCCTCTCTGCTGTCTGTCTCACAGAGCCCTGCTCAACATGCTCTATGCCTCTCTTGTTATTTTTCAGTAGGATGGCCCCCATGGGAGAATTCAAACCACATGCCCTACTGAAGAGAGTTCTAGTTTTCCTTCCCATAAAACTGGAGAAGTTGAATCTGATTGGTCAGAAGTTTGGTACACAAGCATATGACGCTGTCTAGTTTGAAAGGTGTTAAAAGTTTATCGAGCAATCAGCCAACACCTGGCCAAAACTTGTCAGAAAAATAAATTCTAACTCAGCTGGTGCTCCTAGAAAAATATACTCATAACAGGATGTGGCTCTTTGGATGATGGCAGCTGCCCTTAAGATGGCAGTGCTATGTCAAGTCAATACTTTGATGGAACAGATTCTAACTCCTATATCTAGGAATTAATTTACATTGAAGTTTGTAAAGAAAACTGTTCTATGAAGCTAATGCCTGACTGAATCTTTATCAATTTGGGCTCAGTTTCCTAGCTGGCTACTAATGTTAGCACATTGTATTATATCACACACTGACAGGTAACAATAACAAAACAACATACATATATGACATGAGCCTGTGTTCTTGACACAGTTGTGACATTGCTTTCCAAGAAGATTCTAGTTTCTCTATCAGATTATGAGACTTCCCATTTCAGTTTTTATTTCTTACAGTGAGTTCACTAAGAAGATTAAAAACCCACAAGGAATACCCAGTTTGATAAGGGAAAGGATGTTTCAGCTTGCTTCAGTTGGCACTTTTCTGATTAAAATGAATATTTATCTTCAAAAAGGCTCTATTTGTGGATTCATGAGCATATATTTAGTTTTTGAGCTTTTTTAGTTTTTTATTTTTATTTTTATGCTTGGATCAAATCCAAGACCTGGTGCAAAGTATGAGCTTTACCATGAAGCTACATCTCTAATTGTCTTCCTGAGGATTTGCAAATACTCTTTAAAAATTAATGATATTGAAACTTTGTCTATTGCACAGTAAATGTTTCTGTCATTCAACAAGAGTTGGGAAAATACATTCATTTTAATAAAATTGGAACAGAATATAATGCCATTTTTCTTTGTTTGTTGCATGAGGATTTGAACTTAGGGCCACAGTTTTGCTAGGTAGGCACTTTACCAATTCATGTACCACAAGTGCTAATTTCCTCTTATTTGTTACATACACACACACACACACACACACACACACGCACACACACGCACACACATACACTGAACTTCAAGATAATTTGAGGCCATAGTCAAAATACATATTTTTTTCACATTTTTATTAAAGAATTTATTAACATTGATTTTTACATCATACTTCAAATGACATATTTAACAAACAAGTATTCAAGAATTACCACATTTAAAAAAATTTATTGTAATGTATAGAGGGTTACAGTTATAGTCGCCAGTAGTAGGTGCATTACTTCTCACAGATTGATACCCCTTCTCATGTTTTTGTCTCCATTTCCCTCTGTTCCCCCAATCATCTTGTTTTTCCCCTTCCTTTTCCTATTTCAAATAAAATACATATTTTTATAGTTGGTATATTTTGTTTTGTTTCGGTGCCAGTCCTGGACTTGAGCTCAGGGCTTGGGCGCTATCCTTGCACAAGGCTAGTGCTCTATTATTTTGACTTTCCTGCCTGGGCAGACTTGGATCTCTGCTTCCTGAGTAGTTTGGATCACAGATGGGAGCCATCAGTGCTTGACTTGACTTAAAAAAAATAACAATACTCCTACAGTATGAATCTAACAAATGATAATATATTATTAAATCTTGATGTTTATGTAAATAAATAAATTCTTAGAATTGGGCAAGTTCAGAATGTCATCTCCTTCCTGCAGTCCTGCACTTTAATCAGAATTGTAGGACATGAGGTGCCAAGGTAGCCTGACTGATGGAGCTCAACAGTTGCCATGTTTGACTATAACATGAATACTTTCCACTGAGACTAGGTTCCTTGGTTACAGGCTATACTTGTAGGTAGTCTGAATGATATACTTACATATAATACTTGGCAAATCACCAATAGAGGTTACTTTGGATCAGATTTTATTCTCCAAGTTTGGAGACTGATTTAAACCCAATTTAACATGGACAATGCATTAAATTTCAGTGTACAGCTGAATATGTTTTAAGAAACATGTTCTGCACTGTCTATATAGCTTAGTGGTAAATTGCTTGCTAGCATGTTTGGGGCCAAGGGACCATGGGAGAAGGTGATTTCTTCTTCTGTTTGATTCTGTCCAGGTATGTAGAACTCCTTCCTCCTCTTCTGAGCACAGTCCTCCCTGTGATTTGCTTTTGCCCTTTGTGAAGCCTGTTAAGATGCTATCTCTATTATTCATATCATATGTCCTTGTACTTTGACGGAACCACCAAGCATATATACTCTATAAATTTTGCCCCTAGCTTTGGACCCAGCTTTTTAAAAGAACTCAACATTTGAACCATGCCAACAGCACTTCTGCTTTTTTTTAATTGACTCAGTTCCCTAACTTTGCAGATACTAAACTGCATTCTCCATTGCATGTAGCTGTTATTTTTAAAATATCATCTCTTCTGTCACATTATTTTAGATGTCACAAATCCTTCATAATGGTGTTTTCTTCTGCACTTTACTATCACATTTCCAGGTGCGAAAGGACAACCTATGGCCCAAATCCAATCCAAAACCAGTCAAAGGTTTCATTGGAACATGATTGTGATCATTTGTTTACGAATAGGCTATGGCTCCCTTCTTGGCATAGTGACAGACATAAATAACAGTAACAGACACCCAAAGACACCCTGAAGGCTGTATTATTTCCTGGGGGCCTTTTAATTGGTTGTTTCCAGACCACTACTTCTGCTCGTCAAGCCCTCCAAGGGCTGGCTTGTGAACCCTTTTTATCTAGACTGGAAGGTTCACCAAGGCTTAAGTGATTATTTTGCCAGGCAAATACCTGGCTCCCTAGGGCTCCTGCTCCAGTAGGAGAGAGATAGGAAATAGAAGATGAATTAGGAAAAGGTTTAGGAAATTGTAAAATGTGAAGAATGAACAAGGCGGGGGGGGGGGTGAAAAGGAGTTGCAGAGTGGCACACAGGGTGCAATGAGATGTTTCTGGGTGTTTGTCAGACTGACTGCTCTGATCTCTGCCTTGACCTCCATTCCTCCCACAAATGGACCCTTGGAGTGAAACTGCAATGTCTTTACACCTGCTATCATCTCCCTGGCCAGAACCAGTCACCATACATGTGAATCCTCAGTGGACTAGCCTCCTGGACTTAGTCCTGGGGTAGATGTGGCTAGAGATGGGACCAGGGTCACATGGCCATTGGTGATGAAGGCCTGAGAGGAAGAGCAAATGGAAATGGTGGAGGTGGCCAAGCTTAGTGTGTAGATAGTTAATATCTTGCTGATTCCCTTGGTGCATCCATTGGCAAATCTCTTGCTTGGGATTGTGTATGTAATCTTTGAATGCTGACTTCAATGATAAGGTTATCCGGATCGTGATCACTAAAAGCATATTCAAACCAGATGGAATAACAAGAATTGCCATACAGCTGTGACACAAGTTAAAAAAATCACATTTGGAACATGATAAGTGACAGTAGTAATGAATGAGTAAAATAAGTACATTCAGTTTCCTAGTTCTGATACGGCATCCTCTCAAAGAATGATGGGTTCAGGGAAAGTGAGTTTTAATTTACACTGGTTACAAATAGTTCTGTTTTATGTACTAATCAATGGAACGACTCGCTTTTTTCCATTAATTAAAAGCTAAAATGGTTCAAACTAACTTTTCTAAGAAATATTAAAGTAAGTTGCAAGTGGGCATGTAAGTTTCTATTGGTTACTGTATCAATGTTTTAGCCTCTTGACATTCCTTAGGAGAAGCTAAGTACATCTCTAAACATTTCACAGAAAAGAATTTCACAATACTTAACATATAATTTTATAACAACTCTCGTATTACCATTAAAAATGTAAAACAATTCATATTTTGATACTACTACAGGATCGGATGGTCCTTTAACTTAGAGACTCAAATAGGTTGTTTTCCATGCCCCATGTGATCCATGGTCTACAGCCTTTGAGATGACTCATGTTAAATACTACCTAATGGATCTATCCTATGCCAACAGAAAAACCTCATGTTAAGGAAATCACAATACCTGTCAAGTTCTCTGGCCTTGTCTCCATATCACCCCAAGACAGAATCCAATCCTGAAGTTCATTCAGTGATGTACCGTAGGCCCATACATGTAGGATGGGCCCAAAGCGTGCCCTTAACAAACAGTCACCATTAAGTCCAATGCATTCTCAAGCCCTTCACTGACAACACTGCCCTGTTGAAATTCTGTCCCACCTCAGCAAAAATCCCCACAAATCCTCTGTTCATGCCCTAATCACATACTGATGAGACATCTGAGCAGATATGATCTATAACCCTAAAAACACAACCTACCAAGAAAAAACAAAAACAAAACCCGAAACTCTGAGACAGCGGCTCATCCAAAAATACTAGAATTGAACATAATCTAGGACCTTTGCCAGTGCCTATCCTGTGTTAAGGTGATCTGGGAATGCTTCCCCAATCTTCTCAGTCAATGACCCTGTCCTACCCAGGTCCTGCGCCACTTCCTGCATCCCCAACACCCAATCCTTGAATCACAACAATGTCCTTTCTCCAAGTGACCATCTCTGCCCATCGTTAAAAGTCATGGCTCTAATCCTCCCCCTGGCATTGCCACAAGCCTGCATCTCTCCTTGGGTTCCCTTCACATGAAAGCATGCCTAGCCAGTCCCTTGATTCCAGTTTCTGGACCTCCAGCCTGAGCATCCTGTGAGCTTCCCTCATCTGGGCCCTTAGGGGCACCTTCTCCCCATCAAGGCTCTGAGTTGTTCCCTACTTGCCCCTGACCCCAACCCTTGTGAGCCCCTCCTCCCCCGTCCCTGAGTACTCTTGTTGCCTGCTGGTCCTAGTAACCTCCCAGTGGGGGCACCCTGAACCAAGCACCTTGCCTAAGGCTCCGTCTCTTCCTAGATGCCTTAGATATGGTCCCTGGCCTGGCTCCTCACATGAACCTTGTCCCAGACAGCTTCGAGCCCTCTCCATATCCCATCTCGGTGGCTTTGCTAGTTGCCTCTGGCCGAGGCCCTTCCCTTACCTGGCCTCCGCATCTGATCTCTCTTTGGGGATTTCTAGCCTGTATCTGGCCTCTTGTGCCCTGGCCCTTGTTCTGTCATCCATGTCCAGGTCCTGCTTTCCCCATAGGTTGCTGGATTTTCTCATGGTGGCCTGCACCCTACCATGCGTACCTATAGCTGCTCCTGTTGGCCAATAGCATGAACTCCTAGCCTAGGCCCCTCTTCAGAGTCTTTCCTCGGGCTACCCATCCAGGCCAGTTGAGTTGTTCTGACTGGTCATCCAGAGGCAAACAGTGGCTCTTTTTCTATAGATAGGAATGGAAGAAACTTGAAATTTCACAGCCCAAGTGGATATCAGCTATTCAATCCAGATGTGTTAATTTTTTTTATATTTTGGTATAGGTTTCTGAAGTCCTATTGTCTTAGCCAGATATTGGACAAGAAAATTTTGTAGTAACTGACCCCTTTAAAAAAAACTTTGATTTTCTATTGTCAATATTCAATAGTTGTTCAAAAAGACATACCAATTCCTTACATCAGGTCATGACTATAATGCTCATAGATCGATATCATTCCTTCATTTTCTTTTTTATTTAGTCTATTTCTTCCCTATAGGAGCCTCTGAACTTTTAGGGGTCAATTAGAACGGCGTTTTTGACCTGCTTCTAAAATTCCATATATTGGGCCAGGAGTTTGGCCTAGTGGTAGAGTACTTGCCTAGCATGCAAGAAGGAAGACCCACGTTCGATTTCTCTGGAAGTGGAGCTGAGGCTCAAGTGGTAGAGCTCTAGCCTTGAGAAAGTTCAAGGACAGTGCTCAGGCCCTGAGCTCAATCCCAGGACTGGCAAAAAAAATTTTTTTTAAATAAAATAAAATTCCAAACATCTTCCAAGAAACACATGTCCTCATACTGATGTGTGGCTAGAATCGAGAACCCCAAAAGCCTAAGTAATCGGGGCAAGGCCCTTGTCACACAGTTTGATATGACGCCGTATGCAAGGCTCCTGAAAATTGTGCCATGATCCATTGCCCATGAAGTTTTGTACATACACAGTGCACTGCCTGGAACACATCGTATGTGTTGCTGGAGAAAGGAGAGCTAAAGGATGTACAGAGAGCTCGGCGTGGAGCCTCTGATTATGTCTGTGGTCTTAAAATTTCCACAGGCAGTGCACTGACCTCCCAGTCACACACCATTCTCTTCTTTATATACCGTATCAACCCTTGCACCCCCCCCCAGTGGGCTCCTCCCTTTAGGACCCTCCCAATCTAGGAGTATCTCTGTTTATGTTTTCCAATAAATCTTCCAGATTTCCTCTTCCTCCCTGTCCCTGGACTTATTCTTAGAGACCACAAAGGCAAAGGATCTGATTTTGGTGTTGTGCTTTTTCAATTTTAGGAACATAACAACAAGTCACATTAATTCATGCCTCTTACGTAAATTCTGATGAATAACAAGGAGAAGAGAAATAAGAGCCTATAGTAAGTTCTGTGTCAAAGTGCCTTCAAACATACGATGTAGAGCCGTTAAGGATATAATCTCAAAAACTGAAAATGTTGTGGAAAACACTATAAACCAGTATCTCAGTGTAATGTTCTCATTTTTTCAGTTGAAGACACAGAGGCCAGAGAAGAAAAAACATCTGTTTCTGGTCATAGAGCTGGTGGTGACAGGACCAGACCCAGGACCCAAGTGCTCAAACCCTCTACCTGCTGACTGTACTGTGTCTGAGCGTGGGTTTGAAGCTACTAAACTGGCCTGGGAATATTAGAAGGGTGAAGGAGGCAGGAAGAGTCACGTTGTGCAGTGACTGTCTGGGTGTCAATGGGAGAGGGGGTGGGGCACAGACTTCTCATCTGAGTGTAGTCACCTGATGTGCTGTTTATCCTTCTGTGGTTGATGGAATTTCCCAAGGCCCAGGAGAAGACAGACAGGCAAGAACACTCTGGAAGATTGATGGAGGAGAGAAACGTCCTCTCTTTATCTTCAAAGCAAATGTTCAGGAAGGGAGTTGACAATTCTTCCCAGCATATAGGCCAAAGCAAAACAGAGATAACATATCAGACTTGCATCTCTGCTGTAAGATCAAGTGACAGTCCTTTGGAAAGGGTCTGGAAATTATTAGTCAGTACCTAAGATGTGTCTACTATTTGAAAAGAAGGGCCATAAGTAAATCTACATTTTCCAAATAGAGAGAATTATGTATAATTACTCAATGTTGTGACTTATTAAAGAAAGATGCTTAGAGCTCAAAGCTGGTTGCTCAAGATTGTAATCCTAACTACTAAGGAGGCTGAGATCTGAGGATCAAGGTTCTAAGCCATTCTGGACAGGAAAGCCCACAAGACTCTTCTCTCCAATTAACCACCAGAAAACAGGAAGTCATGCTGTGGTTTAAAGTGGTAGAACACTAGCCTTGAGCAAAATTGCTTAAGGACAGGGCCCAGGCTCTGAGTTCAAGTCCCACAAGCAACAAAAGGAAAGAAAGACAGAAAGAGAGAAAGATGGAAAGAAAGGAAGATGTTTAGTTAAAATATTTCCTTCAGAGTGATCAATAAAGAGCAGCACGTACCTTAACATATTAGGGTACAAGAATTGGAAAAATGGAGGTGGATATGTATTGACATTTGGGAAGATTAGGGATGTTTCATTTATCCAAATCTAATGCACAAATGATACGACATGTATAAATATATATTACCTTTTGGTGTTTCTGGAGGGGCTTTCCTAGTTTCATAAAATCCCTAGTTTATACTTTTCTACATAGTCTCTCTAGTTATATAGCTCTGCTTTCTTCCAATGAAGTCCACACAGTCTGATTCCTGTAGCTTAGCTTGATAGTCACATTCTGTACTTTTTGCTTTGCTTTGTTTTTCTGAGAGGTCACCTCACTATGTAACTCAAGCTGGTATTGTAGCCCAACCTGGACTGAAACTTGAAATTCTCTTGTCTCTGCCTCTTGGATCCTGAGATTTATAGGCTTGTATCACCACACCCAATTCCATACAGAACTCCTGATTAGAAACATGCATATGTGGTCCTGAAATTACCACACAGTGCCACTCTTTTTTTTTTTTTGAGATTGAAATTCACTTGGAGCCCTTAAGGGCAGTTTGGATCCACATTCCACTCCTGCAGACATTGATGTCCTCAGCACTTCACTCCATGAACGTTTACTCATTAGCCAGCCACTGTGAGCCAGGTATTGAGGGACGCAAAGCAGGGGCCTATGGAGGAAGGATGGGTAGAAGCAGTGCTCTGACTACCACTGGAAACATTATTCATGGAAAATTCAATAACAGAAAACAACCCCTAGAAATGTGTAGCTACACTCACCTTTGAAAGAGGAACTGCAGTCCTCCCTCCATGAAGACACATGGGCTGGGAACCCAGGGATTCACCAAGGGATTCACCATAGAACTGTCTCTGTCCCCGGCCTGCCCTTAACCAAGTTCTGTGCATTGTGATGTCCTACTTGCTCCTGGCTTACTTTCTATGATCCTTTTTGTCTACCACCACCATTAAAGGCAGAGAGAGAAACACCATCTTGAGCAAGTACGGCCTCCCAACTGGTCATCTGTCTCCCTTCTTGCCTATTCCACTTGGCAGCCATATCAATCTTTCAGAAGAGCAAATTAGAATCCACCACCTCTTCCTGCTTTCAATCTGCTTTTCTGAAGAGTCAAGCCCTCTTCTTTTATCTTGCAGCCCTGTCTCCCCTGCATATCCCAACTATGGCCTGGCATCTCCTTACTTCATGGATCCTGAAATTTTGCTCTAACCATTCTGTTTTTCCTGCACATTCACAACTCACCATACCTATACCTATACATAGCAATATACCTAGCAATAAACACATTTCTTTCTTTCTTACCCTGGCCAACACTGACTTGTCTCTTAGTTACCTATTGACTTGTAACTTCCCTGGGAAAACTTCCCCTATCCTTTGCTCCAGATAAAATGGCATTTACAATCAAGTAGAGCTCCTTTATTGCCCTGAGGCAGTTCAACTTTAATTTTATGTGCATTTATTTAGTTCAAGCCTCCACCAGACTCACATGGAAGTCTCCTTTGAGTGTCACACAGTAGTGACACAACCACTTTCTGAAAGAAAGAAGGGAGCATCTTCTGCTTGGTCCCCACAGAAGCTGGGAAGAGGAAACCAGAGATATTGTGGCATCAGAAGACCTGGTGGCAGTCTCTTCTTTCTGTTGACTAGAATTGTGCCTCTTACTTGTCAAGACTTCCTTTTGTAATCTCTAAAGGCGGATTGACCCCGTTTCTGTGTTTTGGGAATCTGAGAAGTCTATGATGGATTCTAACTCCACATCCTTCAAGTTGTCTGCTGCTGACTTCTCTAAAATATTAATATGTTAACAGCTCCCCACATCCTCAAAGTTTAGAAATCTTGGCCTGCACCAATCTAGTATCAATCAGAAAGGAAATGCCATGGATAAAGGATGATTCAAAAGCCAAAGGACCTCAGTTATGTGTCTGGAACTGTGAAGGTTCCAGTGACCATGAGATCCCTGCAGCTGCTCAGAGCCCTTTCCTGTGTGGCTTGCTCTGGGCCTTTCCATGTACTAGGGCTCAGGAGCCTGTCCCTCACCCCGGAAGTATGGGCCTGGATAAGAACACAGTGCATGACCAAGAGCATATCACAGAGCTTTGAGAAGGTGTCATTAACAAACCACAGTCAGACACGAACCTACAAGAACTGCAGCTTCAGTATTTCAAAATGCACAATTATGAGGGCAATAACTGGCTCGACACTTGGAGCTCTGCACAGCCATCACACATGTCCCTGAGGAGGGGAGTGAGCAGGCACCACCAATGAGTGCAGATGAACTAATCAGCATAATAGACCATGTTTTGAGAGACTGTGACAAAAATAAGGACTGATACTTTGACTATGCTGAATTTGCAAAATCTCTGCAGTGTTATTGGGCCATCTCCTAGTTAGATGCAAATGTGACCCATGATATGTATGTGATTGAACACTTCTGATAATGCAAAATACAGCATTTCCAACGACGGCTACAGAGTTTTGTACAATTGTGTCATGATCTATTACACTGGGATGAAAAAGAGAAAACAAAAGAAATGGAACATCCTATAGTCCCTAAGTGTTGTCAAAGTCTTGCTGGACAAGGGCTTGATGAAAGAATTCTTTTCAAGAGTGTTGGATAATTGGAGCCAAGATCAGGAATTTGACTGGTAGAAAACATCTTGTTTCTTGACTTCAGTTTATGCTACCTGAAAAATAAGACATTAAGTTTTGCCTAAATGGACACACTTCTCAGTAACAATCAAAGGACAGAATGAGGCTGGGTGCCCATGTCTTATGCCTGCAATCCTAGCTACTCAGGAAGCTGAGATCTGAGGATTGCAGTACAAAGCCAGCCCCAGCACTAAAGTCCATGAGACTCTTGTCCCTAACTAACCATCAGAAAACAGGAAGTGGTGCTGTTCAAGTGGTAGAGTGCCAGCCTTTAGCTGAAAAGCTCAGGGACAGCACCCAGGCCTAGAGTTCAAGCTTAAAAACTGACCCCCCCCCAAAAAAATGGACAAAGTGAATGCCAGATGTTTCCCCTGGTGAGTCGTGTCTCTTTAGGTAAATGGAGTCAATATTTTGTGATGTCATCTTGGTTGCATGGTAAGTAATTGCTCTGGGTAAGTGGCTTTCTGTGTAGGCTGTATCAAAGTCAGAGCCTGAAAAGAACATTAAATATTAAGTTCATCTGACTATGCTGTCTAGGATTCTGTATTTTCTGGCATTTTGGAAATGATGTTTACTGGCCTAAGTGATTAATCTCTTTCAGATTTTCAGTATTTTATACAACTACTGCCACACTTTATATTTACCTTCTATTGTCTTTAGCCTAGCAAAGCTTGAATTTAAAAATGCTTTTAAGTCAGTAGCAAATATTCTAGCTTTCTTAACATTTGTACTTTGCTTTTGTTTCTATGGTTTCCTTTTTGGAATTTAAGAACTATTAGTACTATAAGGACCTGGCACAGCAGGTTTGAACTATCAGCTAAGAGATGAATGAAAAGCTCGTCTACCAAACGTGGCTACTGACTTGATCCAAGTTCTGTTCCAAAGGGAAGTTGTTTAAATTACCTCTTTCAGCCTGAATACATGAATACAAGAAAGACTAGGAAACCCCTCACTGAAGCCCCTCAAAGAGTGAATCTCAGTACTATTTGCAAGTGAGAAGAAGCCACTGATTGTAATTTTAATTTGTTGGTGTGATAGATGTGCTGTGATAGCAAATTACCAAAGTGGAGCTTGAAAGGGGAAAAGAAACTGTATAACAACTTGCTTTATGTAAGATGCAGAGGGATTTATTTTCTTTATTAAACTCCTCTTGTAAGAAAATGTATTTGTAAAAATGGTTTTCTGTGTCAAGTATTTGTGCAGTCAAATCTGACTTGTATACAATCCTTATACTATCTCATTATTTTGAAAGACTTATAGAATATATTCTGGATATCTAACCAATAAAACTGATGAGAAAAAGGCTAGGGGAGATGATTCAAACACCATGGCTCCTAGACCAGGGGCAGCCACAGTACCTGAGAACTCATTAGAAGTGTCAATCTAGAGAGGATGACAGAGTACTTTGTCAAAACTATCAGGGTGGTTCCCAGGAAAATGGATTAAGAAGCCTCCTAGATGATTCTGCTGCGGCTCCTGTTCGGCGTCTCATTGTGAGGTAGAGAAGGTTACAAAAATCCTGGATGATTAGAGAGATCTACTTTTCTTTCTCCTAATAGTATCAGCCTCTGACTTACAGACTCTGACTATAGGTCACCCAGATGGGTTGGCAGGACTTCCTATAATCCATCTGTGGATAGAAAATTACTTTCATAAGGGGCATGGATGAAGTTATAAGCAGGGAGAAACTCCCATCCTGATTTTATGAGCTATATCAACACAGCTTGAAGCAGGACAAGATCCTGAGGGATGCAACCGCCCCACGCACCTGTGTGGAGAAACATCTGCTGATCCTAGACTCAGGGAGAGTCAAACAGCATTGAGAGACCTCACAGTTTCCTTTCCCAGGAAGTATTCTGGGCCTCAGTGATCCTTTTGTGCCTCAGAGACCCCTCTCCTCCTAAGCTCTGTGCACAGGCGCTGTGTGGTTCTCAGGAATTCTTTCTGTTCCTTCCAAATAATCAAAACTGAGGAGAGGGAGAGATACAAACACAACCCCACCCACATCACTGCAAGGTTTTGCAGAAAAAAAAAAAGCATCTGGTTTCTTGTCATTACGAATGTGATGGTGAGATCAGGGAATCAGTGTAAATCCACAGAACTTGGTATCCAATTAAGTATTTCCTCATGCTCACTGGTGGATTCTACGCGTGCTTTTGGCTGTTTTGTTTTTTTTTTTTTTCCTGTTTGTCTGCTTTGCTCTTTCTCCCTCCTCCTCTTCCCCTCCACATACAGAAAAGAGTTATCTGTGTCTTTTGCTTTTCAAGCTGCTGCTATGGCTGGAGCTCAGAGCCTGGGCACTATCCCTGAGCTTTTTTGCTCAAGGCTAGTGCTCTACTAATTGAATCACAACTCCACTTGTAATTTTTGGGGTAGACAATTGGAGGCATGAGTCCCATAGATTTTCCTGTCTGAGCTAACTTCAAATTGGTATTCTCAAATCTCAGCCTCCTGAGCAGCCAAGATTAAAAGCATAAGTCACTGGCACCCCGATAGACAGTTTTAAATACTCTTGCCAGGCTAATATTTTTCAAGGAATATTTACCATCATCAACATCATCCCAAATATCTAAAATTCAGACATCCAGGGATCTGTGGAAGATGAGGCTAGAGAAAGATATTCACTTATTGGCACATTTAATAAATAGTTGTTGATCTCCAATTTTGTATCTGGCAGTGTTGCAGCCACCAGCAACAAAATTTCTGGGCTTTATATTCCACTGGGGAATGTACATTATACATAACTGATAAGCCAAGGAAACATTAAAATGAAATATTTGCTACCCGAGAAAATGAAGCATGAGGAGTTGGAGGTGTGGCTTAGCTGAGAGAATGCTAACCAATGGGCAAAAGAGTCAGATACAAAGTTTATATCCTGGTTTTAGACCTAAAAAAATAATAAAGAAAATGAAACAACAGGAAAAGGTAGGAGAGGATCGGAGCAGGGATGACATTTCAAATTGGTGGGGCAGGAAGAGGAAGAAGAGGGCTCTACAGTTATGTGGTGAGGCATAGGAGGGGATGACAGGGACAGAAGCTCTGAGGTAAGGGTCAGTCCAGTCCAGTGAGGTTGGACTCAACTCCATAGCCACTATGACAGTTGGGCCTTTACTCTGAGGACAGTAGCTAGCATGGAACTTGCACACTGGGCTTTCCAAGCCCACCTTCCAGGGTTCAGGGAACCTTTAGAAAATAATTCAAGTCAGACATGAGTGGAATGGGGGCCTGCTCTGCTGGGAGCAGGGACAGGACTTTAATGCCTGGCTTGACGTGGCTGTGGGTCAAACTCTACCGTCTGGGGTCTGTGCAGTAAAATGAGCTGAGGTAGGAGGACTGTGCAGGCGGGATAGGGAGGGGATGCTGGGAACACAGGGTGTCAAGGTTATATGTACATAGCTGTGGAGCTACTGTGATCGTCTGCCACTACTATCCTAAACATACTCTAATTACTACAAATGAGGAAAACCATGGAGCCTAGGCCTCTTTGGGTCTGGCTTACTTTACTTACTATGACTTGTTCCATGCTAATCGGAATGAACTGCAAGATATGGAAACAAGAGGGGTTTTGGTTTGTTTTCATTTTCATGTACTGTGTGAAGCTATTTCTTTTTTCTTTCATTACTCCCCCACACTATGGATTATCCCCTATTGTCACTGTTTTGATTTTTGTATCCTGTGTCTTGTATATACGGTTATCTGATTTGGGGAAGGGAAGGGGAATCACAAAGTGCTGAGATGAAGGACAAAGAGTGGACTAATGCAACAGCCAGACTCACAAGACACTGCTGGAAATGAATTTTACAACTTATTGGGGGGGGGGGGGGTTGGGGAGAGCAAGTGGAAGAAAAATGAGGGAAGGGGTAATAATGTTCAGCTAGAAATGTATTCATAAAACATAAAAAATGTTAAAAAAAGAAATGTACTCATTGCCTTACTGATGCAACTGTAATGGCTCTGTACATCACCTTTACAATAAAATAAAATAAAACCACAGATGAGGCTAGAATTTAGAGGGACTGACTAATAATATTTAGTAACCAAAAGCAACCAAAGTAAACTGAAGGACAGGAGACCAGGGCCCTTCGAAAGATTGTGGCTGTGGCGTTGAGAAGGAATACTCCATCAAGGAGAAAAAGTGAGAGGAGCAAACAGAGTTGAGAGCTATTTAAGAAGCTGAAAATACCAGGCAAGGTAGTGATTAGAGTTGAAGGCTGAGTGATAAAGGTCAGCCCAGCCCACGTTCTTAGCACAACTAGGTTGTGAGGAGATACAATCCATTATCGCAGACCCTGTGATTACAGAGACACATTCTCACCAGTGTCTCATGCCCAGAACATCCAAGTTGCAAGGCTATGGAAGAACTTGAAGTATTGATACCAAGTTCTGATGACAGGCAAGCGCAAACAAGACATGATCTTGTTTGATGATTAATTAACAACAGTAAAGCTTCCATTTCATTAAAAGTAAAAGCTGAGAAGCATTTTGTTGGATCCCATGCTCTATATAGAGCTCTATATTCACCTGACAGTGACTTGATTTCCTGGGAAAACTGTCAAGCGTTCCTTCAGTGCTGTATCTGTTACACGAAGCCATACATAATGAGTTAGACAGGATTACATATGGGCCCAAATGGCAATACCAGATGCACTTTGGACATTTTTTTCTAGCACCGCACATAGATCTCTACCCTCACACAGCTGTTGGTGGTAAGTAGTGAGACTCACAGGGACTGTGCAATGGCAGTGTGGGGTACAGTTCAACCATAAGCATTCCAGGGGGCAGGAAGCAATGAGAGAAGATTCCTCAGGTCTCAGTTTCTGACCCCTAAGCTGTTGCTACAGGATGTGGCCGATTGTGGGGGTTGATTCCTAGAAAACCATATAATGGAGGAAGGCTTCAGTTGGAAACTTGGGCTCCAGTTGCACTACCCACTTCCAGATGCCAGGGTCTGGGCCATAGCATGTCATTGCTCGAATCTTAGTGCCCCCATCCATGGAGAAGGCATAATTCATACCTTTTCTTACAATGCTTGCCAGGTTTTTTGACTGGGAATTATGTTGGTCTTGGGAAATGATAGTTGCTCTTATATGTTTTCATGATCAGTTGCATAAGATTGATACTATTAATTCTGTAAATATTTTCTAGAATGCATCAGTCACGTAGTCTAGCCCTAGAATTTTCTTTGTGGAAATGTAGCTGAAGAAAATTATAAATTGATTAGTTCTCAAATCAGATTGGGCTGTTTAGAATTGTTGGTGCTTGCCTGAATCAACTTTGATAAAGTTACCTTTTTCAAGCCCTTTGCTCACTAAGTAAATTAGTATTTTTTTATTGCCTGTGGTTGTTATCTTTGAAATTGGTCGTTTGTATTTATTATTTTTCTTGATTTATACTAATAGGAATTTGTACATTGTATATATCTTTTTAAAGAACAAAATTCTTGTTTTGCTAATTGTTTCAGTTTTATAGTATTTTAAAAATATTTTTGCCAGTCTTGGGATTTGAACTCAGGACCTGGGCATTGTCCCTGAGCTTCTTTTGCTAAGGCTACCACTCCAGCACTTGAGCCACAGTGCCACCTCCAGATTTTTCTATGTATGTGGTACTGAGGAATAGATTTTAAAATGTTTTTACTTTGTGCTCTTAGGTTTATTATTCCCTTTTCTATTTCTGGCCATTTTGTTGTAACTATTAACTTACATTAATGTAAAAATTAATAGGTTTCACTGTGACTTCTATATATGTGTATAATTGTGCTTTGTTCTTTTTGTGTGGAAGTTAAGATAGTCCATTTTAAACTTGTTCATATGTATTTAAAACTAAATTTCCCAGTAAGCACCGCTATATTTGCATTGTGTACATTTTGTATGTAAGTTTTGATAACCTGGTCGTTACCAGTCAATTGAAAATATGTTCTTATTTCCCTTGTCATTTCGTCTTTCACCCACATCAGTGTGAAGTATTTTAGTTTTCTACTGCTGTGACAAAATATCTGAATAAAGCGACTTACAGGACGAAATGTTTACTATGGCTCATTTTAATATGTTTAAGTTCATTGTACATTGACTTCCTCCCTAGCTTTTGGGCCTGCAGAAAGGGGAAAAAAAATCAAGGCTGTGCCCTCATGACAGCCAGGGGCAGGGACGGAGTGTGAGGCAAGATATACCCTTCAAAAGACATGTGACTTAGTGTCCTATATCCTTCAACCAGGCCTCACCAAATAGCCCATTCTGCTATGACTCTACGGATGGATTGTTCCATCTATGAATTCGGGCCTTTATGATGGCCAAAAACCTCTCAATACCCCACCTCTCTGCAAAGTCTAGTAGTGAGGACAAGGACCTCAGCCGATGAGGCTTCTGGGTGCTTTTTTATATCCAAAGTACAAGTATGTTATTTACCTTCTAAATATTGGGGTGTGGGGAATTTCACACATCCTGTCATAGTTGATTTTTAGTTTTGTTGGTTTAGGGAACATAGTCTATCAACTTTCAATTGTCTGAAATGCATTGAGATTTATTGTATGGCTCAGAAAATGCTATATCTTTACAGCTATATATTTACAGCTGAAAGGGATGTCGATTTTATATTTATCGACGTGGTATGGTCTATAAATGTCAATTGAGCCATCTGTTGTTTGGCTCTACACATTTACAACTTGCTTTTTTTAAAAAATAAATTTACTTATATTAATTACTGAGAGGTTCAGAGCAAGCTTTATAAAGTCTACACTTTTTACAGTATAAAGCTTTTTAGAGCATGGCCTTCCCAAAATAAATTTCTCAAAATTTTCTTGGTGTGGTTAGAATAAAGATTCAAATCAAACACTATAAGAAATTGCCGGGGCTGGGAGTTTGGCCTAGTGCTTGCCTAGCATGCACGAAGACCCGGGTTCAATTCCTCAGAACCACACACATAGAAAAAGCCAGAAGTGGTGCTGTGGCTCAAGTGGTAGAGCTCTAGCCTTGAGAAAGCCCAAGGACAGTGCTCAGGCCCTGAGTTCAAGCCCCAGAACTGGGGAAAATAAAAAATAAGAAAAAGAAAGAAAGAAATTGCCAGTGCCCTCCCCTTGGGTCTTATTTTCAGATACTCTCTAGATTCCTATCCACCTCTCACACTGATTGCACCCTAATCATGTAGGCCACCTCTCTGCTGCCTCTTCCCTCCAGGCAAGGTCCATAGCGTTTGCTCTTGCTATTCCTTTTGCCTGGGACAGTCTTCACCACAGTGATTACAAGGCTTCCCCTTCATATCCCACATATCCTCCTTGGCTCAAATATTATTGCCTCAGACAGGTCTTCTGCAATCTATCTAGAGCATTCTTTATTGCATCACAATCCTGATTTATTCCTTTTATAGACTGATTTGTTATCCAAATGAATTGGGTTCACTGCTTTTCTTATTTACAGTCTGTATGCTGATTATATTCAATACTGCATCTTCAGTTTGGAGGTGGTGTGCAGCGATATTTAATAAATAGACGGGAATGATGATTTGTGCCTTTAATACTAGAACTCAGGAGAAGGAGAAAAGAAGGTCTTGAATTTTAGGCTAGGATGGGGTACATAGTCAGACTTTGTTAATAGATCATGAATAGGTAGATAGATAATAGATAGATAGATAGATAGATAGATTGATTGATTGATTTGCCAAGGGACTGGATGGTAGATGTATAGATGAGCCTGCAAAATATCAATATTTATATCACTCAACATTAAGTCTCATTTCAGGGTATTTCTCACAGTGAGATCTTTTAAAACAGAAGCCATTCTATTTTACTCCTTTGCCTCTGACATTGCAAAGGAACTCCTCAGTAAATGACTGTTAGGGATACCTATGGATGGTTCAGGGGCTTTCAAAATTGTCAGTACGCACTTCTGCCGTCAGTCACTTCACTCCATCTCTTTTCCCTATCAACTAAACCAGAATTTGACACAGGGCCTTATATGGAATGCAAGCTGTATGTCAGTAGAAGGAAGGAAGAACAGAAGGCAGGAAGAAACTTGTCATAGCTCTGATGAAAGGCTTGCCTGCCAAGTCCAATCTGAGGCCCTAAAATCAAGGTATTAAAAGCCCCTTCTTGCTTTTTGGTCCTCTGAACAAGTCAAAAGAGCATCAGTTCTTTGGTTTTGGCCATTTTACCTCCCACACAGGCACAGAAACCTTTCGTATAGAACAGTTGTCCTAGCAGTTGTCCAGGGAAATGTGGTGATCAAAGCACTTTTGTGCGAATCTGATTAGTCATGAAGGTTTAGCCGTTTCCTGGAAATAAAGACTGAAGAAAAAGGAATGAAGAATGTGCAGCACAGAGCGTAAGCTTATTTCTACCGCTGTTGAACATCCACTGTTCTTTACCTTGGAAGGATGTAAATTCACCTGGGACATTAAAACCTGTTAATGTATTAGATCTAATAAGCTACCAAGTGCACTAGAACTTTCCGATCTTCTTCCTGCTGACTGCAAATTCTGCTCTGTTTCTTTCACTGTCTCCTCCCATGTCCAGTCCAGTCACGTGCTTAGCCCAGACTACACTCAAAGGCTCTGGAGGGAAAAGATGCAGACTTGGAAGTCACATTGTTTTGGTCTGAGGTGGATGAACATTGAGGTGTCTGGCTGTCCCCCACAGAGGCCACCTGTACCAATTATAGCTGATCCAGGGCAGAAGCTGCCCTGTGGCTTCTGAAGGCCCCTTTGTTCACGCTGTACAGAAAGTCCGCAGGAGGGGGGAGTGGAGTTAGCCAGGGTTTGATGTGTGACACTTGTTATTCCACACAGTAAGTAACCAGCCAAACTAAAGAGTGGAAACTCTACTGTAATTTTGAAGATGTGTAATTTTTGAGAGGCTAGAATATGAGGAATGATCTAGCTTGCATTATAAACCTATAGGATATTCTAGCAACAAAATTAATATATTCTAATGTTGGAATAGAGGCAGGGTAAAAATAGATTGTGAGTGTAGATGTAAATCAAGATTTGCATATTACATATATAATTTACCCCACAGATCCTAACCAAATACTACTACAGGTCTCAAGTTAAAAATCTCTGATTTTGAAAATTAATAGGTCTATACATGCTTTAACCATAGTTATTTAAGAGTCTAAGTTCTAAGAATTAAATTTCAGAGTCCGCTTGGGCACATAAATTCAAAAGGCTTATCTCCAACTTACCAGAGTCCAATTTCAGCTATGAGTCAAAACAAAGAAACAAGACTTTGAGACCCTGAATTTAGGCTTCAGTATCAGCACAAAAGAAAAGGAAACATCAATGGGATGCATTTTTCTGCTATCAGTGAATCTAAAAGGCCTGAGTTTAGGAGTCTGAGATATATTCCTGATTATATTTGGGCTCACCAGGTCATTGGGAAATTAAATCAAAGAATAATGGATTGGAAAAGTTAGAGTAGAGGGGTTCTCACAATCAGATTTGTCCAACATTGTGAAATAAGCAGGTTGGACTTTAGTAGGGATTTTCTATTGCCAGTTTTTGGATTAGAGCCAGATATCTGCAATATATTGTATCACCTTGCAAGTTTATTAATCGGGCAGATTGTCAGGCCTCATCCTTGGATCTTTGGAGTCAGCCAACCAGATCTGGAAACCATGTGCCAAGGCACTGCTCAAGGCAGGACATCACTAAGAATGATCCACAGGGAGCAAGGAAATGACATTAAGTTCTCTCTGCACTCACTCTTGACCTTTGAGCTACAAAGTATTTTGGGTCCCCAAAATACTCTTCAGTTTATAGATGACACTCTTGTGATTTCTGTTGCAAACCAGTAGCTCCAGCCACACTAATTTTCATCATTCATTCATTCATTCATTGTGTCACAAGGCTTTACCAAGCACCTATTGAGAATGGAGTAGTCATTCTGCTGATAAGATCATTGAACAGGAAAGAAAGCTTATAGATAGTTACATCCATGTAACTCTCAATCACAGAAAACAGTGGTTGGAGGTATTTGGGGGAAACCAGCTGTGAGAGATGAGTAAAGAAGAGTTAGTCACAGTGAGAGTACGAGATTTGTGTTGATCCACCCTCTGAGTGATGGACACATTTTTAACTTCAATCTAGAGGGGGAAAAAAAAACAACAGGAAAAATTCTTGGCAAGCAACTAGGCAACCAAGAGTTATCTGTCACAGAAGCCATCCAAAACATTCAGCTCACAATGCAAGTGTTTTTGTGTTGATAATTGCCCCATAGTTACACGAGATGCTAACATGAGGGAAGCAGGGAGACGACAGACAAGAACTCTCTTCACATCCTTGAAACTCTTCTACAAGTGTCATGTTATTTGAAACAATCGTTCAGAATTGAAGCCAGGGAAGAGATCCAATATAGTGACTATGGAGAGAGCCAACGTAGGCAGATCTGAGAGATATTTAAGAGATTAGTTGAAAGAAGGGATTGATTGACTGTAGGAGGATAGAGGGAAGGGTTGCTTTAAAGAGCCAATATTCCCTGGGACTAAGAGCTGAGACAATGGGGCCTGGAACAAATGATAATGAGATGAAAAGGGACTTCGTGTCTTCAGGTTCTCAAAGGTGCTTTAGGGAGAGATACTAAGGATAGCCTGGCTATCTTGGTCTCCGAGATTCAAAAGAAGGGTTGATGCTAGGCAATCAATGAAAGGATTGACAAGAAATAAATGAGGAAAACAAACTGAAATAATTGGATAGATTGACTTTTCCTGATGCAGGCCTGTACCGTGATTTGAAAAAAAGAAAAAAAAAAAAGGTGGAGGTGTTAAGACTTAAGAGTCAACTGACAAGGTAATCCAGAGAAGAGAACTAAACAAGAACATCAACTGAACAAGATATCCTTGGAAGCTAAGGAAGTAAGAACATTCAAGAAGAAATCAAATTTCAGGAAAATCAAGCAAGATAAGAACACTTGTGAGAGACTTTTGTTGAGTTGCTAATTTGTCTTTCAACTAAATTGTTTGGATGGTGAAACTGTATGGAATATGTAGAAATATCCATGGATATTTAGAATAACACTTTGATAAAAGCATGTCCTTAGTATCAGTTAGCCTAGTATTGCAGAGAAATCATTTGTAATCTTGAGGGTCAGTAGACTGAAGTTCAAAAATCACAACTGTGTCACTTGCAAAGTGAGTGAACTTGAATAAGTTGCTTAATTTGCCTCTTAAGTAACGGTGGTTTTGTCTACAAAATGACAGGTAATATGAACCTTGTCCTCTGAGGAGGAATGGTTATGATTGAAATGCTTCTGCCAGAGTGGCTTGCATAGTGCAAGTACTTAAGAAAACCACACCATTATTCTTTTGGGCCAAGTGCTCCTGTTCTAAGCTCTGAGGCATAATGTATGTTCCTATACTTGGTACTAGACTGTGATGCACAGGTAAACAGTCTCTATGAATCCTTCTCAATTTTCACCCAGACTATGGTCAGCATCTTAGTGCTGTTCTTTTTTTTCCCCACTTAGTTTGCTCATCAATAAACATAGAGCTAATAAAAGTCTCTTTTGGAAAGACCTTCATTCTGTAGCATCAGAGGAATCACAGGAGCTAGACCACACCCAAGAAATTCTCCTGTTAAGATTGACTTCACTGCTATGGCAATAGAGGGTGAAAGCAAGAGAGTTAATGGGCCTGGAAGTTGCAAAAAATAAAAAATAAAAACACAGCAAGCCAGAGAGACCGGTGTGGGTATTTGGCATAACTTATTTATACAAGCTTTTACAGTTGGAGTCTGTAATTATGAGTTCTTTCTGAATTCAAAGGTAAAAAGACATACACAAGGATATATCATCTGGTTAAAGATTATGGGTGAGGTTAGAAAGATGTTCAGAAGGGGAGCAGCTTGCTTATCTGGGTTCAGGTGTTCAGTAATTCCACAAGAAGACTGCAGCCAACAGTGTTGAAGGCTACCAACAAGTAAATGTGTATACTGGTTCGTAAAATCCACCAATGCTGAGTAAGAGATGTGTTGTCTCAAAATTCTGAGCCAGACAAATCGGAAGCTCAAAGTATTAGCAGGGTTAGCTTCTTCTCAGCTATTCAAAGGGAAAAATCTGTGCCTTGTCCCTCCCCTAGCTTCTGATAGTTGCTGGCCATCTGGCAACTTGTAGATGGCTTTTAGATGACTCACTAAAATCTTTACCTTTGTCTTCACTTGGTATTTCCCTCCCCCCTCCTTGTGTCAATTTCCAAATATCTTTCCTTTTTAACAGGACACCTTCTCCAAGCTGCTAGGATCTCATCTTAATTCAATTACATTTCCAAAGACCCTACTTGATATTAGATATTAGACATTAGGATTCTGACTTCTTTTTCCTTCCTTTCTTTTTCTTTTCATCTTTCTTTCTTTCTTTCTTTCTTTCTTTCTTTCTTTCTTTCTTTCTTTCTTTCTTTCTTTCTTTCTTTCTTTCTTTTGTTTATTGCATTCATGGGGCTAGAACTCAGAAACTGGGTAGTGTCCCTGAGCTTTTCTGCTCAAGGTTAGACCTCTATCAATTAGAGCTATGATTTTACTTCTGTTTTGTTGTTGCTGTTTTTGTTTGGGGTTTTTTTGGCGGTTAACTGGAGCAAAATGTCTCATGGACTTCTCTGCTTGGGCTAGCTTCAAACCATGATCCTCAGATCTCCTGTGTAGCTAGGATTACAGGAGGGAGCTACCAGTGCCTACTTTTTCTTCTTGGAGGGGGAAGGTTGAACTGTTGAACTTTTGAAACTTCCAGGCCTGCTTGCTGCCCTCCTACCTTGCACACTGTTCTCCAGATTCTCCATATTCTCATACTTCTGTTTCTGCCACAAGCTGGGCCTTTACCTGAAAGTGTTGCTCTCTACCCACTTTCACCAGGGAAACTTCATATTCTCTCAAAACACAGATTCTTCTCTGAGTCTTTCTCTCCTTTGTTACTTTGTTGTAGCTGTGCCAAAATAATCAACAAAACACCTTAAAAGAACCAAGGATTCATTTAGGATCATGATTCCAGAGGTGTCAATCCAGTAGAGCAGGAAGGACAGAACAGAGAAGAGCTGCTCATGTAGAGGCCAGGAAACATTAAAAGAAAATACACAAAAGCGCCTCAGCTAAACACAGCCCTCAACGACAGGTACCCAGGGGCCTATTTCTTTCAAACAGTCCCTAACTCTTACCTTCACCACCCCCAGATTCAATTAAGTTGACTCTGGGTTTTTGGTGTTCTCCAAATCTTTGTCTAGGTCAGGTATAACCTTCAGCAATGTAGACTGTAACCAAGATTGGGGCACTTCTCTTCCAACTGAACTTTGACTTTATAGAAACAGGATCCACGCACACTAAATTAGTGTGTGTGTGTGTGTGTGTGTGTGTGTGTGTGTGTGTCCTTGGTGCCAGGTGTTCCGTGGGTACCAAGCTGCTTCAGAGCCAATACTGGCTAATAAGCCAGTCACTGTTGTGTGGCTTTCCATGAGTCTGCCTGAACAGGACCTCTTGGTGATGTTAAATTGTGTTATTCCTTCTAGCCCAAGCCAGCACTTTCCATGGAGTCAAGTGTGGGCTGCCAGTCAATTTCCAACCCAGTTTCCTCTTCTCAGGTCTTCCTGGGAGGTCTCTAGGCTGGATTCGGTCAGGGCAAACTTGCTGAAAGCCATCAACCTAGGCTACTTACTCCTGTAGTCTACTCTAATGGAGGCTACAAATAGGGGTTGCCGGCCGGTGGGTCCCAGTGCCACAAAGGCACAAAGGAGTATTCACGGACTGTGAATACACCAGGTGTCCTGGTGTGTGTGTGTGTGTGTGTGTGTGTGTGTGTGTGGCCATCTCATGGTCCCCACCAGTAAAGTCCCATAAAAATATCCTATCAGTGTGCAGATCAGTAGCTCCTTGGGCTTCTTCCTCTCTGGTGGTGGTTTTCTTCTCAGTCATCTGTCTCCTTAAATGGACCCTTCCTTTCTTCCATCTAGAGTGCCGTGCCTCTAATGCTATTACTGGCAATGCACAGAAAAGCATAAAGCAGGAGAGAAACAGCACAAACATTAACAGTTGACCAGGCCTCCAGAATTCTCTAGAAAAGGATATAATATAACTCTCTTTCCCACAGATAAGAGAAACTGAGGCCCAGATGGAAGACAGACTTGGTAAGATCACACCGTATTACTGACAAGACAGAAAGGGGTAGAACCTAGATCCCTAAATCCTGACAAGGGCTCTTTCCTTCTAACTACACTGTCTCAACCTACCTCTTCCAAGAATAGAGACAGTTCAAAGAATAGAGGAGTTCAGCTTTAATTGGCATTTGGTAGCCGAACAAACTATGAAGAATGTTACCTTGTACCCACTTAAAAGAATATTAACTGAGTACCAGGGGCAAACTCCTCGTAGACTTCTAGCTCCTCAGGAGGCTGAGATCTGAGGATCTGGGGATCTGAGGATTACAGACTAGGCAAGGAAAGTGTATGAGACTCTTACCTTCAATTAATCACCAGACCAAGCCACAAGTGCAGCTCAGGGTCAACAAGCAAACTCTGAGTTTAAGCCCCAGGACTAGTAACAACAACAACAACAAGTGCATTTAACAAATCAAAGGGATAATGTGTCCTGTTCTAAGGATGTCTGCCTAGGATGGAAGACCATGTCATGGAATATGAGTGGTAAAAATAGATGAGGATATTGACTATAAATTCAAAGTGAATTAATTCACTGAACCTTTCACTGAAACAAAACTGTGTCTATACTTGACCCTTTATTTATAATGCCCAACTGCTCACTTTAATTTGTGGCTTAAGATTAAAGGAGGAATAGGATACTTAGGTGTATTTCAATTTAGTGTGGTGGAGAGCCATGGGGAGGCACCAAGAGGTTATGTTGTCACCTGTTCTCATCAGCCAGCCCCACAGGACTGTAAAAGACACAGCACTTTGCCACTGATTCTGGAGTTTACACTTTTATTTCTGATTGCACCTTCTAGGTCAATTCCCTTTAGGTTTTAGTTTTCTCCTTCAGTCGCAGAACTTGGAAGATAATCTGTGAGTTTAAGATAGCATGTCACAAAGGGCAGGATGAGAAAACACTGGTTAAAAAATCATAATCGGGCCACGATTTTGGCCTAGTGGTAGAGTGCTTGCCTAGCATGCATGAAGACCCGGGTTTGATTCCTCGGTACCACATATATAGCAAAAAGCCAGAAGTGGTGCTGTGGCTCAAGTGGTAGAGCCCTAGCCTTGAGAAAATCCAGGGACAGTGCTCAGGCCCTGAGCTCATGCCCAGGACTGGAAAAAAAAATCATAATCACAGCCAACAAACTAAATGAGGAAAGAGATGATGAAATGACTGCCGAATTCCCCTTAGTTAAGATTACCAGACCTTGGGAGAATTCCCAAAATATAACCTCTAGGAGGAGGATGCTTTCAATTTCTTTTCCTTGAAAATTAATGAAGGGATCGCTCAGGGTTGGGGAGCTCTACACTTGTAACAAAGATTTAAAAAAAAAAACCCTTTCCACATTAAAAAAAAAAGTAGCACTCTACTTTGTGCAGATAATGCAGAGATTTTGTGATTGCTGACAGTCAAGGAAGGAAACGAGCTGTGGAACCTCCTGTCGGGGGTGGGGTCCTGATGCTCCTGAAAATGTTTCTTATGTTCAGGCCAAGTTTGTGTATATTGGAGTATAAAGACCATGTGAATACCTGGCATAGCCTGGTGTAAGTCTTTTCTCTGCTATGGAGAGGGTCCTGGAGAGTGGCTCAGACTCCCTTATTGTCCTCATTTACAAAATGAGGAATAGCCACACAGAATCTAGGGGAGTGACTGTAAGGTGCAAAGAGAGAACTTAAAACGGGGCACAGAGAATGCTATGCTTTGGCAGCCCCTATCTTCTCGGGCAACATTGTTTTGCCATCACCATCTTCCTTCCCAAACCAAATGGAGACTACCATTCTGCAGTAGAATGGGGAAGGCTATTGGTTAGTTTACAAGTTCCCTTGGCTGTGGCGGTGGAGTGGGCTCCCTTCTGCACCCATGAAGGAGTCAATTGTTTCTGTCTTAGGCAGCACTTTTGTAACTATCTTCCCAAGCTAATGGGTTAGGCCAATGCACGTCATAGTTTGCAAAAAGAACCTGGCTGTCAGGCTCCTGCATGAAGTATGTGTAGGTATTTTGGTGAGACTTCAGTGCCCCAGTGTAGACCCCTTTCCATTGTGGATCAGGCTGGTAGCCAAGAATTAATCCTGTTTGCCTACTCCTCCCAGGGGTGGGAAAGGAGCTGAGGTTTAAATGAAATGCAAGATCTTGGCTTCTGATGTGAGGCAATGCAGGAAGATGGCTGTGTTTAATTCAAGGCCTCACCCCCACCCCCCACCTCCTTTCCAGTGTTGCTTTAGAACTCTCCCATCCTTGCATGGCTACTGGTCTTGTGCAATAGCCTTGGGATGTGTTGGGGCAGAAGATTGGTTTTTGTAGCTGGCGTTAACCTCCTGCATGAAAGAAGAATATGATTTAGAAAGAATGCAGTTCAAAATTCATTGACTTATCACTTACTTTGTTCTAGTGGGGCCTAGACACCACTGGAGGTGTGGGAGAAGAAATGGTGTGTGGGGGGGTCTGTGGGTTTTTGTTTCAAGAAACAGTACATTCCAGCCCTACCACTGTATAGTTTGTTTTAAAAGCACATTCCAGTCACTTACCTGAAAGGTTTTATATGGAATATACCTTAGCTCAAAAGGAAAAACAAAACCAGTGTCTGCTTGAGACCAGCAGTTTCTGTCTCTACTCATTCTCTTCAAGACCATCAAAAGGGGGCTGGGAATTAGGCCTAGTAGCAGAGTGCTTGCTTAGCACGCATGAAGACCCGGGTTCAATTCCTCAGTACCATATACATAGAGAAAAAGCTGGGAGTGGTACTGTGGCTCAAGTGGTAGAGCTCTAGCCTTGAGAAAGCCCAAGGACAGTGCTCAGGCCCTGAGCTCAAGCCCAGGACTGGCAAAACAAAACAAAAAAGCATTAAAAGGGCTCCTTAACTTTGACCTTGTCCACTGTTTTCTTGTCCTTGGCTCTTGTGGTGACCTGGCATGAAGAAGGACCTCAGCTCTAGGATGATTAATTTTTAAAAAAGAAAAAGAATGATAGGATAATGTCCAGACAAAAACAGCATGATCCTTCTGTAGAGAGACTCTAGCACCAAAAGTCAGAGTTTGCAGTTACACAGTTTACCAATTACTTGAGCAAGTTCAGCTGAACTTGTCCCTGGCTCAGACCTGCTATGCTTATTATACCCACTGCCACAGTGCACATGGTCAGAGTGACCTTAGCACACTCTTACCGAACACTCCAGTGGTTCTTCAATCCCTGGACTTAGCTTACGATGACCTTTCCTGGTCTTTGCCCATTCAACCATGAACTCCTGACCTCCATCCTCAGAAATTCTCATCAAATGAAGTAGTTCTTAATCCTTTCACTTGAGATTAGTCTCTCTACGGCCCTTATGTAGTAGAGATTATAGCCCTTCCACAAAGGCCAACAGAGCCCACACTGACAGTTGGCATTGTTTGGTCAGAAGCTGCTGTGTGCCCCTGGGCTCCAGCATCACGGGAGTAGCTGACTTGCTGTGGACAAAGGGATCCTGAGAACCTTAGTCCTTCTGGCAGGACAAGCATTTCTTCAGAACCCTGCTCTTCATGGTGGGAATTTGTAGGACAGCACTGGGCTGAGAATGCTCATTGTGGTCCTCCCATCACCCCAACCCCATACTTACTTGTTTTTGGTTTTTGGTTTTTTTGTCAGTCATGGGACTTGAACTCTGGGCCTGGGCATTGTCCCTGAACTCTTCAGCTTAATGCTAGCACTATACCACTTGAGCCACAGCCCCACTTCTGGTTTTCTGGTGGTTAATTGGAGATAAGTGTCTCACAGACTTTAGTGCCCAGGCTGGCTTAGAACCGTGATCCTCAGATCTCAGCCTCCTGAGTAGCTAGGATGATAGCAGCATCTGCCCCCATCCTTGTTCTTTGTCCTGTTATTTCTTGGGTTGATTTTCTTTCGGACCAGGCTGTATGACATTTACACAGTACAAGGAACTCCTAGCCATGGGGCCACAAAGGGATGAAATCCAGACCGCCCTCCACTTTCTCAGTTGTAGCTGTAGATGATGTTCATGCATGTAGCACGAGGAACATCTTTTCTACTTTCCACAAAGACAAAAGGTGACACATGACCTAATAATTTCAGGGTCTGAGACAAGAATGTCCATTTCTCTATTATTTATTTAAATGCTATGCATAAGCATGAGACAATTAACTAACATGTATTCTATCTTTCTATCTTTACAAAACTATGATTACAGTCATTTGAGGGCCAAATTCTAGTTTAGAATTTGTAGATTCTTGGAGTTTTGCCTCAGAACTTGGTCGCACAGAGAAACTTGTTCCCGTCCTGTGATGTTTGCCTTTCTTTCCTCCCACAGATCTGTCTTTATTCACAAGAAGCCTCACATGCCCACATCTGAACACATATGGACGACTAGTTCAAAGTCCAGGTTCTTTTCAAAGCCCTGTTGTGTGATAATTCCTTGGTGGTCCCTGGGCTTAGGGATACACAACTGACTGCATACCACATGGCAGTCCCTAGGACTCACACTGACACACTGGCAGTGTATCACTTGGTATTCCATAGTTCTAGGAGTATGCACGCTTGCAGCCATCCCACATTCTGGATGACAGGCCTGAGTTTGAAAGGCTCTCACAGGCCCCCAAAGTGAGCTATCCTGTTCTGTCAAAGAATTTAGGATCCCTAAGTAACCAGTGGAGGGTCTAAAAGAAGGGGCACAAGACTCACCCTCAGGCCCGGGTGTAGGCTGGCTGCCCTGACAGTAGCCTTCGGAACACAGCTGTCCAGCTGGGTAGATGGGGCCAACCAGTTAATAAATATGGTCCTTCTTCTAATGTTTGCCCAAGGCCAGATGGTGACAATCAGATGGGACATGTCTAAAGACTGGAAGTCAGGTGACCTGCTTTGTCATTTATACTATTCAGAGCAAGAACACTGACCTTCAAGTATACTACAAGGTCAAGGGGCAACCGGTCTGTGTGGGTATATAGGTCCTAAGGCTTGTACTAGAGCCTTGTGATCTGTGCCCCTTCACAGGGGTTCCCTACTACTTAATTCACATTTTCACTTCTGACATTTTCTGGTCAATTAGAGATAAGAACCTTCTGCATTTGCTTGCCTGGGCTGGCTTAGAATTGTGACTCTGAGATTTCAGCCTCCAGAGTTCATAGGACTAGAGGCATGAGCCACCAGTGCCTGGTCAAGAGGTATCTTTCAAGCTTATTGTATTCGGAGCAATGGAAGCAGCTCTAGATGTGGCCCAGGACTGGGCTCTCTCTCTCTCCCCCTCCCCTCTTTCACTTTCTCTCAGCTGTGTCACAATTCACTTCCCAGGCCTCACATTTCCCATCTATAAAATAAGTGTTGGGCTGAACAGTTTCCAAGTCCCATGAAAGCCAGTGGTTTATGACTCCCGAGAGGTATGTTTTTCCTTATCTGTCATTTGTTCTCAAGCAGAGTACTCTCTAAAATCTCCTAGGAAACTTAAAAAATACCAGTGCCTGGGCCTCCCTCCCAGAGATTGCAATCCTGTTGTTCTAGGTGGGCTGGGCCGATGCTCCCCGTGATTCTGTAGTGCAGCCAAGGCCCAAAAGCACTCACAATGGGAGCTGGATGGGAGCCCTTGCTCCCTTCCGCTGGCCACTCACAGTGGAGCAAGACAGATGCCTGGACACAGAAGAACAGCTGTAGGCCAGGCCAGACACCCAGATCCCAGTCAGGGGTGGGGGCAGGGGTGGGGGGAGGATCATCTCGCTTACTTTTCAGGAAGATGGGAATAAACAGCCAATTTCCTGGCCTCCCAGCTCCTCACCTCCTCATTCAACTTTCCATCCTCCAGCTGAGAGACAGAGGTTGAAGGGGGTGGGGGGGAAGTGTAGAGTAGGCAGCTGCTTAATCTGGGGGGATTTTCTCAGGGGTGGGGGTTGGCTGATTTTTGGCTCCAGCCTTTGCCTCCCTCATAACTGGAGCTGAAGAGCCAGGGGGAACTGGAGCTGGCAATTGTTCTCCCTCCTGACAGCTGCAAATCTTCTGCTGGTGTGTGTGTGTGTGTGTGTGTGTGTGTGTGTGTGTGTGTGTGTGTGTGTGAGTGTATATATGTGTGTGTGTGTGTGTGTGTGTGTGTGTGTGTGTGTGTGTACATACAAGTGTGATCCCTTAAAGTTACCTATTTTCACCAGGCCCAAGCCACCCTAAAGTTATTTGATCCCTGCCTTCTTAAAGCTCATGTGATGTCACCTACTGAGAACTCCCATATGTACCCAGTGTTTCTTCTCATGGAGAATCCTGGCCACAAACAACTTCAGCAATCAAAACAGCTATCACTTATTGGCACATCACATATGTCAAATATTTTTCAAAGGGGCATAGGTTCACAGTTCAACTCTACTCAACCCTAGGAAATAAGCAGGTCCTCTATTCTTTTTTTATAGAGGAGGAAACCAGGAAGAGGTGTTAATAGTTTGCCCAACATCACACAGCTGCCAGGGCTCAGAAGCTGGTGGTCTGATGCCAATCCTATTCTAGTCTATTCCCTATCAGTGATTGATTATAGAGGAAGTCTGTAGGAATACATGATTGGCATAGACTGGAATCCTTCTTGTTTTGCACTGGCTGAACTGATAATCCACCCTGTCCTAAACCCCAGCCATTATGTATACCCACTCATCTTGGGCTCTGCTGGACAGATTGACTGTAGAAGCAGCACTTTGAGAGAATGATGCAAACAATGGCTCTTGGAATTAGATTTCAAGGATCAAAGCATTGTGGGAAAACTACCCCTGATGGCCCTGACCCTTTTGACTTGCTTTCCTTAAGCCTATATATCTTTCCCACAAGGCCCTGGTTTGTGCTGTAAAAACCACATGCCCTCATCCTTAGGGTTGACTGCATTCCCAAGATGGCAGGTGAGGGCCTGGATGCAGTGTAGCAAGTCATTGGTGCTACAAAGCATGTTGGTATTCTGGTCCTTTGTGCTGCCTTACTGGCTATTCATGCACATGACTGCAGGGATGAGACCACCTATAAGGAGAGGGCAACAAGGACAGCCAAGCACTTCACCTCAGAAGACATATCTGCAAAAGAGGGAGCCAGAGGTTCATTCCCTGCTCCATGCAGCAGGCATCTCTCCACTTGTCTCATTTTTTTTTGCTCCTGTGTTACTTTTAATGTACTTTGTCTTTCCTCTTTAATGAAGTTTCATTCCCATTTGTTTAAACCAATAATATAGACAACTCCTATTTTCCCTTATGGTGTTTTAAATATTTGTTGACACAATTTTTTTAAAGGAAGAAACAAAAGAAAGAGACAGAAAGCGGGTGGGGGGGGAGAGTGTTCTTTACCAGATAGAATTAAACCCTGCTTGGGGAAAGTGAACTTTTATAGCATGTCAGTCTTCACTGCACTAGTGGATAGCAGATAGCCCATAAGAATGCAGATTCTGGCTCCGGGTCTGGGAAAATGCCCCTAGTTTTCCATTTCTAACAAGCTTCCTTGTGATGCCAATGCTGTTATCCCCAAGCCATATTTACAAATACAGGGCTGTGGAGAACCAGGGGATACATGGACACTATTAACTTAGAGCCTGGCAACCAGTCCTTCATGCCCTGCTTCTGCACTCTGGAGAGTGCCCGGGCAGTTGAGGTCCACCCTTACCCCTGAGGACATCTTTAGTATTTGCAGGCAGCTTCTTATTCATAGGGGCTTTGTTCCCCCCCACCCACAGAGCTTTCTCAGCTACATCTGGTTCTGAATGCCAGGAGCCTCCCTCCCTCTCTCCCTCCATCCTTCCCTCCCTCTCTCTCCCTCCCTTGCTTTTTCCTTCCTTCCTTCCTTCCTTCCTTCCTTCCTTCCTTCCTTTTCTTTCTTTTTTTTTTTTTTTTTGCCAGTCTTGGGCTTGAGCTCAGGGCCTGAGCACTGTCCTTGGACTTTCTCAAGGCTAGAGCTCTACCACTTGAGCCTCAGCACCACTTCCAGCTTTTTTCTATGTATGTGGTACCGAGGAATCGAACCCGGGTCTTCATGCATGCTAGGCAAGCACTTTAACCACTAGGCCAAACTCCCAGGCCTTCCTTTTCTTTCTAAAGCCTGTGCTGACTGAAGATAACTCCATCTTGGCTTCCATTGATTGCAACCTAATCCTCATCCCCATGCACATGTGTTATCAAGAAAGCCGTCAGTGAGCCTTCATTCACAGACTGTTGGTGAGGATGCCATAGGCATTCTCTCTTTTTCAGGATAGTTTTGCAGCCTCACTGCATCTTCTGGCAGGGTTTGTGTTCTAGGGTTTGTGTTCTTGGGCTCCAAAGAAGAGAGATGAGCTCCGCTTAGTGACAGTAAAGTCTTTCATTTCTGCTTCTGCCTCCCAGCCAATGAGATTCCTTTATCAATCATTGCAGACCACAAAAAGTTTCTTTCCATTTGAATGCCGATGCTTTCTAAAGTCTAACCTAACAAGGTCTACCTTGGTATACTCATGGTGCAGTGTTGTATACAGAACCAAGGTAAAAAAAACCTACTCAGACCGGGAGGCCACCCAGAAGTTCTGTTGCACTTCTGTAAATATTTATCTGACTATATACTTGCAAACTGCCTGCTGCTACACTCTCATACCAAGGTGTGAGCTCTTGATTTAGACAGTTGTGACAGCTCTGAGGGGTATCCTATCAAAATAATGACCTCCATTGCAAAATAAACCCTAGTGTTAGTTGGATAGGTGCACTGATGCCTCACGCTCCTTGAGAGGCTGAGATTTGAAGATTGTGCTTCTCAGCTAGCCTGGACAGCAAAGTTCATGAGACTCTATCTCCAGTTAATCACCAAAAAGCCTGCAGTGCATCTGTGGTTCAAGTGATAGGGAGTCAGCTTTGAGCAAAACTCAAGAACCGTGCCTGAGTCCTTGTTCAAGCCCAAGTACCAGCACAAAACACAATAGTGACAAACAAAAACCAAATCTTGCCCAACAGCAATGCTTCCCTTGCCTGGCAGCACATATTTCCCAATATCCTCCATCTTGTTACTCTGCTCACATCACAGAGAGTGGCTTTTCCATGCCAGCCTATGCCTTCCCTGCAGTTCTGTGCTCAAGTCCTGTGCTCCAGGGGGCTTCTTGCAGTCTCTGAAGTCTCGTTTGTCCTTGGAAAGCAAGAGCCCTAAATGAGGAGGATCAGTGTGCAGGAACAGGGGACAAAGAGCCAGCTGGTGGGTGACCAAGGCAGAGAGGTGGGCTGTTGGCATGTTATATAATACATTTTCAGTCATCACTGGGGAATTTTGAACAGATAATCTGATTTTTACTTTTAAAAATCTAGAGCAAATCATGTTGAATGAGACAAGTCAAGACCAAAGGAACAGAAGGCGCATGGTATCCTTAATGTGTGGCTATTAGATCCAAACAATATAAGAGCGAGGACTCAATATTTGCATACTCAATGCTATGGACATGGTATTAGAAATATAAACACGACCACATAGACATAAAAACCTATGACTCTATAGATATAATGTTTTATTTCATAAATTAATATGTATCTATTGATACACAAACCCTTAGCCTAATTTTTATTATGTTCTAAAAACTAAGTGCCAATGATTGTATATAGATTCCCTTCCTGAACACTTGTTTGTTAAACATGTCATTTGAAATATGATGTAAAAATCAATGTTAATAAATTCTTTTTTTTGTTAATAAATTCTTTAATGAAAAAATAAAGTCCATTGTTGGGCTGGGAGTGGTAAAGTGCTTGCCTAGCATGCACAAAGACCAGGGTTTGATTCTTCAGTAATATACATATATATATATATATATATATATATATATATATATATATATATATACCAGAAGTAGTGCTGTGGCTCAAGTGGTAGAGCTCTAGCCTTGAAAAAGCCCAAGAACAGTGCTCAGTCCCTGAGTTCAAGTTAGGACTGGCAAAAAAAAAAGTCCATTGTTACCTTTTCTAGAACTTCATGTCCACCTTTAGAAACAGATCCATTGGAGGCGTACTAGCGATGGCTTCCACCATTCCTGTACCCAGCTGGTGTCCTCTGGTTTCTACACCTCAAGGCCAACTGTCAGAGGCTATGGGGACCTTCCCAAGGTACAAAGTTTTCATTGGAAAATACCATATTGCAAAGCAAGTTTTTTTTTAAAGGAGACCACAGATTTGGATAAAATATTTGCAAACTATATTCAGAATGTACACAGAATTCTTGTAGCTCAAGGAGAAAAATCTAGTCAATTGAAAAGTGGGCAAAAGAGGTAAGCAAATAGTTAACCAAAGAAGTAGTCCCAAAGCACATAATAAAATATTCAACAGTGCTGGTGACTAGGGAAATGTGAACAAATGAATGAATTCCAGACCAAATGGAGGCTGAACGTGTCTAATCTGAAGTGTCAAATACTTCAGAACTGAAAATAGAGGCTGAATATCTCAGCACAAAACTGTAACACAAGCCCATCTCCTGGTATATGGATATGCAAAATGTAGCATATTTACCTGATTAAATTATTCCCCATAGGACGACAGGAGATTGCAAATTGATGGGAAAACACAGAACTAATACAGACCAAAACAGTGAAGCCAGACACAAAAGTGTTTATTGGTATGAATTTGCTAAAATTAGCATATCTTTAAGGACCAAAAACATATCTGTGTTTGTCTGGGACAGGTGTGGAACCATCAACTTCATGTCACCTTCTGGGGCCCAAGATATTGGATACCTCATACTCTAGATAGATGTTATTACTTAACACTACCTCTCCCTCTCATAACCTGTATATGTGATGATTTTTGGTTATTAAGAGAGTGAAAGCTTAGTGCTGATTGTGGTGTTTCAGGTGGGAGCTCTCGGAAGTGATTAGGTGATTGAGTCCACATTATTGAATCTCAGTGGCTTTATGAGGAGGGGCAAGACATCACAAGGAGATACACTCAGAAGCTTATGTGGAGCTTATCTCATCATGCATCCACCTCGAATCTCTGCTAGTATTAATATCCACCACCTGAAGCAAAACCAGTAGGGTATTAATTTTGTGCAAATACCTAAGAGTGAGATTATTTAACCACAGGGTAAAAGGATATTTACTATTATAGGAGATGCATGAAGTATTTGTTTCATTTAACTATTGCATCTGCAGTTGAGAGAATTCTGATTTCCCCAATTCCGTCTGGCACATTAATATGAGCAGTCATTCTGACTTTGGCCATTTGGGGGAGTATAAATGATATATGTTTAATTTTCTATTTCCCTGATAAGTAACGCTGTTAAGCCCTCTTTTATGTGCTTATGGAGTAAGCTCTGGTTTTGTATTCTAGTACAAACAATAGTCTTTTATTTTCTTAGACCATTTATGTAAAATTTTGTGTATGTATATGTATGTTTGTGGTTTGATAGTTCAAAAAATATTTCTTTTTTAGTTGTAATTTTATTCTATTAAAATTATTTTATTATCTTTCAGAAGTTGTGCAAAGGAGTTGCCATTTAACAAAATAGTTTATTAGTACATATATTTTGGTTACTGCCGCCCTTTTGAACATTCTCACTTATCCTCCCCGCTCACCTCTCCTCTTACTTTTTTTGTTTTATAGGTTCTACATTCAATAGTTTTTCCTTTGTTCCTAAGAAAAATCCTTTGTTTCCATTTCCTGGAGTTCATTTCAATAAATATTACTTTCTATGATCAGAGGCACATAGGCATTGTGTCTTTCTGTTCCTCTCCTTAGAGTATCTGCCTTTAGTCTCACTGTGTGTGAATGCCTAGGACCTGCTTAATTAATCATGTTTCAGTGTATTTCATTTTTTAGAGGGGGGAATTCATTTTGATAAATATGACTTTATATGATCAGATGCACATAGGCATTGTTAGTTTCTGTTCCTCTTCTATGAATTCCTCCTTCGGTCTCACCGTGTCTGAATGCCTAGAGTCCTGGATAATTTATCATGTTCCAGTGCATTTTAGTTCTAGCTTCTGCATATGAGAGAAAACATGTGCCAGTTGTCTCTCTGAGCTTGGCTTACCTCACTTAACATGATTTGTTCTAGAGCCATCCATTTCCCTGCAAATGACATAATATTATTCTTTCTAATGTCTGTGTAAAATTCCATTGAATACACTGAATTTTTGACTTGATGGATAGTCTTGTGGGTTATTTTTTTTTCCTCAACTCAGAACTGAATCCTTGGTTTGAACTTGTTACTGTAGAGATCCACCAAATTAAGCAATGACACCAGACTTTCTAATTTTAGTTTGCTCTTGAAACAGGCTCCCAATAGCTTTGACTGGGCAGCCTTGAACTCATAGTTCCCTTGCTTCAGCCCACTGTTCAGCTGAGATGCTAAGTATGCCCTATACAACTCAGCTCAGTTTTGTTGATTTTTATGTATGAGGTATTTCTCCTTTTGGTCCAGTCCTTTACATCTTATCTCAATTACTTCAGTCAGACCCTTCCTATGAGTCAATTCAGTGACTATAGGAGAATTCTGACCTGTTTTCTTTGACACTAGTCTGTATACTAGGAGAAAGTGTCTGTCTCTATAAATCAATCTATGTGACTCTTCGTGGGGCTTGAACTCTGGATCTGGGCACTGTCCCTGAGCACTTCAGCCCAAGGCTAGCGCTCTACCACTCACCCACAGCACCACTTTATTCTTTCCTATTCTTGTAAATTTCCACTTCTTTTTCTTTGGTTCCTATAGCAAAAGCTGAGCATGGAGTTCATGAATGTAATCCCAAGAGGCTGAAGCAGGAGAACTGGGATTTTTGGAGCCATCCTGAGCAACACCTTGTGTCTATTTAGATGAATGGCTGAACTAATTAATTAATGTAGACAGAACCAGGTTGAATGGCATCCCTTCCAGGAAGCCTAGACCATGCATGGCCTGTCCACTGTGCTCCCCTAGCACAGACCTTTATGTATGAATATTTACACTATCAGGGTCTGCTACCAGTGCTAAGAATTCTGTCGTTCCTTATAATTGAGTTCCAACCTCTCCTTGTAAAAGGATCTGAGTAAATGTTAGTGTCATTTCCCAGCCCTTAAATGGTGTTCAAAAAAGGTGATCATAATTTTAACTAAAAAAAAAATGTGGCAAGGGGTAGGGGTAGGTTATGGGATCCGTAGACATTAGGGAATCAAAATGGCAAGGCAGAATTCCCTGAAGTCAAACTCCAGAGCTCTTCCCATTGGAAAAATCAGAGTATGAGAAAGAGCTGGCTGTGGGAGTAAAGTCCCTTGGTTCTGGCCCCATCATTGTCCTGAGTTGATGAGGGGGTCCTGAGATGAGGAGGTACATGACAGAGATGGGGGGGTGATAAATCAGTTTCACCCTTTCAGACTTGTTCTGCTTGTCACTCTGCCAGACAAGGCCCTTCCTCCTCAGGAGGGGCTGAAGGACCCCAGGCCATCATTTTTGAGGCCTGTAAAAGGACTGTGTTCTCATCCCTCCCCTTTCATTGCATAGACCCCAGTGGGAGTTTGTTATTAACTTGCCCACCTGTGGTGCCAGCAGGCCTCATTCACACCTAGGGTGTTTGGATAGGAAGCCAGGTGTGGGTGTTAGCAGCTCATTAAGTTACCAGAGAAGGGAGGCCAGGGAGAGGGGAAAACACAGGATCCAGGCAGAGCTGGGACCTTACCAAACCCTCCACCTCCTTCCTCATGCCTGCCTCTTCCCCTACAGCCAATTTGTCTGGCCAGCTTCCTGTCCCCAACTTACTTCCCCGCAGTGCCAGGAACTGCCCCCTCCCACACATCCTGTCCCACCTCGGGACAGCACTGCTGTGGGGAGAGCCTCAGCTTTGAACTGCCCTCAGTTCCCCTGCCCTGCACCACTGCTCCAAGCCACAGGAAGAAGCTCACGTTTCCCCATGACAATCGTCAGGCATGTGACTAGTGACAGACTAGATCTCTGCTCTTCCAGCCTTTTTTTTTTTTCTCTCCAGGCCAAAGGTCCTGGACTCCTCTATATCCTCCCCCATGTGATGTGTATGGGGTTTCCTCAGCAACCATCCTGCAGTTGCTATGTCTTCTGCAAACTGTCCTTAACCCCTGGGATTCAGAGTTTAGACAATTCTTTACCTTTCCCAGTGCAGGCCTCACACCCTATCTGCTTTGTTGGTTTTTGGCTTTTATTTACTTGGCCCTGCTTTTGGCAAATAGACCCTGGCTACAAGCTAGCTCATGTGCCATCTTCACTGAAAGGAACTGAGACTAGCTCACTGTTTTCTTCCTGTGACACTTAGTAAAGTCCTTGGAAATGCAGGGTGTCAAGGACGGACATGTGGAAGTGATAGAAAGGAAGGTGGCTGACTGAAATCCAGGAGGATTTTCTTTTCTTTAACTTTTTGTGCCATTTCTGGATCTGAGCCCTGTCCCTGAGCCCATTTTCCTCAAAGATAGTGCTCTGCCATGCGAGCCACAGAGCCACATTTTGCTTTTTTGGTAATTCATTGGAGATAAGAGTCTCAAGCCCAGGCCGCCTGCCAACCACGATCCTCAGATCTTAATCTCTTGAGTAGCAAGGATCATAGGTGTGAGCTACGGGTGTCCAGCTCCTGGGAGGACTTTTTTATGCCCAAGCTCTCACAGCCAGCAAGGCCACTGGGCAGTGACAAGGCTTGGCAGGAATGTTGCAGCATTTCTCTGTGGTGTCTACCCTGAACCACAGAAGCACCTTTCCTTCTCAAGATTATGTATGAGCCTCTTCATTCCCTCCTTGAAACTCAGGATCCAATAAATCAACGTAAAAACCCCATACTTGTGTCTTCAAGTTAAATGAATATTAACGATCATGCTAAAAAGGCAGCAAGAGCTGCAATGGTGACTCATGCCTATAATCCAAGCTACTCAGGAGGCTGAGATCGAAGAATCATAATTTGAAGCCAGCCCAGGCAGAAAAGACTCTTATCTCCAATTACCCACAAAAAGCCAGAAGTGGAGCTGTATGTAGAGCACTAGCCTTGAGCACAAAAGCTCAGGTAGTGGATAGTACCCAGGCCTAGAGTTCAAGTCCCAGGCCAAAAATATTAACAAAAAGGCAGCGAGGTGGCATGTGGGGACCCCCCTGCAAGCCCAGAGCCCTGGTCCTCCTTGGGAGATCTGCAGCTTGGTTATCACCACCCACTGAGGCCCTGTTCCAGGGATTCCTCCACCCTGGCCCTGAGACCATCTTGACTTTGTCTTCCTTGAGAACTGCCAAGAAAAGCAACCAAGCAGGCCCTCAAAGACCTATGGAGCTTGAGTTTTCAAGTGGCCATCTGTTTCCCTGGTGACCTTAGTCCTGTCCCTGTGGAAACCAGGCCTTGATGTGCCATGAGACAGAGACTGTTCTGTGTTGAGGGCAGTCCATTGTTACTGACATAAACTCTTGGGTTTCTGGAAGTGCCTAGTACAGAAGGAGAAAAGAAACTCCTTGCCAAACTGTCAAAATCAAAACTGCTCTTTGGGGCTTTTGCTTTTTAGCCTTAAAGTGTGTGGTAGAGACGAATCTTGGAAACATCAGATGTAGCCCAGCTTTATGGCTCAGCCCTGTAATCCCTGATTTGAAAGTTGAGGTTCCAACCCACCCCAAGCTTTGAGGGTAAAAAGGTAAGGGACGGTGGGTAGGCCCTGTGTAAGTCCCAGTACAAGACACAACCACAAAAAGCCCTCAGAGTCCAGAGCAAGAGCTCTGATAATTTGTTCTCCACTTCTCCCTCTCTTTCTTCTTTCATCCATTCCTTCTTTCCTTCATCACTGAGTACATTGAGAATCGTGTGTCTCCATACTGTAAGAATTCAGAATTTAGAAAAAAACCCCAAACAAACCAAAAAGCACCCAATACTCTTCAGAAACCTAATTAAAATAGAATCCAGCTGTAGGATTAAAAGAAAACATGAGGTTTCATACAGTCTGCTTATGCTAAGATTTGATTCCAATGCATTCTCCCAGTGAAAAGTGCTTTTTCTTTCACTTCCCAGGTCTGTGAGAGCAGGTCTGGGCCCACCAGGATCAATCAGCAAAGAAAAATGCCCTTTGTGACATTCGGGTTGCATTTGTCTCTTGTTCCCACACATACCCATGGAATCCAGAAGATTAGCGGTGAAAAATGACCTATTTTAACAGGTGCACACTTGTGTGTAAGTGGTGTTTAGCCGAGCGTGGAATTATTTTAACATGGAAATCAGTGTGGCACTGGGAAACATCACTCTTCTAACCACACAGGAATCAGACACAGGGTCAACACTGGGGAGTTTCTCAGGACTTGAAACGGATGTGTCGGTTGGATTTTTCCAGAGGAAGCTCCAGTATCACAGAGAAATAAACACTAATGCCTACAAAACATCATTGTTCATCTTCCAGCTCCCTCTTCAAAGCATGTCCCTTCTCTCAAAGGACTGGACAGCAAACCTTGAAATGAATAAATCTGTGTAGAAAAGGTCATTTCCAATGGCCAAAACAACAACAGAGAGAGCAAATTCATATTTCATAGCATGTTATTTTTCAAAGGTGCCATGGTCTAAGGTGGTCTAAGGGAGAAGAAGAGCACCAGCCAGGCAGGAAGACCATAGTTCATTAACCGTTGTTCAGCCCCAAATGAGCAAATGAACCCCACTGTACCTTGATTTGCTCTCCTGTAAAATGGGGGCAGTAGCCTTTCCTGTGGGCTTTGGGCATGTGTCTGAGATGGAACAAAGTGGTGAATTAGTGAATGAGCAGAGGCTGTCATGGTCACTGGGGTTGGCCTTGTAGGAAAGAAGGAGTATGGTATATGTCATAGCAGTAGAGTGGGATGCTCAAGGAGGAATCAATCCCATGGGTACCTTCCAGAGAAATTATTTTTTCTGAGAGTAACAGCTGCTCTTTATTGTAACTTGAGTCCCTCGGAAATGACTCAGATGTGAGCATCTAGGGAAGCCCATTTTCTTAGTGCCTAGAAGCTGAAACTTGCCTATTCATAACAGCTCTTCTGTTCTTTCAGTACTGCAGTCTGATCTAAGGGCCCTAGGATGGCTTGCTAGACAGGTATTTACCTCTGGCTGACCCATGTCTTTAACCCTTTCTTCCACACATTATTTTGAGATAGGGTCTAGCTTTTGACACCATCTCTAGCCAGAACCAAATTTCTCCTGTTTTGTTTTTGTTTTGAACTTCCCATTAAAGCTGAGATGACAGGCATGTTCCATTACACACCCAGCTTCTTCTGTGGAGATGGCATCTTCATCATCTCAGCCTCTTCAATAGAGGAGTATCAGGCACAATCCACTGTACACAGCTTCTGATCATTTTTAGCCACAAAGGTATAAGTTCACTGTTGGGGTTTTTTTTCAAGTTTTCTTTTTCTTGGTTTAGCAGATTCAGACTTGCTAACTATATGGATACTTTGGCTACAACCTTAATCATTTTGCTTTGTAGTTTTTTAGGGAAGGTCTCACACTTTTGTCCAGGCTGACTGCAGACTTTAATGCTTGTGTCTCTGCCTCTGCAGTAGCTGAGCGTATAGGCAGTACATTCTGCCCTTGTGTCTTGTTAACTGCTATCTGGTCCAGCCATGCAAAGAGAGATCTGATGTGTTTTTCTTTTCTTTCTTCTATTTTCTTTTTTTAAATATTTTTTATTGTAATTAATAAAAGGGTTACATGATATTTGCCAGATAGAAGGTGCATTAATTCACATATATTGGTACCCTTTCACATGTCTTGGTACCCATTACCCTCCCCTCCACCCCCCCTCCTTGGTTTTCTTATTGGGAAAATGCTGTTAATCAATGTGGCGCTCTCTCTCTCTCTCTCTCTCTCTCTCTCTCTCTCTCTCTCTCTCTCTCTGCCCCCCAGCTTGAATTTAGGGCCTGGGGGCTTCTTTTGCTCAAGGCTAATGACCTACCACTTGAGCCACAGTGCCACTTCCAATGTTTTCTGAATAGTTTATTGGAGATAGGAGTTTCACAGACCGTCCTGCCCAGGATGGCTCCAAACCACGAACCTCAGAGCTCAACCTCCTGTAGCTAGGGTTATAGACATGAGTTACCAGCTCTTGGCTCCAAATGCTTCTTTCAGAGATCATTTAATCTTTCTGAGGTTTAGCATCTTCACTTTTCAATGAAAGAAACTTTATTGTTATTATTATTATTATCTTGTTGTTAGAGACCATGCCTGGCTATGTGGTGCAGCTGGCCTGGAACTCATAGCCTTCATTCTTTTTGATGCCCCACATCAAAAAGAATAAACTTTACTGCTGTCCTGCCTAACATGCACACACAGTGTGGGTATGCTAATGCATGTCTGTGGTTTTGCACACACATATGTCTACATATGCGTCATGTTGTAGGAGAGGGAAAACATGTCCATTATGCCAAATAAACATTTTTTTCGGACTCTTCTACAAACACACACATAAACAATCTGGGTATAGATAAGGCGACTGAGTGTATACCTGGTTTCTGAGGGTAGACTTCACAGGTGGGAACAATATTTGATCATGACTAATCACTGTGACTATTTAATGCCTCCTCTGTGCTGGGCATATGAGAGACAGAATAATCATAAGCTTAACAACAACTTTGTGAATCAGGTATGTCTCCAAATAAGGCACCTGAGATTCAGAGATGCCCACTCACTTGCCCAAAGATGCACAGCTAGTAAGTAATGGAATTGGTTTAGCCCTCAGCTATGTCTCGTGTGGCACCTGGCATTTCCTTAGCCCCTGGGACATAAGGATATGGTCCAGTACATGAGATATGCATGCCCAACTTTTCCCAAAGAGAGAAAGAGAGGCGGAGAGGAAGGAGGGAGAGAGAGAAAGAGAGAGTGAGAGAAATTCTGCTTTTATATGGTTGAGTTTGTGCAGTTCCTGTTTGTTTCCCCTAGAATAATCCATTCAAATGTATCACGAAAGTGTTTTTAATGTTTTCTGGTTGTCAGATCTGTAGCTCCACTACAAAGCTCCCAGCTCCTGGCCTGCCCCCTTCCCTTCAAGACCAACCACCCTTGTTCCCAGGCTGGTGGCCAGGCCTGCTGCCATGGGAATGCCTCCATGGGTCTCCCCAGGGCTCTCACACTGGGCTCCTGCAGCAGGGGCTCCTGGACTCTGACTCTGGCCACCCAAGCAGGAAGACCTGCCTGGGCAGAGCAGTGGGCTCTGAGAGCTTCTCCCAGCTGCCTGCCCAGACTGCAGGCCTGGCCTGTCAGCGCTGGCCTGTCCACCGCCCAGGGAGGTGACGAGGAGGGGGAGAGTTTCAGGTCTGATGAAAGCCACCGAAACTCACAAAGAAGCAGGAGGCTGGCTGCCTGCTGCGTGGCAGGCATGATGAGACATGTTTCCCGCTTGTGGAGATAGAGACAAAGCGTCATCCTGGGAGGGAGGGACTGTGCCTCCTAAGAGCTGTTTCTGAGCCAGGGGCCATCAATGCCCAGAAGCTCTGAGAACTGCGCTCTGGCAGAGCAAGCTGCTCCCTCTCCTCTGAGTAGTCAGGACTTCTTGGTGTAGAGGAGCCTTGAATAGTAAGCTGAGAGGTAGCTGCATCAATTCCTGTCTAGACGCGAGCTTTGGAATCCAGCTCCTAAGATGAAAGAGTCCATTATAGAGACAGGATATAAATTCCCCATGCCAACAACACCCACATTCATCTCGTATTATTTACACCTTTTTGCCTTCCTCTGGTCATTGCCTGTCCTACTGTAATCCACTTTCAAGTCTCAACAGATGCACGTAATTTGTCATAGCATGCATGTTTTCATTTGGAGAGACCCCTCACTCAAGGAAATCATCTCCATGATGACCCCTGCCAAGCATTACGTCCTTACTTGGAACTTCAGAAGGACCCAGAATGCTAAGGAAAGACATGGAGTATAAGCTGTCAGGGTAGCCTCACTGAGGAGAGTCACCCAGGGCACAGTACTAATTTGGTCTCCACCACACCCTTGGGCTCTGCCCAGCACCTTAGAGTGGTGGTTACTCAAAAAGGTGGGAAGCTGCCGGAGTGAAAGAACTGGCATGGCCCACTCTGAATGCCCAGTCTGGGATCTGGGGAACAGGAGCTAGCTGCCTTCTCAGTCACCTGGGAAGGACATAGGGTCATTGACCCGCCAGGGAAGAAAGCTATGGGGGTTTGCTGAAGTGGTACACACTTCAGCACTGAGGAGACCAAAACAGGGGCAATCAAGAGGCTGCGACCAGTCTGTGCTGCAGAGAGAATTGTAACTTTAAAAAAAAAAAGGAAAGGAAGGAATGAAAGAAGGGAGGGAGGGAGGGAAGGAGGAAAGGAGGGACAGGAAAGCTAGTCAGAGAGTTTCACCATGCTAAGGAGCCCATCTGACTTATCTCATGCAATACTGGCTATCTGTGGGACATCTGCACTGAGATTATGTCTGGACATTTACAACATAAGAGCACAAGTTCTGATCAATCCCCTTGAAGGCCTCCATTTCACATCTTTATCCTGAGATGACTGGATGAATTATTTCTTCCACAACAGTATGATGGGAAGATAGCCCTTATAGGCTCTGGAGTCTGAAATGTCTGCCTCAGTACCTGGCTCTGCTATATGACTACAGGCATGCCCGAAACCTTCCATCTTCTCTGCCTTTACCTGGAGATCAAGTCTAAGCAAAGCCTATGGTCCATTGGTGACATTAATCTAGGGCACAGCAATGTTGAACCAGCAGTCTCCGGTGTCCTGGGCTCAGAACTTCCTGAAAGAACCCAGATTCACAGGTGCTCAAGTCCTTAATTTAAAATGTCATCACAACTACAGGGACAGTGAAATATTCATAATTGTCTCTTGGTTATGTATTCCTAATATAAGATAAATACCTCACTGTACTATTTAAGGCCTAGAGAAGAGGGAAAAAATGTTCATTTTTAGAACAGATGCATTATTTTCGATGTGAGATACAAAGCCCAGTATGATTTTGAAAGCATTTATAATATATATTGTCTCTTTTCTGTGATCCTGGCTCTGCTTTAAGAGCTTGTTACAAACCAATATCATATTTGAAGGGAACCAGGTCACTTACCTGCCAGGGCAGAAAGCTCTAGACATTGAAAATCAGCCATGGGTCTGGGTTTGATGGTACATGGAATCCCATATCATCCCAACACTCAGGACACAGAGGCAAGGAGATCTCCATTTCAGCGCCCAGGGCTGCGAGTAGTTTTGCATCTTCCCAATGACTTATAACCGGCGATTCAAATCCTGAGGCTTGCATGCAGAACCTAGATTATAACTCAATTGTGCTCTCTCCAAGAGAGCCTCATCAATTCTGTCTCCCTTTCCCTTCCTCCTTTGGCTTTGCACACTTTTAAATTTATCATATAGAAGTAACAACCATCTATTATTTTTTGCCAGTCCTGAGCCTTGAATTCAGGGCCTAGGCACTGTCCTTAGGCTTTCTCAAGGCTAGAGCTCTACCACTTGAACCACAGCACCACTTCTGGCTTTTTTCTATGTATGTAATACTGAGGAATCAAACCCAAGGCTTCATATATGCCAAGCAATCATGCTACTTCTAGACCAAACTTCTAGCTCACAACCATCTAGATAGACACAGGAGTATTTTGCAATCCTTGCCATTTTCCCAACCCACTTTCCTCCCACATTTACTCCTGGCCATTTAGTTGCAATAGTTCATATCCTGTGATAGAAAAGAGAATAGAGGGAAAGTGAGAAAAGAGAAGGACACAGTGGTTTTCTCCAGGCAGTGCTGAGTTTGAATAGTAGAAGGGACCAAGTCTCTCTGGGCTTCTAGGACCACAAGCCAGGGTTCTTTCTATGTGCTGAGAGAATAAAGAACTCCTGCAGGACTGTACATCAAAAAGTGAATGATGGTCCTGGAGTTTGGCCTAGTGGTGGAGTACTTGCCTAGCATGCAAGACCTGGGTTCAATTCCTCGGTACCACATACACAGAAAAATAAGCCAGAAGTGGTACTGAGGCTCAAGTGGTAGAGCTCTACCTTTGAGGAAGTCCAAAGACAGTGCTCAGGTCCTGAGCTCAAGCTCAGGACTGGAAAAAAAAAAAGTGAATGATGCCTGTAACCTTAGCTACCCAGGGAGGTGAGGTTTGAAGGTCGTGGTTTGAAGCTAGCTCAGGCTGGAAAGCCTATGACCACCACCAAAAACAAAAACAAAAAAAAAACCAAAACAAAAACAAAACTGGAAGTAGAGTTGTGGCTCAAGTGCTCAAGTGCTAAATGTCAGCTTGACTAAAAATCTAAGAGACATCACCCAGGCCTTAAGTTCAAGCCTCAGTAATGATATATGTATATATATATATATATACACAAATACACACACACACACACACACACACACGTAGGTAGGGTGAGGGCTGCTCAGGTGTGTGCAGGGACTGTGTGTGGCGCATGCTCCTGCAGCCTGAGCATAGACCTTCTTTGGTTTCCAGTGCCCAGTCCTTCCTTCCCCTGTTCCTTGCTCTCAGATGACCCTGCATGTCCTTCCCCAAATCTCTAAACTATGTCTATCTCATTTATGCCATGATACATCCCTTGCCAATGAACTCAGGTCTCTATTATTTCCAAGGATCCCGGCACCAAACCACCCTGAGCTGACAAAAGGGTTTCCTGAGTATCCACTAGGTATGGCTTGCTGAGTTAGATTCTGGGATGAGGGTGATGAACCAGCCTACTGGTTGCTCACATCTTAGTGCCAGGGCTAAGCAGAGTCTCATAAACCGAATACACAGGTAGCACCCTCCGAGTGGAAGATGTTGAGTTTGGTGGAAGGATAGGGATTGTTCTTCCAACTTGCCTGGGGTATGTGGGGTCAACAGCATCAGGTCATCCTGCAGATGCTGGAGGAGGCTTTGGCAGCGGCTCAGGAGCCTCCCACATATGGGAGGAAAGACATCTGATGCAGGAGGCAGCAGGTTGAATGGAAGGCAATCTGGGAAGCTATAGCTGTATATAGCACCAGTGGGTGTCCATGGGACCCTAAGAGACCATTGTTAGGGAGCAGGGACAGAGCCCTCCAGAGCATTCCCTGGGTATCAATACCTTGAAGGTATTACAAGGAAGCCTCTGGCTGCTATCAATCTCCAACCACTTCAGCATCCGGATCTGTGATTTGAACGGCACAGTGCTCAGAGACAATGCCATAATCTCATCATCTGGGCTGGGGATACAGACACTCAGTCCCCAAATATCACCAGTGCCTCATACTTTAGAGAAAGCCACGTTGACCTGGCAAGACCAGCCAGCATGCAGATAAACTCCATAACCATAATAGCTGATGCCAGCTCCGGTGGCAGATTGTCTTTACAGAATTTCTCCTTGTGTGTCTCTCTTTCTTCCTTTTCCATATTTTTTAAGGAGATAGTTATCCAAGATAATCATCTGTGGTTCTTCACATAATTAACCTGCAAATATACTATTTTGAAATAAAGTCACACCAACAGGTGCCATGAGTAAGTACTTGGGTATATTTGGGAAAGGGCACTATTTCCTGTCCCAGGAAGGGCCTGTCTCACAAGGTCACTCTTTCATCTATTCACCTCTTCCAGAGGTGACCCCAAGATCACAGGGAGAACAGGAAATATGGTCATAAGCCAGATAAGATGACTGCTGGGGAAAATATCAATGTTTCAAAGAGCACTAGAACACAAGTAATGAAACTACAAAAAGTGATTGGTGAAAGTCTTAGATTTGGGAGATGAATGGAAATAGCCCAGAAGAGGAAAGAGCTTTCAAAGCTGGGGCTCACATTCCCAGCAACAGCAGGGACTGGGCAGAGATTGCTGACTGAGTTTGGCAGAAGCAGGAGGGTACGAGTGAGAAGAGAGACTAGGTGAGATAGCAGTCACCAGATCACTCAGGCTTGGACTGTCGTAGGGGAAAGCAGAATACCATACTTATACCTTCAAGAGACACCCTCACTGGCCTGGTATTCGTCCTTCCAGCTAGGGTTCCCCTTGAGCTAATTCTGCAGGTAGAATGTGTGGGTGACCATTACCTCTATAACCCTTTACCAGAGATGCCTCTGCAACGACTGCCAAGAACTAATCTACCATCCCAATCAGGGCTCACGTCAAAGTGGCTGTCAACATTCTTCCTCACATGACAAGAAAATCCCTTTCCCAGGCTTTGTTTTCTTCATGCATATTTTTTTTCCAACAAAGTCCTGTCTCCATAAAGAGTCTCAAGCTGTTCCCTGGAGCTAAGTAAATGCAGTTGACGCATGCTCTCCTGTGTAAAACTAGCATGGCACTGGCTGGTGGAAAAGGAATGATTCAGGTCCAGACTCTCCTGGCCAGAATCCTATGGCAGGAGCCAAACAGCGAGTAGTGGTTGGCATGTGGAGAGGAGGGTGACATTGGCGGCACTCAAAGGCTCATGGGATTCCCAGATAATGAAATGTCACCTCACCCCACTGGGCCTTATCCAGGCCTTAATGCTCTGGAAAGCAGAAGGTGAGGGTAAAGAGGAAAACAGATTCACATCGTAAAAGCTCTCTGGGTCATGGGCCAGGGAACAGCAAGTGCCCTATAAACTCACGCAAGGTCGTTGGAAAGGATCTATAACAATAAGCTATGCTGGGTCAGCCATACCAACCCGGCCATGGAAGAACAAGTTCCAGGGCTTCCATCTCCTGGGAAGAGTACCTTTTGCCACTCAGGAAGGATATACACTGGGGGCTTTCCTCTAGCAGCAGCAGCTGAATGAAAAGGAGGTCCACACATGTGGATTTGTTCCACATGACTGTGGAACACACAAGGACTTCCCTCCCTTGAGCTATGGTCTTCCCAGATTCAAAAGGAACAGCACAGTCACATCCACTTGCCCATATCCTTTTCTTGAAATGTCCCTTCTCTTACCTAATACATCTGTTGTCTCCAGTGACCTAGAAAAGATTTCCAGAAACAGTGAGAGAGCATGCTCCACCCCACACCAAGCATGCTAGGGAGATTCGAGGGGAAGCCCCGCAACAGCAAGCCAGCTCACACTGTACCTCTGGAAGAATTAGGAGTTGCAATAGGCTAGAGCTAGGTCAGTTAGGAACATAATCTAGTGACATGGGACATGTCATATAGTATTACTAGGACTTGGTTTTCACTCTGTAAAATAATCCAGGATCAGTTGATATTTGAGAATTATAAGGAGCCTTACAGATTGAGTCCAGGAGATGGCTAACTATAGTCTGTTGGCTAGTCTTGTTCACTTTCTGTTTTTATAAATAAAGTTTTATTGGAATATCACCATGCTTATTCATTTCAGTATTGTCTGCTTTCACACTATAATGGTAGAGCTACCTAGTTGAAACAGACATCAGCTTTGAGACTTACAAGCCTAAATTATTTAATATCTGGTCTCTTACAGAAAAGTTTGCCAGCCATTGCTCTAGGCCAACATTATTATTTTAACTATAGGGAAACTGAGGCATTGACAGGATATACAATTTATCAAAACTCACAAGATGAGTCCAAAAGACTTGGACATTGTCTACACTTTCACTGGGGGAGTTCTCCAAAGCTTCCATCTGATCTAAACTTAGTGAAATTGTGTTGGAGACAAAGCTTGAGGAGTTAGAGCAGTTAGTTCCATGAGAAGTTTGTGGAGCTTGCGCAGAGCCCAAGGCCTCTGAGGCAGGGACAGTTCAGATGAATTCTGTGTATGTTGCATGCGGTTTCTTACCCTGAAAGAGTAGCCAGGTGACAGTCTGGAAAACTAGAGGCTTCAGGCTGGCCCCAGAAGGCATTGTAACCACAGATCAAGGACCTTGGTAAACTCTCATCAGCTTTTGATCCACAAGGAGACTTTTTCCCCTTGTCTCTTTACTTGCCAGCTCTTTCCTCCTTCTAGCATTTATTAATCTTACTGGTTAACCATTGAACCCAATGTGGTCACCTCTTATTTCAAATCCTGTTCTCCCTACTGACTTCAGAAAAGGGCTCTCCCTAAACAAACCTACTTTTCTTTTCTTTCCATTCTTTTCACAACTGAGTCAGTGATAAAGGAGGTCAAGCCAGGGGTGCTATGTTTGCAATAAAAGACACACCCCAAAACCTGAGCCTTGGGAGGGGACAAGACCCTTCCTGTGCAGGCCATTTAGAAAGGAGCCCATCAATTGTTGCACACACACACACACACACACACACACACACACACACAGTGCAAAAAGCAGCTTCATTGGATACTTTTGTGAGGGGCATGATTCGGAGACTTATAAAAGCATTAATTTATCTGAACAAGTGTCACATTCCTTGGATCACTGTTTGTGCTTTAATTTCCCCTTGACAGACCAATGGTTTACAGGGAAGATGCATATCAGTGAGGAGGAGCAGAAAAGTAGTGACTGCAGAATGAATGAACTAATGAATGAATAAATGTAACCCACTGGTCCTACTCTTTCAGGAAGCAACAGAGGTTCCACGTGGGTTCACTGGCTGCTGTCTGGCCAAAGGTATACAGAAGTTCCTTATGGGAATAAAAGTCACCATACTTAAATCCATGAAAGACAAGAAGAAAGATTCTCTTTGGAGCCATTAGGATAGCCCCAGGAAAAGCTATGCCCCAGAGAAGGATTTCCAGCAAGCTTACTGGTTTGTGAACACTGTCTTGTGTCAGGCACTCAATAAAATTCTCCATTAAGAGAACTCCTATTGGCTTTACCAGGTAGGTGTTATCACCCCATGGTCACAGAGGAGGAAAAGCTGTTAATGAGGTCACTCAAGGTCACAGAGCAAAGTTTGGACCTGGCCTAGGCTGAGGGATATTATTTAGACAAATACCCCACATGTGTGAGTCTTGAACAGAAGATTGCAGACATGTACCACCACTGTCCACTTGTTTGTTAAGATGGTTTCCTTCTAGTCATTCTGCTTGAACTGGTCTTGAACCTTGATATTCTGAATGTCTACCACCATGCTTAACCACATCTTTTCTTGAGAGGGCACTCCCTATGTTTCCTGCTGTCTCAACTTGGGGATGCATAGCTAAGTCCTTACCCTATTTCCTTTTGGAAATTGGGGCTCAGATTTTAGTTTGAACTCTGGCCTGGAGAGGCCTGAAACCCCAGCCCTATTCTACTTTCAGGGTTCACAATGGCTACATTTTCTTTTCTGTTAGTTCTACACAGTGATAAAAGTCTGCAGCCCCTTCTAGGGAGATATGTGCAGGATGACAGTCACAGAGCAGAAGGCTGGCACTGACCTTGCCATGTGCTATGAATCCTGTTCCCAGGCCACCTCTTGGTACCTACAAATGTGTTTCCTTTGAAGTAGACTTTATGTGGAGAAGACAGAAAAGAGTTAGCCTCTGAAGGGGATGAGAAAGGATTGGTGGGGAGTCGGTAGTAGACAAGTTGGGGGCTAAGAGTTTTAATTTAGTAATTATCTATCCCAAGAAGTAGAAGTCCAAGTGCTTCATTCTCATTAATTGCATGCGATTCTCCCGTCTCTGATGGCTCCTCTAACTACAGAATCTGCTGTATCCAGCAAAGTCTGGCCTAGTTAGATCCACGTCAAGCTTAGTAAATGGCTCACTTGTAGGAATCTGGAAAGATCTTCTCCCCTCTTCCTAAGCTGCCCTGCAAACAGCGCCTCCAGGGACCTCCACAGAACATAGTGGAAAATAACTTTAATCTACCTACAATTCTACCTCCCTTGCAAATTTTTACCTAGAATTCTATAAAATGAGTCATAAACCAAACCCAGCTGGTGGAAGCCCAAGAGATCACATTTCAGATTAAGCAGTTACCTTGATTAGTCAATGAGGAAGTTAGGAAAAGGTTAAAGGTTGTGTTGGCCCGTCTTATCTGGATAGCCAGAAATCTCATACAGTTCTCTGAACATCGGACAAGGCCTTGAGAGACAGCCCAGCCTTACCCCACTGTAGGCTCCCTTACCATGGCTCCCTATTCTCCACATGCTAGACTCTTTTCTATTACCCATGCTAAGAAACCTCATCTGCCCTTCCTGTCCTTAGCTTTCCCCACTCTCTCTAAGCAGGACTTTCCTAGTATATTTCTTTCATGTCACCCTAAGCCCTGTGGTCTGTCACACTAAGTCAGTACCGCAGCTCCTTCACCCTCAGGCCCAGTGATTGATGAGCTGACTCAGGCCTTGCCCTCACTCCTAAGTTTCTAAACCAGGACCAGATGCTGTTGGGGAAGCAAGCAAGGCGTTCTTTCTCTGAATTCTGAGTTATGATGGTGGCCAGCAATCAGGGCCAACATGTGTTCCTCAAGCCTGACTATACAGTTGAGTCACCTGGAGAAACTTTACACCATTAAGAAGCCTAGACTCCACCATGGGCCAATAAAATCAGAGTTCACAGGGGCAGAGACCAAGCACTGGTATTTTTTGAGTAAACTCTTAAAATTTAATTATAATATACATCAGAGAATTACATGGAAACCTTGGCAGGCTTTCACAAAGTGAATATCCACATCTAACAACCTAGGATAAGACAAAAAGAGCTACTAGCTGCCCAAAAGACTCCCATCTGCAGTTCTTCAATCTTCCTTCCAGGATACTCACACTCTCCGTTTCTAAGGCTATATGTTTCTGATACTTACTGAGGTGAAATCATAGCATGTGTGCTCTTTGTGTCTGACTTCTTTATTTTGAAGACTCATCATGTTATTTGGAGAAAATGTTGTTTCTTTTACGTGCTGTATAGTATAGTATTCCATGACCTGACCACTTATGGTTTGAATGTGTGTGTGTGTGTGTGTGTGTGTGTGTTTCTTGAATTCACATATTGAAGTCTGACCTTCAAATATTATGAAGAAAGGAGGCATTTGGGAGAGGATTAGGTTCTGAGAGCACTGCCCATTTTGAATGAAGCTGGAAAGAGGTTGCTTTCCATTTCTGCTACAGGAAGACTCTTCAGGAATATGCCATCTGTAAGAAATGAACCCTTTCTAGATACCAAATCTGTTGTTGGTGCCTTGATATTGGACTTCCCCGAGATGAGTAGATTATGTTGTTTATAAATAACCCAGTCGAAATATTTAGTTCTAGCAGCCTGAATGGACCAATACTGATTAGAAGCACACACGGTATAAAATTGTCCAACTGATGAGTGATTGCAGTTTTTAGCACTTACTAGATAAGGAAATTTTGAATGTTCTTGCATATATTTTTTTTTATGGTGTGTGTACGTTTCTCTTGGTAGGATTACTAGGATAGACAGTGAACAGTGGTAGGGAATCATTTCAAACACTTTCTAACACAGTGACTGACAAATGTTGAGAACCCTGCCCAAGCCTCCCTACGTGGTTTGGACATGAAATTTCCCCTTAAAAGGCAAACCTGTTGAAGGCTTGGTCCCCAGCAGGGGACACTATTGAGAGGTAACGGATGATGAGGGTATTCATTACATGGATATTTGATCTATTGATGACTTCATGGCTGTTGGGAAGTAGAGTATGAATGGGGGAAGTGGATCAGTGGAGCATGACTTTGAAGGCTATACCTTACCCCAGTTCTCTTCTTCTGTTTCTACTTCCTGGCTGCCATGAGGTGAGCTACTTCCCCTCGTCATTCCCTTCTGCCATGATGTATCCTCCTTGACATAGGCCTGAAAGTAAGGGAACCAGCCAATCATGGACTAAGACCTCTGTACCATGAGCCACCACACATTTTTCCTGCTTTAGGCTGATTTTTCTCATGCATTTTGTTACAGAAACAAAACAAGATAAAAATTAACTACTATACTAAGGCATAGCAAAACCAAGCCTAGACTTGGAGTGTGGCCTTGTGGAGGAGTGCACGAAGTTTTGGGTTCAGTTCCTCGGTACCACATACATAGAAAAAAGCCTGAAGTAGTGTTGTGGCTCAAGTGGTAGGTTTCTAACCTTGAGAAAACAGGCCCTGAGCTCAAGCCCAGCACTGGCAAAAAACAAAAATCAACAAAACCACCCTACTGTCAAGCATTGCTTCAAACCATCTCCTACTTTTATCAAAGGACTGTGAGGGAACAGGGAGGGAATATCATTGTCCTTCATTCAGGTGAAAGGTTGGTTCTGGGCCCTATGGGGAGGTGGGGTACAAGGATTTCTATTTCCATGAAAACAGATCTCCCTGTGTTGCAACATCCCTCCCTCATTGTGACTTGGACATTTTTTAGAATGCAATTCAATGTCATTTTTTAGCATACCATAATAGGGCAATAGTAGAAGAGGCCTCTTCATCCCATCGCATCTTAAGAGGCAAGAAGGGAGAGTCTTCCGGCATACTCACCTACCCCCTAGCAGTCCCCTGGCCCATTATGAAGCTCATTCTTCCTATCAATCTCAACCTGTTGTTCATTGCCTTATAGGTGCATTCTTATCTACACCAGGGCTTCCTGAGCACAAACGGGTCTATTCTTTGTCCTCTGCTCTTTAGACTCAGCATAATCCCTTATATAAAAGATGCTCAATGGGCCAGGAGTGTGGCCTAGTGGTAGAGTGCTTGCCTAGCATGCACAAAGCCCTGGGTTCGATTCCTTGGTACCACAAACACAGAGAAAGCCAGAAGTGGTGATGTGGCTCAAGTAAAGCACTAGCCTTGAGAAAGCTCAAGGACAGTGCCCAAGACCTGTGTCCAAGTCCCAAAATCTCAATAAATACTTACTGTGTTCTGATTATCCAGCATAGAACAAAGCATCCCAAACACAGCTCCTTATACAACCAGGTGTTATGGCTTCAGGGCCATGAAGATGAAAACAGAGCTGAGGTAAGAATCCTCTGAAAACTCCACTGGGCTAAAGGCCTACCATGTCTCCTTCCCCCCCACCTCCCACCCCGCCCGCGCATCCTCAGTGCTATATAGCTGCATGCTTGAAAGATCAGGTACCTTTCTGGTTGACTCTCTCCATGAGGCTAGTTTAGGACCTCACACAATATAGTAGTCACAGAGTAGCCAAGCTTCTCGCTTGGTAGGGCCTTTAACAAGTGTTCCTAGAGGCTCAAGCCTCAACCTTGAGGCTTCCTGGGACCCCTTCATAGGCACACATGTCACGTTCAAGTTTCAGGTTAGACTTGGATGCATGGTTTATGAAGTCCCCTCCTCTTTGTCCATGATGTTAGGAGCTTTCATTTTTATATAGGACTTTAAAAAAAGGGGGGGATGCTTGCATATGAACCTATAATAACATATTTTTATTTTATTATTATAATGATTATTACTTTTTTGGTGCCAGTACAAGGGTTTGAACTCAGAATCTAGGCTCAGTCTCATAACCTTTTTGATGGAAGCAATGGTTCTCCCACTTGAGCTACACTTCCACTTTTTGCTGGTTAATTGGAAATAAAAGTCTCTCACACATTTCTGCCTGAGCTGGCTTTGAACATCAATCCTCAGCTATCAGCCTCCTGAGTAGCTAGAATTACAGGCATAAACCTAACCTTCTTATTGCTATTTTTTTTTTGTCTGCATCAGGGCTTGAACTTGAAGGCCTCAAGCTCTCTCTGCTTTCTTGCTCACTGAGCCACACCTCTAACAATAATGTATCTTTAAATAGAGCACAAGCAACCAATTTTAAAAGTCTCTCCTCTCTAAACCTCAATGAAAGCTTTTCAGTAGAGACATTTAAAAAGCCAAAAGGGTAATAGATTATAAGGAAAACACATTATGTTATAATTCAAACTGACCTACATGGTAATAATCTATAAAGCATTTTTTAGTCTTAAAATGGCTTCTCTCTCTGAGTGAAATTTTTCAATATTAATAAGTATTTTTTTCAAGTATGTCAAATTTACATAGCACCAAAAAAGATCCCTTGAAGTCACAACCCTTTATTTCTGAAAGTTCGTAACATAATTTCACATATGAAAAGGATTTCTTAGCAGGGCCCGGTAGCTCATGCCTATAATCCTAGCTACATAGGAGGCTGAGATGTAAGGATTATGGTTCAGACCCAACTTGGGCACTAAAGACTGTGAGACTCTTATCTCTATTAACCACTAGAAAACCAGAAGTAGTGTTGTGGCTCAAGAGGTAGGGTTGTAGCTTTGAGCTGAAGAGCTCAGGGACAGCACCCAGCCCAGAGTTCAAGCCCCATGACGACAAAAGAAAGAAAGAAAGAAAGAAAGAAAGAAAGAAAGAAAGAAAGAAAGAAAGAAGGAAGGAAGGAAGGAAGGAAGGAAGGAAGGAAAGAAAGAAAGAAAGAAAGAAAGAAAGAAAGAAAGAAAGAAAGAAAGAAAGAAAGAAAGAAAGTTTGATTTCTTGTTAGGTTTGTGTATTAACAAATTATAAGCCTCAGACCAGACCACAAAATTTATTTTACCCAACAAAGACATTCCACTCCATTTGATGTCAGAGCCCCTCTCAAATTGTCTTGAATCAACTGTATTAGGGCTTGCTTGGAATGTACATGACATGTTTATGTAACATTACAATTAGAGATAGGTACTCTTCATTTTCAAGACAAGAGACCACATTTAGAAAGGTCAAGATAATAGCCCAAGGTCATCGAGCTGATAACTAGGACAGAGGGCCAGAAAGACCTCGGACTTCTAAACAACAGACCATCTCCTTTATATGATCAGTTGGTCAGTGCTCAAGCTTTCTACTCCAAAACCTTACCTCCCTGGGACAGCCTGCTCCACTTTGAGGAAGTTTTATTTGTTTGAAAGTGTTTTGCTTGAACTGAGTGTCCTTGTAAATCCAGAGCATGGGTCTACACGTCAGGCATGGCTAAGATCATCCACAGGGCCTTAATGTGTTTTTAAGCTCTGGGCCAGAAAACATAAAACGTCATTGAAGACTGTATCACACTAAGCCCCTGAGGGCTGAGGACTGCTGAGGAGCACTGGGTTCCAGGAAGTGTCAGGGGCTACCCCATAGCGAAGAAGGGAAGAAGAGGGTAGACCACAGGCCCCAGACAGGTTCAGCTCTGGGGAAGACAGCTCAGAAAGGAGACACAAGTTCTGAAAAGAGACAGGCTCCCAGTCCTACCCTGCATTTGTCTGCAAGCCATTTCCTGGTTTGTAGATGGCAGTGACCTGGAAATACAAACCACTGAGGTCATGATTCCTGGAATGCTACCACGGAGGCCTGGCCAGGTTCCACAGCCAGTCATACCTTCTGCCTCTGGAGCTCTTTGTGGGTATCTATTGACCATGTTGCCTTAGCTACAATCATAGTCTTCCCTCTAAAGTGAACTTGCAATGCAGGGATTGGAAAACTGTGGCTCGTGGATCTGTTTCAGTATAAGTAAAGTTTTATGAAGACAAAGCCATGCCTATTTTTAATAAGTTTTATCAAAACACAGCTATGTCCATTCATTTCTGTATTGCCAATATGTATTTTCTGCAACTGCTGAGTTGAGTAATACTCTAATAGAGATCATAGACTGCAAATACTAAACCATTGATGATGCATCCCTTTACACAAAAAGTTTATGACCCCTGTTTCTAGGAACAAAGGCTTTATTCTAGTCCTTGATTGGAGTCTTGTAACCTCAATGTGACAAACAGAATTTTTAATATATGTGCTGGTACTGGGACTTGAAGTCAGGGCATAGGCACTGTCCCTTAGCTTTGTCATTCAAGGCTGGCTCTTACCACTTGAGCCACAGCTCCACTTCCTGATTTTTACTGATTAATTGGCATTAAGAGTCTCATAGACTTTTCTGCACAGTCTTCAGCTTAGAACTTGGATTTTCAGATTGCAGCTTCCTGAGTAGTTAGGATTAGAGGCAGAAGCCATTGGTGCCCAGCTCAGAATTTCTTTACCTAAAGAACAGTAATGATATCTTTGTCACAAAGATATAATAAGACATAAAAGAGATATATCTGGGGACAAAAACATATAGGAGATGTCTAGCACAATGCCTGGCACAGGACAGTATTCAATAAACATTCAGTGGATGAGTGAGCGAAGTATAAGGTCAATGTACACAAAACAAAGCAATGCCTGTAAAACCTCTTTGCAAACTATAAAAAATTTTTGATAACATGATGGGTTATTATCATCACTGTCAAATGTAAAGATGCTCTGGAACAAGGCCTACCCGCTTCTCCAGCTTTCCTGATCCAGATTTTATGAGTAAAATCCCACACAGTCTTTATTTAAACTGATTCATATTCCAATCTTTATCTGGCTCCTCTCCATACTTCTCTCTTGACATCTTGCTTTTGTCCCTAATACTTGGGTTACATTTTGAGCTCTTTAGGTTACAGCTACCATATAATGGCATCTCTGATGTGTTTGTTTGTTTGTTTGTTTTTTTGCCAGTCTTGGGCTTAAGCTCAGGGCCTGAGCACTGTCCTTGGACTTTCTCAAGGCTAGAGCTCTACCACTTGAGCCTCAGCACCACCTCTGGCTTTTTTCTATGTATGTGGTACCAAGGAATGGAACCCGGGTCTTCATGCATGCTAGGCAAGCACTCTACCACTAGGCCAAACTCCTGGCCCTCTGATGGTTTTTATACTAAGTCAGCCTAGCTAAATGCAAACACTTCCCAGACTTTCCTGCCTGTGTCTGACTCTAGGGCCACAAGAAGCAGTACTATGATATTGGGGGAGCAACATTGCAAGTCATCATATTTGCAGGTCAGTGCTGAACACTAAGAGCCACCTCGGTGTGCACATACACACACACACACACACACACGCACACACACACATGCTGTCACTAATCTACTTGGGGCAGGGCAGCCAGTTCTGTGCTTCCTGCAACTCCTTCTGAATCCTGCATCAGGCATGAGTGCAGCTGCAGGCACTGCTTCTTTTGTAGGGTGCAACAATGAAAGGCAGATACAAGACACAGGTTGTCCTTGCTTTCTTCTGCTTTATGTTCTGTTGTCTATCTCCCACCCACCCTGCAGAAACTATAAATCTACTAGAAGACTACAGAGAAAATGGCATTCTTCAACCTTTGCATTAACTGCTGATCTTAGTCTGTTATTGGTGACTGTAAACAGTGTGGAACTCCATCAACCAAGATGAATCAGGACAAGAAGTGGAAAATTCCTCCTTCACATCTCACTTATAAGCTTGAAGCAGAAATCAGTGTTTCAAGCCCCGCCTATCTTGTTTTCTGGACAAGATTTCCTGACTCTCCACTCTGTCCTAAAAGGAGCTATCACAGAAACAGCACAGAGCTATTATGAAGGCTTTCATGTGGCCATAAAAACAGCTCATTTCTAGAAGCCCCCAGAACACAGCTCCATTGAGAACCTGGCTTGTCTTCCACACAGGCACAGGGACTATTTTTCAAAGGAAAAGCGCATGCATAATTATTGTAGAAACATACATATCCCATTTCTTTGGAGTCCTGCAAATCTTCCTCAAATAAATCATCCTGTGTGATTTCTCCCCACTCGGTTGGGAAGACCAGGTGGGGTAGCTACAGGCTGTCGTCTAGAGGCCTTTCCCAAGAGCTGAGCAGGGACAGCCAAACTGCCTTTTAATGAAAAGGAATAGGAAAGCTAGTGAAAAACCATAAAAAATTGTCTTTGACAATCTTGTCAACATACAGAGCCTGGAGCTGAGGTCAAGGGAGGCAAATCCTGTGACCACTGCGTCCCAAAAGCTGCTCATCTCAAAATACCTGAGAAACGCATCACAAATGCCACCTCTAGGACCCTCCCAAATTCTGTCCCAGGCATTTCTAGAGAACCCTAAAGTTTGGAAACATGGGATAAACCTAGGCATAGGCTGAATCCACGTTTCTCTTAGGTGTCGGCTGCTCTTTGGTCTATCTCTGTTTTGTCTGCCCCTCCAGCTGCCTCAGTCCCTTCCAGGTTTCACACTTTTCACCAGTTTACCTGTCTCAGCTGCCCCGCCCAACTCTCAGCTTCTCATCTAAGCCTTCTGGAATTCTAAGCTGACTATTAGGATGAGAAACAGCCTACTCCCTTGAGATTGTTTCAGACCAGCATGCCTCAGAGGGGCCTAATTCTGCCCTTCCTCCCGTGCCTCCCATCCATACCTGCTTCTTTCTTGTCCCTCCTGCGTACCAACTGACTGCATTCATCATCAATCTTCTTTTTTGAAAGTTCTGTGCGATCTGTAGACAATAAGGCCTTATGAATATGAAGGCTTCCTCAAGAACTTTACTAACTTCAAATCATTGTACAGCTGTTCCTAAGTATTCATGGAAGATTAGTTTCAAGATCCCCAAATATACCAAATTCTGGGGATGTTACAGTCCTTCTATAAGTTTGCCTAATATCCATGTGTAACTTGTGCTTTTAATCATCTCTAGGTTACCTGTAATATTGCATACAAATTCTGTAGAAGTACTTGTTATACAGTATTGGTTTTAGGAAACAATAACAAGAAAAAGTCTGTACATAATCAGTACAGATGCACTTAATAAATGTTTCTCAGCCAGGCACCATGGCTCACACCTGTAATCTTAGCTACTTAGGAGGCTGAGATCTGAGGCTCAAGGTTCAAAGCCAGCCTGGGCACAAAAATGACCTGAGACTCTTATCTCCAAATAACCTCTAGAAAATGGGAAGTGGGGCTTGGCTCAAGAGTAGAGCGGTAGCTTTGAGCTGAAGAGCTCAGGATAGAGTGACCCTCCCCCCCCAAAAAAATGTTTCTCATTTGATGTTGGTTGGATCTGCAGATGCAGCATTCATGGATCACAGAATCAGCTACCATCAGTTTTTCCACACCCCCATCTCCAGCTTAAGTGAATGGCACTTTGGGGGTTCCTCAGGTATGAGTGATATTTCCTTGAAGTTAGGCCCAGTGAACCTTAAAGGAAGTAGGGAGATGGAGCACATGGTCATAAAATCTGATCCATATGGGTCATTAGCCCTGCTTTAGCTCTGTAGCTCTGGTACCTAGAAAATGTGCCCTAGAAAATGTGCCTAGAGCTTCTTTCCTCACTTGAAAAGGAATTGAGACTCCTACTTCACAAGACAGGTTTTGTAAGGTATATATACCTATCCTGCTCTTGGCACTTGGTAAAGGTCCCTCTCCTGTTCCTTATCTTCCCAAGCTACTAATTTCATCCAGCAAGCCCCCGAGGCCTAGTTACCTGTGCTGTAATACTGATACTCAGAGGCCATCTCAGAAGATCTCTAGCACACTAAGAAAAAAAATCGTGTCTGAGTTCCTACCATTGAAATCATTTTTTATCGAATAAGCACTCTGAATATACCCTGTTACGGTGGCCACCACCAAAGAGATAGGAAAAAATCGCCTTACCCAAGTCAGATTAGGTACTATCTGAAGTCCTTATTGTTTTGTGACAACAAACTCACCCTGACAGGAATCCTCATAAGCACAATCAAATCCGTTCCACAGATTCATCTAACATGACTCTCTAGGCTCCATATTACCACCAAGCCCTGTGGTTTCCTGAGCCTCGTCTGTATCATGCTCCTTCCTGCAAACACAGTTCAGATTCTTGGCGTTCCCTTTCCTCCTTCCTCCCATCCTTGTAGACTCTCTTTCCATCAAGCTCTCCTGATTCCCCAGCTGTTGTCCTCCCTCCAGCCTTCTCTCTACATTCCATATAGTGTGCTAGTGTTAAACTACCTCTTCTAGCATGCAGGAGCACATTTTACCTGGCCACATTCTACCAGACTCTCTCAGAATAGATGTGGACCTCGATTGCTCTCAGAATGCCTGCAGCCCCTGACACATAGAGATTGGTTATGTTATGCAACAGTTTTTGAATCAAGCCTCAAATATGCAGGGTTAAAACACATACATCAAGTCTTTGGTTTGAGTACTTTGCTTTTTTAGGATACACTGGCAACAAGGTCAAGTATCCTCTCAATCTATTTCAAATGAACAAAAACTACATTGAAAAGGTGCAGAAGACTATTGTTGGTCCCCACAGACAAAGAATAAGGAAGTAGAGCTGTGGCTCAGTGGTAGAGCACCACCCTTGAGAGGAAAGGCTAAGAAACACTATCTAGTTCCTGAGTTCAAACCCCAGTACTGGTGCACACACATGTGAACACACGTGCATGCACACACACACACACACACACACACACACACACTAACAGAAAGAGGTGGGTGATGTTGAGTGACAAGGGAAAAGCAAACAATCTTTATTCTATATCCTTCAATGGGCTTTGAGTTCTCTCATTGCCTCTAACATCTCTAAAAGAATCTGACACAACAATGTCTGCAAAAATAGAGACTGAAGTATAGATGCTATCAGGTGACGATGACTCAAACCTATAATCCTAGCTACTCAGGAGGCTGGGATCTGAGGATTGTGGTTCAAAGCCAGTCCAGGCAGGAAAGTACCTGTGAGATGCTTATCTCCAATTGACCACCAGGAAACGGGAAGTGGTGCTGTGGTTTCAAGTGGTAGGGCACCAGACTGGAACTAAAAGAACTTAGGGACAGCATCTAGGACCTTAGTTCAAGGCCCATCCATGACTGGCAAAAAGAAAGAAGGAAAGAAAGCAAGGAGGGAAGGAAGGAGGGAGGGAAGAAAGCTGACTGGCTTAAAGAAACTGAAAACCTGTGGTATTCTTATGCAATAGGAAGAGGGCTAATGCTAAGGCTATCTGAGGTCTCTTACATCAGTGTGCTAATACTATTCAAAAGGGCTTTACTTAGCCCAAGGACAGTGCTCAGGCCATTACAAAAAAAAATAAAAACAAAAACAAACCAAAAAATCATGTAAGCCAGTGGGTAAGAGACACCAACAGCATTTACCAGAGGTAAGATACAGAATCAACCCAGGTGCCCCTCAGTAAATGAATGGATTAAGAAGATGTGGTACTTATACACAATGGAATTCTATGCTGCCATCAAAAAGAATGACATCACTCCATTTGTAAGGAAATGGAAAGACTTGGAGAAAATCATATTAAGTGAAATAAGTTAGACCCAAAGGAACATAAATCGTTTCTCTCATTTGTAACAATTAGTACACATCTAGGACTCTCCTAGCAGAGGATCACAATAGCTCAAAAACTATGTACCTTAAGATGAGACTAAATGAAATGAACTCTAGGATATGGAAACAACAGCTTTATCTCTGTTGTTCTTAATATACTATGTTATTTCTTTTCTCTTTTTATCCCTAATGGTTCATCTCATGTGATTACTGTATCTGACCTTTTTACCTGGTATATGGTATATACATTTATTTGTTTATATGAAATAGGGAAGGGAAGTGGAAAAACAAGATGATTGGAAGGGGCTGGGAAGAGGGAGATGGGGTAACAATATGTGAGAAGAAATGCATTTACTACCTGGCCAATGTAACTGAACCCCTCTATACATTACCCTGACAATAAACAAAAAAAAACACCACAAAAAAGGAGAGGGGGCTTTACTTTTGTGATGAAATCATTTCCCAAATGACCATTACTTGATACCTTCACATTAGGGTTAGGTCTTTAATATATGCAAGAATCTGGGAGTTACTAACACTTAAATGATAATAGCACTCTCTTACAATTGCCCCAGTCTCCCATTCAATCAATGATGTCCCAATTACCATTCTCCCTGGGAGATTTATCCATGGGAACATATGGGATTCTTTTATGGCTATAGAGATTTGGTGGGGCCAAAAGGATGGTGCTAGCTTTTCTGATCCTCCCCTTACCCTTTGAGACAGGGTCTGTCTGTAGCCTAAGCTGTGTCTGTATAAGATTCTTCTGCCTCTACCTCCAGAGTGCTCTGACTACAGGTTTGAACTGGCTAGGTTAGTACCCAAAGGTTTTCCTCACTTCCTGGCCAGAGTAACCTCTCTTCCATCCAGGTCCCAGCTTACTCTCATGCAGCATATGCCCTGCTCTAAAGGGCTTCCTTGACCAGCCTGGGTGTTCTAGGTGGCCAGAACTACACCTCCTTCTAATTCCAGCACTCAATAATCACTAGACTTTGAGGATTCGTTGGGCAAAGGAAGGCCTGGATCTTTTTCTTCCCATTTAATCAAGACTAAGTTTTCTTAGGGCTTCGGATGACCAACTCTAAAAGACTAGAACTGGAACTAGGAAAGACTCCTATCCATCTTACTGACACTGAGCGAGGCTGACAATTGGGAAAGCTTTGCAAGTCTATAAAGCACTATTCCCAAGAACAACCTGCTGACCAGAGAAACTGGTATAAGATCATTACATCCACACGTGATTTTGTTTTTGTGGCCTGGTTGTGGACTTTGTGTTGGCTTTTACCTTACATCCTGATGCCAGCTACACTCCCCCTTGCCTGAAGGCTGCATCCAGACCAGTTCTTCACAATGGTACCTGTAGTTGCAAGTGAGATAGATGTTTAAACATTGCAAAAAGGAAGAAAGAGATTAAAACCATTTTTAAGGCTTCTTTTATGGCTTAGGACTCAGCCAGAGATATTTGTCTGGAAGAAACCGTCTTTCCCAAGCCCTCATTCACTCACTCACTCACTCACTCACTCATTCACGTATTCACCACCTTTCCTTCCCCTCCAATGAATGAGAAGTTATGGTGGAACACAAAGTGATACCTATGCAAAGGTTTGGAAAAGCACTTAGTTGGGTTTCAGCTTGGGAGGGCAGCTGACTGTTGAAAGGAAGACAGCCAGCTGCCCTTGAGGAGTGTGTGTGTGTGTGTGTGTGTGTGTGTGTGTGTGTGTGTGTGTGTGTGTGTGTGTGTGTGTTGGGGGAGGGGAGTTTCCAGGCAGTAAGAATGAGGAGGAGAGAGGAGAGAGACAGACAGACAGACAGACAGACAGACAGACAGACAGACAGACAGAGAGACAGAGAGAGCAGTTTGCTGTGGGAAAAGAACAAGATGGTCAGAGTGGCTGCTTGGAAAGGAAAGGGGTCCATAGGCAGTGGTGGAGCCAGAGTTAAGTGCAGGAGGGCCCCGAGGCCAACTTGGAACCTGGAGGGGATGCTAAAGGTAGTTCTGCTGTTAGACCTTGGTGGGGATCATTTCCTAGTCCCGCCTTCGTTATATCATTTACTGTTCGTGCAAAGTAACCCCGGGCTCCCCAGCTGGTACCCAGGCCTTGCTTGGCGCAGGGTTTGGAGTGTGCTGCGAGTAGCCTTATCTTGAGTGAGGGTGAGATCGATGCCCCTAGGTGCTGCTGCCCCTGGAACATTTGAGCTAGGAGCAGAAAGACCCACCAGGATGCTGGCAGCCCATGCCACTGGTGAGTCCTCTGGGCCTTTCTCTGCCATAGTTAATTTTCACTGTTCCTAAAGATATGTCCTTTGAGGGGACCAGGAGCGGAGGAAGGCCTGATGGGGGAACACATGCCATCCCCCAAGGCAGAGGCTGAGGCTGCAAAGCCTCCAGCCGCCCCTGCACCGCATGTCCTGCCGTGGAGCTGAAGGGGGCGCTGGGCGTGGGCTGGCCTCGCATGCCGGAAGCCCCCCATGCCCAGATGAAGGCGCACACAGCAGCGTGGCAGCGGCCTGAGCCAGGAGCCGCCTCTAGCTGGAGTCTGGGCACTGCACAAAGGAACTGGCAAGCTCGTGAGTCACCCAGGCCTGGCTACTGCCTGGGCTAGAGGCCCACAAGGAGACCTTTGTATTGTGCTCGCTCCTCAGCGACTGCAGGGAGGCAGGCATTAAGGAGCCTTGTGTAATGTCCAGGAAAGAGTGGAGAATCTCCACCCCAGCAGGCCAGGATGGGGGTTCAGGGAGACTCACAGAATGCTCCCCTCATTTGCACAGCTGGGGGAGAGGGAGGGAGGCAAGGACGGAAGACACGACCAGTGAACAGTACCCCTGAACCTATGTCAGCTCTAGAACTGAGTGTCATGCTACCAGGCCTACTGTGTCCCCACTGTGTAGGTATGGAGTGTCTCAAGGCTGAGTCAGGGTGTTGGAGACGCCCCCCCCCCTTGTCAGGGCTGCAGGCCATGGGACTGCCCCGGTCTTCCTGGAGATGGCTCAGAAAGCTTGCAGGAAATGGGGAACACATCAACATTTATTGAGCATCCAGTGAACATCAGGCACAGATGTTTAATCTACACAACCCTAAGGGAGGTTTCATTCCAGAAAAAGAAGGTGTCTGGGGGACTGGTGCTCTCAGACCATCTTCAGATGGTAAGGCTGCAGTAGAACATGAATTAATCTCCAGCCTGCAGATCCAGAAACTCAATATGTCAGAGGCCTTGGAATGTGTCTGCACCAGGATTAATTCACAGAAACTCACATTCAAATAGTCCACCTTCAGCTGCCAAGAGACTCTGTTAGGCATAATCAGCTTTTCTACCTGTAAGAAGCTGAAGGCTAAGAACCAGGCTGAGTTCCTGAGGGCACAGAAGCAGGAGCAAAGGTTTAGAGATCCACCAGGCAACAGTGATTGTTGGTTAACTTCCGCTCTATGGTAAGAAGGGGTGAGGGTGGAAGGGATGTTAGACTACCACACATCTGTCAGAACTCCTAACCCTGCACTTCTTCCCACCATACTCCCAGACGTGACTCTTCTCCGAGGCCTCTCTTACCCCAACTCCTGTGCTGACAGCCTTCGCATTCTCCAAGGCAAGCAGCAGCGAGCTGTGTGGACAAGCTGGTGCAGCACACTCTGGAGACCACACTCAGGATACACTGATGAGAGGCAGATGATCCAGCTGCCATCCATCCATGGCAGGGATCCTTTCCTACCTCCCTACCTCTCCTGTTTCCTAGCTTCTAAATGGAAGCCAACTTTTATTAAGAATGGCTGCCACACTCAAAATTTTCTAAAGTAGCCAGAGATTAAAAATGTGGCAGATGGGCTGGGAGTTTGGCCTAGAGGTAGAGTGCTTGCCTAGCATGCATGAAGACCCGGGTTCGATTCCTCAGTACCACATACATAGAAAAAAGCTGGAAGTGGTGCTGAGGCTCAAGTGGTAGAGCTCTAGCCTTGAGAAAAAGTCCAAGGACAGTGCTCAGGCCCTGAGCTCAAGTCCAGGATTGAGAGAAGAAAAAAAAAAGTGGCGGAGTGCCAGTGGCTCCTGCCTGCAATCTTATCTACTCCTGAGGCTGAGATCTGAAGATCGCTGTTCTAACTCACCCCAGGCAGCGAAGTCCATGAGAATTTTATCTCCAAAAAATCACCAAAAAGCCAGAAATGGAGCTGTGGCTCAAATGACAAAACAACAGCCTTGAGTGAAAAATAAATTGAGAGACAGTGCCTAGACCTTGGCACTGGCACAAAACCAAAAAAGGGATGGGGGCGTGGGGAGGGGGGGGAAGAAAGAGAAAAAAGGAAGGGAAGGAAGGATTGAAGCTAGGGATATTAGAGGAAGGTCAGCCTCCTCAAAGTCACCTTGGCTGGCAAGGGTGTTCCAAGCGCAAGTTCACTTACCCCACGGCGCTTCCCCTTGTCCCCACTAGAAGTAATGACAAAGTCTACTAACTGCAGAGGGCCAAGCAAAGGGCTTGTTGCTTCCCATCCTTTTTCATGTGATCCCCATAGCAGATTAGTTGTGCCCCCACTTTGCAGGTGAGAGTTGAATTGCAAAGCAGTAATGAAGCCAGGGCCACTTTTTCTAAATGCAAGCAAGAGCTGGCTTTCAAACCAGTCTGTCTGCCTCCACATCCAAGCTCAAACCTACTTCAATTCATAGCCCAGCAGGCAAGGAAGGTGCAGTAGCTACCCTCACAGCTCCCCCTGGACCCTGTACCAGGAAAGAGTAACTGCTGCTCTGAGTGGGGAGAGGGTGTGGCAGCTCTCCCATGGTGTTACTGAAGTCCAGAGTCTTACCCTCTGCCTAGTCATATAGAGGTTAAACTCTAGATCAACTTCCCAGAGGAACAGGTTCAGGCTGTCTAACTTATGATGACTCAGCCCATCAGGGACAGAACGAAATCTAAACAATCGCTTCACCTGTGAGATATATTGACTTTGGGGTGGGGGGGAGAGGGGTGGGAAATGCTCGTGGGGTGTGGGGGGAAGATAGTGCTTAAGAGCACTGGCTTTGCCAGGGTGTGGTAGCTCACACCTGTAACTCAGGAGGCTGAGATCTGAGGACTGCAGTTCAAAGCCAGCCCAGGCACAAAAGACTGTGAGACTCTTGTCTCCAATTAACCACCAGAAAACTAGAAGTGGTAGAGTGATAGCCTTGAGCTAAAGAGCTCAGGGATGGTGCCCAGGCCCAGACTTCAAGCCCTACCACCGACCAAAAAAAAAGCACTGGTTTTGGAGTTGGAGGTAACTGGGGTTGTAATTCTGTCCATCACTTCCTATGCCCATGACTTCAGGTTTGCTTGTAGGGAGACTGGGAGTGGGAATTACCAGTCTCAAGTGATGGCTGTGGCTTGAGTAAGATGCTGTGAACAAAAAATGTCTAGTGTAGTGGTTGATGTTTCATAGGAGCTCAATAGATGGCAAGACTGACAATGTTCATTATTTTGTTGTTTGAAAACTAGGTTTGACCATATGATAAAATCTCCCTTGCCCAATGGGTAGAGCCTGCCATAAAAAGCAAATTCTAGCTCAAATGGCTATAGTGAGAGCTCTGATTAGAGGAAGACTTAGTCCTGACCCTATGCTAGGCTCTTTGCTGCCATCTCAGAGCGGTTCTGAATGCCCAAAGCTGCTGTTATTTCGAGCTCTGTCTCTCCCGGGGACAGAGCAACTCATAACCACATAGTTTCCCCTATCAGGACTTCCTTCCTACTAAGCAGCAGGCCTGATCGGCCACCTTATCTTGGAAGCCTCCAGTGAGCAAATGAACTCTTGATTTCACTAGGAGGTTCTGGTCAAATGTCCCTTGACTTGTGAGACCTTTCCTGCTCCCTAGGAATTAACCTCATGTGGATCTTGCAACCAATATATCCCAGACACTGAGACACAATGGTTCAAATCTCACCTGGCTCCTCTTTCTGGAGCTTGAGTCTAGGATGACCATAAGCAAGCAAACTAAATCAGTACAGCTTTGTTGAAGAGGAAATGACCAGTCTGATGTGCTAGGAAATCTTGAGGTGAGGGGGTGGCCAGAAAAAGCCTCTCTGAGGAGATGACATTTACCCCAAGACCTAGAGGACAAGCAGAAGCCAGTTTTGCCAGAAGCTGGGAACAGAGGGTTCCTGGCATAAGGAAGAGCTTTTCCCCGCAGAGGAGGGAGAGAACTTGATGTGTTTCTCATTCTCGGACCCGGCTGGAGCAGATGGTAGAGGAATGGAGGAGGAAGAGCCATGGCAACCAGAGACAAGCAAAGGCCTTGCTCCTCTGTGGGCCCAGCGGGATGTAGGATCATGAGAATAAGACTCATTACCACATATTGAACGCCCACTCCATGCCAGGCACTGTGTAGGCATTTTCCATGAACTCTCTCTCTAATTCTCAATTTCTCAGCCACCTCTTCCCCATCAACAAAGACTCTTGTCTTGCCATATTGTCTGAGCTCTCTGTGAGTTTGTTTTCCTGCCCCACCCTCTTGTCTATAAGTTCCATTGTTATGCATCTTGGTATGCCCAATATACAGTGTTCATAATACTGTGATGTTTCAATCATTTCCCTTCTTCATTTTCTCTTGAGCAGTTAAAGTGGGGAATCTATATCAGAAATAAAGTTAGATGAAATTCATTGAATACAGTAGGTAGCATGGAGATATGAGTTAAGAAGCACCTTAGTTACTTAGGTAATGAATACATTTACAATTATTATTTAGGTTAGCCAGTTCCTGAACACTGTCACCCTTTGTGTGTTATTGGCTACTGCAAGGTCTACATAGATCTTGATCACATCGTGCACTCTGTTTTGGTTTGTTTTTCAAGTAAATAAATGTTATTTATTGCTAAAAGGCAGATATTAATGAAAATGCTAATATGATCATTGAAGGGAGATTATGTATACCTTTTGTTTTGTAGACCTTCTCACTATTCCTCCCTTGAAAGTTTTCACTGGCTTTGCCACAACCAACTGTAATGGTTTATTTTGAAGGTGTAACACAGAAATAGGAGAGTGCGCCAGGGATGGGGGCCACCAACAAATTTTTTAGTCCTGCCTCCATGCCATCGATAGTTCTTTGAGGAAATTCCAAGTTACGTGTGATGAAATCATGACAACTTTAAACCTAGGCTTGTCAAATTGGCCCAGTACCTTCTGTGCAGGGTGCCTTGGTTACAAATGAGCAAGCTTTGTGTTTTCTACCTGATAAGCAGTCAGCAATCACAAAGAATTAGACTACAGGTGCTCTTCTTTCTTGAGTCACCAAATCAGAATCCAAGGATCTCACTAGGGAATAAGATGATTCTAATATAAAAATATATGTAATTTGGAGAATCGCTGTGTGGTGGGGGGGGGGAGAGAGAGAGAGACAGAGACAGAGACAGAGAGACAGAGAGACAGAGATTAGGGATTGAACTCAAGACTCTCATTCATACAATCACTCTACCCATTTTCGTTTGCTTGCTTGCTTGTTTCAGATAGGGTATTATGCTAACTCTCCCCAGGCTGTCTTCAGATTGTGATCCTCTTGTCTCCTCCTTCTCCTGAATAGCTGGAGATTTCAGATAGATACTACCACGCCTGGATAACCAAGCTTACAAATTCTTTTAGCCAATTTGAACAGCTATGAGAACACACACAAGGTGGCTTATAAGTAAGAGAAAGTTTTTGTAGACCAGGAGGCTGAGAAGTCCTGGTAGATTCAGTGACTGATGAGGGCCTGCCCTCTGGTTGAAAAATGATGACTTTTCACAGAGCCTTCACTTGGTGGAAGAAAGCAGGCAGGTCCCTAAGATCTTTTATGAGGACATTAATTCTACTCATAGAATTAATTCCTTTTCATAAACACCTCTCCACCTCCTGACACTGTCATATAGGAGATTCAGTTTCAACATACAAATTTGGGGGAGGGATATTCAAAACATTCAGATAACAGCAGAAAAATGCCAACTTTACATTAATAGTGAGGAGGAAAGACAGAAATAAGGACCTAGAGGGGAGAAACTACCTTTCAGGAAGACTAAAAAAACCCCTTGGGTAGCTAGTCACTGATGGCTCATGCCTGAAATCCTAACTACTCAGGAGACTCAGACCTGAAGGATCACAGTTTCTAGCCAAAGCAGAAACACTTATTAAACTCTATCTCTAATTAACTAGCAGCATGCCAGAATGGAGTCATAGATCAAGTGGTAGAATTCCAGCTATGATGATGAAAACTCCATGTGAGCACAAAGCCCTGAGTTTAAGGCCTGGTACAAGAAGGAAAGAAGGAAGGAAGGAATGAGAGGGAGGGAGAGAGGGAAATGGGGTGCGGGGGGATAGAGAATGAGAGAGGGAAGTTAGCCCTCAGTCCTCAGAAGTGGGCTACGCTAGACTTGGGGAGAGAGGACTGAACCAACTTTCTATAGATGTGGCATGTTTAGAAAAGTCTGAAAAGATAATCTAAGAGAACAAGAGAGGATGTACAAAAAGTACCAGAGGGAAGGATAGAGGAGAAAGGGAGGAAGAAAGAAAGGGAGAGAGGGAGGGAGGTAGGAAATGAAAATAAGTAGAAGCTCCGTCAGATATAAATTTACCACTTAAAAATTGATTTTGCGGGCCAGGAGTTTGGCCTAGTGGTAAAGTGCTTGCCTAGCATACACAAAACCCAGGCTTGATTCCTCTGTACCACATACTTAGGGGAAAAAAAAGCCAAAAATGGTGCTGAGGCTCTAGTGGTAGAGCTCTAGCTTTGAGAAAGTCCAAGGACAGTGCTCAGGCCCTGCGCTCAAGGCCAGGACTGGCAAAAAAAAAAAGATTTTGCTTTTACCTATCCCATATTTCAGTATTTCTTCCCAGAAGTAATTGCTGTTTAAGTTTCTTATGAACCTTTCTAGTTACATTTTATGGACATGAACATATATATTTCCATTTAAAATTACAACTGAAAATAAAAATGTTTAGACCTTTTTTTATTCTCTCCTTTAAGGAATGTTTCGCACAAGTTTATAAGTATATATATGAAAGTATATAAGTATATATACCTATATATATGAAAATCCTTCATAATACATCTTTATTTGGACTTCCATCATTTATTTAAACAGTCTCCTTTTGATGTCCAGGTGGGCTTGATTCGCCCATTGTCCTTGTCTCATTGGTTCCAAGGATTTGTTAAACATACTTGTCCATTTGTCTACTTCCTCTGTGTTCATATCCAGGAGAAAATTTATTGACAGAGCAGAGGTTTCAGTTCATAGCCTTGCACTTGCTAAGCTGATGCAATCTGTCACTTAGACCACATTTTGCTTTTGTCATTTTTCAAATAGGGTCTGGAATTTTGTCCAGATTGTCATTGGCTAAAATACCATCTCATGAACGTTTTGACATGGCTGGCCTTTAGTCTCAGTTCTCTGATCTCTTCCTTCCAAATGGCTAGGCTTGCAGGTGTGGGGCACAGCACGCAGTCTGTGCCATTCAAGTCGCTCTTGAAGGATGCTCTTTGCTCCTGCTCCCAGAGTTGACACTGCTGATGTCCTCATGCCTCATCATTTCTTGATTTTTAGGACTCTAGCAGGAAAAAAACCAATATTCTGGTTATTTTACTTTGAAACTATTTAATTATGAGCACTAGTAACATTTTTATTACATATTTACAAAGTAGCTGTTTTTCTCTGAGAGTGCCCATTTAAGAACTCAATTAACAGACTTACACACACCCTGTATAGGCTGTACCTGCATGGTTTATGGATTGTGAGTGATCTAAACCCTCTGATATCTGCAGAAGGCTCTGTGCCAGAGGACAACAGGGAACAGTGGGGAGTGGGATAATCCAGCCTCTACAGATGCATTCAGTCTCCAAATAGCCCAGCCATTGAAACACTGCCTCTGTATGAGGGAAGGAGATTGCACAGTCCCATGGAGCTGCGGGGGGTGGGGGGGGGAGGCGGGAGGCTGGGAGGCAGCAGGAAGGAAGGGGGGCAGGGAGGACAGGTGAGTCACCTCACAGGTGTCTAGGAAGACATCCAGGAGGAACTTGCCTTTCAACTGAGACCAGAAAGGGATTTCAGAGTTCCAAAGACAGAGGGGCTGGGGCAAAGGATTTCCCTGTGGGAGGCAGGAGGACTGCAAATGTGAAGGCCCCAAGGTGACAGACTGTGTTCATGGAGAGAAATTCAGGTGAAAAGCAGGGGGTGGAGTCAGTGGAAGAATAGAGCAGCCAGTCAGAGTTTCAGGGTTCTGTGTTCCTGGGCTGGCTCTGGACAGCTTGAAGCTCATGGAGAAGCATGGAGGTAGTGTAACAAGATTGCAAGGAAGACAGACACAGCGAGGCATCCGTTAGTAGTATTACAGGTCTAGTGACTGCCCTGCCTGCCCCTCATTCTCACCCCACCCCCCAACTAGGCCCTCTCTTCCTCACTCCACTAAGGGCTTGAGTCCCCTTGCCAGGACACCCATAGGACTCCCTTCTCTCCCTGCTTTGGCCTGACACGTCGGTGGGATTTCCTTCCTTTCCTTTGAAGCTCTCACACACTGGGCTGCCTCCCTGCACAGGGTACCCAACCTCATCCAGGATCAGCCCCACTCCTGGGAGCCTCGTATTCCCCTCCCCCACACCATGCCGCCTCAGTAGGGAGACTGGCAATGGGGTCAGGTAACTGGAGTCGGTGACTGACAGTTGTGAGTACTGCTACTCTCTGAAGGGCTGCGGGACTCTGCCAGGAGAACAGCCTGGGTGGTACCTGAACAAGGATCTGGTGAATTCGGAACTCATCCTGTGAGGCAGGGCCTAGAAGCTAAGCGTGGGACCCCATGGTCTGTCATACACCATGAGCAGTTTGATATCTGGGTGTGTAATTTTGAAGAGACAAGATCTAGGAAGGGTACAGTTTGGGGTACCTTTGCCTTTAAAACACTAACTGAAGCTACTAGAGGAGGTAAAAACACCCTAGAGGAAAGAAAAATCTGAAGCCAGGCTATAAAGATAATTCTCATCCATGAAAGGCTGAACAAGCAAACCCCAAATCCCTCCACACACTTACAAAAGTTCACCTGAAAATGCTGCATGAGATTGTCTTTTGTGGCCACATGCTTTCCAGAGCTGGACTGGGAGATGTGGGAGTGCTCGGAAATTAGCGTCTTCAAGATGCTGCTGACAGCCAGCACCTTGTCCCTGCTTTTCTGTCCTCTTCTTCATGTAGCCCACAGAATTCAGGAAAGCAATGGTGACAGTTGACGCCTCAGAACATGGTCAGGAGGCTGGCAGTCCTCAGCCGCCCAGGCCGGGGAGTCATTTGTTCTAGGTCACATGCCTGGTCCAGAAGGAGACCAATCTTGTGTCTTCATTTGGACTCATGCTCCTGGCAGAGCCATCATCACCTATTGGAACCAGAAGATGTCCTGATGCTACATGAACAAGCTAGATGGCCTCCTTTCAGGCGAAAACAGAGTGTGGGCTATGGGAGGGGAGATTGTACTGAGATTTTTCAGGGACCATGAAGACCAGATGAACCAAAAGGACCTGTATACCTGTAGCCACAGCCTCATCTCTACAAAAGTGAGTGATTGTGCACCCACTGTGACTTTGTTTTCATCTAGTAGCATCTTCTGGTGGCTCTGGGGAGTTGACTTAATGCACTTTTCATCCACAAGGAGCACTGGGGGCCTGAGCAGCATGGCCAGAAGACTCCAAGCTGCTGAGGGGAGGATAGGTGTGTCAGGAAGAGTTGTAGGATAGTTTCAGTACCCTCTTTCTTCTCCACCTCATTCTCAAGTGGAATAAGATAAGCTCCAGGATATGTGGGCTACACCGGATCTGTCCATAGTGCTTTCATGTACAAGATCCCCTGGACAGAGATGAAGATACTTGTCCAGCATGGCTGGGATAATGCTTAACCCCAGATTTTGTTTCATTTATTGTGTCCTCCATTCAACCATCATTTGGCACCTACTAAGGGCGTGATATACTTCCAGGCTCAGGACATAAAGAGTGAGACACAGCACAGGGCAGAACACCAACCCTTCCCTCACTCTGCTCAGGACTGACCCCATATCCGGTCTCCCTCGTGGATGTCCACATGGATAGCATCTTTCTCTCTACTGCTTGAATACCAGCACATCTGTCCCAACCACCAAGACCAAGCACTGGGGTGCCTTTCCAGGACAGTGCCCTCACCCACTCCAGGACTGACACTGGCACTAGACTGCCCTCCCATATAAAGCCCTCCTCTCTTGTTAGGATGCTGCCCAGGCAGGGACCCCATTCATGCATTGCTCTGTCCTAACATCCCACATGGATCTCCCTTCCTGCCCCAACGGGGTATAGTCATTCCCACAGTCTTTCCCTGTGGGGGCCCTCCTGGCTCCATACTGGTCCCAGCCATGGACCAATCCTTCCCGCTTTATGGGAGTCTCCTCACCCTAGCTATCTTCACATGGGTGCCATGACAGCCCCTCGCTATGCAGATTCAGAGCCCTCATTGCTCCTCCTCACCTAATGCTTTCAGAAGAGAACTTTCTGGAAGGGAAGGAAAGAAGAGAGAGCATATTTTACTGTCCCCTAGCCTTCTCCTTTAGTCACATCTTTTCCATTCTCCAGGAACCCTAACAGCACTTGACATTGTTGAATCTGGATCAGTGAGGATTTTGCTGGCTTCCGCTGAGCTTCACTTACCACCTACTATTTCTATGCCATCTCTGACAGCCTGGAGCTTTTCAAGCACCTAAATCTTGTAGGTTGTGTTGAGAGTGTACAGGGATACCTCTGTTTAGCACTTTGCTTTATTACCTGCGGTTGGCGAGGACACTTCCAAGATGTGGCCTGCTTAAACTTAATGAGTTATATAAAGTCAAACTGATTTTTCATTTTGAGACAAACAGTTTCCACTTTTAAAAGTTGGGGGATATTTTTGTTTGTTTTTGTTTTTGTTTTTTTCCCTGCCAGCTTCTGGTGGCTCAACCTGTAATCCTAGCTACCCAGAAGGTTGAGATCTGAGGATTGTGCTTCAAAGCCAGCCTGGGCAGAAAAATCTGTGAAATTCTTATCTTCAATAAACTACTCAGCAGAAAGCTAGAAGTAGCCCTGTAGCTCAAGTGGTAGAGGACTAGCCTCTACCACTCTGGAGCCAGCTCCCAGGTACTGAGTTCAAGCCCTATGACCGACAAAATAATGATGGCAGTAATAATCATTTTATTCCTTTTACTGCAGCAGAACAGTATTGTATATTTTTAATACTTTTTATCAGCACACATCAATCATACAAAGGGTTTCATATAGTAGTTCTATAGGTAGTACATTTTGAATAAGTTTTATCCCCTATGTTATACTCTCTTAATCCCCCTTTGTTCCCTTTTTTCTGATTAGTGTTTGATAAGTTTCATTATACTAGCTTAATGAGGTATAAAAATACATTTCAATCCTTTGTCTCCTTTTCCTCTCCCTCTCCCATGATCCTTCCAGACAATTTTTCTTTTACACTTATATTCTATTATTATTAATATTATCATTGTTGCCAGTCTTGAGGCTTGAACTCTGGGCCTGGGCTCTGTCCCTGAGCTTCTTGTGCCCAAGGCTGATGCTCTATCACTTGTGCCACATCACCACTTCTGGTCTGACTTTTTCTGTGTGCGTGATACTAGGGAATCTAACCCAGAGCTTCATTCATGTTATGCAAGCACTCTACCACTGAGCCACATTCCTAGACCCTCATGTTCCATTATTCTCAGTCAAGAATACACACATGAACAAAAACATGTGATATTTGACTTGTGACTTATAGACTTTATTTGTTGATTTGGTTTTTGGCTCTCTTTTATTTAAGAAACATACTTAGTCCTGATTTGGCTTTTTGAGCTTGGCTTACCTTTTTTAATATGTCTTCTAGTTCCATACACTTTCTTAAAAATGACATACTTTCATTCTTTTTAATGACTGAACAATATTCTATTGTGTATATCTACTATATTTTCTCTATCCATTCATCAGTTTTGAACCATCTAGGCTAATTCCACATTGTGAACAGTGCTGCAGTGAACATGTGTGTACAGATATCTCTCTTGCATGCTGATATACATACCTCCGTATGTAGTAGAATGGCCACAAGATAGATCTATTTTTTTATTTTTGAGGAGCCTCCATAATGATTCCATAGTGGTGGCACGATGGTTCCTACCAACTATGAAATTAAAATTTCTATGTATGAAACAATGCTGGTTGTTGTTTAGCACAGCCTTACAGGATGCACAGTCATCTTGCTCAGGCATTTCCAGGGAGGACCCACATTCCTTCAGTAGCCAGAAGAGAACTTTGTGGCACACTTGTGACTAGAGCTTTGAGACTGTTAGATTATTCAGGCCTGGCTCAGCCAGGATCTTTCCCAGCAGCCCCCATGTCCCTTGCTTCCCTGAGGTTTGAAAACCAGCGTCTTCCTTCAAGATGCTCACAGATCCTTGAGAAGGCACAGATAGCCTTTGCTCAGTCTGAGATAAAATAAAGCAGATGATTGGGCCAGGGCAGCACAGAGGAGAGCAACTTGCCCTGAAGCCATGTGTAGTCAGTGTGTAGTCACCATCCAGCTGGGGTAGCATCTGCTCAGAACTTGGTGGTTTTGGGAATCTGGTGTGCCACACCCAGACTCCTGAATCAGAAGTTCCGAGGGTGGAGCTGGCAATCTGTAGTGACAAGCCCTCATCACCCTGATGTGCTGTGAGGATGGAATCACAGCTCCAGGAGGTATAGGGCAGTGTGTGTTTGGGTAAGGCTGACTTCCTAGCAGAGCCCCAAGAACTTGCCCTGTGCCAGTTAAGGAGTTCGCTAGGAAGAACATGCCCAGGCAGAGGATCCGTAGTGCATTCCCTTAGCTATGGCCCCAGCTTTGCATGCCTCCTGATATTTGTGCAATCCTCTTGGAATCATGATTCTGTTAATATTCTATTATTTAGAGTGAAGAGCTATGAATCTTTTTTTTTTTTTGGCCTTAGTCGTGGGGCTTGAACTCTGGCCTGGGCCCTGTCCCTGCGCAATTCAGCTCAAGGCTAGTGCGCTACTCCTTGAGCCATGGCTAGCACTTTCTGTCCTCCTGCTTTTCCCTCCCAAGTGCCTGGCTGCTAAGATTAACAGTAGTTAATTGGAGATACCGGTCTCATGGACTTTTGTTCCCAGGCTGGCTTTGAACTGTGGTCTTTAGACCTCAGCCTCCTAAAGTTAGCTAGGATTACAGGCATGAGCCACCAGCACCCAGCTGCTATGGATTCTTCGAAGAATCAAGTAAAATTATGTTTTGTTGAAGAAACTATTCTTGACTGGATTTCATTTTGACTTCTAAATTTAATTAAGAATTGTCTTTATTCAAGTTTTTAAAAGTTTACTAAATTTATCTCATGAATTCATCTAACCTCTCTCTACTGACTTAAAAAATGCATGTAACAATTCACTTTTAGGTTTTATTTGGGTTTTATTTATTTATTATTATTTTTTGCCAGTACTCTGGCTTGAACTCTAGACCTGTCTCTGACTCAAAGTCTTGAACTAAGTAAAGGTTAGTACTCTCTCCCTTAAACTACAGCTCCATGTCTAGTTTGTTTGTTTGTTTGTTTGTTTGTTTTTGGAAGTGAATTGGAGATTAGAGTCTCATGGACTTTCTTGCCCAGGCTAGCCTTGGCATATGATCCTCAGCTCTCAGCCTCCTCAGTAACCAGGATTACCTGTATGAGTCACTGGCTCGCAACTGGTGTTTTTTAGTTGTCATGATGCAGCCCCAGATGGCCTAGCACTTTCTGTCCTCCAGCTTTCCCCTCCAAAGCCCCAGGATTATGGGTATGCATCACCACTCCTGGCAGCATATAGTCTTTGACATGAAAATCCTATTCAGAAACAAAAGGTGCACCGCTTATGGGGCCGGGAGTTTGGCCTAGTGGTAGAGTGCTTGCCTAGCATGCATGAAGACCTGGGTTCGATTCCTCGGCACCACATACATAGAAAAAAGCTAGAAGTGGTGCTGTGGCTCAAGTGGTAGAGCTCTAGCCTTGAGAAAGTCCAAGGACAGTGCTCAGGCCCTGAGCTCAAGCCCAGGACTGGCAAAAAAAAAAACAAAACCACTTATTTAAAAATCTTATTCTTCCCCAGGATATCTACCTACCCTCCCCAATCCTGCCACCCCACACTTACTGACTTTGAACATGGAAACTTTAGCCAAACCAAGTGACTTTCTTCCTTAAGCTGCTTTATGCATGGATACCCCTCTGAAATGTCATAAGTTATAGAAAAAAAATAAACACAGGCTTATGATCAAGCAAATTAAGGTTCTAGTTCTAGCTCTCTGCTATTTGCTAGCTAGGCTGTGTCTCCATGGCTTCAATTACCTTGGCTATGACATGAGGCTAAGGGCATGTTGTAAGGGTTCAACGAAATAATAATATGTAAAGTCACTGGCACTTAATAAACACTTTCCAAGTGCTCATTTCTACCAAGGTAAAAGTGGAGTGTGAAGAGTCCAGGCTCTGAACTAAACTAACTAGACCACTAGACTTGAATCTAATCCAGACTTTGACCTTGGGTATGTTATTGTAATAAGTTTGCATGTCTCAGGTTCTTCATCTTAGAGGAGCATGAAAAGAGCGTCTAACTCATGTAACACAACAGTCTCATGAAGTCTCTGGAGAACTAGAGATTTTGACACATGCAAAGTACCTAGCAGACCAGGACTGCAAGAATGCGGTAAGCACTCAAGCCAGAAGGGCTAGCATTATTGATGGCATCGTAGTGCTCGGTTCTCCACTCCAGTGAACCAGAAAAAATTGCCAGAGACCTTTGGCCTAAAGATTAATATTCTCTTGCATTGGTATTTTCAGAGCTTTGGTGAACTCCTTAGCATCATAAAAAAAAAAAATCCTGCCAGGCACAGTGGCTTCTGATAAGTTTTGCTGGCTACTTGGCCTTTATCATTTGATAGCCATTTCACTAACACTCCCATTAAATCACTTGGAAAGAATACTTTTTAAGAAAAATAAACCAGATTGAGTTATTAATCCCCCTCCCACACCATTTGTTGCATAAAGGATTTAGGAAAACAAAGCCGAATAATCTAAATCTATGTTAGTGCAATACTGTCTGTTTAGGTTTTTATCTCTAATTGCTCTAACAAACTGACTCAAAGTCATTAATTAAGTAAAGCTAATTTTAATCCTGTGGATCTGTAAGAATAACTACTATTCTGAATGAAATTCTACCCTGAGACTGGGATGAATTGATAGAGAAATACATTTTCACACTTCAGATTCACCTAGCCTTGTACGACTCTTCCCAAGACAAACCACTTGTTCATAGTTGTTCATTTCTGGGCCACTTCCTGGTACCATCTAATGGCCTGTGAGTTGCTCGCCTAGAATATCCACTAACTGACCTATGGATTTTATTTTCGAATCAGAGGTTAGTGATTCTCAATTCGGCCTGGACATTAGAATAATCCGGGAGATCAGTTAATAAATGTGCAGCTCAGACTCCACTACAACGCCAGCTGAGCCAGATTCTCTAGGGTGTGGTACAAGCATACTTTGCAGCAACTTCCAAAACGTGACCGGGGCTAAAACTCACTCTTCTAAGTGGATAAAAGCGAAGCTGGCCTTGGTGACTCACAAATGCTCCCTTTGATACATGAGGACCCTTAAGAGGCAGTGACAGGGGCAAGATGCCCACACACTGGTAACAATGGCTCCCTAGCACACAGTGGGTGAGGCAAGTTTCTTCCATCCACCTGAAATTTCCCGACTTGTGTCTAATATTTTAATTTTCCTTAAAACAATGAATAGAATTTACTCTTTTTTTAACTTTTCCTTAAAAAATAGGAACACATTACATTGCCCAGGCTGGCCTTGAACTCATGATTCTCTTGCCTTAGTCTCCTAAATCTTAGGATTATAGGCACATACCACCATGGTCAGATTTTTTTTTTAATCTCCCCACCCTTTCTCTCCCTTTCCCTACCTTCCCTTCCCTTGTTCCAGCTAGTCTCAAACTCCTGGGACTTGGTATCCTGGTGCTACAATTACAAGCATGCTCCACTAAGCCCAGAAATATTCTTACTATTATGCAATCATCATCATCATCCATCTCCAGAACAAACTCTGTCCTGACTGATCCAGGGCTCCTTATTTCCTTCCTCTTCAGTCCCTGATAACATGGTACTTTATAAATGTATGAATCTGAATGTCTAGGAATCTCATATAAGTGAATTCATGCAACCCTTGTCCTTTTGTGTCTGGCTTATGTATCTCAATAAAACATCTTAAAGTTTCTTCCATGTAGAAGCAGGCAAAATTAATTTCTTTTTCTAAAAAAATTATTGTTATTTTAAAGGCAATATACAGAGGGGTTACAGTTACCTGTGTCAGGAAGAGTATATTTCTTTTAGGATAATGTCAGTCCCTCACTCTCTCTGGTCTTTCCCTCCCATCCATTTTCAGCACAGTGTTCAGTGGGTACCACTGCTGCATTTGTTTACAACTCTTTGTCCCTCCATTTCTGTGCCTCCCCTTCCCAACCTAAAGACACACAGACAAAACAAATGCAACAACAACAACAACAAAAAGGTTTCATTGTTTGAGAAAAGAAAAGAGCAACAAAGATAAAATTCTTCTATTTCCTGGAGTTCATTTTAATAAATATTATTTTGTGTGATCAAAGGCACATAGATGTTTGTGCCGTTGTTGCTCTCACTGTGTGTGAATGCCTAGAGTCCTGGAAAATTTATCATGTCCCAGAATACTTTAGATCTAACTTCCACATATGAGAAAAAATGTGTGTCATTTATCTCTCTGAGATCATCTTACCTCACTTAACATGACTTGCTCTAGGTCCATCCAATTCCCTATAAATGGAATAATATTATTCATTGTAAAGACTGTATAAAATTCCATTATTGTATAAGTACCACTTTTTAAAATCTACTCACCTATTGTGGGACATCTGGACTGTTTCCACAGCTTGGCTATTGTGAATAGTGCCACAATGAACATGGATGTGCAAGTGTCCTTATGGTATTCTGTCTGGTGATGTTCTAGATAGATGTCCAGAAATGGTATGGCTGGTTTACAGGGAAGTTGTATGCTTAGCTTTTGGAGGAATCAAACAGCTGTCCAGAGTAATTGTACCAGTTTACATTCCCACCAACAGTGCAATCGGGTTCCTTTCCCCCCACAGCCCTGCCAGCATTTGTTGTTTGAAATCACACTGTGGGCCAATTTAACAGGGGTGGGATGAAGTCTCAGAGTTTTGTTGATTTTCACTTCCTTCATGGCCTGGAATGTGCTTTAACTTGAAAATAAACTACCACATGGTCATCAGGCAGGAAAGAAAAGTTTATTCTGAATCACCAACCTAGCTGGCTGGGGTTAAATAGGGAAGGGGCAGGAAGAAGATGTGGCCAGATGGGCGAGAGGGTGTGGCCACCCCGGATGCACGTGTGACCTCAGAGCCTGGCATGACGGGGGTGATCCAGGATGGAGCCTCAGACAAGGAGGAGATAACTGCATCCAGGTTTGCCAGTCACCTGGGCATCTGGCAGAGACTTAAACGGGAGGTGGAGAGGGTATCCATGTGCAAATTCCTGCACAAACTCACATGGGGCCTTCCTGCACAGATCTTACAGGACAATAAGCATTTCCTCATGTGTTTCTTTGCCATTCTTACCTTTTCTTCTGAGAAGTCTCTCCTTAGCTCCTTTGCCCATTTAGTGATTGGTTTAGTAGCTTCGAGAGAGATTAGTTTCTAGAACTTCTTGGGTATTTTGTCTGATGTATTGCTGATAAATACCTTTTCCCAGTCCATTGGCTAATTTTCTAGTTTAAAAACTATGTTCTTTGCTGTGTAGAAAAATTTTAGTTTGAGTTAATCCAATATATCAAGTCTTTCTCCTATTTGTTGTACCCTGGACTATTTTCAAAAAGCTTCAAAGCCAGGTACCAGTGGCTCATTTCTGTAATCCGAGCTACTCAGGAGGCTGAAATTTGAGGATCATGGTTCAAAAGCAGCCCAGGCATGAAAGTCTGTGAGAATCTTGTCTCCAATTAACCACCCGAAAACCAGAAGTGGCTGTGTGATTAAGTGGTAGAGCAGTAGCTGAAGAGCTCAGGGACAGCACCCAGGTCCAGAGTTCAAGCCCTTTGACTAACAACAACAACAACAACAAAGTTTCTGCTTAGGTCTAGGAGTTCTAGTGTTTCTCTTATTCCCTCTTGCAGTAATTTCAAAGTTTCAAGAGATCTGCCATTTAGGTCTTTGAGCTGCTTTAAATTGGTATCTGTGCATGGTGACAAACAAGGAGTCCCCTTTAGTTTTCTACATACAAATGCCTAGTTTTTCCAACTCCAATGACTGAAGAGGCTATCTTTTAAAATGTATGTTTTTGGCTCCCTTATCAAATATCAGATATCTATAAGTATATTGTTTTATTTCTGGGTCTTCCATTCTGTTCCATTGGTCTCTGGACTATATTTATGCCAATACCAAGCTGTTTTTGTTATTATAGCTCTCTAGTAGAGCTTAAGGTCTGGGATTGTGATACCACCAGCATTCCTGTTTTTTTGTCTATAATTCATTGCTTTGGCTATTTGAGGTCTTTTGTTGTTCCAGATGAATGTTTGGATTGTTTTCTCTGTGACAGTAAAGAATTTCATTGGGATGTTGATGGTATGTCATTAAATTTATGGATCTTTTTTTCAGTATAGACATCTTTACAATATTAATTCTACCTATCCATGAACATGGAAGATCTTTCCATTTCCTGATATCATCTTCCTTCAAATTTTTATAGTTTTCTTTCTATAAAGGTCTTTTCCTTTTTGGTTAGGTTTAGTCCCAAATTATTTTTAGGTGAATTGAAAAAGGAGTTGTTTTCTTGATTTCCTTCTCTGCTCATGCTTTGTTGGTATACAGAAAGGCCATGGCTTTTTTTTTTTTAATTATCAGGATGATATATCTAGGGGTTAAAGTTACATTTTTAAAGGCTATGGATTTTATGGGTTTTGTTCTGGATAATAAGCCTGAATAATAGTCTACCCTATTTTAACATTGTGCTTATCCATTCATTCACTCATCCTCATTCAAGTGGTTTCCATCTTTTAACTACTCTGAAACATGCTCTTATGAACATTAATCGACAAATAATCTATTGTTTCTTTTCTTTTACACAGAATTGTTTTCTTGAGGTTTGTTCACATTGGTATTATGTTTCCAGTTCAATGTTGCTGTTATTAAGTGCTATTCCCTAGTAAATGTCTGCCTCATTTGTTTTACCCTATCTCCTCACCTCCTTCAGATGGTCTCTGAGATCAGTACCATCTCCCAGATACTATGAACAACACAACTCTGACTGTCCTCAGAGTTTCCACGGTCTGTTCCACACTCCTACCCAGAGATAGATATGGTCAGAGATCAAGTATATGTAATACATTAAGCTTGCTATCAGACCATCTTATAGCTATACTTGAAAAATTCATGATTTCTGTTTCCTTCGATTGTCATTAGTATTTGCCTTATATTCCAATGTTTTGCTAACTTAGTATGAACAAAATCTGATTATATTCCTTTGGATTTTGTAGGTTATTAGTGAGGTTGTTGCCTTTTGGTATAGTTATTAATTTAAAAAGTCCCTGCCCACTCCTCAGGCCAATGACATGACGACTCAAGGCCTTTGATCATTTTCTGTTGGATTTCTTTTTTTCTTGTTGGTCTACAAGTGTCTCTTGTTTTGGCTATTTTTACCCCATTCATTTGAGACATTGAAACCATCTGTTGTCCTTCTTTAACACTTAGCTAATGTATCCTTTGTAGAACATAAAAAATGTATTTTGCCTTGAGGTTAGTGTTTTGGAATTCTTCTTTGAATTCTTTCCTATTTCAAGATCATAAATATATTTCCCTGCATTTTCTTGTTTTCCTTCTTTTATAGCCTTACTTTTGCCATAGTGGTCTTTAGTGCATCCAAAATTCACTTTTTTTTTTTTCTGCCAGTCGTGGGCTTGAGCTCAGGGCCTGAGCACTGTCCTTGGGCTTTCTCAGCTCTAGAGCTCTACCACTTGAGCCTCAGCACCACTTCCAGCTTTTTTTCTATGTATGTGGTACTGAGGAATGGAATCCAGGTCTTCATGCAAGCAAGGTAAGCACTCTATCACTAGGCCAAACTCCTGGCCCCCAAAATTCACTTTTTATATTCATTATATAATTTAAGGATTCTAACTTTAGGTAGAGGGGATTCAAGCAAAACAATATATGAATTATGGAAGTGAAACAGTGAAACCCATCCTATCTTTTTTGTACAAAGGTATGACTGTACTTTCAGTGATAAAATTAAACCTCCATTGTTGAAACAACTGAATTCATGATGAAAGTGTTTTGAATGATGTTAAACCAGGCCCAGAAACATGAAACCAGGGAACTGATCACGTAGTCGAAATCTAATGACCCTGTGGTCCTTCGGCTCTTGGGTCCTGCCAAGCATGCCATCCCTCTGCACAACCTGCCTTCACACATGCCGCTCCTGTGGAATGTCCAGTTGGCCACTTCCTCCTTCCCTTTGCTTCCCTCACCCCCCTCCTGAGAACCTCTTCTGACCCCACCCTTTCAAAGCTTCCTGATCTCTGAAGTCTGCACCACCGGGGCCCTCTCGGTGCTGGGCTCATTAAGCTCAGGGTGTGTCTATATGCATGTGCATCTAGTTCTAAAGATCTTTGCTTTTCAGTTTACAAAATCCTTGTACACGCACTCATGAAACCTATAAAATAGGCAGAGCAGAAAATGTTTTCTCCCAATGAGAAGTGAGGAAACTGAGAGTCAGAATCTGAGTTTAATCACTTGACATTTAGTCAGTTCACCGAAGGTCAAGATGCCCAAACAAGAAATGCCAGTCCTTCTGGTTCCAAGTTCAGCCCTCATTTAACATGCTCCACTCTCCGTACAGACAGGGGGGCTGTCTCTACAATTACATGCATTGTTTCTCAAGGACAAGGCAGAAGGCATTTGTCTCACCCTGGTCCCAAATGCACTACAGGCCAAGAGGCCATTGTACTTGAAGCCTGGTCTTGAACTTCTGCCCTTATGCCTGAGGGCACTGGCACTCTGCTGAACCTTGGAGGAGCATAAGCCTTCTTGTACCACTGTACACATCTTTTTTTCTCAGCATCCATCACCACTGTAGTCAGATCGCTTTGTCATTAGCATTTGACATCTGCCTCCCTCACAACTTCCATCAGTGCAAGGACTCCATCTGTCTTGTTTATAACTGTGTCCTCAGGCTCCATCTCTGTACTCAATAAATATTCATGGAATGTATAAATGAATATATGAATGAATGAATGAATGAATGAATGAATGCGTATTTCCCATACCTTCTCAGCAACTACCTGGGCTTCTATGGTGAATGGACCAAGCACCATGACATCAATGGCGTCAAACATCCATACCCTCTACAACCCAAGACCTTCCATACAGGCACATCTAGCTAGCACTTACATTTGCTGTGATAAGTTTCAGCGGGAAGAGTGGGGCGCAGTCTAGTCCAGGGACTAGCATTTCCACAAGGACGTTCCCACCAGCTCCAGTATAGCCTGATTCTTCCTATCCTCCCTTTTCCCTCAACTCTATGGTCCAGGATACCTTGTATCCAAGACCTTTCAAATTAGGATCCTTCTCTGTGGATCTTTCCAGGACCAAGCTTCATGATCTGTACAAAACAGTCTCTCAATAGTTGTTAATAAATAATGAGTTCTTTATTCCACTTGGGAAACTGATTTTTAATATGTCTCATTGACATGAATGGAAAACACAGCCGATTGGTAAGCAGGAAAAAATGCTTTTTATTTCCAGTAATGTGCCCAACCCTGCCTAAGTTCAGAAATGTCAGCCATTAGAGAACAACACATCAATGGTAAACAGTGTTTCTTACATGATTATTCTGGAAAGAAATGTGACCCTAAGCACTCTATAAGATATGAGCTTGGTCATGAAAATCACAAGACTATTCTCTTAGACCACCCAGGTCTCGGCTGGGTGAACGTACAGAAACACACACGCGTACGTGGTGTGTGTGTGTGTGTGTTTGCATGCGCACATGTATGTACACATACTGAATTGATTTAGTATGGCAGGATGCTTATAGATAGACTTTTTTGAGTCAGAACAGAGTTCAAACCCTGCCTCTTAATTTTTTCTACTTCTCTGATATCATTTCCTCATCCACAAATTGTACTAGTAATATTTCATGAGGTTGTTGCAAGAGTTAAATGAGATAGATTAAGCTCCAGCAGTATAGGAAAGGACAGTGAAAAGGGCTGTTATTAGTACCAAAATGGTATTGTTGATATTACATAAGCCGAGTATGTGAATGTTGAAGTTGATACAGAATAAACATGGTAGAGAAGAGACCTTGGGTGAGGTTCGGTCTGAATTATATTTTGAAGAAAGACAAGAAAATGGTTTGGAAGAGAGAATTAGAGTGAGGAATGCATAACAGATGGATACAGGTTGGAGTGGGGTCAGTTCTAGCTCCAGCTGTGGTCACCACTAATAGTCCCAGGGGGCAGTCTTGCATCTCTTCAGGATTTTATGCACTCCCTCACTTTTTTTTTTTTTTTTAAATCAACTCCCTACTGAAGTGGCCTTAGCCTTTCTGTCCAGCAGCCTGAAGCAATATGGGACAGACTGATTCAAAGATATCTCCATCCTTGAGACTAGATTGCAACATAGACAAGATTATCACTGCTGGGGCCCAACAGAATGAACCTTGATTCCATGACTGGCACACATCTCTCAAGATCACAAGCTGAGTATGTACACTGCAGGTCTCATTTTGTCTTCTGTTTTGTGTCCCAAAGTCTTTCAGGAAGCCTAGGGAGAAGAGAATATTTAAGGACTCTCTATTCAAAACGTGATCCTCAAGCCAGAAGTTCCTGAAAGTCTCCTTGTAATTTTCAACTCCAGATTTACTAAGCCAGAGCCTCTGAGGGTGAGACCCAAGAACTGACATTTTAACAAGCTGTTCCAGGGATTCCTATACACACTGGCCTGCAAGACACATTGATTTAAAGCAGAGTTTACACAAGTTGGCCTCTCTCTGCTCTCATGTTTTAGTTTTAGCTCCCTTCCACCCAGTGATAGTGTTTCTACACAGGGAACAGGAAGTTTGTTCTAAAATATGATTTCCAAAACTTTCAACCAAAATGTAGAACCTTTTTTTACGGAGATCTCACGTGGATCAACCAGGCTTTACCAAACTAGAAGTTAAGCATGAGAACTATAACTATTTAGACTAGCTCATCCTATCAGTGGTATTTGATTCTAGGCAAGGCTACTTGAAGCACAAAAGGAGTCCAGGAGTGGACACAGGAATGCTTATAGAATTAGAATCAGACATATCTGTCTCAGAAGCATCAAGAAGTTAGATCCTGAATAGCAGAAATGACTACATATCTGGATGGGATGCTGTGACAGGGATCAGACCTTCACAGGTTTCTAGAGTTATATGTCTTCTACCCAAGATGCAAATTCCCAAGCTACTTTTGACTGGTCAAGGCTCAATCATATGGCAAGTCCTGGCTACTAAGAAGCAGGAATCCAAAGGAGAATGCTAGCACCTTTCCATGACTACATGGGACAGATGAAACTCAGAGAAAAATGAAGTATGGCCCTCCAGGTAAGAGTGAATAGAACTTTCAGGCAAAGTGTTTCCTTCCTCTCTGGGCAGTTGAATTTTGTATGCCCAGACATCAGGAGATGTACAAATGTGTGAGTGTTCCAAGATGAAAGGATATGTGCAAGTTTTTTCAAAAAAGCCCAGAGAGTTCGAAAGCATGAGAAAACAGAGTGGAAACAGCAGTGTGATTGGATGCGGTTGTGAAGGCCTAAAAGAAAGAGCTTCAGTGTATGGCCCCTAGAAACTGAAGGACAGGTGTTCTGTGTGACCCTGGGAGACAGAGGAGGCGTTAAGTTTCACAAGGATTTCTGCAAGAGAACAGAAAACACGGATCCTGGCCTCTAGAGTCCCAACAGAGATCTGAGCATCTGCAGAAAGGTCACAGAATGGCCTCGGGAGACTGGGATCCAGGACAGGGAGAGATCTGTCTGTTGCATTGGGCCATGATGGCTCCTTCAGTGTGACAGTAAGGGCCTTCAGGAGGGTGTACAGGTCACCTGCACATGGCCTGTCTAGAGGGACTGACACACCTTGATTTTTTTTTCTTTTTCCTTTTTTTTTTTTTTTCTTTTGCCAGTCCTGGAGCTTGAGCCCAGGGTCTGGCACTGTCTTTGCGCTTTCTCAAGCCTAGAGCTCTACCACTTGAGCTACAGCACCACTTCCGGCTTTTTATTTTCAAGGTATATGGTACCAAAGAATCGAACCTGGGTTTTTGTGCATGCTAGGCAAACACTCTACCAGTAGGCCAAACTCCTGGACCCACACCTTGGTATTTTGGGGGGGTAGGTCATGGGGCTTGATCTCGGCCTGGGTGCTGTCCCTGAGCTCTTCAGCTCAAGGATACCACCCTACCCTTGAGCCAAGACCCACTTCCCATTTTCTAGAGTCCTCTTTTCTAATTAGAGAAAAGAGTCTCAGGTTCTTTTATTCCTGGGCTGACTTTGAACCTTGATCCTTAGATATCAGCCTCCTGAGTAGCTAGGTATGAGCCACTGAGCCCAGCTACACCTTGATATTTTTAAAGAAAGATGTTGGCCAGGCAATAGTGGCTCATGGCTATAATCCTAGCTATTAGGAGGCTGAGATCTGAAGATCACAGTGCAAAGCCAGCCAAGGCAGGAAAGTCTATGAGATTCTTATTACCAATTAACCACCAGAAAATTGGCAGTGGAGCTGTGGATCAAAATGGCAAAGCAAAAACACTCAGGGACAGTGCCCAGGCCCTGAATTCAAGCCCTGAATTCAAGCCCCACAACCCTCCACCCCCCAAAAAAAAGAAAGCAAGAAAGGAAAAAGGAAGGAAGGAAGAAAGGAAGGAAGGAAGGAAGGAAGGAAGGAAGGAAGAAAGAAAGAAAGAAAGAAAGAAAGAAAGAAAGAAAGAAAGAAAGAAAGAAAGAAAGAAAGAAAAGAAAGAAAGAAAGAAAGAAAGAAAGAAAGAAAGAAAGAAAGAAAGGAAGGAAGGGAGGAAGGGAGGGAGGAAGGGAGGGAGAGAAAGAAGGAGAAATTGAAAATATCAACTGTAAAGTAAAATATGATCACAGCCATTGGATTTCAGCAGAAAGCACTGGAACAATACATCTGGGTGAAAAGGGCATTAGCTTTCATGCGTTCCTACAGTATGACAAACACTGTACTAAACAAGAACTGAGGTGGCTTACTCATGGTCACAAGGATAATAAGCAACCAAGGCATATGCTGCTTGAACCAGACCTGATTAACTTCAAAGCCTATGCTAAATATCACATTCTCTTAGTTGTTGTTTTTTTTTTTTAGCAGTATTCAATTCACTAGCAAATTAAATGGTAGAGGTTTCTATAATATGCTCTCAGAAATAAAACTTCTTAAAGGCTGACCTGAGAGTAAAAGAGTGGTTTGTGGAGATTGAGAAAGGTGGGATGGGAGGTGGGGAGTGGGTGTTGGATTGATCAGGGAGCATTCTGCATGCATGCCAGGTCACACTGAGCCCCAGGAATAGCTTCAATTAATATGTATAACTAAACAATTCAAAAACACAGCTCCAGCACTGCATGCGTCTGTATCATTGCACGAGTAAATATAGAGGATCTTGGCATTTCTCCATAGTGTTTGTTCATTTTTACCATAGGAATTTAATGTAAAGAGTAGGCATTTTATAGAGTTGTTGAATGGCTAAGCCTTCATATGTATATTTAGATAAATGCAACCTGTATGAACATTTTATATTCGAATCTATCTTAGTTGGCCATTTTGAAACAGAATCTAGCAAAAATTAAATACCTAAAATACACTCGGTCAAATATGAGTATCTAAAACTTCTCTTAAAAATTGTGAGCTGTCTCAGCACCAGACGAAGCCTGATCAAAGCCTTGATATTTATCTCTCACTGACCCTAGCCAGGTGAAGTTAGGACCCATTCAGTGAGTCAGCCAAGCCCAGGCCTGTACCATGATTTCAGTACAAATTCAGGGGCTGAGGAATGGCGCTCAATTGCAGAGCACTTACCTAGCACCCATAAGTTCTGGGGTTCCATCCCAGCAGCACAACAACCTAATTAGGTAATCCGTAAACTATTTACCTTTAAAAGTGAAATAATAAAATACAATCCATGGTTCTTTATTGTGACACAGGCCCTCGGCCCAGCGCATCTCATCACAAAATTGATGGACAACACGCAAGTTCTGGTGGAGGCTGGTCCAGAAGAGAACACAGGCTTTTGTGGGGTGGAGGGCAATCATAAAACCCATTTCCTTAGAAAACCCTCTTCCTTCAACAGAGCCTTCAGGAGTGTGGCAGGGAAGTGAGATCATCCCGTGCTCTCTCCAGAAGATGGTGTGTCTCTCAAGACAGAAACTGCCACTGTACATGCCAGGCTAGAGGTGCCAATTTGATCTGTGGAAGCTACCAAGTTCACTGTACCCTCTGTGACTGTTCCTGCTACTCCACCTACCCACACTCACAGGTTCAGGGTATGTCTCTTACCAACCCCCAAGCCATTTCGAAAGCAGAGCTGGGGCATGATTTATCTCCCTGGACTCACGAGTGCTTAGCATGGTCTGGTGCTGAATAAACATCTTTTTGTTGTTTTGTTTTGTTTTGCCAGTCCTGGTGCTTGAATTCTGGGTCTAGGCACTGTCCCTGAGCTTCTTTGACTCAAGGTAGGTGTTCTACCACTTGAGCCAAAGTGTCATTTTCAGCTTTTCTGAGTAGTTTCTTGAAGATCAGAGTCTCTCGGACTTTCCTGCTTTGATCTGTGATCCTCAGAACTCAGCCTCTTGAGTAGCTAGGGTTATAGGTGTGAGCCGCCAGTGCCCAGGTTGAAAAAAAAACACTTTGAAAAATGCTGAATAATACAAATACTGAAAATAACTCTATTACCAGTAATACAAATCCTGAAAATAACTGGTTGTGTATACCTTAATCTAGCAGTAGCAGCTTGTGCTGGCTCATACTCTGGGGTACAAATAGCTACCTGCCTTCAAATGTTCTCTCCTACTCCAGCTTACTAAAAATATAACACGAACGTGTTTGGCACATCTAGTGGTTTTAATAAATATTAACTGATGGATGGAATGGATTTTTGGTAGGCTTGTTGTTGTTTGTTTACAGTACTGGTCATTTGAGCACAGGGTCTCGTGCGTGTTAAACAAGTTCTAACACTGAGCTCCGCTGCCAGCCTTGTAAAGTAACTTTAAAATGGACATAATCTGTGAATAAGAAGATAAATGCATACATTCTCAAAATCAACATGAAAAGCTAATAATGACATAGCAATGGAAGTCCCACCGAGTTTCATCGAAAATCTAGAATTACATAAGTTGTACAGAATTTCAAAAAAATCTTCTGTCACTCTGGTATCATTTTATTATAGTATACAATATAAAGGTGCCCTTTAAAATTTCTCAGGTTATCTTTTAGAATTGTTCCATTTTTTAAAGAAGCAGCTTCTCTTGGGGAAATCTTTGAAATAGAATTGAACTATAAATAAATACACTTTAATTTCTTCCTTTGAGATTGCAAAGGTCAGATTGCTTTTCTAAAGTCTGGATTTTCTTTCCTGAGGAAGATGTGCAAATGAGGGCTTAAACAGTAAAGTCAGGCCTCTTCTGCTACAGGAGGCCACTCTGCTTTTTAATAGGCCCCTTTCCCATTTGGTCTGAGATAAAGTGGTCCCAATTATTTTAGAATCCTTTAAAAGAAAAGATATCCATAAATTATGTTACAGACCTCTCCTTATTTCCCAGAGAAATTAAATTCTTACCTTAAATGACTTAAATCTCATGCACAAGCCAGACAAAACTCCCTTCTATAATGTTACAAAAGACAGACACAGCGGCCCAGAACCTCAGAACTAAAAAGATAAATAGATAGATATAAACACACACCCTACTAACAAAATTCAATAGTAAGATCAAAGCTAAACTTTCTCCTTCACAGAGTTCCTGTTAAGATTTCATTCCCCTCTTCTACACCATAATCTGAGTCTCAGAACTTTAGTTCCTATTCAACCTCAAGATCAAACAGCTCACACACATCTGCTGGGGTAGGTTTTTTTTTTCTTTTTATTCTTCTTTCTTTCTTTTTTTTTTAAGGCATTCAATAATTGGAGGGGTGAGGGGGTAAGAATAGCTTGAACATCAACCTAGAGGCAACTGCAAAACACATACCACACTCCAGTCTATGCAAATGAGGGGCATTCTTTTCACATTGCTTGCCTTCTTCTCTCTTCAAAATGTAAAAGGCATGGTTTTATTTCCTCTATGTCCCAGTGGACACTCTGCCTCCTGATCGGTTTTAGCACACAGTAAGAGGTGACCTGACCACCTGGAAGGCTTAGAGTCACGTAGGCAGCAAGTCATGTGGGTTTGTACAAGAACTTTTACAGGCAATGAGGTCTCTAGTGAGGAGTGGACATGCAGACAAGGCATGCTGACTGATGGTAAAAGTCTGGAGAAGGATTTCTAGAAAAGGTAACCTTCAAACTAAGTCTCCAAGGACAGTCACTTTTGGCTAAAGCAATATTTCAAGCACTTTCCAGGCAGAAGAAGTTGCAAGAGTACACAGTGATGAAAACACATAGCCATGTTCAGAGTCCTATGTAATGAGACTGGCAAGGGCTGGCAGGGGAGACATGGTGGATAGAAGATTAATACAATCTTGTATTTGTTTATGTCCAAGTCATCTTTCCTCCATTTTAGATAGTCCTGTCTCCCATTCAACTCTGTGGTCAGACAGTAAGAATCACAGCCTACCAGTGTTCTCTATTATGAAGAATACAGGTCAAGAATCATCTCCAAAGAGAAAAATATCAAAATAACCTGAGAAGGGCCAAGACTGAATGAACCCTAGGAGGTGGGACTTTCTCATTTCTTCTTCCTTCTCTGTATCTCGTCTAAAAACCATGAAGTTTTCTGTTTAAAGGGTACATTTTGGTCTCATAATTATCTAAGTGGAGCTACCCCATTCTTTAGTCCTGTTAAGTGAGGCTAAGCTGTTAGAACAAATAACTCCCACATCTCAAGACTTCATACAATAAAAGTTCATTTCTTTTTTTGGCCAGTTGTGGAACTTGAACTTGGGACCTGGGTACTCTCTTTGAGCTTTTTTTTTTTTTAACTCAAGTATAGAGCTCTACTGCTTTAGCCACAGCACCATTTGTGGCTTTTTCTGTTTATGTGGTACTGAGGAATCAAACCCAGGGCATGCTAGGAAAGCACTCAGGCCATAGACCTAGCCCAAAAGCTCATTTCTTGCTTGCACAAACACTGCAGATCTGCGGTTCCTGTGGCTGACTGCAGGTAGTCTTGAGGACCCACGGCTGTTTCCACACTAACCTGCAATGTGGCATTGGACATGTCACTTCCTTTCTGTGGACTTCAGAGTCTTCCTTTTACAGGGTTGAGTTAATAGCCCTCGTCCAACTATCTTATAGGTGGTTTTCAAATATTTGTTAAACAATTATTACAAATAAGAAATCCACTAACCAAAATTAACTTCTTTCTATCCAAGACACTGTGCTCTATGTCTTAAGAGTATTATTCCATTCGGACTCCAAAAGAACATAAACACCATGTTCTACCATCATTATTTCCATATTGATATGAGAGGAGTTTCTTTTGAATGCATATGTGAAATATGAGAATAATCCTTGAATATATCAAGCCTGCTTGCCCCTTAGGTCTTACACTTGCTGATCCTTCTTTCCGGAATGCTGTGGTCCAGATGTGAGTGGGTTTAGGCTCTGGTTTCCAGCCTCATGTCATCCTGGGGAGGATTTTCCTGCCTGCTTCGTCAGTCGGATATCACCTCCTCTACTATCCTTCTTTATCCTCAGGGTCTTGCTTTTTGTTTTATCATCTCTATACTATTTAAACCAGATTGTAAATGTACGCACGGTTGGCAGTCTGTATCCAGCACGTGATGTACTATGCACTTAGACCTATGGTGCTTGAACATTTACGGACTCTTTATTCTTGTTATTATTTCCAAAACATCCAGAATAGCAACGGTATGCACAGCATTCATAGTGCAGTAAGTAGTGGAAGTCATTTAGAGATGACTTGAGGTAGGAGAAGATGGGCATAGGTTGTATGCAAAGACGGCCCCATTTTCTATAAGGGATTTGAGCATCCACAGATTTTTGTACCTGTGGGACCCTGAAATCCCTGCCCATGGTTGCTGAGGGAGCATTGTATTATTCATTGTCAGAGTCCCTTACCTAGAGTCCAGCCTCCATGAAAACAGTAGACTTGGCACACTGTTCTATCTCTAGTACCTAAAGCAGGGCTTGGAATATACTAGGCACTCAGCAAATATTGGAAGCGTTGTTGTCATAAAATTTTTATGCTAATAATGTAAGTAACAAAAAGGTCTTTGGTTACTTTGCTTTTTCTGCCAAAACTCTGTATCAGAACCATAGCTGCCATCTAGAAATGCTCTGGGTCTAGAATGTTGATGCCTTCACAGCTTAGGGTGAAGAAATCTACCAGCTGTGACATGTCAGCTCTCTCCAGCTGAAAGACTAGAGGTGGGGGCACACGGTCCCTTTCAGCCAAATCGCTGGCATCTGGGTTGCCTGCACAAGCCTTAATCAAGTCATCATATCTCAACAGTGTCTCCTGGATCCTGTCACTTCTCAAAGAGGAAAAAAATTGAGACAAATTTCTAGCAGCAGGAAGTTGGTACTCTCCTGTGAGGCAGTCTGAAAGCATCTGTGACGTCGGAAGCCTCCCTTCCTTGCCTGTAGCTGGAAGTCTCCACTTTGGGCCTTGAGTAGCTGGGGTGTCTGTAATCACTTTCTTCTAGCCTTCTCCCCCCTCCCTTCATCACCTCCTCCTCCCCCTTCCCCACCCCCAGCAGTCCTGATGTGGCACCAATAGCACCCAGGACTACACATTGACCTTTGCTTACTTGTTCTGGTTTGAAGAAGAGGATTCTGTTCAGAAATCAGGAAATCTGGGGCCGGGAGTTTGGCCTAGGGGTTAAAGTGCTTGCCTAGCATGCATGAAGACCCGGGTTCGATTCCTTGGTACTACATATATAGAAAAGGCTGGAAGTGGTGCTGAGGCTCTAGCCTTGAGAAAGTCCAAGGACAGTGCTCAGGCCCTGGGCTTAAGCCCAGGACTGGCAAAAAAAAAAAAAAAAAAAAAAAGAAATCAGGAAATCTACTAACACCAGCTAATCTGGCTTCTCCCTTGCCCCAAGCTAAGTGATATTTTATTGACAGGAAATTTCACTTTTTTTCCTCCTTTTCTTTCTGCACTGGCTTCTAAGTGTCTCTAACCATATTCACTTCGTAGCAAAAATGGCGAAAAAGAGAAAAAGTATTTACCTGTGTATATATATCTAATATCTAGTATATATTATATATTATGTATATAATTTATCTAATATATATAGAACATATATCCTCCCCTAGGGGAGAGAAAGTTTTACTGGAGAAAAAACTGAGAGGATAAAGATATTGGAGAGCTTAATGCCATAAATCTGATTAATTTACCTTGTGACACTCTGAACAAAAAAGTTAAGGGTCAGAGTCTTGCCTGTGAACTGACCTTTAACCTGTAGGCAGAGCAGTCACAAAGGAGACCTGAGCACCTCTCATAGCTACCTGCTGCTTCTGACAATGCGATTGGACGCAGTGCTCTAGGTGGTGGAGAATACCTCCAGAACCAGTTCTTTGTTCTTTCTGCCCCCGGGAGTAGAAAGCAAGTAGGCCCGAGTCTTCACCTTCCAGTGTCCAAATAAGACCAGACAAGAGCTTGTGTCTCCGGGATGCGGGGAAAAGGAAACCCATATTGAGAGCTCTATGGATGAGTCATGCATGAACATCTACTTAATAGCTTACAGAATCACTAAAGAAAGATGAGTAAGTCCTGATGCGTTCCCTAAGAGAGCCCAGGGGGCCATGTCACTCGCAGCTCCAGCAGGGTATTGTCAACGCCTAACATCTGTGAGGATCTCAGAGCATGCTCACAGGATGAAGAACCGGTGTGCCTATAGGAGGACGTTATACAAAGGAAGGCACTATGAGTGACCGTGGAGTGTTCTCAGACTGGGAAAATCAGAGAATAACATTCACACGCGCCTCCTAAGTGGCACCAATGCACAAAAGGGATGCTGAGCACATTTAGTTGACAAAACCTCTCGTACACGGCAAGTAGCTTATCCTGAGACTCCAGGCACGGTAACTCTGTGTGGGAATGTGCAGCTGGGTGTGGGACACTCCCAGAGACTTCAGTTCCTGCATGTTGCCACATGGTGTGGCCGGCAACACTTGCAGCTTTCGGGTGTTGCATTTCATCTCAGCCTTAGCGGAATGCATTCATAGAGGAGAACATCTGGCAGAACGGCACAATGAAATGGGAACCAGACACTCAGTCAAGCGCCACTGAGTGCTATTTACCCACGGAATTAACCTTTTGTTCAACATTTGTTTTATGGCATGGCTGTGCTCTGTTTTTAAATTCTGCTAAAGGGATCCGGGTTTGCTGACTCAGCACTCCACCAGCCTTGCAGAGGCTGATTCGAGCAGCTGGCAGCCATGGAGATTTGCAAGCTTTCCCAAGAGCAGTTGTACTTGGCTCCCTGAAGATTTACGACAGCAGCAAATGAGCCCAGGTGAGGTCCTGTGAGAAACCCAGACAGGAGGCCAGGCATATTCACCTTCTAAATTCACTCTGAAACAGCTCTGAGTTTGAAAGAAAATTTATAGCAGCTGAAAAGTCTGGAAGCACATAGGTAAGATGCCAAGAATTATTAGGAAGAAAGGAGAGAAGGAAGGAAGGAGGGAAGGAAGGAAGGAAGGGAAGGAGAGAGGGAGGGAGGGAGGGAAGGAGGGAGGGAGGGAAGAATACTTAACAGAGAATAAATATATGAATTTGCCCAGAGCATCATTCTACTCCACCTTTCTGGACTCCCAAATTGGAGGTCAGAGTACTTTCTGAGTAGCACAGTGGTCATACATGCTCTCCACCACAGCACAGGCCTAACAAGAAGCAATCTGTGTCAGCCCAAATTGGGCCCCTTAGAGACCATCTAATGCTAGACATGGTCCCTAGGAATGGTTGCTTTGGCCAAGTGAAGCCCGGGATACAACACAGTTTTATAGGCAAAGGCTCGGATTGAAGAAGTATGAAGTGGCTGGGAGCCCCACTCCCAGTGTAGTTTTTTCACCTCCCCCACCAGGGCTCCAGTGTTCCTCATCGGGCCCACCCTAGCAGTGCCTGAGCCCAGGGGAGGTCCTGTGAGAAACTCAGGCAACTTCAACTCTGAAGTTGAAGCTAATTGATCATTTCCCAAAGCCCCAAAAGGACCAAAAGCCCTAAGGGGAGGGAATTGACTCACTCACCTGCAGCTGTGGATAAGACAGAGGCCAAGAACTCATACCAAGGTTTAAGCCCAGGTTGTCCCTCTGAGCTTCACCACTTCCTGAGTTTCCAGATAAGCAGCAGTAAGAGCAGCAGAGGGAGGAAGCAAGCTCAGTGTCACCAGACCTGCCCAAGGCAAGCCCGCATTCCCAAGCTGAATGTGCACATGGCAGAAAGACCCTGAAATGTGTCAGATTCAGACAACCGGGCTTTATCTGAATGCCATATGTCTGGTATCCTAGAGATTTCATTTTTACCATTGAAAACATACCCATCATCACAAGACACAAGCTGAATCCACTTATTCATTCAATACGTATGAAAGGGTTTACTTGTGATGTATAGACCTTCTTTAATACGAAAGTAAAAGAGAACAAGAAAACCAAATGATAGATCAAATGTTCTTCAAGCAGCTCATGCTTTGATGCGGGTGTCGGGCCATCCCAGAGCCATGCTATGGTGGAGACATCAGTAAGAGAGCAAGATGAAGCCTGAGAGCAAACATTGTTTTGGAAGCCCGTCCAGTCCTGAACTTTAATACCAGATGTTGCCACCCCAAGAGACCCCAGTTTGATAGTTTGGCAAGGAATATGAAAATCCAAATAGCCTTTTTTGAAATAAAAAGTTATAGATTGATGCAGTGAGCCAGTAAAGCAGTCCTCAAATGTCAGAAAGCCAGAGTTTATCACTCATGGACCTCAGGTGATATGAAGGGCAGCTTTGGGCCAGGGAAGGTTCCAGCAGGGTATGTGAGGGTGAGAAGAAGGAAGAGCTGTGTGGTGAGTTCCACGGGGCAGTCAGTCGGTGGTAAGAGGAAGCAGGCCAGAGGGAATAGCTGGCCCCTGTGATGTGGCTGTAGAGCCCAGAGGAAATGGCCGTCCCAACCTGTTCTTACAGCAACTGTGGTCAGGCCCAGCGTGACAGCATGGCTCTGGCAGAGTGCACAGGAAGTGTGTGAAAGGAGTAGACAGCCCTTCCATGCCCTGTACCCAACCCACACCACAGACAACTCAGCTTAGCAGCCTTCCTTCCTGATCTCAGATCCTGCACATCCCTGTGTATGACAAGAAATTCACTTCAGTACTTGCTTTAATGTCCATGTTGTAAAATACACATATCTTCAGTGCTCATTTAGAAACTAAACATCTCTAGCACCTCATAAAATTTCCTATATGCCCCTTGCTGCTCCATGCACCCCTCCATGACATTAAGCAACCATTGACCCAATTTCTTTTTCTTTTTCTTTTCTTTCTTTCTTTTTTTTTTTTTTTAGCCAGTCCTGGGCTTGAGCTCAGGGCCTGAGCACTGTCCTTGGACTTTCTCAAGGCCAGAGCTCTACCACTTGAGCCTCAGCACCACTTCCAGCTTTTTTTCTGTGTATGTGGTGGTACTGAGGAATTGAACCTGGGTCTTTGTGCATGCTAGGCAAGCACTCTACCACTAGACCAAACTCCTGGCCCCTGACCCGATTTCTGCCCACCAGATTGGATTTACTACTCTTGAGCTTTCTGTTAATCCCATCACATATAGGATCCTCTTGTGTGCCTGGCTTCCTTTGCTAAATATGCTTTTGAGATGCATATTTGGTGCAGGTATTGGTAGGCTATCTTTCCTTTCTTCTGAGAATTATTTTATAGGATTGTTGGGAGCCAGAGTGGAATCAAACTGTACCTTGACTTGCATCAGACGATGGCTATATTGTCTTATTGCTTTCTGGCCCTATTCTATGTAAATGACCTGAGAATTACCATATGAATGTAACACCTGGAGGTTCCCTGGGAGAGGAGGAGGGAAGAAGGGGGAGGGGAAAATAAACGCGGCAGTCTAGTCAGTCTTTGCCTGGACTGCGGACATCCCGGACCTAGTGTGTCTGTCTCTCTTCTTTTTCTTCCTAGTCCTTGTCCCCTATTTCAGGAACCCCAATCTGCGAACCCTGGTTTGCTGCCGGTTGGCCCCGGCATCGGATGGCTGTGTTACACTTGTTTGTTCCTACACCTGTTTTTGACATCTGAGATATACCCAGCTTTCTGGATGTTATGAACACAACTGCTATGAGAATTTTCTGAAGACATCTGATATCATTCCTCCAGAGTAAATACCTATGAGTGGGGTTACCAGACTATAGGCCAGAAGTTTGTTCAATTTCCCAAGAAATGTACAGATTTCCAATGCAGTTGTTTAAGGGGTCACCCCTAATGAGCTTCAAGGTCACCCCTGGGCTTCTGGTATGTGAAAACCTAGCTACCATAAGATGCATGGCTGGCACCGGGCATCTGGGAGTTGTGATAACTGAATCAGGTGTGAACCTCATATATATAAATCTCAGCTGCTTCCTCTCTGGAGAGAAATGGTTGAAAGGATGATGTCTAGGGTGTTTCTAGCTCTTTTGTGACATAGTCTTCCATGACATCATTTTGTGTGTAGGTATGTGCATACACTGGTCCAGGGGATTGAACTCAGGGCCTGGATACTGTCCCTGAGATTTTTTTTGCTAGTGTTAGTGCTCTACCACTTGTGCTACATATGGGCCCACATTCAACTTTTTTTGGTGGCCAATGAGAGATAAGAGCCTTGCAATCTGGGCCAGGAGTTTGGCTGAGTGGTAGAGTGCTTGCCTAGCATGCACAAAGACCGCGGTTCAATTCCTTAGTACCACATTACCTAGAAAAGCTGGAAATGGTGCTGTGACTCAAGTATTCGAGTGCCAGACTTGAGGAAAGCCCAAGGACCGTGCCCAGGCCCTGAGTTCAGTCCCCAGGACTGGTAAAAAAGAAAAATAAAAGAAGTGACTATAAAAAAGTTTTAAAAAAGAGTCTTACAGTCTTTCCTGCCCAGGGTTGGCTTTGAACTACAGTCTTCAGATCTCAGCCTCCTGAGTAGTTAGGATTACAGGAGTGAGCCACCTGTGCCCGGCTTGTCATCATTTTCTCAAGAAAGGAAAATAAGAATGCATTAATAACTATTCTCTTTAAAAGTCATGTCAGCTTTGCAGTCTAATATTGAGTCATCTAACAATGTTGAGCCCTTGGTCAAATATAATACAATGCATGGAACAGAAAATCTCATAGAAAATGGTCTAACTAATAGAGAGAACTTATTGATTCAAGAAATTGAAATATGTCCAGAAGTAGAGAAGGTTCCTGCTCCATCTCTTCATGGTGCAAAGGCCTCCCTGCCTCCTTGATAGTTGTGTCTTTAACTTGGAAACAAGAAGGCAGTAGAATTATCCTTCCTTCTTCATACACACACACACACACACACACACACACTCACACACACACACACACACACACACACACACACACACACACACAAAGAAACAATCCTTATGAAAACAGAACTAGGAAACATGCTGGGGATGCTTTTTCTTAGAGGGTATTTGACAGAGGCGGTGGAATTGATGGAACTATAGCAGTAAAAGTGTGGAGATGTAACAATGAAACCTTATCTCCTGTATAACTGGTATAAGACAATTTAAAAAGACAGGTGAGTGGCCAAGCAGTCAGGCAGGAAAGAGGGAGGAAGAAAAGAGATGGAGGGAAAGAAAGAAAGAGAAAGAGGGAAAAAGCAAACAAGCAAGCAAGCAATCTTTCCAGTAGCTCTTCTTAAGAACAAGTAAACTTCTTTCCAAGAATTCTCTGGAAAACTTTCTCTCATGCCTTGGTCTGCATTAGACTGCCTGCCTTTTGCCAACCCATCTCTGGACAGGATAATGTGAAATTATTGGCATAGGATTCCTGGGCCAGTCTCTGATCTATTATATTTATTTGCCATACTTCAAAGCTGGGCAAAGCCCATTTCCCCTAAAGCATGGTACTTGAGGGCACTTCCCTTACAGCAGGGAGGGACTAATATTCAGTAGTCAACCAGCCTGTTTTCCATCCCTTGAACTTTGGCTGGCCTTGTCCTGACCCTCAGAATGTGGCAAAGCATTATCTCCATGCTCAATGGTGTAGGCAGAAGGAAGTCTTGCCGGCCTGTTCCCGCTCTCTCATTCTCTCGCAGGGCATGCCATCACTTCAGGAAGTCGAGCTGATAAGCCACCATAGAGGAAAGAGGCCCTGCTGACAGCAGGCACTGAAGTCCTAGATATGTAAGGCACCTTAGCCTCTCCAGTCTCAGTCAAGCTGTCAACCGCTTGCAGTCACATGAGCAGAACGAACAGTCGCTCATCTGGGCTCGGCTAACCAACAGAATGGTGAAAAACAAGTCAATGTTATTTTAAGCACTAGGTTTTGGTGCTTTTGTTAGAGGTTCCCAAGCAGGTATGTGGGGTGCGTCCTTCTCTCTGTAAGAGAGAGAGTTTGGTTCTTACTGGGGAATGAATTCAGGATCTCACATTTGCTAGGCAGGCATTCCACCACTTGAACCACATATCTGCCTCCTTCTGGAGCCAGCCTGGTCTTCCACCCTCATACTTGTGCTGTCGCTTGTCGCCGAGGTTGACAGAGATATTCCACCATGCCCAGCCATTGGTTAAGATGAAATGGGTGAACTTCTTTTTGCCTGGACTGCCTTTGAACCACAATTCCCTGGTCTCCTCTTCTCAGTTTATTAGGATAAGAGGCTTGAGTTACCATGAATGAATTTTTTTCCCCTTCATTTTAAAAATAGAAGGGTTTCATCAAGCTATTTCCATGATATATACAAGCAGTAGCTTTAAAAATGCTTCCAGTCCCAGGCTGGGAGTTTGGCCTAGTGGTAGAGTGCTTGCCCAGCATGCATGAAGACCTGGGTTCGATTCCTCTGTACCCTGTACATAGAAAAAAGCCGGAAGTGGTGCTGTGGCTCAAGTGGTAGAGCACTAGCCTTGAGGGAAAGCCCAAGGACAGTGCTCAGGCCCTGAGTTGAAGCCCCAAGAGTGGCAAAAAAAAAAAAATTCTTCCAGTCCCTCCAAGAATCTATCAGGTGAGGCACAAGTAAGCCTATTCATGTATGTGTGTGTGTGTGTGTGTGTGTGTGTATGTGCGTGTGTGTTACATATATATGTGTATGTATGATCTTAAGTAGTAGTTTTACACAGGGATTTCCAGTGGACATGTTCATTTTTATGATGCATCTTGATCATGTCACCTTTCCATTGTTGTCCCCATCTCTCCCACTCCATTTTTTGAAAACTCTACTAGGATATTTTCCAACTACAAAAGAAAATCCAGTCCTACTCTCTGTCTTACCCCTCAGGCCTGGTCCCCCACTATTCATTTGGGTCCATTTTCTGGCGTTCACAGAAGAATGTCAGCCACCTCTGGTGCTTCTCATTTGTCCACAGATACCATCCTTCCTCAGGTTCAACAGTCCTCATTTTTCACTCTTTTCTAACAGGGGAAGAATCATCTGGCCTGTAGGCCATATAAAGCCTGTAAAATCACTTGGTAAATCACAGGACAGACATGTACCCTTCCTGTATGCTTTTAATTGGATGCCCACAGCTAGCTATCTGTATTGATGATTTTGTATGCCCACTCCCAATTATGTTACAAATATTCAATGGTCCCTTGAAGACCAGAGGCTAGTGATGGTGCAAACTCAGTGACCAGATGATGCTATGAGGATATCCTAAAACTCTGGGGCCATGGGCAGAAATTCCTTAAGGCAGGGCCCGTGGAGAGGCTTTGGAGAAAGACAGTTCTGGAGAAGACAGCATATTGAGCTACCAAAAGTTAAAGCAGGAACAAAATATCTGAGAAGGCAAAGGCAGAAAGGCTACTGCAATGTGAGTGCTATGAGAGCTAATGGGGAAAGAACTGGGCTGAAACTCAAATAGGGACAAGGTTTCAAAGCAGAGAATGTAAGGGGCAGATGTTGGTTTGCGAGGAAAGAACAGTGCTAATGCTGCATGGAAGTCAATGAAGAAAGTCAAGGCCAGCCATAGACTAAGGCTTCTGTGCCCTGGAGAAGCAGAGGCAGGAGATGGGCTCCAGGTACTCCTCAGAGGGTCCCAGACCACTGTCAAGAAGACATGCCTGTAATCTCCCGGCAGAAAAGGAAGCTGTGGCTCTCTTGGGAGAGAGAGGATGTGTCTAGTCCTTGGATGCCCAGGGCCTGGCATTCATTCTTCTCTTCATGAGCTGAAGAACACTTGCACTCACGTTTAGGTTGCTACTTGCCACAAGAACTTCATTGCCGTCGAAGAGAATCTGCACGTCGACACTCGTGGACAGAACTGCTACCAGCAACTCCTTCTTGCTGATGTTTCACTGATGCTTCATTTCAGACACTCAGCCTCCCTCCTCCACCTCTGTGTGCCCCCATGACTAAGGGCTGTTTCTGAGGACTGTCCTCTAGGACTGGTGAGTGGAGGGTGATGTTGAAGACCTAGAGTACTATGGGGAATGTGGAAGGTGCTTTCAAGACTTGACTCCTAGAAACACCTTCCCCACTCTCTGTGCCCTGTCTCATGGTAGGAGGATGAGGTCTTCCCAGGAGCCCATGCCAGTCTCTGCTGTGAAGTCCAACTCAGGCCGCTGTGGAGAGGAAAGGGAGACCGTGACATTCCTGGGATAGTCAGGACAGCGGCTGGGAATGATCTGGGTCCTGCACTCGACTCCTGCTTACCCGTACTCCTTCAGCCTTCTGCATCACCATGCTACCACATCAGCAGCCCCTCCATTAGTGGAGCCTGTCATCCTCTTAGCTTCTCCTTTCCCCACACACTGAGTTGTACATGTTTTTCGGAGATTCTACATTTTCCCCCTTTGGAGATTATTTTAGCTGCATACTTTGGACCTGGAAATAAAATCAATCAGCAGAAAGTTTGCCACTTTTGTTTTTTGCAAATGTATCACGAAGGTTTAGAAAACACATTGTGAATATTTAGATGGAGATTTCATGAGCACACTTAGGTTAAAACTCACTGAGCTAGATAGAAGTTCAACTGAGTCTCTGAGAGCTGTGTGTGTGTGTATGTGAACCTGGCCTTTTCTTTTTATTCCTCCACTTGTGGGGTGTGAACTCCAGGGCTGTATCCCTGAGCTTTTCCGCTCAAGGCTAGCACGTTACCACTTTGAGCCACAGCACCAGTTCTGCTTTTCAAGTGGTTAGTTGGAGTCTCGAGCCCTGAATCATGATCCTCAGATCTCAGCCTCCTGCATAGCTAGGAAATACAGGTGGCGTGGACCACCAGCACCTATCTTGAACCAGCTTCTTGATGAGATTACCACTACCACTGTTTCACTCAAAATGTAATGATGCCTATAACCGAGATAAAGTGCTAGAAAGCACCCACCCTCAAATTAAGATTTGAACTCGGGGCTTCATTTTTAAAGTAATTCTAAAAATTAGACTATCCTGTAATTTGATAGGAGAAACATAAGAATTAAGACATCAGGATTTGAAAGCAATGAAAATATAAAACAATGGAAGTATCTTCCTCCAGGGAACCACACTTACACAGATGGAGAAATTGAGCTCCAGAGAGCACAAGTGATTTATCATGAGCCTTCCACCCAAAAGGACCCAAAATCCAATTCCTTGGTCTGAAGCAAAGGGCTAAGCACCTTCAGTTTCCTGCCAGAAGTCAAATGCAAGACCCAAGATGGCAGCAGCCTCTGTTTCTGCCTCTGGGGTGCCTCCAGCCTTGCAGTGTGACAAGGGTTAAATCAGACAAGTCCAGAACTGCCTTCAGATCAGCTCGAGAGGTGGGGGTGAACCGTGAGAGACCTTTGGAAATGTTTCCTCTCTTATCTTAGGGCTGCCCTGGACCCTTTGTGTAACCCTCAGAGCTTTGCAGTCTGGTGGTGGTTTGCAAAGCCGTCTTCAGGCTGTGGCCATTACAAGGGCTTTTGCAAAGATTAGGCTGTTTGATAAACAAACTTGGAGCTGGAAAGGACTTTAGAGTTTGCCCACCCTGTCCTTTCTAAACAGAGGAGGAAGTAACAGATCAGAGAGGAGCACGGACTACCCAAGCTAATGGAGAGGCACTAGAGCTGAGACTCAGATAAGGTGAATTGGGGTTGGGGCTGTAGGTAAGTGGTAGAGTGCTTGCCTCACATAGCCAAAGCCCAGCACCACTTGGGAGAAGGAAGAGAGCTCCTCCCATTACCTTTCACAGGCTCTTGGGGGAAAGGCTGGCTTCTGACAGGTCCCCAAGATCCCACTTGCAATTCAAGCCAAAACTTTCTTCCTCCACCCACTCTGAGCTCACTTACTACTCCATCTTGTGTACCTGCTGGCCCGAGGAGAACTGGCAGTACCCCAAACATGAGGATGTTGCAGATGGATGCATCCACAAGTCACCAGTAGTAGACTCCAGTTAAAATAAATCAATCAATAATAAAACAGCTTTTTGGTGCTATTGGGATTTAAACTCAAGACCTCACATTTGCTCACCATTTTGAGCCATGCCTCCAGCTCCATATTTTGCTGGTTACTTTGAAGATGGAGGTTCAAGAACTTTTATGTCTGGGCTGGCTTTGAACCTCGATTCCTCCAGATCTCAGCCTCCTGAGTAGCCAGGATTCTAGGTATGAACCACTGGCACTCAGCATAAAATAATTTCTTACACACTGGTCAGAAAAAGAACAAATGAACTTAGACTTTCTGAAATCCAGTTCCCTGGGCCCTATGCCAGAGGAGGAGTTAAAGAAGTTAATTTCAAGAAATGCTCTGAGGGACTTTTCAATCAGGATACTGGAGGACCTGCCCTAAAGAGGAGTAGTGGTCCTTTTACTTTGGCTCCTCTTACTATGTAGCCTAAGACTAGAACTTGTGATTCTCCTGTTCCAGCCTCCCAAGTACTAAAATTATGGATGTGAATCACCACACCCAGGCTTTTGAGCATTTAATAAAAATTGCATTCATAGTAGTGAGAGCTACTGCCGTTCACTGTGTGCTTCTTTCATCTTACATCTGTGAGGAACGGAAAAGCTGAATTACTCTTAAAGGTGCAGCCTCCTCACTCCCAATCATTTCAAAATCATGTCTTTCTGAACATAGGTTGCCCTTGTTTCCCTTGCAGATAGCTTTGCTCTTAGTGTTTTCTACAAGAGGGCCATTCCCTCTCTGCCATCTTTGCTTGTTGATGACCCAGCTCATCTATCCCTCGCCAGTACCATCTTCTCAGCCTTTTCAGAGGAACCTGAACATTATGCCTCACAATTGTTGACCAGTGCAGACACGTTCTCTTCTGGACCCTGTCTTAGGCCTCTGCGGCATGTCTCAGGTTGACACTGTCTTGCCCCTGTCCTCATTCCATGCAGTTTAAAATAAAAATATCTACCTATCACTTTAAAATATCTATCAGAGGGGCCGGGAGTTTGGCCTAGTGGTTAAAGTGCTTGCCTAGCATGCATGAAGACCCGGGTTCGATTCCTCGGTACCACATACACAGCAAAAAAGCCGGAAGTGGTGCTGAGGCTCAAGTGGTAGAGCTCTAGCCTTGAGAAAGTCCAAGGACAGTGCTCAGGCCCTAAGCTCAAGCCCAGGACTGGCAAAAAATAAAAATAAAATAAAAAAAATAAAATATCTATCAGAGTTCATGACCCTCTCACATTCCTGAGCACCCAAGGTTCCCACCTTTCTGAGAATAAACACCCTCACTTGGGGCGCCCCTTTTCTGCCTGCTTCTCTCTCTCCCACCCCCATTTTACCCCACCTCAGCAGCTGGCTTTGCTCTAGCTCCTCCAACTTGCCATGCACACTCTCGGAAGTTGCTCATCCTGCCAGGCTCAGATGACTCATGTCTGTAATCCTAGCTACTCAGGAGGCTGAGATCAGAGGATCCTTGTTTGAAGCCAGCCTAGACAGGAAAATCTGGGAGACTCTAACTTCCAATTAACTACCAAACATCTCAAAGTGGACCTGTGACTCAAGGCTGTGCCAGTTGCCAGTCTTGGGTGAAAATGCTCAGGGACAGTGCCAAGGCCTTGAGTTCAAATCTCAGTACCAGCACACACAAAAAGAAGAGGGAGGGGGGGAGAAAGAAGGAAGGAAGGAAGGAAGGAAGGAAGGAAGGGAGGGAGGGAGGGAGGAAAGAAGGAAGGGAAAAATGAAAGAAAGAAAGAAAATGCTCTTCCATCTTTACAGAAAGTTCCAGATGTCCACATGACTTTTGTTTCACTTAGGTCCACTTTCCCCCAAGCACAGGCTATATCATCCTAGGCAGAGAGCCTGACTTCATTTGCTTAAACATAGCAGGAAGGGAAGTAAGGAAAGGAGATACAGTCTGTCTCTAAAGTACCCTGCGAATCAAATAATCTTTGATGAAGGATGAAGCTTCTCTGTCTAACCTCCCACCCCCACTCCACAGGTCAATCTAAGTTATGTGAGCTGAAATATATACACGTGTGGGCCTTTGGGGAGAAAAGGAATGCAAACAAATTACAAATAAAATCTTAGGCACAAAGATGGTTATTTAGAAAGCTGGCAAGTGCCAAAAATACCTTAAATTTTAAAACAGGTCTATTTTAGTCACTGATTAGTGTATCTCTTAATATTTAGCCCGTTTTTTTTTTACTATTTTTTATTGTTTTTTAATATGCCATTAACTTTTTATATTAGTTTCAATAAAAGTAATTCAGAAAAAATTGGTTTCTTTTAGCGATGCTGGCTAGAATTTCTTTTTATGTTTATTTGTTTTGTTGTTGCTTCTTTGTGCAGGTACTGGGACTTGAATTCAGGGCCTGGGTGCTGTACCTTAGCCTTTTTTCCCAAAGTAATATTCTACCACTTGAGCCACAGCTTCATTTCTGGCTTTTTAGTGGAAAATTGGAGATGAGCATCTCAAAAATTTTCCTACATGAGGCTGGCTTCAAATCGTGATCCTCAGATATCAGCCTCTTGAGCAGCAATAATTACAGGCAGGAGTTACCAGGGCCTCACTGGAATTTCTTCATTATTGAAAGCGGAGATGCACAAAACTTACAATTTCTTACTTACTTTTTTTCTCACTTACTTTTTTTGGGGGGGTAGCATTCCAAGTCTATATTAATAAAAGCAGACATAATAATGAATTCTATTCCACATCATTCTCATTTAGAATAACAAAATAAAACATATAGTATTTTTGCAATTATAAATAACACTTTCTTAAGTACAGTGCTGGTAGAGAGAACTTTTCTTTGACCAGGCAGCAAGTAGACTCTTCCATTTACAACTATTGGCATATCATGCTTGGACACATTTTCCACAATCTGATTTTCAGCTCTAACCTTTGCAATCATTGCCTAAACTCCCTTACTCACTGACCTCCAGTGTTATAATTAATCCTGGATGAGAACTTCAATCTGCCCTGCCAACAGGACAGTATTCCTGAAAGTCTTCTATATGACAGGCAGTCTAGCAACCATTTAGTTGTACATAGAAGAGCAAACCTCACACATACATCACATTAAGTCCAAACTAAAGTGTTCCCAGATTATAAGGTAGAATGCACAATGGCCCTGGAGTAGTTTTAACTTAGCCCTGAGGAAGTCTAATGGAAGAGAAATCAGAGTGGAAGTAGACAAAATTCTGAATAGAGATTAAGGATAAAATATGGGAAATTTGAGCTGGGTACTTGTACCTCACATCTGTAATCCTAGCTACTCTGGAGGCTGAGGTCTGAGGATCACAGCTCAAAGCCATTCCATGTAGGAAAGTCTGTTAGACTTTTGTCTCCAATTAACCACTAAAAAGCTGGAAGTGGAACCACTAAAAGCTATGGCCCAAATGTAAGAGTTCTAACTTTGAGCAAAAGAAGCTAAAGGACAATGCTCAGGCCCTAAGTTCAAGCCCTGGTATAGACACATAGCAAAAATTAAAAAATAATGACAATAATATAATAATAAAAATAAAAATAATTTGAAGACAAATGACAGTGAAAAAACTCGCTCTTGAAGCAATGCCCTGCCTACCACATCCTTGTGTTACAAAGACTTAGAAAGCTGGAAAGTTAAGCAAGGAAGAAAAAAACCTGTTTGACCCCCAAATAGTCTATTTTCCTCTCCATGAAATAACATCAATAAACTCCAGCCAGAGCTCAGTTGTAGAACAAATCTGATGACTTCAGTTACAGAGGATTATACAAGGTCCTGCTTATAATATTTTGGCTTTGTTTTCTTGGGGCTCCACCCCTGTTTATAATCCTGCTGACATTCTTGTAGGACAGGTAGGTGGCATAGATTATTTTTGATGGTCTTGAAGCTCTGGTTTGAACAGGAGTTAAGTGTTACAACTGAAATATAACTAACAAGTTTTTATAATTAAAAAAAAATGGAGTTAGGACTAAGCACCACTGACATCTTACCCTTTGGTTACCAGACTGCCTAAATACCATCTGATGCTTTTTAATGATTGGGAGATGGCAATTTAAGAACAGTTTTTTCCCTGAATAGATAATTGCTTTAGAAAAGCGAAAATGTTTTTTAATGGTTAAATATTGCCTGCTCCTTTCTTCATATGTCTCTTCATGACATCTCAAAGGGTTTGAAAAACAAAATAGCTTAAAGATCAAAGAATGTGATTTTTGCATCTAAGGAGCAATCTACTGTTTCAGTTGGCCAAGAAATGGTTGATACACATCTGAAGATAAATAGTTAATAAAGGTGTTTGGACTGCAGCATCTGTTGCTATCCTTGGAAGCTGGGACTTAATTGTAGACGGGAGCATCAAATCTTCAGAGGGTTTGTAAGACAGAGATTGATTGGGGTCATGGGTTACCCAGAAGTAAAATCCCAATCCTTATCTTTAAAATGCAGTGTCCAATTGATTCTCTCTGGATCATTGCACACAGCACATGGAGGTAAACCCAAGGAGAGGAATGGTCAAACATTATCCTTTTCAAGATACTTTCAAAATAAACCACTGTGATGCTTTGGTTTTTGGTGAAGAGTCCCAAGGTGGAAATACCAGCTAGGGTTTAGTGATGGAAGCTGCAATATTACACTAATTAATACATCACACTAATTTGCATCTAGGGCTATTGGGGCTCCCTCCTTACATCTTCAACCGTATATGCCCAATCTTTCCTGCCAACGACAGCAAGATGAGCTGAAATATCAGCTTGCAAGTGGTAAGATCTCCCTGCCATTAGCCACATATGAAGTCAGAAGAACAAGCGACGTGCTTCTGTGATTAAGCTGTGCTCACATTGATAGCTGGGGATCACCAAGTCAGGAGAACCAAGTTCTGGTCAAGTTCTCTGTACTAAGAGATTGCTGTACAAATGACCCCCTTCCTCTTTAAATAGCCAAATAGTTTATAATGTTCTTCTCAGAATCTGAACTTGAAAAATCTGTTGGTTTCATTTTAACTGGTGTTTAGATTGAGTCCTGGCTGACTCTTTCCTGGAGGTATGACCCCTAAGTTTGAGAATTCACCTTCCAGAAGACAGAGACTATTAATAGAAGAGACCCAAGCTTTGGTCATTTGTTTCATATTAAAAGGCCAAGGGATTTGGTTTCTATCTCTGAGTATTACACTGAGACTCAGTAGCGTCTGAAGAAATCCAATGAATAAATCTGTTGAATTGCTATCCTAAATCTTAGAAATAACCATCTATCAAAAGAAGCCAAAATGCTATTCACTCATAGGACCCGTACAAATTAGAGTACTTTAATTTAATTGAATTTCCTTTCAACAAACGTATGAAGAAAACATCAAACTTGGACCCCCGAATACTGGGAAAGCCTGTGACATGTAAGCATTTGACTCTAAGAGGTGAATGTGCCAACAGGCTCCAGAGCAGCGTCCCTCAGAAAGAAATGTGTGAGAAAAGACCAGCGTAAGTTCAGACCCGTATTTTACATGCTTAGCCAAGAAGAGGGACATTGAGGGGTGCCTATTATTTGTTTTCTCTTTTTGGCATCCAACAGGTCAACACTTAGGAATTGGGATTCCATGGGCCAATAACTAAGAAAGGGTTCCCTGATGAGACCTGCCAACCTTGAGATGCTGAAAGACTGTTAATTATCTTTCCTTCTTAAAACTCAACTATTTTAAATTCATTTATATTCCACAATCACCAAATCATTTGTATCTTTTTACAAGGACCTTGTTATAAGTATCCAGCCACAAGGATCACAAAATTCACCATTCAACAGAAAACAGAAAACCTGTAAGCTGTCTGTAACAAAGTTTACTAACATTTTTGTGATATAGTTACTATGTAGAGTTTTATCCACCTTTGAAAATTACGATATCATTTTTATTTGAAAGCTATCTACTTAGATTGTTGTATAATTTTTTTATTTACCCCATATTCATCCCATCCTACAAATCATTTGGAAGAAGAAAAATAAAATTTACACACGCACACACACACACACACACACACACACATCTTCTTAACTATTCACATTTCTCTGGTCCCTTTTTCTCCCCATACTTCTTCTGCCTTAATGAGTTCCTGTGCATTTTCAGACTTAAGAGGGTTAAACGTTGCTTGTTTCTATTTAAAGGTTAGGATGCTTTCTTCTCCCTGGTAATCCAGTAATATATTTATGCCAAATTCCATTGTACCCCAAGAAATTAGAGAATCATACCAAGGAGACGTCTTGACTTCAGCTTCCCCTATTTCTTTCTTTCCAGCTAGAATACTTCTGGCTGACCCAGAACTAAGAGCTCATATTGTGCCAGAGAGCAGAGAATGGCGCCTTAGTGTTTGCACTAATCCTCCTCTTTACTAAATAAGTGAGCCAAGCTTTGGGATCAGGGGTGGGAGGAAAATTATATAATTTGAGTTAATTGGGTTGGGGCTACCCAAAGCCCCAGTTGTATTGAAGGGAATTGTTCACTCTTCAAGACCCAATTAGAGGCATTCAGTTGATGTTAAATAGATTTTACTCCTTTTCCCCCCAAGTCATTGTCAAGAGACTCAGCTTCCATACCATACTGAAATATATATATATATATTTTTTTTCATAACCGCCTCTCCAATGCCTCCTAAAAACATGTCTGAAAAAGGTATATACCTAAAGTTGTGGGCCATAAAGGTATGCTAACTGGTACATTTTACATGTTCAGAAATGCGACCCTTAGTGATAAGACAGAAACTTCTTTATAACCCTTCGTGTACTGTTAAAATGTGTCACTGATCAAACAGAATGAATGACCCAATCTCTATTTTCCCCACTACACAAGGAATTAGGACAGGTTTGAGAAATTCATGTTAGCCTTCCTAGATCTGAGTCAAAACATGTGACTTCCTTGAGTAAGCCTTATATAAAGTATAGTGACTAACAGTGGTTCATTTGCAAGAAACCACAGTTTAAGTTTCTAGGTATGCAGACAAAGTAAAATGTATGTTTGAAATAAGAGGTGTTCAGAGGCAGCACCTTTGTTGATGGATTGGCCTGACACAGCAATCACTCAACTCCAGTTATTCCTTTCCTTTGCATGGGAAAGGACCAGGATTAAGGTCAAGTCCTTACCCTCAAAGGACTTTCAGTCATGCAGGAGTGGGAATAAAGGAAGGACTTACAGAGACAGTCATAAATCTAGAACAACAAAGGAAGAGTACAAACAAGCTAGAAGAGGTAGAGATCTCATCTAGTTAGAGATTTTATGAACCAAATGATGCTGGATCTTGCAAGCTCAGATGGGTCTGAAATGTGAGTTTGGAAGCCTAGGTTAGGTGCAGATCCCAGGCTTTGACTCTAGGTGAGAAACCTGTATTTACTTACAAGTGCAATGGGGAACCACCTAAGGATCATACCCGGGCAATGTAGGATCTGAACTCTGCTTTTACCATGAGCTGGTTGGAAGTGAACTGTAAGGCCTAATGCTCAAATGCATGTCCGAAATGAACACATCTGGAGTGCGGGGAGCATGTGCCCACTTCTATCTGGTAGGAACCTGAAGTGTGCTGCCTTTCATGGACAATCACAGAGATGAACTGGCTGATTCCGTGTGTGTGTGTGTGTGTGTGTGTGTGTGACTTTTGCTCATTTTGGCAGGTAGAATTGAGCACCCACTGTGTGCTGGACACTTCCCTGACCTTTGAGATTCATCGGTGAGGGAAATGGAGCTCAGAGTGGAGGGATTTGTCCATTTTCTTTCTTTTTTTTTCTCTTTCTCCAAAAAAGAAAAAAACAAATGTATGTATTTAGTTGGTCAAACAATTGGGAAGACTAAATTCTAAACAGTCATTGTTATTCCCGGCCCTTCATCTCTTTTAAATCAAAGATGTGGAATTCAAAAGCAAAGTCAGGAGACATCCATCTTCTAGAAAGTTAAATAAGGACCGCCAGTTAGAGATGGCAGATAGGACATGTCTGTCAATACACTGCACAGAAAAAGGGCTTGACTGGATGGTGTGCCAATAACAAAGCCTCACACACAGGGTTTTACCTGGGACAAGCCTCTGGTGAAACAGGGCATGGTTTCCCAGGAGATAGCCCCAAGCAGCCAGCAAGGCAATGCCTCTTGCTCTCAAGTTAGCCCTTGCTTGATTCAGGCCACTCCATGCAGCTCTGTTTGCTTCTCCACGAGGCTGTAGAGTAAAATCTTTAGGCACACATAATCCTAGAGTAAAATCTTTAGGCATACATAATCCTGGTGACAAAGGAAGAATGAACCAACTTCTTGCATTCAATCTTTCAACAACAAAAGTATTTTCTTCTATTTAAGGCCTCAAGCTTGCTAGGCAGGTCCTCTACTTCTTGAGCCATGCTCCCTGGACTTTTGTGCTTTAGTTATTTTTCATGTAGAATTGTATTTGCCTGGGGTTGGCCTAGCGCAGTGATCCTCTACCTACAACCTCCCCCACTAAGTGTGTACTCTGTACCAAATACTGTTAAAGATAGAAGGCAGACAAAAATCTGTACCCTTCAGGACTTACCTATTAGTGGATAAGTTAAGTAAGAAGTAAGCATGGCCTATCTGATCATGGCAGGTACACTGAAGGAAAGGAAGCCAGCAAAAAATGGAGAATGAAGGGAGCAGGAGGAGGTGATAGTTTTAGATTGGTGAGGGAGGTGATATTTGAATAAAAGAGTACATGGGGGCAGGGAGTTTGGCCTAGTGGTTAAAGTGCTTGCCTAGCATGCATGAAGACCCGGGTTCGATTCCTTGGCACCACATACATAGAAAAAAGCCAGAAGTGGTGCTGAGGCTCAAGTGGTAGAGCTCTAGCCTTGAGAAAGTCCAAGGACAGTGCTCAGGCCCTGAGCCCAAGCCCAGAACTGGCAAAAAAAAAAAAAAAAAAAGTACATGGGTCATGTGAGTGTGGGTTATACTGTTCCCAGCAGAGAGAATAGGAGACATAGGTGCCTGTTTGTTATACCTGAAGACCAGCAAAGGCCTACTGCATGGCTTAAATGAATGAGAGAGAAACAAGGACGTGCTAAGCCTGGATCTCCTGCTGTAGAGCGGGTCACTAGGTGAAGGTGAGAGCAAAGCATCTAGGACTGTCAATCTGAGAGGGCCCGCCCCTGCCGTGGAGAAATTGTGAACTCCTTAAATAAAAGGTACTATTGGGGGAGGGGGGTGCGGGGGGCGGGGTCTGTGTCTGTGTGTCTGTGTGTATCTGTGCCAGTCCTGGGGCTTGAACTTAGGGCCTGGGCACTGTCCCTGAGCATTATGTGCTCAAGGCTCATGCTCTACCATTTGAGCCACAGTTCCACTTCCAGCTTTTTGGTGGTCGTTTGGGGATTAGAGTTTCCCAGACTTCCTGCCAGGGCTGGCTTCAAACCATAATCCTCAGATCTCAGCCTCCTGAGTAGCTAGGATTACAGACGGCAGCCACCAGCTTCTGCTTGAACTGTGTGTTTTAAAAAAGAAGAAAAGAACTAACTACCACTTATTTATTTGTGTACTGAGTGATCCGCACTTCACTGGCTCCCAGAAGACTTTGTGTACCCTAAGTAAATCAGCTCTACTCACCAGAGACTGTTATATTTGTGTTATTATTATTATTATTGCCAGTCCTGGGGCTTGAACACAGGGCCTGGGCACTATCCTTAGACAGTTGTTTTTTTTTTTTTGCTCAACGCTACTTGAGCCACAGCGCCACTTTCAGCTTTTTCTGTGTATGTGGTACTGAGGAATCGAATCAAGGGCTTCATGCATGCTAGGCGAGCACTCTACTACTAGACCAAACTCCCTGCCCAATTTGTATTATTTATGTTACTTTTTTCCTATGTAAATTACAAGTCATATGTATCTCAGCAATTCAACAACTATATGATTAGGGAACTGAATGACGAGGGAGAAGCTAGATCATAAATCCATACATGAATAGAGAAAAAGATGTAAGTTTACTGTAAATTGGACTAATACAGGGAATGTCTAGCACACGACTTAAAATAATAACATATAATGTGCTCATTAGTCCGGGTTCTCCCAGAAAAATAATTGGCTAGAAACAGTATTAAAAGGGAAGATTTATTATAGGAATTTATTTTAGGAATCATGTGAGTCATCACATGATTACGGACATTCAGAAATTCATAAAACACCTTCTGCCAGCTGACGAGACAAGAATGTAGAGTTTTAGTTCAGTCTGAATTTGAAGGACTGAGAATCAGGGAACCAATGACATAACTTCCAGTCCAACTGAATACTTGAAAACTAGAGAGAAAGGTCAAGATGGGCTAGCCAGTAGCTAGGATAAGTCCTGGCATCTAAAAACCTAAAAACCAAGAGTTCTGCTATCCAAGGGCAGAAAACAATATTCCAGCTCAAGAAGAGAAAGGAAAATCAAGAAGAGAAAGGCAATTTGTGCATCTTCTCTATTTTTCTTCTGTACTGTACTGAAGCCCTCCAGTGACTAGCTGATCCCTACAACCTAGCTGAGGTAGGGGGGGAGTCTTCTTTATTCATCCCTCTGATTTAAATGCTAATCTCTTCCAGAGACTTCCACCCTGCCCTCCTCCCAATGCTTTGTGTGGGTATTCCTAAGCCTCGTCATGTTGACACACAAAACCATTTGTTGTAAATTTCAGACCATCAAATGAAACTCACAAAATACTTTTACTACTGAAGGTTTAGATGTGTAAACAGGTGATAAATTAATGTAGTTAGTTATCTGAACGTGGTTGATATATCTATTGAGTAAGACCCACGTAGAACAACAGGAATATGTCTAAACTTTACTCCGTCAGGGATGAAAGAGAAGCTTCTTTGCTGAACTGGATAATTGCTTTTGTGCTCTGTCAGCACAGGTCAACTTTCTGTGCTATTTACAATGGAATGGCTATAAACATGACACACGTTTAAGTATAATTGGAATTATTTATATTTGTCTAGACAATTACTCTTACAGCACTTACCCGTTCCCATACAGAGCCAATGGTTTTAAACTAGCAACATGACATCACTGGGACTTGAACTCAGAGACTGGATGCTGTCCCTGAGCTTTTTAGCTCATGATTGACATTACCACTTGAGCCACAGCCCCCCACTTCCAGCCTTTTAGTAGTCCATTTGACAAATCAGGGTCTCACAGCCTGTCCTATCCACGCTGGCTTTCAACTTCAATCCTCAGCTCTCAGCCTCAGGAGTAGCTAGGATTACAGGCACAAGCTACCGTCACTTGGCCCTCTTGTGTGGTTTGGTTGAGGCTGTCCCTTCCTCCTTGACTTCTCTTATCCTTTATCCCAAGGCCCAGATGCAATGAACTCTTGGTGTTCTTCTCAAGTCAGGGGCAGCTGCCCTGAGCTCCCTGGCTTTCTCCGCCACACACCCATGGGCTGATGCTGCTATGTGTCATCAATTATATAGTCACTTAACCAACAAATCGCAGTGTCTTCACCTTTAAACCCTGCCACGGGGTCCTGCACAGTGACATAAGGACATGATCAGTCCCAGCGACCTCAGGGAAGATGTCCTCATGATTTATCACTCGGACTTATCGGATTTATCACGCCGGGCTTTGCCATCCACGTGGATGGAACAAGGACATCACCTCCTCCCTCTGCACATTCAACGGAGCTCAACAGCTAAGTCACTGGAGGAAAACCTGAATCACCTGATGCTTCTGGAAGATAAGTCAGTCACAGCGAGGCCACCGTTGCTTTCTAAAATGACAGACTTTGCTGCCTGGACTTGCATAGTATGGGTGGCAGGTAGACCCCCCAGACATCCTCACAGGACATGACCAGTGTCCCAGTGCACAGGATGAGGAATGGAGATTCCCGTTGAATCAAGAGCAACAATAATGCTCATCCCAGAGTCCTTGCCAAGGTCAGCAAGAAGCAACAATGCAGCCCGGCTCAGCTCTACACTGTGGGCAGGAAGATGTCCTGGCCCCAGTATTAGCCAGCTGTGTGACCTTGAGCAAGTTGCTTTGCCTCTCCACCCTCAGCTCCCTCAAGCACAACACACGAGGACCGTGAGGATTTAATGAATCCTAAAGCGGAGGACAGGTGCTGAAATAAAGTACTCAATGAATGATCATAAATTAGAGCAATAATAACAATTACTATTATTACTACTAGAAGCCAGTGGGGCTGGGGGAGATGAGCTAGAATAGTAGCTTATTGGAGTGTGAGAATGTGGCTGCCTGGCTTTGTCACAACTTAAGTCTGTGGTCACAGAGGTAAAGCACTTCCCTGTCTCTGAACCTCAGTTTTTCATCTGAAAAATTAGGTTTTTGGATCAGATCAGTTTCCTAAATTAGGTTGGCCATCAAAGACTTTTTGCAAAACTTGCTTAAAAACTGAAGGGCTCATGTTCCCTTGCAGCTTCATTGAATCAGGCTCTGACACTGTAGAATAGGTGGGGTTTTTTGTTTGTTTTGTTTTATTTTGCAAAGCTAAGCAGGTGTGAAAGAAACCACGTGGTCTACAATGCTGGAAATACTTTCTATCTGGTACTTCCAAAAATTTTGTTGATTCTTGATCTTTTCTGTTTGCATCATTGTTGTTGTTGTTGCCAGTCCTGGGGCTTGAACTTAGGACATAGGCACTGTCTCTGAACTTCTTTATTCCACCACTTCAGCCACAGCACCACTTCCAGGTTTTTCTGTTTATGTGGTACTGAGGAATTGATCCCAGGGCTTCATGCATGCTAGGCAAGCACTCTACCACTAAGCCACATTCCCAGCCCATCATGGTTTGTTTTTGGTTTTGTTTTTCTGAAGCTTCTAGGATAAGCCTAATTGATCCAGTTAGTGTTTAGTAGCCATTGGATTCAAACCAAAAGCCCAACCTCAGAGCCTTTGCATTTACTGTTCTCCTGGAAGGTTCTTCCATCTCCTCATTCTCAGTTATACCACTATTTCAATGTTATCTTTTAGATAACATCTTCACTTGCATGTACTTCCAACCACAATTCAATTGCTTGTTGTGACCTATTCTTTCCTACAGCACATCTTACCCTGTAATTGTTTCTCTTCCTTACCCTCCTTGAGGGCAGTTGTCTATTTCTGTATCCTAGAATCTCTAATAGAGTGCTGGCACAGATCTGGTGCTAAGAAATCAAATGGCTAGCTACATAAATACATAGGCTGCACGATAGTCTGGATATAAAATAGCCCCACAAAGGCTCATGTGTTCAAGATTTGATCCCAAGCGGTAGCACTATTGACATGTGACTGGGTCATGAAGGTATTAGTTGTATCAGGTGATACAATTAATCAAATGGGGTAATCCATTGGTGAGTTCACATCCAAATAGGTTATTAGAGGGCAGGCCCTGGTGGAGGAAGCAGGTCTCTGGAGGCATGACTTTTGGGTGTGTTACCTTATTTCTGACCCCTCTTTGTCCTTCCCTGCTCCCTGCCTGCTATGAGATGAACAACTCTATTCCACTATGCCCTTTCTCCACGATGTTCTGCCTTACCAGAGGCCCACAAAGAAAAGGACCAAGCAACCTTGGGCCAGAAGAAACTAAGAGCCCAAATTAATCTTTCCTCCTTTAAGTTGCCTACGTCAGGCATTTTTTGTCACAGTACTGAGTAACTGGCTAACAAAGTGTGCATCGGTTTTGCTTCTGTCTGCAGGTCAGAATGTGTCACTCAGAGCAGCTGGCGGCAAAATCAGTCGACAGAGCATCATATGCAGTCACGCACATCAGCAGGACAGTTTCCTCCAGAGACTCTCCCCAGCTACAGAGCACACGGTGGCTTCACCCTCCCAGTCCTCCAGAGTCCCCAGTATGCTGACCCCACTCCTAGCTTGTATCTATGGCAAGTTTCTCAAAGCAGCATTTAAGTCTACCCAGCCTCCCTGAGTAGTATGCTGGGGCCTCTTGTACTCTCCTTTTTCCGAGGCTGCTGATGAACATAACAGGGCAGAAAACTTTTCGGACCGCCACTACAAAATAAGGTAGACCCACAGACATAATGATATCATTTGGTTTTTAAGAGATATATGAACTGGGAAGTATTTTCAGAAACATTATGGGGGGATGGGAGGGGGATCATAAATGATTAATAAAATGTATATATGTGAGTTATTATCTGAAATTATTCTCTAGAGGAAATAGTTATGAAGGCCAATATTTTATGAACTAAAATTGTACTTCTGGATTTCTAGGCTTTAAAAAAATAAACATGCATTTCTCAGACCATAAACTTTAGAAGGAATATATTTTTTCCTATACCATCTTCTTGTTGGTACACTTGGAATACAGAGCCCTCTCTGCTGCATTACCTGTATGGTTATTGATATGGTAACTATTAGGTCACCGGTTTTGTCAAATATTCTCAGCTTGACAACACTGATTTGCCAAACCCTCTCTTTTTGCCAGCCAAAGACTATCTGTCCATAATTTTAGAGAAAATGGATGAGAGGTCAAATGTTCCATTTAAACAAGTATTCCCTAAATAAGTTCTACTGATTACATCTGGGAAGCATTTCCCCCCAAAAAACTGATGAAGACATTTGAAGATAATGCAATAGAATCTTTAGTATGTTCATGAGCATATGTCTCTGAGAAAGAAAAATCAGATTAACACTTCCCAAAAGCTCTCAGTGATTCTTGCATTCTTGGATTCCCATGTATCTTTTTCTGGAGCCAGCATTCTTCACACACAGGCTGGAAAATGCTGACCTAGGAAGCACTATTATAAGATGACCTAGAATTTTTAGAACTATGACTTGTGTACTTGTTCATCTACATCTTAACTTACTTTGTTGCAGATGTTCAGATGTGCAAGAGTTGTAAAAATCACCAACTTGTTTTCTGAACTTGTCCAAGTATGATTAGTGCCTGCTGCTAAACATTTGAGAAGGAGTTAGCACAGATACATTCTGAACAAATATATGTGTGGGTAAAATTCTACTTTTGACTATGGTAGATTCAGTTGGTATTAGATATGTCTTTCCCTTTACAAGCACTGATTAAACAAGAGGATACAAAGCAATTCTTGTCAGTTATTATCCACAGGTACATGGATTAGAATCTCTGAAAGAAGGGACTCTTAGGAAGGGACCTCTACATGCAACCTGGTTTTCTGCCTGGGATGTCGTCCCAGCAGAGTGCAATGAAGACAGATTCAAAGAGGACAAAATCTGGGTTGACACGAGAGACCCTCCAGTGTTGGAGTCTAGCAAATCCCATGGTAGACATATTGGTAAGCACATCACATATTTTTATAAGACTCTAGAAGTTCCAATCCTCAGGAGAAGAAACTGTGCCATAGGATAAGAATTGGCCATATATCATTTTGATCCGTGATGAATTATTTATATGATGGTGGTCCCATAAGATCATAATAGAACTGGGAAATTCCTATCAACTAGTGCCCATATAGTTATCATAATATGGTCACAAAGCACATTACTCATAGATGTGGGATAGTGCTAATGTAAATAAGGTAGGGATTGCTGGTCATATAAAGTTATAGCACCAACAATTATGCATAGTATATAATGATCATAAATGACAGTCATTGGTTTATGTATTCATCATATTATGCTTTCGTTGTTATTCTATGATGTACTCTTTATTTTTTTTTTTATTTTATTTTTGCCAGTCCTGGGCTTGGGCTCAGGGACTGAGCACTGTCCCTGGATTTTCTCAAGGCTAGAGCTCTACCACTTGAGCCTCAGCACCACTTCTGGCTTTTTGCTATGTATGTGGTACCAAGGAACCGAACCCAGGTCTTCGTGAATGCTAGGCAAGCACTCTACCACTAGGCCAAACTCCCGGCCCCAATGTACTCTTTATTTTTTTTTTAAATAGTTTACTATAATGTACAGTATTATACCGCCTCAGATCTTGTGCTTATTGCATCTCTTGATTATATAATTTTCTTTTGGTCAATAGGACCTAAGTTTGTGTGAGTACATGCTACGGTATCCATACAATGACAAAATTGCCTAGTGATATATTTCCCAGAAAGTCATTGAAACTTGACTATATTCAAGGAAGCCATTCCCCATCAAAAAAAAAAAAATCCTGAACATCACAAGGTGAGTCACAAAAACTTTCTTTTCTGTCTTGAACTGGAGATTCCAGCTACAGAGATAAGGTGCATGAAAAATCTAAATATTGGACAAAGAGAGGACTTTATTTGCAGATCATAGGATTATCTGTGCAGAGAGATTCTAAGGAATCAACATAGATACTTATAAAAAAACTAATGAAGGAATTCAGAACTCAGCAACACAAACTATAGGGTCAAACACTCAAAAATCTATTCTGGTTTGAATTTGAATGACAACTAGAGATAAAAGAAAAACATCAATCTGGGTATCAGTGGCTCACACCTCTAATCCCAGCTACTTAGGAGGCTGAGATCTGAGGATCACTATGCTAAGCCAGCTTGGGTAGGAAAGTCCATGAGACACTTATTTCTAATTAACCACTAAAGAGCTGGAAATGCTGGTGTGGCTCAAAATGGCAGAGTGCTAACAGAAGCTCAGCAACAGTGCCCAAGCTCTGAGTTTAAGCCCCAGGACTAGCTCTGTGCACACACAGACACACAGACACACAGACATACACACGCACACACGGACAAAATCAATCAATCAAAACATCAGTTACAATGGCATCAAAACAGAACACATTTAGGAGTTAGTTTGACAAAGGACATGTAAGACCCGTGTATTATATAAAACAGATAAATGAAAAGCTATACCTTATTTATGAATTGGAAACTTCTAAGGCCAGGTATGGTGGCTCACGCCTAAAATACCAGCTACTCAGAGATGGAGATTGAGAAGATAAAAGTTAGAGGCCATCACTGGCAAAGAATTAGCAAGACCATACCTCAACCAGTAATTAGGCATTCAGGTATGTGGGAAGCACAAATAGGAAGATCATAGTCCAGTGTGTCTGGACAAAAAAGAAAAGAAAAAAACAGTGGGACCATACCCAAAGAAATAACTAAAACAAAAGAAGCCTAGGATCATTCAAGTGGTAGAGCACCTTCCTTAAAAGTGCAAGACTCTCACCAGCTGCTGGTAGCTCATGCCTGAAATCCCAGCTACTCAGAAGGCTGAGATATGAGGATCACGGTCTAAAGCCAGTCAGAGTAGTAAAGTCTGTGATACTCTTATCTCCAAATACTCACCAGGAAATCAGAATTGGAGCTTCAGGGGCAGTGCCCCAGCTCTGAGTCCAAACCTCATGACTGTAAAACAAACAAACAAAAAAATTGCAAGGCCTTGCTTGAGTTCAACCTCCCAATATTGCCAAAAATGACAAGTTCAATATTGTTCAGCTGTTAATTCATGCCCTTGCCAAATTGATCTGTAGATTTACAATGACTAAATAAAATCTTAACATGCTTCTTAAAAAAGAAAGTAATAACAATTTTAAAGTTTATATAAAAATATATAGGACCTATGGTGGCCAGAATAATCTGTCCTTGGGCTTTATCAAGAGTAGAGCTCTCTGGGGATGGGGGGGAGGGAAATGGGGACCAAGACATGTGAAAGGGTATCAATGTATGGGAATTAATGTACCATCTATCTGGCAAATATCATGTAACCCTTCTATTAATTACAATAAAAAAATATATGAAAAAAAAAAGAGTAGAGCTCTACTGCTTGAGCTACAGCACCATTTCTGTCTTTTTATATGTAAGTGAACCTGGGTCTTCGTGCATGCTAGGCAAGCACTCTACTACTAAGCCAAACTCCTTGTCCTGCCAAACTAATCTTTAAAAACTTCAAGAGCCAGGCATTGGTGGCTCAGCCTGTAATCCTAGCTATTCAGGAGACTGAGATCCAAGAATCATGATTCAAAGTCAGCCTGGTCAGGAAAGTCCCTGAGACTCTTATCTCCAATTAACCACCAGAAAACCAGAAGTGGTACTGTGGCTCAAAGTGGTAGAGTGCCAGCCTTACATAACTAAGCTTAGGGATAATGCCCAGGCCATGAGTTCAAGCCCCAGGACTAACAAAAATTAAAATAAAATACAGAACAAAATTAAAGAGCACACACAATTTTATTTCAATGCATTAAAGAGACAAAAACTTGAATAAAGAATTGTTACACAGAGCCACCCACATATCTAATCATGTCTGATTTGGAACAAAGCCATCATAACAATTCAATGAAGGAAGGAATTTTTTTTTCATCATTGATGCTCAATCTACTTAACAAATTTTTGCCACAAAATATACCTCGACCCTTCACATATACCATATAAAAAGTTAATTTGATATGAATTATTTGATCACAAAAGCTAAAAGTCACAGAATGGCTAGAAGATAGTACAAAGATTAGACTGACTTCTTAAATGAGACAGACACAAAAAGAACTAACAGTAATAACAATTTGTAATATATTTCAAAGTATTGAGCATCACCACCAAAACAAGACATTAAACCAGATCCTAGTGACTCACATCTATTATCCTAGCTACTTAGGAGGTTTAGAACTGAGGATATAGTCAAAGCCAGCTCAGACAGGAAAATACATGAGAATCTATTCCCAATTAACCAGAAAAAAATGCTGAACTAAAAGTTGGATCAAATGGTAGTGCATGAGCCTCAATAAGAGAAGTTGGATGAGAAGAGCACAAGGCCCTGAGTTCAAGCCCCAGTAAAGGCACAAAATATATATGCCATTAAGATTAAAGAGAAGGGTACACACCAAGAAAAAGTATTTGCATTATCTATATACCAGAAGAAACTTTCATCCATAATCTATGAAGAATACCTATAAATTAAAAAAAAAATTTAAAGATGGACAAAACTAATTTCACATATGGCTCAGGGGTAGAGTAACTGCCTAGCAAGCATGACACCCTTAGTTAAAACCCCAGTAACTGGGTGAGGGAGGAGGGGAGAAAGCAAAAAAGGAAACAAAAGCTTTATGAAAGCTCATGGAAATAGCTCAAAAGCATGTATTCGACATCATTAGTCATCAGAAGGTAAATTATGATCATGATGAGATTACCTCTTCATATCCATTTGAGTAGCTACTTTTTCTTTTTACCAAGACTGACAAAAGTGAATACTTATGACAAGGTTGGAATATTGAAATACTCATCACATTGCTGGCAGAAGCGTAAATTGGTAGAAAAAAGTAAGAAAAGTAGAAGGGTGGAGTAAAGAAACTTTAACAGTTTCTTATTTTTTTTTAAATTTATTGTCAGGGTGATGTACAGAGGGATTACAATTACATATGTAAGGGAGTGAGTACATTTCTATTTTCTTAATTTCGTAAAGAAGTAAAAGTAAACCTAACTTATGAGTAAGCAACTCCATTTCCATATCCAGAAAAGGCTTATCCAAGAATGTCTATAGTAGCCTTATTTACATTAGTCTTGAGATTGAAAGGAGTTCATATCTCCATCAACACAAGAATGGATGAAATATTCACCAATGATTCTCAGAAATAAAAACTAAAACAACCTCTTTTTTGTGAAAGGTGCCATACAAAAGGATTCATCTATATGATATCATTTCCATAAAACTGAAGAACAGGCTAAACTAATCTAATAAAAATCAAAACAATGATTGCCTGGAGAGGAATTATATTGATAGGGTGGGGGCAAGAGAATTATGAGATGAATAAAACATTGCATGACTCGATAACAGCATCAATGTACATCTCAGTTCTGTGCACTCATTGTATGTACTTCTCACATAAAAAAATGTGGGGCAGGAGAAAAAGGAGTAGAGGAGGAGAACATAAGACAGTAGGAAAAAGAAAAACAAAATTAAATTATTCCGCTCAACACCAGTGGTTCATATCTGTAATATTACCTTCTCAGAAGGCTGAGATCTGAAGATCACTGTTCAAAGCTAGCCTGGACAGGAGGCTCTTATCTCCAGTTAACCAGCAAAAAGACAGAGGTGGAGCTCTGGCTCAAGTGGTAGAGTACCAGCCTTGGGTGGTGGGAGGGTGGCAGGGCGCTAAGGGATAGCACCTAAGCCTTGAATGGAAGCCCCAGTACTGGCAAACAACTTAAGTAAATAAATAAATAATCCTTTATTTGTAGGTATTCACACATGCCTTTTTAAGTATAGTCATTGCAAACCAGGTGGCTGTTTCACAGTATGGTGTGTTTTCATTGGAGATCTTCAAATCTGCTTAGGAAGAAGGTCTTCCCTTCTATAGATTTTATTCTCTCTTGGGCTTTATTATCAAAATATCCACCCATGCTTAAGAACAAAAGGAACAGACACTGGTTCTACTTTCACACTGATCACAATCCAAGACAAATTGTCCACTGTTGACATTTTTAGATTTCATGGCCAGCCATGGTTTTGCTAGGGAAAGGAAAATAGATTCCTCCTTAGCCTTCCAAATCAGGCCACTCCATTTGTCTCTTTGATTTTATTTTTTCCAAGAATAAAAAAGTTTCTGTCTTTATTTTAAGCTAGCTCTAGCTGGCTTAATACCCCCTCTCCATTAAGACCCATCAAGTGACATTTCTCCACAAGAGCACACCTCCCCCCTCCCGTTTCACTAGGAAAGGCACTGATCACATTAAAATGTAACCACATGGAAATGAATTTCCCCCCCTTTCACATGTCTGTCCTGGGTTTCCATGGAAAAGGGCTAATTACCTTTTTAACAGCCCTAATTGATGGGCTTACAGATCATATCTTCCAGGCCCCACTTCGGTGAGGGGAGGTGGGGGCGGGGCACCCTTCTTTTCTCTTGACCCCTGGGCTCCAGCTCTTCCTCATTGGAAAGAGGTTTGCTGCCTGGAGAGAGGCCCTTGCCTGTGCTCCTCTGTTTGTAGTACTACCTGCAGACTATGGGCTGACCAGGAAGCCTCGCTTTGTCTTGGCCCAATTGACACAGCTGCACACTGGGTAAATAGACTCAGATGTTGAGCTTTTGTTTGAAGGATCTTTTCAGATTAATACAGAGAGAATTCGTTTCTAAAACTTAAGCTGGGAGCCAGGATGGGTAGAATAGAACTGTGAGCCATTGAATTCAGGTCCACAAAAATGAAACCAACTGGCTTACCAGGGTGTTTACCCCCTGTTCATTTTGGGGGAAACATTGAAGGAAGAGGCTCCCCAGATCTCAAGCTCCTCAGGGCCTTTATCCACCCATTGTGAGAAGATCTGATCTGCAACTGTGGGGTTCCAGTTCCAGCCTCCCAGAGGAGAATTCAGTCCTTGTCAAGGAGCACAGTAATGGCCAGATACTTATCTACAGTTGATTTAAGCGCCCTCTCTCTCTCTCTCTCTCTCTCTCTCTCTCTCTCTCTCTCTCTCTCTCTCTCTCTCTCTCTCTCTCTCTCTCTCTTTCTCTCCCCCTCCCTCCCTCCCTCCCCCCCCTCTCTCTCCCCCTCCCCCTCCCCCTCCCCCTCTCCCTCTCCCTCTCCCTTTCTCTCTCTCTCATAGGTCACTGGGCTTGAACCCAGGGCCTGGGCACTGTCCCTGAGGACTTTTTTTTTTCAGAAGGCAAGCATTCTACCACTTTGAGCCACAGCTCCACTTCCAGCTTTTTCTGAGCAGTTTATTGGAGATAAAAGTCTCAAAATACTTTCCCAGTCTGGCCTTGAACCACGATCCTCAGGTCTCAGCTTCCCGTGTAGCTAGGATTACAAGTGTGAGGCACCCAATACTTGAAGTTCTCTTATTTCTAGATCACAAGAGGTTCTAATGAAGGATGGAAGAAAATCCATGACCTACAGCAAAGACTATATTTTATCAAACTGGCAAGCTGGATTTCTCCTTGAGGTGGACACAAAGATCAGTCAGGGGTCCCAGCTGGCCATCTGAGTAGGTGGGGTTATTCACAACAGTCCTGCTGTACTTGCCATTTTATTCAGCAAAGCCTTAAAGCAGTTCAGGCTTTAAATTGAGGATACTTGTCCAGTGTTAATATTTCCAAGTGCTTAAGGAAGCTCTTGGATGTTGTAGGAAGGAACTTTGGCTTCGATTCTGGTAAATCTGAGTTCAAATCCTGCCTCTGTCACTTACTAGCCATGGGAGCTTAAACCAATCTGTTCACCATGACAACTAGGGCTGAGTATGTAGCCAACCAGCGGTTGAGCACTGGCCCAGCATGGGTGATACTCTGGGTGTCATCCCCATCACTTGCCAAACAAATAAATAAACAAATAATAAATGGGGTGATTTGTCTTCATAGGGTTGTCAGAGATTGAAACATTTTCTCCCTGCCTGCGCTGGGAGTTTGGCCTAGTGGTAGAGTGCTTACCTAGCATGCATGAAGACCTGGGTTTGATTCCTTGGTGACATGTACATAGAAAAATCCAGAAGTGGTGTTGTGGCTCAAGTGGTAGAGCTCTAGCCTTAAAAAAGCCCAAGGACAGGGCCTAGGTCCTGAGTTCAAGCACCAGGACTGGCAAAAAGAAAAAGAAAAAAAAGGAAAGTGTGATGCCCAAATTTACTGACTCTCCAGTTTTCAGCTTTTCCAAGCTTCTTTTTTTTCCCCTAAAGTCTGAGAAAAAAAACAAGTAGGAAAGCATGCAGTGGACTGTAAACTATGCCTGTATGACACAAACTTCGTCACTGAACTAAGCATGCAGTTGATATTGAAGAATGGCTGTTGGTAGCACTTCGAACTCTCATTTTGTTAACCCTTCTTTCTTCTCTCACAGAATCTTCTGTCACAGTATCTGACAGCATGTCATTACTGCTAAGGACCTGTTGATGAAGGAGAAGAGATGGATCAGAAAAGTGGGGAGAACAGGGACATCACCATCCCAAATGGGATTTCATAAATGAAGTATGGGCAGGTGGAATTGGACATAATAGGTTTTCCAAAGGAAAACAGTAGATGTGCACAACCTGCTTCTCCTTGCTCTGGCTGTGATTTGTAAAGAAAATACTTCAGCAACAACTAACCAGTCCAGGTCCCTTCTGTATTCGCCCACAAAGCATCTTCTGTTAATAAGTTAGGACACTTGAGCCCTGCCACAGACTGTTCCAGGTGGGGGGGGGGCATGGCATTTAAAAGGGCCTATGGATTTCCTTGAGCCAAGCATCCAGGGCTCTGACTCTTTCCAGTTGTCTCGAGGGGAGATATGAGGGCACAGAGCACAGGGTTTAAACATACTGTAATAATCAGGAGTAATGCCTGCAGGAGGAACCAAATTGCAGAAATCTAGATCTACCGGCAGAGTAGGTTAGTTCTTAGTTCTGACTAGATTCAGAGAACTTGACACTAGGAAAGAAGCCTCTGTTTTGGGAGCTAGTAAGAGAAAATATGATTATCTTAGTGCTTCTTTTCTTTGTCTTTTTTTTCCCATCCTGTCTCTCTTTTTCTCTTTCTTTCCTCTTTTTCCTTCATTTCTTTCCTTTCCTTTTTCTTTTTATTCATGGTACTAGGAATTGAACTCAGTACTTCATGTTTAGGTAAGTTCTCCACACCCCCACCCCTTCCCTCTATCCCCTGCTTTGTTAGTTTGTTTTTGAGATAGAGTTTGAGGTTAACTAAGGCCCAGACTGGCCTTGAACTGCCCTCATAAGAAGCAGAGAATACAAGGTATGTGCCATCAGGCACACAGAAAAACATAAACTCCCTCTGATCAACCGACACTTCTGCTTGAACACAAGGCTGGGACTCAGAAGGGGTGCAGTGTCCTCCTGATGGAACAAACCCCCAAACCTTGGGGGTTCCTGATGTTCTTGCCCCCAGGGTCTCATCTCATCCCACCATGGCCACAGACTACAAAGAAAGACATCAGTTTGGGGACCTGTCCCCTCTGCCTGTTCTAATCCCTTCCTCTGGAGTCCCTGAAGGAGTGAGATCTGTGCTATTGTAATGGCCCCAACCTCCTAAATGGATATGGAATAAACTACCTTGGAAAGGCCCATCCCCAGCCTGTCACTAGCATGCTCCTATAGGAAGTGTCAGGAAACACTGTGACTTAGCTGAAAAGCACTCCTGGAAAAGGTGTTGATAAGGAGTAGTATTTGAAAATACAAAGATGGAGCAGGCAGAAGGCTGACAAATGCTAAGGAGGTATAGGGAATTGCAAAAGGGACCCTTGGCAAGAGCACACAGCATCTGCCTTATTTCTGTCATCAGGTTAAATAAGGCACCAGCTCAAGTTAGGAGTCTCCAGTGCTTTCCCTGCCTTTTCTGGGCTCTGGGCCTCCTCACGCTCCCAGTCTGCAAGGAGAAAGGGCAGGGGCAGCTTGCTAAAGATCTGTCTTAATCTGCCATGCTGAATTGTTCCAGAAGTCAGCTTAGTATTAGCCCTCTTATCCTGGGCTCCAGAGCCTGAGCTCAGAAATGATGGTTATGAAATGAGTCTCCAAGGAGCTATTTTTGTTTTTGAGACTCTTGGCCTTACAGCTGAGTTTCTAAATCTTACTCCCTTGGCCAGATGCCTGCTTGGTTCCATCTGTCTCCATAAGCAAAGGTGACGTGTTAAGGGACCAGGACCAGGTGAGACCACAGCTATATCACAGCTATATACTCCCTTTAGGCAGGGGAAGGCTTTGAAGAGACTAGAGTTAGAGCTTGGTGTTCAGGGCTGCGTGTGAAATGCCTCAGTAGAGAGCATTCGAGACAAAAGAGACAGCTCATCACTTGGTATGCATCAGCAGAGTGATAAATTCCGTGCTGTAACACATAGTCCTCAAAATGTATGGTAGTTAAACTCTATGGATATTTACTTATAACGCAGGATAGATGGGAAGCGGGCGCTCCACCTTTATTTAAACGTGTGTGCGTGTGTGTGTGTGTGTGTGTGTGTGTGTGTGCACGTGTGTGTGTTGAGCCACTACTGAAACTTGAACTCAGGGCCTAGGTGCTCTCCCTGTTTTTTTACTCAAGGCAGGTACTCTATCAGTTGAGTGACACATACACTTCTGGCTTCTTGTCTTGGTTAATTGGAGATCAGAGTTTCATGGACTTTCCCTTTCTGGGTTGACTTTAAACCATGATCTTCAGATCTCAGTCTCCTGAGTAGCTAGGGTTATTTAAGCTTCTTTGAGATGACTGAGCCACTATTACTTTTATTTCTTAAACTTAGTTTAATTTTATCATAAAGATGATGTCAGCAGGGTTATAGTAACCTAAATAAAGTAATGAGTACATTTCTTGTCAATCATTGCTACCCCCCTTGTTTTCTTGTTCTCTCTCTCTCTCTCTCTCTCTCTCTCTCTCTCTCTCTCTCTCTCTCTCTCTCTCTCTCTCTCTCTCTCTCCCCCCCTCTATTAGTTTAACATCTGGCTTCAAACATTTCCCAGGTCATCTGCCCTCCTGCAGCAGCAAGCCTGTCATATGACATCTAACACAAAGGAGGCCTAGAAAATTCAGTGGAGCTGTGTGCTCAGGGGTATGCAGTGAGCCTGCGGGTTCTAGGGAACTTGCACCAGTTGTACCACAGTCTGACTCACTCCTTACACACTGCTGGTTCGATTCAGAAAGAGAAGCAGCAGCAACCCAGGCAAGCCAGGAAAAATAGAAGGAAGCTTCTGGCACGGGGAGCAACTCTAAGCAGGGAATCCCACAGCGAAGAGGGCCTCCACATTTCTGCCTGAGGCTTGTGAGGAGACAGAAAGTTCTAGAAGACTTAGTTTCCAACAGCCAAGCCCTAGGCCTCCCAGGGTGAAGTTTGGAAACCCCCTAGCTTTCCTTGGCATTGCCCTCCGCCTATGACTCCCACCTCCTGCCCTGTTTTTCGTCCTTTTCTCTAGGCAGGCACCAGCGGCCAGACCTGTCACATTGCCTGACACCTTGGCTCTGTGCCCGGCCTGTGGGCCACTTTGGGCTGGAGCTACTGGTGGGAGCTGATTTGGGAGCCCAGCCCAGCCCTGTGGCTTTGAGGGATTTCATCACTGCTGCCTGCGCTTTGGCTTGGTGCCTGGGAGAGTGAGCCGGGAACAGCAGCTCCTAGAACTGCCAGCATGGTCCCAGGGTATCTGCTTTCCCAGGAAAGACCTCCGTTCTCAAGAGGGGGGACCCAGAGGTGTGGGGTGAGCTTTAGTCTTCAGTCTCATTGAGGGGGGAGGAACAACAATGAATCCCAAGCCCAAGCCTTCACCGCGCTTCCCCAAGGGGCAGAGACAAGAGAAAGGTCCAGAGAATCAACACTGAATGACCTGTTAATGATTTTATTACAGGTTAAATAAAATGTCTTCAATAAAACGACAGGAGACCTTCTTTAACCTTAGCCGCTGGAAGTATGCATTAACTCAGTTACTATACTATCAGCAATTAAGGCCTAGTTTGAGAACAGTGGCCTGAGACCAAAAAAAAAAAAAAAGACCTTATCATCCTGGGAAATGAATCCAGAATAAAAGGAATTTATTCCACCTTAGCTAATGAGCAGCTGTATAGGGATGGAAATGAAGGCCTTTGCCTTGGAATTGCTTTTGACCGGTTCATGTTGGGGGGGGGGGCAGAGAAAGGAGGAGGGAAAGAGAGAGAGAGAGAAGGGGGTCCCCCTTTTACTTAAAGCCCTTGGGAGCACATTAGGGACATTGTTACAATGCAAATGAAGAAGACCGTTTGTGTTTGGGTGGTTCATGGGTTTAGTAAAAGGAGTAACATTTCAATTAGTGGGGAAGGAATGAGAACCTGCCTCAAAGAGGCATAATTGGCAACTTGGCCGTTCCCAGGGGACTTTGAAGTAGCATCAGAGAGAGAGAGAAGGTTTTCAGAGGTGGGTGGAGAGTTAGAGAGACTTGGGCCTTGAGCTCTGCGCCTCTGACAGGGCAGATGGGGATAGAGATGGCCCTGCAGCAGCTAAGGGGCAGCCCAGGTTGCCCTCCAGATGACTGCCCCACTAGGGAGGGCCCACTGTGTGCACTGCCCTGCAGGCTGAGCCTCAGAGATAGTTTACCCGACTCCCCTCACCAGCTTCCCTCTGAGAGCAGCAGGAGCCCGCCCTTTCTTAAGCAGTCTCCAGGAAACCATCTGGCTTTAAGGGCTGCAGCCCTGAACCAACCCTGTGGAATTCCTTTCTCCTTCTCAAGGGTCTGCTTTGCTGGGTCTAAGTCACCGAAGTAGGGAATTCAACTCCTAAGTGCGGATGGTTATGGAAGCAGCGTGTGTGTGTGTGTGTGTGTGTGTGTGTGTGTGTGTGTGTGTGTGTGTGTGTGTGTGTTGTTGTTGTTGTTGTTGTTGTTCTTGTGCATCTTCTTCTTCTTTGGAGTGCAAGACGTGAGGAAGGTTGAGTGTGATCTTATCTAAGGAAGGAGGATTGGACAGGTGACATATCAAGGTCCCTTCCCAATTTTACCAATAGCACGGGTATCCTGTTTAGACTACTCTGGGTGTTTTCTCTCTTGCTTGACTTCCCCATAAAGCTTTTCTCTCGAGCATACCCACAAACCTTCCCGTTTTGACTCAGCTGAGCTTGCATTTCTCAGTTGAGCCACTCGGAGGACATGGCAAACTTTATTTTTCTTCCAACATGGAGGAACTCTGCAAAGGAAATGTTTGAAATGAAGTTTGGAAGACATCTCAGCTCTCCCTGTGTTTTCACTCAAGGACAGCAATCTGGCCAGAGGTTTGTAGTGTTTTCATGGCATGCCAGCCTCTCTATGCTTGGGGACACCAGAAGAAAGAACTTCCAAGTTACCCTACCACACCTTGTATTCTCTTGATTTTGACTTTGATGAGAGAGAGCACAACTCCCTGCTCAGATGTGCAGCTATGGACATAGACTAGATCTTGCTTGAGGTTGTAGCACTGAATCCTGCAAGAGAGGTTCCAGTCACCCACGATCTAAAGCAATCTGTCCTAAATGTGTAGAACCCTGAGCCGGGCTTTCTCCCCCCACCATTCTCCCCTGTCCTGTGAGTGGCTTGTCCTGGAATGCTGCTTCATATCTGTGGAGCCTGTGGTCTGGAGATTGCCATTAGCCAACTACAACACAGGGCCTGGCGAATTTGAATCTAATCTCTAGATAGATGCTCAGTCTTTTGCGGCCCTTTCCCTACTTCTCTTACTCTGATGGCCTCTTCCCCTGATGCCTCATGGAGTCATGACTGGTGGAGACTGTACTACTGTAGGTACCCATGCCTTTCTGCATGCCACTGAGCCACTCACTGTCACAGTGGCACTCCAAGGCACCTTGTGAGATAGAAGAACCAAGGCCATAGCATGGTAGTGACAACTCCTGATTCCTATCCTTCGTAGACAGATCTGAGCCACATGGGCCCTTCACCCCCTACCAGGTATCTGGGGACAATACATGATCCATTTTAAGTGTCAACAGGACCTTAATGATGCTTTTGCCAATATATGCTTGGGGAACTGAGGCCCAAAGAGGTGAAGACACCATACTCAGGTACTCACAGGTAGGGCAGGGCAGAGCTAAGGCCAAACTCAGGCCAATGCTCTCCTAATATTGTCAAACTTCATCTCCTGCTCTCTGGTGGGTTTTTGCTTTGGCTAGCATAGAAATTAGAAAACTTGCAAAGAAAGAGGGAGTGAGGTTTGCCAGAGGAATCTAGTGTGATTGCCATTGATCTCTCTGGAATGGATAATAAAGACATTATGACATGCTCATGCCTCGTTGGAAGGGCTCTTTGCATTTTTTCTTCCTATCTCTCTAAACCCTGTTATTATCATCAGAGTTGCTTCAGTGTGCTTTGGTTAACACTCAGGAGAAAATACTCATACTAGACCATTGGTTTCAAAATGCACTTTTCAGACTGTCAAATATTCTCATCCTCCAACATCAAATAAGACTAGAAGCTGTCTCTTCTCTCCATTCACACAAAAGGGAAATGGGCATTTGGGAGAGGAAGTAACTTGCCCACACTTTTCACAGATGGCTCAGAGGGACCAGAACTCACATGGCTCAACACTGCAAAATTCTAACGTCCAGCAGAAAACAGCCTGGCTTAGAGGACCATTCCCTTTTGGGAACCACAAAATCAACATCCTTTAAACATAAGAATTCATGTAGATACCCTGTGTTCTTATTGCCACCTCTACTTCTCCCCTAGACTTGAATCTGTGTAATCCTCACTGTATCCCAGGACCCCTGTGACTGATGAGATCTGGTCAGTTCCTATCAGTTTCCTTCTCCATCCAGAGTCAGGTTATGCTTGCTGCCTCCCCCAGCATATCCATGCTGCTAGAATGCATGACCTCATCCTTCTGCCTCCTGTTTTAAAGGACCAGGACATGAGAAGATGCATCAGACCATCTAAGGTTATGGAGAGGAGGTAAAATATTTTCATTATGTTCCCATAGTGAGTGGAGAAGGAAGGAGAATGCTGGAAATGGAAGGGATGAATTTATCCAAGTATTCATTGACCAAACTAAAAATCTCACCAGAAAAGCAGGTAACAGAAACTATTTCAAGGAAAAAATAAGACTTCAAGCCCCACAAGGACATGAAAAATACATCCTTTAAAAAATTCTCCAGGGGGGGCGGGGGTTTGGCCTAGTGGTAGAGTGCTTGCCTAGCATGCACGAAGACCTGGGTTCGATTCCTCGGTACCACATACGTAGCAAAAAGCCAGAAGTGGTGCTGTGGCTCAAGTGGTAGAGCCCTAGCCTTGAGAAAATCCAGGGAGAGTGCTCAGGCCCTGAGCCCAAGCCCAGGACTGGCAAAAAAAAATTTTTCCAGGGGTCTGGGAGTTTGGCCTAGTGGTAGAGTGCTTGCCTAGCATGCAAAAAGACCCGGGTTCGATTCCTTGGTACCACATACATAGAAAAAACCTGGAAGTGGTGCTGTGACTCAAGTAGTAGAGCAGTAGCCTTGAGAAAAAGTCCAAGGACAGTGTTTAGGCCCTGAGCTCAAGCCCCACGACTGGCAAAAAAAGAAAAAAAATTCTCCAGGAGTGGGGGCCGGGAGTTTGGCCTAGTGGTAGAGTGCTTGCCTAGCATGCATGAAGACCCGGGTTCGATTCCTTGGTACCACATACATAGAAAAAAGCCAGAAGTGGTGCTGAGGCTCTAGTGATAGAGCTCTAGCCTTGAGAAAGTCCAAGGACAGTGCTCAAGCCCTGAGCTCAAGCCCGGGGCTGACAAAAAGAAAATTCTCCAGGAATGAAAATCTACTCAACATACTCAGCTACTAGTACAAGTCACTCTACATTACTTGAGAACAAATAAAACCTGAGAGAACAATGCATTGGCACTTTCTGCATTAAGTCAAAGGAAAAGTAACAAGTGACATTCATTTCTTTTCAATGCCCAGCTTCTGGTAGCAGGCCAACATCTGGCATTAGGGCTTAGGGGCAAAAGATCTCTTCTCCCTGTTTCATATAAACCACAGCAATTATGACATTGAGTAGCTATTCTCTTAACCATAATGTCCCCATTCACACACTTCGAAGAGTCTATCACTTAGTTAGCTCTTGCTGTGTGCCAGGCACTGGGGTAAGGAACCACTTAGCACACATTATCATGTTTTTATTCATAGCTATTGGCTTAGAAGGGTGATACTATCTCCAGTACCCAGGCAGGAAAACTCAGCAACTAACTGTGGGGGATGGAGCCCTAACTTGCATTGCAAAGCCCATAATGATCACCACTATGCTATTAAAAGCTAGCTAAGCTGCTTCCTCTGCCTCCTTGTTGCAGTGCTCAGGTGAGAACTCTGGTGGTCAGATACGCAGGTAAACCTGAGATCCTGAAAACCTGAGATCCTGGGGGCTCTGTGCAGGGAAGATGGCCTCCAGTGGGGCCGCTGTTGCAGGGTGAGGATGGGGCTATGTTAACATCTCCTCTATATATTTTGATTATATTTATGGAAGTCCAGGCTCAATGTTACACTAGGATCCATGAGTCTGAGCTCCTCCTCACGTCTGTCCACCCAAGGCCTGACCTGGAAAGGAGTTCAGAACTCCTGGTGAAAAGCTCTCTGTAGGAAACTCATTCTCTCTGTCCTGAATAGGCATTCCTTGCAGAAGACATGTGAGCTCTCCAATACCCTGGGGTAGTAGCTCTGGGGACAGACACTCTGACCCTGTTCAGACCAACCACCAAGCCAGGGACCTGCTTAATGCTCACCTGGTTTGAAGGCAAACACAAAGATGAAGGGACCACAGTCATTTTTGGAAAGTGAGACAGGATAAATTAGAGGTATGGGAAAGAGTAGTAACAGATGTGCAAGAGTGGAGACTGCACTTGTGGGGAATGGCAATGACTACAGGTTCAAGTCTTCTATACCTGTCTAGAGAATCCAGCCTCATTTAAAGGAAATCTGGTTACTACTTTGAACTCTCAACCCTATACCGCCCTGAAAACCAATGGGCTGCCAGCCTGCAAAAACAAGTGTGCTCAGGGAAAGCAATTAGGAGACCATTGGGAGAATTCACCAAAGTCAGGCCTTAGATTAAGCTTCTTTATCCAGCATGCAAGAATTTGGAGGCAACTTGGGAGGTGTGCCGTTCCATTGGAGCTGCTGCGAGAGACAAGGCTGCCGCTATACTGTATCTGTGCTAAGTTCCAAGTCCCCTAGGACATGGGAGAGAAAATAAAGTGAGGCTGCACCTAGCCTTTTGCAGCCAGAGCCATCTTGGTGTCTATGGCTTAGTGAGGGGAATTCTCCACCCTGTGATGAGAAGTCTAGGGGTGAGAGGTGCTAAATGTGAATGAGGGCTATGGTCATGAAAAGAGAGAAAGGACAGTAAAGAAACCTTGGGAAAGGAATTTTAAAGAAATGGTTTATTCTAGAAAAGAAAGGATCTGAAAGGAATTGTCTTAAATGTTCTAAAAAGGGAGGACGACAGATCCCAGAGAGTATGAGTATGTAGCAGATGGTATGAAGCCTGTCCTAATAATGGGAACTCTCCACATGGAAAGTTCTCCCCATTGGAGTGAGATCTTCCCCTAAAACTTGGGGAAGTTGAACTAGCTGATAGTGTTAACCCTGATTCAATCCAGTTCTTACAGGCCTTACAGGTTGATTGGGGGACATGTTCATCGTCTGGTTTCTAACATCAAGTGTACCTGCACTGTGATACCCAGGACTCCAACCACTGTGAAAGGAGCAGGAAAGAGCTACTGGATTCATCACTCCCAGATGGAGACAGCATGAGAATGTCACTTTGGACAGACCATGATAGACTGATGAAAGATAACCTGGCAGATATAAAAGGAGACTTGAGCACGAGAGAGCAGGGGTCCCAAGGATGGTGTATAAAAGCTTATCCAGCTGGTCTCCATGATAACACCCCCAATATCTGCAATTGCAGAATCCTTAGCTTTACTAATGTTGCTCTTGGCCCCTACATTGTAAACAGCATAATGATCATTTGTACAAAGGAGAATTGGAGTGTTTAAAAGGCCAGTGTTGAGGACTCAATATGGCCCTTATGACAGGAGGATATAGGGTGGGAGGAAGAGTCAAAGATTTGACTCATTTTCCAAAACCAGGGGGGAATGAAGGGACCCCTTTCTTGACTTCCCAAAATCCATCCACTCTAGGCATTTCCCATCTTTATGACAAAGGACTTGACCTGAGGCAGGGGCTGCAGAATCTCTGATAACAGCTCAGATTACAAGAGCAGCTAAACCAGGTGGAGTTACCAGAATTCCTCCCCACCCCACCCCCCTTGGCCTGCCAGGGAATTCCCTCCCCTTCCTTTGTCGTCAGAGCAGTGCCTGAAGCCCACAGAGATGATATGTTAGTTCAAACAGCAAAGGTGTCAGTGGTTGCCCCAGCCATCAATCAACCATGCTGAATTCCATTGGCCACCTGTATATGGCCAGCCCAACCACATGGCTGGGGCCTATAAAAGTAGCCTGTAAGATCAGGCGGGGTCGCTCTCTCACTCACATCTTAGAGGCGGCCCTGACCGGTCAGTATGATTCTCAATGCTAGGCGCGGAATAAAACTCTGTTTAACTAAACTTCCAAATTCCGCTTTTGTGTCAGACTCGTTCCTTTGATCACGGACCCTAACAAAGGCTAACCTGTTTATTCCCAACCCTGGGCCTCCAATGAGCTACCCAGTTCCCACCTTCCCCTGCTCACCTTCTAGTCCTCAGCTCTTTGAATCCCTTGATTTCCTGACCTTGGTTTCCTCCTGACTCTTCCTCCAGGTCAATGCATATTGATAGTAGCCATCAAGGTAGGGAAAACCCCAAGTCTGGGATATCCAGAGCCTTTTACATTTGGCAGCAACAGAAGAAAATGTAGAAAGGGGGAAAAAAACCCACCCAAACATTCAAAAACACTCTAGAATATTTAGTACCAGCTGTCTATGAATATTGGTGAATGCCCAGGATAGATCCGTTTTCCTGAGATTTGCTTTTATCCTAAGTAAAGATCAGCTTTAAAAAAAATAATCCAAGTCACCACCCCTCCTTCTCTTTTGTTTCGGGGGGTGGGGGGGAAGGCATCAGTCCCCTTTCATGCTGTTGGCTTCAATGTTATTGTATTTCTTCTGTTCTTTGAAATTCAACCCCTCTTTGATGGATATTAGTGGAACATGCTTTCCGGCCTCCCTAATGAACTTTCACTTGGAAAACACTCCAAACAAGGAAGATGGAAAACATGTAGTGATATTTTGTTTAAAGCAAGAAAGACCCTCTCTTCTGGTTTCCTCCTCCTAAGTCTACCCCCTGAAGAATTATGGGCCAAAAAGCACAGATGGGAACATTTACAGTTTTTCTGTCAAGCTCCCTAGTGCTTTCCGAATGGCTTCAGACCAACCAGGATGAGCCTTGCTTGACAGTCCTGTCTTGCTGGTTCTCAGCTGTTCTGATTGGGTTAAACCTGGTTGTTCTGTCAGAAGTGATGGACAGGCTCCTGGAAAACCTGAGAGGATGAAGAAGTCTGAGATAGACACAAGGTTCTTCAATATCCTTTAGCATCCATGGGCTCATGTGCCTGGAGGAATCCCAGCTAGGGGACTTTCCAATGTTCCCTTAAAAGAGGAAAAATCTACCCCAAATGGAAGACTGTCAACTGACAACACAGAGAGAGCTCTGTTTAGTGGGGCTTCCTTTCCTTTCCTTTGCTTTTTCTCTTCCTTTTATCCTATCCCCTTCTCCTTCCCTCCTTCCTTTCTTTTCTCCTTCCCTTCTCTTCCTACTTTCTTTTCCCCCCTCCTTTCCTTCCTTTCTTCCTTCTTTCTTCACCCTCCCTTTTATTTTTTTTAAACTGAAAGTGTTCCGTGGAGAAAAGTTCTTTAAAGTCATATTGGCATTAATTTTCAAATAAATATAAGCATATATGCTTAAACTTTTTAAGTATAAAGGAAATAAATGAACAATTAAACACAAGGCCATTTTGTGGAGCTGCATTGATTTTCTTCTTCTTTTTTTTTCTCAACGCATGTTTCTTTAAGAAAATGTTAGCCATCTAATAATTCATACTTTTGTAAACGAAATTCTGTGAAGCTGGACAATTTATGGTCAATCGTATGCAACTACCCAAATGCCAGATTGCTAATGTCGTCTGGTAATAAAAGAAGAGTGGGCCCCAGGAAACCTGCTCTCTTCCCCTTGCTTGGCTAGTTACTGGTTGTGGACAGTATGACATCTGGGCCTCCAGTTCCTCATCTACTTAAGGGAGACTTGTATCCAGATTCTGTTCCTCACAGGAATGTACTAAGGATCAAATCAGGCCAGGAAGGTAACAACATATGATGGTTATCACCAGCCAACCATCGTTTGTGCACCTTAGAAGCAGAAATGTGCCTCTGTCCATGATCACCTTTGCGCCATCAGTAAGAACTTCCTAGCTCAAGGCGCCGAAATTCTACCCTAAAAGAATATGGCTGCTGTTCCAGAGGCTTCTCGTGATTTCTAGGGAGCTTCTTCTAACATTTCTCTGGGTTGGTGCTTCTAGGACCAGGGTAAGCAGCAATAGGTCTCTCAGGTGCTTCTGGAAAGCGAGCTGAGAAGAACATAGACATGCACAGGAGGGCAGGGCTGTGGCGGGGAGTGTGACTGGTGAGATATTTCTGAAGTGTCCCTGTCACCATCACTTCCCTCTCCTTTTGCTTAAGAAACAGTGGCCCACCGATCTTACTTCCAATGCCTGTCACCAAACTCGGCCCACCTTGCCTGGCACCTGTACCAGAGGATTGGCACGTTAGGTGCTGGAATTGAGTCAATGCTCCTGGAACTGGTTTTGCCACTCACCAGCTCCAGAAGCAGTCTTTATGGCTAAAATAGTTATACCACCTCCACGTCCTGGAGCTCACACGACTATAAAGAGGTGAACTCCTTATCACCATCATCCTCCAGCAGCTGTCAACTCCAGGGGACACAGGAAGAACTTTCCAAGAAGAGAAGAAAACTGGGATCAACATATCCATCTGGTAAAGGGAGGGTCTGCTGTGAGGCCTGAGCCTCTGGTATTGACTGCCGAGAGAGAGAGCAGTGGAGATGCGCTCTCTCCGTGGGTAATAAAATGAGTTTTACGTAGAGAGGAAGCAGGATGTATAAAGCCCAGGAGCCTGATCTGTTGCTGAGATCAAACAGAGCAGCATTGTGCCTGGGTGTGGAGCTGATGTCAGTGTCTAGAATGCTGGTTGGAATCGCCCTGGTTACGCAGCTGGACCGGAATAAGGCAAGTCTGTATCTGAACTCATTAATTTTTACAACCAACTGAACTGTTCTGCCTTTTGGAGAGGGGAGAGGGGTTTGGGGGAGGTGGAGCAGGGAGAGAACAAGGGGAGGAAGGGGAGAGGGAGGGGCTTGTATGTATGGAACAGGGGGGCTTCCTACCAGTAGACACTATCTCATTATTCCCCCTGAAAACCCCAGCTTTCAACCTCCAGCACCCAGGACAGCCAAGCAGAGCTGCCCAGCGGGTTCAGCCAGCGGAGGGAGAGAAACGGGCCAAGGAGACCCAAGATAATTAGAGTGGCACAAGCCACTCCTGGGAGTTCAGGTTATGTCAATGTTTCCATTATATGCTTCATTTTTCAGGGGTTTATAATGGAGCTATAAAAACTCATGCCAGCTGAGAATTTGGCAGGCCAGGTCGCAGGAACCTGAGGACTGGATTTTCTAATTCAGTTCAGCTGCTTGTAATTTGGGGGTGGGAGAGCATGTGGGACTTTGGTGTAAGGCAAAGGGGATTGGACTCTCTACTACACACTACTTTTCTTCCTGATCATCCCCTCCTTCCCCCTCTTTCTCCTTCATTCTTTGTGTTATAGGAAAAGAAAAGCATTCTATAAATGCACCCCCAAACACTTCCCGAGCCAAGAATCGATGGATGCTTTCCAAGTGCCCGCCAGTGTAGCTTTGCTCCATTCCCCAGCAAGCATACCAGCCAGCCCCATTCCAAGCCATTATGTACCTCTGTCCAAAACGTTGTCTAGCCTGCTGTTAAATGGTTGGTGCGTGAGCTCTTGCAAAAACACACCAATATGGGATAGTCCAGCACAAAAGGATCTATCTGGGGGACTGGGAGTTTGGCCTAGTGGTAGAGTGCTTGCCTAGCATGCACGAAGACCCGGGTTCAATTCTTCAGTACCACATACATAGAAAAAATCCAGAAGTGGTGCTGAGGCTCAAGTGGTAGAGCTCTAGCCTTGAGAAAGTCCAAGGACAGTGCTCAGGCCCTGAGCTCAAGCCCAGGACTGGCGGAAAAAAAAAAAAAAAGGATCTATCTGGTTGATTAGCTTTATCCCAGTCTACCTAGTGGTAGAGTGTTTGCCTAGCATACACGAAGACCCAGGCCCAAAAGCTATGATTTTTAACAAAAGCCTATTTCATACCAGTGTTGATGATATAGAAGCAAACTTTTCCTTTGGATCATTCGGTGGATTTTACCTTGCCCCAGGCTTAGATAATCCAATTCTGAGAGTACAACATCACTGCTGGAAGCTGAAATGGAGCCATTTGAGGAAGCTGAGTGGAAAACCTCCCAGTAGGAGTTATTTACGCACCTGCTGGATTGTCCATAATAAATGCTAGCAGCCAGCTCACAGTGTTCTGGAATACATGCTATATCCTGTTGTTCCCTTCCTGCCTGAATTTGTTGGATGGCTTCCAGGAAGGTTTGGAAATTGAATATATTCCTCAATCTCCAGAAAGTTATCAAGGGACAATTTTAGAAGTGACATTGAGCCACAGACAATTGCGCTTTCTAAAAGGATCATTAAAAGAACACCTTTTGCAAGAAATTTTGAGTGTTAGGGAATAGAGCAGTGATGATTACAGAAGGGATTAGACAGTTAATGTAAGAATGGTTAGTAAAGTTTGGCACTTTCTAGGCAGATAAAACTATAGGTTCATAGAAAGATTATAAATATAACTATCAAAGAAACCAGTAATAATGCATTCAATCATTTCTTTTTCTCTCCCAGTATTTCCTAGGTATTAATTCCAAATAAATAGCTAATGAGAATTTGGCATACCCTCTATACTATGGACTAACCCTATTAGAGTCAGAAAGAGAAAGAAAACCTGGATGATTGTCATTTCTTAAACATTTGTTTACTTTTTTAAAAGCTGAAGGGGTTGGAGGCATGTCTCTTTTTGTGGAGTACTAGCCAATGAGCAAAAGCATCAGGTACTGAATTCAAGTCCCATTCTCTGACCAAAACAACAACAACAAAAACTTGAAAGTGCCTTTACCTCGGGGCTAGGGTTACCACTGTAACCCTAGCTATTCAGGAGGCTAAGATCTGAGGATCATATTTTAAAGTCAACGTAGGCAGGAAAGTCTGTGAGACTTATCTCTAATTAGCCAGCAAAAAGCTGACCTTGATCAAAACAAAACAAAACAGAAAAACCTCAGAGATAGTGCCCAGGCCCTTAGGTCAAGTCCCAGGACCAGCACACAAAAAAGTGTTTTCCCAGACTCTATCTTACTCAGTGCAAAGTATCTCTCACTACAGAGGAGTAAACTGAAGACAGTGGTAAGCCAGGCTCCATGTCTCACACCTATAGTCTTAGGAGGCTGAGATCTGAAGGATCATGGGTCAGAGCCATCTCAGGAAAAAAAATCTGCTAAGCCTTTCCCAGAAAAAAAGCAGAGTTGCAGCTATAGCTCAAGCAGTAGTGTGCCAGCCCAAAACAAGCCAAATAAGTGTGAAGCCTTGAGTTAAAACTTTAGTACTAGCAAAAGAAATATATATATATATATATATATATATTTGAGATTACATAGCCAGTGTCACATGGGTTATGAGTGACTGAGTTAGGGAAAAAGTTCAGGACTTGTGGCTCCATGTCCTGTAATCATATATCTCTATCCTTCTGCTACAAAACACTCAGGTTGTGTTTAATCAACTTATACCATGCAAACTACAGTCTCATAGTATACTTCTAGAGACTAGTGCTTAATTTCAATTTCAGAGATCCCCTCTGAAATAATCCAGCACCACCACCACCCAAAAAAAGGAAAGAAAAAGTGCGGTGGAGGAGGAGAGCAAGGACAAGTTTGAAATCAACATTGAAATCTAGACAAAATGCCTTCTCTGTGGTGGGTCCATAGTTTTCTGTTGTCCTATATTGTATGGTTCAGAAAGCAATCAGATGAAAAGGACATTGTGGACAGTTTTGAGAAACAGTTGTGGTTACAAGAAAGAGAAAGTAACCTTAAAAATACTAACTGGGCTCATGCCTTTAATCCTAGCTACCCAGGAAGCTGAGGTTGAGGACGGTGGTTCAAAGTCAACCCGGACAGGAAGTTCATGAGATTCTCATCTCCAAGTAAGCAGCAACAACTCAGAAGTGGAGCTATGACTGGAATGCTGGAGCTGTGACTGAGTGGTAGGGTGTCAGCCTTGACTGAAAAAGCTAAGAGACAAAGTCCAGCTGGTGAGTTCAAGCCCCAGTATTGACACATGCAAAGATATTATCTGCTCTATATTTACATGTGCTCAGACTTGTGCATTTCATTTTAAAATAATTGTAAGCAATTACTTAACTCTAGATAGTATTTGTACTGAATTTCTTATGGAGGCTTACACTATCATTAATTTACTTTGAAATGTATTTTTTAATGGGTTGATGGGTGGATAGAAGGTTGCCTAACAAAAGAAGTATCACATGTTTTTGCTTATTTGGAGAATAAGACTTAATGTGGTAGTGGACAGTGTGTATGTGTGTGTGTGTGTGTCCGTGTATTTCAAGATAATATAAAGAAACCTATCAAACATTGTAAAAGAAGGAAGTGGAGAAGGTACGGATTATAAGCCTTTTCCAAAGGACACTATAGACACCACAATAAAACCCACACATTCTGTCAATATAGTCTAGTTAATTTTTTAAATATAACTTTATTTTAATTATCAATGTGTTGTACAGAGGGGTCACCATTTCATAAATTAGGCAATGGACATGTCAACCCTTCCTTTGCTTTCCCTAAATTTTCATTTGCAGAATTCATTGTCTACATAGTATACACTGCATATCATGACTACATTTGTTCTTCCTTCCTCCCTCACTTTATGCACCCTAGTTAAAGTTTAAAAAAAAAAAACAAAAACAGAAACAAAACAAGAAAGAAAAAGGAAAAGAAAATCTAGGTCCAAATATGGGTAGTTCACATCTATAATCCTGGCTACTCAGAAGGCTAAGATCATAAGATGAAGCTTTTAAGCCAGTCCAAGTAGAAAATCTTAGAGATTCCACTTTATGGCTAGTGGAATGCCTGCCAACTAAGCAATCAAGGCCTTTAGTTCAAATCTCAGTACCAGAAAAAGAGTATACATTCACATTTTTTAAATTTGTTCAAGCAGAAAACAGAAGTTTTAAATAAGATGTATGCCTGCCTGCTTCTCTCTCTCTGTGTCTCTGTCTCTGTCTGTCTGACTGTCTGTCTGTCTGTCTCTCTCTCTCTCTCTCTCTCTCTCTCTCTCTCTCTCTCTCTCTCTCTCTCTCTCTCTCTCTCTCCTTCTCCCCCCACCTCTGGTCCTGGGGCTTAAACTCAGGGCATAGGTGCTATACCTGAGCTTTTTTTTTTACCCCCTTAAGGTTAGCACTTTACCACTTGAGCCACAGAGGCACTTCCAACTTTTTGGAGAAAAATATCTCATGGACTTTCCTACCCAGGCTGGCTTTGAACCCCAATCCTCAGGATCACAGTATTTTAAATAGCTAAGATTACAAGCATATGCCACTGGCACCTGATGCTTTTCAGTTTTTGCCAGCCTTGAGCAAGAAATCCAAGGGCAGTGCTCAGGCCCTGAATTTAAGAACCAAGACTTAGGCATACACATGCACGTGTGTGCACACCACAGAATCCTCACAAACCTTTAGATGCCACACTTCACACAATAAAAATAAATAAGAATCCCCAGGAGCTGGGATGTAACTCAGTGGCAAAGCACAATACAGTTAAAAAAAAAAAAAAAAGAATCCCAGAAATCCAAGGAAATTGATAGGAATGAGACAGTAATGCGAGATCACAAGTTCCTATCTTTGATAACCCAGAAAAGAAGTTACACAGTAGAAAGCACCTTTGATCTGGGCAATCGCTGTGCATTTTCATGAATGAAATCATGTGTACACGAGCGTTTTGGGCATCCATATTTTACGATTTATACTTGGTTTTGATGATTGCAAACCTTGCTTGCATGTATGCTGCCAACAAACCAAACTCCTTTACATACAAGGTTTAACCAGACCCATGAGCTAGAACCTAGACAGCTTTAATTGTTGCTTTGAAGGAAGAACAAATTGTATAGGCTGAAAGGACTAAAAGAGATTTCTTCTGAGTACTAAAGTCTGAGATATTTTGCTGGGCTTCTGTGGTTCATGTCTATAAGCCTAGCTACTCAGAAGGCTAAGATCTGAGGATCATGATTCAGAGCCAGAAAGAGCAGATACTTGCCTCTAACAAGTCTTAACTGAAGATGCAGTTCAAATGGTAGAGCAGAAAGATGAGCATGAGTGGAAGGCCCTGAGTTTAAGCCCCAGGACTGGTACATACACATGTGCGCGCCCCCCCCCACACACAGGGTCTGAGATATTTCAAGGAAGTTCAAGATCTCCCCAGCTATTTTTCATTACCTAGTGGTACCGTGTGCTTCCACCGACAGGAATGAGATGCTCTGTAGGCTATTGCAAATGCAGAGCCAGACATTTCTAGGGTGGGTTGGAGAGTTACTGGCACAAAAGTGAGTGCATGTTACTTATAGAGATGAAATGAGATTAGCAAAGTATCCTAAAGCCATAGGATGGGGACAGTGAACGCAGGCCAGAGAAATCTGTGCATGATGGGATAGGCAAGAAAAGAAAAGACAATAACCATATGGAATCAGGAAGGTCTTCTGATTATTAGGAAATCTTTTTTAGATTCAGGTCACTTTTCCACCATCCCTATATCCCTGAGTGGATATTTCTGCCCTGTAGACAACACAGACATATGTTTCCTCTTCAACATGACAATAGAAAAGCAAAAACAACACAACCTTGGTGAAGTTCATGAGACTGGCAGGAGAATATTTTGGAGAAGGCATCACGCTCTGTGAGAAAACCAATTAATCATCAACCCAACTGCAACACTCCACACAACCTTTGCTATATATTCAATATTTACACAAAATCTGGAGGTTGAAATTCCTGTTACTGCAGACAAGAAAAACATGGAAAGCTGCCAGAAAGAGAGGCCCTAAACTCACACAAGTCATATTTCAGTGCAACATTCTCATTTTACAGACAAGGAAACCGAGATGTAGAAATGACAACATCTGATCAAGATTGAGTCCATGCACATTTCTAGTTGAGGGACCTGCAGCTCTGGAATATAATACCCTGTCCAGTGCCACACAGAAAACCAGCATCCAAATAGGCAGACCCAGTTTGCCTCTACTATCCAACCATGTAAGCCAGCCAAAGCAGAGCTGGCAGAAAGGGAGAAGTGGGCTGTGACATGCTGAAAGAAGTAAAGCACAAAAGTCTGATGTGATTTATTCTTTGCAAAGATTAAACACCCCTCAAGATAGAAGAACCTAAACTTACTCAGCAGGGGATTATTGAAGTCCTTGAGAAGTTCTCTACAATTGTCTCCAAGCAGTCTCTCTCAGCTCCCAAGTGGGAGTTGCCCAGATATTTTATCACAAGTATAATTTGCCTGGAGCCCAGCCCAGACTTCCTAGGACAGAATCTCGAGGTGCGGCCCTGGAACCTGAACTTCTTACACCACCTCCTCTATGGTCTTAACACACAGTAGACTTTAGGAGCCAGAAAATCAACATTCTTGACTAAACAACATACACAGTAGATCTAGATCAGTGGCCAGGAGTCAGGGGTCAGACCAGATAGGGACCAGCAGCCTGTCTTCAGTGCCCAGGCCCGAATGTGCCACTGTAGTTCCAGGCTCAGTACAGCACAGTGTAGAGTTAGTGCTCTGGAAAGATGTCTCTTCACCATTTTGATTTTCAGAACATATTCACAACATGTCATAAAAGCCACTCTTATCTCCTAAAGTGGCCATTGGTATCATAATGACATTAAGAGGGTGTCCTTGGTACGCAGCTCAATGAGGTCTATTAAATGATTTATGTATCTGAAACCTTTATTCTAGACTTTATAAGTCATAGGTGTTGTTAATGACTCACCGCACAGCTCACCTAGTCCATTGTAGCTTTTTAGCCAGTTGAGGCCTTCTTCTCTCAGTGCTAGATGGAGGAAGAGGAGGAGGAGGAGGAGGAGGAGGAGGAGGAGGAGGAGGAGGAGGAGGAGGAGGAGGAGGAGGAGGAAAACAACCAAATTACTCAAGTGTCAGATGGCCAAAGAGACAATCTATATGAAGTCAGATCCCAGGCAGACTGCATTAGGCCAGCCAGCCCTCCTATGTGGAGAATTGGCCTGGCACGTTCATTCTGTGCCAATCAAAAGAGCCCCAATCTAGAGAGTCCGGTGACAATATCCCCCATATCCTGAGTTCTGCTCTCAGAGAAGTCTAGTGGGACCAGCTAGCCTTGTGAAAAGGAGGCTGACCAAGGACCACCTGCAGCAGCAGCAGCCCACTGCCAGAAGTTCACTGGATAAGCAGAAATTCCTGCCTCCACCAAAACCTACTGACTCAGAATCTGAATTTATCAAGACTCTCATGTGATCCTTATGCACTTGGAATTTTAACACATATGGTTCTAGGATCTTCCAGAATGAGCCAGGCCTCCCTTGGAGAGATTTACCTACAAGAAGGCTGCATTTGGCGATTCCATGGCAATTCGTTCTTTTCTTAAGACAAGGCTGCTATGCTGCTCTCATGAAAAGGAAAAGCTGTAATGGGAAGGAGGGAGGAAGGAAGAAAGGAAGGAAAGAAGGGAAGAGAGAGAAAGGGAGGGAGGGAGGTAAGGAAGGGGAGAAGGGGAAGAGAGGAGGAAAGGAAGGAGGGAGGGAGAGAGGAATGATGGGAAAGAGGGAGGAAGGGAGAGAGAGAGAGGGAGAGGGAGGGAGGGAGAAAGAAAGAGACTGGAAAGGAGGGAAGGAAGAAAGGAAAGAAAGAGGGAAGGAGGGAGGGAAGAAAGGAAGGAAGAAGAGAGGGAGGGATCGAGAGGGAAGAAACAAAGGGAGGGAGGGTGGGAGGGAAGGGAGGAAGGAAGGAGGAAGGAAGGAAGGAAGGAAGGAAGGAAGGAAGGAAGGAAGGAAGGAAGGAAGGAAGGAAGAAGGAAAGGAGCAGAGACAGAGACAGGGACAGAGGTGGTCAAGAAAAGACTCCTGCACTTGGGAAGTTCAATTGCTCATGTTTCATTTTGCTCACAAACCACAGACTTCTGCATCACACCCAAGGGGTACAGCTCAGCCTCTGCCAAACCACAGCTGAACAAAAAGCCAGAAGGAAAACACTCTCTCCGACACAGGAAAGCCAAGCACTCCAGCTTAGAGTCCAACCTTCTAACCTCATACAACCATAGCATTGGGAGCTTTAGATGCCATTTCCCACACATCTTCCCTGTGTGGTAGAAATCAAAACCCACCGGGTAGTGATGTGTCTAGGCAGCTAGTGAGCGGCGGAGGTGGCTGGGATGGAGCCTGAGTCTCAGGGCATATTCCCCTTGGTTAACATCAGGAGACCTCAGATAGTCTGTGCAAGGGCTCTCCGAGGCTGCTGTGCAAAAGCCACCTCACTTTTCTAATACAAAGGTAACCTTATGCTGGTTTCTACAGGTAGGGACAGGTAATCTCAAGGACAGGCCTGCTTGCTGCTCTCCAGATTACAAACTAGCTGCAGTGTTGCACGGAACATGAGAACAATCCTGAATTTTTGTAAACACAGGCTGAATTCAACACCACAGATAGAAAGAGAGCCAACTCTTTTACTCTTTTCTTTCCAGGTGCTTCTTTCTGTCTTTTGGACCTATATGTGAGAGGACAGGTACTCTCACCTCAACCAGGATCTCCTAACCCTGCCTTCCTAATATCTCCCAGTGGATATCTGTGTTTCTTCCTGGGATCTCTGCACCATCACTCTGCAGGACCAGAGTTAATCTGAATTAATTTTCTCTTTTATGTTTTTATTTTGGTTTGTCTGGGGTGTTTTTATTTTGGCAGTATTGGAGCTTGAACACAAAGATTGCACTTGCTAGGCAGGTGCTCCATCCCCTAAACCATGCCTCCAGTACATTTTAATCTGGTAAATTCGGAGACAGTGTCTCATTTTGTACCTGGGCCAATTTTTACCACAGTCCTCCTATTTAGGCTTCCTGCTACATTTGGAATAAAAGGAACAGGCAGGCACATCCAGACATTCCTGAGATGAAGTCTCAATTCTTTTTATTTTATTTATTTGTTTTTGTGGGAGGGAGGAGGAAAGGACTGGCCTGGAACCACAATCTTCCCAATTTCAGCCTCTGGTTTCATTGAGATGCTAGGTTCACATCATCACTCCCAGACACTGATTGAGACTGAAGTTTATGCCTGGCTTCATCTTAAGCCACGATCCTTCCCATCTCTACCTCCTAAGCAGCTAAGATTACAGGCCTGAGCCACCATAACCTTTCTTGGTCACTAGAACCTCTCCTTTGCTTTATGCTCTGGTCTCTTCGGTGACTCACCACTCTCACGGTTTAACATGAGCACTGGTAATTGATATGGATATTAAATGACTATGTGAATGGGCAGGTAGTGCATTCAGTGTGGGTACAGTGTAGACAAGATGCGAATTCTAGACAGCATGGAGAATTGGTACAAGATTCCATCCCATTACTATAAATACGTGTGTTGAGCACTATAAAATACGAACAATTCACCTCTGGAAACATGTTTAATTGCTGGTAACTGAAACTACAAAAACAAAACCATGGAAAAAGGGAGACAGCTTTACAGTTTGATTGAAATCCAAACATTTGGTTGTATATGGCTAAAGCCGCCATTTATTCTTCTATTCAAGGAACCGCACCCCCATGTGAGAATCAAATCAAAATAATACAATTGCCCCCTCAAAACCCAACATCTCAATCAGCATCTCCAAAACCTATTTGCTAACACAAAACTCTAATCCAAAAGGACCCCAAAACCCCAGTGGAAAACTCCCACCTACAAAAACTTGCTTTCCGCCAGGTGCAGTGCTCATGCCTGTAATCCTAATTACTCAGGAGGCTGAGATCTGAGGATCACAGTTCAAAGCCAGCCCAGGCACTAAAGTCTGGAGACTCTTATCTCCAATTAACCACCAGAAAACCGGAAATGGCTCTGTGGCTCAAGGGGTAGGGCAGTAGCCTTGAGCTGAAGAGCTCAGGGACAATGCCCAGGCCCAGAGTTCAAGTCCCACAACTGACCAAAAAAAAAAAAAAAAAACGAAAAGAAAAGAAAGAAAGAAAAAAGAAAAGAAAACCTGCTTCATCAAAACTAGCTGAATAAACTGACTTTCTCTGCTGCATCCCACCTTCAGTCTCTACATTTCATGCCTACAGTGTCAAACCTCAGCCTTGTGTTCATTCTGCCTATGAAAGTGAGATTTGTACATCAAGAACCCCTGGAAATGCATACCCTCTTTTCCTTTGGTCCTGAGCACCCTGCCATTTATCTAAACTGAAAAAAGGGGTGTTGTGAGGGAGAAGCTTCCCCACGGGATGCAGGTGACGGCTATGTTTCCATGGCTCACTTTCCACTGTTCTCTGTGACCCCTGCAGGTTTCCCTTATGAGTTAGTGTCCCGGAATGTCTCTTTATTAGGTGTCTGGAGAAGTAAATCTGTCCTGATGCCAGCACCCCACACTGAGGACTTTATTAGTTTTTTAATTTTCTGTCTGGGTGCCCCTGCTGCATCAAACTTTCCACAGCTGTTAGAAGCTATTAAGCAAGTAGCCTCACTGGGCCCTCTCCTCACTCCACCCCCTTCTTAATAACCTGGGAACTTTCTGGACATGCCACACAGTGCCTTGAAAATACAGATACTTTGTCTCTGGTGAACAAAAAAAAGGTTGGAGTGTTCAAATGGGGAGAGGATGCTTGCTGGTGCCTTGGCTTAGACCAGGATGTGCAAGGCCACATGGGAATCCAACAGGAATGGGTGACATTCAGTAGTGAGAATCCACTCACTCAGCCATTCTGTCCGGCCAACAGAGGACTGAGGGCAGCCGTGACTGCTGTTAGTCTCACTAGGAATCTAACCCAGAGGTCGATGTCCAATTCAAAGGGATCCCTTCTGAGTGAGGGGCCATTATAAGAGCGGCAGTGAACAAAGCAGAAGGATTTGCAAATGGTGGCCTGGCAGGCATGTACTGTGGTTCCTGTCAACTCTGAGAATGGAAATGCAATCCTCACCCACCCACAGCCCCTTCTTGTTGCATCCCTGACATGCTCTGAGTGGTGGTGATCGGGACCAGTCCAGGACAGTCAGTGGGAAAATCCAAAGATGGGAGCACACACACACACACACACACACACACACACACACACACGCACACACCACACACACACCACACACGCACACACCACACACGCAAGCACACACGCACACACCACACATGCACACACACACACCACACACACACACACACACCACACACGCACACACCACACACGCACACACACACACCACACACCACACACACACCACACACGCACACACACACACACCACACACGCACACACCACACACGCACACACACACACGCACACACCACACACACACACACACACACACACACGGAGACATGCGGACAGAATGTGTTATTAGACCAAGTAGCCTGCTCCTTCCCCAGTGCACTCAAAGATCTGGAAGGTCACTGGAAGCTTATTCCACCACTGGAGACTAGGAAGGGGGTGGGGCTATAAAAGCAAAGCACAGAAAATGCACAGTATCTCTCCCAGCCCCTTCCTGCCCAGCAATTTGCTTTCCAGAACCGCCCTTAAGCTTCTCTTTGAGTAGACCTTATTTGTGGGGTGAATGGAAAAGCCCAAAGAGAAGAAAACCCTTTGGTGATACCCGCCTCCTGGGGAACAATTTTGCCTCTGAGAGCAAGTTGGTATTTGGGGTTAATCCTTCTGTAGATTGACCTGGTTGAAAGCCCCCAGAGGTCAGGGGTCCATTACAGCTTCTGTTTACATATAAACTTCCTGGTCTTGGGAGACAATTGAGGGATGGAGGTGGGGAGCCAGGAAGAAAGGGGAATTTTTTAATTAAATGGCCTTTCCTCCACCATTAAAGTCAACAAAAGGAAGTGGGACTTGTGGAACTAAGATTTGATTTTAATGGCTATGTATAATATATTTTTCAGTCATTACATCCCAGGGTTGAAAGCACCATTAGCGACTCATTTTGAAATAGATTATTGATGTATATTTAGAGGCACGGGTACATGTTTTAAACAAGAAACAGAAAGAAACCTAGTCTCCTGAGAGCCAATGTGTTTTGGTCAGGTTTTATTTTTTGAGAGGGCCATTCTGATTTGGCTTTTGTTCATTTTAAGTTTCATTTTGTCAGAAAAGAATCATCATGAAGATTTTATAAACAGATGCTGGTGACTGACACCTGTAATCCTCCCTATTCAGGAGGCTGAGATCTGAGGATCAAGGTTGGAAGCCGGTCAGGGAAGGAAAGTCTGTGACTCATCTCCAATTAACCACAGCAAAGCTACAAGTGGAGGTGGGGCTCAAATGGTAAAGCACCCATTTTGAGCACCCACATCCTGATTTAAAACCCCAGTACCAGCACACACACACACATACACACACACACACACACACACACACACACACACCCCACAGGCAAATCAGCTGAGAGCTATGGTATTAAAAATTAATTTGAGACTGTCATATTTGTGTGTAGATACAAACATCTACCATTAGTGGTGAAGTCATTTATAACTCCATAGGCAAAATAAAACTGCAATGAGAGGGACGGAGGAGGGGTAGAAAAGGCTAAAACTCAAAAATGGTTCATCAAGAGAGGGACAGTTTTTTGTTTTTTGTTTTTGATCTTTTGTGGGTCACTGAGCTTGAACTTGGCCTGGGTGCTGTCCCTGAGCTCTTCAGCTCAAGGCTGCCACTCTACCCTTGAGCCAAGCCCCACTTCCCATTTTCTAGAGGTTAATTGGAGATAAGAGTCTCTGATCCTTTTGTGCTGGGGCTGGCTTTGAACCTTGATCCTCAGATTTCAGCCTCCTGAGTAGCTAGGATTACAGGCATGAGCCACCGCACCTAGCGAGAGGGACAATTTTTAAGATCTATAATATGAGCAACTTTTTGATGATTAAACTTAAAAGGCAAAACAGCTCCTTTGTTCATTTGCAGAAAGAGATTTTAAGCATACATCCCAGACATATGCAAGCATCATAAACAAAACATTCATGAAGGAGCACTGGAAACTATTACTCAAGACATTTACAACCAGATAAGAATCAGGTACATAGGGTTCAGGTCCAAAACAGCCATAGTAATGTAGATGCCAAAAACCTGGCCGATCGTTTTTCTTGGTGTTTCTAACTGATTGGAAGGGGTTATTTTTGCATATATAGAAGACAATTCTCACTCTTCTCTCTTGTCAAATAAAAAGGAAAACATTTCTTTACCAAATCCTTCGACTTTAAAAGCTCTGAAACTAAGAAATCCTCCATGTAAAAGAATCCTGGGAAACCAAATATCCACATTTTGAAAATGAAATTGTCAGCAGGAGGATTAAAAAAAAGTGACTGGATGATAGTTAAACGTGAGCACAATAGGTTATTCATTGCATCTCAAAAATAAAAAAGAAAGAAAAAGGAGAAAGGGAGGGAGGAAGAGAGGAAGGAAGGAAAGGAGGAAAGAAGGAAGGAAGAAAGGAAGGAAAGAAGGAAGAAAGGAAGGGAGGAAGGGAGGGAAGGAGCACCAGCAAGAAATTTTCGGAATCATTTATCTTCCTCCAAAACCTCACAATCCTCTAATTCATCATTCCTTGGCCCCTGTCTTGCACTCTTGGCTTTTCTCTAAATGAGGATGGTTTCCTGATATTTTCTAAGCTAAATTCCTCACAGCGTGTGCCACAAGGAGATGGCTGTTTCAGAAGCAGAATAAAAAAGAGACAAGGGAACAAGAAGAAGGCAGGGCAGCAACAATTCAGCTACAGAGCAGCAGACTCTCAGAACCCAAAAGTTCAAGAACAAAGAAGGTTCTGAAATGCCATGGCCAGAGAAAGCATTGTGAAGAAACACCTTCCACAGACAGAGCAGCACCGGATCCTTTGGCCTCTTGCACGATGACTTTTGAGAAGATGAGCCATTTTGGCTAGGCTGATGATGACACCAGAATAAAGAGGAAGGAATTCAGGGCCCAGTGGCAAATATCAGAGATTGTCAGGGAACAAGCAAGTGAGGCACAAGATGACATCCGGCTGTGTTACTGGCATGAGCAAAGTCTAAACAGTGAGCCAACCTTCGGGTTTCAAAATGTCAAATGGCTGGCCCCTGGGGTCTGAGGGAGATGTTGGTCAAGATCATGTCATGTATACTTCTAACCAGGACACTTTTGAGAAGAAGAAAGGGAGGGCTCTTGGGGAACATGCAAGCTGGAACTGCCCTCGGCCAACATTACACATTGTTGTCCCCAATTATAAATCTCCCCAAAGTCCAGGAGATCAAGTCTACCTGCCCTCAGAATGAACTCCAGACAAGGCCAGATGCCTGCCGAGTTTCTTTCTTCCCAGAAGAGAAATAGCCACAAGGACAAGGAATAGAGGAGCCTGGTTGAATGGACGTGGGCTGTTCAAAGCTTCCTGGTCTTGCAGTCACAAGATTTATCAGCAAATTCAAGAGGCAAAGAAGGCCTGAAGGCAAACCAGTTCGTGCTTTTCAGTTCAGGTTTCCCCAAAGGTGTTTGGCCTTCATGAGATCTTTATTCTTCTAGACACCTAGGACACACACACACACACACACACACACACACACACACACACACACACACTACTCTAAACCTTCAGAAGCAAGGCCCAGAGGGCAGGGCTGGGTTTCTGGGAATGGAAGCCTGAAGAGATGCAAAGCTTCCTCAGATCCACGGGATGACACCAGCAGATAGTCACCGGGGTGAGGTAATACAGGAATCCATCAAAATGCAGCCAGAAGCCTGCTGGAACGTGTCAATAGACTCCCACAGAGAAGCAGGGAGCCTTGAGTTCACACTGGCACAGGGCAGACCTCCTCAGCCCAACTCATCTAGAACTCCAGTGAGAACGGCAGTGAAGACTCTGCTACAAACTAAAGGAATGGTAAGCCCAATGCCAACTCGGCTGAGACATGGGGAACCTCTTGATTCTTTCTACTGGTGCCTGAGGCTCTGCTCATCCAAGCTGCCATATCTGTGGCATGAGGACATAGGGGTTGAGAGTTTGGCTACTGTAATAGCAATCAATGAAATAACTGAGCATAAGTTCTGGTAAGGAAGATGATGGATAATCACAGGGACTGGGACTCAAGCCAGATGATGTGTGGGTACCAGTAAAGCACCTGCCATTGCTGCTGGCATGTACTCCATGAGACAGGTGCTTGTGGTCTCATGGACACTGGATTATCACAAATTCTTCCAAAGGCATGGCCTGGTATCTTTGGTTTCCACATTGCAGCCTGATAGGGACATGTGATGGGGACATGTGCTCTTTCAGAGCATCTTCCAGTGAGGAGGAATCAATTCATCCTTGGGCAGAATAGTCCCACAAAAAGGTGAAGGTGTAGGGAGGAGGTGGTGGAGGAATCTGATGATTCTCATCCACAGACCTTGAACTTCACACCATACCCCAGGCTCTCCACTGAGTGAACTCTAAGAGAATTCCTAACTTTTCTTCCTCCCTCCTTTCTACCCTTTCCATTATATCTGCTCATGCTTTATGGCTCTTTGTTGTTGTTTTGTGCCAGTACTTGAACTTGGGGCCTAGCACTATCTCTTAGCTTTTAATCTTTTGTATGTTTTTAATTGCCAGTCTGGGGGCTTGAACTCAAGATCTAGGCACTGTCCCTGAACCTCTTTGTGCCCAAGGTTAGTGGTCTACCACTTGAGCCACAGTGCCACTTCTGGTGTCTCTTAGTTTTTTTTCCACTCAAGGCTGTCATTCTATCCATTGAGACACAGCTGTACTTCTGGCTTTTTTAGTTCCCTGGAAATGAGTTGCACAGACTTTCCTGCCCAGGCTGGCTTTGAACTGCAATCCTCAGATCTCAGCAGTCTGAGTAGCTAGGATTATAGGTGTGAGACACCAATGCCTAGCTTCTCTTTGGTTTTTAAGCAGGCTATATTCTCATGATCGCTTGCTTTTCCTAACACCTTGTTTTGTCCTTAACCCTCTGTCCTCCAGCAAAGTCTTCCTCAGGTACTGTAAAATCTCTGTGATGCCTCCTTCTCTAGTTGAGAACACCTAGAAAACTCATCTCTACCTAAGCTCAAGTCAAGCCTCCTCCATTACCTACTATACCCTGTATTAGACGACTGGGCTACTGCATAGTTGCCACCATAAAACTCTGAATGCTGAGGAAAAATGCTTTCAAAGTATTTCTTTCCCTTAAGTGCCTACCCCAAGGTCTGTCACTAGTCAACGTGAAATCTTGGAATAGCCCAGAACATACATAGTCGCATTCATGGCTTAATTTTCCTCAGTCTCTAGCATCTTAGGACTAAAATGAGCCTGGCACCGCTGGATCACACTTGTAATCTTTGCTACTCAGGAGGCTGAGATCTGAGGATCAAGGTTCAAAGCCAGCCCAAGCAGCAAAGTATGTGACAGTCTTATCTCCACTTAACCACAAGAAAACAGGAAGTGGTGCTGTGGCTCAAAGTGGTAGAGAGACTAGAAATGAATGAAATCAGGAAAATGTCTTTATGATGGAGTCTGAAAAGAATGATCAAGGTGTAGGAATCTGAGAGTCCTTATAGTCAAGATGAAGCATGGAAATCTATGTTCTTGTTTACTCTTCTCCTAAGAGAGTCAAGCCATTTTCAAGAGAACTGAATATGTGCATCAAATACCTTTTTCTTATACAGGTCCCTTTAAGAAGTAAGAGAACACCTGAGTATCTTCAACATGGAAACTAGGGACTTCTAAAAAGGAAGAATTGGGAGGAGACAAGGATTTAAGTTGAGAAAAAGAAAAAGGAGAATGACAATCTTTAGGAGGTGAGGGAAGGCCCTGAAGCCTTGACAATAAAAAAACACAGAGCTATAGGTAATCCTGAAGTCCCTGTCAGCCAAGAAAGATCTGGTTCAAGGAAATAGGAATGGTCCGTGAGGCAGAACATCTTCAAGATAGAAATCTGAATAAACTAAGCTGTATTTTTGCAGTGATACGGTTAATTTGCAGCCAAAAAAAATACAACCCCCAATTTATAAAAATATCCCCCGAGTATTCCACATGCTTCTCAAAGCAAAGGGACATTGTTATGAACCCATCCACACAAAACTCTCTCATGCCAAAAGCAACAAGGTGAAATGAAGAAGGAAGAGGAAAGATGAAAAGAAGAGCTCATCAGAATCCAGGATGACAAATGTGTTGGGCTTTCTTTCCCTCCAGCAAACTGGGAGGGAAGAAGAACTTGACAGCATCCCACAGGTGTGGTTCTGTGGAACAAGAGCCAACCCAACAGCCCTACAGGGTATTTTCATCATTGAGGCTCCTCCCAGACCCTTGCTGACTGCCTGAAATCACATCACCCGTTGAGATGGCCAGCTCTAGGACTTGGCTATCTCCATCAGCCACTACCTGTCGCTGAATGCCTCCATACTGTCTGGCCATTATGTCCAACCAGGTTCTGCTTTTCCATTTTCAGGTAACTTTACCACAAACTCCTTTCTTACATTCAGCAAAACTCTTCCGTGGAGAGTGGGAAAAAATGTGAGGGGGGGGGGCAAGGGGTGGAGGAATGGAGGAAAGTTATTTAAGAATGTCAACTCTCCTTTGTGACAGATCATCGGTTTTATGAAGACAGGTCTAATGTCTTAAAGTAAACATCCCTAGTCCCTTTACTTTCCGTGACATGAATTCCAGCCTGTTGCTTTCCAAGATGAGACTCTAGGAGCATACTATAGCGGAGGGTGGGGGTGGGGTGGGGTGGGGGGGTTGAAGAACAGAACCCGTGGGGCCTAACACCCTCCTGCTCACCACAGGGCAGCCATCACCAGACGGTTCTGATGAAACTAAAGCTATGTCTCCACACACAGAGGACAGCAGTGCTGCACTCTGGTCAGTACTTCAGGTGTATGGAAACCAACTCCTTGTCTCCTGGTTCTCAAAATGAACTGAAACTACACATTGCTTCTGACTTGACAGGAGTCCATAACACACGTATTAAAGCCTGGGCTAGCATCACCCTTTGTCCCTCCCACTGTCCTTTGTCCCTTCCACCATCCTTTATTCCTCTTACCATCCTTTGCCTTTCATCACCGTTTGCTCCTCCCACCACCCTAGGCCCCTCCCTGTCTTCCTTGCCCCCTATCTCCCCTGCCCCTCCACCTGTCATTCCTCCCACCACCCTTGGCTCCTCCCTTTTCTCCACTCTCACTCTGGATTGACTTTGATGATGACCTCATCAGGGCCTCTCCCTCATCTCTAATTCTGTCTATATACAATTCTTCATCCTCCCAAGGAGCTCCTCATCCCCCAGATATACCCCAAAGCAGGAGAGCTCACGTGGAGGGCAACTCTCACACCAGTCAGGGTACTGAATCACAAGGTTACCACCACCTGCTCCCTGACAGGCTCTCCCTTACTTCTTGGAGAACACTCTAGTACCTCAAAATCCATCCATAGTTCTTAAAAAGCAACAAACTCCTCCCCCTAAAGCTGCCTCTGGACAGGAGCCTTCAAATAGAAAAATAGCAAGAAGACCCAACAAGATCAAATGTATACAACAAATAGGAAAAACCTCGGATTTTTTTTTTCCAGTCCAGGCTTGAGCTCAGGGCTTGAGCACTGTCCTTGGATGTTCTCAAGGCTAGCACTCTACCACTTGAGCCTCAGCACCACTTCCAGCTATGTATATGGGGTACCGAGGAATCGAACCCGGGTCTTCGTACATGCTAGGCAAGCACTCTACCACTAGGCCAAACTCCCAGCCCCCCCTGACTTTTTTTGTTGTTGTTTATTTATTATTTGAGCCATGTCCTGGCACAGTGATAGCCTTAAAATATCCACTCTTACACATGATGAGTATCGCAAGAGCCAGTGGCCAGTCCTCAAAAACTGAGACTTTCTGGCAATTTAACAGTATCTGTTCTATACCTCCAGCGCTGAACCTGTGATGGCGCAGTGTCACTCTCTGAAATGAAGAGACATCTGTGTGGGGGCCCAAAGGATCAGGCAGCCACACCCTGGGGCACTGGCAGGCCCGCTGACTCAGGAGCCTTTTCATCATGACCACAGTCAGGCTGTTGCCCTGGGAGAGGAGAGAATCAGCAAGCACAGAGCTGCCTCAGCCCTGCCCAGCCTCTCAGGCAGTAGCTTAGCCTTGAAGCTGGCAAGCGCCCACCATTTGGGTGTGACTCGGCTGGATGCCCAGCCGGCAAGCCCATCCAGGTCTCAATTCCTGGTAACACCCTCATGCTTCACTCTCTCACAGATTGGAGCAGAGTCATCCACCTGGCTGCAACGCAGCCTCGGCAGCTGATTGGAACCATGAACAGCAGAAACCTTTCACCAGGCCAAGCCTTTTTCCATGAGGTTATTCAGACATGGATTTTAAAGCTATCCTCTCAGAGGATCAGATAAGGATACCACATCTCTTTTCTAAGCAAGTGCATTTTCTCAACCCCAGCAGCACTATGTGTCACATTCCTCTAATGACCTGGGCAGCCACGCCTGTGGTCAATATTAAGCAAGGCTTTCCCAGGCATTTCATACATGTCGTCACAGAAACATCTGATGGGGGTGTTGCTAAGAGCAAGGCATTGCAAACGAGATGTCAAGATTCCACAGAGGGGACTGAGCTCCCTTTGTTCACATTTCAGTCCTCTAGCAGAGCTGCATGACCGCGGACATATTAATAAACATATGTGTGCCCTAATATTCCTCTCCCTCCCCCTTCCTAACCTTCCTTCCTCCTTCTCCTTTCTTTGTCTCCTTCCTTTTCCCCCTTTTTTTTCTCTTCCTTCCCCTCATCCTCCTCCCCCTTCTCCTCCTCCCTTTTCTCCTCCTCCTTGTTCTCTTCTTCCTTTCCCTCCTCTCCCCTCACCACCCCTGCTCAGTGGGAGCTTAAAAGAGTAAGGAGGCACAGGGTAAAGCATGTACCCTGGGCATAGCTGAGGTCAGCTTTGTCCTAGTTCCTTCTTCATAACCAAAAACCTTTTTTGAAAAGTTTTCTTAGGTATTTAAGGCAGCAGTTCAATGGCGTCAAACAACGTGCACCTGTGGATAGTGAGCAGAAATATTTTAACTTAAGCTGTAACTTAGAAATTTCCAGATTTCCAAGTGTGTACCTCCATCATCCCAAATCCTAAAATCATTTATTTATGGCACCAAATTTAATATAAAGACTGGGAAACCAATGTGAATGCTTCTCCCCAGAAAGTGAAGAACGTCAAATGATTTTCTGTAGAAAATTAAAAAAGAAGCTGGGTGCTGGTGGCTCAAGCCTGTAATCATCGCCACTCAGGAAACTGAGATCTGAGGATTGTGGTTCAAAGCCTGCCAGGGCAAGAAAGTTGAAGAGCTCAGGGACAGCACCCAGGCCTAGAGTTTAAGGCCCATGACTGACCAAAAATAAATAATTTAAAAAAAAACTACAAAAAGAATTGAGTGAAACTTTTTTGTCTTGTCTGCCTTTCACATCTTCAGGCAGTAAATAGCTGGCTTCCCTTACCACACCAAGACAGAGATAAAACATGCCTTAAGCCAGGCATCAGTGGTTCACACCTATACTCCTAGCTATTCAGGAGGCTGCAATCTGAGGATGGCAGTTTGAAGTCAACCTGGTAAAGTCCCCCGAGAGCCTCTCATCTCCAATTAACTACTCACAAGCCAGAAGTGGTACTGTGTCTCAAGTGGTAAATGCTAGCCTTGAAAACAAAGGGGCTCAGGATAGCACCCAGGCCCTGAGTTTAAGCCCTGCAACTACCACTACCACCACCAACAACAAAACGTGCTTTGAAGGCTATGGTTAGGGAGACCTCAGGGTGGGGGCTGCCCTAGCCTGTGGTGGATCCACAGGGACATTCGATTTGAGATGGGCAGACAACCTATGCCACTGGATTCGGAAAAGAACACAAATGTTCTTCTTTTCCAGTCTCTGCCACAGAGACAGCCAATGAATGACCTATTTCATGGCATCCAGCTCCTCACCCCCCAGCAATATTCCTACTAAAATAATCTCAACCATGGCTTCAGCCATCTTTCAGTTCCCTGCCAACTCCCACAAACCTGAAGGTGATCAACATCATGACCTCCAGCCGACTTAGTGCATCTGCCTGAGCCAGTGTTAGTTCCCTTCATTCAGACTAGAAGTGTTCTAGCCTCTTGGCTTTCTGTGGTCCATTCTGCATGCCAGTTTTTTTTTTTTAAATACCTTTTTCAACTCCCTACTACAATCTCTGTATCAGTTCCCAACACACACATTCTTACATACCTCAATTGAGGACATTTATTTTTTATTTTATTTATTTATTTATTTATTTATTTATTTATTTATTTTGCCAGTCCTGGGCTTGAGCTCAGGGCCTGAGCACTGTCCTTGGACTTTCTCAAGGCTAGAGCTCTACCACTTGAGCCTCAGCACCACTTCCGGCTTTTTTCTATGTATGCGGTACCGAGGAATTGAACCCGGGTCTTCATGAATGCTAGGCAAGCACTCTACCACTAGGCCAAACTCCCGGCCCCACGTTTTCTTTTTTTTACACATCATTATCTCTGCCTATTCTGAGCTTCTGAGGAACGAGGGCCTGACCCTTTGTTATCTAGTGATCTTCCATGTTGTGTGTTGAGCATTGGTCCCTTGAAAAGACCCAACTCAGTACATGTGAAATCTCATTTGGGGGGAAAAAAAATCTTTGCAGATGAAATCAAGTTAAGGTTCTTCAGGGAAGATCAGCCCTAAGTCCATAAGTATCAAGACACACAGAGGAAAAGTTTAGGGAAGACAGAGGCAGAAACTGGAATGGCATGTTCATAAGCCAAGGAATACCTAGAGCGACCAGAAGCTAGATCCAAAAGGCAAGGGTTCTCACTCAGAGCCTTCCAACGAACCATTGTCCCCAAACACCTCCACTACAGATTTCTGGTCTTTTGTACTACAAAGAAATAAAGTTCTGCTGTCTCAAGCCAACAAGTTCATAATAATCTATTGCAATCATAGAAGACTACTATGCACCCATCACAGAGCTGAGGGGGCAGCGATATACCTTGTTCATTCTCACAGAAAGGCAGCTGGCCTCTAGCTGACAAATAAGTCAGCCTCCATTCTGGTGTCAGTGGGACAAAGTGTTCCTTTTAATGAGGTGTTTTAATCTCACACTGTATTCCCTGTTCAGCCCTCCTTGGCTTTACTGTGAATGAATGAATTGACTTCAGATGTATTGCCAGCACACAATAAACTATGAGGCTCTTCCTTTAAGGCTGGAGGGGGGGGAGCCCTACTTCCCTGTACAGTTATTTCAGGCAAGGGTGGAAGCAGATTTTCTGTGTCAGCAGCATCCTGCTTCTGATTCAGGATGTGCAACCAAAGGCAAACAGTTCCTCTGAAAGTTCAGTCAAATAGGAAGGAGTAAGGGGCAAACAAGAAAATCCTGGTGTTCTCTGTGTGTACAACCCAGAGGTCCTGGGAAGCTGGTGAGAGATGGTACTCTACCTCAAACAAAGTCAGACTGAGCTCTGAGTGCTACTCTAGAAACTTCTACACATACTTCCACATGGATTTCTAACCCTGTACTTATAGACTTCTATAGCAGACAATCCCAGGCGCGCCCCAGCTAAACGGATGGAATTAAAACATTGCTTTTGAAAAAAATCTCTTCTCCAAGGAAAAACAATTCTCCCTGCAACTTCCATGCTACGAATCCTACAGAGGGCCAGGCCATGACGCCTGCAGGCTCTCTGTGTCCTTGCTTCATGGTGCAGCTCAGCACAGTGATTTGTTTTCACTCAATAAGTCATGACCCCTTAATGAAGTGATTCATTAATAGATTGAGAAATCAATTAAATGAGAGCTAGCATCTTTTGTGCTAACTTCAAAGAGAAGATGATAGGAAATATCTGAGTGTCTCTTTCATGGTAAGGTTGTGCCTTGAAACATTACTTACCTCTTGTGAAAGCCATGGTCTTTGATATCTGATCCACAAAAATCCATAAAGCAAGTTTCCTCACCCAGGTCCAAGTTCTTCATTCTTTTTTTTTTTGGTGGGTCATGGGGCTTGAACTCTGCCTGGGCACTCTCCCTGAGCGCTTCAGCTCAAGGCTACTATCCTAACCTTTAGCCAAGCCCTGCCTCCTTTTTTCTAGAGGTTAATTGGAGATAAGAGTCTCAGGTCCTTTTCTGCCCAAGCTGGCTTTAAACCTTGATCCTCAGATCTCAACCTCCTGAGTAGCTAGGAAGGATTTCAGGAATGAGCCACTGCGTCTGGCCCAAGTTCTTTATTCTTTTCTTTTCTTTTCTTTTCTTTTGTAATGCTAGTAATGGGGCTTGAACTCAGGGCCTCACTCTCTCCCTTAGCTTTTTTGCCAAAGGTTGATTCCTCTGCCACTTGAGCCATACCTCTACTTTTGGCTCTTTGCCCATTAAATGGAAATAAGAGTCTCATGAAGTTTCCTGTCTAGCTTGATAAGCCCCACTTCTTAAGAGCGTTATGTACCATCGTAATAATGAGTTCAGTCAAAAGGAACCAGTCACCACACACATTGAGAGAGGAGCTGTCATCTGAAAGCAAGAAAAATATATGTATATAGACATATATATTTATGTATGTATGTATTGTTGGCCAATATATACTGCTGACCAAGCTATACCTTGCCTAAGGCTTATTTCTCACATGCCTGAGTCCTCATTTCTATACCTGATAGAGCCTCATAACAATATCCTTCCATCTCTCAGGGCCTATTTTTCCTCTTCTGAAGGAAGAGGGAAAACTTTTTAAAAACTCTGCAGACTTTTTATAATTAACTTGAAACAGACCACCTCAAAATGGTTGAGAAAGGAAAGAAAACACCTTGATTCTTCTTGATGCTCCTCTTCTTTGTCTTTCTATGCCAATGGCCCAATTTCCCTTTTGCCATTTTGTTTAGGAAATGATTGCCCTGGCCCCTGTTAAGGATTATCTTTCATTCAACAACTTGCTGACTCTCCCAGTATCATAATCCAATGTTTTGGCAAATAACCCTGTCCTCTGCATGCCTGCCTTTTGGGTCTGCTGTGAGCTTTCTGATCACAACACTCTATAACTACAGTTTTTCAATGACAACAATTAGTTAACTATCCAAGGAGTAGAGACTGGAGTATGTACTTTGGGTGTTAGCAGAACTAGGCCTAAGTTTTTGTACTGATGCTTTACTGGCTGTTGACCTTGAGTAAATTGTTCATCAGAAAAACAAAGCAGACTTTGTTCATAAAATCAGGAAAATGCTAACATCCACAAGGAGAATATTGTTGAAATCTATTTTACAAGATCGATCAACACCTTCTAGGATGAGTCCTTAGTGTGTATCTGATGGATAGATTTCAAAAAAAAAAGGAAAAAAGAGTCTTTATGCCTTCAATTCTTTCAAAAATTTATGTTACCTGGGGAAATAAGCAGAACAGGGACTTCTCAAAGGATGCACATAGTCTAAGGAGGAAAGTCATTCCTGATACCTCAGAACTATAAAAAGTAAAAAGGAGGGGAAGGGGAAAGATTGGAGAAAATTCTACACTTGGGCTGACTACAACTGTGCTGTGGCCTTCTCACTCTCTTGCAAACATAGGCCATGCATCTGTTTCTGCTGGCGGCATAATCATCGCTTTTGCTAGGCCTGCAGATGCCTTTCGGCACAAAGGACACCCTGAATGGAAAGCAAGTCAGCAGAAGACAACGCTACACCTGCCACCCCTTGTGCATCCTCCACAAAAAGAAATGAAGGGCAGTCCTTCCTAATAGAAGTCTTCAGGGTACTGGCTGCCCTCCACTCCTCAGGATGTTCTCCTTCTGAGGAGACTACAGATGCAGTTAACTCAACAGGGTTTTTAGATTCTTCACTGGTTACTCCAGAGCACATCCACGGGCAAAATAGCAACTGATACTGAAATAGTAAAAAAATGCAGATTCAGAATAAAATGGACAAATTGCCAATAAATACACAAAACTGTTTAAGTGTGCTAATGATTAAAGAAATATAGAGGCCAGGAGCGTGGCCTAGTGGTAGATTGCTTGCCTAGCATGCACAGAGCCCTGGGTTCGATTCCTCAGTACTACATACAAAGAAAAAGCCAGAAATGGTGCTGCGACTCCAGAGGTAGAGTGTTAGCCTTGAAAAAGCCCAAGGACAGTGCCCAGGCTCTGAATTCAAGCCTCAGGACTGGAGAAAGAAAGGAAGGAAGGGAGGGAGGGAGGAATGGGAGGGACGGAAGGAATGGGAGGGAAGGAGGAATGGGAGGGCGGGAGGAATAGGAGGGGGGAAGGAAATATAGAAGTACAAAATTAAACTCTACATACCCCAATCGTATTTGTAAATATTGATTCCAGAAAAATGAAGAGAGCAAGTGTGGTGTCTCTTGCCTATAATCCTAGCTAGTTAGGAGGCTGTGATCTGAGGATCCAAAGCCAGCCCTGGCACTAAAGCTCGTGAGACTCTTATCTCCATTTAACCATCAGAAAACTGGAAATGGCACTGTGGCTCAAAGAGTCGGTTGGTAGCCTTGAGCTGAAACATTCAGGGACAGGGCCCAGGCCCAGAGTTCAAGTCCCACAACTGGGGGGGGGGGGTGGAAAAAAAAAAGAATGTGAGCCTAGGAATCATGAATCAGGACTCTGCTGACGGAACTTGAAAATTCATCCTTTCTGACAGCAATTTGGTTAATACAAACCAACAACTGTACAAGTCCCATGCTTTCTGGGTGATAATGTAAAATTCCACAAATACATCAAAGAGAAATAATCAGGGATGTAGGCATGGTGATCTGTAGACAACTGTATTTAAAAAATCTCATTACAGGGCCGGGAGTTTGGCCTAGTGGTTAAAGTGCTTGCCTGGCATGCACGAAGACCCGGGTTCGATTCCTCGGTACCACATACATAGCAAAAAGCCGGAAGTGGTGCTGAGGCTCAAGTGGTAGAGCTCTAGCCTTGAGAAAATCCAAGGACAGTGCTCAGGCCCTGAGCTCAAGCCCAGGACTGGCAAAAAAAAAATAAAATAAATAAAATAAAATAAAAAAAATCTCATTACAATGATTTCATAATAGTGGAAAGCTCAACATTAACTTCAGCCTCTAATAAGGGAACTGGTAGAAGAATGGAAGCTCATCAATGTGGTGGAATACTAGACAGATACTTAAATTATCCTTTCAAAAGTGATCATAAAGCCGGGCATGGTGGCTCATACCTGTAATCTTAGCTACTCAGGAGGTTGAGATCTAAGGATCTTGGTTCAAAGCCAGCCCAGGCACTAAAGACTGAGAGACTCTTTTTTTTTTTTTTTTCCGCCAGTCCTGGGCTTGAGCTCAGGGCCTGAGCACTGTCCTTGGACTTTCTCAAGGCTAGAGCTCTACCACTTGAGCCTCAGCACCACTTCTGGCTTTTTTCTATGTATGTGGTACCGAGGAATCGAACCTGGGTCTTCATGCATGCTAGGCAAGCACTTTAACCACTAGGCCAAACTTCCGGCCCGACTGAGAGACTCTTATCTCCAATTAATTACTAGAAAACCAGAAGTAGTGCTGTGGCTCAAAGTGGTAGAGCTGAAGAGCTCAGAGACACCACCCAGGTCCAGAGTCTAAGCCCCATGATCCTCCCCTCCCTCTCCCCCCAAAAAGTGATAATGGTATGGGGAATGTAAATATTCTTAGAAAATATTAGTGGTTGGCAGAAGTTAGGAAGGCAAGATGAACTAAAGAAAACAACTGTGCTAGGAAAATGGTATCTCCTCTCACAGAGAAAACCTGTGGCTATCGCTGTTAGGTCTCTCAATTATCTCTGGTGGAGGTAGTTACCTGAATCTGTACATGTGATAACATCTCACACACAAAAGCTGCATCCACACATCCTCATGTGCACATAAAACCAGCGAAGTCTGCCATATACCACCTGTAACTCCAGCTACTAGGGAGGCTAAGATCTGAGGATCACAGTTCAAAGCCAGCCTGGCAGGAAAGTCCATGAGACTCTTATCTCCAATTAACTCCCCAAAGCTGGAAGTGGAGCTGACTCAAGTGATAAAGCACTAAGCTTCAGCACAAAAGCTCAGGGAATCTGAACAAGGTCACTGGATCTTATAAATGTTGATTTCCTGGTTGGGATATTATATTATACAAGATGTTACCAGTGGGTGAAGAGTTTACAAAATTTCTGTATTGCTTTTTACAATTACATAAAAATTCACAGTTTTTTTTTTTTTGCCAGTCCTGGGCTTGGGCTCAGGGCCTGAGCACTGTCCTTGGACTTTCTCAAGGCTAGAGCTCTACCACTTGAGTTTCAGCACCACTTCCGGCTTTTTTCTATGTATGTGGTACTGAGGAATCAAACCTGTGTCTTCGTGCATGCTAGGCAAGCACTCTACCACTAGGCCAAACTCCCGGCCCCAAAAGTTCACAGTTCTATACAAACAAAATTTTGAAAAAGCACAAAACTTATCACATGAATTTTCCAAATTAAGTAAATAGAAACATAGATAAAAGAAATTTGAGAAGATCTACTAAAATGTTAGGCTGAGGTTATAGATCAGCGGTAGAGGGTTTCTGTAGCACATTTAGTGTCTGGGTTTGATCTTTAACAGCTAACTGAGAGAAAAGAACAATAAAAGAAATATGCTACAATATTTACTACTGTGAAACTACAGGTAAATTTACACTGGCATGTGTTTCCATATTTTTAAACTGCAACCATATAACATTCATAATTATGCATAATTTCCTAATTTCTATTCACTTGCGTGCTATACCAGAACTCTAGATTGGTGGGAAGATTCATGTCTGGACATTTAGCTGTCACATGCATGTACTAGATAGTGTGAAGGGTGAATGTGGCACGAGGGCTTCCAGAAGTCTGAAAACAAATGAATTATGACAATGAATTCATCATTCTGGTCAGAAGAACTCCTTCCACATAAAAAGAACTGGATAAGCTAACAGTTCAATAGAATGATCTGTAAATGCCACTGGAGTCCGATAGGCAAAAACTCTATAGCTTGGAGAAAAGAAGGGCAAGCTCCACAAAAGGTACTAGAAATGGAAGCTTAAAGTAGAGGATGTCTGTGTTCAAGGTGGAAGATAGAGAATATCTAACAGAGATATTCTTTTCATTTTACTTAATACACTAAGGATGTACCTCAGTGGCAGAGCACATGCTTGTCATGCACAAGGCCCTGGATTCAATCTGCAGGGCCTGGGTTTTATACCTATCTCCTCCGGTGGGGAAGTGGGAGTAGTTAAGGTGGACAGGAGGTGAGGGACATGAGGAGAGCAAAGACAGACACAGTCAAACCTTGTGCAGTTATGAGATACAGTCAAGAGACAGGTTTGGGGGCTTACATTTTTTTTCCAGTACTGGGCTTGAGCTCAGGGCCTGAGCACTGTCCTTGGACTTTCTCAAAGCTAGAGCTCTACCACTTGAGCCTCAGCATCACTTCTGGCTTTTTTGAAGGTATGTGGTACCGAGGAATTGAACCCCGATCTTCGTGCGTGCTACGTAAGCACTCTACCACTAGGCCCTTAATTTTTTTTTTTTAAGAGGTCATGGAACTTGAACTCTGGGCCTGGGCGTTGTCCCTGAGCTCTTCAGCTTAAGGCTACTGTCCTACCCCTAAGTAGAGATAAATGTCTTTTAGTGCCAGGGCTAACTGGCCCTCTAGGCCTCTTGAGTAGCTAGGATTATAGGTGTGAGCTACCGTGCCCTGCTTAAATTTAAGATTCAGTACAAATACAGATCATACACACACAAACACACACACACACACACACACACACACACACACACACACGAAAAGTCTGAAGACTGTTGAAGAAATCTAATCATTGGATAACAGAAAATTTGAAGCCTGGAGAAAAGAGATTTTTATGTCTCACACATACTTAGAATTCATAGCTTTACTAGTCATACCAGCATAATCAACAAGTATTGTCAAGAAAGTTCCTGCACATTCCATTTGTATGATTCGAAAACTCATGGATTTCATCAGAGCATTCCAATACTTTATTTGCTGGAAAGCCAAAGAAACAGTTTCCTAGCCATATCAACATTTCTGCCTGCCTAACTTGTTCTACTTGATCTACTTACTCTACCTTTCTTTGGAGGCAATGAGATGGAGACCGCCTGCCTCCTTCCCAGATCTACTTTTCTCCATACTCTGAATTAACAGGATCCTAATATATAAAATAATTTCTCAGTAGATCGAGTTTTGTTTTTTCTTTAAAAAAAATTCCAGAAGTTCTCCTTTTCTCTCTTTATTTAACCCTGAATAAAAGAAGTTGGGAAATATGTCTAAGGCAGGCCTCACCCACAAGGTCCCCCAAACTACAAAGCCGCTCCCTTAGGTCTACTGTTTTCCTTGAAGTTAGTCTGTTAGTCTGAAAGTTCCAGAGTAGAGGAATGTCTTCTTTTGGAATAAACATAATTAATATTTATAACACAAAAGTATCACATATGAGCAAAGTCAACAAACGATGTCCCACGGGAGATAGAGACAACAGAGACATATCTTCTGCAAAGTCATCAATATCTCCTGGCTGGAAATATTCACACACGTTTTGCCATTCCTTGATGCCTGTCACACTGGACTTCAGCCAGTAGCTTCTTGTTCTGATAGCCTCAGTGGCTCCATGTGGACACATATTTGAGATTTCTTCTGGGCTGGGGAATCAATGCCCCATCAGTGGAAGATTACATGGAGGGTGGAAATGGAGGCTGTGAAGGTTGGAAAAATGACCAAGAAAAGAAAAGAAGGCAAGTAGAGAAAGAATTCAGAGCACTCCTGTGGAACAAGATGCCCAGATGATAGGATTGTTGCTCCAATGTTTTGCATCCCTATGTAGGGCCCAAGCTCCCTTACATGCACATGTACATACATGTACCCGTGTGTGCGCGCGTATGCGCGCGCGCGCGCGCACACACACACACACACACACACCTGGGTGCTGCTACCCTGCTCAGACACGTACATGTACACCCAAATCCAAACAAAAACTGAACAGAGTTTACTAATCACAGTTCTTTCTACTTCTCCCACCCCACAGCCAGTTGTTAGATATATCCAGCACATCATGGCACATAATGTATTTCACATGAATGGCTCCATGTCCCACACAGTAGAGGATGCTGGGTAAAATGCACCACTTCCCCACCCCAGAGTTAGCTGGTCATATAGCTCAGGACTCAGTCCTTCACCAGGAATTGCCTTCAGCATAAGAGAATTGTGACATCATGGGCCTGCCACCTTCCTGGAGCAGTCCATTCCCTAAATGAGAAGGTGAGACAGACTCCTTGTGCCACCCCCAACTTCTCTCTTCATCGCCTATTTGGAGTTAACTATTTTAGTTCTGTTTTTGTTTGATTGTTTATGGTTGTTTTCTGGACTCTTTTTCTCAGATGGATGATAAACATATGACCAGCTAGGAATATTTTGTCTGGCTGTAGTATGCTACAGACATCATTTCCCCCCTCTTCAAGTCTCCAAGTGAAATATAACCCCATCTCTTTCCTTAATCTTTATAACGGATGTTTCCTTCTTTCTGTTGAAAGACACAATAGACTTTTTGTTGTTGTTTTGCTTTGCAGGAACCAGAGTTTGAAGGCCTTGAGCTCTAGCTGGGCTTTTTTGTTCAAAGTTTGTGCTCTACCACTTAATACCTCCAGTCCAGTTTTTTGCTGGTTAATTGGAGAAGGATGGTAGGTTTTTCTGCCCAGACAAGCCTCAAACTGAGATCCTTTGATCTTAACCTTCTGATTAGCTAGGATTGTATGTGTGAGTCATTGGTGCCCAGCTTATTTATTTATTTATAACATTCAAGAATTTTACTTGAATGGATTTGATTATGTGAATTTCATTTTAGACACCCACAAGTTATTTTAAAGCTCAGGCTCAAGTCATTTTCATTCAGGTAGTAGTCTCCCAGTTATGTAATTATTCCCTTTCCTTCTTCTGTTTGTTTTTCTACTTCTCCTGCAACTCTCATTATTGACCTCTTAGATCTCCTGGCTCCTAGACTCTTCCTTCACTCTTGATTTCCATCTATTTGTGTTTTTATTCCGCGTTGGTATACTCATGTACTTGATCTTTGGAATTGGCTTTAAGTTATCCAGTGAGTATTATAGTTTAGAATATGCTTTGGAACTCCATCACTCCAGAATGTCTCTTGTTGGTTTGAGGTTTTATGTTGTTGTACTGTGTTGAGTACCCACCTGACCGTTCCTGCTCAGGTTGTCTGTTCCAATAGCATAATTTCTTTGAGGGATTATGGGTAGATCTTTCTCTACTCCTCTCTCTACCTACTGAGCCTGGTAGTATCAGACTTACTTTTCTATCTGTCTTTAGAAGCTCAGAACCAGTCCCCAGAGTTGCATAAACAACAATCTTGGGAGTACTGGAAGGGAGGGATTTTAGAGGCAATCCATAGGGGGTTGGGGAAGAAGCCTCTGAGCTCCTCTCTCCCCAAGTCTAGCTTCTTCTTAGTGAGCTGAATAGGTAGGCTGAGTAGAAATTCCAAAGCCATCCTTCATCCTGGGGTACCAAGGGCCAAGCTCAATGCCAACCATGCTAAAGCCTCATCCCCTTGGTTTCCATCTCCTTGCTTACTGCTTTCTGTAACTCCCTGCCCCAGCTGTCCTCTCCACCAGACCCAAGCTGGAGCAAGGTAGTAACTAGGAGGTAGGTCTTTGAAGCCCTATTCCCAGCCCTTCTTTCTCTTTCTCCTTTCTACCAGGAGATGAGTAGCTCCAACCACCATGATGCTCTGCCTCACCATGAGCCTTAGAATCCACAGGACCAAGAACGAAGGAGAGATTGAAACCTCTGAAATCATGAGCTAAAATATAGCCCTGCCCCCACTTCGTTGTGCATGGCAGATATTTTGCTGCTGGGATGAAAAGTCTGACTAGCACAGTCTTGTTGCTTATCCAGGCTCTACCTCCAACATTCCCAAAGGCTCTCCAGTCAGCAGTCCTAAGCTGCAAGCAGTCTTAGGAAAACTTAGCCCATGACCAAGCTTTGAATGTAAATAAAGGACACATTTGATTTGCAGATCCTAGCTGATGACTCAGTTACTTAATTCTCTCTTATTTCTTTAAGGAAGCCCTTCAAAGTCATCTGCATTCATTAAATATCCTTGAATAATTACCTTCACCTTAAAATTGCATTCACTGGAAAAAGATCCGTGTATATGCATGTGGGGTGTGTGTGTGTGTGTGTGTGTGTGTGTGTGTGTGTGTGTGTGTGTGTGTGTGTGTGTGTGTGTGTGTATGGCATATCCATAGATCTATTAAATAAAACCAAGAAAAGTATTTGTACAGATAAACACCAAACCGTTGTCTTTAGGTGGTAAATTTACAAATAGTACTCTTGCCTTTTCATCTTACCTAGGTGATCTAATATTTTCTACGTATGAAAGAAAAAAGAAGAATTTCTCTGTTCACTTCTTCATTCAGCAAGAGGCATCACAACGTGTTGGGTGTTTTCAAAGGGTGGAAGTGACACCAGGCCCTCTGTCTCAGTGCTGTCTTCAGGATTCCATATTCTTGATGAGTAACCTGTGGGAACAAATGAAGACCAGATACAGAAACTTCTTACCCAGAGTCATCTAGAAAAAGCCCCTACCTAGGAATGAGGTTCAAAGGTAAAAAATCAGCCACCTCTGAGTCACTGGGTCACCCTGACCATCTGATACTGGCTGAAATGGATTAGACATTCTCCCATTTCCAGAGAGATCCTCAACACTAGACACAGTGTCCGGCACTTCGTAGCCATTAGGTATACTTGTGTTGTGGCTGTCTTTAGACTTGCTATTCCAAGACACCAAAGTGGAGTCGCATAAGAAGATATCAGCTCAACAAAAGGAATTCCCTTTTGGGTCTGCTCAAGGAGATCCACCTTCTATTGGTTCAATAGGAGGCTTTCCTTCAAAGAGCTGGGTTTGAGCAAGAAGTAGCTATCTGTTTCCTGGAGAGTGGCATTGAAAGCTCCGTTGTTGGCCATGAGAAGAGGCTAGATGTGTTCCCAACATCATTCTAATTCCAACTCTATGGCAAATGCGATTTTTAGTTGGGCAAGCTTATGCAAATAACGCTTCCAAAATAGTCTTCTATTCTGAAGTTATTGATGAACCTACTAAAGATCTCCTTTGAGTCTGCCAAGTATGAGTCAAAGGGGAAATGTAGGGGCGTCTTTATGGCATTCTTCCCATGGGCATTGTGGGATCGTTAACCTTGATCTGTTCCATAGGAATCTGGAAGTTTCCCCATGTAAATATGCTGCAGTGATATTTATTGACTGATATTTATACTGATTGATTGATTGACTGGTTTATTTATTTAGGCCAATACCTGAACTTGATCTTAGGACCTTGCTGTCTCCCTTAGCAATTTTGCTCAAGGCTGGCACTCTACAACTTGAGCCACACCTCCATCCAGACTTTTGCTGGTTTTTTGGAGGTAAGAATCTCTCAGATTCTTCCGCGTAGGCTGGCTTCAAATGGTGATCCTCAGACCTCAGTCTCTTAAGTAGCAAGATACAGGCCACCAGCACCTGAGCTAAGATGAGTGATATTAGGGTATTGTCAAATGCTACTGAAAGGGCACCCAAGAGTGATCTAACACTAGAGATATGACAGAAAGCAAGCTTCCAGGCTTTTGCTTCTCAGACCATGGGCCAGTCCTAGGGGCAAGGTGCTAAGCAGCAGAGCAGGGGTTGGAATGCTCAGAGAAGCAGCCACTCACAATGGGTAGAAAAGTGATATAATAGTTTACGAACCAGAGTAGCCACAATAGTGCATACCAGCTAGACGTCAGCCCTGCTCTGAAACCACTTCTGAGCAGGGCTGACCCTCTGGCAGAGGCTGCAACCTCATCTCTGCAAGCCACATTTTATGAAGTTCTTTTATTAGTCTCTCATGTAACCCCTAGCCACATCATAAATTTAAATACCCCATTCTGTACATCAAGTCCACTGACTTCTGCAGGCCTGATTAGGACCGAGTTTTCCCCTCGGGGCTAGTGTTACAGTCACATTACAAATGACAGAAAAGGAATCTTTGCTGAGAGCAGTCAACTCTTGCAGTCAACTCTTCTCAGCTAAGCTGGAGTCTCTGGGTGTCATAGGTGTGTCCCTGTCTCTGAAGTCCTTTCACAGCTCCTGTCACTGTCTGTCTCTTTCCCAGACACACCCTCCTAAGATCCCCACCCCCTCCCCAAGCTCTTTCCCCTTCTAGGGACTTCTCAAAGCTCAGGGAGAAGGGGGGGGGAGGGAGGGAGGGTGGGAAGGAGGGAGGGAAGTGCTCAAATGCTTGCCTGGAATCACTGATCAGAGTAGCCCCAACTCACCCCTGAGAATAAATTTAGCCTGTAGGTGATATCCCAGATGGAGAGTTTATCTTTAGCCTGGCAGAGGTGGGGAGTCAGCCCAGGCCATGGTGTAAAGAACAGAAAGAGGGGAAGGGAAGGAAACTAATTCCCCAGAGGTTACAATAGCAGTTCTCAAGTGTTCTCAGGTGACAGAGAACTAAAAGTTACTCTGTGCTTCCTGAGATATCAGGCTCTTCTGGGAACACTTGGGAATAATGGTGTGTTTCATTCCCTCTTGTGAACTAAGAACCATTTTAATAGCAGAAAATATGGCCACATTATGGGCAGGCAGTATAAAACCACAAACACACATGTTCTTTAAAAAAAAAAAAAAAAGCAACAAATTCAGCATGGTCTGTGGTTTCCAAGCTTTCTCATTCATATCTGTTTACTACTTGACTACTTGTTCATTAGTTTCATTGCCTGCAGGTATAAAGGGTTAAGACTGAAGAAAAATGTATGGAAAATATTTTCATGGAAAAATTACAACTTGAATTATAGAAAAGACCACTGGTATTTGATCTTAAAGCTGGGTACTTCAGTATACCTCAGGAATATCACTGGCTGAGAAAGCAGGAATGAAGTCAAGGAAGAGAGAAATGAAAGGAAAGGAAGTGGGGGGGAGGGGAGGAAAATAAGGGGGGAAAAGAGAGCTAAGGAAGGAGGGAAGGAAGGAGAAGAAAAAAGACAAAAGAAAAGGAACAGAGGGAGAAAGGAAGGAAGAGAGAAGAAGGGAAAGAAATAGAAAGAGAGAAAGAAAGACAGAAAGAGAGGAAGGAAAGAAGGAAGGAAGGAAAAAAGCAAAGACAGAAAGCAGGACTATGATTTTAAGGCTATATAGGTTTCTTAGGGAGACACTGTAACTGGCATTGGTCTCTTCCTAATCCATCCTTTTCCCTCCCTGAAAACCTTTCCTGCTATAATTTGCATCCAGAGCTGCCCTTTTGGTCTTCCTTATTGAACAAGTGATAGAATCTTTGGTCAAGACAAATGAACCCTGGCTGGCTATTATTAGCTGGAGGTAAGGTCCTGGGCTGACCCTGAACCAAGGTCTGACATGTTTGAGTGTGTCTGACAGCTGCAGGAGGCCCTCAGTCTCCTGGGAGGCAGCCTGTTCTGTGAGAAGCCCAGGTTGCTCTGGTAAGACCATCCTGTTCACTGGAGGAGAAAAACAACTAATTCTCAGTACCCTTTGGCCCAACATGCTTTGCATTCCTGTCTGGGTCCTGCCAAGGCACACAAATGAGACTGGAGAGGAAAACTGCGATGGGCATTATTAAAGGGAAACTAGGGAGCCAGTGTAGATGTGCTGCTTGCTAGAAGGTCCATGGTAGGATGTATGGTAAAGAATGTGTATTCTTCCAGATTCCCCAGAGCTTTCCAAATTCCCTAGTAGTTGGACAGGCCAGTGGGAGTAGACTGAGAAGCAGGCCCAGGACAAAGGACTGGAAAGACTTTGCCATACACATCTGTGAGTCTTATGCTACTAAGAAGCTCCTGGGGTCCTTGAGCAGTGAGACCTAGGGGAACTCAACTTACTTTGCCAAGTACTTCAATAATTGTCACCTCTTATGTGTTCCTTCTTTGGACTGATTGATCTGAGTTGCATGAACTGGCCTGAAAGCTCCCTTTATCGTGTGTGTGTGTGTGTGTGTGTGTGTGTGTGTGTGTGTGTGCGTGAGTGTGCGTGTGCACACGCACTTTGGTCCTCTTACTTGACTAGAAGTTCACCTTATTCATCTCTGTGTCTTCTCTTCCCATCAGGGTATAACAGATGACCACAGGACATTTGTAAATATCTTAATGAGCCTCCCTCCAACAAATAACCGATTTCTACCAGTTATATCCCTTACGGATCATCTTGACAGTTTATGGACACTCAAATGAGTCTTACAGTATCTGTCCAGGATGTAATCAGCCATGCCTCTTTGCCTCCTTCCTCTACGATCTGTGCCAGGACTCTTGTCTAGGTAATATTTGAGAGCATAGCATCTCTGGGAAAACAAATCCTTAGTGATGGCATCTGAGGAAGATGATAAACAAAAAAGTCTGTGGCTGGAGACAGAATGAATCCTAAGTTTAAAAATGTGCATACATTACTTTTCCATAATTCTTCGGCTTCTGAAGAAACCTCAACAAAACAAAACAAACGCCGGGTGCTGTGGCTCACACCTGTAATCCTAGCTACTCGGAGACTGAGATCTGAGGATCGCGGTTCAAAGTCACCCCAGGCACTTAAGTCCGTGAGACTTTTATCTCCAATTAACCACCAGAAAAACCGGAAGTGTTGCTGTGGCTCAAGGGACAAGGCAGTTGCCTTGAGCTGAAGAACTCAGGGATAGCACCCAGGCCCAAAGTTCAAGTCCCCACGACTGACAAAAAAACAAGCAACAAACAACAAGAAGAAGACACACACCCAAACCCAATAATTCAACAAGGAAAAAGACACAGCCCTGACCCAGTGAACAATGGCACTGGCAGGTGCTCAGAGCTGTTATACCCTAAGGTGTCAAATGTCCACATGCTTTTGGCCCCATGGAATTCCCCTCTGAATTCAACCCGATTATGCAACGACCTGCCTGGCTCTCAGTGCTCATTACCCTCTCTCACATAACTGGGGCAACACGACTTCCGTTTGTTGACTGGTCGCTAGGCTCAGGTCACAGGACTAATCCCATTACTAGCTACAGGGATTTTAATGGCCAGCAGTTTGGGTTACTCAATCTCAGCCACTGCAGTTATGAAGTATGTTCAGGTTTTTGTGTTCTCTTGGCTGAGTGGTCCAGGCCTTCTCTGGTGGGGTCATATCTCCATTTTTAGTCTGCCTGATTATGAAATCCAAGGGGTAAATACAGCACCTGGGAGACCCGAAGTTGACCTTGGTTTCCTGTCATCACCCAATGCAGTTACCAAGCATAATCCTGGTGTAAGGTATCAAAAACTAGGTCCTGGGCAAAAGCAAGTAAGAAAGGAAGGCCTGCAGCAAGGATCTGGAACTCACAGTCTAGTACTTAAGACAGGCAGAGCCAACCCCAAGGGCTCTTATGCAGCTAGACAGGTGCAGGGCAGGTGAGAGGAAGGACTGATTTCTATCCAAGGCAGTGAGACTGGAAGCCCAGGAATGTTTTCAGGAGAAGATGGCAAGGTTGTTTGGCACCTGTACATTGGTGGGGTTTTAGTAGACGCAGGCAGAGCCTTCCAGATCACAGAAGTAGCCTTTGAATGCAATCCCATTTTCACAGAATAAAGGCCCTGCTCTTTGGACCTCTCATTCCTTAGGAAAATGGGAGATGAAAAGACAGGACTATGCACATTTTTCTCTTTAAAATGGCCTTTTTTTTTTTTTTTTTTGCAAGTCCTGGGCTTGAGCTCAGGGCCCTAGCACTATCTGGGGACTTTCTCAAGGCTAGAGGTCTACCACTCGAACCTCAGCACCACTTCTGGCTTTTTCCTATGTATGTGGTACCAAGGAATCGAACCCAGGTTTTTGTGCATGCAAGGCAAGCACTCTACCACTAGGCCAAACTCCTGGCCCTAAATGGCCACCTTTTTGCTGGCAATTCACATCTGCACATCTAGCTGAGGAGGCTGAAATCTGGGAATCATGGTTCAAAGCGAGCTGAGGCAGAAAAGTCTATGAGACTCCTATCTCCAATTAACCAGGAAAAAGCTGGAAGTGGAGGTGTGGTTCAAAGTGGTAGAGCCTCAGCCTTGAGTGAAAAAGCTAAGGGTCAGTGCCTAGGTTCTGAGCTCAAGGCCCACTACCAGTGTAAATACATACATTCAAGAATTTAAAAAGTATTGCCACCCTGGGTACCAGTCTAGTAAATATCTTCTCTTTGGCATCCAGCCCCCGGACACTTTCCTGGGAAGCCCCTCCTGCCTTGCCCAGGCAGGCTGAGTTGTCCCATCTACTGCAGTGCCACCATCTGTCCTAGAGTTAAGGCAATGTCCCAGAGGTTAGGCAACCAGGCTCTGTTGCCAGCAGTTTGAATTCCCTGATTTTGTGTGTCCAGAACTGGAGATGGGACCCAGGTCATTGGACATGGTAGGGCAGATGCTCTATCCATGAGTTCCATCCTCAGTCCCTAAGTTCAAATCTTGGTTTCGCAAGTGCCTTTCTGAGTCACCTTAAGTGAGTCACTTACAGTCTAGGCTCAGTTTTACCATCTGTAAAATGTTCTGATAATGGCACCTCTCTAAGGTCACTGTCAAGATTAAAGGCATCCGTGTCCCTAAATAAAAACCTGCCTCATTGCCTGCTCTGGCCACTTATACCCTTAGGCTGATCCAGCTCTTGACTCCAACCTCATAGTGGCTGACTGCCAAGGTCAAGATTATTCATTTCTGAATCTGTTTCTCACTGTCTCTGTTTGTCTCTCTGTCTCTGTCTCTCTGCAGAGCTTAGAGGTGTCCCCAAGGTAGGGACTCAGTCACCCAAAGGGGGTGAACAAAGCATTGTCTGAAGGGGAACAGGGTGAGGTGGGGATGAGTTCAGTACAATTGCAAATTAGGTGGAACAGTCTAGCGTTGGGCATCTTGTGCCTGTTATTCTAGCTACTCAGGAGGCTGAGATCTAAGGACCTCAGTTTGAATCCAGGCCAGGCACTCAAGGACAAGATAATGCTTATCTCAATTAACCAAGAACTCAACAAATGGAAGTGGAGCTGTGGCTCAAGCTGTAGAGTGCCATCCTAGAGCAAATAACGCTAGGAGACAACATCTAGGCAAGTTTAAGGAGAGAGGGAGAGAGGGAGAGAGGGAGAGAGGGAGAGAGGGAGAGGGAGAGAGAGAGAGAGAGAGAGAGAGAGAGAGAGAGAGAGAGAGAGAGAGAGAGAGAGAGAGAGAGAGAGAGAGAGAGAGAGAGAAGGGGAGGGGAGGGGAGGGGAGGGGAGGGGAGCGGAGGACAGAGAGGAGAGGAGAGGAGAAGAGAAAAGAAAAGAGGGAAGGAGAGAGGAAGACAAGAAAGAAAACAGAAAAAAAAAGAGACTAGTAAGGAATGCCTCAGATTCAGGAAAAAACTTCATCTACCAGCTCTGCACTGGGAGATTGAGCCCCACTGGGCCCTGCAATATCTTTCACTACCCCCTCCCCTCCCCTGCCCTGCCCAGCCTTCCCCTCTACCCCTCCTCCTCCTTCCCTCCCCTCCCCCACCCTCCCCCCTCTATCCACACCCCTCCCCTAGTCTCTCCCTCCACCCCTCCTCTAGCCTCCCCCTCCCCCCTGTCTGTCCCCACCCCTCCGCTGGTCTCTCCCTCCTCCCCCTCCCCGCCCCCGCCCCCCGCCCTCCCACGCGGCCGCAGCCCTGACCTCCTCCCTCGCGGGCGGCCTGGCGGGCGGGCGGGGCAGGAAGGGAAGCCGGCTCCGGGCACCCAGATCCCTAACTGCCTCCTCCAAAGCCCGGCCGATCCTAATCAGTGTGGGAACGCCGCGCCGGGCGGCCGGCCGCCGGAGACGCCTCCTCTTTTCATAAACTTTATCGCCGCCCAGCTCCACCCCTGATAACGCACCGTAAATAAACGACCGGGCCGGGGCGCGGGCGGAGGAGTGCGCGCGGGCGGCCGTGCGCCCCGGGGCTGCGGCGGGCGCGCGCCCCACCTCCGCCCCGCGGCTCCCGGGGTGCGGGCGGGCGAGGGGGGTGAGTCACGCACCCAGCCAAACACGGGCCCGGCTCCCAGGCTCTCCTGACCCACACCACCACCGAACGTCCTCACCCCGAGCCCCCCACCTTTCTTTGGACACATTCGATTAAAAAAAAAGCCCCGGAATTTCCTCCTGGGGCCCGGAGCCGCCCTCCCGGGCCTGGAGTTAGGAGTTTTCAGTTTCCAGTTTACCCTCCTGCCTGGGCCCAGGTTCCTGGGGACTGGGCTGGGACTGGGCTGGGCGGGTGGCTCCTTTATCACTACCCCCCCCCCTTGCACCTCACACAGGGGCAGGGAAAGGAAAGGGAGAGGCAGGTTAGAGTCTCCGGGTACTGGGTTTAGCCTATGTCCAGAAGATTGAGAGGTCAAAGGACAATGAGCACCCTAACTGCAGGAAGTCAGTGGGGGAACCCCTCCTCCCTCCTCCTGTGTGTGACAGTGTTTGGACGCCCTTGAGAAGTTCTTCAGAACCCTGGATCCATACTGCTGAGTTCTTCCCATTTTTCCTTGGGCCGAAAATTAACCTATAGTATCATTTGCAGGCCAGGCTTGAGAGAAGACTGGAGAGTGGAAAGAAATCTAGAAAAATTTTGAAGAGTCCAGAGCATACCAGCTCCGTCACAAAGCTCAGTCCACTGCCTTCCCGCAGGCCTCAGTTTCTCCCTCTACCCCCAGCGGTCTGCCTTAATAGGAAATAATAGCGTTCTTATAGAAGAATAAATGACTCCATTTCCGAAGTGTCTTGTCACCGGCCCCTCTTAAGAGATACTATTATGTCTCAATGGAAGAAACTGGGACATGGGGAGTTTGCAAGTAAGAGATCAACACTAGGCTTGTCCTTCATGTTAAAGAGATTCAGGGCCCTGAGGGACAGAATGACGTCTTCCTGGGAGGGAAAAGATTTAAAAATAAAATTCGGTAAAGTCTAACAGTTATGATCAGTTTTGGGGGTTGTCTGCTTCCAAGCATTATTAGCTCCACCGTGACTGTGGTTCTTTTTTATTTGTGGGAGGGACCAGTGGCCCAGAACACCAATGGCAGGCAGGGATTCCTGACAGTCAGAGCTCTGCAGAAAGCAGGGCATAGGGGACCTGCTAAGATTCTCTTAGGGTTGATCCTGAGGGTTTGAATGTGGGGCCAAACCCCCTCTAGGCATGGCTGAGCAGAGAAGCTCATGCCTGAAACAGAAATGAACAAAGGACTGGTTTTTCCAAAACTCATCTCTGACACTACAGCGCGTCTCAGGGAACTTGAGGCCCAGACAAGCTTCATTTCCTGCTCCTGGGACAGAAAGCCTCTCAGTCTTGTTGCTTTCATTTGCATAATGTCAAGAAAAATGAGTTACATTGAATCGCCATTTGTTGAGGAAATACTGGCAAGAAGTTCCAACTGCAACTGGGGTTGATTTCTTAAAAAGGGACAAATGCACTCTCAATTATTGATTTATTTTTGTCTGCATGTGATCAACTCTCAGCTCCGTTTTTTTTTTCCATCTGTGCAACCTAAGGATTCTGGAACTCTGTTGTTGAAAAGATTTTAAACTTTTCAGACAGAGAACACCAAGGGGAACATCAAAATTAGACTCCTGGAAAATAATCTTGTGTCCCATTTTGTCTGTTGACAAAGGCCCCTGTTAAGAATCCCAGCTGCTGGGGAGGCTGAGATCTCAGATCACAGCCAGAACAGCAGAGGCAAGAAAGGTGATGAGACTTTTATCTCCAAGCTAACCACCAAAAAGCAGGAAGTTGAGTTGTGACTCAAGTAATAAAGCAGGAGACTTTAGCAAAAAAAAAAAAAAAAGTTGTGGGACAGTGCCCAGGCCTAACACACACACTCACACTTCAGCTCTGGAGGACAATAAAATCCTTAGCCTCTGTTTTCTCATCTGTGCAAAGGTAATATCATGGAATCTATTCAGCTTTAAAGAAGAAAGAGAGAAGAAATAAGGCTGTCCTATTAAAATCTATTGGTTCTCTGCCTAGTCAACATGTAATATTGATGCAGTCCCGTTACCGTCATCTGCCATAGTCATTCCCTATTCTGCTACATGAGATGTAAATTTCATTGCAAGGCAGAGCAGCGCTGTCTGTGAAATTCCAGAAGCAAACCTTTCTGGTAAGCCAGCACTGTAAGTTTTCATACTTGGCTGTTAAGAACGTAATGAGTCCCTGTGGAGACCAAAGAAAAGGCAGGAGGCAGCTCTGCCGGCTCTCAAAGGGTAATAATTGCTGGGGCAGGAATGCACCAAATGATACCCTTGTGACTGTAAAAATCAATGAAACTTTCCAAGCCATCCTTCCTTCTCCCAGTATAGGTCCTAGAATTAAACAAATTAGCTCCCTGAAAGACAAAAACAAAAACAAAAACCAAGGAATGGGAGAAAAGCTGTGGGTAACGTTCATCGGTGACATACTAAAAAAATAATGCGGCAGTCTATTGGTACAAGAAAACTAGAACTTATTTCTTATATTACCAGTAAAACAATAGGATTAGATTAGATTTCATGGTGCTTCATCCCCTTGGGTTCACAAATCCTTTGAGAATCAGATATAGAAACTAAACTATGGTTCCGGGCTAAAGAAAATACACAGACACCAAACACATAACTCTCATATAATTTTTCTTATAACTTAGGGAGTTCACAGAACCCTGCTGTCATCATGGACCCCTAAATCTACAGGAAGCTCAACTACTCACTTTCTAGAGCCTCTTCTGCCTTAGCTGGTTCCTAGCAACTAAAGAATGACCCTAACCATTTTGCAGAGCTTCTGCAAGCAGAGAAAGGAGCAAACTCTTCCTCTTGGAGATATTGTGAAATTAACCATGTTTTAAACACCCCATTTAGATTCTGTTTGGAAATCACAGCCCAAATAAGCTGCTACGTGGGGTGACGGCATGAAACTTTAACTGGGTGATTCACCTGATCCCTTCCACATGCCCAGAGGCAGATTATGAGAAAAGGGAGACCCTAAAAAAGTGTAGGATAAAGCACAGAGTATAGTCAAAATGCTTGCCAGACTGGTATTCTACCACTGAGTCATGCCTCCAATCCAGTCCTTGAGATATTGGAATTACTTGTTACTGCCAAAGAACTAAACATAACTTTCTGCTCTAACATCCTCCTTGAAAAGAGAAATGAGATGGTATGCAAACGCTGATTCCAGCAGTACCTGCCATATGCACTCTCCTCCCTATCTAACCTTGTCTCTCCCTCATACACAATACTCTCCAGATCCACCCTCACTCAAGTTCCCCTGAAGCTCAGGTAAGAGCTATACCACCTATAGTGGGCCGAGTGGTCTCCCAAAATAAATGTCAAGTTTTGCCTCCTCATATCTGTATATGTAACCTTATTTGAAAAAAAGGTCTTTGCATATGTGATTATATTAAGGCTGTCTAGATGAACTCATCCTGAATCACCTGAATCACCAGGGTGACCTAAATCCTTACAGAAGATAAAGAGCTCACAGCTGTAATCCTAGCTAATCACTGTGCTGAAATCTGAAGATGGCAGTTCAAAGCTAGCTTAAGCAGGAAAGTCTGAGTGGACTCTTGTGTAGTTAACCAGCCAAAAGCCTAAAGCAAAGCTATAGAACACTAGACTTGAATGACAAAGCATAGGGAAGGCACCCAAGCTCTGAGTTCAAGCCCCAGTATTGGCACAAATATAATAATAAAAGAAATGAAGACAGTAAAGTATGGTTGCATGTCCTATAATCTCAGCACTTGCGAGGCCAAGCCAGGAAGATTTTGAGTTCAAAGCCAACCTGGACTACACTGTGAGAACGTGTGTCAAAAAAGAGAAAGAAGAAGGGAAAAAAAAAGACAGAGCAGTGACCAAAACCAGGCAGCCAAACATCACCTGGAGCTCCCAGAAACTCAAAAGAATCATAAAGAAACCTAGAGCTTTCAGAGGAAAAGCTCTGTGGCTCCACTGACTTCTTGAATTCGGGCTTCTGGCATCTCAACATGTCGGGGAACAAATTTCTTTTGTGTTGAGGTACCTAGTTTATAACAATTTGCCACAGCAGCTATAGCAACTTAATACACCTTAGCAAACTATCTTGTTTTCCTAAACTCTTCTATTTGATCAAAGCCTCAAAGGCAAGCACTACAAACCATTGGGCTAATGGACTGGGAAGGAAGCCTACCTCTCTAGTCTCTAGGGAAGGGCCTCAATTACATTTAGAGGGATGAAAATGCCTGCTCACAAAATCTAAGGGCTCTACTTCCTCTCTAGAAGAGGTGCTGGCCTGGAAACAGGCTGAGTCCTTGATTATGGACTATACAGAAAATGATGCTCAAAATAAATAGCTCCAGGAATTAAAGCCCTTGAGAGAAAGCACAGAATTGTATTACTGAGAACAGAGATTAACCATGTAATCCAACTTCAGGTAGAATTTTTGTTATATAGAAGACACTGAGGCCTATAGAGAGAAAAAAATGTACTTGGGTGGATTCCACAGTCCAGCTCAGGAAAGCTTGCTTTTCTTTTCCTTCCTTCCTTCCTTCCTTCCTTCCTTCCTTCCTTCCTTCCTTCCTTCGTACTGGAATTTGAAGTCAGGATCTTACTCTTGCTAGGCTAGCACAATACTGATGAGTTAAACCTCAAGCCCTGTTTTTCATTCATGCATTTTAAGATAAGTTCTCAAATTCTGTTCAGGCTGCACCTGAGCTGCAATTTTCTTACTTTGGGCCTTCTTGTGATCACTGGAATCACAAGTACACACCAGTACATCTGTGAATGCCATTGTACACGCTATGTTGGCTTTAAACCATGATCCTCCAGTTTTCAACCTTCTAAGTAAAGATTACAGGCATGAGCCAATGGCTTCTGGCCCAAGAAAGTGTAACATCTCCGAAGACTCTGGTATTTAGCCCCTCTGATTTTCCCTGAAGAAGAGAAATTTACTATGCCTAGGTGGTAAGGTCCTTGGTAAGTCCTCAGCTTCCTTTTTTAAGACTCTACTCCATGTTAGTGTTGTTGTTTTCATTGTCCTGGGGCTTGAACTCTGGGGCTAGGCACTGTCCCTAAGCTTCATTTTGTTCGAGGCTAGTACTATATCACTTGAGCCTCACATCCACTACTGGCTTGTTCTGTGATTATTCTGAGAGAGAATCTCAGGAACTTCTTGTCCAGGCTAGCTTCGAACCATGATTCTCACATCCCAGCCTCCCCAGTGCAAAGATCACAGATGTGCACCAACACACCCAATTCCATGTCATTTTAAATATCTCAAGATGTGTGTATCTCACATCAAATATTTTCATTTCTATTTTTTCATAGTTCTCTTCTGAATTTTTCTTTTGAATTCAGTTGGTTACAAGGAGCTTATTTTGTTTCAGATGTTTCTACAATGTTTTCAGCAATCAGTACCAAACGAGGAAAATCTTACTTTAGATTTTGCTATTTTCTTTATTTTTTCCAGCCCTGGGGCTTGAACTCAGGGCCTAAACAATGTCCTTGGGCTTTCCTCAAGACTAGAGCTCTGCCACTTGAGCTACTGTACCACTTCTGGCTTTTTTTCCTATGTATGTGGTGCCAAGGAATCAAACCCTGGTCTTCGTGCATGCTGGGCAAGCACTCTACCTCTAGGCCAAACTCCCACCCCCAATTTGTCTGTTTTCAAAGGCAATACAATGTTTATTTCTCATGAATGTTTTCATGATTCCTGTGATTGGTCAATAATCATGCTTCCTTTTGTATGAATTTCATATCCTATTAATTGCCAGTTTATCTTTTAATTCGTGGATTGGGAAGTCATTGGGCCTTCACATTGGTCCAAAGGAATGAGTATCAAGGTAGGAAAATCAAGTAGCAGTACATGCATTATCCATACAATTCCTCTAGATCCGGGACAATGCGGAGTAGGGAATGGTCGGAGTTGCTAGGCCAGCTCTGCATTATTTGTAATCTTCTCTAAGACTTAAAAGTCAAGCAGCACCCAGCTTGCAAATGACTGCATGATCCTCCTACCTCACCCTGCCACCTCACCTAGAAGGTATGGGGACAGCTTTGACTGAATTTCTGTTTCCCTAATGCTCGCTGGACATATCTAGGAAGCCTGAGTCTACTCATGCCCATTTCTATCTGCTGAGACAGGGCCTTGCTAGGGGTGCAAGATAAGACAGCATCATTCTAGGGTGCAGGTGGGATATGTGTCCCCAGGAAATGACTTTGCTGCTTTGATCTCTGCAGCATCCCATTCAGGGCACTTCTGTGGAAAGGAATTCCATCCTCAATGTATCAAATACCTGAGAAAAGGAGGAGCCACTGGAGTATATGCTTACTTGATGGAAACAACTCACAGGTTACAAACGACACCATATCTCTAGTGGTACCAATGATGAGCTGTCATGAACTATCAGTGGATAGAATGATTCTGGGAAGTTTCTTTTTTTTTTTTTTTGCCAGTCCTGGGCTTGAGCTCAGGGCATGAGCTCTGTCCTTGGACTTTCTCAAGGCTAGAGCTCTACCACTTGAGCCTCAGTAACACTTCCGGCTTTTTTCTATGTATGTGGTACCAAGGAATTGAACCCGGGTCTTCATGCATGCTAGGCAAGCACTTTAACCACTAGGCCAAACTCCCGGCCCAATTCTGGGAAGTTTCTATAAGCGAAAGTCAGCTATATTATCATTTCCCCTTTAGGCTGAATTTCATAGCAACTGCTCCAGAACCACTTATCCTTACGTTAAGCTTTAGAGCAGAAAGGCCACTTCCTCAAGGATACCCAACTAGGAATGGAGGAAGCTAAGAAAACTATAACCCAGGACTTGAGACCAAGAAATGCTCCGTCTGCTGAGCTCAGGAGGGCTAACAGTCCAGAGACTCATAGCCTCTCAGGGAATTGTAAGAACATATCAAAAAGAGCCTCCAGAGGTCAGGAGTTTGGCCTAGTGATAGAGTATTTGCCTAGCATTCATGAAGACCAGGGTTCGATTCCTACATACCACATACATACAAAAAGCCAGAAGTGGTGCTGTGGCTCAAGTGGTAGAGCTCTAGCTTTGAGAAAGCCCAAGGACAGTGCTCAGGCCCTAAGCTCAAGCCCAGGTCTGGCAAAAACAAAAACAAAGACCCTCTGTTGGTCAAATCTGGGACAACTATTTATGAAAACAATGATAATAATAGGTTAGTAAGGATTGTAATCACAATAGTAATAGATTATAACCATTAAATTAAATCCATACTAATATGAATAAATAAGTGGAAAGAATCCAAATAATCAAAATAGTTTTCACTACACTAAAATGTTAACTCATAATTGAAGAGGGATGTAATAAGAAAAAAATGACTTTTCAGCTAGGTATTGGTGGCCCACACCTGTAATCTTAACTACTCAGAGGAGGCTGAGATCTGGAGGACCATGGGTTTAAGGCCAGCCAGGGCAGAAAAGTTTACTAGACTCCATTTTCAAAATAACTAACAAAAAGCCTGGCTAGAAGTGTGGCTCAAGTGGAAGAGCATCAGTGGAGCAATCACAAAATCTTGAGTTTAAATCCTAGTACCACAAGAAGGGAAGGAAGGAAGGGAGGAAGGAAGAAAGGAAGGAAGGAAATCATTCAGTAAACCACCATTGCTCTTTTTTTTTTTTTTTTTTTTTTTTTTTGCCAGTCCTGGGCTTGAGCTCAGGGCCTGAGCACTGTCCTTGGACTTTCTCAAGGCTAGAGCTCTACCACTTGAGCCTCAGCACCATTTCCGGCTTTTTTCTATGTATGTGGTACTGAGGAATCGAACCCGGGTCTTCATGCATGCTAGGCAAGCACTTTAACCACTAGGCCAAACTCCTGCCCCCACCATTGCTCTTATGAGGGAGATGCAACCTCCTTGTAGGAACTATACAGCAAAAGGATCTGGATTTGTGAGGAAATTTTTCCTTGTACTATTTTTGCAGCTTTTGTGCAGACTGAAATTATTACAAAATTAATCATTTAAAGAAAATGTCGACCAGGAGTGTGGCCTAGTGGTAGAGTGCTTGCCTTGCACGCATGCATGAAACCCTGAGTTCAATTCTTCTTTATATACACAGAAAAAGTCAACAATGGTGCTGTGATTCCAGTGGTAGAGCACTTGCCTTGAGCAAAAGAAGCTCAGGGACAGTGCTCAGGCCCATACACAAACAAATTAAAATGATGGATAGTATTTTGTCACCTTCCCAGGAATTAGAATGCCATGGTGCATGGTTGCAGGTCTCTACAGCTCACTCAAAAACTTCTCTGGGAAAAAAAGGGGGATATTATAATTGCTCCTAGTAAAACAACATTTAAGAAAGAGCATTTTCCTTAAAAATATGTATAAGATCTCATTCTGCAGTGTGAATGCTGGTTTTCTTTAAAAGGGAATGAGCAGAAAGGAATGTATTGTCACTAACAGACAAGACAAAGAAAGCCAGTATTAGTTCACCACCCCAAGGACGATTCACCTTCCTGTGGCCTGTTCTCCTACGCTCTCCTCTACCTTCCTGCCCAGTGGTGAAATATTACTCACTGTGCGTCTCTTCTCCCACCCACAGTCCCTCCCTCCCTTCCTTCTTCACTGTTTTAATGCGCTCAGCATTGTCTGGGTCGATCAAAAAGTCTGTTTGTTTTTTTCATGCAGACTTTAGGAAACTACAATAGCTCCTGAACCTATGATTAAGCTTAATATAGCCTGGGGAAAGCAAAAGGTTAAGAAAATGAAGACTGTGAATCGGAAGAGACATACAACTAACACATATCTATTTTCCAGTGAAAGACAGGTATAGGCTGCAAACACCCTTCTGTGGGCTGGTCCTACCTTGAATCTCCAGCTGTTACAACTCTGCTTTCTTAAAGACATGCAATGCCTAGAGAGTGTGTGGAGTATTTCCCCAGCATTCCAGAGAATGCTGCAACGACCTTTACTCTCTCTACATGGCACAGGCCAATTTCCAGCTCTCTATGATAAGTATATTGTGTTCATAAATATACCTACACACATGAAAAGAATGGCAGGGACAAATGTACAGTACATTTCCTATAATTGCACATTCAGTTTTTATGGGCTAGCCCAGAACTCTACCCAACACTTTTGTTGTTGTTGTTAGCGTTAACTATAACATTGGCTATATTAGGGGGAATTTCTTTTGGCATTTACATACATATGTATACTATATCTCAACCCCCCCCCCCCCCCCCCCCCGATCACTCTCCCTTCCTCCCGCTCTCCTCCTGCTAAGGCAATTTCAACACTAACCAGTATTTTGCATTGCTGCACTAGGAACTGCAGATGGGAAGCAGATCTCTGGATATATCCTCCCCAATCCCAAAGGTTCTTCTCCATCACACTGGTTTTTGGTTTTTTTTGCCTGTCCTGGGGCTTGAACTCAGGGTTTGGGCACTGTCCCTAAGCTTTTTTTTTGCTCACAGCTAGCACTACCACTTTAGCCTCAGCACCACTTCTGGCCTTTTCTGTTTATATGGTACTGAGGAATCAAACCCAGGGCTTCATGCATGCTAGGCAAGCAATCTACCTTTAAGCCACACTCCCTGCCCCCATCATTCCTTCTCATGCCTCCTCATGCAATCCCCTCCTCCACAAGCACAGAGGAACCCTCCTTGGGCCACAAGACCTATTAATGAAGGAATCCCATCCCACAAAGGCCTTCCAAGTGTTTGCTATACAAGTGCTTACCGTCCCATGAAACCAAGACCTTCACCATTAAAAGGGCTTAAGTGATATTTTCAAGAAATGTCTGTGAGTCAAGGGCTCAGAGTTCAGAGACCACGATGATGTAAATGCATGTTGCATTTCTTCTCTTGAAAATCTGATATGAGATGATATGTTGAAAAGCTCATATCAGGTCAAAGTCTCCCTCTGTCCCACAGTGTGGAACCCAGGCCTAAACACCGTACTTCAATGTGCTGTAATTTTTGCCTGCCTGCCTGCCTGTCTGTCTGTCTCAGGTGCACACACACACACACACACACACACACCAATCTATTGTACTAAAAACAGAAAATTTGGCATTGAAACAGAAAGTAACACTTGTCATTGTGCCACTAGATATATTCTTCATTCAGGACAAGCAACTTCATGCTAGCTGGTGGAACTCTTTTCATTTAAGATATCCTAACAAGGCCGGGAGCATGGCCTAGTGGTAGAGTGCTTGCCTAGCATGCATGAAGCCCCAGGTTCAATTCCTTGTCACCACATACACAGAAAAAGCCAGAAGTGGTGCTGTGGCTCAAGTGGTAGAGTGCTAGCCTTGAGAAAGCCCAAGGATAGTGCCCAGGCCCTGAGTTCAAGCTCCAGGACTGGCAAAAAATAAAAATAAAGACACCCTAAGACTATGCTCTATAGGCAAAGACAAAGAAACACAAATAGCTATGGGTCTCAGCTCATTGCTGTAGCTGTGTATAGCTATAGACTTACTAGATATGCACAATTTAAGTTTCAAAAACTGATTAGACCATTGCCAGGATGATGTCATGGAAAGCAAGACAGTCCTTGAAATTCTTATTCTGTGACAAAAAAATGAGGGAAATCTGTCTGGTATTCTCCTTACATGTTCTTCTTCAAGACAAAGTTTCTAAAATAATCTCAGACATGGTGTAACATTTGCCAGACAGCTGTTCTAGGGAATGCCGAAAAGATAATCCTTGGTTTATCATATTCTTTTGCAGTTTTTTTTCTCTCTCTTCAGTGAATCCTGGGTCCAGGCCAGTATCTGGACACATGTTCTGAAAGTTCAAACAGTCTCTCTAAAGAGACATGATATTGCTTCAGGCCATCCATACCCTGGTAGAGCTAGTTGAGAAGGCAGTTTTTCAACTTTTTGGTTAAGGGAGTGACCTTCACTTGATCTCTTGAAGGCGAATGTCTACAGAGACAAAGCTATGACTAAAGTCCGTCACTATGAGGGCACCCTGGTCTGAATCCCTCTCCAGCCCTGATGTAGTTCCTGTTCAGAGCAGATGACACTCTGAACAGCAATTATGGACTTGTTGATCTTAGAACCAGAGGAAATCGCCAGAAGTGATTGGGCCAAACAGCTTCTCTTTCTGACACACTGGTCATCTCCACTGTCGAGTAGCAACAAGGTTTCAGAAAAACTAAGTTCTTTCTACCAATATACATGTTCAAGATATCATGGCTGTTCTAATACGTGATTCTTACATGTAAATGGGTTCAATAAAAGGAGTTTGATCAGGGGACAAAAAAGCATCTCTTGTTTGTACAGAGCTAGGAATACAACCTTGAGACCAGTCATTCATTCACTCATATCTTCTAATGCTAGTTCGAAGTTCTTCCTCCTCTTCTTTCTTTGTACCAGTACTAGAACTTAAATTCAGGGCCTGGGCACTGTCCCTTAGTGCTTCTGCTCATGGTTAACCCTTTATCACTTGAGCCACACTTCCACATGAGGTGTTTTGCTAGTTAATTGGAAAGAAGAGTAATGCAGTTCATCTAGCTAGACTGGCTTTGAACCATGATCCTCAGATCCCAGCCCTTGAATAGCTAGGATTTTAGGTGTTAGCCACCAGTGCCTGGCTGTTGGTGCTTCTTAAATCATCATTTGTCAGAGAACAAAGAGGATTATGGAAAGAAGTAGCGACAGAGGAACACACCGTGCAGATGCGAGGACTGGAGAAGGGATCTGATGGAAGCAGAGGACACATGGGAACTCCTCAAAGCTGTCTTGAGGTCCAAACTCATCCAGTCAGAAAGCCGGGTGTCTCTCTTCTGCCTTTCTTCAGCCACTAGGCTTTTCTCCAGCTCTACCAAAGAATAGGTTGGTATATTACATGGCAGCTAAAACTGTCATGTCACTTGCCACAGCATGGCTTCTTCCCAGCCTTCCCCTTGGACTTGCAGGTGACTAATTGCTTCTTGTATGATCCCTCATGACCTTTCTCTCATGCCTCATTCCTGTGATCTCCTTTTGTGTTCAAACTTCTACTTCTTATAAGGAAGGACAAGCGTCAACTTGAATTAAATGCTTTGATGTAGCTTCATTATCACATATAATAATATTCTGTAAATATGTGGATTAGGCTTCCACATATGACTTTCTGGTGAATGAAATTCAGTCTATTACAGTTAGAAATAGGGTGCTAAGTCAGACGTTGCGGCTCAAGTCTAATCCTAACTGTTTAGGAGGTAGAGATGTGGATAAGCAGTTCAGTGCCAACCCGGACATAAAAATGTGTGAGACTCCATCTCCACTAATGGCTAGGAAGAGTCACCCGTCATGTACCTTGTCCAGCAACAATGTGTCCAGGCCTGCCCAGGCCCGAATCTTGAAAGCAAAACAAACACAAAAAGGGGACTGTAGAACATCTGCCTTCAATCTGGAAGCCCTGACTTCAATAAAATTAAAAATAATAAATACATAAAATAAAATAGGGTATTATAACCTCTTCCCCAAATTCCTAGGAATTCATATTTTTTTTAAAGAAGCAATCCAGGGTGAATCAATGCAGCAGTGACACTCACAAGGCACTATGTTGGAAATGAACTTTACGGCTTGTAGGGGAGGGAGAAAGAGGAAGCCAGAGGGAAGCGGGGAGTAGGGAAAAAAAAACCAAGGGAGGGGATAACAATGTTCAACCAGAAGTATACTCATCACCTTCCTGATGTAACTGTAATCCTTCTGCACATCAGCTCTACAAATAAATTTTAAAAAGAAAAGAAACAAGCCAGCTGAGTGCTGGTGTGTTGGTGCTGTGTGAAACCTTAGCTACTCAGGAGAGTGAGATCTGAGGACTGTGGTTCAAAGCCAGCCTAGGAAAGAAAATCCATTAAAGATTCCTTATTGTTATTATAAAGGTGATGTACAGCGGGGTTACAGTTACATAAACCAAGAAAGAGGACATTTTTGGGGGGACAATGTTACATCTTCCCTCACACCCATGAGGCTCTTATCTCCAGCTATCAGAAAAGCCAAAATGGAGCTATGGCTCAAAGTGGTAGAGTGGTAGCCTTGAACAAAAAAATCTCAAGGACAGTGCCAAGGCGGAGTTCAAGCTCTAAGATCACCACCACCACCAACAACAACAACAAAACGCCAAATAAGAAGCACTATTGGGCTAATGGCATGATCATGGGTACAGAGTTAACTAAAAGGAAGAGGTGACCTTGAAGGAAACCTGTATCTGTGTGTCTCCTTGCCAGAAACTTTTCTAGATAGCAGTCTGGGAGTAGGAGCCAGCATGGATTAATCTGAGCCAAGGAGGTAATTTTAACAGCAATATTAAAAGACAAGTTTAAAGGTAACATTGATCAAGATGCATTATACTCACAAACTGACATACTGAATTGAAACACCTTTGTCTAGCTACTTACAGATATATAATTTTTTTTAAATCAGACAAAGGTCCAGGAGTATGGCCTAGTGGTAGAGTGCTTTCCTAGCAAGCACAAAGCCCTGGGTTCAAGTCCTCAATACCACATACAGAGAAAAAGCAGGAAGTGGTGCTATGGCTCAAGTGGTAGAGTGCTAGCCTTGAGAAAGCCCGAGGACAGTGCCCAGGCCCTAAGCTCAAGCCCCAGGACAGGCAAAAGAAAACAAAATCAAACCAAATTAAAACGTTTCAAATAGATGGAATTAATTTTGAAATACTTAATCAGATGCAGTATATCCAAAATACTATTTTGATATCTAATCAACATAAAATTATTAGTGTCAGGTCTTCCATTCTTCTTCTGTGCTGTCTTCAGGTTCTGTGAAGTCACCAGAAGTGCATGGCTGATACTCCACAGGGTGCAAGTAGAGAGTAAAGTTCTCTGGAAGGTCCAGAAAAATGAGTTTGAGTGTGGTCCAATGTAGCATGAGCGGGATGAGCTGAAGTTCTCCAGAGCAGTCAATGCCTTTGTGGATCTCTAGAACTGCCTAGAGAATACAGCATGGGGCCCCGCAGACTGGTTCTTTCCCACACTCAAAGTATCAATATAATTATAGATAAGATAAATGATAAGAAGTAAGCTTTTACTATTCCTTTGTGTATAGAAGGTGTAGAGGTTAAGACCTTCTGTATGAGCTCAGCAAGGACATGACTCAGCTGCAGAGCCCCCCAAAGACAGGCACTGACCTTCCTCACGCCACTCAGCCAAGAAAGAATTCTATCCTGCAACTGGCACAACCTATGCCCCGTGGGAACCAAACAAGCCTACTAAGAAATGTTGGTTTTATTACTCCTTCTCTCTCTTTTCTTTAAGGTCAGGAGTGTATTTGGATGTCTTCTCTGCAGACCAGATTTTGTATGTGTGCGTAAAATTAAGATAACATTCACCGCAACAGAAGGATAATCATAGTTGGTGGACATTTTTAGAAGGCAACGCCTTTGAAGGATATTGACTTTGGAATATGAGAAGTGGGATGTCTCCAGCTTCCCACAGTGTGTGTGTGTGTGTGTGTGTGTGTGTGTGTGTGTGTGTGTGTGTGTGTGTGTGTGTGTGTACGTTGGTACTGAGGCTGGAACTCAGGGTCTGAGGACTATTACTGAGTTCTTTTTTGCTCCAGGATAGCACTCTACAATTTAAGACACAGATCTACTTCCAGCTTTTTAGTAGTTAATTTGAGATAATATTCTTCTGGTCTTTCATGCATAGAGTAGCTCAGATCTCAGTTTCCTGAGCTAGAACTACAGGCATGAGCCAATGGAGTCCAATTCCCCACAGGGTTTTAAAGGTCTAATTTAGCTCTAGAAAAAAAAGATAATGGCCCAAAATCAGACAGAGCTGCTCTCCCATTCTTGTGTGGTACCTAGCATGCAGCCAGTTACTGACAGGACTGATTCTAGGGTCTCAGGTGACCCCCAGCCTGGGTCAGGAGTATGTGAGGTCTAATGTTTGCTGCATTTGGGGTTCTCTGAGCGATTTCAACTTCTCTTCCTTGAAAGAGTTCACCACTGACAGGTGTGCAAGTGCCTTCCCAAAGTCCATCCTCTAAAAGGTTATCACATCATTGAACTTAGCAAGTTTCTCTACCTCAATTCCTCAGTAGTAGTGATTATAACAAAACTTATGTTGGGGTTGTTGTAAGAGCTAGATGAGTTAGAGATTTAAACCAACTCATATGGTGTATAATTCAAAGTTACCACAGTATGTATTTTATCTTGTTCTGTTACTGAACAGCCTCCCCCCCTTCTAGTCCTCCAATAGCAAAATGCTCAGGCTAAAACACAAATATTTTTGCTTGTTTTTAAATATTTTTCCTTCTGACAGGATCCATATTGTCTGCAATTTCCTCAAGAATCCTCTACAGCAAAAAAAATCAAACTATTGAGCCTCTCCTTGCATTTTGGTTTAGGAAGTCTAGGGCAAGGCTTGCGAATCTACATTTTTAATGTAGAACCCATCAGAAGTTCTGATATGAGAGGTCTAACACTACTGTTTCAGAAAGGCAGGGCTCCTGTTTCCACTCTGGTTATCTGACTCTTATTCTCAGACCCTGGGCTCAATATCAAGAAAAAGTAAAAAATTAAAATTAAAAAATAAAAATTAAATAAAACCACATTTAAATCAAGCCCACTCTTATTTCTCCATATGATTGGTATATTATATGAAATAGAAAAAAATAGCTGAATTTATGCCCAGAAAAATCTCTATGGTCATGCCTAAGAGTCACCATGGAAACCACATCTCTGAGACTTAGCTCAGATGGAGCATAAATGCTGAGAGGAACAAAACTACTATGTTTCTGAGTTCCTGTTCTCTTTCCAAGTCTCCCTTAGAGACCAGACCCCTTATTCTCCTTTCAAAGCCACTCAAGGGGTTGTCAGGTCTGTGGTGAAAGGAAGTTGAGAATAGGAAGAACCAAAACAAAAGTTGGCCTGAAGTTAATGGACTACACTAAATGAATTCACACATGATTTTGAAGGTCCAGAAACATCTTCACTCCATTCCCACGAATTCATCAAACTTACAAACTTACAACTTACAACTTACAAACTTAAAACTAATTCATGTGAGATGCACTAAACACTAAGTGTTGACATACTTATGGTGAAGTCCAAAACTCTACCCTTTGCTCTACAGAATGAAATCCAAACATCTCTAAAAGGTGTTTAGAGTCAGAGGCAGTGGGGGGAGATCTCTGTTAAATTTCATTGAGGAAAATTTCATCTTGATAAATTCCAGATCAAAACTAATTTTTGCCAGTCCTGGGCTTGAGCTCAAGGCCTGAGCACTATCCTTGGGTTTTCTCAAGGCTAGAGCTCTACCACATGAGCCTCAGCACCATTTCTGGCTTTTTTTCTATGTATGTGGTACCGAGGAATTGAACCTGGGTCTTTGTGCATGCTAGGCAAGCACTCTACCACTAGGCCAAACTCCCAGCCCCAAAACTATTTTTTTAACTCTACAGTTGACTTTCTTAATCACTAACAGGGAAAATTCCATATTTGTCATTATTTGGGGTGAATATTATCTCCCAACATTAAATGTTAGCTTAAATACATAGACTCAAATATCAGTATATTTCCTAATTGGGCACTTACACATGCAAATAAAATATGACTTTACATGTGGCTATACAGGGAAGGAAAAGGTTCTCATGTAGCCACCAATTTCCTTAAAAAAGGAGAATAACACAGAAGAAAGACACTATGTAAATCACAGATCTACAGGAAGAAACTATCTTGACAATGGAGGAAGAAACTGGAACAGTACCAGGGATGGCCAGTGACCAATAAGAATATAGGAGGATGGAAGGAAAGTTTTCTTCCCTAGAGTGTTCAGAGAAAATAAGGCTCTGCTGTTGGATCATCTGGTTCCAACAACCCAAACAGAATAAATCTCAGTCGCTCTGAGCTACCCCGTTCTTGGCCATTTATGATAGTACCTTGAGAAACTTCTCAGTGCGATGCTTTCCTGATGACAGAAAACTCAATCTGCACTGGCTCTCTGAGAGAGAGCATGGGAATAGTGTCAATTCCGTTGAGTATGGAAACACCCAACGCCACCTCACACCATGAGAAGCTGTAAGAAGCAGCTTTGCGGTTACCTTGGGAACCTTCCTCAAGCGCAGTCAGCCTGGAGCTCAGCCTTCCTGTGATAAGAGCATTCCATCTTTGCTTGGGGAGAAGGGGGAGGTTGGAGGTCTTCTCTCCCAATTAGGTACTTTTTGGGTGGAGCTGTCAAACTTCCTTGCCATTGCCTAACCAAGGAGCTTTCACAGGACCCGAACTTTGCCATTTGGACTCTTCTGGAGTTTTGTTCCAAACACAAAGATTCCAGAAGAAAGTGCTGTGTCATCCATCTTGCTGCCTGAGCCTGAAAGGGTCTACACAACAGTGTGTGCTACCTGAGCACTGGGGGTAAACCAAGTCCTGTTTCCCATTCTTCGCAAGCCTTCCCTTTCTGCTTGAATTTATCAGAAGTTCCTATTGTCTGCAACCCAAAACTGTAATGGAGACACCCACCCACATCCCAACGCACCCTAAATCTGCCATCCTCAAGGGATAGGAAAGATAGGGGAATTCAAAACAAAAAGTCAAAATGATACCCAAACACACACTGATTCAAGGTGCCAAAAATGTGGCCATGTGTCTTTTGAATGTGCTCTATATGCAGATTTTTAATTTATTTTGCAAAGCACGATGGTGTTAGACAAATGTCCTGTCATCTGAATGCCTGTCACTATGACGGGGTGGGGGGGGGGAATAAAAGCCTGGCGTGGCAATTAGGGTGAAAACCCCTCCTACAAGGTGCTGGTTTCCTCACCATGGCCTGGAGCAGTTGCACATGCAAGTCCCCAGGGCATCAAGTCACGGCCCATTCCCCTGGAAGAGTTCAGGGGAACAATAGCTGACTAGTCTGCAGAGGTGCCAGATGGGCATCTAGTCTGAGCAGCTAAACATGGAGAGCTCATTCAGGCTGCTTGGAGCCTCTGAGTGCATCTGTGGACTAATACGGTCTGCAGGCTGTCGAATGATCTTTCACTCATGTAGCGTTCTCCTAGGGACACCTTATTAACGCCTATACAACAGATTCCAGGTGGTCCTCTTCCTTGGAACCCCTTCCTGTCTAATGGGAGCTCTGCTTAGCTTTTTCTTCAATAAAGCTTTGCCTCTTCTTTCTCCCTCTGTCTGGGGACTCTTTTTTTTTTTTTTTTGAGACAATAGAGGCAAAATATCTGATCTAGGTGTTGCAGTTTTTCTGTGTCAATTATTTCTCTATTATTTATCACATGATATAACCTATGTTTTCTTCTCTCTGTATGCATTTTGTTTTGTTCAGTGTTTTAGTTTAGAGTTAGAGGTACTGTCATAAAGGAACTATGTTCATTTGCCACTTAATGAACACTTTCCTCTCTCCTGTTGTTGAGCTTCGGTTACTATTTCAAGCATTTGTTAGCAGATTCCTAATATTTCTTACAGAAATGGTGAAAGGTAAATTGTAAATAATTGTAGAGAGAGATCATGTGATCTCCATAAGTCTTAGCAAGTGATCTAAATTTAGCTTCCAGAAACAAATGATGTCATGTTCAGTGCCATTGAGATTGGGATGAACATGAACGACCATATAAAATATACCACATATATACATGTGTATAGACATGTGTATAGAAGAATAGTTAGACAGACAGACAGACAGATTCTGACTTTATGTTGTCTCCAAACTCTAACAGCATTACTTTCATAGACCTGCCTTAGATACTGACATAGGTTCTGCCACGTGTTCAGCAGCACTAGCAAAGTAAACCAGACAAATTCCTAAGCAGACAGTCAGGGATCACAGGGACCAAGGCCTGCCACACCCTGGCCTCTCACCAGAAACTCGTGACCAGGACACTGGTCTTGTTTGGTTTCATTTTCATAGTTTTTAACTGAATCTACGTGTTCACCTGAAAGAGCCAGTTCATGGGGAAGTTATTTCACTGGGTGACCACTTGGCCAGGAAAAAAAAAGCAATCTTTGTTTCCCAACCCCTTGTCCTTCCTGAAGTTAGGGCTTGAAAATAACACCGGGGACAACTTCTCTCAAATATGAGGCACTATTGTACCAACTTGAATAAACCAGTTACTCTTTTTTTTTTTTGCCTTAGGGGTGTGTGGGGAGGAGAGGAAGGAAGGAAGGAAGGAAGGAAGGAAGGAAGGAAGGAAGGAAGGAAGGAAGGAAGGAAGGATTTGCAGCATGAACAAGGCCATCAGATAGAAAAGATTAATATTTCCCATGGCCAGATATAAGTGCAAAATGGCTTGGTGTACATTATGAAATTTCTGTTATAGTAGAATTAGTTACAGGATGACATTCGGACTGTTTCCTCTGTTTTATTCTCATAACTCCACTTACCTGACATTTCCTTCCTCTCTGGTTCATGTAGCCCAGGTCCCACTCTGCGGGAGAGAGGCCACCCTGCAGAATTTCACGAACACATTCCAGAGAAGGTGGCTGCTGAGGAGGCATGCAAGGAAACCTCAAACCCTTTGCACAGAGTAAGAGGTTATTGCCCCAGGACTTGATCAGGAAAAACAGAGAAAGTTTCTCATAAAAAAAAGAATCCCAAATTCTTTCAGCTCTTTGTAGCCCTCAGGGACAAAAATTCACTGAATAACCATATCCTTCCTGATCTTAGGGGATACTGAAGAAAAAAAAAAAAGAAAGAAAGAAAGAAATGACCAAGATTAAAAGTTGAGCTGAAAGGTAGATATAACAGGAGGGGGAAACAGCAGGCCAAGAATGATGATTTATGAAGAACGAGGAGGAGGAGGAGGAGGAGGAGGAGGAGGAGGAGGAGGAGGAGGAGGAGGAGGAGGAGGAGGAGGCAGAGGTGGCGGCAGCAATGACCTCAAATGAACATAACCTAGTTACTGCAGAGGCCAGTGACAGCAGAATGTGTAACAGGTGCAAGCCCCCATCCCCACCCCCTCACCTTTCCTTTGGGTCATAGACAGAGATCCAAATATATATACATATATATATATGTATACACACATACATATGTGTATATATACTTATTTATTGTTATTATAAAGGTGATGTACATAAGGGTTAGAGTTTCAAAAGTTTGATCCTCAGCACCCTTCCCTTCTCCCACAGATTTTCCTTCAATTACTGATAAAAATGCGGGGCTTTCATTGGGTTTGGTGATCTGGAAGAGAATTTCTTTGCTTATTTTGAGGAAAATGAGATCTGCTGGGGCCAGTGAGGGAGAACTGCACCTCTGTAAAGCTTCTGCTAAATGCTATGTCTAGATCTCATGAAGATTTCCAGTCTTCTTCCAGGGCTGCCTCAAAATGCAGCCTTTTTTTAAATCTTCCGGTGGAACAGATGACAGGAATATGATGCAGCCCTGGGTGCTTTGGAGTAGGTACTTATGTCATCAAAACTCTCCTGCAAGTAGCACACAGGCCCAGCTTCGTGGAATCTGGAAATAATCCCTGAAAGAAAAAAAAAGCAACAATAATTCTATATTGTACATCAGGCATCATGGTGAACATTTCACACATTGTTGACCTGTGAGCTAGGTATTCTAATACCCATCCTAATGAAGAAAGAGCTGAGTAATTTGCCCATGTTCACACAAGTTGGAAGAACTTGAGTCAGGACTTCTGTCTGAGTACAATGCCCAGGTACTTAGCTTCTAGGCACTGTGGTTCTGATACCATTTTGTGGAGCGGGGAGAAGACCCCAGCCTGCGTTTCTTTTTGCACCTGTAACCCCCCTTCTCCACTACTGAGGCTTGTCTCCTTTGGGATGGCAGTGATTTGTTACCTCTGCCCTGTAGGTCCAGTTTATGCTTCTGTCATAGGAATCCCCTCCTGTGAAGCTGTCAGATCACAGGCGCTGCCTGAGTCAGATGCAGTTTCCTGACTTCCCACATTGAAGGGAGGCTGTCTCTAAGATGCCAAGGGAACCTTGAATAGCAGAGCTCACATACAAGTGCTCTCTCACTTTCACTTCAGGTAGCCCTTGAAGACAACCCACTGTGCCCATCTCAGGACCTGTGATTTCCCTTCTCCTCCCCACTGAAGTTCAAAAGGAGATTTATCAAGCACAACAGTTCATTTGTAGCCTACGTAGAGCAGAATCTGGCCTCTCCTTTTACCTGGTGGGCTGCCATCATGGCTGCTTGAGCAATGCAGAGGTATATCCTTGATCCTCGCCCAGACAAATAGCTGAGCCCTAGATAGGCAGGAAAGACCAGGGCTTGCTCTTGACCCTGACATGACCTTCTGCTGATTGACTCAACAGCATCCCTCCCTTCTCCTTCCTATGGGGATGGAGGACAGTCTCTAAGGGTCTTCCTGTTCCACGTCTCTCTGGGTTTCTGTGGGTGGCCACTTGGTGCAGTTGGCTTAAAGACAATTACCAATCTAGTCCTGTTTTAACCCTTTTCTTCCTGTGTATCTTTCTCTGGAATCCTATGGCTTAGAGTGGGAAGGAGCCAGTGCAGGTCTCCTTGTGGAGGCTCATCATTTAATCCATTTCTTTTCCAAATTCTTTCTGGTTTGGGGGCCTATTTTTTTTTTGTCAGTCCTGGGCTTGAGCTCAGGGCCTGAGCACTGTTCTTGGACTTTCTCAAGGCTAGAGCTCTACCACTTAAGCCTCAGCACCATTTCCGGCTTTTTTCTATGTGTGTGGTACCAAGGAATCGAACCCAGGTTTTTGTGCATGCTAGGCAAGCATGCTACCACGTGGCCAAACTCCCAGCCCTTGGGGCCTATCTTTTATCAAGATGGTATTAAGCTATATCAAACTTCGCAATCAATTCTTTCTAAGCTGAGGAAGACTTAGAGAAAAGGGCCAGCAAAACCCCAACTGGTTTCCTAGGAATCTGGCTTTACCATGGGTTGGAGTTTGAACATGCTTACAAGATTTGCTAAAAATCAGCCCAGTGTCTATTCTTCACTCATATAATCCTAGCTACTCAGGAGGCTAGGATATGAGAATCCTGGTTCACAGCACAAGCAGAAAAATCCATGAGTCTCTTATCTTTAATTGACCATGCAAAAACCAAAAGTGGAGCTGTGGTTCAAGTGGTAGAGTACATCCTTAATGGGGAAATAAAAGGTGAGGGACTTGAGTTCAAATCCCAGTACCAAAGAAAGAGAGACAAAGACAGACAGAAACAGTGAGGAAAGTTATGGGTTGGACTCTGTTGACACCCTCTCAGGAAGACAATGAATACACAACCAAATATCCCAAGTCCTCAGTTTCCTCATCTTTAATCTATTAGGTTGAAGTATATCTGTAATCTAATGGGGTGAGGAAACTGAAACAGAGAAGATATGGAATTGACTTAACGCCTCTTCCAACTTGGTGATTCCCCTAATTGCTTTACAACTGATGAGTCTGAAATCATTCCCTATTTTTTCCCTAATCATTTTCCATTAATATGGATGGCTAGAGATACATCCTCCAACACAACCTTGAATGCTGTGCCTGGCTCTTCTTCACATGCCCCTTAGCCCCTGCTCAACCTGTGACAAAGGAAATGGAATTTAGCATGTTCTGATTCACTGGTCTCCAGGGCAACAACCAAATGGGCTTGCAGTGATGGACTGTTGCCTCTAAAACCATGAGAAGCCTTCTAGATAGATGAGAATTTTTTTCTGTGTAGTCTTAGGCACTGTCCCTGAGCTTTTTTGTGCTCAAGGCTAGTACTCTACCACTTGAGCCACAGTTTCACTTCCAGATTTTTGGTAGTTTATTAGAGACAAGATTCTCACTGATGTTCCTACCAAAGCTAGCTTCCAACCACAATCTTCAGACTGCCATTTGGCATTACTCTGTTTGAGCATTCAGAAAGCCAATTGATGAATGCTCTGTCGTGTGTGTGTGTGTGTGTGTGTGTGTGTGTGTGTGTGTGTGTGTGTGTGTGTATTTTTGTCCCAGTACTCATGCTTGAATTCAGGGCCTCATGCTCTCACTAAGCGTTTTTCACTCAATGTTAGTCCTCTAACACTTGAGTCACATTTCTACTTCTGGCTTTTTGCTAGCCAATTAGAGGTAAGAATCCATAAGCTTTTCTCCCTGGCCTAGCTTCCAAACTTGATCTTCAGATCTCAGCCTCCTAAGGGATTACAGGCTGTTTTGTTTTTTGATTTTGTAATACTGAGTCTTGAATTAAAGGCCTGGGTGCTGTCCCTTAACTTTTTTTTTTATTGTCAGGGTAATGTATAGGGGGGTTATAGTTACATTTGCCAGATAGTAGGTGCATTACTTCTCACACATTGATACCCCCTTCTCATTTTTTCCCCATTCCCTTCCCAATCATTTTGTTTTCCCCATTTCCCTTTCCTATTTCAAATAAACATATATACAATATACCAGGCAACAAAGTCAGATAGAGTAACAATATGAGATTAACCAAAGGGCAAAAAAAGAGAAGAGAAATAACTGTCCCTTAACTTTTTTACTCAAAGTTGGTGCTTTACCACATGAGCCATGGCTTCACTTCTGGTGGTTAATTGGAGATAAGAGACTCACAGACTTTCTTGCCTTGGCTAGTTTTGAAATTCACTGCTCAAATCTCAGCCTCTTGAGCAGCTAGGATTACAAGAGTGAGTCACCAATCCACAGCTGGTGGGTTCCCTTGGAACCAGCAAGCTTTTACTTGCCAATATTTCATCTCAAAAACTCTGTTTCCCTGGAGCAACTCCAGGAGTCTCAACTTGGGGAAACCACCTCCTTGCAGCCTTCGCTAGGGAAGAGGTGTAGAGTGAAAACATATCACACCCAATGCCTTGTGACATTCTCATTCTCCCAGCAGGGAGAGTCAACCAGTTCTGCCAGTGTCTGGAAGTTAGAACAAAGCCCCTTTCCCATGTGATCATCAGAAAGCAAGGTCTAGTGCCCCACACTCTAGACGGACAGCCTAACCTCTGTCCTAACACCTTGGTCTGACCTGGGCCAGACACCACACCCCCAGGACAGTTTCCCTGTCTGCAAAATAACCCCAGCCTGAAACTACAGACCACAGCCTCCCAGGATGTCTGGACTTGGAACTCACCTATCTTGGGGGCAGAATGTGCTAAGCAAAGAAACAGGTGTGTGTTGCAGGGAGGGGAGGGTGAAGATTTGGGGAAGTCTTTTTTCCCACTTGTGAGGTGAAAGGTCCCTGCTCTAGGCTCACTTTTGTGGAAAACAGCCTGATGAAGAAAGAGGCCCCACAGTGGTGTCTCTGGGGTCCACCAGAGGGGCCTTCTGAAACATTCCTTTCCTCTCTTATTTCCATTCCTCAGGAAAGCAGCTATTTCCTCTGTTCCCTGTCTGGGCCCTGGTCCCTCCGCCACCACTTTTTCATCCTGCCCACCTCAGACTGCAGATCTACTTATCTGGTCTCAGGACACAGCTTCCATTTATGTATGCTACTACGAATGCATCCATCTTCTGCTACTGACTTCTCCTCCTGCACCTGCCCTTTCCACAGGACCCTGACCCAACCATGAGGGCAAACCTTGCCTCCCACAACCTGTGCTGATGTCATAAGCTATTTGGAGCTCAGATTCAGAAGGTGGGAACTTGAGACTTGCAGAATGAGTCAGGTCTCTGGTGAGGACTTTAGTGTGTCTTCCATTCACTTCCTGCCACTCTAGCCAAGTGCACTAAATGTGGCTGCCTATGGAAGGTTCATCGTATCCCTGTTCTCATGGCATCAAATAAGGAAACTTTATTTGCCCATGATCACTTTAATATTAAGTGATTAACCTCACCTCTAATACTGAAGTGAGGTTTGAATGTTAGGGGGCAGGAATGGGAAGAAAAGTCCTGGGGATCTGAAGTCGATTTCTTCATTTCCACTGGACACAATTGTATGACTCTCAGATTGAATTCGAGAGAACAATAAAATTCTGTTCGTTAAATTCCAGCTACACATTAAAATCCAGGATGCTCCCTACATGGATTAAGTAGAAATCTCTAAGGGTGGGACCAAGGCATCAGTTGGCTAACTTGGAAAGCCATTCATCTAAAACTGCTCCATTTTGCATTTGGCCATAAGAGAGGCAGTAGCTGGCCCACAGTCAACTGTACATTTGGGACAGAAATCTAGGTGGAATTTAGGTTTCTTAACTTTAAATTCCTATTTCTGCTCATCATAATTTTCCTTCTGGAGGCTTTAGGGAAAAGGATTTTTATTCTGTGTACATTATAATGATCTGTCGACTTTTAAAATATCCCATGGCAGGCTTGACCTTGGAACTCTGATTAAAATTATTCTGGGCAGCTTGGCCATGAGTAGTTTATAAAGTTCTCTGAGTATTTCTGATGTGTAACCATGGTGGAAAAAAAAAATGTCTTGCTTTTATTCCCTCCAGGACTTCTGGCTTTTAGCCCAGGATTGATTTTACTTATTTATTTATTTATTTACTTATTTTTATTTGCTTATTTCACTCAATCATTGATTCATTCACTCATTTGACAGAGTCTTGCTTAAATAACTTAAGCTGGCCTTAAACTCTCTGTTACCCAGACCAATCTCAAATTCTCTCTCCTCCCAAACTCTGGGATCAAACACCAGTGTCATCCACTACTCTTCCCCCTGTACAGTTTCAGCACCGTTTCTTGGTCATTCTATTTATGTTACTTCATGAAATGAATATTTGCTGGGCACCTACTGAGTATCAGAACAAAGAAGTCCTGCTTTAAAGGTAAAATGAGAAAGAGGGGGAGGGGTGATGGAGGGAGGGAAGGAGGGAGGGAGATAGGGAGGGAGGAAGAAGAAAGGAAGGAAGGAAAGAAGGAGGGAAGGAAAGAAGGATGGGCTACTTTGACATAGCAAAAGTCTTTCCAGGAGAGGAGATACTATAATCTGTGCCCTATAGAAGTCATAAAGGAGATGTAACCTTTGAGAAATAGAAAAAAAAAAAAAAAAAACCCAGCTAAACTAGGCCCCAAACAAGATCTTGAAAGTCACACTCAGGAGTTTGGTGTGAACTACCTATGCAGAAGCTTTCAAGCTTTAGTGAACATGATATTGGCTTGCAGGGCTTGTATAGCTTTCTGGATCCACACTCAGAGTTTCTGATTCAGTGGATCCAGGGTGGCACCCCCAAATTTGCATGTCTAACAAGTTTCTGAATGATTATGATGCTTCTTGTTCTCAGAACATCCTTTAAGAACCATTGCACAAGACAAGGGAACAAAGGAAATCCCACAAGGTCCAGTCTGGGTGTGTGTGTGTGTGCACGCGCGCGCGCGAGCGCCCGCACCAATGCTAATGCTTAAACACATGTCCTGAGCACAATTCCTTAACTTTTTTTCTCTAAAAGCTGGAGTTCTACCATTTGAGCCACATCTCTACTTCCATAGTTTTGATGATTAATTGGATATGAACTTTCTTACCTGGGCTGGTTTTGAACTAACATCCTGAGATTTTCCTGAGTAGCTAAGATTAGAGGTTTGAGACACTAGCACCTGACTTTAAAAGTCTGATCTTAAGTGGAGAGGGAGAGGGAGAAGAAGAGGGAGAGGAAGGCTTTAGTAAGACAGGACACCGACCTGGTATGAAGGGAGAGGACAGAGATGTTGACGCTCAGAGCATGACAGAAGCTAAGGCAGAGATTTCCATTAGACAGAGTGACCATGGTCGTGGGCAGCGGGACTGGGGAGGAAGGGAGACTGCAGCATGGTAAGCAGGTCAGTTCTCAGAATGTGGCAATACACTGGCTTTAAAAGGAAGTAGAGGCAGAGCACAGGGTGGGTGAGTTCAAGAGAATAAATGGCCAAGAGAACAGAGAGTACTGAGCTGAGGAGGCAGTGGAGGCTTCTAGTACCAGGGGCTAGAACTTGAACTCTGAAACCTGGTCTTAAATTCTTGGAAAGAAGCTGACTTCTGATTCAGGCCACGTATGCCACCATGACTATTTGAAACTGCTCCCCTACGAGTCACTGTATGTGTGTCCTCAGACTCCTGCCTTGGTGGAGGAGGCAGCAGGCAGGGAGAGCCTGACTAGTGTGACTTCCTGTCCCAGGCAGTCTTCAGGGCTCTCACCCCACCCAAGCCTCAGGAGCAGGAGAGGAGTGAGAGCTCTGTGTTCAAGTCCCCTCAGGAAGCCAACAGCATAAAAGTAGGTTAAGTCAGCACTTTTGCTCCAAGTCTGGGCCTTGCATTACCTTCATATCTATAGAACATGCCCCCTCCAATAATGGTTCTCCTTTTCTGATCTGGGAGCTTTAAGAAGAGCCTTGACTCAGCCACACCCATGCCAATTACAACTGAACCTCTAGGTGGGATGCGGGAAAGCTCCCCAAGGGACTCCAAAGTGCAACCCAGCTTCAGATCGCGCCCTGTAGGGCGTGTGTTAGTAGCCCTCAAATAGCACATTATGAAAATGGCATTTCCTCTGAAAGAAAATGGTCTGAATGTATTACACTCCACCCCACCCCGCCCCACCCCACCTCACCCAAATGAGCAGGTCAGGGATGGGCCTGGCCTTTCTGACCCACAGGCCCGTGGTGCCGTTGGGGTTGGGCCTATTTCCCACACTTGTGGTTTGTGTGGCTGAAGGCCACGTCCTGGAAGGGAGAGGCTTGAATGCCTCAAGTACAGGGAGGATTTCATTCCAGAGGCTGGATGGACCCAAAGGGGCAGAGGGGGCGGATGGTGTGTGAGGACAGCATGGCACAGAGCCAAAAGCAACCAAAAGCAAGAGGGAGTTTTCAAGGACCCAAGAAATCAAGTGGGAGGAACAAAGGGTGCAAGCGGTGGGAAGTGTTATGCATGCATTTTGCCATCACCAGGCAACTCGCCCAGCCACTCTCCAGGCATTTGTGAGCGCTGAGATGCCAGAAGAGAGCAGAGTGTAAAACTCTTCTATGGGGAAGGGGGAAGGGATGGGCTAAGCTTTCTGAAGGAAAACTGAGAAGATGAGGGAACTTGACCATCAAGTGGAAAACCTGCTCTAGAGGCATCCTGGGAAGGCATTACTGTCATTTTGTGTGGTAGCGTGGTGACCAGGACTTGCATGTGAAATCACTAAGTCTGCACTCTGACCCTCCACATAGGGCCCTATCTGTTTATAGATAAGGCAGCTGAGGCACAGGAAGGTAGAGGAGCCTCCTCTCAATCTCAAATACCCGAGTCTGAGTTCTCAATCTAAGCAGTCTGGTTCCTAGGGGCACAAAGCTAAAAGCCTCCTGGAAACCACATGACATTCAGTATCTCACAGACAGAATGTACAAATGAGACCATAAGGAAAGAGACCAAAGAGACACTAAAAAGGAGAGATGTGAAGAGATGTTTGAGGAAAGCCCTGCTGGTGAAAGGCAGGGCAGCTTGCAGTAGGTTTTAAGCAAGAGCTAGGTGTGGTCAGATGTGTCCATTAGAAAGGTGGCTCTGTGTAGATAGGACTACAGAAGAGTGATTGGAGGCTGACGGTGGAAGCAGGGGTCTTGTAAGGATGCTGTCACTATCTGGCAAGTGTGAATGGGTGTCCACTGAGGCCAAAGGGCCAGCTTGAAGCTTTCCTGGCTCCAAAGACCAGCTTTAGCAGCATGGGAGTATCCCTAGAAAGCATTCTGAGTTTGGACCAGGGGACCTACATTCAATGATCACATCTCCACTTGCCACCTTTGTGAGCTAAATCTCTTCATCTCTGAGTCACTTTCCTCATCTAGAAAGCGGGCAAGATACATCTTGCTGTCTCTGATTCATTTCATTTTTTTTTCTGAAATGTGAACAATATAATATATATGAAAAATAACCCCCATATCTCATTGACAGTACAATAGAAGCTTAAAATAAACCCATATAGCTATCAAGATAGCCTGGAGAAGCTGGAAAAAAAATATTGGATGAAGTCAGTCAGGGTCAGGGAGACAAGGGATGCACGTTTGCTCTTGTGTGTGAAAGTCAGCCTTACTACTAGCGCATAGGACACACAAGCATGAGATCCCTGGTGGGATTCCTTTGAACAATTAGCAGGCAGCTGAACAAATGAATACCCAGAAAATGAAAGATGCCTTTTTTGAGGGGAATGGGGATTCAGGAGGAGAGGCAGCCGAATGGAGAAAGGAATGAAGGGCAAATACAGTCATCATTCTCAGTGTGCCTATGTGAAAATGGAACTAGAAAACTTTAGGAGACTGGAGAGGGTAGGGTAGATGGGAGGGCAGGGAGAATGGTGGAAGGAGTGATTCTAATCAACATGCATCATGCCCATAAATAGATGTGTTAAGCTGAAAGCTCTTTGCACAACTATTTGAAGATAGTAGCAGTAGTAATAACAATCAATAATAATGATAATAATAATAAATGATGTAAAAAACAGCCTGGTAGCTGGGTGTGGTGGCTCATGCCTATAATTCTAGCTACTCAGGAGGCTGAGATCTGAGGATCGAGGTTCAAAGCCAGCCCAGGCACAAAAAGCCCATGAGACTCTTATCCCAATTAACCATCAGAAAACCAGAAGTTATGCTGTGACTCAAGTGGTAGAGTGGTAGCCTTGAGCTAAAGAGCTCAGGGACACGCCCATACCCACAGTTCAAGCTCCACGACCAACGAAAACAGAAACAAACAAAACAGCCTGGCACTTCATTTACATGAACTCCACTGGTGCCCTTGCTCTTGCAGTTAAACCTCACAGCTCAGGATGTCTCTTCTTTCCATCACAATATGGGCCATCCAAACCTACCTGTTCCTCGACATCCAGTGTACATTCTTCCACACTTAACTTTGTGACTTTCTCCCAGTTTCCATTGAGCGGAAGATGTTTGGGCATTCCCTCCCCTTGAGCTGTCCAAAACAGATGCCTTCCTCTCTACTTCTCTGATGCTTAACCTTTACACTGGCACAAGGAACCCACTGGGTGTGTTTTTGTTGGAAGACTGGAAAGCAGAGTGAGTGACAGGGCTGTGATTCCACACAGATGCCCAAGCCAAGAGACAGCATGGAAACTCCAAGTATGAAAGCCTTTTAACAGTCTTCCACTCTCTATTCTTTCCCCAAAGACAAACATAGCATGAAAACAGAAAGAGTAACTGTTTTCACTGAGTTATCAATGTCCCTACCCTCTGCTCAGTGTTTTACTAAACAATCTCATTTAGATATCAAGACACATCCATAAGGATTTTTCCAGCACCTAGAACAGTGCATTGCACAGATGGTCCGCAAGTGAAGTTTTCAAACGTGTAGATGAGGAAGCTGAGCACAAGAAGGACAACTGATTTGTCCAAGGTCTTAACAGTGGACAGGCTGAGGGAGGGGTGAGGGGAGAGTAGGCACAGGAAGCAAAGGCTACTTGCCTCTGCACTTTTCAAGGGCTGGCGCCTGAAGGACTATGAGAGACGGTCTGGCTCTGCATGGCGTCAGCCTTCCCCAGCCTGAAAAGCCAAGCTGGAGTCACAGGCACCCCTCATAAAAAGAGGATAGCTATAGCATTCACGACCATCAGAGTCCAGCACATGAGGACTGATACCACTATTTATTTAAGGATCCTCTAGACATTTCCTTAACCTCAGCTTTTCTGAAAGGATATATGGAATTAACAGGTGCCCAGCTAGACAGAACCTGTTTATTAGAAGGGGTGTCCTGGAATATGTCCTCCTCTCTTAGGCTCAGATGGCTGCAAAGACAGGAGTGTGAACATGTAGGAGAAGCCTATAGCCTTGGTCTGGAGGAGGGGAGGGAGGGGAGCAGTTCCTGTGGAACTAATCCCAGTCCTCTCGGCTGCCCTGGCTGACATTTGATAAATGCTTCCTGTGGAAATGTTTACCCAGGCAGAGATCCATCATGCTCTCCCTCCTACCACAGAGTGGACAGGGGGGGCTGTGTGGTTCCCATCAATTCAAGGAACTGTCTCAGCCACAGCCTGCCTTCCCTGGGGGCTAGGGAAGTGTGAGACAGAGAGGCCGTGACAGGATGCAGGTATGCAGCCAGGAGGCCATGTCTGGAGTAGAGCACAACCATGCCTATTTGTCACTTTTATGCCTGACTCTCCCCTCTCCTATCTTCAATTTCTTTTAAATTAAGTTGGCACCTGTCCTTGTTTCATCCACAAAGTCCTAAGGGAGCAGATCCTTTTGCATCCCCCCCTTACAGGATAAGGAGATGGGGGCTCTTGTAAGAGGTATATTCAACAGAGTGGCACAGGGGATTTTAAATCTTGTGAGCAGAGGTGGCCAGACCTAGTAAAAATCACTAGTGTCCCCAACAATGGTTCTCCTTCCCACTGTATTTGCCTTCTCTTAAGGGGCGGTCTGATATATTGAAGAGTAGTGTCTCTCTTCCAAGTGTCTCTCTTGGGCCGGGAGTTTGGCCTAGTGGTTAAAGTGCTTGCCTAGCATGCATGAAGACCTGGGTTCGATTCCTCGGTACCACATACATAGATAAAAAGCCAGAAGTGGTGCTGAGGCTCAAGTGGTAGAGCTCTAGCCTTGAGAAAAATCCAAGGACAGTGCTCAGGCCCTGAGCTCAAGCCCAGGACTGGCCAAAAAAAAAAAAAAGAATAACCAAGTGTCTCTCTTGAATGCCAGCTCAGTCTCGGGGCCAACTCTAACTTTGCCACCTGGAAACAGTCCAGGACTTTTCTGAGCCCAAGCTTCCTTGAGAGAGGCAGAGAGCCAACAATACTACCTGAAACAGAGGTTCCTGCAGAACCAAGTGAAGAATGCACCACACCACTTGCCAGGACTTGATGCCAGGGAAAGAACACTAATTTTGGTTTTAGTTAAGCTAAGGAGCCTGGCCAAGTTCCCCATCCATAAAGTGGGTAGGTATCCCACTTTTCTGCATGCCAAGGAGACAATATTTGCAAAATTGTCCAAGATCTTGGGTCAATTTTTCATTTTACCTATATCCAAGCAATCAGAAAATAAAACACACCCTACAACTTGTTTCAGCTCCACACTTGTTTCAGTACTGTTGACTGTCTCTGCCAACAGCAATCACCAAGGCAAAGCATCAAAGATAAATGCCTATTCTCTAAAAGTTCTTGACATATATTTGTAGTCTGATCATCTCTTAATTAGAGCAACTCAATTCTCAGTAGTCATTCCATAAAGAATAACTCACACACCCTGTAGATGGAGGAGCATACTTAAAGATCCAGATTCGTGGGATATCCTGACTCCCTAGGGAGAAGAAGCCCAGAAAACTTGCATTTTGTTAAGCTCTTTAGGTGACTTTTCCCTATGCTAAATCATGAAGTTCATCTGGAAACGCAACACTATAGGTTTTTTTGAGGGTCCATTATCAGCCAACCCCTGGGGCTCAGAAGGAAGGGAGAAGACTCAGATTCATGGATTTCCACAAAGCTCAAGTTAAGTGACTCCAGCCTTCAGGGCCGTGTACTATACCTCTGATTCTGGACAAAGCACATGGGTGATGTCGAGTTCAGTGCTCTAGGTGGTCCTTCTGTACCAGAAGTTGGGCCTTAGCAAAGCTTAACACAAAGCAACAGAGCAGATGCAAGATACTAAGTAAGAAAGAAGGGGACTGCACCTCTGAGGGAGGGAGGGAAGGAGACAATTAGAGAACGAGGGAGGGAAAAAGGAAGGATGAAGGATCTTAGATGACATTAGAATCCTTGTTTGCAGACACAACATTAGAAGAACATAGAGGGAACCCACAAGGAAAATACTGTGCATTTTTAGAATGTGATTTTCTCCAAATAACTTGGATATTTCCTATTAACTAATATGTAGCTTTCTCTGAGAGTTTTAGGAATACTTTCAGGTATCCAGTGGTCACTCAGTTGACAGGACCATGACTCATACCTGTCATTATAGCTGTGTGTGGAGATGTCCTTTGGCTTTCAGATATCCTGCAGGGATGTGGTGGTGGGTGACTGCAAAGGCATATATTTCTAATTCCATTATGTTGTTGGATAACAGTCCCATCCCCTTTGAGTAAAGCAGGGTGGGCTTCCATCCTCATTTCTCAGGCAAGAGACTGAAATCATTTCCTAAATCATGTAGGTATAAAACATATGAATGGGACTCCAGGTCTTCTGAATTAAAGTTCCTTTCCCTGTGACTTTCTTATTAAGTTTCAAAAGCATGAGCCTGACTACAAACCCTATATCATAAAAGAGGGGGTGGGGGAAACAGATCAATTATGATTGACTTCCTACTAAATATCTCAGGCCCAAGTCTCTCTATTGAAGCACCAGAATGATGGCCAAAGGCAAAAACAAAAACAAAGAAAACACCAAAAACCCGCCTTTCCCAGCCCTCTAGTAATCCCATGCTTTACCTACAAGGGAAGACAAGAAACAGAAGGACATTTTCTAGTATGTGGCACTTCAGGGAAAATGCCATCTGCACAATGTTCATTCGGATTCATGGAAATGGCTTGTGTAGCCACCATTCCAATTTGTGGTGATTTTCATGAAGCATTGGATTAAGGGAGCACCTAGCTGTTGTGAAGGAATACATGGGAGTGTCTAGCTACGTGTAGAACTTTACTGACCAAGCCTTAGTTGAGAGGCCTGAACCATTTGCTAAGGCTCACAGAACTGTCAGGGAACCCAGGTGAAGATTTGGTTCTGTGAAGAGGTAAAGTTCATTCCAGTTTTGAGAAAAATGGAATTGACATGGGCAGGAGCAGATGGTTGGGGAAAAATCACATGAAAACAGCCTAAATTTGTCAAAAACAGATGGCAAAAGTTTCTTCTATTTATGTCTAGTGTTCTAGTTATCTGTGGCTGCATAACAAACTACCCCCAGACTTAGTGGCTTAAAAACTACCAACACCTCCTTCCTAAATCTCATGATTTTGTGGGTTAGGAATTCAGGCAGGACTAGTCTGAGCCTGGTCCTCACAGTGTCAACTAAGATTCCTCAGAGGTTTTTATTTAGCTGGTACAAGGATAGGCCTGAAACACCAAGATGCCCTCACTCACACGGCAAGCATATCAGTGGAGCCGTTTGGAAGACTGGGCTCCATAGGGATTGTGAACAGAGAACTCCATCTCGCCCAGTGTCCTCAGGGTCATCACACTTCATACACAGTGTTTAGTGCTCCAAGAACAAGTCTCCAAGGAGAACTTAGATTGAGGGTTACATAGGGTCACTTCCATCCATCCATCCATCCATCCATTCATCTTATCAAAGAAGTCACAAACTTACCTAGATACAAGTAGAAGTCATTTAGACCCAATCTCCTGCAGGGAGTGGGTAAAAGTACAATATTCACTTCAGGTCAGAACCAGAAGACATAAGCCAGAATAGGAGTGGGCAGAGGGGCAGGAAAGGAGTCAGAATGGGAGATTCCAGGGGGGCTGGAATCACTGGGAACCAAACCAAGTCCACACTGGGTCCTGTCGAAGATGCCATGTTCCATGGAGCCCACGGTGTCTCCCCAGTCTCCTGCCAGTCATGTTAGAAGCTCATGTCTTTCATTCTAGCTTCTTGGGAGGCTGAGATCTAAGAATTGAGATTTGAAGGCAGCGTAGGTAGACAAATCTAAGAGATTCTTGCTTCTCAATTAAACAGCAAAAATCCAGATGTGGAGGTGTGGCTCCAGTGGTAGAACACAACTGTGAGCAACAAAGATGAGCCCCGAGTTCAAGCCTCAGTGTACTTGTGAACATACATACAGACAAACACAAAGAGAACAGAAATGAACATCAGTGAACATAGATGTGTCCTTGTAAGAGTCGTAGCGGAAACAAACTCATCCATTCAGCAGGGCATGCTTTCACATCATACTTGTACCCTTCTGTTTTATTTTGTCATTTCATATGTTAGACACCTAGAAATGACTGCAATGGGCAGGGGTGGATAAGGAGAAGATGAGACAAAAAAGGATCTGATGCTGCTGGAATTTTCTGGCCCAGCCTAGTAGCCTGGAATGATCTGACATAATTTCTTTGCTCAGAATGAAATGTTAGACAATGATACAATGCTAAATTAAGTATTTTCCCTTCAAACTTACATAGAATTAATAAAAAGAAAGATGGATGACATGGCCACTTACTAAGACCTTACTAGGCCAACATATCCGACATCTGTTACATATATAATTCATCCATCTTTACACAACTGAAGGAACAGATGCATTTATTCTCCTTATACCATGGAAGAAACAGAAGGAGCCAAGGAAAATCCAGATGTGGCTACTTCCTCAGCCCCATTCTTATTGCTGCTTAGCCTCTGTAGGGAATCTACAATCACCACTCACCCATCACCTGAGCTAGAATGATATGCCTCCTCCCTTACATGATACCTCCATGCCAACTAGCAAACAGGTGCCATTTTCCCTCTTCATCATCAGATTTCTTCCATCTTTCATCTTAATGTACCAGCCTCCTGATAAGTCCTTCTGTCTCATACTCCGTGGCCCATCCTTACACTGAAACATAGAAAGCTGCCACACTCCTACTTGCATCCTACAGATTATATCGTCAAAACTGTTGTAGTGATGCACACATGTAATCATGGTACTTAGATACTGAGGCTGGGGGATTTTCAATTCGAGGCCAACCTGAGCTACATAACAAGATCCTGTTTCAAAAATACAAAACTACCCACAAACATTACCAAGTCTGGTATTTAAGGTTTTCATGATCTCCCAAACAACATTTCCAGTTTATTTCTCACTCTCCCTGTTCACTATTGTTTTGTAAGGCTTGAGCTCTGAGCCTTGTTCTTGGAGAGGAGATAAGTTCCAAATAATACCTTTGAAATTTTGAGTTCTTTGCTTCAGTGGTAAAGAAAATCATACATAATCCACCTTCTTCTACTCAACCCTGTCCCAGATCTCTGCATTATTTATACTTGCATTTATAATGTCTAAGTCACTGCTTTAAACTTCACACGCACTGTGTCCCAAATTGGGATTACAGAACCTCTGGAAGCCTAGGTAGGATGCTTGTTGGTGGCTCCTCAAGCTCTTGTCCACATTCCAGTTATAGCAGACAAGCCCTCAAAGTAGAGCTGTGGCTCAAAGTGGTAGAGTCTGAACAAAAAGAGCTCAGGGACAGTGCCTAGTCCCTGAGTTCAAGCTCCATGACCAACCCCCTCCCCCACAAAAGGTATATTTTAGACAAGCACTCATGCATGGGTCAGATCACAAGTTTCATTTTAGCCACACCCTTGCTTCAGCATCATTATTCAGGATTCTCCTAAGGTTTAGAATGGACTCCCACATTCTCCACTCTCAGTTCTCACCTAGCACTACCCCAAAGCATCACTAGGACAGCTCTGCTGCTGTGCTCCAGATGAAAGAAATGTTCCAAGCTGGGCATCATGTGTCATGTAACCATTGTATTTACAGTTAGGGAAACCTATGCCCAGAACAATGCATATCTTGGACAAATGAAGTGTGAAAGAAGTGTTTCAACTGTTCCTGCCATAAAAGCTACTCTCAGCCTTCCGTAGCAAAGCTTGAAGATAAGATTCAAAGGGATCTGTCTTTACGGAAGGCTGAGAGCTGTTGTTCATAATGTACTATGCTATTTCTCATCTCTTTTGTTGTCCCTTGGTTATGTCATATTGTTACAGTATCTAACCTTGTTATCTGGTATATTGTATATATGTTTTTTGTTTATTTGAAATAGGATAGGGGAGGGGGTGGGGGAGAAGGGAAATGGGGACCAAGACATGAGAAAGGGTATCAATGTTTGTGAAGTAATGCACCTTCTATCTGGCAAATATAATGTAACCCTTCTATTAATTACAATGAATAAAAAATAACTAGACATATAAAAAAGCATAAAAATGTTGACCTATAAGGAACAGAAAAATTAGTTCATAGAAACAGATTTATAAATGACACATTTTTTAAGTAGTTCAGTAAGTAACTAAATAAAGCCTGTCAGAAGAGAATCCCCAAATCCCAAAATCAGGTCTCTTGAGAATTTCACATAACCCTTTTTTCTCTTCCCAGGACTCACCCATCTGTTCTTGTGGAAACGTATAGAGATATTCCATGACCAGCCTAATGCCAACGCTCTATAGAAATGTCTTCAGGCACACTTTAGTAAGAACATGTGAGAGGCCTGCAGAGATAGCTACAGACCCTAAATCTATCAAAGCCAATCCCACTTCACCCCACAAGGCTGGTTTAACATTCGCAAATCAATTAATGTAATATATCCTATCAATACAGCTAAAGATAAGAATCATACGATAATTTTTCCAGACAAGGAGAAGGCATTTGGCAAAATACAACATCCATTCATGTTGAAAGCACTAAAAAAATAGGAATAAGAGGTACATTCCTTAAAATAATTAAAGCCATATATGACAAACCTACAACCGGTATTATACTAAATGGAGAAAGACTGGAACCATTTACCTTAAAAGCAGAAACTACACAGGGATGCCCACTCTCTCCACTTCTCTTCAATATAGTGCTGGAACCCTTAGCCAGAGCAGTAAGGCAAGAGAAGGACATCAAAGGGATCCACATAGGAAAAGAAGAAATTAAACTATCCCTATTCGCAGATGACATGATCCTCTACTTGAGTGACCCAATAAGCTCCACTCCCAAATTCCTAGAATTAATAAACCACTTTAGCAAAGTGGCAGGATACAAAATTAAACTTCAGGGGGGTGGGGGAGAGGGTAATGGGGACCAAGACATGTGAAAGGGTATCAATGTATGTGAATTAATGCACCTTCTATCTGGCAAATATCATGTAACCCTTTTATTAATTACAATAAAAAATATAAAAAAAGAAATGTACTTACTTATGTAACTCTAAACCCTCTGTAGATCAATTTTGCAATAAAATTAAATTATTTTGAAAAACAAAACAAAACAAAATTAAACTTCAGAAGTCAGTAGCCTTCTTGTACACCAACAATACACAAACAGAAGGCCAAATCAAGAAAATGATCCCATTCACAATAGCCCCCAAAAGAATAAAATACTTAGGAATTAACTTAACCAAAGATGTAAAGCAATTATTTAATGAAAACTATAAAAGCCTAGTAAAAGAAATTAATGCCACTAGGCCAGGAGTTTGGCCTAGTGGTACAGTGCTTGCCTAGCATGCACGGAGGCCTGGGTTCGATTCCTTGGTACCATATACATAGAAAAAAAGCTGGAAGTGGTGCTAAAACTCAAGTGGTAGAGCTCTAGCCTTGAGAAAGTCTAAGGACAGTGCTCAGGCCCTGAGCTCAAGCCCAGGACTGGCAAAAAAAAAAGAAAGAAAGAAATTAAAGAGCACACCAGGAAATGGAAAGACATCCTATGCTCATGGGTAGGGAGAACCAACATTGTGAAAATGGCTATACTGCCAAAATTGATATACAAATTCAATGCAATCCCCATCAAAATCCCAAAGACATTCTTTACTGAAATAGAAGACACAATCCAAAGGTTCATATGGAACAAGAAAAGACCTAGAATAGCCAAAACAATTCTAGGCAAAAAGAGCAGCAGAGGTGGTATTACAATATCAGACTTCAAACTCTACTATAGAGCCATAATAACAAAAGCAGCATGGTATTGGCACAAAAATAGACCAGAAGATCAATGGAACAAAATAGAAGATCCAGAAATAGAACCACATACCTATAATCAAATTGTATTTGACAAAGGAGCCAAAGATATACAGTGGAACAACACAGTCTATTCAATTATTGGTGCTGGCAAAACTGGGCAGCCACATGCAGAAAACTAAAAATTGACCCTAGTCTTTTGCCATGCACAAGCATTAATTCAAAATGGATCAAAGACCTCAATGTCAGACCAGAAACCATGAAACTGCTACATGATAGAGTAGGAGAGACACTAGAACTCATAGGCACAGACAAAAACTTCCTGAACAGAATCCCAGGGTCACAACAGATTGGGGAGAGACTCGATAAATGGGACTACTTAAAAATAAAAAGGTTCTGCACAGATAAAAGCATAGCCACAAAAGTAGAGAGACAGTCAACCAATTGGGAAAAGATATTTACCAATAATACATCTGACAAATGCTTAATATCCAGTATCTACAGGGAACTCAAGAAACTAATCCCCCCCAAACCCAACAAACCATTCACTAAATGGGCAAGGGAGCTAAAGAAAGATTTATCAAAAGAAGAGATTAAAATGACAGAAAAGTATTTGAGAAAATGTTCATCATCCATGGTCATAAAGGAAGTGCAAATAAAAACAACCCTAAGATACCAACTTACCCCAACAAGAATGGCCAAGATTTTGAACTCAGACAATAACAGATGCTGACAGGGTTGTAGAGAAAAAGGAACCCTACTGCACTGCTGGTGGGATTGTAAACCAGTTCAGCCACTCTGGAAAACAGTGTGGAGGTTTCTTAAAGAACTGAAAATTGACCTTCTCTACAATCCCGCCATACCACTTCTGGGCATCTATCCTGAACACCATAACCCAAGTTACGATACGGACACCTGCTCAGCTATGTTCATCTCTGCATTATTCACAATAGCCAAGCGATGGAAACAATCCAGATGCCTTACTGCAAATGAATGGATACAAAAAATGTGGTATATATATATGCAATGGAATTCTACATAGCTAACAGACAAGATAAAAAAAATGGCATTTGCAGGGAAGTGGATGAATCTAGAGCAAATCATGTTGAGCAAGACAAGTCAAGACCAAAGAACAAAAAAGGCGCATGGTATCCTTAATATGTGGCTATTAGATCCAAACAGTACAAGAGCGAGGACTCAATATTTGCATGTCCAATGCTATGGACATGGTACTGGAAATATAAACACAACTACATAGACTTATGACTCTATAGACATAATATTTTATTACATAGATTAATATGTATCTATGATAAACAAATCCTCAGCCTAATTTTGATTATGTTCTAAAATCTAAGTGCCAGTGATTGTATATAGAGATTCCCTTCTTGAATACTTGTTTGTTAAACACATCATTTGAAATAGGATGTAAAAATCAATGTTAATGAATTCTTTAATAAAAAAAAGCCAATCCCAAATCAGGGGTCAGCACCAGCCATCTTCATGGACAAAATTCTCACTATGATGCACCGAGCTCTCCACCTTGTCACTTACATGGGATTGCTCAAGCCCGCTCTTAGGTGATGTCTTTGGCCTGAGGGTCTCAGTGCCCCAGGTTCCTTGCTTTAGAGAGCACAGACGTGCAGATGTGACCAGTGACAGTGTATACCAGAAAGCCAGGCCTTAGCTTCAGGCCCAAGCTGGTAAAACTTTACCCAAGGGTTCAAGAGGAATACATTAAGCACCCCCAACACGGGGTCAGTCAGCAGAGGTGCGAGCCTATCCCCATCACTAGGTGCACATTTGTGGATATATGTGAGCGAATGGCTCGGGGAGCACAGACACTCACACCTCCCAGGCTAGGGGTGCAGTTTTCCTCCCTGCAATTTACTATACAAGTTGTTACCAAAGCAAATATCAAAGCCCTGCAATTTGCTAATTACAGGCGGGATCCTGGGCTTGTGGGCCCAATTAACCACTTGTTCCTCATTTTCTGTGTGTGACCCGCCGGCTGTGCCCACAATTACCCACTTGTCTTTTAACTGCCCCATGAGCTGGCTGACTCACCTCCAATTCACTCCCACTATCACCTCCAGATGGCCTTTGGTGTCTCTTTGCCTTCCAGGTTCCCCACCCAACTGTGATGGCCCTCTGCATCACAGACCAGCATCTGCACTACTCTCCCCAGGGTAGGTCTTCCTTGGAGATTTCCTGCTCTTGCAGACACAAGGAGCCTGTAAGGCAGGAAGCAGCTCCTGTTGGTCTGGGCATCTTGCCCAGCTACCCCTAAGGATATGCAGGAGGCTTCTGCTTTCAGACAGACTCCACAGAAGAGAAAGGAAAATTACAGCTTCTTTGGAGCCAGCCCACAAGCCCCAGGTCCTGCTCACACCCTCCACCAACTCAGTGCACCCCAGCTTCCTACCCAGTCCAGTCAGGGCTGGGGCCAGGGAGATGTGCCACCAGCCCTGTGACAGGAAGACCCTAATGCTACCAGAATTAGCTCTTCAAGGAGACAAATATAGGAGCAGAAAAACTTAGGGCCTTCCTAGGTCTACCTGGTAATCAGAGGACTTCCAGTCAACTAAAATTCAAGGCCTAGCGCTTACTCTCAGGACCTGGGTATTGACCCATAGCTTTTTCACTCAAGCTAGACACATTCGCTTCTAGCTCTTTGGTAGTTAACTGGAGGCAAAAGTCTCACAGACTCTTCTGCCCAGTCTGGTTTCAAACTGATTCTTAAATCTTGGTGTCCTGAGTAGGGAGAATTATAAACATGCGCCACCAATGTCCAGCTCCAACTTTTTGATGGGTTATTATATCAGTAATTTCTATCTTTTTTTTTTTTGGATCTCAGATATCTCGGAGAATCTATTGAAAACTCTAGAACTTCTCCAGCTAGAAATGCTTAATTCACCCATTTACTTATTACTTAATCATTTAATGAATAATTGTAGAGTGCTTTGTGCTGGGCACTATCACAAAGTAAGAGAACAAAAATTCCTACTCTCCAGGAGTTTATGTTGTAACTAAGAGAAATAAGCAATAAATAGTCATTGTAAAGAATAAGCAGTTAGGGCTGGGAGTGTAGCTTAGTGGTAAAGTGCTCGCCTAGCATGCATGAAGCCCTGGGTTCGATTCCTTGGTACCATATAATCAGAAAAGCCAAAAGTGGTACTGTGGCTCAAGTGGCAAAGTGCTAGCCTTGAGCAAAAAAGGGTCCAAGGCCAATGTCTGTGCCCTGAGTTCAAGCCCCAGGACTGACAGAGAGAGAGAGAGAGAGAGAGAGAGAGACAGAGACAGAGACAGAGACAGAGAGAGACAGAGACAGAGAGAGAGAGAGAGACAGAGACAGAGACAGAGACAGAGACAGAGAGAGAGGGACAGAGAGAGTTAATAAACAGTGAATGTAACGAGTAAGTATAATAAAAGTACTATAGGAAAAGAGAAGTTAAACTAAGGCAAGGGAGAGAGTGGTGGGGTGTGTGGGTGTGCTTTTCCTTATGGGAAAGCATAGTAGTTGTCAGGGTGAAGTGAAATGGGAGCAAACCAGAGTCTGTAACAGACAGTGTAGGTATCTACATGGAAGCCCTGAGGGAACCATCTGAAGTCAGTGCATGGTGTCAGAGGGAAAGTTAAAAGTGCAATACAGCTTCCTCAGGGAAGAGAAGAAAGGCTGCCTCCAGGGAAATGGGGTCAGAAGGACAAAGGAGTTGATTCCACAGAGGGCCTTGGAGGCCCTGAGGACTTGCATTTTACTCTGACTTAATCAGAAGCCAGAAGTGGGCTTGAAACAGAGAGATCACGTTTTTTTTTTTTCTGCCTAAAAAGGAAGTGTAACTACAGCTGGAGTAAATAACCAAAAAAGCAATCAATCAATAAATAAATACTTTGTACAACAAAACAAACAAACAACAACAAAAAGAGAGTGTAACTACTGAAGAAACCAAATGGCCAAGTGGGAGGCCTCCGTGACGTGGACCACAGTAGAAGCAGCAGAAATCTCTGGACGGCTGGGTTAAGAAGAGTTCCTAAGCCTGGCATAGATGGCTGACTCCCATAACCCTAGCTACTTGGGAAGCTGAGATGGGGGAGTTGGGGTTTGAGACCAGCATGGACCAGAAAGTTCTTGAGATCCCTTCTCAACCTATAGCTGGGCACAACGCCTGCCCTCCTAAAGTTCCATAAGAGGCTGAGATTGGGAGGACTGTGGTTTTACAACAGCCCTGGCAGAAAAGTCCAAGAGAGTCCATCACCACAGACAGAGCCTGAACATGATGGCCCATCTGTATGCTCCACCAATGGCCAGAAGCTTAAAAGTAGGCTGCTTGAGAACCAGGTGTGTGCCTGGACAAGCAATGAGACCCTATCCAAAAACAATCAACGAAAAAGAGCTTTAAAGGTGTAGCTCCAGTGGTAGGGTGCCAGCCTACCATGCTTATAAACCTGAGTTCAAATCTCAGTAATGCTCCCATGGAAAGGAGTTCCAGAGGAGACAGCATGTTTGAGGAGGGTATGCTCAGAACTTGGCAACTTATTGTCCCCTGAATCCTGTTCAGGTAGAGGATACTACTAAACAACAAGGGCGAGTAGTAAAGAGGGAGGGAGGAAGGATGGAAGTGAGTGATCAAAGGCTAATCTTACATCTTTCTAAAACATTTTTTTGTTTTTCAGAATCCATAAGAATCTTAGCTACTAGGACCGGGAGTTTTGGCCTAGTGGTTAAAGTGCTTGCCTAGCATGCATGAAGACCCGGGTTCGATTCCTCGGTACCACATATATAGAAAAAAGCCGGAAGTGGTGCTGAGGCTCAAGTGGTAGAGCTCTAGCCTTGAGAAAGTCCAAGGACAGTGCTCAGACCCTGAGCTCAAACCCAGGACTGGCAAAAAAAAAAAAAAAAAAAAAGAATCTTAGCTACTCAGAAGGCTGAGATCTAAGGAGTGTACTTCAAAGCTAGCCCAAGTAAGAAAGTCTGTGGGACACTTCAATTAACCACCAAAAAGCCAGAAGTAGAACGGTAGCCCAAGTGGTAGAATGCCAGCCTTGGGTAAAAAAGAGCCTAGGCCCTGAGTTCAAGCTCCAGAATCAAATGCGCGAGTGCATGCGCACGCGCATGCACGCACACACATGTACATGCTCACACACACAATGAAAGAAAGACAGAGAGAGAGAGAGAGAGAAAGAAAGAGAGAGAGAGAGAGAGAGAGAGAGAGAGAGAGAGAGAGAGAGAGGAGGGAGGGAGGGAGGAAGGAAAGAAGGAAAGTTAAGAAGAGCTGGAGCCATTGAGGTATTGCTCAACTGATAGACCCTAAGTTCAAAACCTTAGTACTATATAATAAAAAAGGGGGGAGAGGAGAGCCAGGCAAGCATAGGCCTTAAGTTCAAAACCTTAGTATTATAAAAAAAAAACAGTGGGGAGGGAGGGCCAGGCACCAGTGGCTCATGCCTGTAATCCTAGCTACTCTATTCAGGAGGCTGAGATCTGAGGATTGTGGTTCAAAGCCAACCTGGGCAAGACAGTCTGTGAGACTCTTATCGCCAATAAACTACTCAGGAAAAGCTGGAAGTGGCGCTTTGGTTCAAGTGGTGGAGCACTAGCCTTGAGCACAAAGAAGCTCAGGGGCTGTGCCCAGGTTTATCAGGTCACCTCCATCCATGGGTCAGATTGGTCAGGAAGTCAGCAGTCAGCCCTCCTGGCGAGGCTGGTTTCTGCATGGCGGCCTGGCTGTCCTGAGATCCTCTGGCTTCTCTAACTTCCTTCCTGCTCTAGGGTCCAGCAGCTCCGAGTCAGAGGTGACCTAGAGAAAAGAGATGAAGAGAAACACACTCGGTTCCAGACCCACAGCTGTGAGTGGAGGCGCAGAATGGAACTGAGAGGGTGGAGGAGGGCCCCCTAGCAGAGGCAGCCTATACACATGTCCAGTGAAGGTTGGTAGGTTTGCTGGAAGGAGGGGAAAGAGGAACAAAGGTACCGAGTGGATGATCTAGGGGTCATCTTAAGGAGAGCTTTGTCTCGGGGACTGAATGAGAGAGCCCAGACCCTATCAGAGGTGCTTTTCTCAGAGCGCTGCATTCACCCATGATGGAGAAGCATGACTCTGGGATCACAGCCAGCTGCAACAAAGACATAAGAGGAACTCTGAAGCCTCCCAGAGATGAAGACAACTGAGGCCACTCCAAGTTTTTCTGTTAACTTGGGTGGACATCTCCTGAGAGCAGGAGAGCAAGGAGCCTCCCTGGCCAGCTCTGTGTCAGTCACCCACCCAGGTTCTGAGCCCCAGACAGGCAAATTCCTTATAATCTCCAGTCCTGTCTCAGAGCCTGGGGAAAGGTCCCCTGCTGCCCCATTTGGCAGATACTTGTGCCATGTCATAGTTCTGATTAAATGCCAAGAGAACTATTTCCCAGGCCACAGCTTTAACAAGGCCATGCTTCCTAATTACTAGTTTTCTCCTAATTAAATAAAAAGGGGGGGCAGGGGGTCACCAGGCATTACTCCAGTCACAACACCACCTTTCATTTACAAGTGTCTGTCTTCAGAGTGGCCCAGAGTGCTTTGTGTATTATTGTGTATTTTCCCCTGGTAACATGCACAAGATTCCCAGGAGAGGTCATTACCAACCCAGTTTACAGCTGGGAAAAGGGAGGGTGACTGGGATCTGAGTACCCTGGCTGAATGTATTAAGTATTCCAAAGCTTTTCCTGGAAATAAAGTCATACCTTGAGAGATAAACTAGACAAAAGCAACATAGAAAGAAGAGATCTTTATTGCCAACTTTACCGTAGTAATTAACAGTGTTGAGTTCTACAACAATCCTGTAAAACAGAGTATTGTGCCAATCTTGCATGTGGGGACAAAGTGATTTAGAAAGATGCAGATATGTGTGAGGTCTTCAACAACAGTAAATATAGAATCTAGCATTCATTGACTATATAGCATGTTACCATATGTTTTGCGCTTAGGAACTCATTTGCATGCTTAGAACCATTTTTTTAAGGGTTTTGTTTTTGTTTTTCTTTTTCCTGTACTGAGGCTTGAACACCAGGTCTGAACATTGTCCCTGACCTCTTTTGTTCAAGGTTAATGCTCTATTACTTTAAGACATAACTCCACTTCTGGCTTTTTTGTAGTTAATTGGAGATAAGAGTCTTATGGACTTTCCTGCCAAGGTTGGCTTTGAACCATGATCCTTAGCTCTCAGGATCCTCATTAACTAAGATTGCAGGTATGAGCCACTAGTGCCCAGATATTTTAAGCTTTTAGTTATCATTTTCTGTCTCTTTCTTTTCCCTTTCTTCCTTTCCTTCCTTCCTTTGTTCCTTCCTTCCTCCTTCCTTCCTTCCTTCCTTTCTTTTTGGAGCAGTTACTGGGATTTGAACCACTTGAGCTACACCTCCATTTCTTGCCTTTTACTGGTTAGAGATAGGTTTTACTAGGTGCCACTGACTCACACCTGTAATCCTAGCTACCCAAGAGGCTGATACCTGCAAATTACAATTCAAAGCCAGGCTGGGTAAAAAAGCCTGTGAGGCTGTCATCTCCAATTATCCACTAAAAAGACCAGAAGTGGAGCTGTGGCTCAAGTGATAGGATACTCGTCTTGAACAAAACAATGCTCAGGAACAGCACTTAGATCCTGAGTTCAAGCCCAAGAACAAGTATACACACACACACACACACACACACACACACACACACACACACACTCGTGCATCTCTCCCAGACTTCTTTTCCTGGGCTGGCTTTAAACCACAGTCTTCAGATTTGACTTTTAAGTAGTGAAGATTACAGACATGAGCCACTAGTGACTGAGAAAGACCAAAGCACAAAAAAGACACATAGAAGGTAAGTGGCAGAGCCGTGAGAGCCTGGAAGAACACTGTAGCCTGGGTGGAAGCACCCAGGGGCAGTGAGAGTATAGCCACAGAACTTTGAGCCAGTCCTATGAAGGCAGATGAGGTCCCCTTTCTGCACCCCTGTTCTGTGTGTGTGTGTGTGTGTGTGTGTGTGTGTGTGTGTGTGTATGTGCGCGCGCACATGCGCGCACGTGTGTGCACTTATGATAAGGACAGGCCCTTTCTCTCTACCTGGATGTAAATGTACAAATACTTTCTACTGGCAAATGGCACCAAGGGAGTTACTAGTACAGAGGTGATGGAATCCAAGAGCAGGACCTAGACAAGAGAGCTCTCTTCACACTCCCGAGAAATTCCCAAAGTGTCTCGGAACCTTGATCTAAAAACACCTGCCATGACTCATTTCCTGCCTCCCACCAAGGAGTGGTGGCTGTATACCAGGACAGAACTCTAGTTCCTTCCTTGGCATGCCATCTAGCCATGTCTATCAGGAAATTAAAAAAGAAAAAAGGCCAGACTCAGGCTACAGAGTGACAAAGGTGAGACCTGGACGCAGCCTCCCTTCTCAGGCTAAGGCAGCCGGATGGCAGCTCTTCTTTATACCCTATTCTGTTGAGACCCACACCTAATAACAGGTTGATTACAATCCCTGTCTCCTGTCACTGCCTGTCCTATCCCTTCCCAACGGGTCACATGGCCAAGGTGTCATTCCTGAGAATAGCAGGAGAGTTAACAAGCCACTTACCTGTCTCCCTGACACACACACACACACACACACACACACACACACACACACACACACACACAAATAGCTCCAGCTCTTTCTGACCAAAGAAGAGTGCTCAAGAAGCTCTGGACTTCTGTTTGACTTATAAACTTTCCAGAATTTCCTCTACCTGGTTTTGGTCTGAGGCTCTAGATGGGAAGTCTTCAGTGCAACAGTCCTCTGGAGGGGACAACAGTTAGGGTACAATACTTAGGCACAAGTATAAGAGATAAACTGCCTACATTTAAGCTCCAGCTCTACATACCATTTACTAGTTGTACTACCCAGAGTGCATAGATAAACCTTTCTGTGCCAGTTTTGGCTCTTGTAATGTAAAGGCAAATAAGAGTTCTGACTTCTTAGGACTGTCATGAGAATCTCATGCACCAATAAGTGTTATCTACTGGTATAAAATCTCTTCTATCCCTAGATCCCATTACTGAGTCATATTAGGCTTTATACCCCGGTACTTAGGGACAGAGGTAGCTCAGTCAGGTGAGGACTTTTGCCATTGTTGAGAAAAAGTATTGAGCTGGGGTCTGGTAGCTCATACCTGCAGTCCTAAGCTATCAGGAAGCTGAGATCTGAGGATCTCTGTTCCAAATCAGTCCAGGGGAAATAATGTCTATGAAACATTTATATCGAACTAACCAGCAAAAAGCTAGAAGTGGAAGTATGGCTCAAGTGGTAGAATACATCCTTAAAGCAAAAATGCTAAAGAAGCTGGGCACTGGTGGCTCACGCTTAACTACTTAAGAGGCTGAGATCTGAGGAGCATGGTTCAAAGCGAGCCAGGTCAGGAAATTCTGTGAGACTTTATCTCTAATTAATAACAGAAAAAAAAGCTAGAAATGGTAGCAGGAGCTCAGGGACAGTGCCCCAGGATATAAGGCCTTGAGACCTAAAAACACACAAACACAACACTGAACCTGAGATTTCTGTCTAATCAGCGCCAAAAGATAGTCTCACCCCTATTGATCATGTAACATCTGCAGAATAAAAAAGAAAGAGAAAAGCAAGTTAAAGTTTGGAAGCACCGCTGGAAGAAGGGTGACCCCAGCTCCCTTTCCTTCCCGATCCTAGGTTTATTTTGTTCCCTCCTGGCCCAACACCAGCAATAACTCCGGTTCACTAAGGTCCTGGGCTGCTCCAGAAACATAAATATCAAATGCCTGGCCAGAGACAGGTCTGCATTTGGGGAGCTCAGATTTCTCTTGTAGCCAGGCCAGCACCTGGGCAGCTAGCTGCTGGAGGTCATGATTAGACAAGTCCACACAAGCCTGGGCAGCAGAGTTGCATTCCCTGGGGATAGTGGGGTCTGATTCTCCAGCCCTGAGAGGCTGGGAGGTGGCTTTCCTCTCCCAACTAACTTTCCTTTTGTGTATGTGTGTGAAACAAAAAGGAATGGCCAAGAGAAAGACAGGCTGACAAAAAGAAAACATCCAAGCAGCACCAAGAAACAGATGCAGAGACCAAAAGAGACCCTCCATTTAAAGCAGTGCTTAGATTGTGAGGTTTGTGTGATTGCTTGGGAATGCAGTGCATTTGGCTCTGGAATTCTTTTGCAATGGATGTCTCACAGAACCAATCTCAGTTTACCACAGGAAACCTGGGGTCATTTAACCTTAAGAAGCTAGTCTTCATTTTCTATTAAATAAAATATGTTGGGTTGAATGCTGGAGCCTGCTGGAGATAAAAATAGAGATGCTGAACAACTTCTCCACCTGTGTTTTCTTTAGACTGCATATTTTCCATGGTAAACAAAAAAGCACAGATTGGAAATCCATTCATTCTTTCAGAAGATGGGGATTATTTGTGTTTCAGTCAGCCAAACTAAAAACAACCTGTACAAGATTACGGTAATTTCATGCCTTGCAGCTCCAAAACATTCCTTAATCCCCTCGATGTTTTCAATGCACTTTGTAATTATAATTGCCATTTAATTTCCAGAGCATGCACCATGACATGTGATACTCACTTTCCACGTTGTCTCATCTTTGATAATATTGAAACATTTCTTTTCTTTTTGGCTTTAAGAGTCAAGGTCTCACTGTGCACAGCTTTCTAAGCTAGCTTTCCAATGGTAGACCATCCTGCCTCAGCTTCCAGAGTGCTGGGATTACAGGTATATGTTACCACACCTGACTGAAACATCTTTATTCTGATTTTACAGATGAAAAGGGCTTGTGAAATGTAACCAGTAATTAGGCCTGTGCCCCTCGGGTCTAAAAGCTGCAAAGTTGTGCTCTTTCCACTATCATTAAGCTGCCTAGTGTTCTAAACAAAGGACTGGTAGGAACATGTTGATAAATCTGTTCTTTTGACTTTCAGGATAGCTTGACTCCTTGGTACACTTCTCTAACTTGTGCTTCCTAACACTGACTGCCCAGGCAGAATCTCTAGAAGGAACTTTGAAAACTATGGGTGCTCAGGCCTCTCCCACTCAACACACACACTCAAGTTGTTCTGCAGTGAGCCTCAGTGCAAAGCTTCTCTAAAGCTTCTCAGATGATTGTGTATACAAAGTTGAGCATTGACCTAACCCAGGAAACTGCCAGTTCCACCCACCCTCGTCATGCTAATGCTTTACCACTTGAGCCACAGCTTTATTTCCTGCTTTTTGGTGATTATTTCATAGATAAGAGTCTCACAGACTTTCTATTCCAGCCAGCTTTCCCTCATGATCCTCAGATCTCAGCTTCCTAAGTAGCTAGGATTACAGGTGTGAGCCACTGGCCCTTGGCTTGGAATTTCTCTCTTCTAAAATTCAGATACACTGGTACTACCAGAGTCGATCTCAAAACAGATCTGAGTTTTCATTTTATTTGTGTGTTTTGCTCAAGTAAGTTGAAATGGCTCACCAAATTTTCAAAATGTTGGAATAGTTACTGTATATGTATGTGTGTATGTGTGTATATACGTGGGTGTGTTGAAGAAGATGACAATGATGCTTTCCTCCACTACATACAGACGGGTACTACAATAAGATTTAGAGATCAATCTGACACAATAACTGAAAGAAATCACACCAAATACTGACTTAACTTACAGGCAATGCCTGCTCATTAAAAAATAGCTTGTGTTAGACCTAGCCTAAGAGACTGGCCTAGGCTAGAGATGGTTGAAGTATGGAGCTGGGTAAGAGGCCAGCCCGGAGCCACTGGAATATCTCAGGGCCCTAAGCTATTTTATGTAAGATTAGTTCCTTCTTTTGGCATCTATTAGAGTGAAGCAAACTTTCCAAGGCACTTCCTCTAAATTCAGCCTGATGACAAGAGTACCCAGAAGAGGCTCACTCTAAATTCAAACTGATTTGGAAGAAACTATTAATTTCTTGATATATAGATGAAATCTATATATCCTAGGTAAACATCTATAATATTTTAAGACTTAGTTGAATGTAAATTTAATGATGTGGTTCTTATATAACATGGAGCTTGACCCCCAGCACAGGAAAGAAGGAAGGAAGAAAGGAAGGGAAGAAGGAAGGAAGGAAAGAAGGAAGGAAAGGAATTATGGTTTAAATAGGGTTTGCTCCCTACCTCAAATTCCGCAAGAGCTTAATTTCCAAAGCCCTACTTAATAGTATTGAGAGGGTAAGGACAATCCCATAATAGTGTTTACAGATGGGGCCTTTGGGGAGTGGTTAGGTTTAGATAAGATCATTAGGGTAGTGCATAATTGAATCCTGGTGACTTCATTAAAAGAGGGACAGAGACCAGACCTACACAAGGTGAGCTAAAAAAGCTTCTTCAGTTTCTTCCTCCTCCTCCTCTTCTTCTTCTTCTTCTTCTTCTTCTTCTTCTTCTTCTTCTTCTTCTTCTTCCTCTTCTTCTTTGAACTTGTCTCTTGTATTTCATTATAGTAATGGAAAACTGATGGATACAATATCCGTACACACACACACACACACACACACTCACACTCACAGATACACATACATAAATATACACACACATACATACATGGAAGCAAGAATGTAGTTTGAATCAACCTAAGCTAAATAGTTACAGTGAACAAAACACTTCTCTTGTTAATAGTTGATTCTGTAATCAGAAGACTGCTTTCTCCAAACATGGTAGGGCAGACATTCAAACAAAAGCCAGGAGCCATTTTGGGACTCCTTATCCTTTCCCTGTTTTCTACAGTCTTGACTATACAAAACAGATAGTAGAGTCTACATAAGGTAGGAATGTTGTGATTGCCTTCCATATTAAACTGCTATGTCCCCCTGGCAATAGAAAGATTCACCTTTTTGAATAAGGGAATAGTTTTAACTCAGTCTTCCAGCCACTGCATCTACATTTAAGTTAGTCAATGTTCACCTAATACTGAGGAGATAAGCAACCTGAATATCACATTATAAAGTTATTATGCTCAAGATCAAGGAGGTAGCAATCCTAAGAAACTAAGGTTAAAATCTCCAGAAAATGGCCAGGAGTTTGGCCTAGTGGTAGAGTGCTTACCTAGCATGCACGAAGACCCAGGTTCGATTCCTAGGTACCACATACATAGAAAAAAGCCAGAAGTGGTGCTATGGCTCAAGTGGTAGAGTTCTAGCCTTGAGAAAGACCAAGGACAGTGCTCAGGCCCTGAGTTCAAGTCCACGACTGGCAAAAAAAAAAAAAAGCTCCAGAACATCCAGGAATATTCTCAATCTGCATTTCCAGGATAAATTCCATGTTAAAAGAAAAAATCATTTCATAACTAGGATAAGGCAGAAACAAATGAACTTACTTACTTAATGAAATTGGAAGATAAAATCTTGAGTTTTAAAACAAGTTCACTGCCTGCCACAGGTTAACAATGGGTTCATACTCTTAAAAAAGAAAAAAAAAGCTGTTTTTAATCAGTCCAGATAAGAGAAAGTGTAAAGTAACAGGGAAGTTGTCACTTCTTGTGTAAAATGCAGGGATCAGATTGAAAATGTGGGTCTTGAAAAACGGAATTATTTTTATCAGCATAGTTTCCAAGACAGCAAATCACTTGTTTCCCTTTTCTTGTGTATAGTAATTTATAGTGTGAGTCTGATGATAGATGTAACCTGATCAAAATTCATTTCATTTCTGTCTAATTCCATGGATACTTATTGAGCATTTACTATGTACCAAGCATGCACTGGACTAAGCATGAAGTTCGCAATGTGAGTAGGGCTCTGTCACCTTTCTCAGGAGCTTTCCCCACCAGGTAACAAGGCTTACCATGGGAACCAAGCTGAGTTGTAGATGACCACAGTTTCACAGCTGACAACTCCAGGAGCTCTCAACTTGAGTGGAAAGACAAAAGTGTTGGGGTGATTTTAACATGCCCCTAGCTTAGAATTAGAGCCAACTTGTGTGGCCAGTGATGGGAATTAAGGTGTCATGATCATTGTTCCGAATCCGCAAGGGATCCATTTGAGCTAAAGCTGGGCAAGAAATCAAGAAGGTGTGAATGGACAGTGTGGGAATGAATAAACTGAGGACTCTGGTTTCCAAATTAAAAGGAAAACTAGATGAATTTCCTTTAAGGGCACCACATTGTAAATGGCAAGTGAGAACTTTGCTGGGTGGTACTTTTCAAGAGAAGCTACATAAAGGGGCTTTGAACCACTTTAGAAGAATAATGCCTTAAAGCAAAGTACACCCAAGATCCAGAATGATAAATTGCCTTTGCCAGTCACTGGGTGGGTTCTTTTGGTCCTGAACACCTAGGCCGGTGAAGGAGAAGACAGCGACTGATGGCATTGCTTCTGACAGACATTTAACCCTTGGCAAAGAGGTTTTCAGAAGCTGTCAGATTGTCAGATTCAACTTAACAGGCTATACAGAGAATAGCATGAATTCAAAAAACAGAAGAAAGCTGGATGGGAACGGGGAAGGGAAGGGAGAACGGGGAAGGGGAGAGGAAGAAAGAGGAAGGAAGGAGAGGAAAGGAGAGAGCCCCAGTTCCTAGTATGTTTGGAGATTTAGGGCCACTGGCTTATGCTTCCAATACCCACGGCTTTCTTGCCCTCTCCTACCCTCTGCCCTTCTAAGGCTTCCCTAAAAAGAATGTCCATTGCAATCTCTCTTCAGCTGTTAGATCTTTTTTTAATGTCTTTCACTTGTCTGTGGCATGTGCTCCAACCAAAAAATAGACCTCAGGCCTTCAGGATGGGAAAAAGTATTAAGTGGCAAATCCTGCCTCGTGCCAGGGGTGTGGGTAGCCTTTCCCCAGCCATAATGACAAGATGGCCCAGATAGATGGGTGGATGGTCCCAATTTAAAATCTTCTAGTCCCTTTCCCCATAAGTGCCTTCACACTTGTCCAACCATGTGTCCCTATTTGAATCTTGGAAAATCTAGCTACCACATGGATCCCCAACACCAAGTGTCAAACTGAGTGCAAAAATTGCAAATATAGATGACATTGGGATAGACCAGCTCTACCCTTTACTATCTGTGTAGATTTAGGAAGTCTTGGTTCTTTCTGAGACTCTATTTATTCATCTAGAAAATGGTTCAGTTTCCCCTGCAAGGTAGTTCCACCATGCATTGACTTACATAAATCATTGCCCACAGACACTTAGCATCTTTCAGCCTTTTTGGTCAGTTCTGCCATATTCTTGGTAATTCCTCCTTCTCTAGGCAAATCTGAAGCATCACTGGTAAAAGCAGTGACTTATATATAACATTCAGGTGTCATCTTTAACAGATGTGCGAACAACAACCAAAATAACCAAACAGAAAATTCTGTCTTAGGCACTAAAAACCGTGAGGCTCTTATCTCCAATTAATCACTAGAAAACTGAAAGTGGGGCTGTGGCTCCAGAAGTAGGGAGATAGCGCTGAGCTGAAGAGCTCAAGGACAGTGCCCAGGCCGAGTTCAAGCCCCATGACTGACAGAAAAAAAAGAAAGAAAGAAAGAAAGAAAGAAAGAAAGAAAGAAAGAAAGAAAGAAAGAGAGAGAGAGAGAGGGAGGGAGGGAGGGAGGGAGGGAGGGAGGGAGGGAGGGAGGGAGGGAGAGAGAGAGAGAGAGAGAGAGGGAGAGGGAGAGGGAGAGGGAGAGGGAGAGGGAGAGGGAGAGGGAGAGGGAGAGGGAGAGAAAGAAAGAAAGAAATCCTTTGTACTCCTTGAGACTCAATTTGGGTATCCTGACCCCCCATCCTCACAGCTCCCATGGACTGAGTTCAAAACACGCGTGTGCGCGCACACACACACACACACACACACACACACACACACACACAAAATGTACTCCTCCACTCTCCAGCTATTTCCAGGCATGTCATCACAAAGTCAGTATCCAAAATTCTCCATAATCTGGCTTACCCTAAGATTCTCAGACTGACTTCCCACGCAGCCAGCACATGCCTTTGATAGCAGCCACGCATAACTCCTCACTGCTTGGCAGCTCTGGCCTCTACACATTGTGCCTATGTTACTCTCATCACCATGCAGGGCCTCTGCGCTCCCTTGCATCACTCCCTGGCATCTGTCTAGACCCAAGTCACATCCTTTCTCCACTGCTGTCGACTAGACTGTGTGCCTCCCAAATTCATACCCAAAGATCTAAGCTCCAATATGACTGCCTGTCTTCATGCAGACATGATTAAGGTTAATGAGGTCACAAAGATGGAGTCTTAATTAGAGAGAGCCAGTATCCTTAAGAGTCATGACAGAGCTCCCTGCCATCTGGAGACAGGGAGAAAAATAGCCATCTTTAAGCCAGGAAAAGAGGCTTCACTAGCAAGCAAATTGTCTGGCACCTAGCTTTTGGCCTTCGCAGGCTTCCAGAACTGTGAGGAAATGTATGTCTGCTGTTTAAGCCACTATGATGGTATTTTAGCAATCTTATGTCAATTAGCCACATGGATATGTTAGTGGTTTTGTCATTATAGGAATATCATACAATATTCTTACCCAAAGTAAGATGCCTATGGTCTCACTAAATGATGTGACTTTATGGGACCACTATGTAACCCAGACTGACCTTGAACTCATCAACCTCCTGTCTTCACTTGCCAAGTGTTGGGATCACAGGCATATGTCACAGAACCCAACTCAACTAAAGTTATCTCTGTTTTCCAGGTAAGAAAACTGAAACGTAGAGTGATTGACCTACCTAAGATCACATGTCTTCTGGTCTTGTCAGATTCAGAACCTGTGATGAAGGCAAGCATCACTGTCTCACACCTGAGACCTGAGGAATGTGGTTCAAAGCCAGCCAGCGCAAAGGAGTACAAAAGCCAGATGCAGAGCTGTGGCTCAAGTGGTAGAGCGTTAGCCTTGAACAAAAGTCACCTAAGGGAGAAAGCCCAGACACACCCATGATAAATCCAACTGTCCCAGCTTCATTTGCTGCCACATTCAACCAATGTGGAGCAGCTACCATGAACAGATGCCTCAGGTCAGCAAATGCTGCTCGAGAACCATGTGGTCTCTGTCCATCAGAACCTGCAGGAGGGAGGAGGGAGGAACGTTGGTGCCCATGGCACTCTTGAGTAGGATTTCCTTAGACTGCAGTTGTGCCCAAATCAGGCCTTCCGGGCTGAGGTCCACGGCGCGGGGGGGGGGGGGGGGGTGACTCTGGGTGATATTGTAGGACCGGCAGGGGCAGAAATGGAAAGGAGCTGGAAGAAGGCCAGGGAGCAAGGTCACAACCTCAGAAAGACAGCCTGAGGTCACAGGGGCCTTAGGCCACACCAGTCTGTCTTCTCGTAGCGTCACTGGGTCCCAGGACATACAGTCCTTCCCCATGTCCATCTGCCTCACTCCCACCTTCCCCACAAGGCAGGGGCCTACAGGGATATGCGCAGTGCTTAGGAGAACTGGGGTGGAGCCCCATCTCCGGCCGTGCCCGGCTGCCAGCTAGCAGGGTGACCTGGCCAACCTTCCCTAAGTGGCTTTCTAGACGGTGACCTGGGTGACTTCGGAGCACACGTGATTCCCGCGGGGGTGGCAGTGGACGCAGGGCCCGGCGTGGGGTGCGGGGCTCTTCGCCAGGCCCCCCGGGAAGCTGGCTCTGATTTGGGGCCGCAGGCGGAGGCGCCTCCCGCCACCGCGGCCGACCTGGGGGCGGGCGGGGGGGGGGTGGAGCCCGCTGCAACCGCAGGGGCCCAGGGGGCGCCCCCTCCGCCCGCTCCCGCCGGGCTGGGCGGGCGGCGCGCGGGTCGCCGGCGGCGGGCGGCCGGGGCGCGTGGGCGGGAGGGCGGCCCCGGCGGCGCGCGTGCTCGGAAGTGGCCCCGGGCGGCCTCCGCGGCGGGCGGCTCCTGTTTCCCGGCTCCCGCCGGGGCGGGCACAGGGCAGCTGCTGGGAGGTGAGCGGAGCAGCGTTTTCCCACAGTCTGGGGCGGTGACACATGGCGCTCACACATTCCACAGCCGCCGGCCGCGCCAGGCCTGGCCCCGAGTCAAGGCAGCGCCGGGAGCTGCCGACAGGCAGGTTCCGACTTTGGCACCCGCCGCCCCGCGGCCTTCCCGCCTCCCCCGCGCCCAGCCGGGGCGCAGGGGGGACGCGCGGCCCACCGCCGCCTTAACCCTTTGAGAGGCAGGGCCTCCGCTCTCAGATGGCTTTGCCTGCTGGCGTGTGGCTCTCCCGAGCACAGCACAGACGTTGCATGCATGAATGACTGGAGGAATGCATGCATGCATGCACACGCATGCTGATGACAGCCAGCCCTCCCCGGCACAGTACCCGCACAGCAACTGGATTGCGCCGAGTTTTGCCACTTTCCAAGTCTCTGCTCTCAGGCTTTCCGTACATTCTTGGAAGAGCCCAGAAGGAAGTTGGGGGGGGGGGGGGATGCTGGGTGGACTGCACTGCCAGTCTACCACGTGGCAAAGCGGACTCAGGAAGAGGTGATTGACCGTGGGAAGCAACGCTCTTGCCTTTGGATTCAGAGAGAAACCGCCCAAGAGATAGAAAGTGACTTGGGAATCTGGCCACTCTCTATTCCCTTCCTGAACTGTTTTATTGGTGGGCCGAGGGAGCCCACGGACATTGTGACAGTCGTCTGACAAATAGAAAAAGAATGAGGAACCTGCCCAAGAAAGTGGGCCCTGGGATGGCAGGGTACAGGCTGGATAAGGGAGCATTCTGTATCCCCCAGCCTCTGGGTGACCTCCAGGTGACCTCCGCAGCTGTTGCTGTATCTGTGGGCACCAAGGACAGTATCTAGCAGAAACCACACTGAAACTGGGAACTCTCACAGTCCCACAAGAGTAAGGGCTCCACCGAGCACCCCACAGAAGACCAGACCCAGGGGAGGCAAAATCATAAGCATATTGCCTTTCCCCCCGGGAAAAGTAGGGAGAGTTCCAGCCTCTAGTTTATACTGATAAGACTCTGAAACTTAAGAGATGAAATCACCTGCTATAGGTCATATGTCTATAAAGGTATTTGCTCTCAGGCCTGTGTAGCCATGAGCCAGAATGATGTCAACTGGGTCCACACAAGAATTTAAGATACAATTCATATTGCACCTCTCTGCCATACACACACACACACCCACCCACCCCCCCACACACACCCCTTTACCCTTTCCAAACATAAATGTACTTGGATCTTCAGTGGTTCTGATTTTGATGGAACCGGGAAAGTTTTACTTCATCCTCCATCATTCCAATGTATTCACACAGCCAAGATGTCAACTGAGGAGATTCAGGACCAGCTGAGTGCCTCCAAGTTAATTTACTCAGCATTCACCTTAAACCTACAGTGGGCCAGGCTTCTTGCAGGGTACTGATCAAGACAGCCAAGGAGACCAGAAACTGAAGAAAGAGGGAGGAATGAAACAATCCAGAAGCCGCTCCCAATCAAGCAGCTGGGAAAGACCCACAGAGTCAATTATATCATAACAGGATAAGCCAGGTGCAACTAAGTGAGGATACAGTGATTTGGATGTTTTAAGTGAAGTTTAGGGAGGCTTGCCAATACTTCTGTTGAGGTTTTGTCAGTCTGTTTTGTGTTACTGTAACAAGAAATACCATAGGCGAGCTAACTGATAATGAACATTAGCTCAGGGTTCTGGAGATTTGGAAAGGCCAAGCAAGTATCTGGTAAGTACCTTCCTGCTGAGTTATATGTAGTGGAAAGGCTAAAAGAGAAAGACAGATATGTCCACAGTCAATAAAGGGGAGCTGGAGTCCTATTACTATTATTGTGGTAGTTATTGTTGTAGTTATTATTATTGCTTATAGTGGTTGACATTGTTGAAATTGAGACTTGATTCTCTCATTTGGCCATTTAGCTCAAGGCTAGCGTTCTCCCACTTGAGCCACACACAGCTCTGCTGGAACTCACAGATTTTCCTGCCCAAGCAGGCTTCAAACTGTGATTCCTAGATCTCAGCCTTGAGACTAGCCAGGATTATAGGCATGAGTCACCAGCACCCAGAAGGACTCCCTCTGCTAGAACCATACTAACCTCAAGCTAGTTGGGTGTCAACCCAACTACTCTGTACTCAGGGACTAATCATTAGACTGCACTTCCCGACTCTATTGCATTAGGGATAACTTTTCTAATACATACATTCAGAAGGACACTCTAACACACTGTCTTAAATAGTTCTCCTGATGAAGCCATTCCTCCAGGCAAAGAGAATGTGACCTGATGCCATAGGTCAGGATCCAGACAATAGGAGCCACAATCTTTTTTAAAAATTAATAATTACAGGCCGGGAGTTTGGCCTAGTGGTAGAGTGCTTGCCTAACATGCACGAAGACCCAGGTTCAATTCCTCGGTACCACATGCATAGAAAAAAAAGCTGGAAGGGGTGCTGAGGCTCAAGTGACAGAGCTCTAGCCTTGAGAAAGTCCAAGGACAGGGGTCAGGCCCTGAGCTCCATCCCAGGACAGGCAAAAAAAATATTAATAATTAAATGTCATAAAAATTAAGCATGTCTGTTCACACACACAAATGCCATCAAGATACCAGGTGCCAATGGCTCATGCCTATAATCCCAACACAGGAGGTTTAGATCCAAAAGTTCAAAGCCAGCCTGAATAGAGAAATCTGAGACTCTTGTATCTAAACTGACCAGCAAAAATTCAGGACTGAGGGTATGACTTGCTTAAGTGATAGTACATTAGCAGAGTAAATATGAGACCCTGAGTTCAAACCACAGTATTAGCCTAAATAACTGAGCCATCCAGAAAACAAGTATGCAAATGGCAGACACAAGGCACTATTTATAAAACATTACATCATATCTGACAAAAATGTGTATGCAAAACATATAGAGAATTCCTTTTGCTCAATAATAAAAAAAGACAATGCAATTTTCTTACATGGCCAAAGGCTCTAAGGATAGCTTAACAACAAAAGATTTAAAAATGATCTTAACACGCATGCATGGAAGTATCCAGTGTCATCAGTCAGCAGAGAAATGCAAATTAAACAAATGAGAACTGCTATGCACCCAGAAGAATGACGAAAACCAAAAACTGACAGCCCCTGATGGTAGAGAGGGTAGGATGTGAAGTGATGGGAACACCTGTATACCATAAGGGTAATCTTAAGTAGTATGTCCGCTTTCAGACCCTGAGGGAGTCAGCACACCCTCGCTGACTGGTGTATTAGTATGTGTTAACTGCAGCCTGTCTGGAAGAAAAGCAAACCTAATTTTTAGCATTTGCTGATTTCCCTGGCGTGAATTCTCCCACCAGGGCCAATTTCAAGAGTCATCACTATGACAGCAGTAAAAGCAGAGCTGGAAAGAGATGAATGTACTTGGCTCTCCATCTCTCATCCCAGTCCACAGCAGCACAGCACTGAAACTCTACCATGACAGCAGCCCTACGCATAGGCATTCACCTAAGAACCATGACAACCAAGGTCCACATCCACAAAGTCTCTCTCAGGAATGCTTGCCATACCTTTACTCTTTATAACCACACCTGGAAACAACCCACAACTACACTAGGGTTATGCAGTGGAATATTGTTCAGCAACGAAAATGGATAATCTGCTGTGGCATGCAGCCGTGTGTTCAAATCTCAGAAATAGAAAGCAGAATGTAAAGTGAAAGAAGGCGAACATAGGAACAGCCTGCGTGTTTATATGATATTCAAGAATAGTTGAAACTAGCCAGCATGATGATTTCTGCTGGTGTGGAGGAAAGTAGCTAGGAGAGATTGGGACAGTGACAAATATCTGCCCCTAAGTCAGATGTGGTATATGTGCCTGTAACATGATCATCCGGGAGACTGAAGGAAAACTTCAAGTTTGAGTCCATCATAAGCTACAGAGTGAGATCTTATCTCAAGCAAAAGAAAGGGGGAACTGGGTTTAATTTTTGGCACCACAAAAAGAAAGAAAAAGAAGAACAAAAAACAAAGAAACAAAGAAAGAAGAGGTCCAATGTGGGTGGTGCAGAACTATAATCCCAGCACTCAGCAATATGAGACAGGGAGATCATGAATTTGAGTCCAGCCTGGGCTACAGAGTGAGACCCAGCCTCAAAGAAAATAAAAAGGAACCAGTTACTGACAGGTATGAATATTATCCTGGCTATTCAGGGAAGCTGAGATTTGGAGAAATGTGGTTTGAAGCCAGTTAGGGCAGAAAAGTGTGTGAGAGTTCATCTGTAAAATAACCTGCAAAAAGCAGGGCTAGTGGTGTGATTCAAGTGGTAGAGCTCTAGCCCAGTCAACCATAAGGCCTTGAGTTCAAACTCCACTGCTGCCAAACAACAACAACAACAAAAAAAAAAAAACAGTACACTGTGTATTTATTGATTACACTTTCCACCACTCAAGGTTTCTTAGGAGCAGAGGAGAGCAGGCTGGCTTAGGGGCTACAAAGCAGCTGGCTCAGCACATGGGCCTCAGACAGCAAACTGGCTTTCTCTCATTTTCTTTAAGACAAACTAGCCAAGCACTATTTCTCTGCTACCCTCTGTGATCACTAGTTGTACTAATCACGGGCAAAGCCTATCCCTTCCATGCTGGGCAGCCAGAAGGCCTAACGTCAGCCCGTCTCCTCCATTTCCTCATTCCCTCCCTCACTTGGAGGAATCCCTCTTCCTTGCAAAACAGCTGTCCCCCAGGTCTGTCTACTCCCTCATTGAGTGTGTGGGGGGGTGGTACTGGCGACTGAGCTCAGGGTCTGGGTGCTTGTCCCTTTGATTTTCTACTCAAGGCTAGTACTCTACCACTTGAGCCACAGCTCCACTCCCACACTTCGGTGCTTAATTGCTGATAAGAGTCTTACAAACTTTCCTGCCCAGGCTGGCTTTAAACTTTGATCCTCAGATCTCAGCCTCCTGAGTAATTAGGATCACAGGCGTGAGCCACCAGCACCTGGCTCCACTCTTGAATCTTTTCAGCAGTTGTCCCTCCCATGCACAATTTGCCATCCCTTTTCTGTGTAAACACACATACAGAGATACATGCTTACTCCTAACAGCCCATGGCAGTGAGAAATTCCTGTCTCTAGGAGTTTCTGCTATCCATCCAAGCAGGAAGTAGATAACTTGTCAAAGTTATGCAATGTATTGAATTTAAATAACTCAAACTCTCAGAGGCTCAGTTTCTCATTTTAACAAAGCAGGATTGATTCCCAAGGATCTATATTAGAAATAAATGAGAACCTGTGGCTAGGCGCTGGTGGCTCATGCCCATAATACGTGTCTTTGTGTACCTGCAAATCCAGTAGAAGATAGACCAAGTGGTAGCTGAATTGGCAGATAGATTGATAGGTAGGGTGGCTTGGATCACTGGGCTCATATATGAACATTTATATGCATACATGGGATGTACAAGAATAATTGAGTAAATGGATGAGAAACAGACAGGCAACATACCTGGGTGGCTGAACCATGTAAACTTCTATTTCCTTTCCTTTCCTTTTTTTCCCCTCCCTCCCTTCCTCCCTCCCCCTCTTTCTTTCTTTTTTATTTCTCTCTCTCTCTCTCTCTCTCTCTATATATATATATATATATACATATGCATATATATATATATATATATATATATATATATATATGGAGCTTGGACTCAGGGTCTGGGCAATGCTCCTGTGCTCTTTTGCTCAAAGCTATGGGACCACAGAACCACACTTCTGTTTCTTGGTGGTTAATTGGAGATAAGAGTCTCACAAACTTTCCTCCCCAGGCTGACTTTGAACCACAATCCTCAGATTTCGGTCTCCTGTATAGCTAGAATTATGGCTGTACAGCTTCTATTTCTTGCCTGTCCATCCATGATCTATGTCTGATTAAGGGGACAGCCATTTGACCATATTTCATTCAGGCTAGATCCCAAGTCTTATTCAATGTTTATAGATAACAAAAACGAAATGGATTTTCATTTGTTCCCAACTGAAACCTGACATTTTTTCACTAGTATTCAAAAGTAACATATTTTCTGTCTTTTAGCTCTCACTTGAATAGGCCAACCAGTCCATCCAGTCTCTTCTCAAATGAAAAAGTCAGGGGTCTGAGGGGAAAAGGAGATTGCACAAAATTGGAGGTAGAGTGAAACTAAAACACTAGTGCTGGACTCCCAGCTCTTTGCTCAGTTCTTTAAAACAAAAGAAAGGGCTGGTTTATCCATTCCAGGTCTGTTTCAAACCTTGATGAAAAGTGGGGAGATCTGAGAACAAAACTCAAGATTTCTCTGGAGAGCTGTTAAAATTTCCACACTGTAAGATCGAGTGTGTGTGTGTGTGTGTGTGTGTGTGTGTGTGTGTGTGTTTAATGCCAATAGATTTGAGATACCTTAACTTTTTTTTTTTCCAGTCCTGGTGCTTGAACTCAGGGCCTGAGCACTGTCCTTGGGCTTTCTCAAGATTAGAGCTCTACCCCTTGAGTCACAGCACCACTTTCGGCTTTTTCTAAGTATGTGGTACCGAGGAATCGAAATTGGGTCTTGGTGCATGCTAGGCAAACACTTTACCACTAGGCCAAATTCCTGGCCCCACACTTTAAATTTTAATCTCATGTGTACAATGAAGGGGGAAAGGTTAGGCTCCTGACTCTAGAACTTATGGACAATAGAGAATTGGAGACCTTAGGACTGCCATTGTCTGCTAGGACTTGATAACAAGAAAATTCTTCAGACAATCATTTCTTTGCTCCAGTGATGTAAACACTTCCTATGTTTTTTCTTTTGTTTTTTTTTTTGTTTGTTTGTTTTTTGCCAGTCCTGGGCTTGAGCTCAGGGCATGAGCACTGTCCTTGGACTTTCTCAAGGCTAGAGCTCTACCACTTGAGCCTCAGCACCACTTCCAGCTTTTTTCTATGTATGTGGTACCGAGGAATCGAACCCAGGTCTTCATGCATGCTAGGCAAACACTTTAACCACTAGGCCAAACTCCCGGCCCCTTCCTATGGCTTTTATTGAAAAAGAAAATAATGAAGTGAGCCTGTGTGGGCTTCTAAGTTCTCTGCCATTCCCCTTTCCCCGACACAACTTAAATTTCCTAGCAATTTCTAAAATTTTGATCCAAGCACACACACATAGACACAAACCACACACACAAATCACTAATACCAAATTATTATTTTTTTATCTCAGTCATAGGACTTGAACTCAGGGCCTGGGCACTGTTCCTAAGCATTTATTTGCTCAAAGCCAGAGCTCTACCCAGTTTTCGGGCGGTTAACTGTAGATAAGAGTCTCACAAAATTTCCTACCTGGGCTATCTTCACATCACAGTCCTGAGATCTCTGCCTCCTGAGTAGCTAAGATTACTAACCACCAGGGCCCAATTAGTATACCAAAATTCTGTGTAAATCACAAAGGGTCCAGCTATGCATCCTAATACAGACAGTAAGGATTCATTAGGGTTGTTTTGTTTTGTTTCATTTTCCCTCTAGAAGTTCTAAAGACAACAGGAAGAAAACAGAAGAGAGTCCATAAACCACAGGTACCAGGGAAGATATCTCTGAGAGACCTTGGTCTTCTGTCCCCACCCCCTCCCAGCTTCTAAGTGGCAATTATGACTGGTCAGCCAACCTGAAGCATGTCTTGCTTTTATGAATTTCCAGTCAATACCCCAAATGCCAGAAGTTTCTTTTCAAAGAAGGAGGAGGAGGAGGAGAAGAAGGAAGAGAGGGAGGAGGAAGAGGAAGAGGGGGAGCAGGAGGGGGAAGGGGAGGAGGAGGGGGAGGAGGAGGAGGAGGAGAAAGGAAGAAATCCAAACAGTAGACAAAACCTAGGCTGCTGTGGCTCCCACTCCAGCTTGAGAAGCAAGCACAATGGTGAGAAATCAATGCTCAAACCACAAGGCATCTTTCAGACTCTTCTTGACCCTGTCACTTCCTGGGTAATTAAGAGGCACTATAGTTCCGTGTCACTGACAGGGGCTGAATGTATATCGATAGATAGATATATATGTGCTTTAAAAAGATTCTTTTTCTACAGCCTTGGTCGGGATCTTGCCAAAAAAAGAGGGGAGAAAAAAGGCATTTTGTCCCCTCCACAGTGAAAAGCAACATGAAAGGAGAAATCTAAATTTTTCGGCACAGTCTGTTCCTGACATGGGAAAATGGCGGAGACAAGAATAGATGGCTTGTTCACTCTTAGGATTGTTTTTCTCCCCCCTCCACTTGACAGGTCATCTCTGTGAATGTGTCCTAGGCGGCAGCAACCCCTCCCTCTCTCTGTTCTTCAGATGCTCTGAGAGTAAGAATGCCCCCGCCTGACGTCCCCTGCAGCAATGACAGGCTGAGTCCCTGCTTTTCTTCATGAGATGCGCAAAGTGTGGCTTCCCTTCCCTAGGCCTATTTTCCCCAAATGAAAGAAACTGGCTCCATCTCTTTGGAGCTTTTTCCAGGGCTAACCATTCACTGAGACCATGAGAAATGTCTTCTGTCTGCTGACCTTGTCAAGGAAGCAGGAAACCAGAAGACTAGGAGGGAAGAGTCAGCATCCTCATTCATACCTGTCAAATACCAGTTGCCAGGGCTACTGGAGCCTATAGGAAACCCAAGGTAAAGACACTGGGACAAAGTCATGCTAATTCACCTGAGAACAGGACTCTGGGAGTGTACTTTATCAGCTCTGACTCTGCACATCCTATAAATCTCTGTCCTTTTCCACTCCACTATGAGGCCCACTGAGAGGGCTGACCACTCTCTGCTTCGTAAATCTGTGCAAACTGCTTTTCCACCATGGGCTATGAGCTCCTTACTCAGGCCCATGTTGGTTATCTCTGCATCTCGCTCAGCACCAAGCCTGGGCCAGACATACCAAGGAGCTCAGGAGATGCTGATGAGGCCAACAACCTCATGGAAAGATTCCACTTTCACTTGGCTTTCTTCTCCATGGCTGGTATTCTAGTCCAGCATTTTCTGCCCAAGCTGGCTTCTAACCTGGATCCTCCTGGTCTCAGCCTCCTGAGGAGTTAGGATTATAGCAACTACCTTCACCAGGCTATTTTTATTACATTCCAGTTTACTTAAACAGAAATGGCTGCATTTAGATACCATAGTGGATAGCACAGCTCTCACAGCGCTCCCCCCTCCCAATTTATAAAACCACAAATCTTACAGAGCTTGATCAAACTTATCTCCAAATTAACTACCCGAAAACTGGAAGTGATTAAAGTGGTAGAACACTCTCCTGAGCAAAATGCTCAGACAGTTCCCAGACCTGGAGTTCCAACCGCATGAGGAAAAAAAGCCAAACAAGAGCCTGAGGCGATGAGTTCAAGCCTTAGTACCAGAACATACGCATCCAAAGGTCCAATAAGAGTCTGTCCAGAGGTGGTGGCTGAGTCTAACTGAAGCAACCATCTCTAGTGTCCCCCTGGGGTGCGGCCCCCTCAGTAATTCTCATCTTAGCACAAATAGTAGATGGCTATCCACATGTATAGTGGCAACTGGGCTAGACTGTGACCTCCCAGGGGAAAGAGACTGGGCTCAGCCATTGAATATCTCTCTTGAGCTTCTCCCTCAGAGTGACAATTGCCTGTCACACAGAATGAAGTCAAGAAGAGTTGCTTCAAGCAGAAGTCCCAATATTAAATTCACAGGTCATTACAGTTACAAGATAGGATCTTTTATCAATTGAATGTCTCAGTTTCTCTTGTATTGATGCCTAATTTCCAGTGTGGTAGCATTTGCAGAGGGATTTGGGTGGCACTAATTTAGATTTAGATGAGTACACGAGGGTGGAGCTTCTGTGGTGGAATTGGTACCCTTAGAAGAGGAAGAAGCAACCAAAGTCTCTTCTGTCTGCCGTGTTAGGATACAGTAGGAAGGAGACCTTTCTGAAATTCTCCCCACACAGGGATGAAGTAGCCAAGAAAGAACCAGTCCCTGCTCTGGGGAAGACCTAGTACAGTTAGAGAAATCACCTAGTACCAAGAAGAAATTAGGTAGCTACTCAGGAGACTGAGATCTAAGGATCAAGGTTCAAAACCAGCTCAGGCAGACAAATCTGAGAGACTATTATTTCCAACTAAGGACCAAAAAGCCAGAAGTGGAGGTATGACTCCAGTAAGTAGAGTGCCAGCCATGAAGAAAAAAAGCCAAACAACAGTACAAAGATCCTGAGTTCAAGCTCCAGTGTGTGTGTGTGTGTGTGTGTGTGTGTGTGCGCACACGAGTGAACACACACACACACACACACACATACACAGAAGTAATTATGATCTTAGACATAAAGCTATCAGTTCCAGTTGAGCAATACAGATGCAGTCTTCAGAGGAAAGATGGGCAGGTCAATACTAATTTTCTTGGAATGGGGGAAGGGGATGTGAGACAGGACACGATGGATTCCTCCAGAAAGTGAGGCATTCCAGGCTCTGAGGATCAAGCAGAGCAGAGGAAGTGGGTGACAGAGAGGAGAAGTCTGCAAACTAATGACAAGTCCAGCTTTGGATACAGCAAGCTGCATAATGAGAGTGGAAATCTCTGTTCTGGAAAGCACTGACCCTCATTCTCTGCCTTCCACCACTCCCTGGAGCTCTGTTTTAAAACCGGAAGGACCTGAGGTATTTTGTATTTCTAGTTTCTATCCTCTCTCCACTCGCGAGGTGAGGGTTTGCCCTGACCCGAACTGCGATGGATCCTCCAGTCTCATGTCCCACCTCTTTCACAAGGACTGAGATGGGGGACAGCTGGACAACCAGTGTGGCCTCCCAAGTGGCTGTGGGAAGGGACTGGGCTGTCTGCTCCCCTCACTCTTCCGCTTGCTGTGAAATCCACATCAGCTGGAAATGCCCAAGAGATCTGTGTCCATCTGTTCAGGGCCTGGCTGGTGAGAAAGCCTCAGGATCAGAGAGGGTTAGGGGTTGGGGGAGCAAGAAGAACAGACTGTGAAGGCATGCGTAGCCAGCCCTGGGAACAGCTGCCCTGAAGAGATTTGCTACTTCCCAGCCGCACTCAATGCACTCGTTTTGTAGCCAGGTTGCTAATAACACCATTAAATTCATCAGGAAAACATCTGTTCTGAATGATCAAACCCTGGCCATGGTCTGAGTGAGGTTCCCCACACTAAACAACCAGGAACCAAGGGCCTCCCGACATCATCAACCACCTAACTAGACCTGACAGCATCACTGAGTCCTCTGCCTGGATCTGCAGACAGAAGAGAATTCTAGGCTATGTCACTTTGGAAAAGTCTCAGAGTTTGTTGTTATCGTAGTCCCTGGGGATCCCCCTGCTGCCTCTGTGAGACTGAGCTGGGGAGAAGGTTTTGAGGAATCTAACAGGGGCAGCTGTTAGATTCTGGCATCCTGAAGTCCTACTTTCCCACAATTTCCCACAAATCCAGGCTGGAGACAAAGGCGTGACACACAGGCATTTATTCAGGGTGAATCCAAGAGTAGGAGCCAAACACCCTGGGAGAATGAAACCAGGGAGAGGGGATTGCCAATACGAAGAGGAATGGCTACTTCATGCTCAGTTCCCAGAACTGCCCACCAGACATAGGAGAGAAAGCCTTGCATTTGCCTACAGGTTCCTGGCCTTGGATGGGCCAAGAGTGGCTCTGTGACTGACAACCCTGTGTCCTTATAGGTCTGCAAATACATGAAATACATGAAGATGCCTCCTGACTGCAGGGAGAGGGAGCTTGAAAATGTTTTCCAGAAAGCTTTGGGGTATTACATCTGCTTTTAACACATGGATGCCTGGAGTCCAGGGTACAAGCTTCTGGAAGTCTGCCATTGCTAACCTCTGTATTCATTTCATAGCAGTGCTAGAATAAATTACCACAAACTCAGTGGCTAAACAGCACTAATGTGTCATTTTATAGCAAAGGGCTCACAAGTCCAAAATTGGCCTCCCTTTGGTAAAACCAAAGTGTCCACCAGGCTGCATTTTCTCTGTGGAAGTTCTAGGAATCAGCCCATCTTATCATTCAGAATTTGTTATTGATTGCTTTTTCCAGGCATACAGGCCTGAACTCGGATTTTCACTCCAATTTTTGTTCAAATTTTTCCCATAGCTGATGCTCTACCATTTGAGACACACCTACATTTCTGGCTTTTTGGTGGTTAATTAGGCATAAGACTCGTCTCACAGACATTCCTGCCTGGGTTGTCCTCAGATCTCAGCTTCCCGAATAGCTAGAATTACAGATGTGGGACACCAGCATCCAGCTTCTAACCCATGTGATGTGCGTGTGTGTGTGTGTGTGTGTGTGTGTGTGTGTGTGTGTGTATGTGTGTGTGTATTATTTAGAGATGGAGTTTCATGGACTTTTCTGTCTGGGCTTTGAACTCTGGTCCTCCTGGTCTCAACCTCCTGAATAGTTGGAATTACAAATATGAGCCACTGGCACTTGATATTTATTTGTTTATAATGTAAAAAGAAAGCATAACCACTCCCTTATTTGATTTTCACAGTAACAATCCAGACAGACAGGACAGTTAGCTGTCATTTTGTGGTACTCACAGCCCAGAGATATCCCATGCCCAATGCAAGCATCCCAGTCATTCAGAGCATGTCATTTGTCCTGTCACTATCCTGTTGTTAGGCAGAGCAAAGGATTATGAGGTAGAAAAAAATTAATTAACTAATTAATCAATTACTTAAAATGACTTTTGCAGAGAACTAGGACTGCAGGGTCATATTCTCAGTTGGTATACTTTCTTTTTTTTTTCAAATTTTCCAGTCCTAAGGGGTTGTACTCAGGGCCCAGACACTGTTCTTGGGTTTTCTCAAGACAAGAGCTCTACCACTTGAGCCACAGCACCACTTCAAGCTTTTTCTGTGTATGTGGTAGTGAAGAATCAAAGCCAGATCTTCGTGCATGCTAGGCAAGCACTCTACCACTAGGTCAACTTCCCGGCCCCTCAACTGGTATACTTTTTTGTGACAGCGCTGGTGTTTTGAACTCAGGATCTTGTACTTGTATTGAACAAGCACTCTACCACTTCAATCATACTTCTACCCCCAGTCCTTTTTGCTTTAGTTATTTATCTGCTAGGGTCTTCCACTTTTGCTCAGGGCCTGCCTGAAATTATGATCCTCCTCCTACTTCTTATTATTTTTTTCCTTTTGTCAGTCCTGGGCCTTGAACTCAGAGCCTGGGGGCTGTTCCTGAGGTTAGTTTTTTGCTCAAGGCTAGCATTCAATCACTGAACCATAGCTCCACTTCCAGTTTTCTGGTAGTTAATTGGAACAAGAGTCTCATAGAGTTTCCTACTGAGGCAGGCTTCAAACTACAATTCTCAAATCTCAGGCTCCTAAGTATCTAGGATTACAGACAGGAGCCATCAGTGCCTGGTCTCCTACTTCCTCTTACATAGCTGGAATCAGAACTGGGCTCCACATACCACATTTGCTTTGTTCTTTGAGACAGACCTTGGCCTCAAAATACAATCTCTCCCTAGTGCTTTCCTAGTAGCCTGGATTATAGGTGTGAGCCACCATGGCTGGTCTTGCAAAGTATAAGTGTCTTATTGTGTATTCTGTAGGGATAGATGTTTACAGTTCTCTTTCAGCATTTATCTCTGGCTACCTTCTGTTAGCTTGCATGTTTTCTCGTCTCTCTCTCCCACAGAGTTGTGAATTCACCACCAAGGAGTAGCTGATGGACTCAGGAGGCCCCAAACAGTGAGGCATTTAGTAAGGTACTTTGCAATTATTTAGTAGATCTCAGGAAATACCTGTTAGCTCTGCCCTCTCACCCACACCTCATTGCCTTAGAGGAGAATCCTAGAGATTGCTTGCCAGAAGCCTCAAGTGAGTAAGTCTAAGTATTTTGATAGTCAGGTTGGCAGGAGTGAGCTTCAAGTGGTCCAAAAGCTTCTAGTTGACTCCTTACCTACAGCACAATCCAGATGCCTGTGACTTTTCTTTTCCCTGTATTCTTAGAAGATGAAGTGACTTGATGCTTGTCCCATTATCTGGTTCCCAGGATTCCCTCCTCCAATTTTCAGGGTGTCCAGCTCAGCATCTAGGATGCCATATTTCTTGAGAATAAAGAGAGCACTTTCAGGTTTGACGAGCCCAGCGTCTGCATGTCTTTTTTCAGAGAGATACACAACTTGGGGGAAATTAGGCCTTTTATTTTCTTTCCCTCCACCCTCCCATTCAGCCCAAAACATACAAATATTTTTTGACATGGTTGCCCAGGAAAGGATTTCTAAAGAGAAAAATACCACTGATGCCCTGTGATTTCAGTAAGCTGGTGTGAAAAGTACACACCAAAGGGGAAGGAGAAAGGGTGGAGAGCACAAAAGAAAAACAGAAAAATCTCTTTAATCGAACAGATTGTTGATCTTCAAGTGGGCTATACATTAACTTTCACCTCTAGTCTCAGGAAATACACATCTTGGTTACTCTGCACTGAGGAACCTGGCTCCTGCTTTCCTGGACCAGGAGGAGAGGGGCAGGAAGTAGGGAAAGAGGCAGCTGGCTACATCTAGAGCTGAGGCACTGGCAGGGGTGGGGAAAACAGGGATGGCTCTTAGCTGTATTTGACAAATGGAACCTAGGCTTATCTACACACACTGACCAACTCTGAATTGGAAAAAAACAACGTTAATCTCCTTGGAAGCCCCGAGCCAGAGTAGCTCACACCTGTAATCCTGGCTAATTGGAAGGCTGAGGTCTGAGGGCTGATGTTTGAAGCCAGCCCAGGCAGGAATGTCTGGGAGCCTCTCATCTCCAACTAACCAGAAGTGGAAGTGAACTCAAGTGCCAGCCTGAAGAAAAGAAAAGGGAGGGGGCAGCACCCAGGTCCTGAGGTTAAACACCAGTATCAGCACAAGGAAAAAAATAAAAGAAAATGGGGCCGGGAGTTTGGCCTAGTGGTTAAAGTGCTTGCCTAGCATGCATGAAGACCCGGGTTCGATTCCTCGGTACCACATACATAGAAAAAAGCCGGAAGTGGTGCTGAGGCTCAAGTGGTAGAGCTCTAGCCTTGAGAAAGTCCAAGGACAGTGCTCAGGCCCTGAGCTCAAGCCCAGGACTGGTAAAAAAAATAAATAAATAAATAAAAATAAATAAAAGAAAATGTAATTCCACTATCCACATTCATCTGGATCTGCAAAACACTTTCTCAGATGAGACAGGAGGAAACAAGCCAGCCAGGTGCTGGCTGGTCCCTTGAAGAAGTCTTTCATCCATGATCCTTAACCCAAATACTGCCTATTCTCACCTCTTCTCTTAAAGGGTTAATTTCAAAACCCCTCTTGGGTTAGGTACAAAGTAGTCTCCAACACAATGTGCAATTTCCCTTTTCTCGGTTCCCCTCCAAACATTTACCTTTCACTCTACATGAGCAAAGCTGAGGCTGGAGGGGAAGTTGGCTATCAGCTGCTGCAACAACACTTAGGCAGACAAGCCCTGGGAGATGCTGCATATCTGCAAAGGACATCTGCCCTCAGAGTTCTGACCTTCTAAAATGAGCATCAAGACCCAAAAGTGTTCTAGTAGAGAACAGAAGAGGCCATTCCCCATCCCTAACCTCAACTCGACCACCCTGTTCTACCTAGCATTGAACTGATGAGTCACTCCCGGTGCTCAAGTTATTAATTCAGGAAGGAAGCCACGCTAGCTAGCTGCCTCCTCTGGCTGGGAGCTTGCTGCTCTTGCAAAACAGATGAGTAATCAGACATTCCCGGAGCCCTCGGTAAACCTATAGCCAAGAAAGGTGTCTTGCAGCTCATTTGCTGATGGGGAAGCCACGCTACAGGGCCTGAATCACACGGCACCCAGGTAGCAAGGCCAAACTTGCCTCCTCAGTTCAGTATTGCACCACGGAGACCAGTGACTTATAGGGTCACAGAGCCCCACCCACAACTGCAGCTGGAGCTGACTTTGTGTAGGTTTGAGCTGCACATCTGGAGATTGAAGAAACGCAGGGAATAGAGGCAAATGGCCTTTGAGGGACACCACGTACTAGATAGACCCCAAAGTCTCTGTTTGACAAATGGTGAAACTGAGACCTACAGTTAGATAGCTAATATAGTCCCTTTTCCACAGGAGGCTGAGCTGCAGAAGATCAAGATTCTAAGCCAGGCTCAAAGGAAGGCCCCAAGATTCCATCTTCAAAAGAACCACCCAAGGGGCCAGGAGTTTGGCCTAGTGGTCGAGTGCTTGCCTAGCATACATAAAGCCCCGGGTTTGATTCCTTGGTACCACATACTTAGAAAAAAGCTGGAAATGGTGTTATAGCTCAAGTGGTAGAGATCTAGCCTTGAGAAAACCCAAGGACAGAGCTCAGGCCCTGAGCTCAAGCCCCAGGACTGGCAAAAAAAAAAAATAATCATCAGCCAAAAGTAAGGCTAGAGGCATGACTCAAGTGATAGTCAACTGTGAGTAAGTGCAAGACTGCACTACTTTTTGTATTCAATATGGAGCAAGTTCCATGATATGATTTGAAGAGCAAAAAAGCAAGGTATGGAGATAGCTCACATGGTTTGCTACTATTTCAAATAAGGGAAACATTGTCTTAATAGCTAGAGTTTGAATGAGTTGAATGATTGTGTTAACTCTTGGTAACACTAGTCACTTTGAGCTTGCCTTCTCTGACTCTAAGTAGTCAACTCCTTAAGCCAGGCACGGTGGCTCAAACCTGTAATCCTAGCTACTCAGGAGGCTGAGATCTGAAGATCCTGGTTCAAAGCCAGCCTGGGAACTAAAGTCTGTGAGACTCTTATCTCCAATTAACCACCAGAAAAAACTGGAAATGGCACTGTGGCTCAATGAGGTAGGGTTGTAGCCTGGAGCTGAATATCTTAGGGACATCACCCATGTCTAGAGTTCAAGCCCCATGACAGACAAAAAAAAAAAAAAAAGAAGAAGAACCCCACGTCATTACAGTGGTGTCCAGCCATCCCTGCACCCTCCTCTCCCTCTGGGGATCTGAGTGCTTTTTCTGGCATTGGCCACCCCAGCGGCCTGCCTCAGATTCCACGTGCTCAAGGAGTTTTCATGTAGAAGAGCTCTGGGTGCAGATCCTTGAAATCCCCACTCCTCTTTCACACAGCTTACCAAGATCACAATGGGACAGCACCAGAAGAGAAGGGCTTTGGGACTATCAAATGTTTCAGTCTTCGTGAATTGTCTAGCCTGCTTCAAGACTCCAAGAGGAATCACACGTTGGGCTTAATCATCTACCACCTTCTTATTTGCCTACTAATCTCTCTGCATGGGCATGCATACGGACAGCCATCTCAGGAAAGGACCAACACTGCTCTCCATCTCACTCTAAGATTAGGAAGAGGAGGTCTTTGAAGTCATATCTGATGAAACAGAAGAGTCACCAAGTGACAATAGTAATCCTGAGTAGAAACCCTAAACAGAAAGAAACATCTCCCCATCAAAAAACCCCTCCACAGACTCTGGCCTTGGTAGCTCACGCCTGTAATCCTACCTACTCGGGAGGCTAAGATCTGAGAACCAAGGTTCAAAACCAGCCTAGACAGACAAATCTATGAGACTCTTATCTCTAACCAACCAGCAAAAAAACAAGTAGTAGCTTGTCTACCTTGAGAAAGGAGGGGAAAACAAAAACAAAAACAGGTAAGCCTTGAGTCTAAGCCCCAGGACTGGTACATACACAGCAAGAAAAAAAAAATCCTCCACAGAGTTCCATTAGAAAATTATTTCAGGAACTCCTGCTATCATTTTTTTTTTTTTTGCCAGTCCTGGGCTTGAGCTCAGGGCCTGAGCATTGCCCTTGGACTTTCTCAAGGCTAGTACTCTACCACTTGAGCCTCAGCACCACTTCTGGCTTTTTTCTATGGATGTGGTACTGAGGAATCGAACCCCGGTCTTCGTGCATGCTAGGCAAGCACTCTACCACTAGGCCAAACTCCCGGCCGCATATCATCTTCTTATCTTCTACAATGTTCACATTATTTTCCTATCATCCCCATCTTACATATAAGGAAACTGAGGCAGAAAGAGAAGAAAATCATAAATCCAGGCTTATGCCCCAAGTGTCTCCATCTGTAGATCTGTGCCAAACAGTTCCTGGAATGTAGGGAACATTCACTCAATGTTAGTTGACTAGGGAAAAACAAGCAAGCAAACAAACAAAAAACCTGCAGTGGTACTAGCAAAGACTGGGGCATTTATAATTTAGTATACAAATATTCCTTGTCTGAGTGGGAAGATGGAAGTAGAGCAGAGACCCTAGGACTTAGTAAGGAAGCATAACCACAGTGTTCAAGGTTCCCCTCCCCCACTCTCTCCCAATTGTCTCATTGCTGCTGAACTGTTTTCCTAGTTTCCATCTGTATCCCTTTTGTCAACATCATACTTCTCTCCAGCAGAGTCCACTGGGGTTTGTTGGATCTTTCCTATCCGAGGTTCTTCTTTCTCTTGCAAATGTGCTCGCTAATTCATCAAGTATTTACTGAATACTCAAGGGCCAATCACATTTCTGTATCACTCCACAGATGATCACTGAAAATTATGCAGTATTTGGCATATCCTTCATAAAGAACCAGACAGGAAAAGTTACTTCCCTAAATTCTCCCTTGAGATTGTTTCAAAGCAACAAAGACACACTGAAAATCATGAGGTTTTATGAGTGTGTAATTATTTCTTATACTCTTCTGTATTAAAATTTCCCCTGGTTTCCAGAATGAAATCAATAAATACTGAATTTTTTCTGACTTTTTTTTTTTACAAAAAAAGAGGGGGGTTAATTTCACATGCATTTGTTTCTGGGACTTGAATCTCTCTCTCTCTCTCTCTCTCTCTCTCTCTCTCTCTCTCTCTCTCTCTCTCTCTCTCTCTCTCTGTCTCTCTCAGCAGATAAATGAGGTTCTAAACTTAGAATAATAAGGCTTAACAGTGAGGCGCTTTTGAAAAAGTGAATCATTTCTCAGTTCTCCTTTGCTAATCTCTCTTGGTAACATTAATTATGAGTTTGTACAGCATGCCCCAAGGCAAGCTCAGCTTTCCCAGGACAATTAAAGTTACTTAATTATTAAAAACTTGTGTGTGCTGCTGCCTAGAGAGAAAGAAGCAGCCAGGGCTGGCTCCCACAGCCCCCCACAGGAGTGACCAGACCCTGTGGGAACTGGGCTCCATTCCCTCACCATTGTAAGTCTTTCAATATAAACTATGGAAATCCCCTCTGCCATTACCTTGGCCTCTCCCTCCGCAGCAGGGATGATTTAGAGCTGCTTGCTTACACTGCTGGCTCCCCAGGCCTCTCTTGGGCTGGCTCTGGTCTCCAGACCAGCATGGAAGAGGCCCCTGGCCTCTGAGGCTGAGAAAGATGACAGGACCCTGTCTGGGGATCTGCCACTGGATAGGTCCTGGAAAACATGGGTTTGAATGGTTCTGGCTGGGCCCCTTCTTCCTCAGGCTGCTTACAAATGTCATTACTTACCCACCAAAGGATGGAAGGAAGGAGACAGACTGCACTGACCAAGAGTGGATAGTAGTTTGCAGTCTTCTTTACTGGATGATTCTCTGCAGGAAAGGGGAATAAAGAAGAGGTGTCCCTGGTATTGCTATTCAGCTTTAGGACCCTTGATTTGGAGAGGAATGGGGGTGGGGGTTGACTTTTTATGCCAGTACTGTGGCTCAAACACAGGGCCTTACAGTCTCACTTGGCTTTTTCACTCAAAATTGGTGCTCTAAGCCAGGTGCCAGTCTACTCAGAAGTGGCACTGTGGCTCAAGTGGTAGAGAATGCACCTTGAGCAGCAGAAGCTCAAGAACAGCACACAGGCTCAGAGTTTAAGCCCCAGGACCGGCAAAAACAAACAGAAAAACAGACCAGTGCTCTCTCACTTGAACTATACCTCTACTTCTGATTTGTTTTGGTAGTTAATTAGAAATAAGAGCCTCTTAGACTTTCTTACCCTGGCTGGCTTCAATGCTCATTATCTCAGCTTCCCGAGTACCTAGAATTACAGTTGTGAGCTGTGGACAACTGGTCATAGAAGATTCTTGAGAAATTAAGAACATCAGTAAAGGTAACTAGATGGATGGAGGGCAGGGAAACATTTCAGAGTGTTGTGTGTTTACACTTTTGAAATTATTGAATATGTGGATACATTTTGTGTTGAAAAACTAAAATAAAAGCTCCTTGGTGAATAGTCATGCTTTACCCACAAGCCTGTTCTACCCTTTGCTTTCACACCACTGGTCACCATTCCCCAGGGTCAATGCCACAGAGCAAATGGAGGTCAAGTCTGTGCTGTGGCTGCTGGTCCACTGTAGGAAGAAGGAGGCTAGTTATAGGCCCAGGGCAGGAAGACACGATTTCAGGTAACTCTACAGCTCTCTCCCTTTTTTGTGAGAAAGGCAGTGGTTGTCACCCAGCATTCTCGCCACCTTTAGAGCTCCTGATCTCTGGAGTCTTGGCATTACCTGCTACAAGAACAGATTCTCCACCCAGAAGTCAGCAGCCTTCAGGCTTTGGGTGGGGAGAGGAAGAAGCCCTAGTCCTCCATTCCCAAACAGTCAGTTTTTTTCCCCCAGAATATCCTTTCCGGAGGCATGATGCCACCCTGCTATCTGCTCTCAAACTCTTAACGTCTCCAGCTTGCCTGTCACACAGAGGAATAGAACTGAAAAATCAGAGTATGACTGTGTCGGCTTGTGTATGGCCAACTGTGTGCACGTGTGATGTACATCCTCTCTCCCTTCTTCCCGCCATCCTTCTCTCTATCCTTCCCTTCCCTCCCTCCCTCCTACCCTTCTTCCCTCCCTCCTTTCCTCCTCCCTTCCTTCCTACAAAGATTTTGTTGTATACTTACTGTATCTTGGTCATTGTGTGTCCCTTGGGCAAGATCACTGGGTTTCTAAATTCCAAGAAGAGTTTTACAAAAAGAGTTAAGGGTTGTGCCTAGGTGCCCAGGTCTTCATGACTACTACAGGAAAAAAGTTGGTACATGGTCAATAGGGATCATTTTTTTCTGCATTTTTTTTATCTGCAGTTGAAACCAGAGGTATGGAACCTGCAGATATGGATGTCTGACCATCTACACACATTCATACATGCACACACCATGTACTACACATACATACGATCTTAGGACACATGCTATGTGCCATGTCCCTGTGCCACCAGTTCTTCAGAACCAACCACTCTATCCAGTCTGTGCCTGGAGGGCACAGCAGAGGGTCCAACCTGAACCCTCTCCTCGCTGGCAGTCACAAAGACCTGGATTCCTGGGGCACAATGCTAACTCTCTTTTTGTAAAGCTGTTCCTGGAATTTAGAAACCAAAATATGCGTCCAGAGAGATGACCCAGATTTTAAACCCTGATAAAGACAGCCAGCCCTTCAGTCAGGCTTGGTATGCATGGATGTGTGCGTGTGTGTTGTGAGTGTGTGTATACAAAGGGCTGGCCTTATTTCCTTGGAGGCCTCCCTTTGCTGTCAGATAGCTGGGAAGACCAGAGCCTTGGAGACCACATTTCTGACTTACAAGCTCTCCTCATGGCTCCAAGGAAGCACAGCCAAGGCCGCTGTGGCTGCTGCTATACACAGTAGCTGTCCACTTAGGAAAAGCCTTCTTCCTTGGATGAGATGGAACAATGCCAGGAAAAAATCTTGCTCCTGGGAATGGGACCTGCATCCAGGGAGCAGACCAGAGCTCACCAGGCACAGGAAGTGGGCGTTGGTCCTCTTTGCAGGTGCCGAGAGTCATCTGGTACTGGGAATGATGAATTGGCTTGTAGGTGGTTGCCAAGAACATTTCTGATGCACTTCCCAGACTCCACTGGCCTTAAGGGGCAGTTCTTTGAGCATGGGGCCTGAGGAATCAGTTGCTGGTCAGGGATGCAACTCAGGCCTAAGTCAAAGCTTCTGAGCTCAGAGCTTGAGAGAGTGTGTGTGTGTGTGTGTGTGTGTGTGTGTGTGTGTGTCTTGGGATTTGAACTGAGGGCCTGGGCATTGTCCCTAAGCTTTTGTACTCAAGGCTAGTGCTTTGCTATTTGAACCACAGATCTACTTTTAGATATTTCAGTAGTTAATTGGACATAAGGAGTCTCCCAGGCTTTTCTGTCAAGGTTTGAACCATGACCTTCATATCTCAGCCTCTTGAGTAGTTAGGGTTATAGGTGTGAACCACCAGCACCAGGATTGAGAATATAGCTTTTTAAAAGCTTTCCTACAACTAGGTGCTGGTAGATTACACCTGTGATCCTAGCTATTCAGTAAGCTGAGCTCTGAGGATTATGGTATGAAGTCAGCCTGGACAGAAAAGTCCATTAGGCCCTTATCTCCAATTAATCATCAACAAGCCAGAAGTTGAGGTTTGGCTCAAGTGGTAGAGCACTAACCGTAAGCAAAAAAGCTAAAGGAGAGCATAAGACCCTGAATTCAAGCCCTAGTACAGACAGAAGGAAGGAAGGAAGGAAGGGAAAGAGGGAGGGACGGACGGAGGGAGGGAGGGAGGGAAGGAGAAAAGAAAAATGGAAGAGTTGGTAAGGGGAAGGGAAGGGAGAAAACGTTTAAAAATTAAAATGAAGCCAGTGGCTCACATCTATAATCCTATCTACTCAGGAGGCTGAGATCTGAGGATCACAGTTCAAAACCAGCCCAGGCACTAAAGTCTGTGAGACTCTTATCTCCAATTAACCACCAGAAAACCAGAAGTGGTGCTGTGGCACAAGGGGTAGGGCGGTAGCCTTGAGCTGAAGAGCTCAGGGACAGCGCCCAGGCCCAGCGTGCAAGCCCCATAACCGACAAAATAGATAAGTAAGTAAATAAATGAATAAATAAATATAAAAACTTAAAAAATAAATATAAAAACCATCCAGGAACACAGTCTGTCTCAGAGTGCTTCCAGAGTGGGGGAGAGTAGGGGAGGCAGGACAAGCAGGTGGTAACCTCTGTTCCAGCTGCTTTGGGAGCACTGAGGTCTGGCTGGTGGGGCCAGCTTGATGGAACAGCTGCCCAGCTCTGTCTCTCAGCAGCCACTCCAAGCTCCTGACTCATCCGGCCTCCGCAGCAGACCCAGAAATACCCCTGTTGCCTGCGCACTGTTTTCCATGCCTCTGTGTGGCTAGCTTATTTTCTTTTACTCCAGTTACCCATATCCCTCCATGGGGGTCACTCTGCTTCACACTGGTCATTTCTTCTTGAATGTCTAGACAAACACCGGGACCCTGAGGCCCTGCAACCTCCCCCAGCCCATGTTTACACTGTGAGACAACCCCTTACCCTTCCTGCCTCGCACCCTCCCTGAGTACAAACTACCTCCCTCAGTCAGGGCTCAGCCCTGACTCAAGCAGAGAATGCAGGGGGTGAGGGGAGAAAGGAACAGGGGTGGGAGAGAGAAGAAGGAAGGAGGAAGGAAGGCTGCACTAAAGCTGCAATCAAATCCAGTTTCCAATTGATGCCCTACATCAGCTTTTTCCCCAGGGACCATTCCAGGAAAGCTGCTTGTTCAAACCAATCAGAAATTACTCTTCCTCCCACTCCCATCCCCACCCCCATCCCTCCAGACTTCTCTTATGAAGGAACTGTGTGCAAATGTGTCCCACAATAAGCGTTAACTACACTTTACCATCGATTCTTTAAGGGAGGGAAGCTCTTTGCATGGATACAGAATGCCTCACAGATGGACTGAAAGATAAGAGAGCTCTAAATGTCTACATATGACCTATTCAAGATAAAGTAAAGGTCACCTCCTCAAAGAAGGCTGCCTGGGTTTTCCTGGTGAGATCTGGGCGCCCCCGCTGCTGTTCTATGTACATAGTGGGCATGGACCATAGAAAGGAGCAAAGGCTCTGCAGTCATTTCTCATTGTAGCTGAACAGGAATGCAGAGGAGCTGCTCTCCTTTCATTTCTTCATGTGTGCAATCAGGTTGTTGCAGGTCTGAGGATGAACAATGAGGTAGTTTCACAGGGTTCACATTATTTCCATATTTCCTTCCTTAGAGGCCCACAAAGGAGTCTACTGGTCTGCCCCTACTTGAAGCTGGGTGTGGTAATGTGTCATCATCTGGCCAGAAGTGCTAGGTGAGCAGCAGTGGTAGGTGTCTCTTCCAGGCAGAAGGATCTTGAGCAGGTGCACACATCTTCTCACTCTCTTCCCCTGATACAGTAGTTGCTACAGACTGTGTTGAGAAAGTGACAAACTGGTGAAGCACCTGTCAGACTGGCATCTAGGAGCCAATTCCAATCCCTGAAAAGTGATGTTAAGAAGCTCACATCTCTCACTTACTGTTTCCAGCCATTGAAATCTGGGGACTTATTTGTGAACACAGCATTGCATAGCCTAACCTGATCAAATCAAAACATTCTGCATGCAGGGAGGGCTCTCAGCTCACCTCTGATACATAGCAAATACATAATGCGCATTTCATGATTAAAGAAATGTACGAATCAATGTTTAAACATATGAACAAATAAATGGACTAGGAAGTTCAACAAGTGTTTTCACATCCAGTGTCTGCCATGGTCCATGTGACAGCTTGAAGTCTCTTGGATTTTGTCACACTCATCCTGCACAGACAGAAACAGAGGCTTGGAGCAGGGAGGCACAATTGTCCCACTGTGAGAGAAGCTGAGAGTCCTTTGTAAAGTTTCTCTTCCTTTTAGTGTACTCCATTCCCTCCTGCTAACATCCATCACTCAATGAAGCAGGCACTTGGCCTTTGTCCCCCAAAGATCTTCAAAGACTACTTCCTATAGCAGAAGACGAAGATGAAGACCGAAGAAGACGAAGATGAAGACCGAAGAAGAAGAAGAAGAAGAAGAAGAAGAAGAAGAAGAAGAAGAAGAAGAAGAAGAAGAAGAAGAAGAAGAAGTTGTTGTTGTTTGTAAAGGGTCTATCAATCAGGAGGTAGGGGCAAGAGCAGTTTTGGGACCAACCTGGGCTACATAGCAAGACCTTGTCCCTAAACAAATAATTAGAAGAGAAAATGTCAGAGAGACCGGGGAATCTGGCCTAGTGGTAGAGTGTTTGCCTAGCATGCATGAAGACCCAGGTTCAATTCCTAGGTACCACATACATAGAAAAAAAAATCCGGAAGTGGTACTGAGGCTCAAGTGGTAGAGCTCTAGCCTTGAGAAAGTCAAAGGACAGTGCTCAGACCCTGAGGTCAAGCCCAAGACTGGCAAAAAAAAAAAAAAAAAAAAAAAAAAAAAAAAAAAAAGTCGGAGAGACACATCATCCTAGAAACTAAGACAGCACTCAGAGAAAAGGAGTAAAAGAAAGGATCCCTCTGGAGAGAGACACATGCTCTAAGCCAAAAGCTACTCAGTATCACTGTGACTTAGCCAGATTCAGTTCACTGCTGATTAACTGGGTCGCTCAGGACTCTCAAGTACAAAGGGCAAGGCAAAAATGAGTCAGGAGAGCAGACACACATCGTAGGGGTAGTGAGTGTGGGTCCAGGAAACAGGAGGTCCAAGGCTTCCCGTGCTGTGATCATCGTGTGGGTCCGAAGATAGCCAATCTACCCACAAGATCCAGTAGTATGCTCTGGACTGCAGATTCCTTTTCTGGTAGAGATGGGGTTAACGCTAAGTTCCCTCATCAGTCCCCAGTTCTGACACAGACACGGTTTGGTGAACTCAATGCCTTTCCATTCTTCATCTCTAGACCGTGGAGCCTGCAACACACCCAGGTCCAGGGCTACCCAGCAAGCACAGAGCTGACTCTAGACCTCACAACTTAAAGTTCATTCCTGTAATGCAAATGGGGATCTTATTTCTTTCCTTTTTTCTTTTCTTTTTATTTTTGTGTGCTGGCATTGGGGCTCAAACTCGGTGCCTGGGCACTATCCCTTAGCTTTTTCATTCAACCATACCTTCACTTAGGATTTTTTGGCAGTGAATTGGAGATTAGAGTTTCAAAGACTTTCCTGTGCAAATTTTAGCTTCAAACCTGGATCCTCAGATTTCGGCTTCCTGAGCAGCTAGGATTACGGGTGTGAGCCACAAGCACTCTGCAGAAACTGAGATTCTTGTACTAGGTGAAGATACTTCCCTACTTGCCACACTAGTCAGATGAAGGCCTAGATTCAAATCCAGCCCACTCTGGTTGCCTGTCTCAGGCTCTGGCAGCCACCTCTTGCTTTTCCCCACGCTTAGAGTAAAGATTCACGCGGAGCAGCTGTCCTCTTTTAGGGTCACCTTTTGAAACATTGTCCACCTACATCAACAGGGAACTGAAAAGGACTGGTGATAAGCTGTCATCACACCTCTTTGCCCACACAGAAGGAGCATGAATACTGAGAGCAGTGGTGCAGAAAGCCTTTTGCCCCCATGTCCTTGCCAGAGACACATAACCTGTATGTGCAAGTCGGGTTAAAAATTAATTCTGCACCCAAGGGTGCTATCCAATGCAAGCAAAACAAAGTCCTTGCCTTGAGCTCAGTTGCTGAGCACCAAGCAGAGGGAGACTAAGTGTGTGCCACCGTGCCTCCCCTCACTATGAAGCATTCTCATAAGGTGAGATGAAGGAGTGCACCTGCTCAGGCTCCCAGACCCAGAAGTGACGTCCATCTGCATGTAGCCATAAGGTATTACCCACTCTCACTCAGAGTCTCACAGGCTGTGCCCAGACAGAGACTCCACACTACAGTGACCTTTCCCGAGACATAGCCCCCATTCCCTTGGCCAGGCCAGGACGAAAGTGGTCTCTTTGCAGAGCATCCCAGTTTGCATTCCCTGGATCCTCATGCTCTCTCTACTCCTGGCCTTTGCACTCTGACTGACAGCTGCTGGCCCTTCACTGCTGTTTGGAATACACCGAGGATGGGGGTGGGGGAGCTGGTAGTACAGAATGAAGACTTGGGACATTAGCTAATGGTCACACCACACTTTTCCATCATCATAGGTGTCTCTTTGACTTCCCAACTGAGTTATTCACATAATTGACAAATCCAGAGGTCTCTTCCCTTCCTTATCTAAACCACAGTACCCATTTTATAATCAGAGATCAGGGCATGGGCCTTCCATAAGCCTCGCTTCTTAGAGTACATGACTATTAAAAAGAAAAGAAAAAGGTCTCTTCCTCTTAGGTAACAAGCAGTCTGGGAACAACAATAGCTTTCTGACTGGTGGGTGGTTCTAACACAGGATTCAAACCTAACATAAACCAGACAGCCTGGCTAGGCGGCAAGGACTCTGGTCTGTATTTACCCATCAACTCGGGACACCACTTGTAAATATACTGTTTCTTGCAGAATCTGGGACTAATGGCCACCACTGGTGCCCAATCCCATCCCCTCTCATAGCTCAGAGGCTTTTGAAAATCTCTGCTAGAGCCCCTTGGCCTACAGAAGCCTAGAGCCGCCATGTCAGGGAATCCCTCCCTGACCAGAAGAAGCTGCTGGCTCCCTTATCCCCCCTTTTTAAAAAAAGTAGTTATCTAATAGTACTTACATTTTAGGTACTTAGTTCTTTAAAAAAAAAAAAAAGCTGTGGAACAGCTTAACCGTTCCTAAGCAGAGAGTATATTTTACAAACTGTAAATCTTGCCTTCTAATAGCTACTCCGCTGATTTGAATGCATTAGAGGGTGACAGAGTAAAATGTCTTCACAACTGTAAGCCACCTCTTTACTTGATCCTCCAAAGAACAAATATCACTGTCCTCGTTTTACATATAAGAACAAGGGCACCCTCCCACTGGCTCACTCATGTTTAATGTGCATCTGTTTCAGACTAGAAGAGAGGATTCTCACTAGGAGCTGGTAGTTCATGTCCATAATCTGAGCTCTATCGGGAAGATCACAGTTCAAGACCATCTTGGATTGAGGAGACCAAGACTGTAGTTTGAGGCCAGCCTGAGCAGAAAAAGAACCCCTTTCCCAATCAGTAGCTGGATGTAGTGGTACACACCTGTCATCCTAGTTAATATGGGATGCTGAGATTAGGAGAATCAAAAAATTCCAGGACAGCTCAAGTGGGAAAGGTTGGGTGTGGTGGCTTGTGCCTGTCATCTCAGCTGGCCTAAGAACTCTAAAAATAGGTGAATCAAATTCCAGGCATGTGCTCAGCCAAAAATAAGACCCTATCTCAAAAATAGCCAGCACAATAAAGATCTGGAAGCATGGCTAAGCCATAAAGCATCTGCTTAAGAAAGTTCAAGGCCCCAATGCTGTTAAAAGAAAAAGAAAAGAAAACATTTCTCAGGCTTGAATGTGCCTATCAATTTCTTGTAGAATACACATTTTCATTCCGTTGATCTGGAGTGGAAGAAGGCCTAAAATCTCCCTTATTATCAAATTCCCAGCTAACACCCATTCTGCAGGTATAAGGGTCCCATTTCCGATCTACCCACTAAACAGGGTGGACTGAAAAAATGCTTAGTTGGAGCATGTGGTCGCAACTGGAGTTGCAGGAGGAGAAGTGGATAGCATTGGACCCATCTTACAGAAAAGGAATCTGAGGGCTAGAGAAACTAAGTGACTTTTCCCAGGAATCTATCTTTCAGGCACCAGTTCAGTGCCACCTAGACTGACAACCGTTGTGCTACACGCTGGAGGGGATTCACAGATGAAGGCACCATGTCCTGTCCTGGAGAGGTGACACACAAGATGCATGTGGCTCCAGGGACTAGAACACCAAGCAGAATGGGCAAAGAGCCTGGAGCCCACAGGTGGGTGAGCATGGCCCAGCCAGATCTCACACCGAAGCTGTGGCCCAATTAGACTGGAGGAGAAGGGGGTCTTCTTGAATCAACTCAGTCCCTTTACAAGAAAGGAGTTGCGGGCTGGAGAGAATCTCAGTGGCATTAGGGTTTTCCTTTTAAGCTCTGAACCTCTTCAGTGGAAAGTGCTGCCCTTCTGACCTGTTGATGTAATTGCCATAATTGAAGATTCCAGGCCCCATGTGGGTGGACAGAGTCCCATTCATCCATCAGGTCAGCGAAGTGTAAACCTGCTGAGTCCTTCAGATGCCCTGGCCACAGCCTCCCTCTCCCACTCCCCTCTAGCCCTGCAGACTGGGCTCCCCACAAAGCCAGGGCAGCCAGGCCAGCCAGGCCCAGGCTGGTCTCTCTCTGGATATGGGAATGGTGCCTAATTAAGGGATCTCTTCTCATCTCCATGGGGCCGACTTAACGCCTCCTGACAGTAATGAGAGCCACACGTGTAGGACTGGGGGTGGGTAGGAGAGCCTCCCTGCTGTCTTAGCACCCTATTAAACAGCATGTCACATACACACACACACACACACACACACACACACACACACACACACACACACACACACACACTGCAGTTTTGCTGCAATTACCATCAGACCTTTACAGCTACAAGGAACTTCCCCTATTCTGAAAGAGGAAGGAACCAAAGAGATGAAATAACTTATCCAAGAGTGACAGTGAGTCACTGTCACCAGGGCCCAGGTGTTCTGTTGCACCTCAAAGCACAGACTTCCCCTTGGAGGGTGGGGCCCTCCACTGGAGCCCCCAAGGGCCCATCCAAGGGTGGGAAAGAGAGCAGACAGGCTCTTAACTTGCTGTGTGTGAAAACAACCTGCTTCAGAGGCCAGGGCAGAACAGATAGGCACCTCAGGAACAGGTTCTATAGAGGTTGAGGGTTGGGTGGTCTCTTGAACACTAGCTATACCCATTTATACCTGGTCTTCTTGAGCATCTATCCCTTTCCCATAGCCCCCACTATAAGCAGCAAGTTGCTTAACAAGTTGCTGTGTACTCAAACCTTCTCTGCTTCTCCACCCTAGGGGCTCAGCTCAGTGCCAGGAACTAGTCACTGGATAGTACAAAAGTCAAGTCACTGTTTGCTCTGACTCTAAATCCTTTTAGTTCTCTGATTCCTCCCATTCCTGCTACTAGAGAGGGCCAAGGAAGCCCCCTAAGATGCAAATATGGCAGAAATGCTGGAAATAAGTACCATGGATCAGATGCAGGAAAACTGGCACACTAAAGATAAGAGCCCGGTGCTGTAATGCATACCTAGAGATCCTGAACTCAAAGGTTTCTTCATGTTTCTGCTAGGCAACACCTACAATTCCACCAGCCCACACAGAGTGGAGAAATGGGGTGAGCTTGTCCTATCCCTCTCCCTGTGGGGAAGAGTAGTAGCCAGTAAGTGTGAACAGAATTTACCAGAAGGGGGTCACTGAGCAGGGGATTTTATATGTAGTTACTTACTGCCCTTTGATCCTTTGGTCTCATTAGAGCAAGGCAGTCCCTCTGGTTGTCTGTCCCCTCTTGGATTTCAGTAACAAAATACTTCCTCAGGAAATGCATCTACACTTCAGGAAGTGTATCCCCACCTTTAACACGTAAGGATGGTTTCCTCCTGCTTTGAAAATTCTTCATTCTTCTAACAGCAGGCTAGAGTAGTGGATTCTACTCACCTATTTCCCAGTGCAGGCCACAGAAGCTTGCCCTGCATGGGTAAGGCTCACAGGTGACATGTATTTGGCCATTAGTCCTGGGCCATTCTCAGTCACCACGAAGCAGGAGCAAGGCTACAGAGGGCACACCTCCCCACCATGTCAAGCATAGCCAAGCTATGAGCTTTTTGGCAGCAAGGTTTCATTACAGAAATGTATTATAGAGAAATATGGCCTAACATAAAGAATTCCCCCACCCGCTCTGGCCACACACACATATACACAGTGACAATGGCATTCTCAGGGACAGAAGATGAAGAGTCTATACCTGGTCAGTTTTGCACGAATTTGTAATTAAAGTAAAAGAGAAAATATTAATTCAGTGGAAGGAAGTTGAGTTAATACAACTCAAATTGTACTACTTTCTGGGCTAGTGATATAATTCAGTGGTAGTACACAGAAAGCATGGTGAGGCTGTGGTTTAAACAACAGCACCAAAGCAAATAATGAAAACCATATTGCTTTTTGTTAAGCTAATCAAACATAAGGAAAAGTCCTCTTGATTTTATCATCATCATCATCATCATCATCATCATCATCATCATCATCATCATCATAAGCAAGTGCTCTACTGCTTGAGCTCTGCTTGCAGGCCAGGTGAAAAGACCTAATTCTTTGATTTGGGTGGGTGGGGGGAATTTTAATTTTTGTTTGAGGCTGGTACAAGGACTTGAACTTAGCACCTCACACTCTCACTTGGCTTTTTCACTCAAGGCTAGCTCTCTACAATTTGAGCCACACACTCACTTCTAGCTTTTTATCTGGTTAAATGAAGAGAAGAGCCTCATGAACTTTTCTGCCCAAGATGAGTTTGACTCATGATCCTCAGATCTCAGCCTCTTGAGTAACTAGGATTATAAGTATAATCCACCAGTTTTGATCATCTTTTAAATAGAAAATAATAGCAGAAGACTGAAAATTAATCTCGTATCCTCCTATACACTATGCCAACAAAAGTTAATGTATCCTTTTGAAAAACAGTAGCATACTATGTGAGCTTTTCTTAACTAGAATTTCTACTTCCACAAATTTATACTGAGAAAAACATATTTTTAAAAACCTGGACCAGAGGCATGGTTCAAAACGACAGGGCCTACCCACAAGCTTGAGGGCCTTTAGTTCAAACTCTAGACCTACCAAAAAAAAAAGTTTATGCTTTAATATACTGAGAATATCATGGTACATGACTGATAAAAACCTATGTACTCATTTGAAATAAAGTTTATGAGGAGCTTATTATTATGGCATGGTAAGTGGCAGATCATAAATTAATGTATGCATACATCTAATGATGATAACCATGTAAAATCCTAAAGAAAACTAAGAAAAATAACATTGAGTAGTTAGCTATCTTTTACCTTTTCTGTATTTTTTTTCAGGGAGCACATATTATCTTGTAATTATAAAGTAAAAATGAACTTCACTTTTTAGTATATAAGTACACTAACTGTACATTAAACCTCTACTTTAGGGTCCAGCCTGGGGGTCACAAAGACAGCATTTTACCACAGAAATGTGCTAAGCACCTCACCCAAGGAGGAACAGTGAGGGAACGCCTCACTTCTACCCAGAGGGAAACTCACTGTGATTAGAGAAAGAGACTTGGAAGCAGCCAGACACATTCAGCCATCTCAATTGAGTTGTGGCTCTCTGAGGTTCCCCATTTCTATTTACCCACCAGAGCTTGATGACCGCTTTTCACCTGTCAGAGGCCAACTAAGATTGGTAGCTGTAAGGCCTTATCTAGCTAAAGAACACTGTAGGTGGTCAATTATATAGCTACTGAATGCTTGAATGGCCAGACTTGACTTAATGTAAGAGTGGGAAGTACTGAGACTGAAAACACCCAACTAGAAAGGTCCCACTTGCACCTCCTTCCTCAGTGTTTCCTACGGGACTTTAGGGTCCTTCATCTTCCTGGGGCATAGATAATAGCTCAAGTACTTCTCCCTGCTATCAGATTCCCCTGGGACCTTGGACAAACCACTCCCATACCATAGAAGTCAGGATCTCAGACTTGCTACGAATTGTTTGAGATCTGACTTTCTCACTTCCTCTTGACTCTGGGATGGAGTTTTGGAAAATGTGGGCACATTTATTCAACACGACACATACTAGGGTACATGGCAGGGAAGGAAGGAATGAGCAAAGCCAGGACAACTAGCTTGAGTTCCACTATACCACGACTACCTGCAATTTCTAAAAGCAAGAGGGGACTTTAGGGGAGTGACTGTGGCTCATGGCAGAATCCTAGCAACTCACCTTTTAATGTTTCCTTGTCTTTGTTTTTCCAGTCTTGCACATTAGGATCAAGGGCCTAGATTCCCTTTTCCTGTTTAGTAACACCAGTTACAAGCTCACAACTGTAATTCTAGCTACGAAGGAGGCTGCCAAACAGGTTCAAAACAACCTGGCCAGAAAAGTCCCTAAAAACTCTTATCTCCAATTGACTGATGGAAAGCTGGCATTAGAGAGGTTCAAGTGGTACACACTAGTCTTGAGCAAAAAAGCTAAAAGACAGTATCCAGTCCTTATGTTAAAGCCATGATGCGCACGCACGCGCGCGCGCACACACATACACACACACACACACAATGAATGAGTGTACAAATGAATAAATGTAATACAACATGGAATGTTTCTCTTTTACTCTTCCCTTCCCTTCCCATTTTGCCAGCTCTAACTTGAGGAAGCAACGATTTACTTCAAAATGCACGCCATTCTTTTTATTTTGTGGGATTCTTTCAAAGTCTTTGCCAAAAATCCAACCTCAGCTATGAAAAGTAGTTCCACCAACGCAATTGAAGTGGGGGCCTTGGGTCATCCACTAAAGGCCTTTTCCAATCAGCGACACCTGTAAAGAGGATAGTGCCAGACTATTTCTCCCCAGCAGGGAGGCCCCTTGGTAAGATATGGGGAAAGAAGGACAGCTGGGTAGCTTTTCTGTGCAGTGAAGCCTTAGGCTGGAAATCTAGGAAGAGAGGTTAAATGATGAATTTGGAGTTCAGACACAAGAAGGCCCTTAATTCTTTTTTTACTCATTTCTTCCATTCTTAGGGCTCCATAAAAAAAGACCCTCACCCCTCCCTTCTACAAGACTACCCCAGGCTTAATCAGAGTCTTAAGCCACTGTCACTGGCAGTGTTATAAGCTCAGTGACAATGAGCAGGTTAGGTGTTTAGTAATGTATGATGTAAGTTGGACTGGTGCTGAAAGAGTCATTGACAGACAGGGCAAGTCGACACCCTGAGAACAGCCAGGGTTATGAGGTCATTTGGTTCAACAGGTAGGCCCTTCTGTTTTCTCAGTCCTGACATTCAATGCCCTGCCAGTTACTCAATAACCAGAAATGAGAAGGACCCTACAAATTCCTACATCTCCATGGGGAAGCAGGGGGGAGGGGTGGAGACGCTTTCAGTCTGCTAGACTGTGGGTTTGATCAAGGGCATGCAGGAAAACCAGCCTTGGAAATCTGTCTGGAGGAGAATGGGTGGTTGGAACAACACACAAGAAAGGCATTCAGAGGCAAGTGGCACTGTTCCTGTGGCGAGACAGATGACTGAGCCAGCTTAACAGCCCCCCATGTAGTAGGGGAGGAGAAACTCCCCTAGACTGTACAATTGTTCCGACTCTCAGGTGAAAGGAAGCAGCTAATTCTCAGACGTCTTTTACTTTTTTAAAAGATGAGGGCTGGTGCTGGTAGCATAGCCTAGGGGGAGAGTGCTCACCTAGCATGCATAAAGCTTTGGGTTCAATTCCTTGGTACCACCTACACAGAAAAAGCCAGAAGTGGTGCTGAGGCTCAAGTGGCTATCCTTTAGTAAAATGTGTCCAAAGACAGTGTTCAGGCCCTGAGTTCAAGCCCCAGGACTAACAAAAGAGAGAGAGAGAGAGAGAGAGAGAGAGAGAGAGAGAGAGAGAGAGAGAGAGAGAGAGAGAGAAAGATAAGGGCAGGGGTTGAGATAGGCACTGCATAGTACTTCATTCTCATGTACAATACCCAGCACCAAAAAAAGTAGGGAGACAAGAGGGAGTTGTTGGAGCTTTTCTCCACTACAGGGTTTCTTCATTTCTCTATTACTCAATATTTGCCACACATGTGACCCAACATGCAGAGACTTATAGCTTCAACCACATGAGGTATCATAATTAATACTTTAAAGAAAAGTAAGTTCAAACCAAATATGTTTTCCTTTGACTATTTCATAGAAGTTGAAAGGAAAAGAAGTTACAGATTTTCTTTTTAAGCATCATGTTAGAGGTTAGGGGAGTTTAATAGTCTAGCAGAGATTATGAGCAATAATATTGTACCACACACTGGGTGTCTTGACAGGACAGAAACGTGTGGTCTCATAGTTCTGGAGCTTGGAAGTCCCGAATCCTCTGAACCTTGCTGGGGACAGTCCACTTTGCCTCTTCCTCTTTTCTGGTGATGGACAGCACTTTCTGGCTTTGCTTGGCCAACAGATGCATCACTTCACTGTATCCCTTCCTGAATGACCATCTCCCTTCATGTGTCTGTCCCTGGGTTGCTTCTACTTGACACCAATCCTAAGTGTCTAAGGATTAATTACCTCTAGAGTGAGCCTAGTTCTAAATAGGGTCACATTCTGAGAGGCTGAGCCCAAGGACTACCACTTTAGCATGACACAATTTAACCCATAACATAGGACAGCTTCCAGTAACTTCAATCAGATCAAAAACAAACAAACAAAAACCCCATAGCCTCCATCTAGTTCCTGTCTGCCTTGGGGAGGCCTTTTGCATCAACAAAGCTAATGAGAGACCTCCAAGAGCAAAAGAAGCCATTCATCATTTATCTATTCCTTCAGCAAATATTTCCTGAATACCTTTTGAGTGTCCTAGGTATACTAGCAGTGAGTTAGAGGGCTAAGACATTGTTTGTGCTATTGATTAAGAATAATAGAAGGAAGTCAGGCCCAGATGCCTGACTTTAATCTTAACTACGTGGGAGGCTAAAATAAGGAGGTTCATTGTTCAAGACCAGCCTGGGAAAAAAAGTTTCTAAAATCCCATCTGAACAGAAAAGGCTAGTTGGGAGAGCACATACCTGTTATCTCAGCTACCGCAGTAAACATAGATAGGAAGATCACAGCCCAGGCTGTATAGGAAGAAAGTGAGATTTTATCTCAAAAATAAACAAAAGAAAAAGGACTAGAGGTGTGGTTCAATAAGTAGAACACCTGCCCAGGTAGCATGAGTCCAAGTTCAAGCCCCAGCATAAGGTCTGAGAAAGGGAACTCCACAAAGCTCGGGAGAAGAGGGTTTATTTTGTGAAGGAGAGAACAGACCTCCTGCGGCCCAGAACAAGAGAGTTTATGGTGGGAAGTGAGAGATTATATAGGGGGAGGGGTGTGGCCACAGAGAAAGTAGATGTGATCTCAGAGAATGGGGGAATCCCTCAAACTGGGGGACCTCCCACTGCCCCCAGGCATGCCAGTTGCCAGGGTTACAGGTGCTGGGCGGGGATTTCCAGGACGCAGGGGGAGAGAGCCAAGGGAAGAAGTCATTTCTTCCTAGTGGACCTAACACCCAATATCTCCAAAAAATATTATTAGAAGAGGCCAAGTATGATGTCACACACTTGTAATCCCAGGAGGAGGTGAGAATTTTTCAAAGACAAGTTAAGCATACACTGATGTCTCATACCTGCAATCCAGCTACTCAGAAGGCTGAGGTCTGAGGATCAGAGTTAGAAAACAGCCCAGGCAGTAAAAAGCAAAAGGCCAGAAGTGGAGCTGTGGATCAAGTGGTAGAGCATTAGCTTAGAATGAAAAAGCTCAGGGTCAGTGCCCAGACGCTGAGTTCAAGCCCCAGGTCTTACATCCCCCACCAAAAATTAAAAAATTCACCAAACTCTCACTCAAGTTTAAGGCCCTGTGTTCAATCCCCAATACTGCTAAGAAAGACAGAGACAGAGATAGACAGGACAAGACAGAGAGAGAGAGAAAAGAATATTAGAAGACTCCTTAATTATATAATTTTTTGATCACTTGCATCCACATGGCAAGGAAGCAGTTTATGGGGTACTACCCCTTCCCAGTCAGCCCTTTTGAGGAGCCTCTCTGTGAAGAGAGAAATAAACTCATAGTGACTAAAGACACATGGCTACATGGTGGACAAGACCAAGTCTTAAAGTCATGAAGAACCATAAGATTCTCAAGCTGGCAAGAACTTTTGGAGATTTTCAAACTGGAAAAAAGAAAAAAAACATCAGCCAGACGTGGTGGTTCATGCCAGTAATCCTAACTACTCAAGAGGCTGAGATCTGAGAATCGCCATTCAAAGCCAGCCCAGGAACTAAAGTCTGTGAGACTCATCTCCAACTAACCACCAGAAAACCGGAAGTGGTGCTGTGGTTCAAGGGATAGGGTGGTAGCCTTGAGATGAAGAGCTCAAGGAGGTCCAGAGTTAAAGTCCCATGACCGATCAAAAAAAAAGAAAAGAAAATCAATGGGACATGGCTGAGGGTAGAAATCAGGGGCCGAGAACTTGCTTGGGAATGACACAATGGGTCATTTTCTACCAGCAAATCTTATGAAGATACGCAATACATATACTGACAAAACCAAAAGATGATTGCGGAAGATGGAGGGTTGTGTGTGCCCCCATAGGCTCAACCCCACCTACAGCCCCACAACTCCAGACATGATTCAAAATCATTAGACTACCAACAAGGAAATGGAGACTCAGAGATGTGTCTTCAGTTACCTCATCAGGGCATACACAAGGACTCTACAGCAGAGGCAGGACTAGAACTTGGATCCTCTCTGATTACTGGTGCCGTTTCCCGCTCTACTCTTTCTTAGGGTAAAGTGCACAAGAAGATAGACTTCCATGCCTCCTGCTCCCGGTTTTCCATAGACAACTCTCCTGGCAGGAGACACCATTCAGATGCAACCCTACACCTTTGGCGCAAGCTGTACCTAGCAACGAATGGACTCAGTGACTTTCTGGCTCTTTTCCAGCTTATTCCAGCCAAATGAGCTTCTAAATGCTGGCTCCATTCTGTAGCTTCCTTTCTCTGTAATCCTCATGAAACCTTCTAAACTCCCTGGGATTTACCCGATTCCTGCAGGCACCCTTCCATCCCTCTTCAGAGCAGGAAAACCAAGAGCCATGAGATGCAGAGAGAACTTCCTTCACAAATTTGCTTGGAATCCAGCCTTTCTGATCCACTTAACTGACAGTACTGGGGGGCGGGGATGGTGAGGGGGGAGAATGCATAAAATTCCCAGAGTCAGTGAAGCCCCTAGATATTTCCATCTACACTGCTAACAGTTTAGAAATTCATACCCAGTGTTTTTAGCCCAATGAAGTCAACCCTGCCGGGGATCTTCTGAGAAAACAAGACCTCCTTACCACCTCTGAGGTCAGTTTCCCCTCCACTTATTAACAAAAAGCTCACTATAAATGTAAAGGAAGTCGGCTCTGAAATCTCCTTCCCACCAGTCAACGGAAAGACACAGTGAGGTGGAAAATCTGGAGAAGGGTGCCTAAAGGAGTGATAATGGGCTCAATGCTGGTACTTCACACATCTGAGTTCATGGAGGACCTGTCACTGACTTGTTCCTGAACAGTGATCTCCTGATTATTCTTCCATTTCTGCGCTGTAAATTGCAGTCCCACTCAACATCCATTCCACAATCTCTCAGCAAGAGAGCAGAGCAGTGGTATCTTCTGCCCGCCCCCACCTCCCATGGGGAGGGTTGATTAGGGGCCTGAAGGTAGCTGCTTGAATGGCTGTGGTGTGTAAATATTGTCTCTACTTTCAGGCTTCTCCTATGAAGTAGGAGATACACATTTTCTTGCCATGCCTCACCGTCCTCAGAACCTTATATTCTGATTTTCTATCAAAACAATGAAATTAATTTCCATGGTTTTTCTGAGATTTGCTTTTTCATCACAGTACCAATTTTGAGGGCTACCTTGGCACCTGGAAGCCCATGATCTACAGCTAGCAGGCATTCTTCCAATTTTCCTTTAAAAAGTAATCTCAGGATCCCCAGTTCTGTGAGACTCTTATTTCTAGTTAACCAGCAAAAAGTCAGAAGTGGAGGTGCAGCTCAAGAGGTAGAGTACCATCCTTGAGTGGACAAAGCAAGAGCCTGAGACATACACACACACACACAGTAAATGACACCAACTTTGCCTTTTCTCCTTTTGCAGCTAAACGCATAATAGGTATTCAGTAGATATACTGACTGGATGAACAAATGAATAATGAGCAAACAAACTGGAAGTCTTGCTTCCACAATCAAAGGGAAGGCCATTTTCTGAGATTATTTTGCTCATATCCCTGTAGATCAGTGTTTTGTCTCTCCAGGGACTGCTCTGGATGGCTGAAGGTTGGGTGCTCTCCCAGGCTACAGAGAATTCTTGGATCTACCGGGTTTCTTGTGCTGTTGGGAAGCCAGGCCAGACATCCAGGGCCCAGCTTCCTGACGCCTTTGTAACCCAGCAGCAACACAAATAGAGTGGCGATGTGGGAGTCCTCTGCCACCCTTGTGCTGATTGCCAGAGTGGAGGGAAATATTTTCATCCACCCTTTCTCTCTTTCACTCTTTTTTTCTTTTAAGCTTCTTCTGATGATAAAAGCTGGAGCAAATCGAAATTGGCAGCTCTGTGGTCTTCAAGCAATAGGAAAACTATGAGAGATCATGTGAACCACACTTTTGAAAAGGTAAAGAAAAAAAAAATCTAATCTCGCCTCAATAAAAATGACATCATGTCCTTCAATCGGCAAGGAAAGGGCTTGAGAGTTGCTGGCAGTGGCCCAGCAGAGTTCAGGGGTTACAGTGGTGGCACTGAATTCCCACGGGAAAGGTAGATGTGGAGTGCTGCCTTTCAGGTGAACCTCTGGAGACTGTCAGGTGCACAAGAGTAGGAAGGGATGATAAAGCTCCCCCTGAAACTTCTAGCAGGGGCCACCTGCTCTAGCCTCCTTTTCCACCTGTCTTCCTCTCCTGATGGGGCTTTTGGTTGTGCTCCTTTCTTGTGCTGGCTTTGAGGGAGAGCAAAGATGACAGGCAGACTGGGAAGTCTTAATAACAAATCTCCCTGTGAGAACACAGACCAGAACCAGGGAGGGTGGCACCAGATAACCCAATTCCACTGGAGTATGGAGTCGACAAACCCAGGTCAAGGTGGTCTGAGCCAAGACAACAAGACAAAGGGCAGATGGGCCGTGCTGGGGAGTGTGGTGCTGAGAGCCTCAGTCTAATTTAGGTGGGTAATTACCTGCCGCTACTGCTGCTGCTGCTGCGAGCCAGACTGCTCTTTGGCTGTCCCTGGATAGGTATGTAAGGGCCTGGTGAGAGTGCCTTCCTTCCCACAGCACTTTTCACCACTTTTCAAGATCTACCTTTTGTATAGCTTGAAAATTTTAAACCTATACATATATGCTAAGTTAAACCATTGGATTTAACTTAAATACAGAATGGTTAAAGTAGAATACAAAGTCAATCACAGTGATGCACACTATAGTTCCAGCCAGGAAGCCAAGAGCACTTCGAGATCAAAGCTAGCCGGGACAATGCAGTGAGGCCCTATATAAGATAGAAAAGGAAGAAGTGGGGTGGGGGGGAGAGACGAAGGCAGGGAGAGGAAGGGAGAGGGGAAAGGAAAGGGGAAAGGAAAGGAAAGGAAAGGAAAGGAAAGGAAAGGAAAGGAAAGGAAAGGAAAGGAAAGGAAAGGAAAGGAAAGGAAAGGAAAGGAAAGGATACAAAGTAATCCAACAAAAGGAAACCTATAGTTTTACTTTTACATGGAGGGTTAGGTAAAGAGAGAAGTAGAAAGGTGATTTTTATATTAAAGGAATAGGAGTATAAATGGAGTATAATACAAAAATGAGCGTTTAATGTGTTGTATGTGCACAAGCCAACACTCAGATGGTGGTGCACAGACATCCTTCCTGTGTTTAGGGGTTCTGAGATGCCACAGGTGTTTCAGTAACAGAGCAATGTTGGGTTAATGTTCTCAGCTAGAGTGTATGTAATTTCAGAGGCCTGAGTTTTGGAGGGCAGGAAGGCACTTGACTGGCTCTTGAGAGTGCCACAGGGTGGGAGACTATGCGAGTTAGGGTTCATTGGCCCAGGGACCCAGGGAAGGATATGATTCACTGAAGAGAGAGGGCAAGTGGCCAAGATTATCGAAAGCCCCAGTGAATGGCTGCAGAGTTGAGTCTGACCATACGGACCTGTGTTCCTATTGTCCACACCACAGGGGAAGACAGGACACATACCTGGGAGAACTTTCTTAGCAGTGCTGGTTTTATCTTCTTCCCAATAGATCTCAATTCCACCTCTATTTTGCTACCATTCTGGTTCAGGCCACCTACAAATCTATCCTGGATTAACATTATAGGTACTCTTCTTCCTTCCTTCCTTCCTTCCCCTGCCTCTCCTTCGTTCCTTCTTTTGCTCCTTCCTTCCTTTTTCTTCTTTCTCTCTTTCTTTGTTCTCCTTTTCTCCCTTCCTTCCTCACCGGTTTGCTTGCTTGTTTGCTTGTTCTGGAGATTAGGCACAGGACTGTGCTTCCTAGGCAAGTGCTTGCACCGCTTGAAGCACACCCCAGCCCTTTGTGCTTTAGTGTACTTTTCAGGTAGGGTCTCACTTTTCCCCAGGCTGTCCTCAGATCTTCATCTTCCCATCTCCACCTCCTGGGTACCTGGGATCATAGGCATACACTACCATACCCAGCCCTAATGGTATGATTTGTTAGCTGGTCTGCTTGACCCCCTCCTTTCCTGTCACAAAGCAAGGTGACTAATTCTTCAGAAACCTGAAGCGGGGACTGGGAGTGCACCTAAGTATAGTAGTGCATGTCTTAGCATACACGAGGCCCTGGGTTCAATCTCCAGCATCTCCTAAGAAAAGTAAGAAAAAGAAAGGAGAGGACACTTTGCTCAAAACTTTGCAATGGCTTCTATGTTTACAACAGCAACAACAAAAAAGACATACATAGAAAAATTGGCATAATCCACATCAAGTTTGCAGTTTATAGTACTTTACTAAGATCATTTCTTAGTCCCTAGGATCCTTCTATGCTTAACTGAAGTGCTAACATACGAGGAAGCTGGTTACAGAGTATGTACAGCTATGTACTGTCCCTGCACTTTTCCCCTGGTTGACTACAATTATCTCACAGTGAAACGTTTTTCCTTTGGTTAGTCCTGACACTTGAACTCAGGGCCTGGGAACTGTCCCTCTAACACTTTAGCTCCTGAGCCACAGTGCCACTCCTGGCCTTTTCTGTTTATGTGATACTGAGGAATTGAATCCAGGGCTTCATGCATGCTAGGCAAGTATTCTACCACTAAGCCACCTTCCCAGGCCAAAGTCAAAATTATTTTTAATCAAAGAATCATCCAGGGCAACTGCAAATTTGTCCTTCTTCTTCCACTGAATTTTAGGCCTTTCAGAAGAGAGGAGTTGTGATTTAAAGTAGTCTTGTGGAAAAGGGTCTAAAGTTGGTTGCTCGGATCTGTTTTTATCTCTTTCTTTCCCTTTCCATCATGGTTCAGGGCAGATCCTCTGGTTTCTTGGATCCATCTCCCCTCCATCCTCACCAGCCCCATTCAGGCAGGCTTCTGTCTTCCTGTGGGGGTTCCTATGGACATCTTCCTGGGAATAATTAGAAAGCAGAAGGCTTTGGAGACATTACCCTAAAAAGACACTGGCATTTGCCAGTGCAGTGGCTCACACCTGTAGTCCTCGCTACTCAGGAGGCTGAGATCTGAGAATTGCAGTTCAAAGCCAACCAGGGCACTAAAGTCTGTGAGACTCTCAATTAATCACCAGAAAACTGGAAGTGGTGCTGTGGCTCAAAGGGTAGGGTGGTAGACTTGAACTGAAGAGCTCAGGGACAGTTCCTAGGTCCACAGTTCAAAAAATGGGGGTGATAAATTGCCTCAAGTCTATCAACAAGTGGGAGGAAAGCCCCTGCCTGGTTCATTCTACATAATTTCATTGTGTGAGAGAAAGCAGCCATCCCTATATAAAGTATCAAACTCTAAGATCTGAGGTAGTGCCCGGTTTTACTCAAAGAACTTGGCATGGGCAATTGGTGTTTCTTTTTTTTTTTTTTATCTCCCCCTTTCATTTATTGTGTGAGGGTAAACAGGTGTGATTCCAAAATGCCTGAAGAGTGAATCAGTATTCTCCTGTTCAAGTCAGTAGAGGCCACATCAAACAATAGCCCACAAGGTATTATTAATCATTAAATAGGCACACATATGAACACTCAGCCAATGAAGCCATTTTTCTTTCCTTTCTTGTCTATTTTTTAAAATAAAATTAACAAAGCATAAAGCTTGACTCCGACCTTCTCAGAGAAAAGTGTCATTTTTTGGAACCATTAACAACATGTCAAATTCAAGGCTAACAGGACAAATATTTTGGGTGGGAAAGTGCTTATTCCTTTGGGGTGGCATTCAACCACTAAACAATGAGTTGGGTTTCAAGCTGGAGCCCCTGCCTTTCCACATTCACACACACATGGGGGGTGGGTGGGAAAAGGAATGGATGTACTCGGCCATGTTTGGTAAATACAGGTGGACAGGGTAGGATTAGGACACAGGGACCCCCACCTGCGTGCCAACTGAGACATGCTCTGTTGGAAGAATCGTATCAAAGCATGTGAAAGACGTTGTAAATACAACTATCATGCCTCTCCTTCTCCTTCTCTCTTACCCTGTGGTCCTCCCTCAGTAGAATCAGTAGACCAAGAACATGACGTCCCACCAGTGTGGAGTCAATAAAACATTAGTGACTTCTCCATAACAGGTCCCCTCACTTTCCCTCAGGAGACACTCAAAGGACAGAATGAAGAGATGAACAGTCACAATCCCACAGAACTAGGATGGTCAAAGGCCATGTTATGCCACTCCGCCTGATCATTGTTAACAGCACTAAACTTCACTCTCAAAGTATCCAAGCTGAAGCCATAAATTCTGTAGTTGCCCTCCCAGGAAGGAAGCAGCAGGATTGTAGCAGGGTCTCAGATTCACTAGGCTGGTCTTGTACTGCTGGGCTAGATCTTCAGTATCCCCCTCCCCTCATGCTTTGCATTGGTTATTTTTTAAACAAGGACTCACTTTTGCCTAGATGCTTGTTGGAACCACAATCTGCCTGTTTTAGGCTTTGCATTGTGGCTGGGATGACAGGCATATGCCACCATATCCAGCTTCTCTCTGCTCAAGCTGGCCTGGACTATGATTTTACCAATCTCAACCACCCCTGTAGCTTAGGAAAGCATGATAGGCGCACACCACTGCATCTGATATGGGCTGAGAAGGGGGGAAAGGGGTCTCTCAAACTTTTCTGTCTGAGCTGGCCTTATACCACGAGTGTCCCAGTATCAGCCATCAACACTCAGCTTTTCTAACTACTCTTACCTCCATCTAAGTAAAACTAGGATCCAGACAGTATCTGCCCATCTTATTCTTTGGGCATGAAAGCCCTCTGAAACCCTTTCTGGCCTTCCTGGGCCCCTGGGCAGGGTGGAATGCAGGGAAGGTGCCCCACATCCTGCAGTCCAAGCCCTTATCAGGGCTAATGCCCTTGGCTCCATTCAGAACCCCCCTTTCTGTGAACAGAAGCTCATTCCAATTAAAAGGCAGTGCTCCATATCTGTGGGGCAAACAGTGTGTGGGCAGTAGCCCGACCTCCTCCCTGGAAAAGGAGGTGGAGTCAGGTAATTTTTTAAGGATTCTCCTAGATCCACGGTCTTCAATGCAGGAATGAATGAATGAATGTGAAGTCATTCATGCTTGGATTTGCCAAATGCATTCATTTGGCTTGTCATCTTTCTGCCCATCTACTTCTTGGAGAATATTAACATCTTGTGATTTGTTTTCAGATGAATGAAAGTAGTTATATATCCAAGTGTTTCAGAATCCATATTGTATTTGCATAGTTTGCCAGGGAAATTCTAGACAAGGTACATATATTAGATCTCAGAACAGTTCTGTAAGGTAAGTACTGTGAATTTCTTCCCAAGCAGGCAAAGAAAACAGAAGTCTGGAATTACTGATACACACCTAGATACTAAAAAACCTGGAGCACAAACCAAGGTAGTATAGATCTGACTCTGTTGTTCTGCTACTTCATCCTACTTTTCTACATGTGGATGTGTACTCAACATTCCTAATAGAAATAATCACCGGGTCTGTCAAATCTCAGCTGCAAAGCACTGACGCTCACAAAGGAAGGCTGTATTTAAATATGAGGACATTGCACCCCAACTTTATAGCCCCCTTTACTGATACCATTCAGATCATAAAACCACAGGTGTGTTGAGGTGCTCCATAAAAACTGGTGTTTTGTGGGCTCCACTGACAATTATTTCACCTGGTGTATCAGCATGATTCCTATGAGTTTCTTGCCTGCACAGAATCTTCCATGAGAATCTGGAATAAAATGAGATGAGTGCAAACAGGAGAAGGAAGTCAGGCCTTGCCTCCTGACCATTTGCTGGGCCATAGTCCAACACAGTCCCAATTGTCTGTCCTCATCTTCCAGTCTTTCAGAATGAAAGACATGGCCTGCTCACAGGACTTTTTACCCTTCCCATCTACTGCCCAGTGGTGGAACTTGCCTGCTTAAATCTTACTTATTAACTATACATAGATATGCCAGGCTGCGATTACAGTAGGGTTGTTTGAGAGTGCTGTATCTTCCTTCTTCCCACGTACCTTACCCTGGGAATTGCTTTGTACTCACATATTGCCATGTGGTAGTGTGTCTTTAATAACCATCAATAAAGATAGGCCTGGGAAAACTCCTCTAAATTCACCTGATTGCAACAGAGAGGAGCTGTCTGCAGGGCTGGCCTGGCTGCCCAGAGGTGGTCACCAGGAGTGGTCAAAAGTAAACTCACCTCTTTGATTAAGCAATCAAGGAAAATTCGGGCGGGGGGGGGGGGGGAATGTGGCCCTATGAGGGTTCCTTGAATCAGAAGTAAAACCTACTTCCTTAAGTCAAAGTTCATTCATTCATTTATTATGCAAATATTTGAGATGTCTGTTTTGTAAAAAGCATTTGCTAAACATTCTAAAGAGATTTGTAACTTTATTGGCTATCAAGAAGGTAGAGGGGGACGTTTTTATGATGTCACCATTCTGCTTACATGAGTGTAGTAGCATTTTAACAACAGGCAGTGACAGAAATAATTGTCAAAACAAGTATACAACTCTGACTTGCACATAGTAGATACTCAAAATATTATTAAGCAGACAATTGGAATTTGACACAGCCCTTGCTGGTATAGTCTGATGACCATCAACACAGGTTAATTTGACACTGACCAAGCAAAATGGGACTCTACCCGCTCTGTCCAGGTGACAGGTAGACCCAGACATCAAGTCTAAGTCTGTTCTGCATACAGGACTTTGAGTTGAAGGGCGTATAGGGGGTTGAATAAATGCCCAGGGCAGAGAGATCAAACAACTGAACGTAAGGTTCAAGGCCCTACAGTATTGTGAAAGGCAGCTGAGACTGAAATAACAGCGAGATATATGTGTGGTAGATACACAACTTGGCAACTTACTTAGGAGACAGCAATATACTCGGACCTTATCCAGAGTCTTTAGCCAGGTTGATTCAGCTGGGCACATACTCGTATGTTTTATAAGCTCACCCTCAATAGGCCCCCCACAGATTTCAGCCAAAGCTGGTCTGTGGTAGTCCAATGCCTTGAAAGGAGAGACTTCTTCCCCTACTTTGTCTGGTGTACAAAATTCACTAAGTCATGTTAAGCAACTGGCCACAGCGGTTGAGAGACAACAGAGATCAAGGCTTGGTCCTACCTTACCACCACTTCCTATGTAGGACCACGGCACTCGGACTGTCTATAGAGTGCGATGTAGTCTCACCGTTGCCTTCATTCTCTGCCATCATGCCACCTTTTCCCATCTCTGGGATTTATGTTACAGCTACAGCAACACAGACCACACAGAATAAAACAATTCATTAGTAAGGAGTGCTACAGGAGCTAAAATTCTCCCAAAGCTGGTGTTCTTTTCTGACATCTTCCCAGGAAGCCTTTGGAGTGCACTGGATATTGAACTTGAGAATCTAGTGGGAATATGGCCTAGTGGTAGAGTGCTGGCCTAGCATGCATCAAGCCATGGGTTGGATTCCCCAGTACTACATAAACAGAAAAAGCCAGAAGTGGTGCTGAGGCTCAAGTCATAGAGTGCTAGTCTTGAGCGAAAGAAGCTCAGGGACAGTGCCCAGATCCTGAGTTCCAGCCCCAGGACTGGCAGAAGAAAAACAAATAAACAAATAAAAGAGTTTGTCCTCAACTCCAGAAAATCTAGGCCATCACTTCTCCATGTCATTTCTAGAACCTGTTCAGTTACCTTGCTAAATAGAATTCCTTCTGCCATGTCCCTCTTTCTAGCTTTCTTTCTCAAGAGCAGATATTTTCTCTTTGGTCTTTCTTCTCTAAAACGTTGTCCTCTGAATCCCTGGCATCTTATATCAAAGGGATAAATATCATTTTTGTCTTCTCTGTTTCAGATCCTAGAAATCTTACTCTAACCTCAGGTCCTCTCTGATCAAAAAAGTTCAACCAAGAACCAAAAGTTCTGCTAGGTCCTACCCTGCCTTGTCACTATACAAGTACCACCTTCCTAAAGCCTGTCTGCCCCATATCCTGTGCTCACAACAGCTCATAGTCCCACCAAATGTCCTGTGTCCTCACCATATAAATCTCCCTCCCTCTCCAGCTGCTTCCCCACATCCCCTCCAGGTGGTATTATAGGCTATAGCACATAAGGACAAAGTGCCATAAAGGATGTGAAAAGAGAAAACAGTTCTTTTCCTTTTCTCCCTTTCCTAAACATGACAACAGTAGCTCCAAGTCTTTGTGTTCTTACATCTTCCCTCCCCACCCCCAGTCCTGGGGCTTCAACTGTCCTTGGGCTTTCTCAAGGCTAGAGCTCTACCGCTTGAGCCATAGCACCACTTCTGGCCTTTTCTATGTATGTGGTACCGAGGAATCAAATCTAGGTCTTCATGCATACTAGGCATGTACTCTACTACTAGGCCAAACTCCTGGCCATGTTCTTACATTTTCACTGCATTCCTTATCAAGTGTTCTGGTGCTGAGAGCAAAGCTTAGCATGGGTGCACCACAGATTAAGGAGCTGGAATTATTCTCTCCAGATCTTCTTTTTACTGCATATCCAAAGCCTGGAGATGGTACAAAAGAAGGAAGGGCATATCCCCTTGGCATGGTGAGATGTTGAGATGGTCTGTTCTATGCTGCTCCTGCAAAAGGCTTCATGCTCCCTGGAACTCAGAAGTCAACATTCCTTCCTTTCCCAAGAATACAGAGTAAGGGGAAAATCCTAGAGAGATTCACAGCACAGCAAACCAGGGACTAAACTGTCCTCATCAGTAGACAACTCAGCTTCTCAGCTGTCAAAGCCATCTTTATGGTAAGGGTCGTCACTTACTGGAGATGATAATCCTATATAAGGAGAAAAACTCCTAGACTGGCAGGTGGAAAATGGGGGCTTGATTGAGGGAGGGGGGACTGATTGACTTGTATGAGCCACTTCATCCTAGGCTCAGTTTGGAGAAACTCCATCCATTAAGTGTGTGGGCTGATAGGGTGACCTCTCAGGTTACTTCACAGCCTCCACTTTTTTCTATAACCTGTGTGATAATGTGAGGAGGAGGAAGACTGTAATTTAAACAAACAAATATACATACATATATACAACCATTCCCCTCCCCTATCACTTTCAAGTCCTAAGTTTTACTCAAATAATTTCCTTCCAGTAGCTATGTTTTCTTGGCTTTTATTTTGGAGAATTTTAATTTAATTTATTTTATTTTTTTTGCCAGTCCTGGGCTTGGGCTCAGGGCCTGAGCACTGTCCTTGGGTTTTCTCAAAGCTAAAGCTCTACCTCTTGAGCCACAGCACCACTTCTGGCTTTTTTCTATGTATGTGGTACCAAGGAATTGAACCCAGGTCTTCATGCATGCTAGGCGAGCACTCCACCACTAAGCCAATTCCCTGCTATTTTGGAGAAATTTGATCTGATGACACAATTTGAATTGGCTTATCAGCAAACCACATAATTGTAGGCCTAGAGTCTGCAGGGACTTAGGCTTCACCCTCACATTCCAGTCTTTGCTTGGCCCTGGGGCCTGCCCTCACACGCCCTGGCCCTGAGCACAGCTCAGAGCCTTTCCTGTTCAAGCCTACAGGTACCAGGCATTCCTGTGACCACTGAGAATACCCCTCCTCCTCCCTGGGCCAGATGATCTGCATCACCAAGGCCCTGCTGGAATGTTGGGGGTATGGGGTGGGGGAGTACTTTTAGAGCCTCCTTATCTCACTGCTGTGATCTGGCCACGTGTGGGAGTTCCGCCATTCCTGGCCGCCCCACCCCCACCGGGTCTGAGCAAGGCTTTCTTGGCAGCCATCCTCCTTTAGAGCCCATTAGTAGAGTTCATATTCCCTTGCTCACCAGCTCCAATCAAGTGCTGGGGGGGCGGGAGGCCTCTCAGGCTGCTAGGAGCCAATGTTGAAAGCTTCTGCTTTCCACCCCACCCCCACTTTGTTGAGCGCGGTTTCCAGCTTGGCTAGGAATCAACCAGGCAATTTTTTGTTGTTGTTGTTCAAAAAAGTGGCAACTTATTTTTCTGGAAGCTGGAATGCAGCAGCACTGAAGTTGTTTCTAATGCCTCAGCATGGCAACCAAGTGCCAGTGCTAAGTATTCCTGAGGTCTCTTTTTCTTGCTAGACACTTTTACCCTCTCACCATCCACACATTATACTGCTCAGGTGCCTCAGAATTAAGACAGATAATGTAGCATTCAACCTAGCTTTATACTCTACTTTAAATGCAGGTTTGGGCTAGTGAACTATAAGTCCTTTTTCCTAAAATAGCCAGAAGAGCAGGGAACTATAGCATCTTCAACCTGAGGGTGTCATGGACCTTTCCCCTAAGGGGAAGTACAGACTGTCTGGACCAGATTTCCTTCAGCCTTGCTGGTCATATAGAAACTGATCTGGCTGACAGCTCTAGACCTTATCACGATAGATTGAAAGCCAGCAGAGAGGAAAATGCATTTGTTCATTTAGTTGAGAAGTATTCATTACGACTTCTGTTACAGGTACATAATTTAAAATTCCATTTCAGGGACTTTACAGGCTCCAAAAATCTTGGCTTATGAATTTCATGATGAGAATACCCGGGCTCTTATCTAGAGAGACTACAGTAATGATTCTAGTAAAGGATCATAAAACCATCAGCCAGCCAGATGCCAGAGGACAGAGCCGGGAGGCAGTCACCAGGAAGGTGATCTCCAGTTCCCCTCCCACCCCAGTGACACGCGCAGGCAGACATGCAGGCACGAGCAGAGCACCCTGGAATGTGCTGTTTCTGGGTAGTCTGGCTGCAAAGAGCTAGCCGCAGCCCTGAGGGGTAACAAACATGGCTCTTCCATCCTGGGCTTTATTTTTCTCACAGTCTCTGAAAGGGCTGTGATCAGGTGATATGTGTGGGACAGCTCCTCGTGCAGGTGTACAGCAGGTAGGAGAGGGGAGGAGAAAACACACCCTGTGTGTGCTTACTCAAGGCTCTTTCAATAGCCTCTCAGGATAGCTCTTGGCAAGGCAGCTACCACGTCTCTGGCAGGCTGCAGGGAATCTGAGTGTGAGAAAGTCAGTCAGGCAGAGAAAAGGAGGAAAAAAAAGAGCTCTGAGTCCTCGGGCAAAATACCTTTTTAATTTTTTTCTTCCCTACTTCTCTGACTCTCTCCTTTCTGAAGCTTTAACCAAACCTACAAACCCTTCAGATACCTAAAGGACAAAGGAGAGTCTCCCTGATGCAGGTATTTGTGTTGTGGTTTAAAAAAAAAAAAGTGAGACCACATCAGAGAAATCACACTGGGGGAGGGAGGAGGCCAGGGCCTGGATGCATTTATTGGGTGTGAAGCAGTGAGCTCAAATAAGTAGCCTCCACTGATACCCAGAACACAGTGTTTTTTTTTTGTTTTGTTTTTTGTTTTTCTGCTACGGAGTAGAGGAAGAGTAGTAGGGAAGAAGGAAAAATACAAAGGCTGCTCTTTTTTTTTTTTTTTTTTTTTTTGCCAGTTCTGGGACTTGAACTCAGGGCCTGAGAACCGTCCTTGGGCTTTCCTCAAGACCACAGCACCACTTCCAGCTTTTTCTATGTATGTGGTACTGAAGAATGGAACCCAGGTCTTCGTGCATGCTAGGCAAGCACTCTACCACTAGGCCACACTCCCGGCCACAAAGGTTGTTCCTAAGAGGAGCCTTTCAGATCTAGAAGACTTTCCAAAACTCAGTTTACAGTCCCATCCCAGAAGGAAGGAGACTCACCATTGATACAAACCAGGATAAGGACATACAAAAAAGAATCTATAGGTATATTCAGGGAAAAGTATCTTTCTTCTTGAATATTTAAGAGATGAGAGACCTCTCAGATTTTTATTTTATTTTCCCAGGTACAAATTCAGGGCTAAGTTTTGGATACTTGAGTTCTCCGTTCCTCCATTTAAAGGTGTTTTCTGTGTTCTTCCAGACTAAGCACTCCTGAAGTGGTGACCAGTGAGTGAGATGCTGGTTGCTGGTTAACTGATTCATGAGACTGCTTGAGACCCTGAAGTGAGACCCTAACTGAACTATATTCCATCCTCTCTCAAACTCCGGGGAGCCAAAGCCTGGGTAGGGGCTGGAGCAACAGAATCAGATAAGAAAGTGTCAGTTTAGGGAAGGGATGACCCAACCCCAGGCAGCATCCCAAGTCCTACACAGAGCCCAGTGGAAAAAGCTTTAGGGAAAACCTGGAAAGAGTTAACAAGCTCTCTGGGAAAGGTTTAGTTCCTTAGGAAAATCTGGGTCAGTGTATTTGTGCAAGTTGGTGTTTTGTTTTGTTTTGAAGTCAGATGCTGGGCAGAAACATCCAAAGAAGCTTGGGAAGTTTACTGGGGGCACAGCAAAAAGGAGAGTATCATCATAGACTCATTCTTCAGCAAGGTTACAAGCACACAAGAAAAACTCACTCTAAAAAAAAAAAGACCAATTTTCTGTCATAACCATTTTTCCATCTGTTTAAAATAAGAAAGAAGTCTTAACCCCTTGGCACAGATTGCAGGTCAATAAAAGAGTCATTGATGATCATTTCTTCTGAATATGATAGGGCAGCCCACTTTGCAGTGTGTTAAACGCACACACGCGCGCGCGCGCGCGCACACACACACACACACACAGTCCCCCAAGGGGCAGAAGTGAGTAAATCAAACTTGCAGAGAGGTAAAGGTTTGGCTGCCATCTCTAGGGCTGTCTAGGAGATGGAAATGAGTTTAGCAGGTAAACAGGGTCAGAGCCATAATGATAGCTTAGTTGTGACTCCAGGTGGTAAGATAAACAGAAAGCACTCTATTAAAGGGTAAGCAAGTTTCTGTTAACTGCAGGTCTGGGGACAACTGGAAGTCAATGCCCTGGTGAGTAGGATGGGAGCAGGTGTTTCCAGATGATTGTCAGTTCACGTTGGCACTCCACAATCTCCTTTGCTGGTATGAGCCTCTGAGGTGGCCTCTCTGCCCCCAAACACTGCAATCCACTCTCCACTGTCGGATGTAGTTCATCTTCCTGAGAATCCCCTTGGTCCCTTCTTTGCTGTGAACCTGGCCCTGGCTCCCACCATCTAGAAAAGGTCTTGTGTCCACCTTAAACTTCCTCCTCATCTCTCTGGGGTTCCTCAACACAAGTCCACCTTCCCTGAATAAAGATCTCAATCTGGGCCTTCAAGGCCCTAGATACTTCCTTTCTCCTCTATCCCCACCACACACATTTCCAATGTCCCCATCCTACCTATTTTCTAAGGTACAAAACACAGGCCACCTCCTCCAGGGAGTTTTCCAAAGCAACCCAACTTATAAGCAATGTAACCCTGAATGTTCATAGTATTCGATCTCGCCCCCAGCTACACAGAATCGCTGCTCTTACATCTAGGACCTCCCAGTGAAATCTATTGGAGAATCCAATCGATGTACAGGCATCCAGAGAGCGCAGGGTTCCTAGAGGTCATGATGTTTTATTGCCTCCCATAGCCCTCCAGTTTGACCAACAAAAGCTCCTCCCGAGTCCTCTGAGAAATGAGGCATGCCTAGTCAGGAGGCAGAAAACCAAGACTGTGTAAAGACTCCTCGCAGGCTGCCACTGACTTTCCCTCTCGCATCTAGGTAATTCCGTGGTTTAACGCAATGGCTGGCACGGTGCTGGCGTTCCATCACGGAACAAAGAAGAGGAGGCTTGCCCAAGGTCACGCAGCGTCAAGGAACCCCCGAATCCCATCCCGGATGAGATCTGGCGAAATCATTTACAGCCTGATCGCAGTGGGGAGCTCAGAGGAAGGAAGGAATGAAGTGTCTGAGAAATGTGTGCCAGGCCTCGGGGACTCGGGAAGGATTGGAGTAGGGAAAGGCGGAGGGGAGGGGGAAGTTGACATCAAACAAGACGCCGGGATCCCCGATTGTCCCCAGCCGCCAGTGCGGAGAGCAGAGCTCCCAGGCGGGCGGGAAGATTGGATGGGGGTGGGGGGCTGGAGACCCCGGCGGGCGAGAGGAAGGGAGGGAGGAAGGAGAGGAGGGAGGCGGCCCAGGCTGCCGGCCGCCTCCGGCAGTGCGCGCCGCCCGCCCCGCGCGGCAAATCCCCCAGGGAGGCCGCCGCCAGAGCCCTGGCGCTCCCGGCCCGGCGCCCGCCACGTGGCACCCGGCGGCGGTGGCGGCGGCTCCTCCCGGCGCGCGGCTCGGCCAGCCGGCAGCACGCAGCCGCCCGCGCCGCCCGCCTCTTCCCGGCCGCCCGCCGGCAGCCTCTAGGGCGCAGAGAGGGGGAGCGGCCCGGCTGCCCCGGGCCCGGAGAAGGGGCGGGTGGCGCGAAGCCGCCTTAACCACAGCCGCCGAGCGGAGGCAGGAGGCTGACCCGGCCGCTTCCTAAGTGCGGTCAGGCATCTCGTGACCGCGGCGGGCGCCGAGGGCCCCGCGGGGGGAGGCTGGGCGGACGGGCCGGGCCGGCGAGCCGGGGCAAAGAGCAAACAAGGAGCGCCCCCCCCCCCCCGCCTCCTCCTCCCGGTGTTGCAAGGGAGGCTTTTGACCGCATTAAAACGCCAGACCCCAAATTGGGGACAGGGTGGGCTGACTCTTCCCTACGCCCCACTCCAGGGCGTGCGCACCCCGCCCGGAAGGGCTGACCTTGGCGGGTAAGCGCCGGGGCTCGGCTCCCAGCCCACCCGCCCCCTCGGATTCCTGGCCCCGCGGGGCCGAAGGAGGGGGGCCCCGGACACACACACACCCCACACGCAGCGCGCGCCAATGAGCCCGGGCCGGGCGCAGGGGGCGGGGTTTTCCCAGGCTCTAGCACAGCAGCTGCTATTTACCTTCTTGGCTTCTCCCGGAGACTAGGAACCAGCCCCCGCGCTCCGCCGCCCGCCGCCGTCCCCCGCCTCCCTGCCCCCGGGGCGCGCGCGCGCGCACACACACTCACACACACACGCACACGCACGCACACACACACACACACACACACATCCTCCTGGCCTGGCCGCAGCCGCGGCGGCAATAAAACATCCTGGCACGTGCTCGGGCTCCAGGCGCGCCCTCGCCGGCCGGCTGATGTCAAACTGCAGCTCGGCTGGTGTAGCTCTTAAAGGGCCCGTGCGCGCGCCGCCGCCGGGATCCGAAGCTACGTAGGCCGCCCGCAGGGTGAGAAGGGAAGAGGCTGCCACCCTGCCCGTCACCTCTACGAACAACAGAACCCCCAGAGCCTGCGGGTGGAAAGGGAAAAAGCAGCCAGCGTAGGAGCGCGCGCTCGCGTCCCGGTGGCATTGCCATCAAAGCGTCCCTTGTTCATTTTTTTTTTCATTTGAAATTCCATTTCCTTTCTACCCGGTTTGAAATGCATTCTGATTGTTTCCTAAGGAAACTGGAGGTCCAAGGTTCCAATTCCAGAGGACGACTAAGGGGACGTGTTGGGTAGGGAGGCATTCAAAACCCATCTTGCTTTCCCAAACGTGCAAATGTAAGGTGGAAGGCATTTCGCTTTCTGGAAAAAAAAAGAATTAAAAATAAAAAACAAACCACAATTTTTTCTTCATGATCTGCTGTCACTGAATAAATGAAATCAGAACAGTGAATCACTTCGGAACACTCCAAATTGTCTTTTTTTCCCCCTTGGGCCTTTTCTAACCATATCTCAAATGAACTTATTATAAAACATCTCTGCCACGCATAATAATAAAAAGCAAAGATCCCTGAACCCGAAAAAATTTCCCCACCCGAAGAAGAGAAACCCTCTCCAAAGTAAAGCCCAAAGAGGGTGAGCAGTAAAGGGTTAAAATCCTTTTGATTGACGTTGTAGCCTCCGGTGCCCTGGGCTCAGGCGCGCGCCATTGGCCGCCAGACCTTGTGCCTGGCGGCCAATAGGGGGGCGCGGTCCACGAGCGGTGCCGCGTGTCTCCTCCTCCCATTGGCTGAAAGTTACTGTGGGAAAGAAAGTTTGGGAAGTTTCACACGAGCCGTTCGCGTGCAGTCCCAGATATATATAGAGGCCGCCAGGGCTTGGGGATCACACAGGATCCAGAGCTGGTGCTGATAACAGCGGAATCCCCAGTCTACCTCTCTCCGTGGTCCTGGAACGGCGCTACCGACCACAAGTAGCCATAAAATATAACAAACCCTCCGCACTTGCTCAGTCGTTTTATGAAAATCTCAAGTATATTAGCAAGCAAGCAAAAAATATTTTTTTTCGTGAAGGATTCCCCCAAATAAAATTCTCTAGGGATCTAGAAGAAAAAAAAAAAAAGGAAAATGCCAGCTGATATAATGGAGAAAAATTCCTCGTCGCCGGTGGCTGCTACCCCGGCCAGTGTCAACACGACACCGGATAAACCAAAGACAGCCTCTGAGCACCGAAAGGTAAGGGCAATACCTGTCTGTTTCTGCGGCCCTAGGAAAATAAGTCGGATTCGGGGTGGGGTAGTGTAGGACGGCCTTTTCTGTCTTAAAACTCCGGGGTGAAATGGCAGCTCTCAGGGGAACACGGCCTTTTTAAAATATTTTTTTTTTCCTTTGCAGTCATCAAAGCCTATCATGGAGAAAAGACGACGAGCTAGGATAAACGAAAGTCTGAGCCAGCTGAAAACACTGATTTTGGATGCTCTTAAGAAAGACGTAAGTGAGGAATGATGCTTTTTTTTTTTAAGATACGAAATGTTATTTCTCGGTCACAAAGAATGAACCTCTAGCCTGCGGAGCGTGGGTCTTACCCCGCCACCCCTGCGCTGCCCTAAGAGGGAGGGCCAGTCTGTCTGGGTTCCTGGGAGGAGGGGGGGGCTGTGGCCCGGGGTAAGGGACCCCCCACCCCCATCCCGCGCTCGGGCGACTGACAGGGGTCTCACGTTCCCCCCTCCGGCTTCCTCTAACACGCAGAGCTCCCGGCATTCCAAGCTGGAGAAGGCAGACATTCTGGAAATGACAGTGAAGCACCTCCGGAACCTGCAGCGGGCGCAGATGACGGGTAAGGGCGGCACGCGCGTCCCCCTCGGCCGGGCGTCCCTCTCGCTCCGCGGTGATTTCTTCCAGACTTCCGCCCGCAGTTGTGAGAGGCATTGAGCTACATTTTACTGCCTTGGCTCCCTCTCGAGTTCCCACGGTCTGGGTCTTATTTATAGCCATAACTCCAAGTTGTTACTGTTCCGGAAAAGGAGGGAGGGAGGGAGAGGTTGTAGCCGCAAGGGTGGAGGGTGGCTCGGCTGCGGAGGAAGCCGAGCAGGCGGGCGGGGGGTGAGGGGGGGGGAGAAGGGAAGGGGGTGTAGGATGGTGGCGGGTTTGAGCGGAGTGGAGGTTAATAGTCATCTGGCTTAGCAGTCACACACCCGCCCCCTACTGCAGGAGGGGAAATGAGAGTCGGATGCCGGGTGGGTGGCATTGCCCAAGGTCACAATCGCGCGCGTGGGTGGGGGTGGCCGATCTGGAGCAGAGGTCGGTTTAAATGGAACCGTCGAGAAGGAGGAGGGAGTGTCCGCTTGGGCGGCCACACTCGGTGTGGAGAGGTTTCTGGAGCTACCCCACCCTTCTAGCCGGAGGTAGTTCCGCAGGCGCGCGGTCAGGGAGGCGGCACGCCGGGGACCTCCCAGGGCGGGAGGCAGTGGCCTCTGGGCTAGCGCCGGTCGGTGACCCGTGTGTGTCCTTCTGGCTTGCAGCCGCCCTGAGCACAGACCCCAGCGTGCTGGGCAAGTACCGAGCCGGCTTCAGCGAGTGCATGAACGAGGTGACCCGCTTCCTGTCCACGTGCGAGGGCGTTAACACCGAGGTGCGCACTCGTCTGCTCGGCCACCTGGCCAACTGCATGACCCAGATCAACGCCATGACCTACCCGGGACAGCCGCACCCCGCCTTGCAGGCACCGCCGCCGCCCCCGCCTGGACCCGGCGGTCCCCAGCACGCGCCGTTCGCGCCACCGCCGCTGGTGCCCATCCCCGGAGGCGCGGCGCCCCCTCCCGGCAGCGCCCCCTGCAAGCTGGGCAGCCAAGCTGGGGAAGCCGCCAAGGTGTTTGGCGGCTTCCAGGTGGTGCCAGCTCCTGACGGCCAGTTTGCCTTTCTCATCCCCAACGGGGCCTTTGCGCACAGCAACCCGGTGATCCCCGTCTACACCAGCAACAGCGGGAGCTCTGTAGGCCCCAATGCAGTGTCTCCTTCCAGCGGCCCCTCGCTCACTGCGGACTCCATGTGGAGGCCCTGGCGGAACTGAGAGACTCAGGCCCCCAAACTCCCCAACCCACATCTTCCCTTCGGACACTAAAACAAGAACTTGGCTACTAGAAGAGACTTTTGTGATTAAAGTGGTTACTTTACTTTCTAAAAAGTTACTTTTTTTTGTAGAGAGCTGTATTCAGTGGCTGACCATGCACTATATTTGTATATATTTTATATGTTCATATTGGATTGCGCCTTTGTATTATAAAAGTTGAGATGACATTTCGTTTTTTACACGAGATTTCTTTTTTTTTATGTGATGCCAAAGATGTTTGAAAAAAAAATGCTCTTAAAATATCTTCCTTTGGGGAAGTTTATTTGAGAAAATATAATAAAAGAAAAAAGTGAAGGCTTCTTTATGAGTTGCAACTGATTGGTTCATAATAACTAATAAGAGATTCTTGGTGTAATTCAAATGACATGTATCCTGGGGATTAACAAACTAGTTGTTTGGTTTTTTTTTTTTAATCCATCAAATCTTTCACCAATACTCCATGGACTAAAAAAAAAAAAGTCTCAGCCAATTAAACACCTGATACAGTTTCCTTACTTATGGTTATTCTCTAAAGTATTTCAAATAATTGTTCCAAAGTTCTTTAGTCTTAATGTCCCCACTGCTGGTACTGACCGGGGCTTGAACTCAGTCTATGTACCCGTATACCTTTAGCATTTTTGTTCCTGAACGGGACTCTACCACTTGAGCCAAACCCCTCCTTGTAAGTTGGAGATAAGAGTCTCACTGACACTGGTGTGTCTTCCAATCTGGATCCTCCCATCTCCGCCTCCTGAGTAGCTAGGATTATTGGGAAGGACTGAACTCAGAGAAGTTCATAGGTCTGATCCTACCGCCCACTAAAAAGGCATCTCCTGTAGTACATTGCTCCTTAAAAGAATTACCAACATCCAGAGGAAGAACAGACTCAACCCCAGCAGCCTAAAAAGTCTTGGGGTCTTCATTCATTAGTCTATCATTAGGTGCAGCTAGATATTCCCTACCAGCATTTCCACGTTTGAAATGCCTCTCTGCACACTCTTCAAGCAAGTTGCAAAGGTCAACAGATTCCTTCTGCCAGGGGACAGCTTGTTAGACTCCCAAGTGGAGCCCCAGCCCAGATGATTAACACCAGACATATGTTTCTGATAAGTTTTTGTGCTTGGCTCTAATAGAGAAAACATGTGGGGGCTGTGCTGGCAGTCACATAGACCATCTTCCCCTTTTAATACAAACAGCAAGCGACCCCTTAGCTTGGTCATGCCCCATTTCCAGGCAAGATGTGGGCTCCAGATAGAAGCAAAAGGGTTGTCTCGGGTTTCAGCTCACATAACCCTCCTTAACAAGTCCTAACTCAAAGCGGACAGCTTTAAACTGTGCCAGGATCTGCAGGGAATTTCTTCCAAATCCCATCACAAAGGCTTGTCAGATTTTGTCAGATTTGGCCAGGTGTTTGACTGCATCCAGGTGTTGGGGAAATGAAAACCACGAGCCCTGCGAGACCAGACACATCAGCCTCGCTGTGGGTCTGGCCGGCCAGTCCCCCTCTCCCACCCACCTCTCTCACCCCCCTTCTCTCCAGCGGCTTCTGGGAGGAGAAGGATGAGGCGGGAGAGATCAATCTTTGAAGCTTTCCTAACAAAGATAAAGCCAACGATTTTCTGTCTTGTTTCAAAAGCTTTACTTCTCCCCCGCCTGGCTGGGGCCTTTCCCACAGGCCAGCATTGAGAGCAGCTCTGTCATAGGAATGATCTAGCAGAGGCGTTTCTCTTCTATGCTTTGGGCTTTCACCTCCGAGGGCTAAGGTTTAAAAGAGACTTTTATGAATTTGGCTACTTGCTTTATTTTGTGTGCCTGAAAGGTGTTCATCATACCTTTCACCAAAGAAACATACACTCTTCTGAATCATTGTTTTCCCTTTTGCTTAAATACAAATATAACAATTGCCTGTCTTCATCCTCACTAGACCTTGACTGTTTCAATAAATATAATCCAGACATCAGGATCTCAACTTTTTATAAAAAAGCACCGATTAATTATACAAACTAATACGTTTTCTTATGACATTTTCATACATGCAGCTCCTGTTAACTCCCTCCTGGCCCTCTGATCTCAACTTGTATAAAGTAATTCCTTTCCAGGGTATTAAAAAAAAAATCACCCAGAGTACATTGATATCTTCCTGGGGAAGGGTGATAGAGAAAAGGAAAATAATTTGTTCTTCCTCTGAGGAAAAAAAATGGTATGAAATTACCGCTTCCCCCCCGCCCCCCAACACACACACCCGAGATTTAGGCGTTTTTGTTTAATAATATAGAGAGGGGAGCGGAGACCGTAGGTCCCAGATGGAGACTTTCAGGTTCCAGTGAGCCATTCAACTCATTGTGTCCCCTTGGATAAATCATTTCCTTCGCTGGGACATTTCCAAGTGTGTAAAAGTGAATGGACTCATTCCTCGGGCGCCGCCCCCTCTTGCAGCTGGCTGCTGGTGAAGGAGCTGGGGGAGAGGTGAAGGGTCTCAGACGACTTTACCGGGTCCTCCCGGGAGGTCCTAGGGACCTGGCCTAATTATCCGGCCTGGGGGCTCTTCGGGCAGTCCTTCCCCAGGCCCCCCGGCAGTTCTGATCCTACTGGGAGATAAGGCGTTTCCAAGCAGTGTTTCCGGATGCGGGCCTGGGGCCCTTCAACCTCCCCGGGGAGACCCTGGAGCGGGAGGGTGGAGGGTTTCCCCCTCACCTCCTCCACCTCGAAGTGTCTCCAGACACCTCTGGAACCCGGAAGGCGGGGACCTGGCATGAGAGGGGGGAGGGGGGTCTCTCCGAACCGCAGAAGACCCCCCTCCTTCCCTACCCCCCCACACCAAAGCAAGCCTCTAAGGCTTGCTCCCTTCCTCCCGCCCATCCTACGTGTTTCAGCCCTGTGGACCCCAGGGTTTACATGGACCCCCTCGGCGTCGCCACTGTCCCGGGGAACCTGTCATTAAAGTCAATTAACTTTTCCCACACCCCTTGGCCGGCAACAGCTCGCTGCAAGCTTCCTCCGGGCTCCTAAGTGCAACCAGATGGGCGGATGGACGGCCCCCGCCGCGCGCCCGCCGGGGGCGGCTCGGGGTTCCCGGGAGGCCCGCGGGGCCGGTGGCCGGGCGGGAGCGGGCCGGGGCGGCCACGCCGAGCCGGCCCCGGCGGCCCTGCGGCCAAGGTGGCTTGCTCAGCAGGCCCGGCTGCTTTCTGGCAGGAAATGAATAGCTCCCAGATGAGCTCAGGCAACCTGAGAGGTCGTGAGAACGGCGCGAACCCCCGCCTGTGCAGCCGGCAGCCTGCCAGGCCGTGGGGGGAGCGGGCGGCGGCGGCGGCGGCGGGAGGCCGGGAGGCCCCGCGGGCGGCCGGGCGGCGGCGGCGGGGGCCGGAGGGAGGAGGGAGCGGCTGACACACGAGCCCGCGCCCGCTCCTGCTGACAGGCGGGCGGCCTCCGGCCTCCGCCCGCGCCCCGGCCCCCGCGCGCGCGCGCGCCCGCCGCCACCCCGCTTCCCCCTCCCGGGGCCCTGCGCCTCCCAAGCAGCAGGCCCGAGCCGCAGAACCGCGGCCGCCCGACCGCCCGCTCTGCTGGCCCGCCGGGCCCTGGGGGTGGGGCCGCCCGCCAGTGTTTTTCCAGTTCCCCCGGTAGCTCCCGGCCGCGTTTAGAAGAAGCCAGGGAAACTGGGCCGAGGCCAATGTCAGGGCACCCGAGGCCCCGGCGGCCCGCCGAGCCCTGCCAGGCGTGGGGCCGAGCTGGGGCCGCGGCGGGCAGGCGAGGGCGGGGCCGGGCCTCGAGCCCGCAGCGCCGTCGCCGGAAAGACCTTGCGACCGGACTGCCACCGTGGACGTCCTGACAAAAAGGCCCATTTCTCCACAACTCGGAGCACCTTCCGAGTACCCAGCCATCTGCGGAAGGTACTGAGACTGCGCTGATGGCGACCCCCCCCGCCCGCCCCACAGCCCCGGAGACTGCGAGGACACGCGGGTGACTCATGCCAGGCCTGAAGTTTAAACAAAGGACACCCACAGCTGAGACATGAATTCGGATTTGAGAGGAAACCAGGGAGGTTTTGCACCGCGGCCGTCGTTGAAACCCCAGAGGCTTAGCGACAATAATAAGAGAGCGAGCACAGAGACTGTGAAAGTGCAGGTCAAATAATCTAGGGTAGGGTCAGTGTGATCATGGTTGTTGTCTTTAAAATTTTAAGCCACTGTACAAATCGTCTTAAAAGTTGGGGGGGGGCGGGGAGCCAGGTGTCACTGAGTCACACCTGTAATCATAGCTACTCCCGAAGCAAAGTTAAGAAGATTACAGTTCAAATACAGCCTGGGCAGGAATGTCTGTGAGACTCTTTACTTCCAATTAACCTGCCAAACGCAGAAAGTAAAGCCGTGGCTCAAGTGGTAGACAGCCAGCCTTGAGTCAAAATGCTAAGGCTCAAGTGCTCAAACCCTGAGTTCAAGTCCTATTACTGGCACACACACACAAAAATAAACGATTGGGGGGGGGGATAATAATGTGCTTTTGTCCTTGACTTCCACAAGACAGAAGCGCAGAAGTCAGCTCCAGGTTGCTTAAGTTGTTGAGTCCAAGGCACATTATTTAACCTCTATGCTAAGCTACAGAGCGGGGGTTGCTGGCACTACAGACCTAAAATATGGTATGGCCTTTATAACTCTGGTCTGTAACTTGAATAGATGCACTTAAAACGTTTAGAATGGCTCTTGGCCCTGAGCCCTAAGTGTTTGTCAGCTGCTATGATTCCTAAACAACCACAGTGAGGATGTTCACCAGACCAGAATGTCTTAGAGTTTGCTTGTAATTGAACCAGGCCCCTTGGTAAGGGACCACTTCGTCTTCCTCAGGTTCTCCGTTTTATGCATTCGTTTGGCAATTATTGAACTAGGTACTACAGGAAGAAAAGGAGAGGAAAAATATGATTTCTGTGGCTATAATAAAACTTACAGCCTAGTACAAAAAGACAGTTGAGTAAAAGGTTTTTAAAGGTACTCTGGTAAGTGCCATTAAAGAAGTGTGTAGCTGGGCTCTGGTGTCTCAGGCCTGTAATCCTAGCTACTCAGGAAGCTGAGATCTGAGGATTGCAGTTCAGAACCAACCTGAATAGGAAACTCTGTAAGACTCTTACCTCCAATAAAAACTACTTAAAAAATAATCTGGAAGTAGAGCTGTGGTTAAAGTAGTAAAGTGCTTGCCTTGAACAAAAGAAGCTCAGAGACAGCCTCCAGCTCCCCCTCCCTGCATTCAGACCCCAAGATAAGTTCAACACCAAAAAAACAAAACCAAAAAAAAAAAAAAAAAACCCAAACAAACAAAACAACAACAACAAAACAGGGACAGGGGAGTATTATTCCTAGTTGTTACACAAAGAAAGTTATACATCTGACCAGTACATTTTCTGTCCTATAAATTGTGATTTATTTTTTGTGACCATAGTAATTGCAGGCATAGCCAAATTCCACCTACAAAACATTATTGTTAAGTATTTCATTTCCAAATGAGTACATTTAGGTCTGCAGGTATGGTTTGGTGGTAGGTCACTTGCCTGGCATACATGAGGCCCTGGGTTCAGTCCCTAACAAAATGCACACTTACATGCACATGTATGCATGTATAACTAGTATTGTGTAACGAAGCACAGCTTTCTTGATGTAATCAAGTAATAGAATTAGCAATCAGGCAATATGACTGCTACCTAGGAGATCCTGCACAAGACCTCTTAAGTTTCTGATCCCTCATTTCCCTGTCAGCAAGGCAGGAAAACCAGAGTAAGAAGTCTCTGAAGTCCTTTCAACTCTAGTCTGTGCACATGCTTTATTATTGAAACAATCTATGCCAAGCATATTTTCGAACTTTCACGCAAGGTCCTTGGGATTATTTTACAGTATATTATTTTTATAATATTTTTACAGTATTTTATCTGCCTTTAAACATGTAGAAATTATCTGAGTACCACTGGCTTGTTCTCAATCCAAGCTACTATGGAAGCTGGATCTGAGGATCAAGGTTCAAAGCCCTTCTAGTCAGGAAAGCCTGTGAGAGTCTTATCTCTAATTAATTACCAAAAAACCAAAGGTAGAGGTGTGTCTTAAACTGTAGAGTACCATCCTTGAGCAAAAAAAGCTAAGGGCTAGGCTCAGGCCCTGAGTTCAAGACCCAGTACTGACACATACACACAAAAAGATGTAGAAGCTGAGGCATGAAAGATGGACATTAGAGTTTGCCATTATAAGAAAACAGGGCACACATTAGATCCTTGGAGACTTGCCATGCTGGTGAGAATCATGTCCACTGCAAAACATATCAGAGGAAGCTTGAATCTCACAGGATTTGCTCACAGATTTGCTACTGAGACTATTCTCTACTGTTATATCAGAACAGGAAAAGTTAAAAATAGCACCATTTTCTCTTTTCATTCTAAAGCATTTGTCTCCACCCTCTTCATCTGCTTACTTCTGAACAGAGAATGGGATCTGCTGGATTGATAACCAGGATTCTCCCCATCTAGGAAGCATATTTCTCCAACTGGCTAGGATTTTCCCTCTTAGTAGACTAACTGAATTAAGTAAACTTACTGAACTTATCTGGCTAAACAACAACGTTAGTTTCAATTAATGAAAAATCTAAAATTTAAATATCCAGGAGGGAAAGCAGTAATTCTGCAAATACTTATAGTGAGATTGAATTCACAGTTTACAGAAGCACTTGATTTCATAAAATAAAAATGTATTTAAGTCATTTAAAGAATGTCAAATGTTAAACATGGCACTATAAATCCTTATAATAAGAATAAGAGGAATCATAACTGCAGCTGAAGTAAATCATTAGAATCAAAATTAATAAAAATGCATTACTGTGAGTATCTTTTCTTTCCTTTTCTTTTTCCTTTGTTCTTTTGTTTTGCTTTCCTTTTTTTTTTTCGCAGTCCTGAGACTTGAACTCAGGGCCTGGGCACTGTCCTTGGGCTTTCTCGAGCTAGTGCTCTACCACTTGAACCACAGTACCACTTCCGGTCTCTGTGCATGCTAGGCAAGCACTCTAGTCCAAACTCTTGGTCCTGTGAATATGTATTCTATTCTTATGTACAGTTCTAAATTATCTTTGGTCAAGCAGGGATCTATGCACTTTTTTTTCTCAAAATTCCAGTGATTGCCATATTACTTAAAGAACGCTGTTTTTTAAAATCTTTTGTTCCACATAAATGTGATCTCTTCTTGAGACACAGCGCCACTTCCCGTTTTCTAGTAGTTAATTGGAGAGAAGAATCTCAAGGTTTTTAGCACACAGGCTGGCTTTGAACCATAATCCTCGGATCTCAGCCTCCTGAGTAGCTAGGATTACAGGCATGAGCTTCTTCTGGTAATTTATTAATGTTAGAAATGAAATTTGTAAATGCAGCCTACAAAAACTTCTAGTTTACTAAGATGGACAAACACTATAAACTTCATGGTTTCTACTACGTAGTTTCTTTTCAAACAGTTTTTCTCCCAAGCTGAATGGTTATAAATTTGTCCTCAAATCCATCAAAATGTGAAAGAAGAATATCATCTCTTAATAGAGCTAGGGGAAAGCAAAAGTAATATGTTTAGAACAGTTCTAGAAATGCAAATGTGTCTGGCCATACCAGTGACTCACACCTGTAATCCTAGGGGCTGAGAGCTGAGCTTTGCAGTTCAAAGCCAGCTCAGGCAGGAAAGTCTAAAGCTCTTATCTCTGTCAAAAAGCTGTATGGAACTGTGACTTAAGTGGTTGAATGCTAGTCTTGAACAAGAAAGTTCAGAGATAATGCCTAGGCCTTGAGTTCAAGGCCCAGTACTAGCATACACACACACACACACACACACACACACACACACACAATGCTGGCCTCATAAGATGTGTAAATAGTTATCAGAATTATTTCCTAGGAAATAATTACACATCTGTGTTTTTTGTGTTTTTCTTTCCCTTTCTCCTAGATAAGTATAAATGTGCTTGAGTCATTTCTTTATCTCCAGTAGAGATCTAGGGCAGGGGTGGGGGGGGGGGGGAGGATGGGATAGGATTTCAAGTTTAGGATTTGGGAAGAACACGTATTGTCCAGGGCCCCATTCTTCTCTCCCCTTTCTCTTCTATCATGAACACCCATGTGATTGTTTAGGATCAGATAGATACATTAATATTATAGTGCTTTATTTGGTAACCATGGAGTTGGTTATTAATATCTTGTAGAAGAGAACAAGCCTCTAAACAATAAACAACTAAGGACTCATTTGTGTTTCTATTGTTTTTATTTGTTTGGGTTTTTTTTCCTCTTTGTAATACATGTGCTATTACTGGAGCTTGAACTCAGAGACTGGATGCTGTCCTTGAGCTTTTTTTTTTTTCTCAGGGTGGTGTTCTACTACGTAAGTCATAGTTTCATTTCTGGATTTTTAATTGAAGGTAAGAGTCTTATGAATTTTCCTGCCTGGTCTGGCTTTGAACCGAGACTTTCCTAGGTAACTAGGATTGCAGATGAAAGCTTCCAGCACTAGCCTGTTTCCCCATTTTGGAGTTGGTGAGAGAGAGAGACAAGAGGAAGAAGATGGAAGGAAAAGAATGTTTAATTGTCTAGGAAGCACTGAAACTGCCTTCATGTGACCTCTTCTGAGGTTTTGAGTTCAACACAAGTTTTCAGTCTCCAAAAAAGAGATATTTGAGGCTGGAAACATTTTAAAAATGATAACTTCAGCAGGTAGCTCACACCTGTAATCCTAGCTACTCAGGAGGCTGAAACCTGAGGATCACTTTTCAAAGCCAGTCCACACAGAAATGTTTATGAAACTCTTATCTCCAATTAAAAAAATGCCAAAAAAGCCAGAAATGAAGATAGCATACAAAAGCTCAAGGATGGTGCCCAGGTCTTGAGTTTAAATCCCAGGACCAGCAAAAACAAAAACAAACAAAACCAGTTCAACATCAAACACATAGCCATCAGTTTCTAACAAGCTATTGGTCTAAATCCAACTAGGATTTTTTTTTTTCCCAGCCAAGTTTTAAATTTTGTTATACAATCAAAGCACTTTCCCAGATCTGACAGAGGCCTATTCAGCTTTTTCACCATACTCTCTGGATGATTGTTTTGCTTAAATAAATGTACCTCTAACACAGCGCTGGGTGTTCAGGCCTGTAATCCTATTACTCAAGAGGCTCATCTGAGGATTGAGGTTCAAAGCCAGCCTGCGCAGAAAAATGCGTGAAACTCTTAGGCCAGATAACAACAAAAAGCTAGAAGTGAAGCTGTGGCTCAAGTGAGGGCAAGAAGCCCTGAGTTCAAGCCCAATGACTGGCACAGAAAGAGAAAGACAGAGAGGTGGAGGAGAGATGGAGAAGGGGAAAGGGAAAGGAAGAGGGGGAGAGAGAGAGACAGAGACAGAGACAGAGAGAGACAGAGAGACAGAGACAGAGAGGAGAAAAGGAAAGAAATGAGGGAAGGAGGCAGGCAGAGAAACAAGCAAGACTACCTACAGTCTCTGTATGGACCTCCAGCAGCTGGTCCTGTCTTTCTTCAGAGTTTATTGGGTTGATGACTTTGAAAAGTGGCCACTCTGCTTTGTCTCCAGCCGGTGGTGGAAAACAAATTTTTGGTTGGTCGTGAGGTTTGAACCCTGGGCCTGGGTGCTGACCCTTAGCTCTTCAGCTCAAGGCTACCACCCTATCCCTTGAGCCACAACACCACTTCTGGCTTTCTAGTGGCTAACTAGAGATAAGAGTCTCATGGTCTTTAGTGCCCAGGCTGACTTTGAATCTCGATCCTCAGATCTCAGTCTCCTGAGTAGCTAGGATTACAGGTGTGAGCCACCATGCCTAGCCGGTGGTAGAAATTTTAAGAGACAATTCATGGGAGGGATTAGATCTTTGAGGGCATCCTCCAAGGACACAGTGGGAATTCAGACCTTTCCTCTCTTCCTGACTTGACCAGACAAGTGGATCCCTTCCACCATTCACTCTCACAATGAAGTGCTGTTCTGCCACAGGTCCAAGACAATGGAGCTAATGAACTGAAACCTCCAACAGTGTGAGACAAACCAAACCTTTACATTTTAGGTTCTTTTTCTAGGGTATTTGTTATAGTAACAGAAAGCTGACTAGCATACTCCCAACATAGAAGGACATTTCTCTACACTCTTTAAGAGCTACCTGTGACCTCTCCCACTTCTCACCAAGAATGCTCAAATCTTGCTCAGGGCTGGCCTTGTTTTACTTGCCTCTCACCCTATTGACATTCTTAGTCAGGGCAAGTCAGTGAACAGACTGACTTTATGTATTTGACCCTGTAAAAAAAAAAACCATTCTTGGAATTCCCTTTCCTTACTTGCTGTAGCATCTCTTTTTTGTTTCCAAGTTCTTCCAACCTCTCTGGCAATGCCTCAATATCCACCTTGGGATTCTTTCTTTCCACCTTCTACTCACATCTCTTTGCTCAGGACTAGAGCCCCCTGAAGCAGTGATGGGCTTTTTGATGAAGACGTTGCCAACCTGGCATCTTCAATCCAGACTTCTTTGTCTCCCAAACCATGGACTTAACTGTGGATAGGACATCTCCACATAGCACTCACTGTTTCCGCTCTCTCTCTTTTTTCTCCCCCCCCCCCCCGCCCAGTCCTGAGATTTGAACTTAGGGCCTGGACACTGTCCTTGGACACTTTCTGCTCAAGGCTAACCCTCAGCCACTTGAGCTCCAGCACCACTTCTGGCTTTTTCTCTGTATGTGGTGCTGGGCAAGCACTCTACCACTAAACCATGCTCCAGGCCTGGAACTCACTGTGTCTTAAATTCAGTTTATGACTCTCACTCCATCCTATCAGGATGCCCTGTCCCTATTTTCCCTAGGCGGTGTGTATTTTTCTCAAGCTCATCACCTGTTTCTCCCCTATATCTCTCAGCTCACCAAGACCTCAGCCTCCTCTGTCTGATGTCCCCACCCCCCATTGTTGTTGCCACCTCACTCTTAAGAGTCTCAAGCTGATTTATTACTTCTATCTTCCTGCAGGGACTGATTTCCTCACTCTTTGTTCTGTGTAGCCATTCTGATATCCTTGGACCATGCTCCAGTCTCAGCCCGAACCATCATGGTGGCTAGAAAATTTCCATAGCCTATCCTGTTGCTTTCACATCAGATCAAGTTTGCACTTGAAATCTCCTGACTGACTCCCTTGCTTCATTCCCTGTTAGTAGGCATTATCTGTGCTTATTCTCCCAACACGTACACACTCAAAGCTTTTCCAGTGCACTCTCTGTCTTCCATCACTTTGTGCATACTGATCGGGGCTGGAAGTTTCCCTCCTCTGTTCTCTACTCCAACATCTTCCACTACATGCTCTTGGAATGCATCTGCTTCAGGAAGGCCATCTTGCTGCCCCCCAATCCCTCTTTGTCCCCTCCCACTCCTCCTGTCCTCTTTCTGGGGCATCTAATGTGTACGATCCTATTCTCATGGACTCATGGGAGACAAGAACGGTGTCTTTCTTGTGTCCTCAGCACCTGGCATGGACACTGACCTGCAGAAACCATTCAGGGCATGTTACTTACTGGTATAGGAAGAAGGATGATTAAAAACAACAGCTCACATTTGCCAAAAAATGCCTTAAGGGTCCCCAAATGCTTTCCCAAACATCACCTCATCTGTTTCCAAAACAAATCTAGGAGGGTAAAGAGGATCCATATTGTGATCTTCACATCCAGTGTGAGGTATTTATGCTCAAAAAGGGTAGGTGGCTAGGCCAAGATAACAGGGGGAAGGGCCAGAAGTAGGAGTCTCTGGACCTCACATTTCTGACTAGGAACAACCTAGTAAAACAGGTTTCCACAGTGATACAGGCACACACCCTTCTCCCTTCCTTAGCACTTGCCAGGGTCTAATAAACCTAGTTTCAGTATTTGTATTCTGTGCACTTTTGCTGCTTGTATAATCGGAATCAATTACTTAGAAATGTGCTCTCACTCTGACTTTGTCGTGACACATGTATAACTGAAATCTCAGAGAACTGCAGAAATTCCCTCCTGTCTCTCAAATGGTAGGATATGAACGCAATCAAGCACAATCTTCAGTAAGCATAAAAATTAAAATCCAGGCCATGAGTCTGGTCTAATGATAGAGTGCTTGTCTAGCATACACAGAGACCTGGGTTCAATTCCTCAGTATCACATACATAGAAAAAGCCAGAAGTGGTGGTGCTGTAGCTAAAAGAGTAGAGCTCTAGCCATGAGGAAAGCTCAAGGACAGTGCCTCAGGCCCTGAGTTCAAGCCCCCGGACTGTTAAGATGTAAAATTGTCTTCAATAGCAAAGGATTAATGGGATTTTTTCCAAAATTAAAAATACTTAGAATGAAAAAATAAATCCCAAACTTTAAGAAATAAAAAAAGTATCAGATTCTAAAGATGCCATTTGTGAGGCTGGTGACTGAGTCACACCGAGACCCAGAGAAACCAGCAAAATTAAGAAAGAACTGGGTGTTGGTGGCTCATGCCTATAATCCTAGCTACTCAGGAGGTTGAGATCTGAGGATCTGAGGATCTTATCTCCAATTAACCACCAGAAAACCAGAAGTGGCACTGTGGCTTCAAGTGTTAGAGTGCTAGACTTGAACAAAAGGAGCTCAGGAACCGAGCCCAGGCCCTGAACTCAATTTAGTAAGAGCTTCAGGAGTGATTTCAAAGTCACAGGTGAGAAAATCCATAAATCCAAATGTGGCTGTTTGTAACAAGATCCATAGAAGTTCTGTATGCAAAGTATTTCCCTGGGAGACAGTCACAGACTCTCTAGATATGACTGTGGATTTTTTTTCTTCCTATCTCTGCTACTGTTTTGTGGTAGATAAAAGTGAACAGAAGCCAGACACTAGTGGCTCATGCCTGTAATCTTAGCTACTAATAAGGCTGAGAACTGAGGATCTCAGTTTAACGCTATCCTGAGCAGATAAACCTTGAGACCCTTATTTCCAATTCACCAGCCAGTGGAACAACAAGTGGAATCTACCAGAAGTGGAAGTGTGCCAGCCGGGGTGTGAGAGGCCCTGAGTTCACGGCTCAGTACTAGCACACACACACACACACACACACACACACACACACACACACGAGACATAAACAAACAAACTGGCAAATAGACAAATATACTTAGTGTGAGCACAGTCCCCAAACCACCTTTGTCTACCTTTTTGTCTCTCCTTCCCTTGCTCACTTCCTGGGTACTCCTTAGACGCTGGCACCAGTTCATCTCCTACAGCACCACCAGAGATACCCAAGATACCACTCACACTGTGCTCATCTACTACCCAGTCTGGGAGGTTCTGATTTGCTGGGACCCACCTCCTGCCAGCCTATTTATCTACAGCTATGTCCCTTTGCAAAGATTGGAATATTTTTTTTCATTATTTGTACACCAAAATAAGCTCCATAAAGCTGCTGGTCTCTTAGCAGTTTCCCAAGTACCTGGCCAATATCATAGACAGAGACAGGGAGGGAACACGTGGCTGGGTTAGGTTTGGTTTTTTTTTCCCTTCAGTTTCCAAAGTTGTTAGACTACTTTTATATCCTAAATATTTACGTCTTTTAAAAATGAGTCCTGAATAACACCTTGTGGAAGGTGTTCCCCCCTACTGAATGAAAGTCATGTTGATAGTTGATTAGTCAGATTGGTGAAGCATTTATTTACTGTCTTCCTAGGTCTGGAGTATCTTTGTCTGATCTTTTACTTCTGGGCTAGCACCTAGAGACAATTTGCTACTCTTCTCTGCATCACTCTACTGACATCAATCCTGGCAGGTTGTTTCTGCTCAGGTAATAATGGTTGGTACCTCAGCTCATGTAACCATTAAGAGACAGCGCTAGGGCTTCAAGGCAAGGATTTCAAGATGCCAGACTGGAAGAAACATAAGGCATATATTGATGTGTTCCAATGAAGAGTTAATAAGAAGTTCCTTTAATAAAAATCAAATCATTTGCTTAGGCAAGGGACTCCTGGAAAAAATAAAGTCATGGGAATGAAGACAGAGAAATAACATGAGGTCATGTTAATATAGGCAATGAGATGTGGTTTATGTTCCTAGGTCCAGGCTGAGCATGAATGAAGCCAGTGGTTTAGGTTGGCAAGGCACTGAGTTGTGGAATGATTTGTTACACATCAATGAACAATTAAGACATCCCCTTGAATTTTTCCATCTCAATGTTTTTTCATTTCTCAATTCACTCGTTCATCAAACATTCATTGTGTACCTGTTATGTACCAGTCACTGTATGAAGGATCTATGTTAGACCAGGTTCTCTCTGTTTCTTTTTTCTCCTTAGTTGAAACATTTAAGCAACTAGATATGTAATTTAAAGGCACTATGAATAAGACATTCAGATAATACCACATACCAGTGTATGTTATGAGTTATTCTCAATTATTTATGGATGTGGGGGTTTTCATTCCTGAGTTAGACTGCAAGTAAGTCCAGTCGTAAATTGTTATTGAAGGAAGCTTGCACTCAGATTTTTAGAAAGTAAGTGTTAAAAGGCAAGAGTCTCAAAGGCCTGCTCCAGCTGAAGTCCCTGTTCTGTAAGTTTTATCTATCAACTTGATTTGGCTTGGTTTTAATTTAGCTTGAGAGCTTTCTTTAGTCTGCCCACGTATCTCCTGACAAAGGAAGGGCTAGCAGCAGACAAACACGTTTTGCTGGGTTAAGAGGTACAGATAGACTACCCAGCTTAGATCTTTGCTAAGAAAACCTTCAAATCTCCTAAAGTTCACAATTCTCAAGACTACCTGGAGTTCTATTCTCTGTCTTTCCTATCTCCTCCCGATACTTACGCTCTTACTGTGCTCTGACTATTGAAAGACAAATAAATACAAGCCAGGCACGGTGGCTCACACCTGTAATCCTAGCTACTCAAGAGGCTGAGATCTGAGGATTAAGATTCAAAGCCAGCCCAGGCACAAAAGGATCTGAGACTCTTCTCTCCAGTTAACCTCTAGAAAATGGGAAGTGGGGCTTGGCTCAAGGGTAGGGCAGTAGACTTGAGCTGAAGAGCTCAGGGACAATGCCTAAGCGGAGTTCAAGCCCCATGACCCCCCCCCCCAAAAAAATACAAATAAATGAAATGCTGGAACAGCATTCCTTTGTCTATAATCAGAACACTCAGTAGGGATATTCAATATTCCTAGGTAAACAATTAAAAGAAAAATGGTTTCTTTGATTTATTTAAACATAATAAAATGTGTTTGTTTCCAAAGGGCTGGAGATTCCAGGGGGCTGGAAGCTGGGAATGTTGGAGAATGGAAGATTGGTTAGAGGAGGCTCTGGCTGGGTACAGCTGGGAGAAGAGGGCAACCGCAGGCCAGGTCTAACTGGTTTCAAGGACTAATGAGTCACCACCACCAATCAATCTTTATCCAGGAAAAGCTGTCTCTTGTTTCTTTATATCTTTTGTGGAGAGCTAGGTGGAGAGAGCAGAGTCAGATTTGGAGATAGGCCCCATCCCAAATCACTGTATCCTTGGCCATACAATTTGCTATCGTTTTAAATTGGAAGTATTTAACTAGTGGCTCACTCCTGCAATCTTAGCTATTTAAAAGGATTATGGTTCAAAGCCAATTTGGGCAGAACATTCCATGAGACTCTTAATTACCTCAAATTAACAGGCAAAGAAACTGAAAGTGGACATGTGGCTTAAGGCTGGCTTGATAGAGTACCATCCTGGAATATAAGAAACCAAGTGAAAGCATGAAGCCCAGTTTAAGCCCTGGTACCATCACAATAGATAGAATAGAATAGAATAGAATAGAATAGGACAGGACAGGACAGAATAGATGATATTGAGACAGAGAGGGAGAGGGGAGGAAGAGGGAGAAGCGAGAAGAGGAAAGGAGAAGAGAAGAGAGGAGAGGAGAGGAGAGGAGAGGAGAGGAAACAAGAGGAGAGGAGCATTGGTTCCTATGGCTCTTCCATCTTGAAACAGGGTGCTCTGAACACCAACCCACTAGGCTCTCTGCCTTTGCCTGTGGTCCAGGTTTGTGGGCAATATGGACTAATGTCAGAAGCTGCAATGAGAAGTGATTGTTATGGTCCCTGAGTTGCAAGCATATGTGTTCTGCCCCAATACCAGAATCCCTTTAAATCTCCATCCTATGTTCACTCTAAGTCCTTGTCTGCCCAGTTCTGCTTTCTACTCCTTTTCTCCTTATATCCTGTTCTCTAATGGGTTCATATTTAAATCATCCATTCATTTAATAAACACTATCTTGGACACCAAGACCTATCTCCTGAGCAGGCTTTGGGATGAGGTTTCTAAGTGGACAAAAGGGAGGTGAAGGTATGAAAGCTGGAGGCAAGGACAGAGGTGGTGGGAGCGGCTGTCCATGTGTGGGGCGCTGCCTTTAGAAGAAATCTGCTTACTTTCTGGATTTTCTCCAGACTTCCTGGAGTGAAGGGTGAGGGGAGTTAAAGTCCAACTACGCCTTCCACTCAACATTCCCCAACTAAAGTATGATTCCCTCCCCTAAACCTCTGTTCTCATTTCTGGGGAAAATCTTTCTATTTTTCTTCTCTCCTGGGAGGCCCCAGGGCAAACTCAACAGTAGTTGAGTAACTGAGTAGTTGTGTCTGGGGTCAGGTTAACTGTTTTAGCACCTCCAAGCTACTCTCTGTCCCTTTCCATATTTGCTATGAACTGATGGGGTCTGTGATGGAGTGCAGCTTACCTCAAGGAAGACAGGGCAAGCTCCCCAGACCAGCAGCAACAAGGCAGCCAGGCCCCTATCCCCAGCCTGGCCTCCCTAAGACAGTCAACTTTTCCTTCTATCCTTGAGTAGGCCCTATATTAATACAGGCCTTTCTCTTTTTTTGGCAGGGCGGGGGGGGGGTGGCGGGAGGGGGAAGGGGGAACGGGGGGGGGGGGGGGGGCGACTTGAACTTTGAGCTTGAACACTGTCCTTGAGCTCTTCAGCTCAATGCTAGCACTCTAGCACTCGAACCACAGCGCCACTTCTGGTTTTCTGGTGGTTAATTGGAGATGAGAGTCTCATGGATTTTTGTGCTTGGGCTGGCTTTGAACTGTGACCTTCAGATCTCAGCCACCAGAGTAGTTAGGATTACAGGTGTGAGCTACCAGTGCCCAGCTTTAATATAGGTCTTATTTGACCTGCAGAGTATTCACTTTTGGCGTGGTGAAGGCAGGAAGAGGTGAATCAGGGGACCCACAGTAGTCCCCCCAAAATGAAAAACTAAATTTCTAATGCATAGGACTTGAAAGGCAGAAAGGGTACTCCAGAGGCTGAAATCTGAGGATCACATTTCTCTCCCTTTCTTTCTTTCTTTCTTTCTTTCTTTCTTTCTTTCTTTCTTTCTTTCTTTCTTTCTTTCTTTCTTTCTTTCTTCTTTGTGGGTCATGGAGCTTGAACTTGGCCTGGGCGCTGTCCCTGAGCTCTTCAGCTCAAGGCTACCACACTACCCTTGAGCCAAGCCCCACTACCCGTTTTCTAGAGGTTAATTGGAGATAAGAGTTTCAGGTTCTTTTGTGCCCGGGCTGGCTTTGAACCTTGATCCTCAGATCTCAGCCTCTTCAGTAGCTAGGATTACAGGCATGAGCCACTGTGCCAGGATGAGGATCACATTTTTAAGCCTGCCCAGGCAGGAAAGTCTGTAAGACTCTTATCTCCAATCAATCAGCAAAAAGCCAGAAGTGGAACTGTGGCTCAAGTACAACAGTGCTAACTTTGAGTGAAAACGCTAAGGGATAGATAGCACTTAGACCCTGAATTCAAGCCCAAGTTCCTCCTCATTCACACACACACACTCACTATTCATAGAAATAATAGTAGTAGTGAAGACGATAATAATGAAAGCAGAAAGGAGTGGGCTAATGGGCAGAGGAATGACATTGACAGTGAACTGAATTCTAGAACGCCAATCTTTCTTTGTTCTCTAAATCTCAACCAGATAAAGTCAACCAGTCAGTCAGTCAGTCAGTCCATCCATCTGTCTTTTTCTAGTCTCCTCCTTTCCCAGTGCCCTCTTTCTCCTCTCTACTAGATACGATTCCCTTCCCTGTCTCCTGTTGCTTCTGTTGTTCGAATTCTCATTTGCCAAGTTTCTCAGGACCTGGTATTTACTTGGGTCCAGCTGTAAGTTTTTCCCCCACTCCAGGAATTTCAGTAATAAATCACAGAGAACAAAGCCGTCCTCACAGAGATAGTACTTGGGTTTCTGCTCAGCCTCTGCGGCCTTGGACAGGCTTCTGAGAAGAGCCCTCGCCTGGTTACAGGCACAAACAGAGCCCTGCCTTTCACAAACACAGGCTGCTGAGAAGGCCTGAACTCCAGGTGAATGGGCCCCGGCCCAGAGGGCAAGGGCAAGGTCAGGCTGTGTGCAGGCCACCCCCTCGCTGAAGTTGAGCCAGTGGGAGCCCAAGGCACAAGGCTTGCTTCCAAGGGACCAAACCACTCGAAGCAGAAACCTTGAGAAAGTTATTTTAGCCTCTCTAGACTTCCCTTTCCCTGTTTTTAAATAGATGGGAGATTTATGCTGCCTAAATCACAAACAAATTGCATTGGGAAGGGAAAAAAGCCAGATTGCTTTGGAAGATTTTTTTTTTCTTTTGAGAGGATACAAGGTTGTAGGTGATGAAGGGACTGGGATACACCTGTGCACACACCCTGCATCCAATCGGCGGACGTGGTATCTCCCCCAGGCCCAGGGCTGCTGGCTGCACTGTGCCACCCCTGCAGTGACCCATACGAACTCAAATCCTTGCTCAAAATATACTCAGCGAGTGAATGTCCTTAGTAACATTTGTCAGGGCTCTCTGTTGCTCCTGTCACTGTGCTCAGAGCTTAGTGACAGTCCTGTCTCTCCAGTGGCTCATGGTCTGAGAGGGAAACCTCCATGCGACACAAACAACTGCACATAAAATGTAGATGACGGTTATCAGAACAGAAAGGAATGGAATGCTAGCTAATATCCTCCAACAGGGAAAACACACATTTAGAAGCCCATTGAAGAGCCTTGAGCCCACAAACAGAGGTAGAAAACAGAGCTGTTGCTCATGGTTGAATCATAAGAAAGGGGGAAACATATAGGAAAAGAGTGGGTTGGGTCCTGTAGGTGATTCTTGTCCTCAACTAGACCCTTATAGAATGTTGTGGTTTACTTGCTATCTAGTTGATTGAGAAACTATAAATGCGTGCAAGAGTTAACGTGTGTAACAGAGACATTCCCACCCTTTATTAGCCTCTACACTGGAGTGTACAGGACAGAAAGTCTTACTTTGCGTGTCTATATAAGTTATCATCTCACCTGGTTCGTTTTGGAGAAATAAGCAAGGACTAGAACTGTTCTGGGCAAACAGCATACTTGACCACTTTAGCTAATGTGCTTGGCTTTCCACTGAAGGATTTTTATAGAGGTCAGTGGTATGGTCAGATTCACCATATTGAGCTTGAGTGGCTTTTACTCCTTCTGTTGTAGAATAGTGAGAGTAAAAAGATGAGGATAGTTTTGCTGATTTCTGTGGCCTGTTCTACCTTCAACATTCTGTGAGCCAATGTTAGGTAGGAATTTGGATGGCAAGAAGGGCTGGACAAAATGTAACTTCAAAGAAGTTTTGGGGGTGTGTTGCAATTCAACTTAAACCAAAAAGGATACATACCAATATCCTTCTTTTTTTTTGAAACCCAATAAAACTGCCCAAGAAAAATACTCCCAAGGAACTGCTGCTCCTCCACCCATCCACGAAGAGAAAGGTGATGCCCATGAAAACATTCCATCGAAGTTAAAGGCTAGCTGCCAATCAACCTCTCCCATAGCTCTAGCCCTCCTTCTGTCTCTTCCCTCTTCCCTCCGTCCTCCTGCATGTTCCAATAGCACACAGGTGAACCTGGTTGGAGATGTGAAAAAGTGGGAACACAAGTTCGTGCTATTGACTCAATTCCCATACTCATCTGTCTACATTGGAAAAGCAAAGAAATAGAATAAAAGCCAAACACTTGTGAAAATGGAAAAGCTGGAGGACTTATTTTAAAGGTACAGTAATCAAGATAGCATGGTATTGATGTGACAAGGACAAATAAACGCAATAATATTGAGAATCCACATGGTTCATAAATATATGGTCAATTGTTTTATTTTGGAGAAGGGATTTAATTTAGTCTCTTGCTTTCTGGGCAGGCACTTCTACCCCTTCAGCATCCAGCTCCTTTTTGGGTTATTTTCAAAGTAGGGTCTCAATTTAGGCCCTGGACATTCTGGCCTGCGATCCTCCTATTTGTGCTTCTCCATACATCACTGGAGATGACTGGTATGCATCACCGATCCCAATCTTTGGTTGAGAGATGGAGTTTGAAAACTTCTATTTGCTTGGGTTGTCCTCCAACCACAATCTCTCGATCTCCCCTCCCAAGTAGCTAGGATTACAGGCTTGAGCTGCCACACCTGGCTAGTCAGTTTTTTTGTTTTTTGTTTTTTTTCAGTTAGGCTAGGAATTTATTTAGCTGGCCCAGGAAAAACAATAAAAAACCCCAAGTGGAAAATGTAATACAAAGAGCCAGGCACAGTGGCTCATGCCTGTAATCCTAAAGGCTGAGATCTGAGGATCGTGGTTCAAAGCTAGCCTGGCACTAAAAAAAAAGTCTGTGAGACTCTAATTTCCAATTAACCAGAAAACTGGAAGTGGCGCAGTGGCTTAAGGGGTAGGGTAGTACCGTTGAACTGAAAGGCTCAGGGACAACACCCAGGCCCAGAGTTCAAGTCCCATGACTGTCAAAAATAAAATTCAAAGAGACACCTATAGACAAACTTTGACTGTGATGAAAAAGAGTTTGGAATAGAGGGAAGGTGGATGGATTTGCTGAGACTAAAGTATCCCATCCCCAAAATGATTTATTTATTTATTTTATGTTTTTTAAGTTTCTGGATTTCTGACCAATGAGTTAATTCAGTTTGGTTTGAAGTCTCTTGTATGACCCTCAGCTCTGATTTAGTTTGAATGCCTCTTCATGTTTCATTTTGCCTTTCCAATCTTGTATATGAAGGACCAAAGGCTTGTGTTCTCTCTTCCTGGTTAGAAACAAGACTTATAACCAGACACTGGAGGTTCACATAGCTGCTAAGGATGCTAAGATCTGAGGGTCAAGGTTTGAAGCCAGCCCGGGCAGAAAAGTCTGAGAGACTCCTATTTCCAATTTACCAGCAAAAAGCCAAAAGTGGAGACGTGGCTCAAGTGATAAAATGCCAACCTTAAGTAAAACAGTCGAACAAGATAGAAAAAGCCCAAGTGGGGACCGGGAGTTTGGCCTAGTGGTTAAAGTGCCTGCCTAGCATGCATGAAGACCCGGGTTCGATTCCTCGGTACCACATATAGAAAAAAGCCGGAAGTGGTGCTGAGGCTCAAGTGGTAGAGCTCTAGCCTTGAGAAAGTCCAAGGACAGTGCTCAGGCCCTGAGCTCAAGCCCAGGACTGGCAAAAAAAAAAAAAAAAAAAAAAAAAGTTGATCAAAGGCTGAAATTAAAAAAAAAAGAAAAAGCCCAAGTGCTGGTGGCTCATGCCTGGAATCCTGGCTACTCAAGAGGTTGAGATCTCAAAGCCAGCCAGGGCAAGAAAGTCCCTGAGACTCTTATCTCCAATTGGATACTCAGAAAAAGCTGAAAGTAGTGCTGTGGCACAAGTGGTAGTGCGCCTTGGACACAAATAGGCTTAGGGTCAGCACCCAGGCCCTGAGTTCAAGCCCCATAGGCAAAAAAAAAAAAAAAAAAAAAAGACTGAAAGACCCTGAGTCCAAGCTCCAGTACACATAGGAAGTCTATGGATCTGGGGGAAGGGGGAAGCCCAACAGCAAACCCCAAATGCCTCTTCTGGCTGCTCTTTGACACTTGGTGATCTCAGCTACTTTTCTTTTCTTTTTTTTTTTTTGCCAGTCCTAGGCTTGAGCTCAGGGCCTGAGAACCGTCCTTGGGCTAGAGCTTTGCCACTTGAGCCTCAGCACCACTTCTGGCTTTTTTCTATGTATGTGATACCGAGGAATCGAACCCAGGACTTTGTGCATGCAAGGCAAACACTCTACCACTAGGCCAAACTCCCGGCCCCTCAGCTACTTCTCTGAAGAGAATAATTCTTTAAACTCTCAACTGGCTCTGCTCTCAGGAGTTTAAACTCTTTCCCCCTGGAAGTTTACCAGACAGATCTGGATTTTTTTTTTCAGGAGAATGTTTACAAAGGACTTTTACTGTCACCAAGAAAATGGTGAATAGGCAAAATAGTTTCTGAGGGCAGTTTCAGAGGCAGTGAGCTTTAGATATAAAAGAACCTTTTATGTGAATTAATGCACCTTCGATCTGGGAAATATAATGTAACCCTTCTATTAATTACAATAAAAAATATGTGAAAAAAAGAACCTTTTTTTTTTTTTTTACCATCTCCCAGGTTGCCCAAAGGCAACCTGGACAGAACAGATGGCCACAGAGGTGAACAACCTCTCATAGATAGGCACCAATGGGGAAACTTCCTGTTAGGGTAGAATCTTATTCTTGTTTATTGCCAAATTGGTTGCACTCTAGAGATTGAGGCCATCAATCCATTCCAAACCCCGCCCCCCGCCCATTATTCTGCTTCCTTTAAAATCATTTTATTCCTCCAAAGTGGAGGTACTTCTTAAAAGTTGACGTCTTGCTTAGTAACAGTGTCATAGTTACATAACAGTATGGTAATAACTATGTAAGGGTAAATTTGACTTTGGGGAAGGAATGTTCTAAAATGTTAGAATGAGATTAACTACTGTGATCAGTCTTCTGACATAAGCATAGGGCATTTTTGAGAGTGGGTTCAGCAATAGAATGATTTTTAAATTGCGAACCTGTCAATCTTAACAGGTTTACAACCCTGAAAATAAATAAATAAAATTCTAACTGTGCTTAGTTTATTCAGTTTGGATTGATTATGTGAGACATTTTCCAGCATATTCAGGCATGGATCAATGCATCCTTAGTTCTGGAAAACAACTTATTAATGAATCCCTTTAGAGTCTTTTCTTTCATTTCTACAAAAAGACAATCCTCCTGTAACCAGCTGAAGGAGACGCTTTTCTTCTCTCTGATAAGAATGACTTGATTTTATCTCAGTAAAAGACAAGTTTTCATCACCATAATTAAGCATAAGAAGAATGATTCTCAGGGAGCTTCATGACAAGATGTGTGATTATACAGTTAATTTTCATTAGCAAGCTCCATTTTTAAATTCTTAATCTCCTTTCTGTTCATTTTTGTCAAAACTACCACTAAATGGATTTCAACAATGAGCTTCCCCCTTTCAATGAACTGCTATATTGCAAGTGTCTTGTAGGGAAAATGGATTTATCCTAATTTTTTAAAGATGAATCTTCACTGTACCGAAGATGGAACTTGTTATTCATAGCAGCCTCTCCATGTGATGATAAAGGAATCTTAAAAGGGATCTTCTGCAGAGTCACTTACAAGTGTGCGGGTGGTGAGGTTGTGTGTTGGGTGGAGGTGAGGAGAGTGACATTTAGCAGGACAGTGGCTCAACAGAGAAAAGAGCTTTAACCTTCCACTTACGGAAAACATTAACAGGAGAAAAAACAAGAAAACCAAATTTGATGTTCTGTGGTTCTATTTGCAACACAATACATGAAAAATTTTAAGTGGGGTGTGTGTGTGTGTGTGTGTGTGTGTGTGTGTGTGTGTGTGTGTGTGTGTGTGTTGTGTTGCCAGTATTGGCCTCTTGCTTAGCTTATTCTATTAAGGCTGGTGCTCTACCCCTAATTCTGGCTTTTTGCTGTTATTGGATGGTTAATCGGATATGAGTCTGCAGGATTTTAATCTGCCCAGGTGAACTTCAAACGTCAATCCTCAGATCTCAGCCTCCTGAGTACCTAAGATTACAGGTGTGAACTACCAGCATTGGGCATTTTTAATTGATTATTTTAGGACAGTTTTTGGGACATCGGGGGGGGGGGGCAAGTAGCAGTAAGATTATTGAGAAAAAAAATTAAGTTCCTAGAATAAGCTACATCCACCCAAGTTACTTCTACCTACTACTGGGTGAAGGTGTGATGGGAAGCTTCATTCTTAAGGAATTGATCTCAGACCTCCTCCAGTCCCCCAGGTCACTGAGGTCACTGTCCGGAGAAAGAGTGTGTGTGTGTGTGTGTGTGTGTGTGTGTGTGTGTGTGTGAATGTGCATATGTGTAACCAGTTTTTAAAAAAAAAAAAAACTGCCCTGATTGATTGTGATCTGCTAACAGCATGATAGAGAGCATTGTTCTGCCCTGTTCAATCACCAGTTTTCAATCTCGAAGACACAGAGGTGGCTTAGAAGGAGATCTCCACAAGGCATGTGGCCTGAACTATGGTCCTGGGCTTGAGTTTTATGACATCAGAGGAATACAAAACTTGCCCAAGGGAATCAAATGAGGGTTTCATAATTAAATGAGAAATCTTAGGCTCATCTAGTGCCAAAGCTCCCTACCTTTCATCACCTCCAATCCTTCTGAGCCTCCAAGTTATGAGAAGCTATCTTTATTAAATAATAACTCAGTTTCTCATTTGTCACTAATCAAAACAATCAACAGCAGTTAACTTTTCTGGAAGGCTTACTGTAAGCCAGCCCCAAGGACATTCTGAAATTGAGATAATTGTGTGTGTGTGTGTGTGTGTGTGTGTGTGTGTGTGTGTGTACACCGGAACTAGAACTTGAATGTAGGGTCTGGGCACTGTATCTTAGCTGTTTCACTCAAGGCTAGAAAGCTAGCACCATAGCTTCACTGCCAGCACTTTATTCTGACTTTCAGCTCTCTTTCTGGATCTTCTTTCCTTCCTTCTTTGCTTCCTTTCTTCTTTCCTTCCCTCCTACCTTCCTGTCTTCTTTTTCTTTGGTGGTTAATAGAAGCTTAAGAGTCTCCTGGAAGCTGGGCACGCGGGGTAATCCTAGCTACTCAGGAGGCTAAGATCTAAGGATTGCATCTCAAAGCCAGCCCAGGTAGGAAAGTCAGTGAAACCTTTATCTCCAGTTAACTACCAGAAACCTGGAGGTGGAGCTAAGGCTCAAAGTGGTAGAGGGCTATCCTTGAGAAGAAAATTGCTCAGAGACAGTGCCCAAACCCTGAGTTCAAGGCCCATGATTGACAAAAACATAAAGACAGAAATAGTCTCATGGACTTTCCTGTCCATACTGGCTTTGAACCACAATCCTCAGCTCTGTCTCCCAAGTAGCTAAGATTGCAGACTTGAGCCATTGGGCACCTGGTTTATGTAATCACCTTTGTGTTACAAAAGAGAGGCCTGAGGTTCACTGGGGTAAAGTTTCTCCACCAAAGTCCTCAGGCTAGAAAGTAGATAAGCACAGGCCTGACCCTCCCTCCCCTACCTGACCCCCACCCCCACCCCTTTCCCAACTCAGTCTGCCATCCTACTAAAGTGATTCTTCACAGTTCAATTTGCCTGGGCAGGGCTTCTACCCTCAGGATACACCACGCAATGGTTCTACCAGCTCTTGCAACAAACAGCTCATAGACTTTCTCTCATCATCCATGCCATTAATACCACTAAGGCTTGGTATGTTTCAAACAAAAGCCCAGAGATTAGGGGTCCCAGCCCCTCCTCTGGTGGAGAAGCTGGGGAACAATGTAATTGTGGAGCTCAGGCAAGATGTTGCTTCTTATTTTCTTTACGTTTCTTTTCTGCAAAGTTATTTCTTCCAGGATCCTATTTATTGCTGTTACAGACTTCACTAACAAACATCAGAGAATTCTATTTTTTTCAACTCCTTCAGTTGTACAATCTCCCTACCAAGTGACTGGATGCCTTCAAGATTGCAGAGATGTCACCTGATGGCTGCTTCTTGCCACTTTGAAATAATCTGGGATTTGAAACTACCTGTTAAGGAATGCAAACTAAAGAGCATAGCTGTCAATCATGAGAGTCTTTTTCACACTTCTGGGTGAGGGGTAGGGGTCAGAGAATGGGAACAATCTAAACACATCTTACTGGGGCTGAATGAACTAATGTCCAAAGATCTCTTTCTTTGAGAAATGTAGATGCTGAAAATATTATTTGAGGGGCACTGTAAACCTAGCTTCTCTCTCAGGTGAAAGTTAACACTGAATTGACACTGATCAAGTGGTACCAGCCTGAGTCTGTTCATCCCTGTGACTTCACAGTTCTAGATGGACCAGCTGGCCCACTAGCATAGTAAAGGAATACTGGCTTCATTATAAACAAGAAAGCCCAGGATTTTTAGCGTTGGCACTGGAAGGAAACTGAGGTTCCCATAGGTGGCCTGAAGGTGAATCATCTGCCTAATGTTCACAGGGCCTTTTCCCTGCTTCTGTGTGAATACAGACCCCACCCCCCCACAATCTCCGTAGGGCTACCTCAGAGCTCTAATACTCTGTGTGTGCTCGCACGCGCGCGTGTATGTGTGTGTGTGTATGTGCGTGTGTGTGTGTGTGTGTGTGTGTGTGTGTGTGTGTGTGATGAGACTTGAACTTAATGATCTCTGGTTCTTGCTTGGCTTACTCCTCCCAAAGCTGAAGCTCTACCTCAACTTTCAGATAAGAGTCTCATAAACCTTTCTTCCCCAGGCTGGCTTTGAACCTTAATCCTTTATTTTTTTTTTTTGCCAGTCTTGGACTTGAGCTCAACGCCTGAGCACTGTCCTTGGATTTTTCTCAAGGGTAGAACTCTACCACTTGAGCCTCAGCACCACTTCTGGTTTTCTTTTTTTTCTATGTATGTGGTACCAAAGAATTGAACCCAGGTCTTCATGCATGCTAGGCAAGCACTCTACACTAGGCAAAACTCCCACCCCCTTGGACACTTTTTGCTCAAGGCTAGCATTCTGCCACTTGAGCCACAGTACCACCTCTGGCTTTTTCTTAGTATGTAGTACCGAGAAATCGAACTCAGGGCTTTGTGCATGTAAGGTGAGCACTCTACCAGCTAGGCTACACTCCCAGCCTGAACCTTAATCCTTCTATCTCAGCTTCCTAAGTAGCAGGGATTACCAGCATGAGCCACTGGTGCTCAACTGGAAGAATTCTTCACGTCCACAGTCGAAGACATTCCTTTCATGTGACTCACACCGCTGTGGAGCCCATATCTGTATTATATAGTTAGAAATATTTTAAAGAAAAACAAGAACCACTATGCATGCTCAATTAAATGATACTAAATGATTAACATCCGAAGCCAATCACACGTATGTCTGTAACTCATTTCAGAGCTGACCCGATGACCAACTTTTCATTCTGTGTCTTTTGAGCATCCCCTGCTTGCCTGCTATGCTCAGGAAAAGCTTCCTGTTTGCAGCCTGAAAGGTGCATCAGAGCGTGGTGCACTGATAAGCCAGCAACTGTGACGTTATCCATAGTCTATTATTTCAAAACTTTGTTGGTTTTGAATAAATACTCTGGGTGGGTACCAGTGACTCATACCTCTAATTCTAGCTACTCAGGAGGCTGAGATTTGAAGGTTGCAGTACAAAGCCCAGGTAGAAAATTCATCAAAATCCTTATCTCCAGTTAACCAGAAAAATGCCAGACTAGTGAAATCGCTAAAGTAGTGAAGCCTCATGAGTGGAAAAAGCCATGTAAAAGAACAAGGTCCTGAGTTCTAAGTCCTGAGGTCAAAGCCCCAGTATCAGGACATGGTTGGGTTTTGTTTGTTTGTTTGTTTTTAGTTTTTTTGCCAGTCCTGGGCTTAAACTCAGGGCCTGAGCACTGTACTTGAATTTTTCTCAAGGCTAGAGCTCTACCACTTGCGCCTCAGCACCACTTCCGGCTTTTTCTAAGTACCAAGGAATCGAACCCAAGTCTTCATGCATGGTAGGCAAGCACTCTACCACTAGGCCAAACTCCCGGCCCCGTTTTTTTTGGTTTGTTTGTTTTATTAAAGCAAATAAATACTCTGTTGACCATAATATTATAGATTTGAATGTTACAGAATAAAGGTGCGCCAGCTAAAGCCCACTTTTCTTTGTGTTTTGTTTTGGGTTCCATATAAAGTTAATATAGCAGAACTTATTTAGAAAAAGATTTCTGGGCCTTAAAAATTTTAAAGCCCTTCTTCATTACAGAGAGCTAGGCACCTATGGTTCCAGCCAGTCAGGAGAGGCACAGGGGCACTAGACCTCAAGAGTTTAAAACCAGAAAAAAAAAAGAGCTTGAGACCAAGCTAACACAACATAGCAAAATCTGATCTCAGAAAGAGAAACTCGGGTATTGGTGAGTCACATCTGTAATCCTTGCTATTTTGGAGGCTAAGATATGAAGGGTCTCTGTTCAAGTCCAGCCTAAGCAGCAAAGTCCTTGAGCTTCTATCTCCAGAGCAACTAGCAAGAAGCTAAGCTGGAGGCATGGTTCTAGTGGCAGAGTGCCAGAAGAAAGGGAGGGAGGGAGGAAAGAAAGGGGACAGAAAGGAAGGGGGGGAGAAAGAAAGAAAGAAAGAAAGAAAGAAAGAAAGAAAGAAAGAAAGAAAGAACAAACATAGAGCCCTTTCACCTGTTCTCCAGAACCCCGATGTCACTTACCTTGTACACATGTCCTTCCTCTTGTGTGGCCACAGAGAAAGTACAGATCTCCCAGCATCTGGGCCCAGGAGTCACTGGAGCTGGGGCTCCTTAGAAACATGAAGAGGGAGGGATCATAGCAGTTCACACTTCGAAGCCTTCAATGCATATTAATTAAGTCCTGTTTTGACTCCCTTACTTGTCTTTCTTATTATTTCCATGGGTCTAGAGAGCCATTTCTCCTGTTAAGCTAAAGAACGCCATGAGCGAGTCTTGGGTTTAAACCTGGGCGAGATGCAGAAATGCTTTATGGGATAATTTTCTCATCCTCAGAATCCATGACTGTGGAGATTCCTGAACAGCACCAAGGCTTGCCACACTCAGGTGGTTTAGGAACATTACAACTTTATTTCTTGTGGTTCTGGGGCCCAAGACCAAGGTGCCAGTTTGTGCAGTGTCTGGTTTATTGGGTTTTGTCTCTTTGTACCCTCACAAAGTAGAATGGGAGAACTCTGGTCTTCTCAGCCCTAAGAAGTAAATATGAGCTCTGCCATATGAGCTATCACTGTGGTTTAAATGTACACATCAAGCCAGTGCTGGTGGCTCACGCCTGTAATCCTAGCTATGCAGGAGGCTGAGATTTGAGGATGGCAGTTCAAAGCCAAGCCTGGGCACTAAAGTCTGTGAGAAGCCTGGGCACTAAAGTCTGTGAGACTCTCGTCTCCACCAGAAAACTGGAAGTGGTACTGTGGGTCAAAGTGGGAGAGCTCTAGCCTTGAGTGAAGGGCTCAGGAACAGTGCTCAGGCCCAGATTTCAAGCCCCACCACCACCAAAAAAAAAAAAAAAAAGTTTACATCACCTCCAAAAAGCATGTTTGTTCAAACTTAACCTCTCGTGTATTAAGAGGTAGAGCCACTGGTCAGTGATTCATCTGTGAGGATATGGCCAAATGAAGGGGATTCGTGGCTTATAAATGGTTGGAGAGAACTAGTTGGGCCTTTTTGTGCTTCCAGTTTTGTCTCTGTGAGGACATAGTAAAGAGGTACCAGGTTGGAATTAAAAAGCAGCCCTCACCAGACACCAAACTGGGCAGAGTCTTGCCGGTTTCTAGAAATGTAGAAAAAGAGTTTTGTTTTGTTTTTTAAATGACCTAGTGCAAATCTTGCGTTTTGGTATCAAGGGAAGACTAAGACACCTCACCAAGTCTTCACCTCCTAACACAGCCAGGTTTTAGCATCTGAATTTTGCAAAGACACATACATTCCTTCCACAGCAAGGTCAAAGGCCCTTCTGAGTGTCTTAGACCATCTGAGTATGAAGAAATGGAGGCCTACAGAGGGAAAATGACTCAGCCAAGGTCATGCCATAGATGATTCTTTGACTCCATGTTCCTGTCTTTCCATGGTGTCTCACCTTGCCACTTGGGATGACACTCAGCTTTGAGGTGAGGGGTCATCCTCCACTCTGATAAATGTGGGTAGTGATTTATATACCAAATGTGGCTAATGGTAGAAATAAAATCATAATGAAAAGGACGCACATGCTTTCAAAGTGGCTTCTCACCAGAGTCAGCATTAAGCCTGATTTGATCAGACCCATTAGAGATTTCAGCTGAACATTACAGGGTTATTTCCCGGGGATTTGTCTGATGGATGTGGCAGGGGCAGCTTTGAGGATAAAAAACTATCATCGAAATGTCCGACTCGATAAAATTTTCTCAATTATTGCCGTGTAAGAATTTGAAAAGCTATACATAAATTATTTCTAAAATGAAGCAGCTATTTTTATAAATTATTTTTATGTTGTCAGCTGTTTGGCCTGCTTTAGGAGTCAAAGATATGTGGAGAGAGTGGACATTTTTTTTCTTTTCACTTTTAATTGTTTTGGGTGTTAGGTTTTGTTTTTTTTTTTTTTTTTTGTCAGTCATGGGACTTGAACTCCGGGCCTGGGTTCTGTCCCTGAGCTCTTCAGCTCAAGGCTAGAGCACCACTTCTGGTTTTCTGGTGGTTAATTGGAGATAAGAGTCCCATAGACTTTAGTGCTCCGGCTGGCTTTGAACCGTGATCATCAGATCTCAGTCTCCTGAGTTAGCTAGGATTCCAGGCATGTGCCACAGGTGCTGGCTAGGTTGGATCTTTATTAACGTGAGCAGTACCTGTTTGAAGCGCTTTAAGTCTGGGATGTAGTCCAACTTGTTCATTTTAAAGAAGTGGCTGTTATCCAGAGAGGGGAAGTAACTATCCCGAGGTCACACATCAAAGACATCAGACAGAACTTGAACTCCCCAGACCAAGGTCAAGGCTGTATCTGATCAACAACCAGAAAAGATCCCCGAACCTTGAGTCCAAAAAGCATAATGAACGGGAGCAGAATCTACTTCCTGTATGTAGTTTTTCATTTTTTTCTTTGCTTCTTTATCCAATCTCAAAGAAAACCAGAGAGATCCACTAAGATATTTTCAATCAAGACAGAAAGGAAGAGAAGGAAAGAGAAGGATATATATATAAACAAATAAATAAAGTATATGTTTATATGTATATTTATATACATACACATACATACATACAGGAATGATATAACCATCTGCATGTATTGAGAGGAGGTAATCAGGGAGTATATAATTGGGTGAATCTAAACCCTTTAATAAGAATGCTCATAAAGCTGGGCATGGTAATGGTGATTCACATCTATAATCTTAGCACCATGGAGGCTGAGCCAGGAGCAAGCATGGGCTACATAGCAAGACCTTGTCTCAAAAAGAAAAGAAAAGAAAGAAAGAAAGAAGGCATGGAGGGAGGGAGGGATGGAAGAATAATTACAATTGATTTTTAGATCTGAGTTTCCTGCCAATAAAGTTTTCATTTGCTTATTTATGATTACATGGCAACCAAAGCACCTCTTTTTCCTTTCCACAAGTTTTCTCCCATCTTCCTCCTGAGAAGCAGAAGCAGCGTCATGACATGCAGAAAATGTGTTAGACACCACCCAGGCCAAGCCTCCAATAGACAGAGAACAAACATATGAGAAGGGGTATCAATGTATGTGAAGTAATGCTCCTATCTGGCAAATATAACTGTAACCCTTCTATTAATTACAATAAAAATATGAAAAAATAGACAGAGAGACACCTGGAACCCAGACAGGGAAGTAACTGGCCCCAACACGCTGAAAGAGTTCAAGAGGAGGTGTATAGAGAAGACTCCAGAAACAATAGGACACCACCCATCTGTGTTTTGGGAATGTTAATGACTGAAAAAAGTATATTTTATAAGTAAGCCCAGTTGCAAAGCAAACGGATCCTGCCCTCCATCTCTACTGGCCATTTTCTAAAACCATGGGCCGATCACAGGGCATTTTCCTTCTTCAAGTGCTTTACTGGGTACTAAGTCTTCCTCTCTTGGAATGTTCTGGGAAATCACAGCTTCTCTCTGAGAAATAAGAGGTCAGAGAAGGAAATTGGGCATCAGAGAATCAGAGGCTGGGTCAAGCTCATGCAGGCATGCAGGGCCAGGACCAAGCTCCTCCGGTGGATTCAGTGAGCTCTTTCCTCTCCATGTCCCTGCCTTCTTGGAAGACAGCAGACTGTGACGGGTGGGTGACTCTGGAAAGGCATTTGTGGCTGCTAGATGGAATACCAACTCAGGGCTCTCAGGACCTCTCTGATAAGCAATTAACATCTAGCATAAGATAATATGATGGGGTCCAGGACTGGAAGGCATATCATTAACAGATGACTCCCAAACTCAGTGGCACTCAGAGCCTTCAGGGCCTTACGTTAACACTGTGCATGATCTGAGGGATTTGAGAGGAATTTCAACATGAGATTCTCAAGGTCTTAGAGGTTAAAACAAGAGGAAACATAAGGAAAATTAAAAATGATAGTCCTGCCTGTGGAGGGGGGACCTCACCTACAGTCTGTCAGTCTCACCTCTGGGCCTAAGCTTAAAGTTTAAAATAACAATAATAATAACCTGGCATCTTGATTCCATTTAAGTATGAAAAGCCAGTGTCTACAGGCGGCCTCTCTTCCTGCTGGGACCTCCTTGAGATGTCACACATCAGGATAACTGGAAGCAGAGAGAGCCCAGCTTGGGGGGGAGAAGGGCGGGGAGGGTCTGATTGAGCTCCCCATGCCAGCGGTTAGAAAAAGTGTCTCCAACTTGTAAACACAGCAAATTTGATCTGGAAGTCATTGAGAAAACATAAACACAGAGACTCACGCAGTCGTGTTTACACTGTTCAGTCTCTGGTGAAAGATGAGCCTGTTATGAAAGGATTCGCTTTTTTCAAAGATCCTTTCTTTAGAAAATAAAATTGTAAGCATTCCGTGTTCCCATGAAGTCCAAAATCCAACCAAGAGACCACGAGGACATAAGGAAGCACTGCAGAGGTAGGTAGTAGTCTTAACATCACATTTGTACAGGTTGTCTCTGGTGGTGGCAGAAACTCTGCTTTTGAAAACAGAGTTTTTGCTTGTTTTGAAGTGGAAATTAACTGAACTGGAACAGTGCCTAAAATAACATCCTTCATCAAGATTATGATTCCAGGACCATTTTGTGTTGCCCAAATCCATTCTGAATTTGCAGTAACACCAACCATTAGTTTGAGCCCAGCCTCTTTATTCAACCAATAAATAAATAAAAGCAAAGATGAGGGAAGTGATTTACTTAAGGCCACGGAGCTTGCTGGTGCCAGAGATGAAATTAGGGCCTCATATTTCTGGGAATATCTCTCCCCTGTGTTATACTTTATCAAACACTTGGTCCCAAGATTATTGGTGCAATATGATGTCAATATCACTATCACGTTCAGCCTAGTCTTCTAAAAATCATTGAATTTTGATTCAGAGATCTACAGTCCCTGAATTGACAGAGAAACTCACTTTAGTCATGAGAAAATGGGCTCTTTCTGGAAGCATCTCACCTTTCTGGGGGTCATAGAAGCCAAGAATGTCAGTAGATAGGGGATGCTGGGAAGATTTTAGGCCTCACAACCCAGATTCCTGTGGGCTAGTAACTCTCCTGCTCCTGGGCTATAGACTGCAAAGATAGGGCTTCTCAGAACAGCAGAAAGGAGAAAGAAAAAATATAGTCAAAATAGATATCACTGTGGAGTGGATTGGCCTAGTAGTAGAGTGCTGGCCTAGCATGCATGATGACCTGGGTTCAATTCCTTGGTACCACATACATAGAAAAAGGCAGAAGTGGTGCTGTAGCTCAAGTGGTAGAGCGTTAGCCTTGAGAAAAGCCCAAGGACCTGAGTTCAAGCACCCCAACTAGCAAACACACACACACACACACACACACACACACACACTAGATATCACTGTGTTAAGCTGCCATTGAATACAGTGCCAATGGCTTGTGGAGTCAGACCATTTTACAATGACAACAATCAGATTCACTGTTCAGGGGACAGGCAGGGCAATCTCAAGCTCATCCAAGTAGTCAATTGCCTCCGCCTCATCCTACAAATGAGGAAACAGAGGAAGACCCAAGTGATATTTTAAGTTACCCTTTCCTGCTCCTGAGAACAGGTGCAAGCTGTATTTGTCAAACAACTCCTGAACATGGCCAAACTCAGAGTGACAAGAAACTCAAACTTGTGAGTTCTCTCCAAGAGGTCTTTCTTCTTTCTCTTCTGATCACCTGCTGGATTTGAGTTAATAAACCAGTTGCATCTCACCAGTCTTCTGGATAGAACTCCATTGTTTGTGTTCATGTAGCTGTTCATTTAGAGAGAGACAGAGACAGAAACAGAAAAACAGAGAGATTCAGCCTCCTGAGTAGCTAAGATTACAGAGGTGAGCCACCAGTACCTGGCTTAGTGGCAAATAAATAAATAATCATAAGCAGTTGCTCCGTTTTCCTTTTCAGCATTTGAAAGTTTGAGAAAGAAATCACATGAGTGATAACATTTTTTTTAAAATTCCCCAGTACCACTTGGTGAGGTCTTTGTGTTGTGGTATCAAGACTGCTAAGACTGTCCTGAATCTATTTCTGCTTGTCTCATCACCTGATTTCAGGCTCTATTGGCGCTTGCAACAGGGCTAGGGCAATAGCTAATGCCAGCTTCCTTATCTCCTTGGAGAAACAGGCTGCAGACCTACAAGTACAACCTTGGTTACCCAGCAAACATTTATTGAGCAGCTACAATATGCCAGGCATTGTTCTAGTGACATGGGAATCGAGTTAAGAACAAAGACCTTGTCCTAATGGAACTTGTCCTTGGGAAGGGGGTGGGGGTGGCAGATGGTGACTAGGATTATTATCATTTTACTAAGTACTTCCACGATAGTAAACCAGCCTGAACCCTCTCACCCGACCAGTCCCCATGGAAACCTGACTCCTTACCCTCACCTCCTCACCTGGCCTGGCAGAAGCCCCCAAGATGATTTTAGAGCCTCAGACGGATGGCTACAATTTACATGAATCGGATGATGTTGCTTTCATTTGTTTAATAGCTCACCCTTGCATGCTCTCTCTGAGTGATGGTTTATCCTGAGATCAGAATTTGGCTGTTCCCACAATATGTATGTCCTTCACTTAGTAATTCTGATTTTAGTTATTTGTTTTCTACAAGCTGTTTTATAGACATGCAAAAATGCAATACAGATTTTTAATTGTGGCGTTACTTAGAATAATAAGCAAACAACAGCAGAAATGATTCCATAACCCAGTGGCAGAGGCCTGATTAAATAATTGCCTTAATCTGTTTCATGTTGCTATAACAGAGCTCTTGAGACTAGGTAATGTATAAAAGAGTGCATGGCTCTGGCGGTAAAAATCTAAGAGCATGGCTCTGGCATCTGGTGGGGGTGGCACACTATGAGGGAGGTGGAAGGGCAAGTGTGCACATGTGGAAGGCAAACATGCAAGAACAGCCTTGCTTTGTTACAAATGATCTCTTGGTAACCAAACCAGCCCCTTGTGGGCAAGAACTCACTGGCGAGGAAAGACATTCGTTCCTCTTGATGACGCCATCACCTCTTCAAGGGCCCAACACCAATTAAATCTCAACTTGGCTTTTAAGAGGGGACTAAGCAGATTCAAACCATAGCATCATGCAATGCAGCCATTTCCCCTTGAGGACACACACATAGACTTTATACTGGGGCTTGAACTCAGAGCCTCTGGCTCTCTCTTAGCTTTCTCACTCAAGGCTAGCTCTCTACCATTTGAGCCACACCTACATTTCTGGATTTTTGCTAGGTAATTAAAGAATCTCAGATTTTTCTGCCCAGGCTGGTTTCCAACTTCAGTCCTCAGATCTCAGCCTCCCAAGTAGCTAGGAATATAGTGTGACCCACTGGCACCTGACTCACACCAGGCTTTCATTGTATAGGAACCCTTATTTGATGGGAAAATCTACAAGTAGGGGAATTTCAGACCATGTTAGATCGGGCTTCTTCAGCTCTGTTTGTTTCATTTTGGCTCTCTTCTCCTTTCTGAATTACCTTCCTCCTCATGACTCCTGTCATAGCATGTCTGGGCCTGAGAGCTCCGCACAGCACAAGTCAGAGAGAAATGGAGAGCTCATCTCTTCACAGCTATCCAGACACATCTTACACCTCAATGACTGGAGTCAGCCTGAGCTAATACCTGAGGCTGACACTGTCCAAGCTTAACACCACCCAGGTCCAAGGCTGTTCCATGACAGCCATGCTATATGGAGAGGAGTTAAATGTGGTTGCTATTATCCTGACTAGAAAGAGAGGCTGTCACAGTGCCAGAGGTTTGTGCCTGTAATCCTAGCTTCTCAGGAGACTGAGATCTGAGGATTGCATGCAGATCTAAGGATCTGAGGAAAGCCAGTTCTAGATCTGAGAGATTCTTATCTTCAGTTAACCAGCAAAAAAGACAGAAGTGGGAGAATATGACTCAAGTGGTAGAGCTCCAGCCTTGAGCAAAAAGTTAAGGGACAGCCTGAGGCCCTGAGTTCAAGCCCCAGTACAGACACGAGAGAGAGACAGAGAGAGAGAGAGAGAGAGAGAGAGAGAGAGAGAGAGAGAGAGAGAGAGAGAGAGAGAGGGGGGGGGGGGGAAAGGGAGAGGGGGGGAGGGAGAGGGGGGGAGGGAACTTACCAGGACTTACAAAGTATGAACACCAAGTTAATTGTTGTAGATGAGTAGAGGGGAGGATAGGGAAAGCCAAGTCCAATGTGCAAAGTATTTTACTGTAATATTTTTCAATTAATACTTGCAATACTCATGATACATGAAACAGTACCATTTTAAATAAAGTAAAGATGTGTGATTAATCTTTCCTTTTATCTCAGTCTCAGGTGTAGCTTAGCATGGTACTGGATACAGGATGACCCTACGTGTTACCCCAGACGGTGGTCCTAATTATCATTCCAGGTTCTTGGCAAATCAAAGAATTGAACAAAACACACAGGAGTCATGAGAGAAGCACAGGTGCACTGAAGTGAAACTAAAGCAAGGGAGTCCTGAGGTTCTGAGCAATGGTGTCTGGGACAATTTACGTCTGGCTTGGAGCAACCAAAGGGTCAGAGGGTCTCTCCCACAGGAGGGGTCCTTGATGATGAACACTTTTGAATGGCAGGTAGTAGTTACATAAGTTTTCCAACTGTGCATGACAATTCCCACAATGCATTCTGTTATAACGATATGAGGCCTTAATTAGGAAGTCTTTCCCAAAAGTTTCCTTAAGGACAGCCATATGCAGTACTACAAATGGGCCCCTCAGGGGAATTTTACCTTGCTGAGTGAGCACACTCTTATAAGGGATATGATGATCATTTGTCTGGCCAGTGGGACAGTACTTTTTGAAATGAGGTGGAGAATTAGGAAGGATCTGGGGACATTCTTCAGGAAGGGTTAGATAAGGAGGTGGGATGGAGGGAGGGTAGTCTTACAAGTGATTCATGCCCGCAATCCTAGCTACTCTAAAGATTGAGATGGGTAGGATCCTAGTTTGAAGCCAACCCAGGCAGCAAAGTCTAGAAGACTCCATCTCTAAAATAACCAGAGGCATGATTTGAGCACCAGCTATGAGCAAGTAAGATGACTGAATTCTAGGCCTTGAGTTCAAATCCCAGTGGCAGCATAAAAAAAATAGTAAAAGAATTGGTGCGAGAAAAGAATTAGTTTAGGGTATATAGAAATAGAAACAATCTCTGAGGTGTGTAATAGGGAGAGAGAAGAGAAGAGGATTTTTGTTCAGGACTGAGTCTACCAAATTCAAACTCTCTTCAAGATGAACTGAAGCTTTTACTTAGTTAACTTCCCTGTGTCAAATGACTATTGCAGGGCCAGGAAGGGTTTGGAGGAAAGAACCAACTGTATGAGCAAACCAAATTGAGGGTGACACCAGCCCAGACTACACCTCACCCCAAAGCCCAAACCAGAACACCATTAATTTTACTTTTCAATTCCTTTATTCACCACTGTCTCCTCCTGCTGGATGTCAGGTTCTTGGACAAGGAAGGATATTAATATTAATGTTGATGACAAGGAGGAAGAAGAGGAGGAGGAGAAACAAAAAGGCTGGGGGGACTTAAGGATGGAAAAGAAAGAAAAAGTGAAGAGAAAAGGAACTCTAGGATATGGAAAAAGGAGCTTTATCTTGTGTGATTGTTGTTCTTAATGTACTATGTTATTTCTCTTTTTTGCCATTATGGTTAATCTCATATTGTTACTGTACCTGACTTTGTTACCTGGTATATTGTATATATGTTTATCTGAAATGGGAAAGGAAATGGGGGGGGAAACATGATTGGGAGGGGTGGGGGAAGGGAAATGGGGACAAAAACATGAGAAGGGTATCAATGTGTGAGAAGTAACGCACCTACTACCCGATGAATGTAACTGTCACCCCTCTATACATGATCCCAGCCAAAAAAAACAAAAAACAAAAAGTGAAGAGAGAATGAAGTACTAAGACCAGTTCTTTTCTAAGCTATGAACAAAGTAGTTCATGTGAATTTTAGCACTGAAATCTGTGCCTCTTGCTCCCGTGGCAAGATGCTGGGATGAAACTGAAATGATTAAAACCTTTTTCTTTGTTTACTTTTATAGAAGAATGAAGTTATAAACCCCCAAACTGCTTTCCATCACTGCCCTCCACTGTCCTTCCACACACTACTGTCCTGGCTGGAGAGAAACAGCCATGGGGTTCACAACTCCTCCCCCTAGTTCTGAGGATGCTCCTTAAGGTCCAGGAACAGAGCAGAGGTTAAAGGAAACAACTGCTTTCTTCTGAGGGAGAGAGAGGGGGAAGAAAGAGGAGAGAGGAAGGAGGCAAGGGTACAAAAGGAAAGAAAAGGAAAAGAAGGGGAAGGAGGGGAAAACATATTGTTGGAGGAGGGGAAGGGGACACAGAGATGAAGAGAGAAATCACCAACAACGATACTGTTGCTATGAATGTCTAGTTATAATGGCTTGCCTCAGACAAACACATCTCAAGACAGGAGATGCGGACCTAGAGGCTATGCCAGAGTAGCAGAGTTTCTTTCAAGGAATTTTTTTGGGGGGTAACATGAATGTGGTCACTAGAAGAGGTGATTTCTCTGTAAATTCAAAGGGTATTGACATTCACTGTCACTAGGGGACCCTTTCTGAACCCTGGAGTCAGAATGGTCATCAAAATCAGTAGCCCTGAAGGACTATTTTGGACAAAGAACACACCACACCCAGAAATTCCTCTGTGCCAAGAAGACTTCTCAGGGGATTAACAGACCATGGAAGCCATCCAGGGTTGATAACCCCTGCCACTAATTTATTGAACAGGTATGGACATAGCATTACTTCTTTCCAGTTTTCACACGTATACATGGGGATCCTAGGAGTGTGGAGTGGACTTGAACCGTCTGTGCTCCCCAGTGATAGCTCCCCACAACAGGCCACATCCGATTCCTCAAGGGTGGGGTCCCTAGAAAGCAGTCTTCACTGATTTTTCCAGTCACTGGATGACCCCTTCTGTCATCCTTGCTGGCCCAGAAACAAACACTTGTAGAAGAATGCTATAGAAGGGGCTGAGAGTTTGGCTAATGGTAGAGTGCTTGCCTAGCATGCACAAAGACCAGGGTTCGATTCCTTGGTACCACATACATAGAAAAAAGCTGGAAGTGGTGCTGAGGCTCAAGTAGTAGAGTTCTAGCCTTGAGAAAGTCCAAGGACAGTGTTCAGGCCCTGGGTTCAAGCCCAAGACTGGCAAAAAAAAATGCTATAGATGACATCCATCCATATCACCATCCACATCACTCCAGGACACGGAAAAAGAGATCAGGACAACTCAAAGATGTAAGAACTTCTTCCAAAAAATAACGCTTTCATGTTGAGAAATACAATCCACACAAGTAAACTGACAAGAAGCCATTCCCCCCTCCCCTCCCCCTCTCTAATTTCCCTTCAACTCTTCAGGGGGTGAGAGGGCCAGAAAGAGAGAGGAGTTCCATCCTCTCAGAGACTGAAGGGATTTATCCTGGAGGTGGGTCACAGCAGCCCCTGTTGGGGCCTGTTACAGTTCGCTAAGCTCCACTAAGCTTAGGTATTAAGGGATCCTTCACTGGAACTTTCTCATTGAAAGGAATAAGAGGAGGAGGAAGGAGGAAGCTTGCTTTGCTCCGGAGCTGCCTCTAGCCTCATCTAAATCCTGGAATCCTTCTGTTTGTCTTGCTTTTCTATTCAAGTTGCTGAAGTTCTGGCCTTCTCTGCCCCATTGCACACTGTTTGTTTATTGCAACCAAGTAGAAAATTGTAATGTCTGTAATTGTTGCTGGTTTGCTGATTGTGTGACCACCTGGTTTGCTGGATTTAGGACAAAGGCAGTAAATCATCCCCACCCCCAACCCCAAGTCTGAGGTTGTGTACTTTAGGAGGAAGAGGAAATTTCAGTTGTCTTTTGTTTGTGTCCACATGTTGTTTTGTGAAGATTCATTTTAATTAATAATTAGTATCATTTTAATTGGGACAAAAAACCGTCATTAATAGACTTTCCATATCATATATTTGTGCAAGAAAAGTTTTTCCTTTTTTTGGTAATGAAATGTCCTGAAACTGAAAAATTCCTTAATAAACAACTTCATACTTGATTGGCCATGTATGAAGTTGGATGGGCCATTTCCAGATGTTTTCCAAAATATCCTAGACTCTAGAGCATACAGACCACTTCAAGATATCCCTCTGGTCTGCAGAGCCCCCACAGCTGTTTTAGCAGAAAATTATTTTCTTTTAATTTTATAAAATGCCACATTCAACATGTACCTTTCATCCAGAGAGACGCTAAGACGTTCAAAGGCTTCAGAATTACCGCCCCACCCCCCACCCCTCCTCTCTGGAGTCATGCGCAGAAAATATTTAACATCTGTACTGCTATACCACCCAAAAGTTCTAAATTGAAGGAAGATGTGTTTCTTGCACTAAATTATCGAAAGAATTTTCAGAGGAGAGTTCAGTTACCTAGATTGGACTGGATATCACTGCAAAAAAAAATCCTTCTGTTTTTCCAAGTGCTAGATGATTGCAAGCGATCAATCAGCCTCAACCCTGCAGTTTGCCCTAAGACTGGCCTCACAGGCAATACCTGTGTCAAGCATTCACCTGGGTCTTGTAGGCTTAATAATAATAATGATAATAGTAATAATATGACCTTGCTAAGTGCTTGCTTTATATTAAAGTATAGGATTATATTCAATGCTCACAGTAACCTAATTAGGTGGGTATGGTTTTTAATTCTGTTTATTAAAAATGCTTACATTTATTTATTTAGTAGGATTGGGATTTGGACTTGCTCAGTTTGTGCTCTACCAGTTGAACCACACCTCCAGCCTAGCATAATTTTTTTGGAAACAGAAAGTCATGGACTTTTATGCCCAGGTTGGCTTTGAACCATGATCCTCTAGAACTCAGCCTCCTCAGTAGCTAAGGTTACAGGTAGGAACCATTAGTACCAAGTTCCATCCCTATTTCTTAAAAGAGAAAAGAAAAGACATATGAAGCTTGTAATATAGGCGCCAAGACAGGATCACAAACCTGGCATGTTAGAATTTTAATCCCACTTTGCCCCAGTACCCATACTGCATGCCACTAAGCCCTGCTTCTGCTAATGCTGTGTCAGAGTGATGAATGTTACCAGTCAAAAGGCATCATGCCAAACCTGTTACATGAACTGCTGAGGGTCAGGATCGGAGGTGGGGAAGCAAGTTGAATAACAAAACCTTCTGTTACTGACCTCATTTGGCATGGTGACCAATGCTCTGTTTACTTGAGATTGTCCCAACCTTATCACTGACAATCTAGCATCCTGGATGTAGGAGGCACAATTCTAGGGTAAATCCCTAAGTCTCCAGCCCCTACTGTACACAAGCTTCCTATTATTTCATCAAACCTAAAGTCTAGGTTTATGATGAAGTGATTCTTGTGCAAGTAACTAAATAGACTTTAAGATGGGGAGATAAGCCGTGTGTGGTCATGCATATTTGAAATCTCAGCTAATGGAGAGGCAAAAGCAAAAGGATCTCAGTTTCAAGTCCATTTAGGCAAAAGTTAGAAAGGCACTATCTGAAAAACAAACTAAAAGCAAAAGGTCTGAGTCATGGCCCTGAATTCAGTCTCCAATACCCATCTGGAGATAAACTAGGTGGGCCTACCTTTAGCAGAGGAGGCTTTTAAGTCTGTGTCTAGAGGTCAGAGATAGATGTGCAGTAGGATTCCAGAGGATTGAGATTATAGAGAGTCACATGGCAAGGAGTGTGACCTCTAGGAGTGACCAGAAATGGAGTCCTCTGCCCCGAATCACAAGAAACTGCATTATGTAAGCCAACTGAATGAGCTCAGAAAAGGGTTCACTCCGTCTTCTAGATATTTGAGTAGAAGCCTTCAAGACCCTGGGTGAGAGCCCGGCCATGCTCCTGTAAACTGTAAATGAATGCGGGTGTTGTTCTAAGCTGCAATTGTGTGATAGCTTTTCAGGAAGCTACAGAAATGCAATGTGCCAGGAAATCCTTCATTCTTGGCAAACTGGGACAACTGGATAGGTGTAAACACCCCTGTGACCAGAGAGGGTGTTGGGAGAACCCCACAGCCTTCCTAGAAGGAAATGTCCTGCCTAGGAGGAAGACAAGACTTAGACAAGAGGAAAGAGCTGAAAGACACTTGAGACTAGGACATGAGAATATTCTACACGGGCAAGTGGGAATAGGTCTGCAGTAGCAAGGAGGGGCCAGAAAATGAGAGATATATGCTTCAGGACAATGTCAGCACTTGAAAATGGTCTATTTGGGATTGTGTGTGTGTGGGGGGGGAAAGCCAGAGATAAGTGGCCTTCCATTGTATTTTCTGTTTCTGTTCCATCTCTTCCCAGAAACCAGACTCCTAGGGTCAAGGATAGGGGATATATAACCCAGCAGCCTTCGCACTCAGAAAAGTCTCAGACATCTAGACAAAATAAAATCCATTTAGATGTGTGTGTGTGGGGGGGGAAATGCAGTCATATTATTCAATGTCCTATGAAACTAGGAGAATTGAGGGGAAGGTCGGGATTGGAGGGGGCGAGGAGAAGGATAGAGCAGATCATGATGCATTGTATTTATATACTGTCTTCTAGAACCGTATAATTAATTCTTTGTACAACTGCATAAAGATAATAAAAATGTAAGTTTAAATACAATATCCCTTTAGAGAGTAATGGTCCCTGTGCATGTTATTGCAGATCCCTTGCATAATTTGCCATATCTTTAAAAAAAAATGTTATGGGGCCGGGAGTTTGGCCTAGTGGTAGAATGTTTGCCTAGCATGCAGAAAGACCCAGGTTCAATTCCTTGGTACCATATACAAAGAAAAAAGCCAAAAGTGGCACTGTGGCTCAAGTGGTAGAGCTCTGGCCTTGAAAAAGCCCAAGGACAGTGCTCAGGCCCTGAGTTCAAGGCCCAGGACTGGCAAAAAAAAAAGTTACTATGTTGATGGCTTGAACTCAGAGCACCATGGTCTCACTTGGCTTTTTCACTCAAGGCTGGCACTTTACCACTTGAACCATACCTCCATTTTTGGCTTCTTGCTGGTTAACTAGATATAAGAGTTTCCTGGACTTTTCAGCCCCCGCTGGTTTTGAACCATGATCTTCAGATCTTAGCTTCTGAGTAGTTAGGATTACAGGCGTGAGCCACCAGCACCCAGTTACCTTTTTATTCTCAAAAGTCTTTGAAAAAACCATTTTCTTTAACAATGGTAGTGACATTTGCTGACCAAATTCAGGAGGAGACCCTTCTTGCACTCTGCCCCCTCCTTCAGACATTTTCAGCTTACTAGGATAATCTTAAAGCAATAAACAAAAAATTCAAGACTGGAGACATGGCTCAAGTGGCAGAGTGCAAGAACCGTAAATTTAAACCCCAGGCCCACAACAAATTATTTGGAATTCAATGGAAAGATTGTATAATGCAGGTGGGTCAGGCACAAATTGGAAACAGTGGATCATTTCAGGATGAGCCAGGCTCTTTAGAAGTGAGTGGGCCAGTCCCCTCTCACCTTGAGGCCTGTAAGCCCTTCGGAACCTCAATCCCCTGCCATTTAGCCTGGTTCACAGCCGGCACATTCATAAGATCCTAGAGAAAGACACTGAAATACACAGGCTCACGTCAGCCCTGCATCTGAGCAACACAACATCTTGCTGACCTTTACTTACAATTTATTTTAAAAGTTCAGTGATCAAGCACATAGGCGAGCCAGACCACAAAACTCTCAGTTGGCAAGAGATAATCTCATTTCTAGGGACAGCTGGCTCTCTACATGTTTGAATAAACTGGCATTATCCAGAGCTTTAATGGTCTGAAGTCAGGCTTAAAACTCAGCAAAAATAAACTTTCCAGGAAATTTCTGGCACACCCAGTTTCCAAACCCATCATCTCAGGAATGTTATCCAAGTGGTGGCCTCCTTCCCATCTTCTAACTCTATGGACCAGTGTGGGAGTAAGATTATTCTGCCTTGAACTTATAAAACATATACACACTCCAGGTGCCAGTGGCTCATACCTGTAATCCTAGCTACTCAGGAAGCTGAGATCTGAGGATCACAGTTCAAAGCCAGCCCAGGCACAAAAGTCCATGAAACTCTTATCTCCAATTAACCACCAGAAAACCAGAAGTGGTGCTGTGGCTAAAGTAGTAGAGCAATAGACTTGAGCTGAAGAGCGCAGGGTCAGCGCCCAGGTCGAGTTCAAGCCCTACAACTGACAAAAATAAAAACAAAACAACAAGTCATATACACACATGTGCATACACACACACACACACACACACACACACACACACACACACACACACACACACACAGATGAAGTGGGGAAAGGCCACACTTAGCAAAGAGGTTTCAATAAGTCTTTGGAAAAGCCCACAATCTCATTTTGGCATTGTGTTCAGCTTCTTAATGTAAATATTATTATTATTGTTAAGTATCTATTTTTTTTCCAGTTCTGGGCTTTAGCTCAGTGCCTGAGCACTGTCCTTGGGCTTTCTCAAGGCTAGGGCTCTACCACTTCAGCCACAACACCACTTCTGGCTTTTTCTATGTACATGTTTCCAAGGAATCAAACCCGGGTCTTCATGCATGCTAGGCAAGCACTCTACCACTAGACCAAACTCCCAGCCCAATTTTTAAGTATCTTAAAGCTGGATACTGTAATTCTAATTATTTTAGAGGCTGAGATCTGAGGATCACAGTTAAATGTCAGCCTGGGCATTAAAGTCTATGAGACTCTTGTCTCCAATTAGCTAATGAAAAGCTGGAAGTAAGCCTGGTGCAGTGGCTCACGCCTGCAATCCTAGCTACTCAGGAGGCTGAGATCTGAGGATCAAGGTTCAAAGCCAGCCCAGCCATAAAAGGACCTGAAACTCTTATCCCAATTAACCTCTAGAAAATGGGAAGTGGGGCTTGGCTTAAGGGTAGGATGGTTGCCTTAAGCTGAAGAGCTCAGGGACAGTGCCCAAGCCGAGTTCAAGCCCCATGGCCCACAAAAAAAAAAAAAAAAAAAAAAAAAAGTAGAGGTGGCTCAAGTAATAGAGCTTGACTGAAAATACTAAGGGACATTACCCCCTCAGTTTCTATGTTCAAATCCCAGCAGCAGTACAGACACACACACACACACACACACACACACATGCACACGCGCACACACACACAATCATCATGAATTTGGGGAACATAAGTAAGGAGCAATGTCTTCATGACAGTGGGTACCTTCTGATTTCCTCTGCAGACAAAGATCTCAAGATGTTTTTGCAGAATATCAGTCAGTCCCTATTGGTGTATTACTACTTTAAAAAATCATAGCAGGGTAAAACAATGATCCTTTGAGGACTCTTTTTTGGTATCTGTCAGAAAGACTCAGATGGGAAATTCTGCCTCAGTCTCTCTTGCAGTTGCTGTCAGAGGGGGGATGCTGAAGCTGCTGGAGCTGACCAGGCATCTCTGTGTGGTCCTTCTGCATGAGCTAGCGTGGGCTTCCTCAGAACATGGCAGTCTCAAGGAAGTCAGATTGCATACTCCACAGCCCAGAGCTTCTAAGGAAAGCAAGGAGACGTGAGTTCAGAAGTCACGACATCATTTCCTCTTAAGGATGAATTGTCAAAGTCACTTTGGAAAAAGAGCTCAGGGAGGGAGGAAGAGGAACAAGTATGACTCAAACCATAGTTACCCTGACTAGAGAGCATGAGACCATGAATTCAAACCCAAGTACCACTACAAAGATGTTATACTAATCATCTTTGAAAAATATAATCTGTAATAAAATTCTAGAAGAAAGCAGATGTCACCTCTGAATTAGAATAATATGAAGAAGACTTAATCAAGGCATCTGGTATGAAGGTACAGGCAAGGTGAAGTGTGGTATCCAGGCCAATACCTATGCTTGTAGAGAATTCCCACAGCCTGGTAATTAATCTCACCATGCTAAACTCTCTACTGTCTCCCATTCCACAGTTAACCAGTCTCTCTTTCTTCCCTTCCTTCCTTCCTTCCTTCTTCTTTTTTTTTTTTTTTTTTTGGTACCAGTACTGGGACTTGAACTCAGGCTCTGGGCATTGTTCCTTAGCTATTGTTGAGCCATACCTCACTTCTGACTTTTTGCTGGTTAACTGGAGATAAGATAAAGTCCCATGGACTTTTCTTCCCGGGCTAGCTTCAAATCATGATCCTCAGAACTCAGCCTCTTGAGCAGTTAGGATTGCAGGCATGAGCCACTAGTGCTTGGCTAGCTTTACTCTTTTCCTTCCTTCCTTTCTTCCTTCCTTCCTTCCTTTCTTCCTTCCTTCCTTCCTTCCTTCCTTCCTTCCTTCCTTCCTTCTTCCTTCCCTTCTTTTTCTCTTAATTTTATTGTAAAGGTGATGTACAGAGGGATTATGGTTACATGTCAGGTAATGAGTACATTTCTTTTTGAGCAGTATCACCCCCCCCACACACACACACACATACACACAACTTTTTCTAAACACTAAATATGATCCTATTTCTCCTTTAAGACCTCTCTGGCCATCCCAGATCCAGCAGATCAAGAAAAAAAAGGCTTAATTTGCCACTAAAGCTTTCATAGCTGGCCCTAGTTATTCTTCCAGCTATGTCCGGGGGCTTCCTGGTGACACCGAGGCAGCTTGGGACACCTTGACTCTGTACACAGACACAACACCCTTCCTGGAGGCGGTGAGTGATGGGATTAGACCCGGTTGTTTGGACTGTAGAGGAAGGGCCTGAGGGAAAAGGAAATCCTGGATGTATGTGTGTGTGTGTGTGTGTGTGTGTGTGTGTGTGTGTGTGTGTGTGTGTGTGTGTGTGTGTTGGAAGGGGTGAGGCGTGGATGAGGTGAGAATGTATCAGTTCATTCTTTAATAACATTATCTGCCACCCAGCCAAATAAAGAGGCACATATTCCCAAAGAAATGTTTGAATTGCTACGTGTTTAAATAGTGAAGGGGAAATAATCTTCAAAGAAACTACAGATAGATTTGCCATTTGCTCAAGCTTCAGGGAAAACCTGGGAGGACAGCTGAGCTGGCGAGTTTAATCCACCTGTTCTCTAGAGAAAGAAAGAGGAGAAGGAACTGAGGTCCAATGTAATTGGCCAATCACAACTAATCAGATTTTTTTTCCCTTCTCTTACTCTGGGCTCTATTAAACACAGATGACCTTAACAGAACAAGTCTGGGCTGACTTTGTGGTGTCCTGTTAGCTCAGGAGACGTGAGTTCCCATTCCAGATATATCTTCAATGTGCTCTGTGACCTCTCAACCAGTCCTGAGTCTGTTCTCAGCTTCAGTTTTCCTCATCCTGCCCAGGCACCTACCTGCTCAAGCCTGAAGTTCTTCCATTTCAGACCAGTAGTAATATTGCCACTCTTTCTATTTATCTACCTTTGAATTTGACTTTTTAAATTTAGTTGTTATTTTCTCTGTTTCTTTCTTCCTCTCATTCTCTTTGCTCAGCCAATGAGGCTCAGCACTTGTCCCTCCACTTTCCAGACTCTTGACTCTGAGAGAGTACATTCTACCCACTGAATCTGCTTAAGAGTTGACCTCCCTGGAAACCTGCAGACCTTGGAAACTTCACTGTCCAGGATTCTTTCCAGGTAGAAAAGGGAATTGCAGAACTTCATGCAAAAGATGGTGCACTAACTGCTAGCCAAACAGCTAGCATCTTTCAGAATTGGCCCTCATTTGAATGCTCAGCCAATGAAATTGTTTCATGGAAGGAAAGTAAACCCAAAGATGGTATAAAGTGGTCTAGGAAAGAACAGCACCCAAACTATGACCTTGAAGATTATTCTGATAGGAAGGAAATCACTCTGTCTCTGTAGTCTTAACATAATCTAAATATTCTGTGCCTACTTTTAGGATATTCTTGGAACCCTTAAAGTCAATGGACTTTATCATAAGGACCAGATATATAAATGTTACTAAAGCTCAAGATAGTTACTTCTTAAAAACAGAATGTGGGAATGGACAGAGTGAGCTTTCCACTGAATAAATAATTTTTTCTTTCTTTTTTCCCTCCCTCCCTCCCTCCCTTCCTCTCTCTCTCTCTCTCTCTCTCTCTTTCTCTCTCCCCCTCCTTCTCTTTCTTTCTCCTTCCCTCTCCTCTCTCCTTCCCCTTTCTTTTTGTGTATGTATAGGTACCGGAGTGTAGACTCAGGACCTCACACTCTCACTTGGCTTTTCATTCAAGGTTGGTATTCCATCACCTGAACCATGCTTCTACTTTTGGCTTTTTTTCTAGTTAATTGGAGATAATAGATTTATCTGTCTGGGTTCAGCTGGGATTCTCAGGATCTGTGCCTCTGGAGTAGCTAGGATTGCAGGTGTGATCCAGCAATGCCTACCTGGAAATGGTGTTTTGATGTCACTGTAGCTCAGATGAAATGTGAGTTAGGGAACAATATACTTAAAGGATGGCCAAAAATGAGACACGTGCCAAGAAAAAACATGTGGAAAGTGAATTCAACCCTGTAAGGAATCAAGGAAGGGAATGGCTTGGTTTTCTCCACAAACCACAGACTATCAGTGTCGAGAGAAATTTGATAGATTATCTGTTCTAACCCCTTCATCTTACACATGTGAGACAGAGGAAAAGAGGTCACACAGTTTTAAAACAGAGCCAATAAGTCATGAATTCTATCTCCTTTCCTGGCTGGTGAATTGTGCAATGTATTTCAAATCCTTTTTGTAAAGAGTTAGGATAGAAATATACACTGAAAGAAGTCCATTTTCTTTTCTGACTAAAATCCTGTAAGATGTAACTCATCAATGTTCGTTAAGAAATATGATTATTCTCCTGGGAGTATGGTAATAAATTCATTTTATTTTGCCTTCTCTGAGTATTTTAAAGTTGCTCTTTATTTTACCTTTTTTTTTTTTGCATGTATGTATCATGGGGCTTGAACTCAAGGCCTGGGTACTGTCCCTGAGCTTTTCTACTCAAGGCTACTGTACCATTTTGAGCCAGGTCTACTTTCAGTTTTCTGGTGGTTACTTGGACATAAGAATCTCAGATTTTCCTGCCTTGGCTGGCTTTGAGCTGTGATCCTCGATCTCAGTCTCCTGAGTAGCTAAGATTAGAGATATGAGCCATCAACCACCAACTTCATTTTGCCATTCTTAATATTGTTTGTTCCTATATTATATGGCCCTTTTCCTAAAATGTGTCCTCATCTTCTTCCTCTTTTTTTTTTTTTTGCCAGTCCTGGGCTTCAGCTCAGGGCCTGAGCACTGCCCTTGGACTTTCTCAAGGTTAGAGCTCTACCACTTGAGCCTCAGCACCACTTCTGGCTTTTTTCTATGTATGTGGTACCGAGGAATCGAACCCGGGTCTTCATGCATGCTAGGCAAGCACTTTAACCACTAGGCCAAACTCCCGGCCCCCTCTTTTTTTCTCTCTCTCTTTCTTTCCTTCCTTCCTTTCATTGATTTTTTTTCTTTCTTTCCCCCCTTTTTTTTTTTTTTGGTGCCAGTCTTAGGGCTTTAACTCATGACCTTGCACTCTTAATGGCTCTCTTTTTACTCAAGACTAGTATTTTACCATTCCATTCACACTTCCACTTCTGGCTTTATGTTAATTAATTGGAGATAGGAGTTTCACAGACTATCCTGCCCAGTCTGACTTGAAAAGCAATCTTAGAACTCCTGAATAGCTAGGACTTTAGGCATGAGCCATGGGTATCCACTTTTCTGTCCTTATTCTTAAGGGTTTTTCCCCCCTTACATTTGTACCTCACTTAGGGGGAGGGTTAAAAGACAATATTCAAATCCAGTGTCTTTATTCTGAGAGTCAAATTATTAGCTCCAAAGATTTAGCAGGACATACTAAGTAGAAGGGCTTCCCTATGAGATAAGGACGTGAATACATAACAGGTGCTAAAAGCTGCTTTTGCTGAGAAACCTTGAGTCTTTACTCTGGCCCATGTTTCAACTAAAGCAGGATAAAATCTAGGCCCATATTTTAGCTAAAGCAGGATAAATCCAGGCATCCCAGCTTCCATTTTGTATCTATGTTCTTTGTCCTGCCCTACTGCAGTCACATTGTAGTCGTCTTAGAAGCCAAGAAGGAGAAGAAAGGAGACCTGATCACCTGCCAGGCATCTATGACATTCTTCTTGTGACCAAGCCTGAGACAAATGGACTATCAGACCCCCTCTGGCCACTTCCAACCACCACTTTCTTTTCCTGTACTGGTACTGGGGTTTGAACTCAGGTCCTTGCATTCATTTGGCCTTTTACTCAAAGCTGGTGCTCTGTCACTTGAGCCACACCTCCACTTCCGGCTTTTGGCTGTTTTTTTTGGAGATAAGAGTCTCAGCAATTTATCTGCCTGGGTTGGCTTTGAACTGTGGTCCCCAGATCTCAGTCTTCTGAGTAGCTAGGATTACAGTCATGAGCTCTTGTTACCTGGCTCTTCAATCATTTCTGTGCACATTTGTGGTGCTGTTTCCACACACATATCTTTCAGTCCTGCTCCTAATTCTTTATCTATTTAAACCTGTATTCCTCTCTCCAAAGATGGCCGAAGAGGAGCCAAAATGCTATCTGTCCATAGTTTGCCTGTTCTATGTAATAAATCTTTCTTTGTTATTTATCATGTCTCTTTATTTGGCGCATAGTGTGAGTGGTCTAGGGGTCTAGACTCTAGACTCCTAGAGTCTAAAACTCTGGTTTCAAGTACTGTGTTAAGGAACAAGTCCTACAGAGCCAAGTGGAAGGAGTAGGGATGCCTGGGACAGCTGTGGTGGAGCGAGATAGCCAGACGGGGGCTAAGAGTAAATTTGAAGCCCAAGAAGTCCAGTGGAAAGAAGCAAGTCCATAAACATAACTCCTGTGTGCAGGGTACCATGAGAAGTGGATCCAAAGATAAACAAGCAGGTATCCACTTCAGAGCAAGCTTGAGTTTTCTGTGGGGCGTGTGTGTGTGTGTGTGTGTGTGTGTGTGTGTGTGTGTGTGTGTGTGTGTGTGTGTGTGTGTGTGTGTGTGTGTGTGGCTGTCTTTAGTTACAAGGATTGTCAAGCATGAGTAAACAGGGCACTCAAGGAGGGCAAATCTGACTCCTGATGCATGGCTTCTGCTTCTGCTGCAGTGAGTTTAGATTCATTCTGCCAGCAGTTCAGGGGAGGAAGGAAGAGGCTACCTCTCTAGACCTGGATAGGGTTGAACTGGCGCATTTAGGCAAAGGCAGACTATCATATGGGATGGGAATGGTGGACCCCTGACCCTTTCCCTCCACACCACCTTGCCAGTTGAACTCTTGAGCAGTGCTTTGTTTCAAAGCCGTGAAGTGGATTTTCATGAGTGAGTTTCCATCACCTTGATTTATAATGGGTTTTTCATGTTTACCAAGGCTACATGGGGCAGGTAGGGAAAAATAGGAGAAGCCATAGAACTTGGAACTCGGGCATGAAGGAGCCCAGGTAGGGGTCCCCTTTAGGAGTGGCCAAGAAGCAAGCTACTCGTGCACCTTCAAATGTATGAAGGATAAGAAGAAATTCCCACACAGCTCTCAAATCAAAATTAAAAAATAAAAAGGAGGCGAGCCAGAGGTATGACAGCTGGAGGGAGAGAAATTGTTCTAAAGTCACAGTGGAGGCAGCACCTTTGGAAAAGGAGGACATATTGGAAACTGGCTTAACAGGCATTAAACTAGCAGCTGGAGCTTTAGACCCACTGCCAGTGCTTCATGCATCTGGAGAGCTGGTTTTAAAATAGCCTTTGGTCCCGCATACCACACTGGCCACACACTCCTGGCAGACTGCCCTTGGCCTCCATGTGCAGGCCATGTCTAACCTCCCAGCCTTGTTCCTTGCTGCTCCCACCTAGCCCCACTGGTTCCCAACTCCACAGTCTGTCTCTGGATCCTCCTTCCTAAATCTGCTGCCAACCTTCCCATCCTTCGGGGCTCCCCTTCCATTTCTAAGTGCCTTGCTATTCATCACAAACACTGTATTCACACACACACACACACACGCACACACACGCACGCACGCACGTGTGCATGTGCACGTCTATATTGCTGTACAGGTCTTGAATTAGCTTGAAGTTAATTACAGATCAACCTAAAATAGAATTCCCTGCCTCCAGGCAGAAAAAGGTCTCCTTTGGGACATTCTGAGGACGTGAAGCAAGAGGCTTTGGAAGGATTATTTGATTTTATTGCTTCTGAGAGAAAGGGTCAACATGCTCAAATGAATTGAGCCAGAGGAAGAGTTAGTCTGGCGAGGGATTCATCTTTCCCATTTCTGGATTAGGAAAACTAAAATAAAAACAAAATATTTAAAAATATATGATCTATGATTTGCATATTATGTATACATATGTGTACATGTATGTATATTATATAACGTGTAATAGATCATATAATATATAGTATATAATATAATATGTATAATAAATATATAATATAATATATATAATTGTATTTGTTATATATTCTACATGATATAAAATATATTTCACATCTGTATTGTACACACATGTATATTATATGCATATTATATATGTTTATAAAGTACGTACACATTATATACACAGGTATATAATGTATTATAATAAATGTTTAATACATTATTATATATTTCTATGTATTATATATATTCCATTATAACCAGTAATTTAGTAGCAGATACTTACAGATTTGTTCTGATGAGTAAAGAGTATTAATAAGCTGTAAGCTAACACATCTTGTTCCTTTCCAGTTCTGCTTTGCTGAAATTCTGACATCCCTTGTAAATAAAATCAACATTGTGGCCTGCTTTGCTTTGGACAGGAATGCAAGGGGAGCAGAGCTTGGCTAGTGCCTGAGGTGGTGTCAGCCGGAACATTGCAAAGTGAGGCTGTCCAACTGGCATGCATCCCTATGCATGGGACCAGGAGTGGAGTACAGGATTGAGAAGGCCCAGGCTTCTCCCTGGCATAGGCTTCAGGGAGAGCTGAATATCTTCTGTGCTAGGAGAATTGGGTAGTTACCTAGGCAGCAGCTGAAGAGCAAGGAGGGCCAAGAGCCCGAAGAGGCAGGTAAGAACCTTCTGATCTGTGTGTCAGAGACTCACATTGATGATTCTAGCTACTCAGGAGGCTGAGATCAGAGAATCCAAGTTTGAAGCTTGACAAGTTTAATAGATTCTATCTCCAATTAACTTGAAAAATATTGGGCTAGAGGCTTGTTTCCAGTGGTAGAACACCAGCTGGGCAAGTTCAAGACTATGAGTTCAAAGTTCTCTCCAGGGGCCTCCCATTCCTACCCAAATGGATGTAGCTGCACCATTTCCCAGGGTTTTTCCCTAGGGTTTTTTCCTAAAGGGGAAAACGACCCACCAGTTCTCTAAGAGAAACTTAGGGACAAGACAGGAGAAGGCACGCCTCTCCAAAGGACAAACTGTAAGCCCACAAACAAGGCAAAGGGATGTCCTCACTGAGCCTAGAGGAATTGAGAGGAAGAATCCCTGGTGGTCTCTGAAAGCCCTAGCAACTGTTTGAACCAGACAAGGGGTTCATTTCTTCATGAATCAAGCTTTGGCAGTCTCCAGCAGCTCCTTTCCCATGGTGTCCTAGGCTTCAGCCTGTGGGTGTCCCTGACCTTTGGGGCTGGCCTTGGCAGGAGCATCCAGACAGCAGGCTGGGCCAGGGAAGCAGGCAAACTTGCTGGAGACCTGATGTCTACATCCTTCCCGCCCTCCAAAGGCTGAGAGCCCCCAGGTTCAGCTAGCTGCTGTGGCTTGCCTTAGTGCTCCGGGGTGCAGCTGCCTTGGGCAAAGACCACCCCATGCTGTGGCACCATACCTGCCCCTTTGCCTCCAGCTGCCAAGGAATTGAGACAATCAAATTTATTCCCTCCCTCCCATTACAGCTAGAGTGCCCCTTTGTGCCAAGAAGTTCTTTTTAACTGTTGAAATTCCTGCAGACAATGTGAAGGCTTTTATGTCCAAAATAAAAGCTGGCTTGCTCTTCTCCCTCCCAGCAACTGACTTCCAGATCTCTGTGTGAACTGGGGAATAAATTCTCAATTAAAGAAAAAAAAAAAGCAAAAAACAATTCTTAATGACACCAAGAACAATGGCCTCAAGTGTCTTCCCGACTGCCTGCTAGAGGCATCTTGAGTTCAGGAGTCTGTAAGCCAGCTCCTCTATGAATAGATGAATGATAATTCCATTTCTTACCAGCCCAGACTGATCTGCAAATGCCCGTGCCATGCTGAGCTCCTAGTCACAGAGTCACCTTGAGTACCTGCGGATGGATGGAGAGATACAATTACTTGATACTGTTGTATTGATAAGTTCTGAAATCAGTGTAAAACATTGCTTTGCAAAGTTCTCTCCATCCCTATCTCCCTCCCTCTCCCTCTTTCTTTCTCTCCCTCTCTCTTGAAGTATGTCTTTTTTATGTGTGCTCTTCTCTTCTGGTGCGCGCACGTGCACGTCTGTGTGTGTGTGTGTGTGTGTGTGTGTGTGTGTGTGTGTGTGTGTGTGCCTATATTAGGGCTTGAACTCAGGGCTGGCACTCTAGCATTTGAGCCACACCTGAATGGCTTTTTGCTGGTTAATTGGAGATATGAGTCTCACATATATATATTTTGTCAGTCCTGGGGCTTGAACTCTGGGCCTGGACGCTGTCCCTGAGCTCTTCAGCTCAAGGCTACCACCCTACCCCTGAGCCAAAGCGCCACTTCCGGTTTTCTGATGGGTTAAATGGAGACAAGAGTATGATGGCCTTTAGTGCCTGGGCTGGCTTTGAACCATGATCCTCAAATCTCAGCCTCCTGAGTAGCTAAGATTACAGGCATGAGCCACAGCATCCAGCTAGTATCTGTATTTTTAACTACTAAAAGAGGCATAGGCATATAGCACAAATTCTATATTCTGTCTACTCATCAAGTAATGCACAGACCAGATGGATATGCACACAAAGTCTGTTCTGTGCAAAGTCACATAGACCATTGTAATTCACACTCACATTATAAAATGATATATAGTACTATTATTTGGATTCCATAATCATGGAAGAAAGCAATCTTCCATTCAATGTAACTTCTTATTAGAAAATTCCTGTAAACTTTAAAAATAATAATAGATGACACTTAATGCAGGAGCCTTTATTTCCTCTACCTTTTGTAGTGATCATGAGGATTTAGAGATGCCACTCTGTCATTCTGTGATTAGAAGAAGTGAATATAAATAAATCAGTGTCACCTTTACTAACAAATAGCATAGCATTCCTCTCTTTATACATGTCTCCCTTCATGTGCACATAAATGCACACACACACACACACACACACACACACACAGGCATGTCCCCTCTGCACAAGTACTTGCCCACAAGTACTTTCCCATAATTTCACAAGAGAGTGACTCTAATGTTTGCTGCTTTGTGGGGAGCCGGTGGGCACGGCGGCAGTGAATTGGAAATCTACACCCGAGATGCGCTGAGGGGCCTAATCAAATAAGGGGACTACTTGAACTGAACTCGCAGCAGGAGCCAGAGGGAGCCTTGTGAGGTTACAGGTGCTTTTCATCCAGCCTTGCAGGAGAGCAAGACTTCCTGCTGCTAGAAATTTGTCTGCATTTTTTTCCCTCATTCAGACAGAGGGCTTGGGGTCCAGGAGACACTGGGTGGATATGATAACTTGATTAAGTCTGGGGACAGATGACACGGGAACACCAAGACTGCTCAAAGGAATCTGCTCTCCTCTTTAACCTCTCCTCGGGAGCCTACAAATTATATCTATGAGTGTATCAAGCCCCCGGCATGGTACAGAAGCCCATCTGCTCACATGTGTGTCAATCATTTTTCCGGGCCTGTGCAGATTACCTACCAAATTTTAATTTCTCTATTTTAAATAAACGTTTAACCTGATGCTTGTTTGCACAAAGGCTCACTTTGGAGATAAAAAGTCAAGTTTATGAGCTAACGTGTTCAGATATCCTTTAAAGGGACCCTGGAAAACTAACTAGAGCTTTATTCCCATGAAGGAAAGGAAGAAGAAGGGCTTAGAAATTTGTCTTTGGAGGAACACCAGGAGATTAGCCTGGAGTAGAGAGAAATGCAGAGAGGTTGAGAGCCGAAAACAGCTAGGAGAAGGATGAGAAATTTTCTCTGGTCCCTGGAGAGCCTGGAGGCAGGGTGAGGGGGCAGCTAGATGCTTGTGTGAAAATGGACCATGTTCAGGGATGGGCCTCCTCAGATGTCCTGGAGACAGACAGAGAGACAACTCTCTGGGCACAAGGCTGATAAACCTTGGCTTCTAACTGGTGCCTTTTAAGAAAAAAATTGTGAATTATTTTGATAGATTCCTAAGCAATATCACTTGATGATATTAACAAATATCCATCAATCCAGTGAAGATACAGGCATTTCTTTCTTCTTTTTTTTTTTCTTCACTCTCTCTCTTTAAAAAAAAAAATCAGCTGTGGGGCTTGAACTTAGGGTCTGGGCACTGTCCCTGAGCTTTTTCACTCAAAGGGAGTGGTCTACCACTTTGAGGTAGAGTACCACTTCCAGTTTTCCAGTGGTTAATTGGAGGTAAGGATCTCATAGACTTTCCTGCCTAGGCTGGCTTTGAACAATGATCCTCAGATCTCAGCCTCCTGAGTAGCTAGGATTACAGGTATGAGCACTGGAACCTGGCAATACAGACATTTGTAGTACTCCAAAAGTTGTCTTGTGCCTCGTTTCTAGTCAAACCATCCCATCTCCCACTCCTGGCAATCATTATTCTGAGTTCTCTCTCTCTCCATTAACTTGTCTATTACATTTGAAAGGAATTATAACATGTTCTCTCTTATGTTTAGCTTCTCTTGTTTAGGTTTTTTTACTTCCAGTGCTAGAGATTGAACCCAGGGCCCTGTGTCTTCTAAGTAAACAATCTATTTCTGAGCTATATCCCCAAACCTTTTAGCTATTGAAATTCACCTATGTAGATTGAACTTTTTTCTTGCAGTGTAGAAGTCCCTAGTAAGGAGCTAATATACTTTACCCCCTTTCCTGCCTGTGGATTCTAGTTGTTTCCAAGTAGAGGCTATGGTGAATGAAGCCTCAGTCTTACAGAATTTTTCATTCCTCGGTTGTGAGATTGGGGTCTCTGAATGCCATTTTAACACAACTATAAAGCAAGGGAAGCCAGAAAGATATGTTGAAGACCAAACAGAGGTAAACTTCTGGGACCTGACAATTTCTTTCTGTTATCTCCTCCTTCCCTGAAAAGAACCAGCTCCCTCTCCAATCCTCTAGCTGGTAGGCAAGGGGAAGACGACAGGGCTAATCTAGGGTGGACTGAAATCTTCCATGAGCAAGAACATTGGCCTCAGCCAGTGGGAAGTAGCACCATTCCTATTCAAAGCACCTGACTGTCCATCTTGCAAGTGCAACTCTGTACCTAGGCCTATGGAGGCCACTAGGGGCTGTGGTAAGAGAGAGAGAAATTTGACACAGGTCTGGAAGCAGAAATGAAATAAGTATGAAACTCTAAGTCAGCCTTCCACATGGGATTTAATCTTCAACACTTAGAAATCACCTGTTGGATAGTGGTGGCAATACCAGACAATGAACAGAGCAGGCATAGCTGATCCCCTCCAAGCAAGGGGAAAGATGAGCCTGCCACCCTAGAGGAAGGAATCCCAAACACACACACACACACACACACACACACACACACACACACACACACACACACGTGCCAGCACTGGCTTTGATTGTTACACCATGTTCTAAACAGTTACTAATGGACTTGCTTAATGAAAATAAAAAATTTTGGCCAGGGGAGGTGGCTCACACCGCCTAGACAGCGCCCAGGCTGAGTTTAAGCCCCATGACCCACAAAACAAAAAAAAAAAAAAAAGAAAAAAGAAAAGAAAAAAATTTAATATAGACAAATTTGGCAGGCTTTCTTTCCTAATTAATTTCCATTAACTTGTAACATGGCATTTTTTTTGCCAATGCTGGGCTTAAGCTCAGAGCCTGAGCACTGTCCTTGGATTTTTCTCAAGGCTAAAACTCTACCACTTGAGCTTCAGCACCACTTCTGGCTTTTTCTAAGTATGTGGTACCAAGGAAGCGAACCCAGGTCTTCGTGCATGCTAGGCAAGCACTCTACCACTAGGCCAAACTCCCAGCCCGACATGGCAATTTTTTTTGGTTTGGTTTTGTTTTTTTGTTGGTCATGGGACTTGAACTCTGGGCCTGGGTGCTGTCTCTGAGCTCTTCAGCTCAAGGCTACCACCCTACCCCTTGAGCCATAGCATCTCTTCCAATTTTCTGGTGGTTAATTGGAAATAAGAGTCTCAGGGATGGACTTTCATGCCTGGGTTGGCTCTGAACCGTGATCCTCAGCTCTCAGCCTCCAGAGTATCTATCATTACAGGTATGAGCCACTGTGCCTGGCCAAGACAACGATGTTGATTATTCCTGTGTCATAGCATTTTAGGAGAAATAAAAAATGCACAACATTTAAAATGTTTCAAAATACTTTTATATCCCTTCTTTTAGGGGACTCCCTTGATAAGCAGCAAGGATTTTGGTACTATCTTCCTTTTACAGAGACCTGGGGCTGAGTGACTTGTCTGTGTGATCAGGTGGCTTCTAAGTCCATCCTGGACTCCCGGACATAACCTTGATCCACAGAGCCATGCAATGCTTTGTAATGCCTCAGCCCAGCTCCTAGACAGAAGGCAAGGAAGGGCCCAGCCCCATAACACCGTAGTTAGTTCTTTTGGGGTTTACGGTGAGATCTATGATTGCAGATAGTTTTAACTTACAATATTCATGTCTACAGTTCTTCTGCTAGAAACAGAGCTGCTACATAATTGTATGACCCAGTACAAAATGAAGGGGCTTGGTACCTTGTTTACAATGTGGGGCTGGGGGTGAAGGGATACCATTAAAGACTCAAATATATAAAGCCCACTTTCTTTTTTTCTTCTTCTTCTTTCTTTTTTCTTTCCTTCTGTCTTCCTTCCTGTCTTTCTCTCTTGCTCTTTCCTTTCTTTCATTACTTCTCACCTTTTTTTATTCTTCTTTCTTTATTTCCTTCTATTTCTTTCTTCCTTTTCTCCTCCTCCTTCCTCCTTATCTACTTCTTTCTCCTCCTCTGCCTCCCCCTTCTTCCCCTTGCTCCCCCCTCTCTTTCCTCCCCACCCCTTGTGGTTTTTGTTTTTTATCTCAAGGCTGCCACGGTCCTTTGTTTGATTAATTTGTGTCATTGTACGTAAAGAGAAATGAAAAGGTTTTAAGTTAGTAGCATGAATTTTACCATTCTCCAATTATTTTGAATGCCCAATTAAGAGTATTTTATTCTCAGGAAAAAGAATCAAAATTACAGAATGTTTAAGTTTATATAAATGCATATACTTCCTTTGTTCTCATCAGAGGAATGCTTGTGCTGGCCACAACCAAGCCAGCTGTGCTGCTTTCTCTTGGTAATGCACCCATGCTCCAGCCTCTGCTCTGGTGAGGTGAGGGAAAAGAGGTATGGCCTCATCCTCGCCACCTCCCCATCTGGAGTGGCTTTGGTTTGCCCGTGTAGAGAAGGAAGATGAATAAGAGCAGATCTGATGGGGGTCTTTGGTCATTTGTTGCCCAACTGGCTTCCTCTGTCTGGGGCGCATGGGAAGCAAGGCCTTTTGGGACCATCAGAGGACAGCTAACTCAGCAGTGGTCACAGCACACTTACCTCCTTGCAGAACACACATCTTTTCTTCAGCTCTTGCAGACCCCCTGTGCACTATGGGCTGCTGGAATTCTGTACTCACCCCCAGCCCCAGGCATGGAGAGAACCCCGATATGGATGGGGTAAGGAGGATCTGCAGTTGTGTCAGGTTCCCCTGCCCCACTGTCCCACGGAACATCATCCACATAGCTGCACTCAAACACAGGACATCAGGCAAGAACATCAGGACAGTGACTGCCTCAGTCACAGGCCCCTTCTGGACGTCATGGTCACATGCCAAAACCAGTTCCCACTATTGCAAATCTAGAGATGTTGTGGTGGGGACATGTGTCTCCAGGCTGCGTTGTAGGTGGACTTCTAGGTGAGATGCAGAGTCCATTTCTTCCTCACCACACCCTTGAGGCCCATGAGGTTTGGGAAGGCGTCATCTCAGCCACACACAGAAGGTGAGGCCTCCAGGCCCGCTGTGCTCGAGAGCCATGTATTAGGTGACTGGGGATGAGGAAGAGGTAAGGTGTGTGCAAAGCAGCTGGTCGCAACTGGAATACAGCCAAGGAATAGGAAATGCTCTCATGACTACGAACTAAAGGGGAAATCCGGAATGCCATCAGAACCTAATGCGTTTTTCTTTGCAAAAAATAAAAATAAAAAATGCATTGTCTTGTTGTTTTACGATGCTGGGAATTGAACTCAGCACTTCATGCTTGATAAACAAGTGATCTACCATCGGAAACACTCCCTCAGGCCAGTTACACTTGGTTTGCTTTTTCAGATAGGGTTTGACACTTTTTCTGGGACTGGTTTGTTTGTTTGGTCATTGGGCTTTAAGTTTGTTTTTTTGTGGTTTTTTTTTTGGGGGGGGGGTTCCCCCTGGGGCTTTGGACTGTGATTCTCCTATTTCTGCTTCCAGAGAAGGTGGGGTTACAGATGTCTACAACCATATCCAAGGCCAGAATGTTTTGTTTTGTTTTGTTTTTAAAGAAACTCAATACTGCCAGTATCTCTTTGGCCACATAAACACGAGCTAGAATTCTTGAAACAACCATGCGTAACAGAGTCAAGTCACAGCTCTCCTTCTTTCTCCCTCCCATTCCCCACCAATTTTATCGTTCTTTTATTTACTTTATTGTTATTTATTTACTTTATTTTTTTAGAAGTGTTATACAGTGGGGCTACCTTTACAAACCATCAGGTAATAAGTGCATTTCCTTTTGCGCAGTGTCTGATGTTCCCTCATTGTCTTCCATTGTCTTCCTCCCATCTTCACCCACAAGATGCAGAGCTCACTTTCATCAATGTCCACTGCCCTGGACATTCCTTCTCAATACAGGACTCCAAGCAAGTGGCCTAACATCTCCAAGCCTCATTCCTCTAATCTATCAAATGGGATCCATGATTCCTAATTCAGAAGTGTCAGGTCCTGAAGGATGTATGTCAAAAGGAGTGGTCATCTATAAATCACTGCACTCACAGGAAAGCGGATAGATTGCAACAGCAGGCCAGTATCCTGTCTAAAAAGCATTCTATATTACATACAGACGCCATCAGGAAATTTCAGTCTAAGGCAGGGTGATTTACAAAGCCTGTTCAGAAGTGGAGTCAATTAAGGTCAGCTTTCTATGTTGCTAAACAACAGGGAATTCTGGGTTCAGCAACGTTGAAAGGCAGGCCCAACACACCCCTTGAAACCGGGCTTTTGAGAGAGTTCAAAGGAAGGGGAAACAAAAGCCCTGCTTTGTGATGTTTTCCCTCTTCCTCCATTGTCCTCTTTCACCCTCTGAGGGCCTTCCTGTAAAGAAAGGGGCTGCTAATGTGCAGAGTGGGAGTTTAAAATTGTCTACGGCCAACAATGTTGGCACATTCTGCTAGGCCTCATTACAGAACCATCTGAAATGCTTGAGAAGTGTTTCCCACTCATTAGCATAAATAGCAGAAAAATTCTTTCACAAACAAAGCAGGTTCCATCTGCCCCCAGTATGTCCTCACCTTGACTTCAAATGGCCAGTTCCTCCCCCAGCACAATACCGGGGGCACCGGCCTCTGAATCCCCAGACACCCCACTTCAGAACAGCATTCAGTGAAATATCAACAGGGTAACCTGCATGTTTATTCATTGGCCAGCCCCCTCCTTTTAATGGAGTCCCTTCTCCATTGTGGCCACTTGATTCTTTCAGAGATCTGAAAGGGACAGGCAGGGAGAGGCTTGATCTCCAAGTTATGGGGATCTTTAGCAATCTACACCTTGTGAGTGGGTCAAGGGGGCTAATTAGGTTTGTTCTGCCTTTATGGCCCGAGCATATTTTGTCAGGTATTGGACTGTGGGATTAAAGAGTCATTAATCACTCAGGCCTGATGCTGACAAGGTGGTTTTCACAATAAAGTCCATTTCCCTGGTGCCGGCCAGCGCCATGGCAGGATGCTTGACATTAGACAGCAGGAGGACGTCCTGTGGGCCGCCATCTCCCTGTCCTCCTCAGAGGACAGCGGCCCTGGCTTGCACAGAGCAGCTGGAGGCAGGGTCCGGAGGAGCTGTACACAGGAGATTACCAAATGCAACCAGGTACTTGCCGTACATTTCCCTCACAAAACCAGAGGCTCAGAAAGGAGGAGGAGACTCTCCTAAGGGTACACTTGGGAGTCAAGCTCTGAGCCAGGCTGTGATGTGAGTTAGGTGATGACACACTGTCCTGAAACCAAATCTGAGCTCCTTGTTTTTGGCAGTGGTGGAGATGGAACCCAAGATTTCATGCATGCAACCTGACTGGAAGCCTTGTATCGCTGTTTTTGACGTAGCCCATGCTGCTGTATTTGGCAATGCAAGGGTGCCCTGTGATCCTCAGAGGAGAAAGGAGAGAGATGGCCTTCCCAGTTCTCAGCTCCCAAGCACCATAAAAGTCTAAGGCACCACTACAGAATTTATATGCCTGACTCACCTAAATGCCATTTGAATTGGATGACCTGGGAAGGTATTCACCAACTAGTTCCCACATAAAACAATGATTTTCCAAAGTAGATATTATTATTTTGTTATTTTTCTTTTCTTTCCTTTTTTTTTTTTGTGCTGGTCCTAGGGCTTGAACTGAGGGCCTGGGTGCTGTCCACAGGGTTTTTATGCTCTGTGCTGGCACTCTCCCAGTTGAGCCATATCGTCAATTAACCACTAGAAAATGGGAAGTGGGGCTGTGGCTTAAGCAGTAGAGCAAGTAGCTTTGAGCTGAAGAGCTCAAGGACAGCGCCCAGGCCCAGAGTGCAAGCCCTATGACTGACAAAAATAAAATCAAATAAAATAGAAACAAACCAGGGCTGAGAGTTTTGCCTAGTGGTAGAGTGCTTGCCCAGCATGCACAAAGACCCAGGTTCAATTCCTCCGTACCACATACATAGAAAAAGCTGGAAGAGATGCTGTGGCTCAAATGGTTCAAAAGCTCTAGCCCTGAGAAAGCCCAAGGACAATGCTCAGACCCTGAGTTTAAGCCCCAGGACTGGCAGGAAAAAAAGAAAGAAAGAAAGAGAAAGAAAGAAAGAAAGAAAGAAAGAAAGAAAGAAAGAAAGAAAGAGAAAAAAGAAATAAACAAACAAACCAAATGGAAAAAACAATAAAACAATTACTAACTCCAGCAGAGGAAAAGAAATCAATCACAGTGGATGACAGGCAGGGCTCCATTACAAATACAATTTATATTTTCATCATGTAAACAGCGGATGTCGGGAAAGTATTAGTATATGACAAGATGAGGGAAATGTGGGATGGAAAGGGGTGTGTGCTAAGGGGAGAATCATCCTTCATGATGGGAACTCAAGAACGGATGCTTTGCAGTCGGGCACGGGTGGCTCACAGCTGCCATCAATCCTCCTCGGGAGGCTGAGATCTGGGATCAATGACAGCTTGAGCTGTCTCTATGAGACTCATCTCCAATTCAGCACCAAAAGAAGCTGGACATGAAAGCATGGCTCAAGTGGTTGAGTGTTAGCCCTGGGTCAAAAGGCCAAATGAGAGCACAAGGCCCTGAGTTCAATCCCCAGACACACACATACACACGCACACACAGAATTGATGCTTACAACTGTAGGACCTGGTACTACTTGTTTAGTTGTCTCACCAAGTTATATGCAGGTATGATTTTGAGAGATAGCAAAACTGAAATAGTCACTGATTTAATTCTCGTGTGTGTAAGCTAGTGCTGGGACGTGAACTCAGGGCCAGAGTGCTGTCCCTGAGTTTTTGTGCTTAAGGCTAGTTTTCTACCATTTGAGCCACTGCTCCATTTTCAGCTTTTTGGTGGTTAATTGGAGATAAGAGTTTCACAGATTTTCCTGACCAGCCTGGCTTCCAACTGTGATACTCATATCTTAGCCTCCTATGTATCTAGAATCACTGATTTGATTTTTACAGTAAGGTACTGCAATTGTTGCTAGGAATTCACAATGTCACTGAGAGACTGTCAGTCAAGAACTATTTCAGGTTACGTGGGAGGCTCAAACTGGCCCTTCTGCAATCCTGGTAGAGATATGAAATGAGAAATCCAGCAAGCTTTCAGGTAAAGGAGGCCAATGTTTTAAATGGATGCAATGGGAAAGGAACGAAGCCATGAGCAATTGAGTAGAGGGCAACTGATTTCATGAAAGGCACTGATTTGGAAGCAGGATGCTGGGACAGAACAGTGAGTAGATTATCCTCTGGCTCTTCCTCCACTCCTGTCTGGTGATATTGACAGAGTAAGCGCTCCATCACTAAGCCAAACTCCCAGTCTCACCTACCAAGTGATAGCCCCACTACAGTACAGATGAATGGTTACAAAAAATGTGATACAACACACACACACACACACACACACATACACACACACACACCACACACACACACACAAACACTGGAATTCTACATAGCCACCAGACAAGATAAAATAATGACAATTGCTGGGAAGTGGATAAACCTCGAGTAAGTCCTGTTGAATGAGATAAGCTAAGACCAAAGGAACAAAAGGTGCATGGTCTCCTTGATATGTGGATATTAAATCCAAACAATATAAGAGTGAGACTCAATACTCAGGTACTCAAGGTCATTGACATGAACTTGGAGATATAAATATAACTACATAGACATATAAATCTATGATGGGATATTGATATATTATATAGATCCATATGTATCTATGACATACAAACTCTCAGCTAAATTTTTATTTTTTCTTAAATTTATGTGCCAGTGATTGCATATAGATTCCATTCTTGAATGCTTGTTTGTTAAACTTGACATATGAAATATGATGTAAAAAATCAGTGTTAATAAGATCTTTTGATAAAGAAAGCTTTAATGTTTTCATAACGGATCAAAACTTGACTTCAACTTGGGAAAAATGTAATTAGAGACAGTGTCCCACACTGTGTGTGTGTGTGTGTGTGTGTGTGTGTGTGTGTGTGTGTGTGTGTGTGTGTTGTTGCCTGGGCTCTGTCTCTCATCTCCTTTTGCTCAAGGTGAGTATTCTACCACTTGATCCACAGGAGAAGGAAAGGGAAAGTGGTCTGTCCTAGCCACCCAGCTTACCAGAGGCAAAGCCAACACCTTGGCCTTAAGACTGCCCATTCTTTTCTTCTTAGTGATCAATGCAACGGACTCAAGAGTCCAGAGATGTTTGATGTGGACGTTCTGAGTGATTCACAACCATCCCTTCCTCCCTTGCAGCAGCTTTCACCACCCCACAGGACCACAGGTAACTGAAACAAAGCCAACAACGGCTGCCCTGTCTGATGTTTACAGATGATTCCTTTACATGTCAGCCTGGAAACTCTGGCAACTGTTAGGAAGGAGGTCCATGAAGCAGAAATCTAAGGGACAGAGAAGACTCCAACCCAGCTCTGCTTAGAAGGGTCTCTTGACATGAGTGGTGGCTATTTCACAGCTCTATTGGTAGAGGTTAATATCTATTTGAAGTTAGGAAACTGGGTTAGGAGACAGAAGGGGAGGAAAACGGGGGAGAGGGAAAGGGAGGGGGAGAGGGAGAGACTGAGAAGAAGAGGGAGGATCAAAGTTGTTTGCCACACAGAGAATGAAGGATTATTCACTTTCTGAAATTTTTTTTTTTTCACGCCTGCAGCACACATGGGGACCTAATTGGTCAGAAGTACAGACAGGCAGCTCCCGCCTAGGGGCAGAGCCAGGGTTCTGCAGCTGCAAACTATTAGAGGCAGGCTCACCACCCTGTGTCTGCTTTAATTGCTCTTCTGTGTGTTTCCTTCACTCAAGACCACTAATGTCTACTTGCCAGCCTTTCTGATCTCAGAGGTGATGGGCTTGCTGGCTGTCAGACTTGCCGGGAAGCAGGAAAGGCAGGAGATGAGTCTGGGGAAGGAAGGCACACTCTGAGCCCGGGGATTGCTGCAGGGTTGAGAGGCCCAGCCAAACATTCATTCATGTTCCTTCAGGACGTTTGGGTCCTTGTTGGGGTGGCAGTGCCACAGTCCTAGTCTGCATCACCAGCAGAGCTAGAAGACAAAAAAAAATGGAGGGGAACAAACATAGGGCATGGAAGCCCCACCAGCCAAGTGTGCCACCTCAGAGTGGCACTCTGCTCTTCTAGCCTTTGCTGGTCATGTGTTTAAAATGGGGTATGTGACAGTTCACTGCATTATTGTGAAGATGAAGTGACATTAGGGACCACGACTCTCCTTGACTCTTCTCTGCCAGCCCCTTATTTATTATGGATCCAAGTTCCCATTCTGCCCTTCTCAAAGTCCTTCTTTCCCTAATTCTGTTCTTGCTCCATCCCAATTATTCTGAGGGAGGGAGGGAGGGAGAGACGGGGGGGGGGGGGGGGGGGAGACTGGACCCTGTCTCTCAGCTTCTTCTGTTCAATGGTAGCGTTCTGCCACTTCAGTCAGCTCCACTTCCAACTTGTTGGTGGTTAATTGAAGATAAGAGTTCCATGGATTTCCCTATTCCTGGTTTGGCTTTGAATCTCGATCTTAGAACTCAATCTCTTAAATACCTAGGATTACAGGAATGAAGCACCAGTGTCTGGCTTGCATAGCTATCTTAAATTGTGTTTTACAGCCAGCATGGAACATGTTCAGCATAACGATTAGAATACACCATGTATGCAGTAAGAGCATCTTGAACTACTTTGTGGCTATCAATTGCTATTGGTCTCTTTGCCTAAACTATCCAATTAAGTTGAAAAATACATGCTGGAAGGGGTTGCCCAATCTACTGTGCATCCTGCACAGTGTCCAATGCATAGCAGAGCTTCAATAAAGAGTTGCTGCAGCCAGGCACAGTGGCTCACACCTGTAATCCTAGCTACTCAGGAAGCTGAGATTTGAGGATGGAGGTTCAAAGCCAACCCAGGCAGGGAAGTCTATGAGATTCTCATTTCCAATTGACCCACCAAAAAGCCAGAAGTAGAGCCATGGCTCAAGTGGTAGAGCATTAGCCTTGAGCAGAAGCCCAGGGACAGGACTCAGGCCCTGAGTTCAAGCTCCAGGACCAGCAGGAAAAAAAAAAAGGTAGCTACTGGTGGTAACCTACGTCTGGCTTGCTCAGTTCTGTTCTCTCAGCATTTAGAACATAGCAGCAACTCAATGTATACATTCTAAATGGATAAATAATGTGACATTGTAGTAAAAACTGGATGTTCATATCAATCCACTATCAAGTTGGTTGTTTTTTGTTTTTGTTTTTGCTTTTGTTTTTCTGCCAGTTCTGGGCTTGAGCTTAGGGCCTGAGCACTGTCCTTGGATTTTTCTCAAGGCTAGAACCCTACCACTTGAGCCACAGCACCTCTTATGGCCTTTTCTATATATGTGGTACCAAGGAATGGAACCCAGGTCTTCATGCAAGCAAGGGAAGAACTCTACCACTAAGCCAAACTCCCAGCCTCCACTATCAAGTTTTACAAGCTCTTGTTCTCCTACCCCCCCCTACAAAGCTCATGTTCATACAAAGAAAGATAGGCAGGCAGATGACTTCAGCCCACCATGATAGATAGGGTATTGTGGAAACCGGCATGTATTGCTGAGGCTGCTGTCCTGCATTAGACATTATTCCAAAATATATCCAACCTCTGATGATTACCTTTATAACCATCACCCTGATTCAGCCACCATCATCCTGACTGCCTCTGTGCCCCAACACCGAGAGTCTTCCTGCCTTTTTCTTTCCTCCACCTTGATCTTTCCCATATCACTAGAGTGCCTCCCCGTTTTCCTCCTCTTCCTCTTTTTCTTCATTCTCCTCTTCCTCCTCCTTTTCCTCCTCTTCCTCCTTTTTCTTCTCCTTCTTTCCCTCCTATCTATCTTTCTTGCTTGCTCACTTGCTTGTTCTTGAGCTTGTTTATCTTTTCCTACTCAAAGCTGGCCCTATACCACTTGCACCACACTCCATTTCTGGTTTTTTGCTGGTTAATTGGAGTCTCGTGGACTTTTCTTCTTGGGCTAGCTCTGAGTCTCAATCCTCAGATCTCAGTCCTCATACGCAGAAAGCTAAGATCTGAGGATCATGGTTCAAAGTCAGCCAGATCAAGAAAGTCTGAGAGATTCTTATCTCTAATCACCTAAAAGCCAGAAGAAGAGCTGCAACTCTAATGGCAGAGTACAAGCCTTGAGTGAAAAATATAAGGGATAGCACTCAGACCTTGAATAAAGCCATAGTCCCAACACATACAAACAAACAAACAAAGCAAGTTCTAGTGTTAGAAAATGTGGATGGTAAGCTGGGCACTGGTGGCTCATGCTTGTAATCCTAGCTACTCTGGAGGCTGAGATATGAGGATTGTGTCAAAGCCAGGCTAGGCAGGAAAGTCCCCTGAGACTCTTATCTCCAATTAACCACCAGAAAATGGGAAGTGAAGTTGTGGCTCAAAGTAGTAGAGCATTAGCCTTGAAGAAAAAGCTTTAGAACAGCGAATGGGCCCTAAATTCAAGCCTGGGGGGGGGAGGGAGAGAGAGAGAGAGAGAGAGGGAGGGAGAGAGAGAGAGAGAGAGAGAGAGAGAGAGAGAGAGAGAGAGAGAGAGAGAGAGAGAGAGAGAGAGAGAGGGAGGATGGAAGGAAGGAAGGAAAATAGGGATGGTTGTACTCTGAGAATATGCTCAGTGAATTTTAAGACACCTGAATTATATTTCAATAGCACTTTCATACAATGTAGAATAATTATGAAATAATATTAAGATACAGTCACACATATATATGTGTGACTATATATATATATATATATATATATATATATACTCTTAAAATCCCATTACTCTGGCTTTTTCCCCTAAGGATAAAAAAATCCACAAACTTTTAACAAAACATGGCTATAGAGAATTGGCTGCAGGTAATCTGTATTTTCTAAGCTTTATGCCAACAGAATGTACTACTTCTTAAATCTTTATTATTTAAAATAAGTTATATAAATGTCACCATCATTGCAGATGGTGAAAGCTTTTAGTTTTGTGAGATCAGTTTGTTGCCCTCCGTGTGGCATCTGGTGATCCCCCTGAAATACCAAGTCCCCAGGGAGAAGCGACCAGGGTAACAGGCTGGTGACAAGCAGGGTCATATATATGTGCCCAGATCTGACTGGCCCAGACCAGAGCACTTTTTTTTTGCCAGTCCTGGAGACTGAACTCAGGGCCTGGGCACTGTCCTCGGTCTTTCTCAAGGCTAGAGCTCTACCATTGGAGCCACAGCACCACAGTCAGCTTTTTTTCTGTGTATATGGTACCAAGGAGTCGAACCTGGTCTTCATGCATGCTAGGAAAGCACTCTACCACTTGGCCAAACTCCTGGTCCCCAAAGCATTATCTTTAGAAGCAAAGAGCCTCTTCTTTACCTCTCTGCCTCATGGTGAGTCTGAGAAAATCCCACTGTCATTTCCAAAGTGACAAGGGGAGGAGATCCAGAACCCAGGTGGTGTCTTTCTTTGTCTAGCCTCTCTGGCTGTTTATTTCCTTTTTCATCTCCTGGTGGCTCTGCCCTTCAGTGACACCAACGATGTTGTTACAGGTGCTGGCTTACTCAGGTCTCATTTGCTCTGGAAAGCATTTTGGTCGGATCAAATACCCCTGTGGAAACTCAAGCTGATTTGTCTTCATTTTCTATCATTTTGTTTTAACACCCCCTGCAGCCCCAGCCTGTCGGGGTCTCTGCTGGCAATTTAGCCATTCATCAGCTTCAAGTGTAGCTATAAAGCTCTGGAATGTTTCCAACACCACAGATGAAATCAGTCATTTCCTTCAAATTTTTCTTTGAGGGAGAGCAAGATTCTGTTCATCTGGAGACAAGGGATAGTGGCTTTACAGTCAACAGGAAGCTGCTCTCAGACAGCAACGTTCCACATTTCAGGCATAGACCAAGACACCCTCTTGGCACTTTAAGGAAACCAACCAGGGCTCAACCCCCACCCAAGTGCAGAAAAAAAAAAAGTAGAAGAAAAGAAACTACCTAAGTGATCTTTCTGATTGAATACCAATTATCTGTCCATTTAAATTAAATAAATTTAATTAAACATTTCTCATTCAATAAAAATGACAACTAACCCATTATCGTTCTGAAAGACCTTGATTTTCTCCTACGAATTCTTTTGCTTCTCTCAGCAGCCCATATTTCTGACCCTTTGATGGATGAGGAGTTCGAGATGCTCCCCCAGCTTCACACAGCTGGTATTGCAGAGGTGAATTTTGAACTCTAGCTTCAAATCCTGTGCTGTTTGTTTGTTTGTTTGTTCGTTTGTTTTCTTCTTGGTGGTGCTAGTAGGGTTTGACCTCAGTGCCTAGGCACTGTCTATTAGCTTTCTTGCTCAAGGCTGGCCAGAGCCTTCGAGCCAGAGTTCCACTTTTGGGTTTGTTGTTGATTACTTGGAGATAAGAGTCTCATAGGCTTTGCTGGCCAGACTGGCTTTGAACCACAATCCTCAGATCCGAGCCTCCTCTTCCATTTACAGCCATAGTGTGCTGCCATTAGACCAGGGAAAAATGTAGCCAGATCATCAGATTGAATGAGTATAAATAGTCTAATAAGTAACATTTCTGGAAAATCAAGTTTCCCTCCCTGGAGTTGGAGTGATTTTGCTCTAGGTTGAATTTGCCTGCTAATGGGGTCCATTGGGCAGAACATCACATCCATTCCTCCTCACCCCTCTTGGTCAAACCTGGCTAAAACAGAGGAGACTGTGTCATAGAAGACCCTTCCTAGCTCCAGTTCCCAATGGAGGCCATGACTTTATAGAAGGCCCTGGCAACCTCGAGGGCTGAGGATACTGCTGGACTTCTATGATAGTACTCTGCAAGGCACTCTAAAGCCTAGTAGGAATGGTGTCCTGCACTGTGCAATATAGACTTCTACTTAGTGATCTGAGGGAAGTGCCCCTGATTCACAGGAATAGCTAGGAACACTTGCCATGGACACAGACTCCAGACACTGCAGCCCCAGTTTATAATCTTGGCCCATTGACCCGTGTCAGCCTGATTCCTGCAAGGATGGGGAAGGGTGTTATCCAGGAGCAGTCTCCTCTGCACCACCAGATCCCATCTCCAGTCTCATAGTGCAAACATCACAGCATAAATAAAAGTGTTTCTGGAGGGTCTCAGAGTGTTGCTGAGGGCTCCTGGTTGCCAGGATCTCTGCTGCGTTCTTTTCTACTCATCCAGCCCCACACTTACGGGAGCGGAGAGATTTGACTCCCCATGCAACACTGAAGTCCTATTTTTGAAGCTTTTATGTACTTTATTATCAGTTCTCCCTCCTTTTTGTTTTTGCTCTTCATGGGCCTTGAACTCGGGGCCTGAACACTGTCCTTGGGCTTTCTCAAGGCTAGAACTTTACCACTGGAGCCACAACCCCATTTCCAGTGTTTTTTCTCATATATATATATAGATAGATAGATATTGTGCCAAGGAATTGAACCGGGTCTTCCTGCATGCAAGCAAGCACTCTTATCACTAGGCTGAAAACCTGGCCCCTATCGGGTCCCCCTTTTTGGTGTGGAATCTAAGACAAGTGACAACCCTGAAAGGAGCCCCATTACCTAAATGAAACAGATTCATAGCTTTTGCCACAGCCCAGGATGGGTAGGAAGAGTTCCAAGTGTAAACACAATCATACAGGACCCAGGTGAGGGAGGGCACAGGGTATGTTATAGAGAGGGTGATGGTGGGAAGTAGAGATTTTGTACGGTGGTAAAACTAAATAGACCCAGATAGACTGACTTTATAGAAAAACAATATAGTGTCTTCCAAGTTCTAGCTTGGAAAATGCTGTCTAATGAAAAAATGCAGTTTTTCTTTTTCTTCTGTTATTCCACATTTCCAATGTGACACCTTTCGTAGTTGTCACAGAGTTTATGGATGTTACCCTCTGCTTTTTTTTGTTAATAGATGAATAGATTGCCCACAAAGAGATTATTAGTAGATTGCCTGCTAGGAGAAAAAAAAGTCCAGCCTAGATTTCAAGAGTAAAATAAAGCATTACTGAAAGCTTAGCTAAAGTGGCAGAGTCCAATCCCAAGCACCATAACTGGCAAGGGGAAGGGGAGAGAAAAGATGCCTACTTTTATGAATAAGCCTAAATCTTTCTCAGGTGTTTAATCAATATTCAATAGTCTTTCAAAAGAGAAAGCACTAGACTCACATGGGGTCATTAGTAAGTCCTACCAAACATTTTAGTTTTTACTGGCATATGGATTTAATGCAGGGCTTTACACTTATTTATTCAGCTGTAGTTCTACCACTTGAGCCTTGCCTCCAGTTGAGCTTTTTGGTAGTTATCTTGGAGTTTGATGACATTTCTGTATGAGCTGGCTTCAAAGCATGATCCTATAGATCTCAGACTCCTTACTAGTTAGGATTACAGGCATGAGTCACTGGCACTCAGCTAATTCTAACAAACATTTAAGGAAGAAATTGCACCAATTTTCCTATGATCTCTCTCTGAAAATAGAAAAAGAAGTGCTATTTTCTAATTCACTCTAATAAGCCAGCATCATCTTAATATCAAATCAGACAAAAATGTTATAAGAAATGAAAACTACTAATATCTCTCCTAAATTAGATATAAAGATTCTCAACAAAATATTAGTAAATCAAGTCCTAAAATTATCAGAATGTTAATAAAAATAAATGAATTATATCATTTATATCACAAATTATATCACAAATTATACAACAAAGTCAAACGGTATTTATCACAGGTATGCAAGATTGATTCAATATTGAAAGATCAAAATAACCAATTATATCAACATTCTGCAATAGAAAATCACATTTTTATATCAGAAAATACAGGAAAAAATGGACAAAATCCAACATTCATTCTGGACAAAACCTTTCAATGACTTGGAAACAAAGAAGAATTTCTTCAATCTTATTTTTAAAAAATACTTACAAAAATCTATAACTAAACCAGGAACTGGTGGCTCACACCTATAATCCTGTCTACTCAGGAGGCTGAGATCTGAGGATCATGGTTCAATTCCAGCCTGGGCAGAAAAGTCCATGAGACTTATTTCCAATTAACCACCAGAAAAACAAACGTGGAGCTATGGCTTAAGGTGGTAGAGCACTAGCCTTGAGTAAAAGACCTCAGGACCTGAGTTCAAGTCCCATGATCACCACCACCCCCACGAACAACCACAAATCTACAGTTCACATCAGACTTGCATGTGATAAACTCAAAATTTTTCCCATTATGATTAGAAACAAGGCAGCAATGCCCCCCCCATCCATCATTCTTTTCAATAACAATCTGAAAGTCTTAGCTAATGTTAATAAGAAAAGGGAAAAAATTCATAAAAAGTCAAGTGATTGATAGAGGAAAAAAATTCCCAACCATTTTTGTTCACAGAAGACATGATCGTCTACACAGAGAAGCTGAAAGAATTAACCAAAAGTGGGGGGAAACACCTCTCCACCTCTCCCTGGAACTAATGAATGATTACAAGGTTGTAACATAGAAAGGTAATACACACAAATCAACAACTTTCTTTCACATCAGTAATGAACAAGAACCTTTCATAGCTAAGTGCCATATCTTTGCTATTATAGTATGTTACCTTAGCCTTAAGTACTTCATCGCATCAATCAAACTCTAATCTGCAGAACTCCATAGCTTTCAGGGCCCTTCAAAGACATAACCTTGTTCTGAACTTCCTAAGAGCCTTTGGTGATACACAGTCCTCTCATTTCCATTTGGCAGGTGGAGAAACTAAGGTACAGCACACAGAGACTCAGTTATTGAGTGGCTCAACCTGTTCCACATCCTCTCAAGTGTGCAATGACTGACTTTTGAGGTTAGAGGTTAAAACTGGTCCTCAGCTTTGCTTCATCAAAAACTTAGTATCTCCTTAGCTCTTATGCCCAGGACCTCCCCCAGGGAGTGGGATGCTAAAAGATTCTTATAGAGAAAATGAATGTTTCAGATATAGTCTGGGCAGGAGTATGTATTGATCTCAGGCATCTCTCTCCCTCTAAAGTTTAAAACCCATCAGGCTTTCCTCTATGGACAAGCAATTTCCCATAGCTAAACACTGGGTGGGCCCCAATATGGGGGTTGCATTTGGGGCTGAGGAAGCAAAGCAGACAGGAGCCACCCAAGACTGTAGCTTAGGAAGAAGGCCTTCATAAGTCTTCAGGATTCCAAACTGGGAGTCCAGGCTTCAAAAATGAGCTTCTTTCAAAGGGAGCAGCCGTAGGGCAGCAGTAGGGTGGGTCTTGCTGGTGACTTCCTTCCCAAGAACAGGCCTGGGGGAGACAAGGGTCTTTGAATGTAAGTTGATAATTACGATAATAACCAAGCTACAGTCTGCTGAATGGTACCCATGCTGCTAAGCACATGGATATGTTTCTCATTCGGGCATTCTTCATTCACAACATACTGGGAAGTAGGTGTTTGTTTTTATTCAAACACAACCAAAGTTTAGAAAATAAGTCATGAAAGACTCTCCAACATCACCATCACTAATCCTGCCCTCCAGAGGTAGCTATTGTTTACAGTCTTTGTGTATTGTTCCTGACATTTGTCTATATTTAATCAACATTATATATGCACACCCATTCATGTATGCGCGCGCACGCGCACACGCACACATACACACATATACACACACATGCACTCATAGCCTCTCTGTTTTTTTATGAATTATTAAGCAGTGTATTCAGCAGCTTGCTTTTCCCATGTATTTATCTATCATTTTTCAACCCATACATACAAGAATGTGAGTGACTATAAGGACATCTGGAATAATCAAAGGGATGATTGAGCATCTAGAAGAGAAATGATACGTTATTTAAAGCCTTTCCTTCCAGGTTATCTGATTCTTGTTTTGAGCTGATTTGACAGCTCTGCAAGAATTTAGGAGTGGAGGACATTCAGGAGTGACTCTTGAGTGTGGACATAGAAATGAGCTCCTACCCACACCCCCAATGCTCTGCAAAAGCCAATTCATTGTAGACTTCCAAAATTCAAATCCATAACTATGTCTCTGGATTCTCCTTTGAACTGATTGTGACATATCTGTGGTTCATTAAGTAATAATAGTGCAGACTTACTTTTTATCTACTGTAGAGACATGGTCTTACCTTAAAAAACAAAGCAAAAACAGGGGCTGGGAATTTGGCCTAGTGGTAGAGAGCATGCACAAAGACCTGGATTTGATTCCTCAGTACCACATTTACAGAAAAAGCTGGAAGTGGTGCTGTAGCTCAAGTAGTGGAGCTCTAGCCTTGAGAAAGCCCAAGGACAGTACTCAGGCCCCAAGTTCAAGCCCCAGGCCTGGCAAAAACAAAAACAAAGCGTTATTTTTTTTAGCCAAATGTGGTGGCCCATACCTATTTTCCCAGCACTAAGGAGTCAGAAGCAAAAGGACAAATTCAAGACAAGGTTAGCGCGGATTATATGACAATACCCTCAAAAAAAAATCTAAGAGTGGACATATAGTTCTACAATAGAGCAGTTGCCTAGCATGTGCAAAGCTCTGGATTTGATCTCCAGCACATTAAAAAAAAAAATCATCTTAGCTGAGTGTGGTGGCGCATGCCTGTAATCCTAGCTACTCGGGAAGCTGAGATCCAGCCCAGGCACTAAAGAACCTAAAGAACCTGAGACTCTTATCTCTAATTAATCACTAGAAAATGGGAAGTGGAGCTGTGGCTCAAGTAGTAGGGTGGTAGCCTTGAGCTCTTCAGCTCAAGGACAGCGCCCAGGCCCAGAGTTCAAGTCCCATGACCCACCAAACAAATCATCTATTGTAACCAGAATTTTTTTTTTATGTGTGGGTCATAGGGTTTGAACTCTGCCTAGGTGAAGTCCCTGAGCTCTTCAGCTCAAGGCTACTGCCCTACCCTGGAGCCAAGCCCCACTTCTCATTTTCTAGAGATTAATTGGAGATAAGAGTTTCAGGTCCTTTTGATCCTGAGTGGGTTTTGAACTTTGATCCTCAGATCTCAGTCTCCTAAATAGCGATGGCCTAAACCACCGCACCCAACTGTACCCAAAAATTTTAAAATATTCTGTGGAGGAGGGCACTGGTGGTTCACACCTGTAATCCTAGCTATCCCAGAGGCTGAGAGAGGAGCATTGAAGTTCGAAGTCCACCCAGGCAGGAAACTCTTTGACATTCTTATCTCCAATTAACCACTAAAAAGCCAGAATTGTGGCTCAAGTGATAGAGTACTAACTTTGAGGGGAAAAACAAAGCTAAGGGACATCACCTAGACTCTGAGTTCAAGACAGGATTCACACTCCCATACACAAAGGCACACACACATTTACTGTGGCACACAGTTGGGGACACTTATACTATCAGAGAATGCTCTTGGAGGCTTCACCTTGTACTATGACCCAGTTGATGAATATATAGTGCTGGGCAAGTGATTGTCCCCTTCTAAATTTTATTCTCCTCATCTATATCAGGAGAATGAAAAATCTGAATTACTTAGTGCTTGCTGCCATAATAAACAAATACTAAAAAGTAATGAGTTGGAAGCTAATATGTAAGTTCATTGGTGCACAAGAACTAAGCAGGAAAAGTGCCATCTGCAGTCTTTTGCCATAGGAGCATCCAGAAGGCCAGAATGATGGATGCTCTGCCTATTTATTAATTTATGTTCCTATGCTTGGGCTTGAACTCAGGGCCTCATGTTCTTGCTCGGCTTTTTCACTTGATGTTAGCCATCTACCACTGGAGCCATACTTTCACTTCTGGCTCTTTTGGTGGTTAATTGGAAATAAGAGTCTCGTGGGGTTTCCTGTCTGAGCTGCCTTTGAAATGGGATCCTCAGATCTCAGCCTCCTGAGTATCTAAGATTACAGGTGTGTGCCACTGGCACCTGGCTTTGCCATTTTAAGTCTGTTTGCTTCCAATGTCTTGATGAAGCTGTTGGATTCTATCCAGGCAGAAGACACAACTTCCTGCCAGGTGTGTAGAGGCCAGGCTCTGAACACTGCACTCACTTCCCACATTGTATGGATCAGAACTCAGATCTAGGGCTGGAACTCATTGTAATGGACACAGAAAATACTCAAGAGTGCTATCTCCAAGAGGGAATACAACTGTACAGAGAGAACGATCCACAGGCCTCACAGGTTAGAGGCCTACCTCCAGGTGTGTTCTGAGAATGAAAGGAGTCTTTTGACATATGGAGAGTCCTTAGCACTGTGCACACCTAACAAATGACAACTGTTTCAAAAGGAGGAGGAGCTGGAGGCTCAGGCCTGTGATCCAAGCTATTGAGGAGGCTGAGATCTGAGGATTGTGGTTCAAAGTCATCCTGGGCAACAAAGTCCATGAGATGCTTAGGAGAAAATAAAATCAGAAGTGGAGATGTGGCTTAGGTAGTAGAGCACTAGCCTTGAGGACAGTGTTCAGGTCCACCACTGGCGCACACGTGCGTACATGCACATGCAGAAGTTGGTATGTGAAGTTCCTGGACCACTGAAACAGAGCATCAGCCCTGAGACCTTCCTCCCCCCCTCGCCCCGCCCCCACAAGACTTCCGGGTAGCCTGCATGTGCCCTGTAGAAATGGGAGATGAGAGGAGCCCTTAGCGTGTTGTTCTGTCTGGAGCAGCCAGATGGAGAAGTGTGCTGCTCTGAGGTCTTGACAGCCTTACAGCTTCCCAGGTGGTGGCCTCCAGGGCTACGAACCCCACCTTCCTGAAGTTGCTGAGCCAGCTGAAGGGTGGGCAGCATGCCAGCCCCACCCCTCATCCACCACTCCCACTGTAACCTCTGGAGCACATACCACTTGCAGACACTCAGAATGCTGGAGGACCGAAAGAGAACCATATTTAAGGCATCTGTGCAAAGGGCCAACACTGCACAGAAACACCACCCTCCTAGCTATGCCCCACAAAGCATGAGAGAACTGTCTCAAGACCTCCCTGTGCCCAGAGCTGACGGCTCACGCTAATACCTCTGGAGGCTTGGATCTGAGGATATCAGTCTGAAGCTAGCTAAGGAGAACTATGAGACTCTTACCTCAAATTGATCACCAAAATCCAGAAGCAAAGCTGTGGTTCAAGTAGTAGAGGTCCAGCCTTGAGTGAAAAAGCTCAGGGAAAATGCCCAGGCTCTGAGTTCAAGCCTCCAGAACTCCAGAACTAACACACACACACACACACACACACACACACACACACACACACACACACACACACACACACACACGATTTCTCTATGGTTAGGGATCACCACACCCCAGCTCCTTGGTCTTTAAGATATCAAAAGAAGTCTATATGGCAAATCCCTTGGCTTCAAGATCGCATGATTTGGGATTGGAGGCATAGCTCAGTTGGTAAAATGCTAGCCAATGAGTGAAAGTGGTATCTGGTACTAAGTTTGAGTCCTGGTCTTGGACAAAACAAACAAACAAACAAAAACCTAGAAAAAAAAAAAGAATGCATGGTTTTTGCATCCCCATTAATTGTGAAAGCAAATGGATCGCCGCTTCCCACCCAACAGGAACAAGTTCTGACATAATTAGAATGGCTCCCACTTTTCTCTGCAGGGAAATCAGCTTCTCCACGCTGCCAGAAATGTGTTTGGAAGACTCAGCTTGCCCTTCTTCTCATATCTCTTTGTGTATACTTTCTCAGGGACCCGGGGCTTCCTCTACTATATTGTATGATAACTAAATACATGGAAGACACACCCGGTTCAGGATCTTCATACCCAGGACATCCTGACGATCTTCAGACAACTGGAGAGCGTCTTGCTGACACTGCAGATCTCCACACACAAGTCCCTTTGCTGAGAGAAAGTGCTGCAGTTTGCAGTCATGCATCTACACATGGGTTTTCTCGAGCTGGGTGGATGCAGGCTATGAGAGAAGGTGATTTCTTCCCTGGAAGTGGCATGACCTACAGGAGTTGCTATTGGCTGCAGCTATAGATACAGCCCACAAATATTTATTGCTTTTGATTTCTTCACTGTTCCCTGTATAAATTAAACTGTGACATTATTACACACTCCAACAGCCCACCGCCGACCTTTAGCACCCTCCTCCGATTTGCAGCCGTTATTCAGCATAATTTGAGTGGTTTGAGGCAAGTTAGGAGAGTGGGAAGGCCTGGAGGGGCAGGCAGAGTCCAAATTAGAAACAGATTTCAAGGCATTTGCCGAGAATTAGGCAGTGGGCCAGGCGCTCGCTGGCAGCGTGTGCAACCCCTCTTTAGGGACTGTCGGCTCCTCCTAGGTTTCCACAGCGGATGTTTCCCGGCCAGAGCCCAGCTGGGTTTCAGTTGTCAAAGCCACAAGCCAAGACATCTGAGAAGGAGGTGGAGGGCCTGTGTGCGTGCGTGTGCTCACACCCAGGGCCACATGCACACACACTTGACCCCAGCACACTCTCAGCATGGTTCCAATAAGTGTGTACCTTCAAAGATGTCCAAGTGAACTGCCCTTTACCCCCAACACACACACACACACACACACACACACACACACACACACACACATACGAGTCAGACTATGCCTACCCACACTTTTCAAGAGCAGAATCCCCAATCCCCAATCCACCCTCTACCAGCCCCACTCCAACAGAGGCTGTGTGATCTCTCTGAATCTATGTTCTTAATGCATAAATCATGGCAACGATAAGGGCCAAAGAAGAGATAACTAAGCAGAAACCTGTGCAGCCTCACTTGGATGTGAGAAATGACAGCAGGATGGCCATGGTGATGATGCAGACTTGACTGTGCCAGTCTTTTTTAGAGGGCACAGAAAGCACTTCACTGGCTTAATTCTTACCTTGATCAAAATGGTTAAAAGATGCATTTTATTCATAAACTGCTTTGTTAAATGGTACCTCCTTTGTACAACTACTTAAAGATAATAAAAAAATTTTAAATGGTGAAAAGCTGGGTACCAGTGGCTCCTGTCTATAATCCTAGCTACTCAGAGATCCGAGGATTGCTGTTCTAAAGCCAACCTGGGCAGGAAAATAGGTGAGATTTTTCTTTCTGGTTAACTACCCAAAAAGCCAGAGGTGGAGCTATGGCTCAATTGCAAAGCACTAACCAGGAGCAAAAAAAAAGGTCAAGGCCTTGAGTTCAAGCCTTAGGACCAATACACAGATACACACACACACACACACACACACACACACACACACACACAGAGGCAAAAGACGTAGGCATGAACAAGTGGGTGGAGGAGCAAGATCCTTCACCTCCACATCTTCACTCTACCGCTGTGGCCTGGAAAGGTGCATTGTGTCAGACTCTGGCATTTACAGGATTGGTCCTTGGATGCCTAGGAAATCTGGGCTTGCCTACAGAGTGATGAAGCCAGAGCTCTACTCTCCCAGTTCCCTCTCTGCACCCCTTGTTCTAGGCTATTCCTGCACAATCCTCTACATTTCCTCCTTTAGCTCACTCTTGTTAAGAAATGGGCCCTTCCTCTTACAGTCAAGGCTTCTCTCTAGCCATTGTAATTCCAAGAGCCCTCACCCTTCTTCCTCCCTTCAGCCTCAGAAGAACCCAATAGAATCTGCTGGCCTTCCTTGGGATGGTATAGACAACCCTTGGTTCTGAGTGTTGTGGTGATGGAGAGAGAGGTCTGGATAACTCAGACATTGTCTCGGCCTGTCAGGCCTGTGGACAGATTTGCATAAAGCATCATAGAAGACCAGTTGGGACATGGCAAAGAGGACACAAGCATTGGTTAGACTCTAGGAAGGCAAACATATCCTCCTGTGCAGATGAGGCCTGCCACAAGTAACCCAGGATATGGGAGACTGAAATGGGTGATGCCATGCCTAGAGGCAAACTGCCCTGTGGAACAGGTTCTGAGGCCTGAAAGCAGTCAAGATAGACTAGAGTGCGGACAGGGGAGATCTATGAGTTTGGGAAGAACAATGGATGCATGAACATGCAAGACCAATGCCATTCAATATGTGTTCTCCAGGAATGGGCTGAGCATCTGGAACTGGAGGCAGAGGATTCATTTAATTTCAGCAGGAGAAGCTTCTGGAAGAGACTGGTAGGACCCAGGAGGAAAAGAGAGCTACAAAGTGTTTAGTATAGTTTTTGTTACAAAACATGGAAATCAGAGAGGAAAGGCTTCAGAGATAAACAAGGGCCAGGCCATCAGGGAAAGTCTCCTCTGGCTTCCTCCCTCACATTTGTACTCGTCAGTGCAACCAAAGTCATAAGCAGCTATTGAGTGAGTTGAACTAAGGTTGCCACAATGGGAGTGGAAAGTAACCAATAGATTTGAGAAATGTACAATTGATTCTAATTGAACCAGGTTGGAGAGGTAAGGACCCGGATGGAGAAAATTCCCTAGCAGAGTGGTTGGGGGGGGGGGCGTGGAAGATGAATCTGCTTGGCTCTTGTTGGTTTGCAGAGCGAAGGGGACAGTCCCCTGGTGGGAACACATGGCCACCCAGACTAGAAGAGAACCCTAGCTAAAGGCATAGGGAAAAGTTTCAAGAAGATGGCTCAAAATGAGCCAGATGTCTAAACCTCAGTCTATAAGAGTAGGATTTAAGGCAAGGATGTAGCTCTGGAGTACTAAAGCAAAAACTCAGCTCATTCAGATGGGGTTGTGGATGCCAAACAAACACCAGCCCAATTTACTAGTGGACTGGTTGGGCCTGGCTGCAAAAAAGCCCCACTACATGAAGCATTCTTAATGAAAGGAGCTAGGGCAGGAATCAGTAAAATCCATATTGTTTAGTCTTTAATGTCTTGGCTTGTCCCCTGATTAAATAGCTCCTCACAGCATTTACCATGGAGCTGGTCAGATAGAAAATGCTTAAGAAATACTCTCTTAGACATAAGGCCAAATAGTACAACACTAAATGTAAGGACCTCCAGGATAAGGAAACAAAAGCCATATAATGAGTGATTGTTTTCCTTAATGTACTACGTTATCTCTCATCTCTTTTGCTATCCCTTGGTTATATTATATTGTTACAATATTTCATCTTGTTATCTGATATATTTTATACGTGTTTAATTGGTTATTTGAAATTGGATAGGGAAGGGGGGAAATCAAAAAGAGCGGGGGAAGGGGGAAGGGAAATGGGGACCATGTCATGAGAAAGGGTATCAATGCTTGTGAAGTAATACACCTTCTATCTGGTGAATATAATGTAACCCTTCTATTAATTACAATAAAAAATAAATTAAAAAAAAATACTCTCTTAGGAGCATGTAGACTCAGCCTAGTGAAGGAGACTCCAGTGATGAGACAAACGCAGTGCCCGGTCCCATTTAAGTTACTTTGCCTTGTATTGAATCTGCTGGGCTCTTTTGACTGCATTAGGAGAAAATCCAATGTACAAATGTCCTTTCCTAGCTGAAGCTTTGTTTCCCATAATTTGTTACCTACCATCAACCACAGCCCCAATGTATAAGGTGAAAAAAATTTAAAAAAAACAACCAAGTTATAGATTGTATTCTGAATTGCATAGATAAAATCTTGTGCTGATGCTCCCAAAGCATAAATCATCTCCAGCGTGGCTACACTGGATATGCTAACCATCTACCAGTTACTTAGCAGTCATCTTGGTTTTCAGATTGACTGTTGCAGTATCATAATTCTTATGTTCACGTATCCCTTATTTTACTTAATAGTGGCTTTGAAGCACAGGCATCAAGGTGATGGCAATTTGGGTGTGCCAATAAGAAGTTATGAGGAATAAATGTCATGTCATATAATCACAAGAAGAAAAACTACATACTGTTCTAAAGGATATCTGACAGAGGGATCGCACTATTCGTACTTTGCTTTCAGCTATTTCATTAATAAATAACTTGTTGATCCACTACTATGCCTAACTCATATATTAAAGCTTTAGCACAAATACATAAAGGAAAAATCCCATCATACATAGGCTTTGACACTGTCCAGTTTTTCAGGCATCCAGACAAGAAGGAACTGCTTACTGCATTTAATAACTCTCTGAAAGACACAGCTATGCTACTGGAGACTTAAGCTTACACTCTATGAAACTCTAAATACTCACCCTACCACTGGATTCCCCAAAATACTGTCATTTTGAAGAAAGGCAGGCAAACTGCTTAAAATAAACATGCAGACATCACAAATCAGGCTGAAATTCAGGGTCTGGAGCAAATGTGAACAGTTAACTAACGAGGAGAAAAAAGCATTTTTCTTACTAAAGCTCACCACCCCACCTCAGGAGTCCATTTAATAAATAGAAAATATTTAAAAGTTTGTGACAAAGTAAGGCTTTTAGTCAGGAACTAGGACTAAGAAGGCAGACTTACCGTGACTGAATCAAAAACAACCTTGCAAAAACAGTCATACTTGAGTGGGGAGCCAGTCACTCAGGAAGCTGAGATCTGAGGATTGCAGTTCAAAGCCAGCTCATGCTGGAAAGCCTGAGACTCATCTCTAATTAGTCACTAAAAAAAAGGACATAAGGGGCCGGGAGTTTGGCCTAGTGGTTAAAGTGCTTGCCTAGCATGCATGAAGACCCGGGTTCGATTCCTCGGTACCACATACATAGAAAAAAGCCGGAAGTGGTGCTGAGGCTCAAGTGGTAGAGCTCTAGCCTTGAGAAAGTCCAAGGACAGTGCTCAGGCCCTGAGCTCAAGCCCAGGACTGGCAAAAAAAAAAAAAAGACATAAGTAGAGCTGTGGCTCAAGTAGTAGAGTGCTAGCCTTGATCACAAAAACTCAGGGACAGTACCTAGGACTTGAGTTCAAGCCCTAGGACTCCCATGGTTGGTGGGAGTTGGGGGGGAGAGAAAGAATTAAAAAGGAGTTGGAAACTCAACACCCAAGAAATCTCAATATTACACAGTATGTGAATTTCAGCTGTGAGATTTAAACTTGCCTCCTGCTGCACAGCCTAGCACATGTCCTACACTGACACACATAACCCATCATCCCTGCCTTTCACAGTGACACAGAGCACCAGGACCAGAGCTGACATCTTTCCTTCTAGGCCCATCCTGTGTGGCAAGGCTCAATTGTGCAGATTCCTGGAAGTTAACGAAGAGGCAGCCAAGAGAAGAGTGACTTGCCTGAGCTCTTCAGTTCAGTGGGGCAAAGTGAAGATAAGGACCTTGGTTGGGTTCATCTCCTTATTAGTGCTAAGATCTAGATGTATAGGAGATCTAAGGCCAGTGTGGTAGCTGGCTGGGTGTGAGAACTGAGCCGCACAGCGCCAAGGTGGTTGTGGGCCCGGGGCACTTCTGGGCTTTTAGTTAGGCAGCCTGCTGAATTACTATGTCTAGGAAGTGATAGTGACAGGGTGGGAGCAAATACAGAGAAGTTCCTCACATCACACATAACCCGCACAGACCCCCCTTCTAGCTGCCTCATTTCTTCCCCTCCCTTGAAGACCAGTTACCTAATCTGTAACAAGACTCGATGATATCTAGACCCCTAACGGCTCTGGAATCCCACAAGTCTTGAATTCAGATAGAACACTAGTTAGTAAGAGATAGGCAGTCCCCCACCCCCACCCCATCTAACCTCTACAGCTTGTGCAATGCAACACATGATACACGGTGAGTGGTGGTAGTAGAGGATTCAACAATAGCTGGTCTGTGTTAAGCAGAGTCCACAATCAGGGAAGTTTTTCTATGTATTGTCACATTTTGTGCCCATGCACACATCACCAGCATAGGTGAGAAGACAGAGGTCAGTCAGGTGAATAATTTGCCCAGGTGATGGCACCAGATATCCAACCCCCAACCCTATATGTTACATCCCTCCACTCTGGACACTGGTCTATTTCTAGAGGCTTAAGGTGCACAGGCCTGTTTATCTTTCTGCCTCAAATACCTCTCAGGTAATTAACACGGTGTGTGTGGGGGGGGGGGGGACAGAGCAGTAATCTCTGAGCAAGTTTCTCAGTTTGATTAGTGAGTTAGGGAGAAGAGCCTATACTTATAGACCCGGCCCTATCTATCTCCTAAGACAAGAGTTGCCTTCTGACGTGTGGGAGGCCCACAACTGTCCATCTGTGCCAGCCACTGGCAGGAAAGAAAGGCTTCCATGCCAGGGGGAAACATCAGCAAGCCCTCTTCACCCACACCTGAAGCCTCATCTTCCTTCAGTCCAGCAGTCATGGTAATACTTCCTTTCTCTTAATTCTAAACTTGGAACATAGACAATGTTGCTTTTCACTAGGACCCTAAGAGCCCTACTAATATGGACATGTGACACAGCCCTCCAGAGAGAAATGTCAGAAAGTTTGGGGATGGGACGCCCTTCAAGAATGAAGTACCTTGGCTCACACCTGTAATCCTAGCTACTCAGGAGGCTGAGATCTGAGGATCAAGGTTCAAAGCCAGTCCTGGCACTAAAGTCCATGAGACTCTTATCTCCAATTAACCTCTAGAAAACTGAAAGTGGCCCTGTGGCTCAAGGGGTAAGGAGGTGGTAGCCCTGAGCTCAGAAAAATGCCCAGGCCCAGAGTTCAAGTCCCATGACTGACCAAAAAAAAAAAAAAAAAAAAAGGAGGAATGGAGTACCTTAGAATCAGAAGGGAAGATAGCCGCCCAGCTGGAATACAACACAAGCCACATACCTGTGATTCCAAATTCTCTAATAGCCCCATTTAAAAGGAAAGAGAAATGGATGCAGTTCGTTGTAAGAATCTATTTTACTGAGGTCAGTATGTTTATAAATGATTGTTTAAATATATAATTTAAAATATATCCAAGTGTAAAATGTGGCTAGCGACTACCACAGTGGGTAGATAGCCATAGACAGATACCATCTCACTCTGTGCCCACAGGAATCTGCTCTTTCTGAAAATGTCCAGTGTTGAAGACCTCCGGGCTTGAAGATGTCTTGCCTCTTCAAGCATCCTACTTACTTGAGGCTATCTCCAGTCGCTAGAAATATCTTGGATTCCAATGGATTCCCAGTCCTTCTCAACTTGCCCCTGGTCTCTGAGACACAGCTAGAATGGAGTACGTTTCCCCTAGGAAAAGGTCTTTAACCTTGTGGAAATATCTAGCCTGCCTTTCCTGGCTGCTGGCTCCCTGACTCATGCCCATTGCTGGTATTATTTGGGGGGACAAACCTTTTTTTTTTTCCTTATTTGGGAACACTATATTTAGAATTGTCCTGGACACCTGTTGTTTTCTGACTATCCAGTATTCAAACAGTTTTCCTATTTTAAAAGAATACCCAAATAAGTTAGGTCCCAGCTCACCACCCCACACTTAGGCTAAAGGAGAGCAGCCCCTCCCTCTTCACACCTCATCATTGGGCTAATTGTTGGCTTGTGCCTGAGAGCTTAAAGCCAAAAGGAAAGAAAGCACAAAGATTGAGAGATGGTTATGATTGGTGGTGGTGGCACTTACAGGTCCAGCTGACAAGCAGCAAATGTCCTGGGATGGTTGTCCTATACACAAGAACCAGCATCTGCCCGGGACAAGGACTCCCTCCTGCAGTACTAGCTACTCAGGAGACTGAGATCTGAGGATCTCAGTTGGAAGCTAGTCCAGGCAGAAAAAGCCTTTGAGACTCTTATCTCTGATTAATCACCAAAATGCCAGAAGTGGAACTATGACTCGAGTGTCAGCCTTGAGTGAAAAGGCTGCGGGACTATAGCCAGTCGCTGAGTTCAAGCTCCAGTACTGACAAGGAAAAGAAAAAAGAAAAGAAAAGAAACAGGGACCGGGAGTTTGGCCTAGTGGTTAAAGTGCTTGCCTAGCATGCATGAAGACCTGGGTTCGATTCCTCGGTACCACATACATAGAAAAAAGCCGGAAGTGGTGCTGAGGCTCAAGTGGTAGAGCTCTAGCCTTGAGAAAGTCCAAGGACAGTGCTCAGGCCCTGAGCTCAAACCAGGACTGGCAAAAAAAAAAAAAAAAGAAAAGAAAAGAAACAGCCTCTGTGGTTTGTAGGAGAACCACAGCACATGGGGCTTGGGGAATGTTGACTGCCACAGGGCGAAGGAGGTTCCCTGGGCCAAGGCACCTTTCCTCAGTGGGCCTTTGCTTGAGTGCACGACATGAGGTCCTTCCAGTATGGATGTCCTAGATTCTTGAGCTTCTCATACCGTCTCTTCAGTGGCTAACAACATGGCAATGACAAAAATGTGATTGATTCTGTTCATCTGAAATGTTCAGAGAAGGCAAATCTTTGGTGACAGAAGTAGACTAGCTAGCTGTTGCTTACAACTAGGAAGAAATGGAGGAGTGACTACAAGGTCTAAGGATTTTATTTTCATTTTTTAAATTGTGTGTGTGTGTGTGTGTGTGTGTGTGTGTGAACTCTGGGCTTGTGTGCTATCTTTGAGCTTTTTTGCTCAAGGCAGGGGCTCTACCATTTGAGCCACAGCTCTACTTCAGGATTTTTTTGGTAGTCAACTGGAGAGAAGAGTCTCATGAACTTTCCCAGCAGGATTGGTTTTGAACCACAATCCTCAGATCTCAGCCTTCAGAGTAGGTAGGACTATAAGTTCAAGCCACCAGTGCCAGGCTCTAAGGATTTCTTTTAGAAATGTTATAAAATTGTTGCTGTAAAGTTTGTACAACTCTAGGGCCAGGAGTTTGGCCTATTGATAGAGTGCTTGCCTAGCATGCACGAAGACCGGGGATCAATTCCTCAGTCCCACATACATAGAAAAAAGCCAGAAGTGGTGCTGAGGCTCAAGTGGTAGAGCTCTAGCCTTGAGAAAAAGAACCCAAGGACAGTGCTCAGGCTCTGGGTCCATGCCCAGGACTGGTAAACAAACAAACAAAAAGTTTGTACAACTCTGTAAATATGCAAAAGCCCCTCGAATTACAACTTAAAAATGGGTGAATATGGTATTTGAATTGAATCTCAATAAAGCTGTAAAAACCAGACACATTTAGGAATGATACAGTATACTATAAAAACTGCACTTCGTGACATTGGCAATTAGTCTTAAAAATTAAATCTACTTATAATCTAATAATTCTATACAGGTCAGATTTAAGTCTTTCTTGTGGTCAATTAACCAAAATGAATTCAGTGGTTTGAGCAACAACTTCTTAAAAATTGCATCTACTCAGAAACTAGTCATCTAAAAGGTGTGGATAAAAGATCTGAGAGTTTCTAGACTTGATCACAAAGACTGCATTGGTGTGATATCTCTTTCCATAGATGTGTGTGTGTACATATGCCAGTTCTTGGGCATGAACTTGGAGTCTGGACCCTGCCGCTAAGCTACTACTTGAGCTCCACTTCTGACTTTTTTGCAAGTCTTATTGGTGAACTATCATTGAACTTTATTCCTCATATCTCAGCCTCCTGAGTAGTTAGCATTACAGGCAAGAGCCACTGTGGTACCTGGCTTCTCTTTCTCTGATGGGGAAATATAGAATAATTACCTTCATACTACAATATAAGTAATAATAACCCAGGATCTTGTTACAATGCAGATTGACTGAGTAGCGCTGAGCCAAAGCCTGGGCATCTGAATTCTTAACAGACTCCTCATGTGACTGGTTGAATTGAGATGCCATGTCAGTGAATGAATGAATGTAAATGTGGCTGAGAAAAATAGACAGTGAATTTCAAAGATGGTGCAAAAAAGATAGGAAAAGCTGGGCATTGGTGGTTCATGCCTATAATCTTAGCTTCTTAGGAGGCTCAGATCTGAGGATCAAGGTTCAAAGCCAATCCAGGCATGAAAGTCCTTGAGATTCTTATCTCCAATTAATCACCAGAAAACTGGAAGTGGCACTGTGAGTCAAGGAGTAGAGCGGTAGCCTTGAGCTGAATAGCTCAGGGACAGCACCTAGGCCCAGAATTCAAGCCCCCAAACTGACAAAAAAAGAAAGAATGTTTCCATTTGCATATTGGGATACTGATATTTTGAATGTATCTGATTTTAGTAGAATGTACATTTTTTGAAATTACAAGTTTATTTGTTTACAAAAACAACCCTGGAAATCTTGTTCCATTCCCAATTATTCATCCTCCCTTTTCCTTAATAACAAATTTTTTGTGCAAATGTGGTGATCTCCTGGAATAGACCATAGACACCAGTCCCCCATTGTGGTTAAGGGATACTTCATGACTATGTGTTAATGGAAAGCATTATAGAGCTGCAGGAAATTTTCCTTACCTGGGCACTGGTGGCTGGTGCCTGTAATCGTAATTACCCACAAGTCTGAGATATGAAGATCATGGTTCAGTGAGACTTTTGTCTCCCCTAAACTACCAAAAGGCCAGAAGTGGAGGTATAGCTCAAGTGGTAAAGTGTCAGCCTTGAGTGAAAAAGCCAAACAAAGTGCGAGGTCCTGAGTGCAAGCTCAGTACCCTTAAAAGATGCCCGAGGCCATCCTTCTTCATTCCTTCATCCTGTAACCTAGAATGCAAACATACTGCTGTTCTAGATCATGAGCTCAAGCATAAACGCTGCAATGTCTAGGATTTTCCTCTGCTCTCCACCTCCCAACTGCTACAACCCTGGAACCTAGCTGCTAAATAAATAGGCCCTCATGGAGTGAACGAATGTATCTAAGTCTGAATCTCTGCTACTAGGAGACGATGCCAACCCTACACCATACACCTCACCTTTTATTGGAGAGAGAAACAAATTCCTACCCTGGTTAAATCCAAACTTAATCTTAATTAATGCAATTTTGAACAATTTAACACTACTGTCATAAAGTTTACTTAAGATGTTAATTCTCAGAAAATCGAATTACATTTTAATACATTTGTTATTCATTTTTAAGGCTGTGGATTATTTTACAATGCCAAAATCCATTCATTTATATGTTTAATAAGATGAGGCTTCAATATTTTTGGTTTGACTGACCACAATACGCCTCTCACAGAACTTTCTTGGTAACAATTCAAAATATGGTAGAAATTCAGCCCTACAATGTTTCTCCTAATGGCCCTAGAAATGACGTGAGTGAACACCAAAAGTCAGATTCTGTATGATAGAGATGATTTAATTTCCCTTCCTAATTAAAGGGAAATCCCCCCATTTTATTCTCTGTTATACTTCTCTTCCTCTAAGTCACACAGGAATTTTATGACAAGTTAATAATGGCAGATTTTAAAGAAAAACAAATGTCTTTTTTCCTACCTTTTAGGGGTAAAAAAAAAAAAAAAAAAAACGTCATCTTCTTGGTTTCACCCTAGTTTTGGGGCCTGCTGACCTCTGAGAAGTTTTTGCTCTTAAAGGAAAAGAGAAAAAAAGGGGAGCAGCTCTGCTGTTTCTGCAGGAAAGAAGAAAGGACAATTAATTAACTCTAGTATCCACACAGGTAGGGGCAGAAGTTCAGTCAACACTGTGGGGAGCCCTGTGGCCTGGTGCCCCATTCTTAGGAAAACAAGAGACAGTAAGAGCTCAAGGAAGCCTAAGTGGCAGGGGGCAGGACAAGAGCCTGGCTGGAGGTGGTGGGTGACACAAAGAGAAGGCCAGCATGGACTGACCAGATGGAGAAGTTTCCAGGAGGGTCCTTTTCTGAGGACAATGAGAGTCATCACTACCTGTCAGCAGGAGGACCAGGAAGCCCCAGTGTGACTTTTCATCCTCCCATTCCTAGAGCCCAAGGACCTGGTTCTTCATCCCAGACTCACTGGGCTGAGGGCTTTGAAGCTGCCCGAGCCCAAGAACCAGCTGTCAGTCATGCTGGTTTCCTAAGCCGTCGCGCACTCATTCATGACAGGTTCTTCTGCAGTGGAAAGGGAGCCTTCTTCTTCTCTTTGACACATAGGATTCTGGGAGAGCAGTTTAACCTGACTTACCATCGGCACTTGCTGTTGAGAGGTGATCCTAAAGAAATCACGTATTTCTGATAGATCAGAAGCTTTTAAACAGAAAAAATCTGATGTCCATCTTCCCTCAAGGTTTGGGGGTAGGGGGAAGGAGTTGTTTATTTTTACTGTTGTTGTTACTATTTTGGTTGTTTTGAGGCAGAGTCTTGAATTCAGGCTAGCCTTAAATTCATGATCCTCCTGCCTCAGCCTCCTGTTTAGATTATAGGTATAGACCACCATGCTTGGATTTCAGAAAGAAAAAAAAGGAAAAATGTAAAAAAAAAAAAATATATATATATATATATACCATCAGTATAGATTTTCCATGAGCTCTTTCCAAACTACAACTGAATGACAATCATTTTTTGTTGCTGTTGGGATAATGTATAGAGGGGTTACAATTACATTCATCAGGTAGTAGGTGCATTACTTCTCACACATTGATACCCCCTCTCGTGTTTTGTGACAACCATTTTTTTTTTTTTTTTTTTTTTGCCAGTCCTGGGCTTGGGCTCAGGGCTTGAGCACTGTCCTTGGGCTTTCTCAAGGCTAGCACTCTACCCCTTGAGCCTCAGCACCACTTCCGGCTTTTTGCTATGTATGTGGTACTGAGGAATTGAACCCGGGTCTTCATGAATGCTAGGCAAGCACTCTACCACTAGGCCAAACTCCCGGCCCCTGACAACCATTTTTGATCTTTATTATTATTATTTTATTAAAGAATTTATTAACATTGATTTTTATATCATATTTCAAATGACATATTTAACAAACAAGTATTCAAGAAGGGAATCTTAGTTTTTAGAACATAATCAAAATTAGGCTAAGGGTTTGTATATCATAGATACATATTAGTGTATGTAAGAAAACATTATGTCTATAGGTTTTTATGTCTATGTAGTTGTGTTTATATTTCCAATACCATGTCCATAGTATTGGGTATGAAAATATTGAGTGTGACAACCATGGTTTAAAACCATGGGCCACAAGATACTACTTAATGACTGACTTGTGACAGCTGCAAGAAAATGGGAATGATGAAAGGACAGGAGAATGGAAGGCACTGGTGGCTCACATTAGTATTTCTAGCTGAGCTATGAGATATGAGGTTGAGATATAAGGAACCCAGCTGGGGCAGAAAAGTGTGTGAAACTCTTATCTCCAATTAACCCCAAACGCCCCAAGTGGAACTGTGGCACAAGTGGTAGAGTTCTAACATTGCACAAAAAGCTAGGGACCTGAATTTAAGCCCCGGTATTCACACACACACACACACACACACACACACACACACACACACACACACACACATCTACATAGTGAAGTCCATCTTCGAGACCAAAATGTGTGGAGAAGCACAGTATACTATGGGCTGAGGTTGGAGGGATCAATGGAGAAGGCTCTGATTGGTTGGACATTGACCTACATAGGATGGGACCATTGATGAGTGTAGAGATGAGCAGGCAAGATCAGATTTGTATGTTGAAGTGTAAATCCAATGGCAAAGTAGGTAAATAGGTGGGAAGCCATTAAAGTAGCTACTACAATAGTACAAACAATGGTCCCTGGCCAGGCTGGGCATCATCATCTCCACTGCTCGTTTTTGTGAATGAAATGTTACTAGAAGACACCATGCTCATTTGTTTATTAGCTGTCTAAAGTTAGTGTTTTCATTTGTTTTGGTTTTTGTTATTCTGTTTGTTTGTGGGTTTGGGGATTTTAATTATTTTTTTAGCAATGCCAGAGATAGAATTTAGGGCCTTGCACTTGCTAGACAAATGCTCTTCCACTGAGCTAAATACCCAACCTTTTAAAGGCTGTTTTTGCAATACCACAGCAAACTTCAATCACAGCCACCAAGATCATGTATCCCACCAAAAGCTTAACATATTTACTATCTTATCCCTTATCCAAAAGTATTTTCATATTTGTTTGTTTATTTGCCAGCTCCAGGGGTTGAATTCAGGACCTGGGTACTGCCCTGAGCTCATGTTAATTAGCACTTCACCACTTGAGCCACATCTTCACTTCAGACTTTTGGGGGGCGTTAATTGGTGATAAGAGCCTTATGAGCTTTCCTGGCTGGCTGCAAACTACAATCCTCAGATCTAAGCCTCCTGAGTAGCTAGAATACATATGAGTCACTAGTGTTGGCCTTTAAAAAAAATTAAAAAAAAAATTCTGACCCTGATCTAGAACCAGAATTACGGAGACTGTAGACTACAATAAATTCTGAATTGCTCAGAAGGCACAAATAAAGAACTGTCAAGACGGCATGAAGTGACAAGAATTGACATGGGCAGATTTCTCTTGGGATATCAGCAGCCGACTCCAGCCCAGATCACATACCACAAATGGCCTGCACAGGTAAAAGTGCTCACGCACCTTAGAAATGAACTCTTTGGTTCTCTTCTGAAGCAGCAGAGTCACTGAGGTGGCCCAGATGTGGGTGACCTTGAACTAACTAATTACCTTGACTCTTCTCATCATCTATCTCTTACTGACCTATCAAGCTGGGATATGAAAATGAGAGAGAAAAAAATATCTGAATGAGTTACAGAAATTGCTCTGTTATCCTGGGGATGTACAGATACTGTTCTTGCACAGACTGTCTTACAAATAGTCACACTTGGTTGGGAAGGGGACCAGCGGCTCACGCCTGTAAGCTGGCTACTCAGGAGGCTGAGATCTAAGGACTGCAGTTCAAAGCCAGCCTATTCAGGAAAGTCTTTGAGACTTCTTATATCTAATTAACCACCCAAAATCCAGAAGTGGAACTGGGATTCAAGTGTAACAGCACCAGCCTTGAATGAAATAGCTAAAGGGGAGATCCTGAGTTCAAGCCCTAATACTGACTTACACAAACAGAACTCAGAAGCAAAAAGGTGTCATCTGGAAAAATCATTTGTCACTTGCTAAGCACACCATCATCCAGGAATTCTCTCACAAGGCCACTTGGTAAGTTGCAAAAGCCTTAACAAAAGAATTCTCAAGCTAGAATGTGTGGACCACCCAACCCAGGAGGCTACAGAGTGTGTTTCTCTGGTTGGAGACAGCCTGCAGGTTGGAGTCAGCTTGGATTTGTGCTAAAGGAACACATCTGGTCTGGAGCCAACACAAAGGGGTCTTAGTACATCCTCAGCCAGCTGGCCTGGTCCTGGTAAATGTTGTGTTCCCAGCTCCCTGGTCCTTTCTCCAGGAAGCCCCTCCTGCATCAGCCTTGATGATGCTTTTCCGCTCACACCCTTGAACCCACATCCCCAGCCTAAGGGGGAGTCTGAGGCCCCATCAGCACAGTTCACAGCACCTGGCTAGCTTTCCTCTATTCTGGGCCAAACCCTCAGACGCAGGAGAAACCAGAGCTGGCTCAGCTGGCCAGCACGCCCTGCTTCCTGTCCAAGTGTTTGTGGCTGGGCTTCCTGCTGGCGGAAGGGCGGCCTGCAGATCTGCTCTGACATCCCTGAGGTGGCTCCCAGACCCTGGTGGCCAAGCACGTCCAGCTGGCACCTGGCAGAGCTGCTGTGGCTGCACTCCACGCAGCTGTCAGTCCACACTCCCAGGGACACTGGGGTCAGGCTGCAAACGTTGTAAAGAAGATTCCTCTGGGATCAGACAAAGCTGAGGATCAGAGCAGAAACCCTGGAGCTCAGGCTTGTCCCAGGCAAGCAGCCAGAACAGGCTTCACAGACACCCCACACTCCAGATGGACAGGCCCTTGCACCTCACTTAAGACCACCTCCCTCGCCACTTGTAAAATCCCCACCTGTTGCCCTTCATGAATCTCCCAGCATCCAGCTTTCTCCACCTAGGGGCACCAGGACCCTGGCTCCAACTTCATGAGTGAGAGGCATTGAACATCAAGGAGAACTTGCTTCCCTTTCACAAGTGGAAACTGAAGAATGAGCCTATTTACTGGGCCTAATGTGCTTGTTTTCTCACATTTCCAAGACTGTGCCATAGGAAATGAGGCTGGACTTATTCTGTATAGCACCAGGAATCCTACTAAAGCATGATCTGGAGGCAGAGGTCTGTTTAAGGAAAAGCATTCTGTGAATGCAGGTAGAGAATCCACTGTTGCTAGAAATATTCAAGAGAGATTGTTGTGAGGGACTCGGAATGTCACTGCAGTGGAGACTTAGCAGCCAGGATGGTGCTGGCAAACAAGTGTTCCCAAATGTCTCTGCAAGGAAGTAGGAAAGGAAAAGGGAGACAGGAAGATAAGGAGGGAGGGAGCTCTGAAGAGTAACTGGTCCTGTAGGAGAAAATGTAGACAAGCTGGCTCTTGAATCTAGTTGTGTTGATTCTGTGGTTGAGATACAGATGACAGTTGCCCACCCAGAGGTGTCAGGATAACCACAGAACAAGGCTGAGCAACCCTTCTAGGCAGTGCACGTTTACAGCATGCTTTTATCTGAGGAATCTACCTACAAACATCTTAACACACATTTTGTAATTCCCTTCAGTGGAACCCTGAGAAACATCGGTCTCTGTTTGAAAGATGCTGAGCCTAAGGCTCATAGATAAGTAGGCCTCTGAGCTGAATCTTATCCTTTTGAGACTCCACATTCCCAGTCATGTGCTCCTGAGAATAGGTATGTCCATCTAGCTTCCAGTCTCTGTAAGTTCCAGACCTTGAAGACTCACATTGTGCTGTAATAAAACATTTGGGGTTTGATTAAGCTCTAGAGAATACCACTTTCTGAAAAATGTATAGGAAACAGCCCATCTCCAAAAGTGACCCTCTTTCCCTACCTCACTCCAGGCAGAGATAATTATCATTCATTGAGGGGGTTTGGATACATTCCCATAAGCAAATATGTTTTGTAGGGGGCAATCCTCTTGGTTCTTTCCCATCCCCACCCCTCCCCCCACCACAGCAGAGAGGCCAGGCTTTCCCTAAAGATCTGGCTGATTGGAAACCCGCAATTCTCAAACTTGTTTGCCCTAGGATTTGTTCTGCACCCTATTTCCCCTTCCTCTGCTCCCTTCTGATCCAGGGCTATCACGAGCCACCAGCCAGCTGTGTGTAGCAAGGTTCAATCTCCCCAGCCAGAAGGCTATAGGAGGAAAGGAGCAGAAAGGAGAGTCTGTCCCTCCTCACAGTGCCCACCCACCTCTCTCTCCTCTCTCTATCTGTTGGCTATACCTCTGCAGTCCCAATTCCTGCCAGGGAGCCTCCCCAGGTCTCAGCTCCCACTGGGCTCTGGAAATACCACCTCCTGTCTTGCCTCACACCCCACATATGGTAGCAACTTCGGGTCTTGCCAGTATCCAGGTTGCTGCCCTGTATGTTCCCTTCATCTCTTCTGGTGCAGAAGTTTCTAGCATGGATTACGCTTTTCTGTGAGAATTCAAACTGTTGTTGTTGAGCCCCAGTCAGAAAGTGTTAAACTGATGAAAGTTCTATCTGGACCAACTTAAGGAGAGCCAAAGGGAGAGGCCAGGGAGCTTGGGAGGAAGACCAGGCTGTGACACAGAATCAGTGCTTCCTGTGCACATAAGCCAAATCATGTGACCCAGCCTCTCCAGTCTCCGAGCAGCCGGAGCTTCCAGATCCACGTCACCTCCATCAAGCAGTGACGTCAGTGGAGGAAGCAGGTGTCTTCCCTCCCTCCTCCCAGGCCTAAGGCATCTGGGACAGAGGCTGGCTCCCAACTCGGCCTCCTCCAGTCCTGCTTCCTCGGTTCCTCTGAGAGCAGCTGCCAGGAACAGCTTGGCCCATACAGAGGCTAGAGGAGGAGCCGCGTTTTGTGAAAGGCCAGGAAAGCCTAGGCTCCAGGTTTATGTGGCTCTGATATATTCTTGCCTTTGAACTGTCACATAGTCTGTGGCGTGCCATCAGTCTGCAGTAGAAGAGAGGTACCCCCAACTGCACAGGCCCTAATTGACATGTCTGTATTGGGTCCCTGCCAGGCACGAGGAAGTTATAGAGATGAATAAATGTAGGTCTCTGCCGTCCTGAAAAGTCAAGAATCTGGAATCTGGAATCCACCTGACCGGCTTAGGCTTGAATCCTGACTCCATCAGTTAGGATATACATAATCTTGCGCTAGTGACTCTTGCTTCCCAAGCCTCCTTGTGCTAGGTGAAATAGATACAGAAATGACCTCATCTCCTTCAGTCTTGGAGGCATTCAGGCAGTTTCCCATCTGAGCACACAGTGCCTACACTGGAGGTGATTTTTTTTTGTTTTATCACATAGATGCCTCTGTGTCTGTGTCTGTTGTTGGGGGGGGGGGGGGCAGTACTGGGACTTGAACTCAAGGCCAGAGCCCTGTCTCTTGGCTTTTTTTGCTCAAGGCTGGCACTCTAGCACTTGAGCCTTGAGCCACACCTCCACTTCCAGCTTTTTGCTGATCAGTTGGTGATAAGAATCTCAGACTTTTCTGCCCCAGGCTCACTTGGAACTTTGATCCTTTGCTCTCAGCCCCTTGAGTAGCTAGGATGACAGGTGTGAGCCACCAGCACCCGCCTTAAACACAGACCTTTGAATTGCTCATTGGAAGAGACAGGCATGCCTGTGTTTTCTTCAGGGGTGGAAGGGCATCTGAAGGCTGTCCATCCTTGCCATTTCTGGTAAATTATTCATACATCACCGAGTCTTCTGGCTCCACAGTGAGATAGGAAGGAAGCACGAGTGCTGTCTTTCCCATCTGGGAGAACTCCAGCAGCCTGACCTCTGGGGCACTCCCCCACCCTGGCTCCTCTTGGTCCCCTTAGCAGCCCTGAGGACACCCCTCTGAGCGCCGGATGCGAGCCCAGCTCCAAGGTTTGGAGAGTTTCCGGGACTGGCCCGGCCACATTGCGGCTGGGCTGTGTCTGGCAGCCCCACCCTTCCTGGCAGCCAGACCTCCTCCCGCAAGGACTTCTGAAAGCCCGCCAGCTCGGGGGAGGGAGAGGGGCCAGAGGGCAAAAGCAAGGTCCAGCCGAGTGGTGGAGAGCCAGGCCCCCATCCCTCCCCAGGCTTCCCTCTCCACCCTCCCCACCCTCCTGACTCTCCAGGCAGACCCTGGATGTGCCGAGTGCTCCCCCTAATGGGGGAAGGGATGATGTTCGACGCCTCTCGGCTGCCCTCCCTACCAACAGACGTGGTTGATGGACAGCAACCTGATTCCCCCCCCCCCCCCGCCCCTCCCTCCCCATGCCCTAGCCCATCACAGTTGAAAATGCCTTTCCATATCCCACGCTCACAATAACTTGGCGATTTTTGAGTGGGGCACATTCAAATGCACCCACTTTGCAGATGAGAGCACTGAGTCTGCTTTCTGGAAGCACTGGAATTTTTCATTCTGCTTCCCACAGGATTTCCTTGTTTTAATCAATGCACCACAGTCAAAGTTGGCAAAGGAGCCCATCCCTGGTGGCTTCATGCCTGCAGTCCCAGCTACTGGGAGATTCAGATTTGAGGCCAGGTGAGACTGAAAAATTTGTTAGGCTCCATCTCCAAAATTACCAGCAAAAGGCAGTGCTGGAGGCCTTGCACAGAGGCTAACACAATAGCCCAGCAAGCTTAAGGTCCTGAGTTCAAACTCCAGTATCACAAAAGAAAATGGACTACAGTTTATAGATCACTCAGCCTCTCCTACCCCATTCTGTACCAGTCAGCACACGATCTTGCTATCAGACTGGCTCTCTTTGGCTTCCAGCTGTCTTCACTAGAACCTAAGTGCCCACTTTGATGAAAAGCATTTCTGACTGACTGACTGATATCTTACTCCACATCTTACTCCCCTTCCACAGCAGGCCCGACCCCATCATTCTCCAGTAGAAAAAGGCATTCTGCTCCCAGTGGGGGTAGAGAGGGTTCAGAAAGTCACTTCCCAGATACCTCTACCACACAGCAGCTGGGCTGAGGCTCAGGGCCAGTGGGGAGTGATTTCCACCCACTGCAGAAGCCCTCAGGCTGCCCCCTGGAGAGATGGCCAGAGCCTGACAGCCCATCACCCCTGCCCCCACAGAGATGATTGGAGAGAGGCCATTTTGGAGCTACTCATTCCACAAGAAGGGGGAGGGTGACCCTTGCCCTGTCTTCTTCCCTGAAAACAAAGTGTTTCCTTTGAGCCCCTCAGAGACTGGCCTCCAGTACTGAATGCGGCCACATGTGACTGGGATGGGGAGGGTGAAAGGGGGCGGGGAGAGGGTCCCAGGTCCTTGGGCTAGTCCCCCAGAGGCCTGGCCTGGAGACCTTGGCTTGGAGTCTTTCCCAGGCTTGTAGGCCAGAAGCAGAGGAAGGCCTGCCGTCTGCCACCCATGGCCCAGATCCTGTCATGGGACAGAGCTGGGCCAGAGCTCAAGGACAGGACAGGCCAGCAGTGAGCTATGTTTTCTGGGAAGGCCGCCAATCCTTGTGCCCTCAGGCTTCCGGGCACTGAGGAGAGTGACAGGGCAGGCATCAGTCATCCTTAGCCTCCTCAGACACAGGCTGGGTGGCACACCCATGCTGGGGGAGGGGCAGAGAGACAAACACTCAGCTCTTTCCTTTGCACACTCACTCTATAAATAAACACTGATGCATAGAGGTGCTCAACGGAGGCATCTGGGCCTTGCCAGTCAATTCCCAAAAATGCACAATATCTCAATCTCTGATGCACATATAAGACATGCTAGATGGAGCCATCTGAGGGCCTGGGCACGGCATTCCATTTGGCCTCAACAATAAAGTGCTCTAAACCCTGGGTACTGTTGCCATCTTCCTGAAGGCTTGTGGTATGTCATTCTCCCTCTGAGCCTCAGTTTCCCTAGCTCTCCTATGGGACAGCTCTCCTGCTGTGTGAATGTGAGATGTCTGTGGATATTGCTCCTCCCTCTGATGGCTGCTTCTCACTACTCAAGAATTCCATGAAGTCTGTGTAGGGGGAAATGAAGGAAGAAATGAAAGCAGGAGAGTTTGAGCTGTTGACCAGTAGATTTAATGGGCTCCTACCAGGCACATTATCTGAAGCAAGTGAAGCTGCCAGAAGAGGCCATTGCCCACAGAGGACTGGACCAGGAGGGAACCGCCCTAGATGAGCCAGGAACTCATCTCTATCAGAACCTCCTGGTTCTCAGAGGATGCTGGGGCTCCCTCCCTTCTCTCAAGGCACTGAGGAGTCACATCTCCAAGAAAGCAAATGGAATGCTAGGGAGGATGGGGAAGAGGTCAAAGGGGTCCTAGGAGAAACAGTGAAAGGGGCTCAAGCAATTCAAATCACTCCAGAAGACTGCGTTCCAACAGTGAGAGGGGACTGGGATTGCATCTGATCCCACAGGCATGGGGGACCCATGCATGGACCCCACAGGAACATGGATCCCTAGGAGGGAGAGCTGCCTAAGAGCTGAGACTTCAAACAGACTACACTAGACAGAGTTGGTGAGCAGGGCCCTTCCAGGAGGGTGTGGAGAGGACACACATGGTGGTGAGGAGGAGATTCTAGAAAAGACTGGTGAGTCATGGATGTCTGCAGATCCTCCCTTCATCCTGGGGATTCTGGGCTCTTCTCTTCTCTGTCCCTGGGATTAATTAGCAAGCACCGCCTAAGAGGTTATTCAGAACACAAGCCCTTGGCCAGAGCTCACAGTTGGTGCCGCCCAAAACACTACACATCTTGTGCATATTACCTTGTACAGGAGGGGCGGGCATGTATGAGGGCAGGCAGTTTAAAGGGTTATAAATCGTTCGGTTCCCATGTAATATTATGTTGTGCGCGTGCACGTGTGCGTGCGCGCGCGCACACACACACACACACACACACACACAGAGTATGTCTCCTCTCACTGCATAAATAGAGCCGACATAGGCGCCTCACACTCACTGCCACAAAGCATGTGGATTTGCAGTGCCAGGAAAAACAAGTTCTTGAAAAGAACCCACCCTGAAATGTGGCCGGCCAGCTTTGCAGGGTTGGGTGGTCTTCTGGTTGCCACACACGAGTTTGGTGCATGGCATTCACCTGCCAAAATCCACACTGCTGTCACCCTGAGTCAGGAAGAGGGGAACAGGCTGAGTGGTGGCTGGTTTCTAAGAAAGCTGCTAGCAATTGTTGGGGGCTGGAACCCCATGACTGCAGCAGAACTTTCTATCTGTCCAGCTACCCTATCAGCCTGGAATTCAGCTAGCAGACAGACAGCTGCAGACCAGATGTCAGTGTAAGGAAATCCAGCAACCAAGAGTCCTGAATGGTCTTCATCTTAAAAAGGGAAACTCAGCCCAGATCCCCTGGAAAGTGTAGCTCTTCATGGAAGGGTCCTGGGTTCATTAAGGCAAATTGATAATGGAAGGATCAGATAACATTTTATCTCAATTTTCATCAGGGCCACAGTGAACAGTCCAGAGAACAGCATAGCTTTTCAGCGTGGCCAGACATTACCCAGAAGGGAAGCAGGAACTATGAAAGCAGCTGGATTCCCAGCAATGGGAAGCACCCTAGCCTAAGACCTTGCCACAGGCAAGTTGGTAACAGGCCATCCCCAGAATCACACCATGCCCTACTTCACGGGAAGGAGGCCTGCATTACCTTCGGAATCTGAGATCTACCTCCATGGCTTTGTCCCTTCCAGTTCTTCCGATGACCTTGCTGGACCCTGCAAGCTTGCTCCTGGTGGACAGGGAAGCTAAGGCTGTGGGTGCTGTCTCCCCAGCCCGTCTACCTTTTCTATCTTCCATAGTTGCCCCTCTGAGTCCTGCCAGTCCCAGCTTCCATGTTGCACCCAGGAAGCCTTGCTCACCTGAGATCTATACCCCTGCAGAGCACAGGCTGGTGTTTCCTTGTTTGCTTATGTTTGCGTCTGTATCTCTCACCTCACATTAAAATAGACTGTGGTGGGGACTCCACAGATGATTGAGACTCTCACAAACACTCTTTAATTCACTCCCCCCTCATTTGGTTGGTTGTGGGGCTTGAACTCTGAGCCTGGGCACTGTCCCTGAGCTCTTCAGCTCAAAAATAGCACTCTACCACTTGAGCCATAGCACCATTTCTAGTGGTTAATTGGAGACAAGAGTCTCATAGACTTAACTTACTTTAGTGCCCCGGCTGGCTTTGAACCGCGATCTTCAGTTCTCAGCCTCCTGAGTAGCTAGGATTATAGACGTGAGCCACCAGCGCCCAGCCTATATCACCTTTATAATAGCAAAATTGTTTAATATTTTAAAAATTACCAAGCTTAGAAAACTGAAAAATCAACTTACATTAAAAAAAGAAAAGACCCAGAATGGGGGGAAAAATCGCAAACAGCTCCAAGTTGATGGAGATAAATCTTCCATCTTGAATAGGATGTGTAAGGTTTGCTGAAAGGAAACCCACCACATGGTTCAGGCAGAAAAGAGTTTATTAAAGGCTGGGAGTTTGACCTAGTGGTAGAGCGCTTGCCTAGCATGCATGACAACCTGGGTTTGATTCCTCTGTACCACATACATAGAAAAAGTCAAAAGTGGTAGGGCTCTAGCCTTGAGAAAGCCCAAGGACAGTGCTCAGGCTGAGTTCAAGCCCCAGTACTGGCAAAAAAAAGGAGTTTATTCTAGAGCAAACTCTCCCCTCACCTGCAATGAGGATCTGTGCAGAAAAGGGGAAGGAAATCAAGAAAAAGGGAAAAAGAGGAGGGACTTGCATTGAGCTGGATTATTACAGGGAACAGCTGGAGGTTGGGACCACAGTGGATGCAGAAGTGATCTGAGAGCCTGGGGAAACTCTCACTGTCCAAGGGAGGTGTGACCAGGGCAGTTTAGGAAATGACCTCAGCAGATGAGGAAGCAACCTGAAAGCTAGGGATCCTCTGCTCACTCAGTCAGGTGACTGACAGGTGATAACTGGTTTTAGGCTGGTGAGGAGGAAGGGGGTAGGAGCTGTTCTCCCAGGCAGACCAAACAATATGGAGCTTTCCTTTGCAAGACTTGCATAAACCCTGCCACCCTGAACCAACTCATCTATGCTTTGTGTTCACAGGACTTGACAGGGAACTGAGGACGAAGTCCTGTCCTGATCTGTGACCCAGCAAACAGGACCTCCTAAGCATCACTCTGCTTGGCTTCCCTTCTCACTTGCACAGGGAAAGCTCGGGAATGGGCTGACAGTCTTCCTTTTCTGGCACTGCTGCTCTGCTTCCTCCTCTCCCACTCTGAGGATCTTCCTTCTCTGCTTGTGGCCAGTTGCTTTTTGCTTTTGAAAAGAATTGCTAACCGGGACAGCCTGGGGATTCTGAAATATGCAGGGGGGTGTTTAGAGACAGAAAACCATAGACTGGCCTCCCCAACAATGGTACTGCTGAAATCCAGGCCACCTCCAAGATGCAAACTGTGCCAGACATCTTGGAGATACTGGATGGGTTCTGCCCTTCAAGTGTTCTCAGGCCAGGAAGATGGAGATGATGATGACGACTCACTAGACAGCTCATGGCGCACTTACTAAATACTGGGGAACCTATAGTAAAGAAAACCTGACCGCAGGCAGGGCTCTTGTGGAGAATATATCAATAACAGTTTCCATACTCAGTTTTATATCCTGTGCAAGGGAAAAGGCAGGTGAAGAGGAAAGGGCAAGGAGAAGTTATAAACAGACCTGGAGGCCCAGCATGAGGGCTGGGAAACAGTGGGCCAGGACAAGCTAGGGTCAGCCTTGGTGAGAGGTTCGACAGGAAGGGCCTCAGGCAGAGGGCAGCAGGTTGGTGTGAGCTGGCTGGATCCAAGCTTGCAAAGAAAGCTGGAGAGGCTGGAGAGAGATGGGATGATGCAGCAGGCAGGAAGAAAAACATCTAGGTAGGCAGAAGGCTGGAAGAATACTCCCCTACTGGCAAGTAGCCTATGCTACTGCTGGGGAAGCTGTAATGGCTGAAGCTGGGATTTCCAAAGAGTTTGCACGATCCCACCAACCTTAGGGAATGGCTGAAATGAGGGAATGCAGGAGAATGGCGAGGGAATGGTGGGGATGGCACCTTTCGTCTCCTCCCGCCTCCCCACGAAGCCCTTTTCTAACTCCTCTGCAACCCTACTTTCTCCTCCTCCACCCTCTGTTCTCACTGCTTCTCCTGGAGATCCTATCAGGAGCAAAAGCTTCTGGAGAATTCTACAGTCAGCTGCGGGAGAGGGAGCACAGAACAGCCCATCCAAGAGACAGACTCCACCTTGCACTGGCACACTTGCACACGCATTCACTGTCCTCACTGCCCTTCCCCTGGAGTCACCCCCATTCCCTGGAACCTCAACATCTGGACATGAATGGACAGCAGGACCCTCTCTAGAAGGATGAAGGGGAGCTCTGGGCTCTGTGAAGCAGTGGCTGGTCATGAATTTTTTTTTTCCCTTTGAGAAAAAACATACCCCCTGCTCCAATCAGCTGCCTGACAGACCCTTGGCCTGTTATTACAGACACCAGGCCTGGTCTTGCTGGGTTAGTTGACAGGCAGCCAAGTTGACAGAAACAGAGAGCTCTTCCAGGCTCTGCCTCCAGATGGAGTCCCTCCCCTCTGGGCCTCAGTTTCCCAGTGTGTAAAAGAAGAGGCCAATGGTTGATTGTAAGATACCTATTGTGTGTGACCTTTCCTCTCCAGGCTGTGAGCCATGCCTGCCTTCCACCCTCCTGACCTGTCTGTCCCCCTCACATCATGGGGAAGAGGAATGAAATGTAAGTCACAGCTCACTCAATGACTGACGGGATGAAACCACTTCCTGCCACCCTCCCGCCTGCCAGAGCAGCCCACGGGGCCAGGTAAGGTGTCAGCAACTGCCAGTAGCTCACAACGTTGGCTGCTTGGCAAGAGTTTCAGCCAAGTCCACCCCCTTTCCCTCTCTCCCTTCACTGCTCTTGGATGGTTTTCAGGATTTCCTGACTCAGCAGCACTCCTACTGGTGGGGTCCCAGACAACCTCTGCAACTTGAGAAAAGAACCTCCAGCATTCCCCACCCCTCATCTGCCACTGGCAGCTGGGGGCGCACAGCCCTGGGATGAAGGGACCCCTGGGGCAAGGAACCGAGGGGGCCAGGGATGCTGCCTCTGAGTAGGTTCTCCAGGACAGCCATGGAACCTGGATTGGAAGGCAGCTGAGAGAGGCAAAAATAAGGGACTGGAAAGATGACACCTGGTCAGAAAAGTAAGAAGGTCTTAAAGGCAAGAAAACTGGCCAACTCTGCAGCAGGGAAAGCACAAAAAGGGTGCCTCCTGCCCAGCTAGCCTCGCAGGTCCTCCCTCCCCCTAGAATTCCAACCCCAGCGCGGATAGAGATTCTAGTCTCTGGTTAAACCTCAGCATCAAACTCCAAGCACATACTCCATCTCCCTCCTTCTCCCCAACCCCACCATGTTCTTCCAGGGAGGAAGGCAGAGCTGACTCTGTCACAAAAGGCCAGGCCCTAGTGGCCCCTGACCCTAGCACAGACAGAGCCCATTTAATACACAGTGGGGACAGCAGGCTTAAGGGCTCAGGGTGGGGTGGCTGGTTCCCCCTCCCCCGTCACCCCCTGCCCAGGGAGGCCTCGGCTCCAGGCCCAGCAGGGTTGGCAGCAGCTCTTCTTGGCTCCACAAACTCCCTTGGAAGCAAGTCTGCTACTCACGTCTCTCCTCAGTTGGCTGACAAGTGGGAGCTGTTGGCTCCAGTCCTCCTTTTGCTTCTTAACTTCTCTCTTTTCTTTGGTCTTCTTTCCCCGCCTCCTCCTCCTCCTCCTCCTCCTCCTCCTCTTCTTCTTTCTCCTCCTCTTCTTCCTCTTTCTCCTCTTCCCCCTCCTCTTTTTCCTCCTCCTCCTCCTCTTCTTCTTTCTTCTCCCCTTCTTCCTATATCTCCTCCTCCTCATCCTCTTCTCCTTTCTCCTCTTCCTATTTTTCCTTTTCCTCTTCCTGCCCCTTTTCTTTTTCTCCTCCTCTTCCTTGTCTTCTTTGTTTCTCCTCCTCCTCCTCTTCTTCCTCTTTCTTCCTTCTCCTCCTCTTCCTCCTCCTTCCCTCTCCTCTTCTTCCTCCTCCTTCCTTTTCCCCTTCCTCCTCTGTTTCCTCTTCCTGCCCCTTTTTTTCCTCCTCTTCTTCCTCCTCCTCCTCGTTCTCCTTCTCCTCCTTCTTGCTGGTAAAAAAAGGTTCTACAAAATATAGTGCAAACCTTTTTTAAATGTGTTAACTTCGTTAGAAACTCTTTAGAAAAGCAAAGATACAGTAAGTTGCGATGGCCCCCAACCCTCAATATCCACCTACCACTTTCTTCTGAAAAAAGCTTACATAGCTGGTGGCTCACAACTATAATCCTAACTACTCAGGGGGCTGAGATCTGAGGACCTCAGTTTGAAGCCAGCTTGCTCAAGAGACCATGATGCTCTATCTCCAATTAATCACCAAAAAGCTGTGGCTCACCAAGTAGAGTGCTAACCTTGAGTGAAAAAGTTGAAAGACAGTACCCAGGCCCTAAGCTCAAATACTAGTACTGGCGTGCTGAGTGCTTGCCTGTGAGTACACACACAAGACTAACACAGACCTTTGCCACAGAGTCTCAAGCTGCTGACTGGGCAGAGGTTACCCACCAAATTCCAGGGCCACTCTGCGACTCCAAAAAGAGAAGGACATTTCCTAGGCCATGCAAGGGTCCTATAATCAGTTCTGCCAATGAAGCCCTCTGGGCACTCAGTAGCACTTAGGGGAGAAAGTTCATCTTTCTGCTGTGCAGTTTCCCTTGGGCCCTGGCAACTTCACAGAAGCCTCACTGAGCCAGAGCTCAGTTATAATCAGAGCTGGAGAACTGCTTTCCCTCCTAGTCTCTTCTCTAAACAAAAGACAGATAGCCACTAGTGCTACTCAAGAGCACTAGTCACGAGTCAAAGCCAGCCTATTCAGGAAAGTCCATTGGATTCTTATCTCCAAGTAACCACCCTAATGTCTGAAGTGGAAGAGTGCTACCATTTAGCAAAAAATGCTAAGGACAGCACTAAGGCCCTGAGTTCAAACGCAGTACTGGCACAAGAAAGGAAGAAAGAAAGGAAGAAAGAAAGAAAGAAAGAAAGAAAGAAAGAAAGAAAGAAAGAAAGAAAGGAAGGAAGAAAGGAAGGAAGAAAGGAAGGAAGAAAGGAGGAGAGAGAGAGAGAAAGGAGGGAAGGAAGGAAGGAAGGAAGGAAGGAAGGAAGGAAGGAAGGAAGGAAGGAAGGAGATAAAGGGTGAATAATTTTGAAATATATCTTGACTATATGTAAAGCAGCATAATGTTCTTCAGTGAAATTTGTTGATCAGTATAGTGGGAGATCAGTATGGTGGGAGAGAGAGAAACAGGATCTGTTGGAGAAGAGTGAAAGATTCTGAGGATAGTCAAAGTCAACATTTGCATGTATAAAAATATGATAATAGGCCGGGAGTTTGGCCTAGTGGTTAAAGTGCTTGCCTAGCATGCATGAAGACCCGGGTTCAATTCCTTGGTACCACATACATAGAAAAAAGCCGGAAATGGTGCTGAGGCTCAAGTGGTAGAGCTCTAGCCTTGAGAAAGTCCAAGGACAGTGCTCAGGCCCTGAGCACTATATATATATATATGATAATACAAATTTTTGGAGCTGTTCTAGGAAAGGAATGTGATGGAAGGGATAAGATTGATTGGAACACATCCTGAACATGCGTGAGAATGTCATACCAGCCATCTAACCTGCCCTTCTTCCTCTCCCCAACAAGAAGGAGGAGTAGTTGCTGCTGGGGATCCAAGCATTCTGCAAACAGCACCTGCTTAAACATAGCAGCACCCTTTCAGGTACATAGTATCCCTTCATATAACAAAGAGACGTCATTGTCAAGGCCAAACAAGGAAGAAATGGGGCCGGAATTCAAACTTGGGTCTTATGACTCCAAAATCTAGCCTGCCTCTACTGCCCTTGGGCTGCCATGCGTGAAGCCCTGTGGAACTTCCCCTATGGAGGGGGAAGGCACTGTCCGGAGTGAGTGAAGTCAGATGCTCAGTGGAGTTTTGTGCAATCTCTGATTTGGGGGAACTCTTTGGATGCTCAGCCATACTGTAAGTTTAACAGTCCTGAGACAAACAGGAATAATAGATTCTAGTCTACCTTAAAAATCCCTCCTGGGGGGCTGGGAGTTTGGCCTAGTGGTAGAGTGCTTGCCTAGCATGCACGAAGACCCAGGTTCAATTCCTCAGTACCACATACATAGAAAAAAGCCAGAAGTGGTGCTGAGGCTCAAGTGGTAGAGCTCTAGCCTTGAGAAAGTCCAAGGACAGTGCTCAGGCCCTGAGCTCAAGCCCAGGACTGGCAAAAAAAAAAAAAAAATCCCTCCTGGGTCTCTTCGCATGCCTCCCATAGGACTAGGTGCCAAGGCAAGCTTACATGATCCTTGGTTCCTGATCCTCACTGGGATCCAAGAGGAAATGAATGGACATTGGAAAGGCACATTGGCTTCTTCTGGACTTCTGCAGCTAGAGGTGGAAACAGGTCATGGCACGATGGAGAAGGCATGGTCACAGCATAGCTGAGGGCTACAGTTGGCATTCCTAGCATGTTTCGGGTCTGCTCCCTGCTCTGGTGGCCAGTGCAGCCATGTGTCCCAGTCAGATCCTCACCATGGAAATAAAGTCAATAGAAGAGTTCCAGCCCCTGGACCAAAGGCCTCAGACTTGAGGAGCCTGCAGCCCTTATCACTCATGAATCCCAGGGTGAAGATGCAACCTACCAAACGTTGGCAGAGTCATAGCAGCAATGGGTAAGGGAATGTGCCCATCCATGATGGGCAACCAACAGCAACCATCCTATCATAACTGTCTTCTCAATTAACATTACACAGCGAAGCCACCATGCCCATGGCTACAGGTGATCTCACTGACAACCAGAATGCTATTTCTGGCTGAGGCTACATCTGCCTAGCACATAGAGAAAAACATCTATGGCTCTGAGGGCTCCAGCCTGTGCCTGTGTGTCAAACCTACCACCCTTTCTTCAGGCCATGTTTAGATTTGTATTGTGCCTCTCCCACTGTCATGTGCCCCTGGGTTCTGTAACCCTCATGACTCTTACTCATGGGGCTAGTGGCTAGGGGAAATGCCTTGGGGAAGAATCCAGGCAGCCAAGACCTCAGAACAAAGCTACAGAGCCAGAAGCTTCCTGATGCTTACCTGCCTGTCCCAGCCTCACTTGCAGGCATTCAGCTGTGGAATTAAATGTCTGCGGAAGTCAACAGACACGTGCACACATGCCTGCAGACCACAGCTCACCGTCAGCCCCTCTCCAGCTCACCCCTTCCCTTAGAATGACTGATGCTCTGACCTGCTGGATTTCACAGGACTCAAGGCTGGAGTCTTGCTTTGTTCTTGACTTAAAAACCACTGACACTAGATCCAAACCCCATCTGTAGCAAGTATCAAAGAACTTTAGAGCTGAACTGGGCTTTCCATTCTATAGCTGGGGTCCAAATCAAGGACTTGATCATCAGAAAGGAATGGGGGCAGTGTCAGGCACATCAGGAGTAGTCTCCTCCATTTGTAAAAGAAGCAGTAAATCGGAAGCCCTGTGAACTGACCCTGAACAATGGCATGGGAGATGAACACAAGGATGCCACAGAAAACTCAGCCATCCAGTACTTCTTGGGACATTTTCGCTTGGTCCTGGCTGCAGAATTCCAGCCTCATTCATTCCTCTTGGGTCCTGCACATGAAATCAACTCTTAAAGAGTTCAGTAGTAAATTCCTAGCCCTCATTTCAACCGGTAACTGTCTGTTTTCTCCTTGGTTTTTGGCAGAAAGCTGAATGACCAGTGACAATGTCAAGCTGGCCTTCTCTGACCTCCTCTTGCTATAGATGACAAAAGTAATGGGAAATACAGAAGATCTGAACAAAATTGAGGCAGAGAAAGAGTTCAATCCCACAGGAGTCTCAGGCTTAGATAATCAAGGGCTGCTCTTGACAGTTACCAAAATGTACTAAAATCCAGGCCAATCAACCAGGTTTTGTTTATTCATTTATTTTTATTTGTTCAACTTCCTTGCTTGGCTGCTGCTCTATTACTTGAGTCACTCCTTCAGCTGACCTTTTTGCTGCTTATTTTGGAGATGAAAATCTCTCAAACTGTTCTACCCAGGCTAGCCTCAAACCTTGATCTTCCCAATCTGACCCTCAGTCCTCTAGAGTCAAACCTCCCGAGTAGCTAGGATTACAGTGACAAGCCACCAGTGCCCAGCAGTCAAGCTGTCCTTAAAAGCTCTAAATGATAAACAGAGAGGGGAGGGAGGGTCATCATTTTTGGATAATAATGAGTACTGGCATTTTCTGGGGAGCTTTGTGAAAATACAGATTCCTAAGTCCCTCTCAAGACTCAAGGGACTGGATGAGGACACAGCCACCTTTATTCTGACAAGCTTCCACCTGCCTGTGATTCAGATATAGTGGAAGGGAATCCAGAACAGCCAGCCTGAGGCATTGAGGAAATTATGTTGTCTTTAACAGTGTTATCTGAGGTCCCTCATCACAACCAGGCTATGCAACCTCAGGCTAGTGGAGCAAGAGTCTCTGCTTACTGCCACTGCAGTGTGAGATCCAACAAAAGCCCTAAATAGAAACCCCTAAATGGTGGCAAGAGACCAGGCCACAGTGTACAGCTATACCCCCAGCAGTGAGCTGGCTGACGGGATTTGGGGTAGAGCTAAAGGGTGAGAGGACAGGGGTGACTGTGAAAGTTGGAGGTGTTCTTGGTGAATGCCAGATGCTGTGGGTCTGAGTTTGAGCCACACAAGGCCTGGGGCACAACGGGTATGGGGTAAACCAGGATAGCTGCATGGAATATTACAGCTGTGCAAGGAAAACAAGGAGAGATGTAAATAGCTCATCTCATGATCGCCTGGCTCCTTCTTTCCAAAAACTTTGCTTAAGTGCATAAGAAAAAAAAAGCACACAGGCAAATTACATTTACTTTACATAATCATTTCTGGTAGTCAGTTCTGTATAAAAGTCCTATATATGGCTTGAACTTTCCACATCAGCCAAACTCAGTCTCCAAAAAGAGGGGCAGATGGGAACTTGTACACCCCCTCCAGTAGCTCCTTTATGGCCTGCTACCTTCACTATCCCTGGGCCTACTGCGCAGACCATAAAACACCAGCTCAGACAGACAGAGGCTTGCCAAATTTATTTATTTATTATTTACTTACGTACTTACTTACTTGAGAAAATAGGAAGGAGAAGTTGGATGAAGTCAAAAGAACACTAGGCAAGATTTTGGACTATATAAGTTAATTTCATGAACTACTTACCTTTAATGATAATGAATGAGTGACTTCCCCCAACAGGGCCTCAATTCTCCCACATAACCAATTAAGAAATATCTTAGTAAGCTATTGCTACATAACACGTTTGGGAGGAAAAAGAAAAAACATTTCTCCTCCAAGCAGCATCCTAAACAACAAGCACATATCTCATGATTTCTCTGGGTCAAGAATCTAGGAAGTACAGCTTAACCCAGTGGCCCAGGCACTAAGCTAGTCAGCCTGAGACTTAGCTGGTGGAAGATGTGCTTCCAGAAACATGCTGGGAAGATCCATTTCCAAGCTTATTCTTCCTGCTGGCAAGCCTTAGCTTCTCTATATTCCACACACTGCCTTACATGGCAGCTGACTGTCCCCAGAGCAAGTGACTTAAGAGCAAGAAGGATGTAATGTGATGTGATACGTGTATGCATAGAGTAGATAGATAGATAGATAGATAGATAGATAGATATCTATTGATGATAAAAATATAGACTTATATAGAAAGAGAACTTGTAACAGAAACAACTATCTTTCTATAATCTTCTTTTGGAGGTCACATCTCATCACATCTTCCATATTCTAGTCTAGTGAGCTGTCACTAAGCCCAAGCCATATTCCAGTGAGAGTAACTGAACTTTACCCCTCAAGAGGGTAGAATTAGACCGTGAGCCCGTATTTCATAACTGAAGGGAGTTAGATGTTAAGAGGTCTAAAGGCTTTGGGGCTCCCCAACCCTCAAGGCCTGAAGGACAATGGATATAAAGGACTGGGGATAGCTGTAGAATGTCTCTAGATTGGACATGTCCCATCTCAGCAGAGAGGACATGGAGAATGGAAGATGGAGGGGAGGTATACTTCTCAGCTGCACAAACCAGCTTCTCATCACTCTAAGAGTTGCTGCCGCAAGGGTTTCTATATTTTGGGTACCCTCCTGTCACTTCAATAGTTCTGGGCCTGATGAGTAGATGTAGAACCCTCCCCCCACAGGGACAGGGTACCAGGGATATTCCCAGCTGCCCATATTCTTACAGAGGAAGAGGCAGGTCAGATAGCAAGCATCAATGACAGAGTCTGTAACTAATGACCACAGAAGGGGAAAATAGAAGGTCACATGAAATCCACTTTTCTCAAGAAGCCTGCCATAGCCAGGCACCGTGGCTCACACCTGCAATTCTAGAGCTACTCAGAAGGTTGAGATGCAAGGATCAAAGTTCAAAGCAGTCAGGATAAGACAGTTTATGATATCTTTATCTCCACTTAACTACCACCAAAAACCTAGAAGGGAAGGATGGCTCAAGTGAAAAAAGCTAAAAAATAACAGCTATGGAAATTAAATGAGGTGACTGGCTTAAGGCTCTTAGAAGAGTGATCAGTACCCACTCCCCACCCAGAAATAATACCATTGTTATTACAAAGATCACAAAAGATGCCAGAGGCCTCCAGTTTAACTACATATCAGCATGGATCTTGTCCAACTTATGATTATAGAAATCAGAGTCCTTGGATCCCTGCTAAATTACTGTGAGGATCAGGGAACTCACTACTTGTCCTGGAAAGCATGCAACCACAGAGCCAACCCCCTGACGGATGCATGATACCAGCCTTGCTGTCACTACCCACTTCGTCTGGGTTCCTTTTTTGTCCCAAGAGCAGTTTTTAATTTCTAATAACTCTCTTCTCCAACATCTGAAAAAAAGAACTAGAAGTCTACTCTCCTGTTTTCACTTAGATAGTCTCCTTGGCCATCTCCCAACTGTCTTAGTCATTTTCACTTGCAGCTTGTTTCATCTGAAAACCAAATAATGATGGACACATTTGACCTAAAAAGTATGTGTATTTCTGTGTGTGTGTGTGTGTGTGTGTGTGTGTGTGTGTGTGTGTGTGCGCGCGCGCGCGCATGCACGTGCATGCGCAAGCATACGCAAGGGGGGGGAGAGGTGGTGGGGTGTATGTGAGTACCTGAGTGTGTGGTGGTGCTCGTTGCATTCTCTTCCAAGGCATGGTGGTCCTCTACAATGAAACAATCACAATCACCCATAAGAAGACTTATGGGTGGGGGAGCTCATTTCTTTCCATGGCCCCTCCTCCTCACTCTTCCCAGATAGCTACATTTTTTTGGCCAGGATTTAAGGTTTCTTACACTTTTCTTTGGAGACTTATCCAACAGTGAACACAGAACCTAAACTTCAGAAATCAAACCACACATAATGCCTCAAAAGCACAAGACACCCCAGGGGAAGATACCGAAGCTGGAAGCTCTCCAACCCCCATCTTGTGGAAAGTGTGGGCTCAAAGCTCCTCCCCCACCCCAAACTCGCAGCCCGATAAGGCAACATCTGCTACTCCCAGTCCTCTGAATGCAAGGTGAAGATCAGAACCCGGAACCTTTGTGTTTTCATTAGGTGTTTTAGCAAAGGCAATCTGGACATTCAGATTTGATTTCCCTGTTTTGTACACACACATAAGTCGGTGCTAAGAGGATTACTTTGCCTGGTGCCATGTCTTCTTAAAGGCCCTGGTCAAAAGAGAGCCTTGTTAAACAGCATTTTCTCTATAATTCCTCTGGCTTTTCTTCTCCGCCTCAATGTGCAGACATCTAGCCTGCTCCCAAATCCACCCACCTCGGCCTTAGGGATAAAGATGGGCTAGCGCTCCATTCTCTTCCTGCCCTCCTCCCTTGGTCCTTCATAAAGCTGAAGATGAACATTAGCGCTTGGTTCAGCAGCATCTGAAAGAGAAAGGGCATCCTCACGGAGCCCTCTGTGCCCCAGAGAAAAATGTAGCTTTTTTTTGCCTGTGTGCCTGTGAATGGCTTTTGGAGGGTTTTCATTAGGGCCCGGGTCTGCTGGTGCAGAAAGCTTCACAGATGTTGACATTTTTTTTCATCCCTGGGTTAAGATGTCTTCCCTAAGCTTTTATTCCTCATTTGTTACTTCTTTATTATCTGGGAGGGTTTGCCGCCTCCCTTCTCTCATTTCTCTGAAGAGAGCAGCGGTGGCTGAGCCTGTCATTATCTGGACCCTTTTCTGCTGCCTCTAGAAGCAGCCCGGGCCTCGGGCCCCATTGTGGCAAACAGCAGGTAGCTGAGGCAGGCCGGGTCACTCCCCAGACCCTTTTGTGTGGCGGTCCCCTCCTCCCCACAGCTCAGCTCAGGGCGTGTAAAAGGTCAGGGGCAGCCAAGCTTCCATACCTGAGCTTTTGTTTGGGGGTGGGGAGGAATGGGGAGCTGGAGGCCTCTGATTCTAAAAGCAGCGTCTTGGAGAGCCCTTCTCCCTCTAGGATACACAGCTGTGTTCCTACCCACCCCCAGAGTGGGTGAGGGACAGGGAAACCCAGCCAGATCCTCTGTGTTCAAAAATGCCCTGAACAAAACTTTTGACTCAGGGAGTAGCTGAGTTGAATTCAAATGGAAGCCCGAAAGCTCTGGAATATTGAGAACAAAGTTTCATAATCAATATACAGTAGCTCTTTCCTGTGAATGAAACCAGGTTTTTAGACCCCAGACCCCAAGTCCAGGAGTCCCAAGTTAGGTCCTACCTCCTCCTTCCCCATATCCAAATAAACAGCATGGTAAACAGCAGAGAAAGGACAATTTATTACATGGTAGCCATGAGAAAACGGTACAACTTCAGCCGTTTCTAGATGCACACATTGGCTTCAGATTAAAGAACAAGAATTGGGGGCAGGGAGTGAGGAAGGTGAACCTGTGAGTTGCACTTATGGCCTGGTTGACCATCGGCACAGTCCTCGGCCCAGGAGGAATTCCAGAGAGGTTGTTATTTATTACTGGACCAGAACAGGAACAAAGAAGTCTCCTGAGAGGGAGAGGAATAGAGAGAGAGAGAGACAGAGACAGAGACAGAGACAGAGAGGGTCAGAGACACAGAGAGAGACACACACAGAGAAAAGTGGGGAGTATTTGGCTGTTTGCTTTAAGATAAGAAGACATTGCTTGCTTGAGGGGCCTTTTGCCTTGCACAAAAGATAATTATCTGAAATCTTCTCTTTCATTCCCAAAGAAAGTGATTGTAAAGGGACAGCAGCCGAGCATAGCTCTGATCAAAGGGCACAGGTACATAGTCAGGTTTTTAGTTAATTCACAGGACCCAGCAAAAGCATCTTTAAGTTGCACAGGAACAATTATCTGTTAGGGACTGCCACCACTATCTCCTCTGTGAAATGGTGGTGATACTGTCATACCGCCCAGTTCATACTGTTTTTCTACTTGTTCTGTGGATACAATATGGTGAAACAGAAATAGGTTTGCAAACAGCTAGATCCAAATAGTATTATATAATTGTTATTTTCCCCCACTACTACTGCTATTTGGTTAGGCCTTCACTGTAAGCCATCACATAGTGCAGATTAATTTTAATGAAAATTATAGGACAGAAAGAGAAACAGGTGGATGGAAAGAACCACAGGCCCATGAGTCCACACACACTCTGACCAACTTTGATGCCCTAAGCAGGACAGAACCCCCAAAGCCAGGCGGTTTCTCAGGGAGACAATTTTTTTTTTTTTGAAACTTGATGTTAGCTCATTTACAAAGCAGCTCTGGGAAGCCAGCTGGGAGAAAAATGATGAGCACACTTAAGTAGAGAAGGGTACCTAGGGTCAAAAGGTCCTAGGGTACTCACTGACCAATAGAAGCCCACTGCCAACAGCGGCTGGAAGAACCAATGGGAGGTCAACTTCCTTGTGGAAGATACCAAGCAAAACAACCCCCCCCCCCACACACACACATGCACACATACACAGAGAGGCTTCTGGGGATCCGGGGTCTTTGGAGACAGCACATCTTTATATATTTACTTTTTTTGGGGGGGGTGTTGGTACTGAGGTTTGAACTGGGAAACCTGGGCAAGAGCTCCACCCCGTAATCATGCTCCCCAGACCCTTTTGCTTTTAGTTATTTTTCAGATAGAATCTTGTGCTTTTTTTCCTGGGCCTACCTTGGACTGCAGTCCTCTTACTTATATATACCTCCCAAGTAGTTAGAATTACAAACATAAGCCTCTGAACCCAGTTGCTGGACATCACGCCTTAAGGAAGCTATGGACAATATCCTACTTGAGAGGAAGCCTAAATCTTGAGAGGACTAGACATCCCAGGACAAGGACTGGAGGAACTGAGGCTGCTTCTCCTCCTAGAGAACTCAGTAACATTCGTGAAAAAGGAAAAATGGGCTCATTTCTGTATGATCCTGAGAGGTTAAATCAGGAGCTAAACAATAGAAGCTGGAATGAAAAATTCTGGAATGAAGCCAAAGAGAATATTTCAAAGGCTTCAATTTGTCTAAAATGAGATGCACTGCCTCACCAGGTAGTAAGCTCTCTGTTGTTGAAGGTAACCAAGCAGGATGGTATGCCCAGGAGATTCCGTACCTGAGTATTCATTTTGGGCCTACTGTGCATTCAGACCCAACAAAGCCTCTCTAATCCTAAAATGAACTCTACTCCTCATATAATAATAAAATAACTTTTCATTTGCTAGTAATTAAGTATGGTCAGCTGGCATTTCTGGTGACAGCTGAGGAACATTTCCCTCAGTGGGCCAAAGCAAGTTGGATATGGCAGAGAGAGTTACAGGCAAGTCAGAGCAGCTCTCAGCGTCAGTGCTGCCATCCAATGAGGTAAGAATAATGTAGTGAAAGCAGTAAGAAGGTTTATCAGGAAAGAAATGTGGCAGAGAAAGGAGACTATGTCCCATGTTACCACAGGAAGATAGGACTTCACCCATTTTCCTGGTACAGACATGAGCGTTAGGTTTATGTAGAGGAAGACTAGAGGCAGACGGAAAAGGTATTTATAGTTGAATCCTAGTTTTATGGTCCCGCTGGTCATGATGTCAGTTCTGGTTCTTCGGGGGTTCTTGAGAGGTTATCTCTGTCATCATTTGAGGGGAGCGATCTGGTCCCCTTGGTGAGCTCTCTGGTGCCAGGTTTCAGCCTGATCATTTATTAGGTAGTTATCCTTGTTTAGGGGCGGTCTATGTTGCCTAAGTACTTATAAGAAATCCTTTAGGACTGGTTTCTGGACTAGGGATAGGAAAGTAGGGACTCGGCCTAAAAAGAAATTCCTGTGTAGTAATCTCCACTGGATTATTTTCATATGACTGTACGTAGCCTACATTCTGTCAAAAGCCTTTCTGTTCCCCAAAGCCAATTTACAATCACGTATTTGGTCTGGGAGCTGAGTGGCTACTCTGTGTGTGTGTGTGTGTGTGTGTGTGTGTGTGTGTGTGTGTGTGTGCACATGTGCATGTGTGTGCCAATATTGGGGCTTGAACTCAGAGCCTGGAAGCTGTCCCTTAGCTTTTTCACTCAAGCTTTTTCTACTAGTTGAACCACACTTTTACTTGAAGATAAAAGTCTTATAGACTTATAGTCTTTATAGACTGGGCTGGCTTTGAACAGTGATTGTCAGATCTCTGAGTAGCTAGGATTACAGATGTGAGCCAGGCATCCAGCTTATATCTCCTTCTATGGCTCTTCTTATAGGACCCTGGATTCCTAGAGAAGCATAAAAGTGGCAAAGTTCTTTGATCTTTCCTAACATTTCAAAGAGTCTGAAATAAGGATGGTAGACCTATAATCACCTAAAGTTTCTATGTGTTTTGTTTTCTCGTACTGGTTCAGTCTGTTATGGTGCTCGTTAATAAGTCTCCTCTTACCCTATCATGACGTTGAATCATAGGACCTTGTGGTAATGTGGTCTTAAGTTTTTTTCATTAACTGATGATCCTCAATCGTTTGCTAGATTCATAATCTGAGAAGTAGAAAACAGCATCCTCATCACACCATTGGTAGAGCAGCTAAGCCTCTTCTTCAAGTCACAAAGCTGAGTCTATGGGCCACATCTCCCACCAATGCTCGCTTAATGTAGGACTCAAATTCCTTTTCCCTTCCACCTTGAAGGTTCTGACAGAGAGAGTGATAGCTCAGAGAGCAGCAGCCTGGCCTCTCACTCTCCTAGCAGGAAGACAGACAGACCGAGAATTACTTTTACACACATGTGGCATACCAACCCTGTCTTAAATATAAATCCAGGTCAGTCTCAAAAGGAAGAGGATACTACCTACCCTTCATGGGTGGTGTCCACATGTGCCTACAGGTCCAGCTGAGTCTGCTCCAGGCCATTCTCTTGAAACACAAAATACCACTGCCCCCTCCCCCCAGCCAGCCCAGCTTCCAAGGACAAGTGGCTCTGAAGCCCGGGGCTTTTGCCTGAGTGGCTCCCAGCAGGCGTTGGATGGAGGCTGACAAGGTTACAGGTGCTTTTCATCCAGCCTCCCAGGAAAGCACCAACTTCCTGCTGCTAGAAATTTGTCTGCAAATTTTTGTCTTCATTCAAATCACTGGATGGATGCCTGGAAAGGAGACACGGGGTGATTCGATAACTTGATTAAGCCCCAGGACCGATGACACGGGAGCTCAAAGACTGTTGCTCTCCTCCTTAACCTCTCCAAGGGTGACTGCTGGCTTTGCTGGTAATTGGCCCATTGTCCCCTGCACTGAGCTTCTTGCAGAAGCCCAGGAATCACCCTGTTGTGGGGTTCCTAGAGCAGACTTAAATCCTCTCTAACCCATCAGGGCCCAGGGAACTGTGTGTGGGGGTGACAGACCCTAGTTGTGTTTTGAGGGACCTCAAATGAGCCTTACTGGAAACCATTTATTTAGTAAGATACTCTCTTACTCTCTGTCCCAGCTGTAAAGTGCAAGCCCTTTGGGGATAAAAGGGTGAGACCATTTATTTGCTTAAAGTTAGGTTCAAACTTGAAATGTTCTATTCTCTTGGGAAAATATCCCCCAGATCTTTTGTTCATGTCCACTTTGGTATCCCTATTGGAAGCATATATTGAGAGTGTATTTGATCAATTACTTCTAGATTCTCTGGCAAATAAACACTAATGTGAGCTACCTTGGTCAGCCAAAATCTATGGGTATGCCATTGTCTGTAACAGACATTGGTGGTGTGACAAATGAGGTAAGAAGACATTAAATAGATGTTTTCCATAGAATTTTTCTGTTTTGAAATCTTTTCTCAGCTTTTGTTAACCATAGACAAGGAATTTTAAAGCTGATTTGGAGTTCAAAATGAATTCCTTCCACCTATTTTCTTCAGGAACATATTAAGAGAAATTCACAGTTGACAGTATGCCTTCTGAGATAGTCCTCTTGGGAAATATGAAGATATGGAACTGTTACTGTCATTTTGAAAATAAGCAAGACAGGTCATTAAAGGTTAAAGAAGCCAGACACCAGTGGCTCATGCCTGTAATCCTAGCTATTCAGGAGACTGAGATCTGAGAATTGCTATTTGAAGCCAGCGAGACTTTTATCTCCAAAAACCCACTAAGAAGATTAGAAGTGGAGCTGTGGTTTAAGTGGTAGAGTGCTATCCTTGAGCATAGAAACTCAGGAACAGTGCCCAAACCCTGAGTTCAAGTCCCAGGATTAGCACAACTAGGATTGGCTGTGGCAATCTTTACTTACTTACTGGTAGAAAAGGCTAAAACTTCTAAAATAACTAGCAGAAAGCAGAGCCAGAGGTGGGACTCAAGCAATATAGTACCAGCCCAGCAAATTGGAGGCCCTGAGTTCAAACTCCAGTAATGATTGCCCAAGTCTGCCTGTGAAAAAGAGGGCTCTAGCATGCCAAAAACACTGTTTCTGTTCCCAACATAAGAATGGAATGTCCTTTGAACCGCTGTGGTAGATGACTCCATGCCTGGTAGAAAAGTGAAGACACGAGGGATTTGAATGGGAAGCAAGATCTTCTTATTTTCCAATAATTGTCTATGCTAGGGATGAGCAAGGGGCATTTGTGATGTGCTGACAGGTATACGCATGCCTCCCTCCTTTTGTGCCATGTAGGAACCAAGGACCCAGGGGATTTGTTCCAGTGATTAGTCCCTTCCCAGGAATGGCAGGATGCTTTCTTTTTTTTGGAGGGGGGGAGGGTGTTGGTCAACTTTAATTTTTTTATTGTTATTATAAAGGTGATGTACAAAAGGGTTATAGATACATAAGTCAGCTAAAGAGTACCTTTCTTTTTCTTTTAAGGATGTCTTTATTTCTTCAAATTTATCAGGAGTGACTGAAATAAAAAAAAAAACTTAAGTTGAGTCCTTTATTATCATCCTAGAAATAGTTTAAGACAAAACTGGTGAGATGAACATTATTGCTTCCTACTTTCAACCAGCAAATCGCTGCTAATGATAAACAGCCCAAAATCTATCCCAAAATGCTCAAGACAATACAGGATGGCTAGTCACAGAGATCCCTGGGTGAATAATGCAGGTGGACTTCTTGATTTCATCATTCAAGACAAGCACAAAGCCTCTCCTCCCCCACCCATGCCTCAGAGAACATTGGACCATGCACCCTTGAAAAAGGCCTTGCTTCCTTCATCATGTGCAATCGATCTTCCACCAGCACTCAAGTGTGCCTTTGTACATGATATGGGTTCCTTTGTGACCTGATTGCATCATCACACAGCAGCGAACAGTGTCAATAGAACAGGAAATCAAGCTAGCAGTGGCCATGACTGACTACAACCCTCCAGCTGATGAAGATGTGAGTATTTTGGGGATCTGTAAGCATTCTCTTTGTGGTGTCATAGATACCAAAGTAGGTGGCCCAGTAGACAATAATGCCCTGTACAGACATATTGAAACCTCGGTACATACCTCTGAGCCCATTCGATTTGTAGGAGGTCACGGAGGCCTTTGAATTCTCTTTTAGCTCCAGTTTTGCCTACATCAACTGCTAGACAGTACGGACAAAATGAAGAGGATACACAAAACACAGGGAGGTGGCCCCAGCAGCCCCTCCAGATGCCAGATTCCCCAGAAACTGGATTTTCTTGTCAATACCCTTACCACCAGGAAGATCTGTTTGTATTTATCTTTGAAGGCAAAGTTGAGAGCTTTGGGTGGGAGAGTATCTGATGACATTGGCCAGGTTACCATGCCAGAAAGACAGAATTCCCTGTTCCTTCAGGATCTGCACCACGCACTCTACAATGCCCTTGTACTGCTCATCTGTGGTGATTTTCTTGCTGGCATGTTGTACCTGTAGCAGGAGCTACACACGCTCAATGGGCTACAGCAGTCTTGAAGATAAGCTGCGGCCACTCCACCTGCCAGGAAGTCCTTGGTGAAGGACATAGTGGCATCAGTCATGCTGAAAGAAAAAAAAAAAGAGAAGGCAAGCAGCTGCAGACAGGATGGGGAAGAGGAGAACCAGCAAGGACTCCTGAGCTGTGGGGCAGAGTAAACCAAATGCTCCTTCCTTCTCTGTCTGTGTGTGTGTGTGTATGTGTGTGTGTGTGTGTGTGTGTGTGTGTGTGTGTGTGCCTTTCCCCCTCTCTTTTGTCAATTATGGGGCTTAAATTCAGAGCCTGGGTGCTGCTAAAGCCACAGCTCCACTTCCAGTGTTCTGGTAATTTATAAGAATCTACTGGCCTTTCCTGCCTGGACTGGCTTTGAACTGCAACCCTCCTGAGTAGTTCAGGGATACAGGCCACTGGTGCTGAGTTTAAGAGTATATATCTTTTTGAGAGGAACCCTACTGCACTGCTAGTGGGAATATAAACTAGTTCAGCTACTCTGGAAAGCAGTGTGGAGGTTTCTTAAAGAACTGAAAATAGACCTTCCCTATGATCCCTCCATACCACTCCTGGGCATCTATCCTGAGCATCATAACCCAAGATATGATAAGGACACCTGCTCAGCTTATGATCATCTCTGCACTATTCACAATAGCCAGGTGATGGAAACAACCCAGATGCCCTACTGCAGATGAATGGATACAGAAAATGTGGTATATATACAATGGAATTCTACATAGCCACAGACAAGATAAAATAATGGCATTTGCAGGGAAGTGGATAAAGCTAGAGTGAATCTTGTTGAGTGAGATAAGTCAAGACCAAAGGAACAAAAGGCACACCGTATCCTTAATATATGGATATGATGACTCAATATTTGTATAACCAATGTTACAGACATGGTCTTAGAGATAGAAACATAACTATATAGACATAAAAATCTATAATGGGCTATATAGTCTATAGACATAATGTTTTATTACATAGATTAATGCTTAATTTTAATTATGTTCTAAAACCTAAGTGCCAGTGATTATATACAGAGATTCCCTTCTTAAATATTTGTTTATTAAACATAACATTTGAAATATGATGTAAAAGCAATGTTAATAAATTCTTTAATAAAAAAGAGTGTATTTCTTTTTGGACAATGTCGCGCTGCTTGGTTAACTTTTTGTTGTCGTTTGTTTTTCCACCTTTGCTGTTCACTGCTCATCTCCTGATTCTTAAGGAGAGCGTGCTGTGTGTGCAGTGTCCAGGCCCCACTGCACACAGAGCAGCGAGGCTGGATTGACCACAGGCCACTGGAGAAGGGTGTTCTGCCCTAAAGGGGCTGTTCTACTCTGACCTTGCTTGGGGTACTGAGGAAGAGACCTTTGAACTGGTTTCCTGGTAACAAAGGGGGCCCAGGCTTAGAGCTTCATTCCTCCATGGTCAGCCACGCCCATCAATAGGCCCACACACCCTGCTTTGCCACCATGAGGCCCTGCTAGAGACCAGGCTGTCTCACCTCCTCACCCTCTCACCTGCCTGACCCTCATCAGTACACTCTTCAGCCATCCCTGAATTTCCCTCCCTGGCATCTACCTGGTGGTTACCCCTCCACTCCCGCCCTCTCCCCACGCTGCCTGGCCCTTCCAGATAGGGCCAATCTGGGCACAGGAAAGGACTGGAACTTGTGCCACCACCTGGAGAGATTTCATCTAGAAGATCTAGTCCAGACTCCTGCAATTGCCTGTCCCTCCACCTGCCTGTATCCTATCAGCCCTGGCCAGGAATAGGTCCCCTGGGTGTCAGGATTCCTTTTGGCCACCAAGGATGTGAACTTAGATGTGTCCCTGGGCCACTAGTTGGGCAAGAGGGAGTTAGGCAGTCTCAGACTGGATGCACATTAATGATTCCACATTCCTCTTGTTGTGTGGATACTTATAATTAGCATGACATTGGACACCTAGGAAAGCGGCCCTGGGAGGTTCTTCTGAAGGGATGAGGTCAGTGGTAAGCATAGAACCACCAGATAGTTGGTCATAGAAGATGTGAGATACCTGCCGACCAGCCTTCTCACAGGCCTGTGGCAAGCATGCTAGGCAAGTATTCTCTAGCAAGTCCTCATGCTGAAATAGGCAGACACACCAAAGGAGCCATGTTGTAGGAAATGGGGACACCAGAACAGCTTTTCCAGAGGGAACCTAAGTTCTGCTCCTCACAGAAGGCCTGGGCAGAGCCCACCAGCCACAAGAAAAGAACGACCGTAACCAGTAGAATGTGGTCACAGCCTCCTGGGGATGTTTCCCAAAGGCCCAAAGAGCTTGTGTTCCTCCATGACAGCCTGGGACTTGAGCAAGTCTGCCCAGTGATCTCTCCAAATGACTGGGAGTGACATCCAGTGAGATATGGGTAGGACAGTAGGAAGCACCAACCAATAGGCAACTGATTGGGCACCACACTGCCCTCCATCCCAAAGAAAGCTGGGTCCTGACTCCAGGGAGCCTGTGACAAAGGAGACTTAGAGCAGCAGACAGTATTTCACCCTGAGATGGGAAAGCTTTTTTCCCAAATCCCAGCATGCAACCTTATCAGGACTGTTCTGGGAGGAAGTGGGAAAATAGAGGATGGTGGCCGATTCTGGTTCTCCAGATGGGTTATTCTGTGGATCTTCCCGGATACCAGACACTTGTGACATCTATGCGCCAGGGTACACTGGCTGCTGCACCCATATCCCCAAAGAAGCAAAGAAAAAAGGTAGTAGGTTTTTCTGAAAGCCCAAGTTTCCTTCACCCCTAAAAGCAGGCCTTCTTCCCCAAAAGCCTTGGCAACTTGAGAGCTGCCACCCTGGTTGTCTTCCCGTGGGAGGGGACAACTGTCCTTGAAACACAAGAAGGCCTACTGCCATCTTCCAGAGGGATTTGCCATGTACGTTAAGACCCATCTGGATGGTGGTGTGAATGACAGCCCTGCTGTTGGAAAGCTCTGGAAACACTTTAGGTGAGTGGGCTGCAGGCAGGGCGGGCTGAGGCCTGGGACAGATGATGCAATCTTGGCCCCTTCTGGAAAGAGGTGGAAGGTTTCCATCATGGAAGTCCCAAGTGTCTCTAATGAGATTCCCAGCCCTGCCCAAGCAACCAGAGGCAACAGCAGACTTCTCCAAAAGCCAGAAAGCCTGCTTTGGCTGGCTGGGCAGCACTTCTTGGAAGGAACCCCTGTTTAATCACAGTGCACTGGGCTCTCAAAAGAGTGACATTCATGAGTTTTGGGGACCAGAGGAAATATGTAAATTCTTATTGTAAATAGTTTTAAAGGTCTGAAGAGGAATTCACTAAATGAAAAAAAAATGCAATGTATAAAAAAATTGAATTGCTGGAGCCGGGAGCATGGCCAAGTCATAGAGTGCATGCCTGGCATATACAAAGCTCTAGGTTGGATTTCTCAGTACCACATACACTGGAAAAAGCCAGATATGGTTTTGTGGCTCAAATGGTAGAGCACAAGCCTTGAGAAAGCTCAAGACAGTGCTTGGGACCTGAGTTCAAGCCCCAGGATAGGCAAAAATAAATAAATAAATAAATAAATAAATAAATAAATAAATGCAATTGAATTGCCTTGCCTTTAATGAAGCAGTCCGTTTTAAGACTAATGATTTTCTTTTCTAAAACTTCCCAAGTTTTAAAATAAGTTAATTTTGTTCAGCCTCCTATTCATGCTGAACTCTTTTTGAACTCTGGTTTTGAACGAGTTAAACAATCTTATTCTAATTCAGGTGTTGATGGCTCACACCTATCTTCCTAGCTACTCAGGAGGCTGAGATCTGAGGATCCACATTCCAAGTTCAACAAGAGAGACAAATTGGAGAGATTCTTATCTCTAGTTAACCAGCACAAAGTCTAAAGTGGAGGCGTGGCTCAAGTGGTAGAGAAAAAAAGTGAGAGCACAAGACCCAGTGTTTAAGCCCTAGCACTAGTACACACACACACACACACACACACACACACACACACTCACGCACAGGTAACACACTTGGCCTGTCATTCTAAGCTGTCCCTTACTCACATGTGAAGAAAGGTGATTGATAGTCCTCCCTCCAGTTCCCTTTTTTGTTCCAAGACACAAGAAGAACAGCTGACAGCCCAAGGACCTCTACTTTCTATCCAGCCAGGCTAAATGAAAGGAGAAAACATTATTGAGTCAGAGAGAGTATTTATGAGAACCTACTACATGCTTGGCACAGCTTTGATGATCTGGATAGCTGCATGGACAGACTGCCTGGGCCTGGGAGCTGTGGAGAGGGGCAGGCTAGGGGCTCAGGCCAGGGGTTGGGGGCATTCCTCATTAAACAATCCTCTTACCTTCAGCTAAGTGCATGCTGGGTCACTGTACTTGTGTCTCATATGCCCAGAGTAGTAGCACCAGGTCTTTTCAGATGTTCAGTTGGCAAGGATCTGCCAAGAGCCTATCAGTACCTTCCATCTCTCAGAAACCCAGAACTTCTCAGCCTTCAGCCAGACATGGCATGCGCCACGGGCAGTGATGACCTCAGTGGGCACTGAGGTCACCTCCCTGCCACCTGCTTCCTGCCTCAGTAGCCACAAGGGAAGAGGTAGAGCCTATCACCTAGATAAGACAAGAGAAATGCTACCCACTTTCTAAGAAGCAGGTCTCTGTCCCTGGCTATCTGCCTGGCAAGGAGAAGCTGTGGGGACACCTGCAGATCCCAGCATTGCAAGGGCACAAGCCCTGTGCTTCCCAGATAAACTGTCACAGAAAGAAACACCCACATCCTCCACTGCTTGCAGCGACTTAGGGAGGATAACAAAAATAAGCTCCCAACATCTGTTTCCTTTACACAATTCATGATGACTAAAAGAGTCACAACAGACGTGCATTCACTGACGTGCATTCTTGCTTGACAATTAGCAAGGCAGTACCAGTCCTGGTCTCCAGGCTCCAGCCCTTACTGGGGTGACAATGCCTCCACTTTTCAGAAAAGAGGCCTTTGAAAAGTGGCCGCATAGATTTCCAAGCCAAACACACATCACTACAACGCTGTGACACCATTTCCAAAGTAAAAAAAAAAAAAAAAAAAAGGCCCCCAAATTCACAGAACATGGTGCTGCAGTGCCAACTTCAGTTCTAGACCCACTTACTCAAATAGAGTAAGGGGGGAATAGGCTTTTGTGAATTATCTACCACCTTCCAGAGCTGGCACAGGCTCAAGGGAGTGTCCACATGGCTGAGATTCTCCACAGCCATCACTGGGGGCCAGCCAGTCTTCCTCATGTCCCCAGCTTCAAATTGAGTGCCCATTGCAAGAATCTCAGGGTCTTGGTCAAACACAAGCTGCTCAGTCCTTTCCAATTCATCAAATCTAAAATGGAGCTAGGAATGCCCATTTCTAACAAGCTCCGGGGTATAGAAAAATTAAGAAAGCCTTTAGCTTTTTGCTATTTAATGTGAAAGCATAAAATCAGGCCTCTCCCTCTCCCTCCCTCCCTCTATCTCTCCCCCCTCCCCCTCCTCTCCCCCTCCCCCCCCTCTCTGTCCTTGGATTGTTATTGGGTTTTTTGTTGCTTTTCCTTATTTTTGTTTATGTCATCTGGGCTTTGAAACCAGGGGCTCATATTTGCATCTACAGTCTCTTAGTTTTGCTTAGGCTTTCCTCAAACCCATTATCAGAAGCCAGGAGTGTGGCCTAGTGGTAGAGTGCTTGCCTGGCATGCATGAAGACCTGGGTTTGATTCCTTGGTACCACATATATAGAAAAGCCGGAAGTGGTGCTGAGGCTCAAGTGGTAGAGCACTAGCCTTGAGGAAAGCCCAAGGACAGTGCTCAGGCCCTGAGTTCAGTCAACAGGAACTATCAAAAAAAAATTTTTCAAGGACAGTACCCAGGCCCTGAGTTCAAGCCCCAGGACTGATAAATAAACAAACAAATAAATAAAGCAAGCTATTACGTTCCTGCCTCAGCCACCCCAATAGCAGAGACCACAGGCATGCTCTACCATGCTCTGTTTCTTGGGCCCCTCTTGATATGAGCTCATCTCTGACCAATTCCTACTACCTTGTGCCTGACTATTTAGTCAGAGGAACTGAGTCTACTTCTTCAAAGCTGTCAGTCCTGAGCATGCAGAAACCAACGTTTTGTTCTTCCAACGTTCATGGCCAGCCAGGCACAGTGGCTCACGCCTGTAATCCTAGCTACTCAGGAGGCTGAAATCTGAGGATCATGGTTCAAAGTCAGCCTGGGCACTAAAGCCTGTGAGACTCTTATCTCCAGTTAATCACCAGAAAACCAGAATTGGGGCTGTGGCTCAAGGCATAGGCTGTAGCCTTGTGCTGAAGAGTTCAGGAACAATGCCCAGGCCCAAGGCGTAGGGCATTAGCCTTGAGCTAAAAAGCTCAGGGACAGCGCCCAGGCCCAGAGTTCAAGTCCCATGACTGACAAAAAAAAAAGAGTTATTGGTCCCAGACCTTAAAGAGACTGTTGTTTTGGTTGGCTGGCTACTGAAATCAATCACCAGAAAGATGCTAATTCCAGGCTTCTAATCTTGCTCTGTGGTGGAGTAAGGGTTGAGGTAGGACAGGGAAGAGAGGTTGTATCACACCTATTCCCACATGTGTACACACATCTGGGCACCTGGCCATCACCAACAAAACCTAGATGTGAGCCGATTTTCTTCAGAGGCAGTAAATAGCAGCCATGTGATAACTGACAGTGCCTCTGACATACTTTCTTGCTTATACATTATGCTTTGTTTTGTGTCCATCCTGGGTTTGAACTCAGGGCCTGAGATTTTGTACTTAAGGCTGGCACCCTACCACTTGAGCCACAACTCTATTCTGGCTGTTGTGTGTGTGTGTGTGTGATTAATTGGAGATGAGAGTCTCACAGACTTTCCTGTCTTAGCTGGTTTCAAACGGTGATCCTCGTATCTCAGCCTCCTGAGTTGTCAGAATGACAGGCATGAGCTACTGGTGCCCAGCTTGCTTATACATTAGTAAATTGTTTGCTTTCCTTCTTTGAGCTGGCCCCAGATCCAACTCAAAATACCCTTAAGTCCCATATACCCCAGAGGCTAGGGATCTGTTCTCTTAGTTTGCAATGTTCTCTTTTTTACCCCAAAGTAACTCTCATGTTTACACCAGACTCTGAATGTCAGAAATGGTTTCACCACAGAAAAATAATCATGTATATGAAAAATATTTGTTTTTGTTTTTTGCTAGTCCTGGGGCTTGAACTCAGGGAATGGGCACTGTCCCTGAGCTTCTTTTGCTCAGGCTTCAACTCTACCAATTGAGCCACAGCACCAATTCTGATTTTTTCTTTTTATGTAGTACAGAGGAATTGAACCCAGGGCTTCATGAATTCTAGGCAAGCACTCTACTCTGTCCCCCTCCCCTGCAAGCCACATTCCCAGCCTAAAAACCACTTTTTTTCTTCTGCCTAAAACTGTTCTCCATATATTGGCGAACACATGAATCTCTGGGAAGTAGTTTCTAAAAGTTCAAAGGAAGATAAATTTTGTCTCTTCTAAGGAACCCATATATTCTCTTAAACTTTCTCCTCCTACATCACTAAGAGCCAGAGTGAAATTTAATAATGGTTTTAGGTTTTGTATATTTATGTCCTTCTTCTTTCTATGATTATGCAAATAGAATGAAATTTTAATCATCTTACTCAGTGTTTATTTTTTTAAGCAACTCAATTTTTCTTTTCCTTCCCACTCTAAATTCAGTGTTTTGAACTCAATGAGCACAGTATTAAACAGGAATAAATGCTGGATCCTCTATTCAGCAGAGAAAGCAACTGCAGAGATAACAATGCCTTTATTATTATCAACAACAACAACAAATGCCTAAAATATATGAAGGGGTTTTCAGTGGACCCCAAGCACATGTTGCAACAATAACCTCATGCAAGGATTCAGCTGGACAGAAGAGAGGAGGATATTGCGTATGCTGGAACCTGAGGCCTCCTCTTTCCCTTGGATGCTATTTTATCTCAATTCTCCATAAAACTTGATGATTTAAAAGCTAGGAGTATTGCTCAGGGCAGAGAGCGGGCCCAGCAAGTAAGGGCTATGGTTGGATACCCAGCACCGCAAACAATAAGAACAACTGGATGCTTTAGCTCTGCCTGGCTCTTAGAGAAGAGCTTGTTAAGAGAAGTTGTATAGGGCTGAACTACCATCTTTTGTCAGGTGAGAATGTGCAGGCGCACATCTATTATCTACCTACTGTTTAGTGTGTGTGTGTGTGTGTGTGTGTGCTGATACTGGAGCTTGAATTCAATGCCTGGGCTCTTCCTTAGCTTTTCAGCTCAGGGATGAGCATTCTACCAATTGAGCCACACTTCCACTGGTATGGCTTTTTGCTGGTTGATTGGAGATTAAGTCTCACAGACTTTCCTGCCTGGGCTGGCTTTGAATTGTAATCCTCAGATCGCTGTCTCCTCAGTAGCTTGGATTACAGGCGTGAACCACTAGCACCGGGCATGCTCTACTGTTCTCAGAAACAGGACAAGGAACAGAGGACAGGCCCTTTCTAACAAGCATTTTCCTCCCATCCGTGGTCTCTGTCAAGAAAAACCTCTGATCACAGCAACCAGTGGAGAGGGAGCGGCCAGGGCCACCTATGGCTGGTGTCTCTAAGCAGGCTTTGGGTTCTTTTTTCTGTGAGGTCTTTAGGAAGTTCTCACCCCTCTGGGCTGGAAAGAAGGGGCCAGGTCATAGTCCTCAGGATGCTGGCTCTATACAGGCCAGGCAGCACTGCTTCCCAGCCTCCACTGCACTCAAGCTGCCTGGAGGAGCTGCCGGAAGCCTGGTGTGCAGACCGCCACATGGTATGGTTCTAATTCTCCTTAATCTCCCCACAGCCCTGTTTTCTGGAGCTGCTGGCCTGGGTGTTCTGGCACAAGAGGCTGCGCAAGCCGTGTTGGCCTTTTTCCCTGACTTTCTTTAAATATAAATTTTTAAATGTGACTTTGAGATGAAAGCAAGAATGCCAAAAGTAGGCGATGCTTTCTTGTGTTCAGTTACAGCCCTAGGGAGTACCCCACACAAGGAACTGCTCAGAGCGCCAGCCAAGATGAAATCTGCTTTTCCAATAAGCACTTCAAACGGCAGACAATGTTTTTGGCTGGGTTCAGCTACTGGGAAGCCAACAGTTAACAGGGTTGGGCACTAAGGCAGGGCTCCCAGCACCGGGGCTGTGGGGAGCTGTGGTGTGCATGTGTGTGTGTGTGTGTGTGTGTGTGTGTGTGTGTGTGTGTCTGTCTGTCTGTCTGTCTGTCTGTCTGTCATGTTGCACTTCATGATTTCACCTCAAATGAAGTGACAAGACACTTATCTGACTTCTCAAGCTGAGTGAGCAACCCAGATCTCACCTTTAGACCTGGCTGAGGAGAGCCTCTAAGAGGAAAAATTTCACACTTTATTACTCTCCTTACAAATTTTTGGTACTTTTTTTTTTCCAGGTCAAATTGCTTTGTCCTAAGAACCTCAGTGTATTCAAAATAAGCATATGGAGTTGGAGATGTGTTGACTTGAGTCTAGAGGCACACCAAAAGCACTGATGCTGATGGAATGAAGATACTGGTGGTGGTGAGGGGTGGGTGGATGGATGGATGGATGACTGAGGTGGGAAGAGAGGGAGGGAGGGAGGAAGAGAGGGAGGCTACAAGGATCCACTGTCCCTACAAGTGGCAGCAGCCCTGTGGTTAAGTACAGGAACATTCTGCAGCTGACACTTCTCAAAGCACTGATTTGCCAAAGTGCACCGTGGCTGAGTCTGGTCTAAAACCCATCTGCCTACTCAAGCTCCTCCCATGATGCCAGTCTGGTTGCTTTAATAACTTGGTTGTACCTTGACAAGACATCCTTGTCCCATCGTGCCCCTTGTGCTATTTTTCCCATAAGGTCTAGAATTTATATCCATGCTGGACTAGACTCCAGTCCTCCTGACCATGCTTCCCAAATAGCTGGGATAATAGGAGTGACTATCACAGCTAGTTTTGTACTGGTTGAGATGGGGGAGTATAATGAACTTCTTTCCCGAGCTAGCCTCAAACTCTCTTCCTCCCATCTCACCTTCTTCTTGTAATCCTAAATTTTCAGGTTTGCACCACTATTTCTGGCTCCAGCTTCCTTCCTGATTCAATCCTGGAAGCTACACTTGGACTGGAGCAAATAGTTGCAGAACTGTTACACTCAAACAACAAGTACCAGGATGAGCAGCAGGGCTTTCAAATGCTGGCATCACACCTACCTTATTAAACTACACATTGCTGGCCTAATCAGAGACTCTAGATAAGTAGACTGGAATGGGCAGGGAAAGCACAACTTCAGGAACAAAATGCTTAATTTGGGAAAGTCTTGGTTTGAATGGACCTCATTACTATAGTTTGAGGCAAACACCCAGCTGTGGGGGTGCATCTCAGTCATCCCAGCACTCAGGACACCAGGACACCAAGGCAGTGAGATGCCAGATTTAGGCTGGTCTTGGCTACATAGTAAGACCCTGTCTCACTATTAAAATAACCAATAAAAGGCCGGGAGTTTGGCCTAGTGGTTAAAGTGCTTGCCTAGCATGCATGAAGACTTGGGTTTGATTCCTCGGTACCACATACATAGAAAAAAGCCGGAAGTGGTGCTGAGGCTCAAGTGGTAGTTAACTAAATATGCATTATGTAATAGTATAGATAGATAGAAATGAATAATAAAATATAAGTTAAAGCCCACATACCTCCTCCACATTTCTTATTTTTCAGAGCACTGTCATGTACTATTTGACCATGTCATTGACAAATTTTCCCCCCACTTGTTCTTGGTTCCCCAGTGTCAAGACAAGTCTATGGCATGGGCAGGGCAGGGCTGGTCTCCCTCAGTGCCACACCCTACAAGCCTGGAAGGGTGCCTGGGCGGCAACCTTGTACTTAACACAACCATCAAGTGAGGAGACAACTGAAACACAGATGGCCAGGGACATACAAGGTTGGAACTCTGGGCTTAGGCCTGGGCCTGGCCCCAGGACAGTACTAGCCAGGCCACCATGTGTTTTGTGTCTTTGGACCACTGAATCCCCCAACCACGGATTCTCTTCTATGAGAGCTAGAGACCATCTCTATGTTTATAGGAATCCAGTCCCACGGAGAGCAGGAGGGTGTTCCAGTACTGTTCCTCCTCCCTTCCTTTCTAGCCGGATCTGAGCTGACAGTGAACGGGAAACCTCCCAGGTGGGAGAGAATACAGTCCCTGTTTATCATCAGGTGGAGAGGGGTAAGGAGGAAGAGTCAGCGGAGGTCATCTGTCAGGGAGGACATAAGTTATCCCACCCCTGTCAGCTACCTCAACTGATAGAGGACAGAGCTCCCCCTCCCTCCACCCACCCTTCCCTCAGACACTGGGCGGGGCCATTGTCTCTGGGTAAACAGAATAAATCACTGCAGGAGCCAGAGCTTTCTCCAGCAGCATACCAGAAGCCAGGCCAAGATGGCAGGCCTGGGGAATGCCCTCTGGGATAGAGGTGGCCCAGGCAGGAGGTTGCTCCTCACTTCCGAGCCAGCATTTGTCCTCTGACAGTTCTGTATCTTCCCCGAGTCCTAGATGGGATTGGGGCTAGATTCCACCTGGGGAGACAGGGTGAGATGGGAAGCAGGGTTTGCTACAGAAATCCTGAAACTGGATCTTTTTGTCTGGGTTGTGGGAAGCAGAGTTTGAAAGTAGAAAATCCACACATCACACTGTGAACATGAAGAGCAGGTGGTCTCTGCCCATCTGGGCTTTGGTGTGGTGGGGACACCTGGCCTGCATACAAGCACTAACTGCCCAGTGCCCTCTAGCCAGTCCATTTCCCGGGGCGCAGATCTCTGGCTCTTGGCAGGGGGATGTTCACGAGTCTGATTTCCACTTGGGCTCTGGGTTTTTCACCCAGTGGCTACTGGATTCCCTGGGGAGCCCCCAGACTCTCTGGAGGACCTTTACTTTCCAAGTTGTGGTAGAAGGAAGTGGGAGTCATTCTGACGCGCCACAGAGCTCTCTTGTTCCAGTCCCCTGTGGGATCCCATGCTGGGCAAGGTAACTGCCCCTCAGCCCTCAGATGGTAGTCTTCTAGGAGAAGCTAGTGCTCCCCAGACTAAACCAATCCCCTGTAGATTTCTGGACCTTGGCAGCCACTCCCTCCATACTGGCTGCCAGTGTCTGCCAAACCCAGGCCCTGGCAGGAGCCTTGGAATTATCTGGAAAAGAGATCTTGCCAGGAGCCAAGTGTGTGACCTTGAGCAAGTCCTTTCCCCCTCCCAGCCTCAATTCCCCTGGGGCTAGTCTGGCTCCCTGCCCAGCGTTCTCCACAGGACTGGAGTAGCTGCTCCCTCCCTCTAGGGCAGAGGGGCAGATGGGCTGGTATTCACACAGCCGAACCCCAAAACAGGTCCTGGAAATATAGGCCAGAGGCAAGGATCAGGGTTCTCGGGAGAAGCTTGCCTCAGGGGACAGAACCGAAGTAGGAGGGAAGACAGCAGGAAGCCGGGCACCATGCAGACCCCAGGCAGGCAGCAAAGCTTCTTTTACTCTCTTGGCTTGTGGCCAGGGAGGCCCAAATAGCAAACAGATGCGGGGCGGGAGCACGTGGGGATAAAGTGTGGCCTGGGACCTTTGGATAAAGGCAACTCTGTCGCCCAGGCTGGAGGAGCGGTGTCTCCAGCCAGCTGAGGAAACTTGGGGGGGGGGCAGGGAAGGGGGATCAAAGGGACCCAGGCTCTAGAATCAACTCCCAGCCTTTGGGGGTGCAGTGTCCAGAATCAACTACCACCCTAAAGGGAGTCCAGACAGACAGACAGACAGACAGACAGACAGACAGACAGAAAGATGGGTGGGTGGATGGATGGATGGATGGATGGATAGATGATAGATAGATAGATAGATAGATAGATAGATAGATAGATAGACAGATAGATGGGTGGATGGATGGGTGGATGGATGGATAGACAGACAGACAGACAGACAATACGTTCCATCAACATCAGACTCCCCCACCCCAACCATACAATATACACAGGCAAGTTTCCTTACAATTTTATCCACCACGGTAAACGGAGGCAAGCCCGGCCTCACCTTCTCCACCCTGTGTATGAAAACACTGGAAATCAGCTAGGAAGGGCGGACACGCCCAGCTCAGCCGGGGAGGGAAGGGGAAGAGGGGGAGGGGAGAAGGGGAGGGGAGAGGGGGAGAGGAAGCATCTGCAGCAGCAGGAAGAAGATGGAGTCTGGGACCCGGGGGGAGGAGAGGCCCCAGGGGAGGTCACCGCGGGTCCCTGCAGCTGACCGGAGGTCTCCTGCCTGGGAAAGTCCGGGGACTCTCGGGGTCTTGGTAAAGGGGGGGAGGGGCCGGGATCCCCGGGGATGGGTAGGATGGATGTGGGGGGGAGGGTCCTCCCCGGGGTGTCCCCCCTCCCCTCCCCTCCGGCTCATTCCCAGAGGTGGGCGGCAGTGGTGAAGCACCCGGTGCCCGGCGTTCTTCCCCGGCACCGGCCCCGGGCTAACGCGGAGCCCAGCCCTGCAGCCGCCCGCAGGGATTAGGTGCAGCTGCGCGCGCAGGGCGGCGCCCGGAGGCCCCGGCCCCGCCCGCCCCGCCGGCTTCCCCGCGGCCGCACAGCGCGGCCCCACAGCGCGCCCTCGTGGCCGCTGCGGGCACAGCACCCTCCGGGAACCGCGTCCCGGCCCAGCAAGGCTTCAGTACACCGAATGCCCGAACCCAGCTGGCGGATAAAAAACAATCAGGATAACCCACGGGCACCCCATTCCAATTAAACGAGAACTCTGGAGTAAGACTCGGGAGCTCGTCTTTAAAAAACGTCTCTCGATCTGCAGCCGGGCCCCCGGGGGCTCCTCTTCACGAAGCAGTAGGTCTCAGGCTTGCTGGGGGGCCGCAGCCCTCATCCCGCCGCGCTGTGGTTGGATCTCGGGAGCCAGCGCTCACCTCTCCGGCCGCCAGGCACAGACAAGACGTGACATCACCTGCAGGCCTAACCCACAACACAGCACACGGGGCAGGCACATGGCGTTGTGGTTTCGTACTGCTCTCCACAACGTTTTCAGGCCAAGCCAAATGCAGCGCGGACAAGACCCCATCACACCCTCCCCAAGAACTGTCCATCAGAGCGGGGAAAGACCCAGGGGGGAGACTGAGGCTGAGAGAAGGGACAATCTCGGGTGTACTTGTCTCACATGACAGGGAAAACTGAGGCCCAGAGAAGGAAAGAAATTTGCCCAGTATCCTGGATTCCAGATCCATCTGTCATCCTGGACACCCAGGATCTTCTCTGCTTGAAAATGCCTTTCCTTCCTCCCCAGGAGGTGGCACCTGCCTTCTGATCCTCACCCACCCACCAGGCAACACGCAGAAGCTGCTCCGTAGGCCCAGGCTCTGTCCTGACTGCTCTGGAGGGGGTCCAAGCAGGAAAGAGAACACTGTGGTGGGAGGTCCTTGTGCAAGGTGTGAGGTGGGGGCGCAAGTTTGGAAGTTGAACAGCTTTATGTTCCAACTCTTTTTTCCCCCTTTCCTTTTCTTTCTTTTGTTTTTGTTTCTGTTGTGGTGCTGGGGTATGAACTCGGAGATTTGAATTTGCCACATCAGCAGCCCTGCTTTTGTCCTGATGATTTTGGAGATGGAATCTCTCCGACTTTTCTATTCAAACTGGCCTCAAATCTTGATCCTCCAGATCTCAGCCTCCTGGATAGCTAGGATTAGAATTATGAAACACCAGTACCTGACTCCTGGAGCTTGAGCTCAGGGCCTGAGCACTGTCCTTGGACACTTTTTGCTAAAGGCTAGCACTCTGCCACTTGAGCCAGAGTGCCACTTCCAGCTCTTTCTGCATATATGGTACTGAGGAATCGAACCCAGGGCCTTGTGCATGCTAGATGAGCACTCTACCACTAGGCCATGCTCATGACCCCTCATTTCCTGAAAGGCCAGTATCATTCTGTAGGAATCTTTGGTTTCTGGGCTAGGTAGGCTGCATGTATTAAGACAAGCAAGCCAAGGTTGAGTCCTTCCTCTGGTCTTTATCCATGTGATGGTCTCTGGCATTTTAGGCAAGCCTGTATTATTACCCAAAGTTTCACATCCAAATGGAAAGATGAGAATAGCATGTGAGTAAATGAGAAATCTCTATTATGAGACTGGAGAGTTCACTGTCCACAGGGGACTGGGGAGTGGTATTTGGAGTGAGCAGTCCCTGGAGAAATGGGATCTGTGGGTCAGGGAATGAGGGCAGGCTTCCCAGAGATGGTGGGGCTAATGATCACAGATGGCCATGGAGGAACGTGGACGTTAAACCCAGTCTGTCCCTATTTCAACCACTTCCTCCTATGCAAGCCTCTATGCTATCCTCAAGGGACAGGAGCCCCACCTCCTGGCCCCTGGGATGTGGAAACAGGATGTCTGGCTAGAGAAGAGGGCAACCACTCAGAGGCGAAGTCTCAAAGATGGAGGAGAAGCCATGAGACAGGGCCTTGAATTTGGAGATGATGAGTGCTGCCTTGGGCTTTCTCCAGAATCCCACAGGAAGCCATCTGCGCTGACATGTGGGAAGTGATGCTGGCATGTGTGTAGTTTCAGGAAGACAATGTCTTTGTAGAAGCCAGTGTGTTGCTGATGTACAGGGCTCTGGTTCAGGAGCTGGTCATGAATTGTGGCTCATGGTCTCTCTCCAGCTATATCCTGATGGAGGACCACATTTTAGAACTCTGAATTTATTCCTTCTCTCCCAGGCCCGAGATGGTCAGGAGAATGTTTCTGTTGTTTCTTTTTGGTTTTGTGCTAGTCCTGGAGCTTGAAGACAGGTGTTGGATGTTGTCTCTGAGCTTTTTCAGCTCAAGACTAACACTCTACCACTTGAGCCCTACCGCCATTTCCAGCTGGAGATAAGTTTTTCCTGCCTAGGTTGGCTTTGAGCCATGATCCTCAGATCTGAGCTTCCTTAGTAGCTAGGATTACAGGTGTGAGCCACCAGCACCTGACATGTTTTTTCAAATTGTTAAGTAAAAAGGGGATTCATATTTGCTTTCTTTTCCTGAGTCTAGCTCTTTGGCATTTACAGCTACCCTTGGCCTGTTATCTGCTTTTACAGAAAACAAAGAAACTGAAATTAAACATTAACTAGAACCACTAGGAAGATCACAGCAGCACACAGCCCTGGAGTTGGGAAAGCAGAGGCCTCTAACTATGGTTGATTGGCTACACTGGTGGGAGGGGGGGAAATGAACCCTATCACCATAGGACCAGGGACCAGCTGGTTCCAAGGACCCCAAGCCACATTTCTCTGCTGGTGTGGGGCACTAGGGCCCCTGCAGGGTTCAAAGAGGGCCCCAGCATGAGATCAGAAGGGTTCTTAAAGAGGCAAGAATTCAAGGAAGGCAGAATGAGGAGCCATTCTCCACACAGAGGAGGCAACAAGTACCCCTAGTCTTGAAAACACAGTGCAGACTGATCATCAGAGTGGTAGAGATGGCGATTTTTGTTCTTTTAATCCACTGCTTTAAGAAGTAGCAACTGAAGAGTTGCCCAGGAAACAAGTGCAAAAAAAAAAAAAGGCCTATAGAAGGGGGTGGGGCCAAGATTTCCATAACTGCCACTTTGTAGCTGCAGAGAGTCCTAGATATGAGTTAGATTGATCGATTTGAAATGTATGCATGACTGTATCAAGGCGTTAGACGGCTTGCATGAATGTGCTGTGCCATGTTTAAGTAATAAGTGCCACTCTGAGTGTGAAACTGAAATGCTTGTAGAAAATTCATTTTACTCCATGAAAGCTGACAATGCTTATAAAAGCACTTTGCTTTACAGTATTTCTGCAGGTATCATCCAAAATTCCCCACAAACAAGATTTCATCCTCATTAGGGTCCTGAACTCAGCCCAAACTATCTGGGGTCTGTATTATTGCCAGAATTTTATATTCACTTACCCCCACTATCTAGAACACATTCTTTACTAATGCTATTGAGACCACCATCTCCACAAGTTGGATCCTCCAATGAAAAAGTCAAATAATTGGACTACCTAGCCAAGAAGAGAAGGCCATCCAGGCTGTTATCCAAAGATAAACAGCAGGAACAAAGACCTAGGCTAAGCCAGGTGCTGGTGGCTCACACCTGTAATCCTAGCTGCTCAGGAGGCTGAGGTTTGAAGCTAACCAGGACAGGAAAGTTTATGAGACTCGAATCTCCAATCCAATGCACTACCCAGAAAAGGCTCAAGTAGAGCACTAGCCTTGAGCAAAAGAAGTTCAGACACAGCACTTGGACTCAGACTTCAAGCCCTAGGACTGGCAAAAATAGAAAGAAAAAGAAAAAAGAAAAGCCGTAGCTGGCAGTATATTTACGAGACAGCTTTGGTGTTGGGGTGTATGTTGCCTGGTGATGTGGGTATGGGGAGGATGGCACAGAACTGGAAGACAAGTTGGATCCAAATTGGACTCAAAGTGATGGGAGCACCCCTCCTCCTTTCCTCCCTTTCTGTCTCTCTCTTTCTGTGCTTGTCCTAGGGCTTGAACTCAGGACCTGGACACTGTCCCTAAGCTGTTTTGCTCAAGGCTAGCACTCTACCACTTGAGCCATAACACTCTTCCCAGCTTTTTGGGTAATTAATTGGAGATCAGAGTCTTACAGACTTTCTACAAGCCACAGTGCTTAGACCTCAGCTCCTGCGTAGCTAAGGTTACACACAGATTAGAAGATTACAAGAGGCTTTTGCGGCAGTGGAGACCCCAGAAGGCTGAGAAGTTGGATAAGCTCAGAGCTGGTCCAGAGGCTCCATCTTGTAGTTCTCTGGGCCATGGGAGGTGACAGCGGCCACTCAGCACCCTCTGAGTTGGCACCATCCTCCAAGAAGGGACCACATCAGCCAGGAGCCAACAGGAGCCAAACTGGTATTTCAAATAGAGGGATTTAATATAGGTGCTATAAAGCCTAAAGAGCCGAGCCAGATATGAGCCACAGAAGAAAGACCCTGACACCACCAGCAGCAGGAAAGAGAACAGAGCAGCAGGTGACTAGAGCAGAATACAAGGAGACTTGTGTGCTAAGACCTGGAGCCAGGAGGCAGAGGAGGTCTCTGACCTGCTGGAGATGCTTTGTGGTACAAGAAGGGGGGAACTGCACTTCGATTCCCCCCACCAAACCCACCTGGAAGCCCAGAGATCTCGGCTGTGCCTTGAGATCGAAAGAGGCTGGAAAAGACCCAGGAGTGACCATGAGGGCAGCAGGCGGATGCCTAGCTTTGACACAGAGAGGCCGGAAGTGAATGGAAAGCTGGGAGAGCCTCTGGAAAGGGGTCTTCATCCAGTCTGCAGCTGACAGCAAGCAGGGGCTGGAAAGGTAGCTATATGGTAGGCAGGCACATATGCCTCTCAGCCTCAGGTGTCCTGGGCAGGACAAAGGCTGACTGGTACCTGAGCATCCTGACCTGGAGCTGAGGTGGCCCAAGTCGAGGTGGCTTCTCAGTGTCCTGCCAGGTCTCCAAAGTGGGAGAGAAGAGGGTGTCAGGCGAACAGGACTGGCCCAGAGAGACTCAGATCTACAGCTTCCTTTCAGTCCTGCCAGCAAAGCTGCATGATTTTGGGTAAGTGAACCACGCTCTTTGGCTTTGATTCCCATCCATAAAGTAGAGCTTGGAGCTCCCCTGTTTTGAGAATCAAAAGCATATAGAAGAAGTGGGTGATGGCCCAGGGTCTTATCTATGCCAGAAGGACAGGAACCAAGGGTGCTAGCAGATGCTAGATATCTCCAGAGTCTGGCAGTGCCACTGACTGGGCGAGGCTTTTTGGATCAAGAGCTGGGTCACATCTGGCACGCTCTCCCAGGGCTACAGATGCCTGCAAAGATGACACTTGGCTCTGCTCTACCTTAGAAATAACTGAGAGGATTTGTCATAATCAGTAGAAACCTTGGGCTCTCCTAGCAGAGATTTGCAATAGAGCAAAACCTAGATACATAAGGCCATATAGTATGACGCTAAATGAAAGGACCTCTAGGATCTAGAAACAAAAGCCATATAATGAGTGACTGTTGTTCTTAATGTACTATGTTATCTCTCATCTCCTTTGCTGTCCCTTGGTTATCTCACATTGTTACAGTATTTTACCTTGTTGTCTGATATATTGTATATATGTTTATTTGGTTATTTGAAATAGGATAGGGAAGGGGGGAAAACAAGATGAGGGGCAGGATTAGAGAGAGGGAAATGGGAACCAAGACATGAGAGAGGGTATCAATGTTTATGAAGTAATGCACCTTCTATCTGGTGAATATAATATAACCCTTCTATTAATTATAATAAAAAATATGTGCAAAAAAAAGAAATGACTGAGAGGGCCAAGGAGGTTAGAACCTTGGGTAAAGCCCAGTGCCTCATCCCTTTGTGACCTCCTCACAGACAGCAGAGAGGAGGCTGGGCTGAGGGCAAAGCCCACAGGGTCACTGAGCTCCAGCATCCTCACAGGGCGCAGGTCTGTGGGAAAGTACCGGTCGGTAGCTGTCAGGAGCAAGAGTGGAATCAAACTGTACTTTGATTTGCATCAGATAATTGTTTGATTGTCTTATTGTTTTTTGGCCTTCTCCTGTTCAATTGATCTGAGATTTACCATATGAATGTAACCCCCAACAGTTCCCTGATTAACCATCTGGATGTAACACCTGGGAGTGCCCTGGTCTCAAGGGGGGATAAAAACTTTGAGTTGAGAATAAACGGGGGCGGCAGTTTTTGCCTGGGCTGCAGACCTCCCGGACCCGATGTGTTTGTCTCTCTTCTAATTTTTCCAGTCCCTGCCCCCTATTTCAGGAACCCCAATTTGCTGCCGGTAGGCCCCGGCAGGTAGCCATGTGGAGAACTCCCAGCCCTGGATGTGTCCACACAACCACAGGGACTGTGCCGGAGACTGTTCTCAGGAAAGGGAAGAAGACATTGTGAGGTCATGTCTCCTCTTCCTTCCATGGCCTCAAAATATCCTTTTTTTTTTTTTTATGAAATAACAAGTGGTTAGATACCAAATTGTTATGAGACAAACCATTGTATTTCTTTTTCTTTTTCCTTTTGGCAGTACTGGAATTTGAACTCAGACTCTTGCCCTTGCTAGGGCAGGAGCTCTACCAATTGAGTCACGCCACCAGCCTGGCCTATGATCCTTCTACTTACATTTCCAAGTCATTGGGATAGCCTTTGTGTCATCACCACACTTGCCTTTTTTTTGGTTTTTGAGATGGGATTTTGCATACTTGTTTGCCTGCAATCTTCCCAGTCTCTCCCTCTTGAGTGCCTGGGCTTTCAGGCCTACGCAATCCTATATCCAGCCTATCACTGACATCCTTACCTGGCAATATAAACTCTGACTTGCCTATTTTTCCATTCCTGCCATATTGGAGGTCACACAGATGGATGAAGGAGGAAGTGCTCTGGAAACGGAAATGGTCTCCTGGTGAGGAAGCGGTGCCCCCAGGCCTCCAGCCTGGCCTTCTGAGGGCAGCCCTCCATCCTCCAACGTCCCCCGACTCTTAGCACCCAGGACAGTTTGGGGCCCTAAGATCCAGTGTGAAGCACAGGAGACGTAAGTAAAATTCAGACGCATTCCGCTGGTACTGTTCTACCAAACAATACACTACGCACACGCACACACACACACACACACACACACACACACACACACACACGCACGCACACACCCATAGCAAAAACAAACAAACCAAAAAGACAAACTTAAAGCCTTTCATGCACATTCCCAGCCAGCTTCAAAGAACTGTGATCAGAGGACTTATTTCCCCGACACCAAAATTAAATGCGAGTTAGCGGGGCTCCATCTTTCACAAGTATTGGTTGGGGAATTCTCAGGGGCATAGGCGTGTGTCCCCCGCAGGCACACACAAGCTGCCTGGGGCAGCCCTGCAAGCTCTCCCCTGTCTTGGAGGTTGACATCCTTCATGGTGAGGGACGGGCAGGCAGAGGCCTCAGGCTGTGCAGCAGCCAGGTCAGCTTACAGCGAGCTGTCATCTTAGTGCCTGACACCCCAGCTAGGCCATAAATAACAGCAATGAAACTGCGGCAGGCCACGGCCTCCCCCAGACACACTGCCCTGCCATCCATCTCCCGGAACGACTGCTTGGCATTCAGGCTTCCGCCATGACCTGACCCCGGCCCCAAGCAATTCTTCGGGGGAACAGAAATTCTTCCCAGGCACAGGATGGGTCAGCCAGGGGCATCACAGCCGTGGTGGTGCTTTATGGACACCAGGAACAGGCAGGAAAGAGTTCATCACTGCAGATGCCACCTGCTGCAAGACCAGCTCGGAGGATCTAGCCAGCACGACTGCACACACGTGCTCCCACTCGATGACCGACTCCCAGGGCCATTCAGCAGTGACTTGACTTTGTTTGTTGTACTCATTGCCATGTGGGTGGGAAAAAGCAAAAAGTATGTGGTAGCTTAACTGTTGACATCGCTTTTGTCCTGGCCTCAAGTGGCAGCTGTTTTTTATGTCTACCCTTTGACCGTGTTTCTTTGTTTCAACTTTCTCCCCAGCCTAACGATGCCCACCTTCACACACACACACACACACACACACACACACACACCCCACCACCACCACCACCACAACTGCTATCATCACCACCTCTCATCCTCCTCTCCCTCCTCTTCTCCCTCCCTCTTCCCCTCCCCCTCCCTTTTCCCCTCCTTCTCCTCCTCTTCCACTGTCTCCTCCTCCTCCTCCTCTTCTCCTCCTCTTCCTCCTCTTCTTCCTCTTCCTCTTCTCCTTCTTCTTCCTCTTCCTCTTCTTCTTCTTCTTCTCCTTCTCCTTCTCCTTCTTTTTTCCTCCTCCTCCTCCTCCTCCCCCTTCTCCTTCTCTTCCTCCTCCTCCTCCTCCTTTTCTCTTCCCCTCTCTCTTTCTCTCCTGTCCCTGACTCTCACCCTTTCCTGAGAACATATGCTCAAATTTGCATAAAAATTACATGACTCCATTCTGCCACCCCCCAAAAAAATGCCAGTGTAGCTGTCTTATGGTTTGTATCTAAAATGTTTCCCTATAATTCGCGCCTTGAGGCTTAGGCCCCATGTGGTGAAACTGTAGGTGCCATGAGAGGGTGACTTCATCACTGGGTCACTGGGTTCATCCTTTAGTGGATTCACAGTCTGACGACATGTGTGTGTGGTGACAGGAACTAGGAGGCAGATTATTAGGCAGATGCCTTTGAAGGACCTATCTCGTGTCTGGCCCTCACTGTGTCCGGGCCACCACGGGCTGAGCAGCCAAGCCCTTCCACCATGATGCTCTCTGCCTCGTCACAGACCCAGGAACACAACCCAGGGAGCATGGACTGCAACCATGAACAATGAGCCAAAACACAACCAAAGCCTTGGTGCTACCTGGGGCATGCCAGCAGCATTTGATTAAGGCGGCACTTGACACATGCTCACCGTTTCCCAGGGAGCTCAGCTTGGCCCTGTTCCTTGGCTCTAGCACACGGCACTGTTCTCAGGATTCGAGATGCCTCCACTCAGCGACCTCAGCTGTCATCCTTCGGAGTTCCTACATAATTTTGTCATTGTTCATTATTTATCGTTGTGTATCAGCAAGGCCCTTCCAGCAGGACCAGCAGTCACTCCATTAATCACTGTGTAATTTTAGTCTGGATATTAAGTAATCTTTTTTGGGGGGTGCAGTCCTGGGGCTACCACTTGAGCCACAGGACTACTTCCACTTTTTTCTGTGTATGTGGTACTGAGGAATCGAGCCCAGGGTTTCGTGCATGCTAGGCAAGCACTCTAGCACTAAGCCATAGTTCCAGCCCCTCAACGAAGCCATTCTTGATGACCATGGGTCTAACAGAAAGGCGAGCAGACCCTGAAGTGGGAGGGTCCTTTGAGCAAATGCGTAGCTCTGAGTTCAGGTCCTGAGATCTTGCTTTGCTGTTCAGGAGCCACTGTTGTTTTCCCATGGTTTGGAGCTTCGTTGTGGAGAGTGCAGAGTTTGGACAGGGTGATTTTGTATGAGCGAGTGCTTACATTTTCAGTTGAATACAGGATGTTGTGGGTGGATTCCTAGGGTCCATGATACCCATCAGAACTGTCCTCCGGCTTTTGGCTTGCCATTGATTAGGATATCCCAATTTCAGATTCAGTCTTTAAGTTTCCAGGAGACTTGACAAACCAGGAGACTGGTTTCAAAGATGTCAACACAATGTTCCACACTGGCCAGTGGTGGCTTACACACAGATGACAGCAACATGAAGTCAGTCCAGGGAGTGAATATAAATCCCTCCATTTAGCCTCCCAGTCTAACGCTGAGGGGCCCTCCCCTCTTACAAAGTCACATGACCTCTGTGTGGGGCAGAGGGAGGTACCACACTGGCTTTAGGGTATGTGGGGTGGGGAGCTCTGTGGGATTCCTAGTAGGGGGAACTTCAGTTCTGGGGGTCCCCCCATAACTCCCTCAACCTTTGGGAGAGAGGGAGGAGTCCTCCTCTTCACTCCATGGCTGGAGCCCACAGCCCGTGAACCAAATGGCCAAGCTCTGAATACAGAGCAACACATGTGCTGATGGCTAATGATACCAAAAGCCCTGGGCGCAGGAAGGAGGAGGGGAAGAATAACGGACCAGTAGGGCTGTCTCCTGAGTGTCCTCTGTGTGTTGACCACAGGACTAGCAGATGAGGCTTCACTGTCAGCAAGTGACATGGGAGAGAGGGAAAGAGGAAGGGTAGGAGGAAGGAAGGAGGATTTGGCTATGGAGGCCTCCCTAGAACATGCATCAAATGATACTTCCTTGAACAGGCTTGGCTGCATGTGGCATCCATGGGCTGGCTGTTGGAGAGGAACCAGGCACCTGGGCAAAGTCAGGCAAATTCTACAGAGGCTCCAGGGCTCTATTTTCATATCATGGCTACCGAGACCCAACACTGGTCTTCCTGGCCATGATGACAAATGGCAGAGGGGCTGGAATCTGAAGTTGTTGTATAGCTGGTATGACACTACGGTGGAGAGTGAGCCAATGATGTCGGGGAGATGGGAGCTGGCAAAGAGGACTTCAGTGCACGAGGGTGGTTGTCTACAGGGAGGTTGGGATTGAAGCTGTTCACATGGTCAGGATGTGGAGTGTTTCTAACAACATGCCTAAGGCTGGCCTCAGGGTTCTGATGTCACTGCAAGTGGTTGAACGGAGAGTGGTAATCAGAGGTTGACAAAAACATCCACATGGAACCCTCGGGGCCACCAAAGAAGAACCTGTGTATGAGGGCCCGGGTTATATCTGTACCACCTTGGCAACTCTTAGGAGAAACTGCAAATTCTGCAACAGCAGAAAGCATGCTTTCCTGTACTGCAGTCTAAAAGGATGCTTTAATTGACCTATGGGATAAAATTGGAGTGCTTCCTAAGTCCTATGACAATGAGAATTTGCTAAGACAGAGCTGAACTTTCCTTATGACAAATAACCTCAAAATGGTTGCAGGAAAGTGGGCAGAAACATGGAGCTGCTTCCGCTGGGCTCTTGCTCTCAGGAGAGCAGCCTTACACAGCTGGGAATAGTGCTTGACAGTCCCAAACAAGAGAGGAGGCTCGAGCTTTCCAAATTCATCATTTCCAGGAAGTGCAAGTGTGGCTCAGATGGTAGAGGAATAGCCTTGAGCAAAAAAGTCAAGTAAGCCGGGTGCCAGTGGCTCATGCCTATCATCCTAGCTACCCAAGAGGCTGAGATCTGAGGATCCTGGTTCAGAGCCAACCCTGGGCACTAAAGTCTGTAAGACTCTTATGTCCAATTAACCACCAGAAAGCCAGAAATGGTGCTGTAGCTCAAGAGGTAGGGCATTTCCATGCACTTTCCCATATTCGCAGGAAGATCATGTCTTCCCCTCTTTCCAAAGAGCTGAGACGTGCAGTCTATGCGCACCTGAAAGGACGATGAGGTGGAGGTGGTATGAGGGCACTACGAAGGGCAGCAGGTTGGCAAAGTGGTACAGGTTCACAGGAAAAAGTGTGTCATCTACACTGAACGGGAACAGGAGGAAAAGACCAAGGCACCACTGTCCACATGGGACATGGTGGTTATCACCAGGCTGAAACTGGACAAAGATGGCAAAAAGGTCCTGGAATGGAAAGCCAAGTCCAGTCAGGTAAGAAAGGAAAAGGGCAAATACAACAAAGAAACAATTAAGAAGATGCAGGGATGAAGTAGTCTTATATACAACTTTCATTTAAAAAAAAACCTTCTTAAATGAATAAAAAATCTCCCTGGTAAAGTGAAGATGAGAGGTGTGTCCCACACTTAGGTGTGACCTCCACTTAGGGAAAGAAAAGTGCCAGGAAACACCCCTCAGCACTCCATTAATGAAGACCACCTTACCTTTCTCCACCGGTTACCTCGGAACTGTACATCTCCTCCCTGGGAACCCAACAGTTCATATATATATATATATATATATATATATATATACACACATATATATATATATTCATTTTGAAACCTTGTTCAGTGTCCTGAAATAAGAACCTACAGACAATGCAATTAGATCTCTCAGAGAATTTAACAATAAAACGTTCTTACTGCTGTAGTAAGAATTGCAAAGGCCTGGTCCTCTGTAATAAGACAGCTTTCAAGAGTCAGGCTATGGAGATGGCCAGGCGGCAGGCACACGGTGTGTTTGTATCTGCTCATAGCGAGTGTAGGAAGGATGTCAGAGAAGTCATTTATTATTTGGGTTTGATCTTCTGTAAACAGGGTCTGACCATCGTCCATATACTGCACAGCTTCAGGTAATTCCGAAGAGAGAGACCCATCTTCCCAGAACGCACATGGCTGCTGGCCTCTGGACCGTGAACATGTGTACCCGTGAGGCCTGACGCCTGTAGAGGCTTCCAGGTTTTTACCCACGGGATCTGCTCCACACGGCTGTCTGAAGGCCTAAGTTGTGAGAGGACACATAGCACCGTTGAGCCCGTTGTGGAATGCCCTTCAACTCACCAATACTCATCACAGCTCCTCTGTGTGCAGGCGCTGTGTGGATCTGGCCTTTTGGTTAAGACCCGAGCCAGGGAAGCATCGTCCACTGTACTCTCTGCCAGCCATAGTGAAAAGCCTCTCCTCCCTTGGCCACCAGGGGGCGAATGGAAGCCAGAACCCCAATCATTGCAAAGCCTTGTAAGTGACTGGCCACCACGGGGAGAGTGGAAGCCAGGACATCAACCCTTGCAGCCTTGTAAGCCGCTCCTCCCATGGCCACCTGGGGAGGAGCAGAAGCCAAGACACCAACCATGGCTGCCTTGTAACTGGAAAAGCTGGCAGAGGCAAGCCTGCAAGAAGTAACAATGAAAACACTCAAGCATTTGACTTGTACTGTGCAATATTTTCTACTCTTTAACAGCACCCTCCAATCCTCCAATATACACTTGTTAGCACAGAAATAGCTTGTAAATTGCGTATCCAGCCCTCTCAAAGAATACAAGCTTTTTTAAAATAAGTTTTTTTGATAGCATAGATTACTTGGACAAGGGGTTTCGTTATGCAATTTCCATATGTGTGTGGACACAAAATGTGTGTGGACACATCAACTTGACCCTCTCTGCTTTCCCTTAACTCCCCCTCCTTCTGAACACAATTTTAACTCATTGCAGTTTTGGTTTTTTGTTGTTTATTTCTCCCCCCTCACAAGGAATGTGATCTATTTAGGTAATCAGCAGCATTCACACCCACTGTCCTGGAAACGAGCCAATTAGAAAAGGAAAAGCAAGGGGCCGGGAGTTTGGCCTAGTGGTTAAAGTGCTTGCCTAGCATGCGCAAAGACCTGGCTTCGATTCCTTGGTACCACATACATAGGCTCAAGTGGTAGAGCTCTAGCCTTGAGAAAGTCCAAGGACAGTGCTCAGGCCCTGAGCTCAAGCCCAGGACTGGCAAAAAAAAAAAAAAAGAAAAGGAAAAGCAAATGTCCAGTAATTGTCTAACCCCATCCCAACCTAACCCATTCCCACACACCTCCAGAATACAATCTGTGTCACTTGGTGTGAAAAGAATATCTTGTGCTAATGACATCACTGGGCAATTTTGTCTGTGTCTTATGGGAACCTCTTAAACTTGTATCTAAGTGAACCTCTGGGGATAGGTCAGCTATTCCACACATCCCAGGATACAATCAAAAGATGTGGCTGCAAGTGGAGCCATGGCTCAAGCAGTAGAGTGCCACCCTGAGTGAAAAAGAAAACAAGAGGGAATCAGAAGCCCTGAGTTCAAACCCCAATATTGGCATAGAAAAGAAACTGCCGGCTTACAACTGTAATACCAGCTACCCAGGAAGCTGTGATCTGAGACTGAAGGTTCAAAGCCAGCTTAGGCAGAAAAGTCTGTGAAACTTTTTTTTTTTTTGGTCAGTTGTGGGGCTTGAATTCTGGGTCTAGGTGTTGTCCCTGAGCCCTTCGGTTCAAGGATAGCACTCTACCACTTGAGCCAGAGTGCTACTTCCTGTAAAACTTTTATCTCCAGTTAACCACCAAGAAAGTCAGAAGTGGAGTATGGCTCAAATAGTAGAGAGACAGAAAAAGCCAAGTGAGAGTGAGAGGCCCCAAGTCCAAGCCCTTAGAGAAAAGAATGCGTTAGTCCACGGTGGGCCTAATAGCATGCTGCTTCATGTTCATTGTGGAAGAAAGAATATACTCTATAATAATGATTGAAAAATACATAGTATTCATTACCATGATCAAGGCTTAAGTCCTATCCATAATAATATATGCTATGCTTGTTTATATCAGCATCACCACCAACAGACTGCTTGCTGTCCTCTATCCATTGGACAGCTACCATGTCACCAGGCCACTAGTATTATTCATCTCTGCTATAATCTTGTGAGGCCACCATACCACCATACCATGTGTATGTGATCCATCAATGATTGCAGCGTCACAGGGCATGGGACTAGACAGTAATGCAACAATACAAGAGTGCATTTGAGGGGACCTATTTGTGTGTGTGTGTGTGTGTGTGTGTGTGTGTGTGTGTGTGTGTGTGTCTGTGCCAATCCTGGGGCTTGAACTCATGGCCTACATGGGAACTGTCCATGAGCTCTTTTGCTCACGGCTAGTGCCCTACCACTTAAGCCAGGCTTTTTCCTGGTTAGTTGTAGCTCAGAGTCTCATGGACTTTCCTGCCCAGGCTGGCTTTGAATGGCGATCCTCACATCTTAGCCTCCTGAGCCGCTAGAACGACACATGGACACCAACACTGAGCTGGAATTATTCTTTGAAGTAAGGGGCAAAATTGAAAGAAACATCTTCCCTCTGTGCTGTCCCTTTACTACTTCTAATGGACACAGGACGGCCAGGCTGCACAGGGCCCAGCAGATTCCTTGGGCAGAGAGTGACGTAGCCCCACCGGGGTGCTGGGTGGCGTGCTCCCCACTGGTGACTTCATACAATACCTGCCTGGCCTCCTTGGCCTTTCCCTTTCTTTCTCTGCTGGGTTCGTGTGAGCTGGGGTGTTGGGGGTTGTGGATTGAACCCCTGGCCTTGCAAATGCTCATCAAGAGCCTTTCACGGAGCTGCACCCTGCCCTGGAAAATGTGACCGAGATCACGCTTAAAACAAATAAGTTTTGGAACTGGAGCCAGGTGCACATGAGAAGCTGGTGCTTTGGCGAATCTGCTGACTGCTTTCCATGACCTTCGGTGTCACAGATTTGAGCCACGAGAAGACCTTCAAAATGCTCCCCAGGGGAGGGGACTTCCCTGCACGGCTTTGTCTAATGAGGGCCTCCATCCTCCCAATCCTGCCCCTGCCCCTGCCCTCTGGTAGCCTGCCCCCCACAGTCCCACAGCCCTAGCTTTCTCACTTGTATGTGCCCAGCCTCCTTGCACACCCCCACTCAGATCAACTGCAGCTTTACCAGTGGCTCTTGTGCAAGCAAGGCTTGGCCCCTGGCTGCTGGCACACACAGAGCTCTTTGTGCTTTGTGTCTGTGCACACGCACGTTTCTATGACCTCCTGTCAGACCCTAAGCTCCCAGGGGATGCTAGACATGGGGCCAATTGTCCCCCCACGCTCCCCCATACACACACATTTGCCTTTCCACCACACAGCCAGGACGCCAAGTCAGAGACTGCACAGTCTCAGGAAGTGGAGGCTGAAAATGGAGAAGGAAATATAAAAGTGGGAGCATTCATCCACTGACTAGTTGACTGGGAGGAGAGGAAGGACTGGAGAACATTCCAGTCCCTGGGCTTGCCAGATAGGCTGGACGGGAATGCAAGAGGAGCTGGAGAGCCTGGTGTAGACGGGCATGGCATGGGCTAGATGACCAGGTGCAGGCCACCAAGCAGGCTCAAGGTTGCTTGCAGCTGAGAAACCCTGGGCCCAAGATGGAGCAGTGGACTCACAGGCCTGTGAGAGGTCCCTGGGAAAGTGGGGAAGGAGGACCCTCGGGAGGCCGTCCTGGAGGCGGTAGGTGAGGGGTGCTGATAGCAGAAGGCAAGTGGTGTCCAGGAACCAGGGAGGGAGTCCAGAGGGTTCGTGGCCCTGAGTCACATGCCAAGAGCCTGACAGAACGCCAGGAGCCAAGGGGAGCCACCCTATCCGCCAGCCAGCCTGGGCTGTGCCCTGCCCTGGGCCCTTCCCCTTGCTCCTAGGCTGGCCATCTGGCCCATTGCCCTCTGGAATCTTCTGTTATGACAGTCAAACAGCTGGGCTCCGTCCCCTCCCATCCTCACTGCACGCTGACCACAGAGCCAGCCTGCCGCCCCTTCTTCTCACCGCTGCTGCTTATCTGTCTCTGCCTCTCTATCTCTTTTCCCCCTCTCTCTAGTAAAAACACAATGTGAGGAAAGTGGAGAGATGGTTTAAGTGATAAAGCATCAGCCTTGAACAGGAAAAAAACAAGCAAAAGCAAGAGGCCTTGAGTTCAAGCCCCAGTATCAGCACACACACACACACACACACACACACACACACACACACACACACACACACACCCCTAGTGACAGGTAGCACAAATAGGATGATCAGAGCCCAGACTAGCTCTGGTATAAAGCAAGACCCTGCCTTGAAAATAACCAGCACAAAAATGGACTAGGGGCATGGACCAAATGGTAGAGCATCTGTCTAGCAAAGTCAAGGATCCAATTCAATAATACTGTAAGAAAGGAAGCAAGACAGAAAGAGGGAGGACGGGAGTGAGGGGAGTGAGGGAGATTTGTCTTTGGAACTGGGTGTCATCGGCTGGTGATGTCTGCTTTGCGTGACTGTAATGATGGATAGTACAGCTCAGGGCTGCAAGTCCAGGGCAGGTTGGAAGTGGACTGAGGGTAAAGAAGAGAAGACAGAACTGGGGGTAGGCTTTATTCTGCTGAGCACAGTGCAGCCCTTATAGGTCTCAGATTTTGAGAGGACATGCTGAGGAGAAGGGAGGAGGGGGAGCTGCTGAAGTAACAGGTCTGACTCCCCCACCTCTCATCTTGGAGAAGTGCTCATGTCCCTCACATGAGAACAGCTAGAGCTTCAGAGTCAGCCTTCCTGTGCCAAGCCCACTAGCTGGTCAAGCCCCAGAAGCCTTCTGCCCAGATTCTCCCCCACCCCTGGCCTAGGATCCGGCTGCCCCAGTCTCCATAGTTACAGTGACCCTCATGGAGCCGCAGCTTGATTGCAAGTCCCACACCCGACTGGAATTGTACAGCATGGCTGGGGAGCCCACGCCCTGGTGGGGAGACAACTGGATGCTCAGCCAGCGACACCGGGCCTCGTCACAGGCGAGCACCACGGTGCCCTCGGGGTTGCTGTAGGTGCAGCGGCTGTGTTTCGCCCTCTCTTCCACCACCAGATCCCAGGTGCCCTCCAGTTCCCTGTCATCCAGCCCCAGGGCCCGGAAGCCCAGTCCACCTGGGGTGACAGGACACACCAGCTGCTCCTCCTTCAAGGCAGGCACCACCTGGCCCTTGAGATAGGCGGGACCGGCACAGTAGGTGTGGAGGTTGAAGAGCTGGTCGCTGTACTGGCGCAGCCAGCTGGAGAGGTAAGCCAGGTGGCAGTCACACTGCCAGGGGTTGCCATACAGGGCCAGATTGAAGAGGTCATAGTTGGTATCAAAGATACCCACTGGAAGTGTGGTCAGCTGGTTCCGGGACAGGCCGAGCAGCTGGAGCTTGGACAGGTTCTGGAAGAGGGCTGGAGACAGGGCTGTCAGGTTGTTGCTTCCCAGGTAGAGCTTGACCAACTTCCGAAGGCCTTGGAAGACTCGCTCGGGGAGGTGAGCGATGGCATTGTGAGAGAGCGTGAGGGATGCGAGGCTGGACAGGTTGGCAAAGGCACCTTCAGCAATCGTCTGCAGCTGGTTGTGGGACAAGGACAAGCCCACCAGGCCCGGGGTCCCGGCAAAGAGGCCCTCAGGCAGCATTCGCAGGGCATTGCCCTGCAGGTTCAGAAAAGTCAGGTTGGCCAGGGAGGAGAAGACGGAGCTGGGCAGGTGGCTGATGGCGTTGCGCTGTAGCCAGAGCTTCTCCAGGCAGAAGAGCTGAGAAAACACAAGCGGGGACAGCTCTGAGATGCCATTGCTGTCGAGGAAGAGCTCCTGCAGCGTGTGCAGATGGCTAAACACGCCTTCAGGGAGGTAGGAGAGAGCATTGTTGCTCAGCTTCAGGGTCTGCAGGTTGGAGAGGGGGTGCAACAGGCCCTTGGGGAGTTGCATCAGGTGATTCTGTGCCAGGTTGAGGGTCTTCAGGCCCCTCAGAGGCTGGAAGAGTCTCTCAGGCAGGGTCTGGAGACGGTTTCCCTGCAGCTGCAGGGACTCCAGGGTAGCCATGTGGAGAAAGAGGTCCTCAGGCAGAGCCTCCAGCAGGTTAAAATTGAGAGTCAACTTGGCGAGCGAGGGTAGGTTGGAAAAGATGTCGGCGCTGAGGTTGGAGAAGACACTTCCCGTGACCTCCAGGTCCTCGAGCCTGGGCAGTCCCCCAAAGGCATCTGAGCCCAAGTGCTGGAGCTGTGTATTGAGGAAGACCATCTTGGTCAGCCCGGGGCTGCCGCCAAAGGCCCTGGCTCCCACAGAGGTGAATGAGGTCTCCACGAAGACAATGTTAGTGGCCTCGGGTGGGATGTCTGGAGGGATGGCAGCCAGCTGCTCATCAGAGCAAAACACCTCGTGGCTGAAGCAGTCACAGCCCACAGGACAGGGCTGAGAGGGCCTGGCCAGGACCAGGAGGGAGGCCCAGAGCCACCAGGCTCCAGGGAGCATCTTCTGGAAGTGAGGAAGAGAGAACAGAAAGGATACCTTTACCAAGGGCAGCGTGGCACAAGTACTGGCAGCAACTGCTGGAGCTAGGACCACCCAGACTCTCAGCAAGAATCAGCCATATCAGAAAGAGCAGAGTTCAGCCAGCCAGGGTGGGTTGTTTTTGTTAGAGATGGATGCCAGCTTCATGGTCATGCAGGGCAGGTGCTCTAGCCCTGGGCTGAGCCTCCGGTTCCAGCTTTTATTCCTAGCAGCGTTTTTACATCGCCTCACCACAGCCTTGTAAAGAGCTGAGGTCACGTGCTCACGTCCTGAAGGTAAAGGTGTTCTCATGTAGCCTCTCCAGACACCCAGAAAGTTATAGGCCATGGCAGCACCAGGACCCAGAATCGTTCCATATTCTTTCCAGATTAGAGAAAGAAACAGAGGCAAACAATCAGGGAAGAATCAAAGGATACATGGTAGTATGGAAGTTTTCAAGAAAGAATGTAAGACAGGCACTGTGGTTCATACCTGTAATCCTACCTACTCAAGAGCCTGAGACCTGAGGATCATGGTTCAAAGACAGCCCAGGCAGGAAAGTCTGGGAGACTCTTATTTCCAGTTAACTTCCGGAGAAAGGAAAGTGGAGCTGTGGCTCAAGAGTACTAGCCCTGAGTTAAAAATCTGAGAGACATCTAGCACTCTCCTAGCAGATAATAATAGCGCAAAACCTAGGTACATAAGGTCATATAGGATGAGACTGTTACTGTATCTGATTTTGTTACTTGGTATATCTTATATACATTTATTTGTTTATTTAAAATAAGAAAAGGAAGAGAGAAAAAACCAAGATGATTGGGAGGGGGGTCAGAGGAGGAAAATGGGGACAAAAACATAAGAAGGGGTATCAATGTGTGAAAAGTAATGCACCTATCTGGTGAATGTAACTGTAACCCCTCTATACATTACCCCGACAATAAAAACAAAAATCTGAGCGACAATTCCTGGACTCTGAGTTCAAGCCCCAAGACAGGGGGAGAGAGAGAGAGAGAGACAGAGAGAGAGAGAGAGAAAGAGAGAGAGAGAGAGAGAGAGAGAGAGAGAGAGAGAGAGAGAGAGAGAGAGAGAGAGAGGGAGAGAGAGAGAGGTATGATCAGATTACACCTGAAGTGGGAATTCCTAAAATGAATCTCCACCTGAGTTTCCTGATCTCAGTCACTGCAGGACTGGCTAGGAGGAAGCCCTGCCACCATCTGCCTGTGATGGGCACAGCAGTGGGAGCTCTTCAGCCACCACCATCAGTGCCCTCCTCCCGCCCACAGACGAGCCCCAAACAGGGCAGTTATACACACCAGATGACCTAATGTTTTCTGTTTGTTTGCTTGCTTGCTTTGTCAGTCATAGGGCTTGAACTCAGGGCCTGGGCACTGTCCCTAAGCCCTTTAGCTTAAGGCTACCACCCTACCCTTTGAGCCACAGTGCCACTTCTGGTTTTCTAGTGGTTAATTGGAGATAAGAATCTCAAGGACTTCTCATGCCAGGGCTGGCTTTGAACTGCAATCCTCAGATCTCAACCTCTTGAGTAGTTAGGATTACAGGTGTGAGCCACCAGTGCCTGGCTAGACCTAATGATTTTTTAGTTTACTAAATATTAAGTATTTAGTAATAAAAACTGCTAGGTGCTGGTTAGAAGTTGGCCCAGGCAAAAAAGTACATGAGACTCTTATCTCCAAATATCCATCAGAAAACCATAAGTGACACCAGGGCTCACAGTAGTAGAATACTAGCATCTAACAAAAAAAGCTCAGGGATGGTGTCCAAGCAGAGTTCAAGCCCCACAATCAACAACTACAACCACAGCAAAAAAAAAAAAAAAGAATCCAGATTCTGGGGGGTGAAGAGGATCATGTTCCAGCCTGACAAGACCTGGTAGAGCTCAGAAGCTCCTGCCCCATTAGAGAGTATATACTCCTAAACCATGTCTGAACTTGAGGCACTTATTTACATGGCCCAAAGTGGTCTGAACTCCATGAGATGTCATCCCAAGTGTACCACTCTCCATTCATATGACCTTGAACGTGACAATCTATCTCCAGCTTCCTCAAATGTATGACACAGGGTCTACTGAGCACCCCAGCTTCCCCACCCAGCTCTAAGTGGTTAGCTGTCTCTCTGCTGCCCTCTGCTGGCTGCCTCCACCAACAACTTCAAGATTCAGCTATAAAAACCTGCATTTGCAAAGATGTCCCTTAAAGCACTGACCTTACAAAAGCTCCTGACTCTCCTCCCTTTCAGACACTCCACGATTTTCACTTTTTCCAGGAATTTGCTTCCTAGCCAGTAGAGAAGGGACAGATAGATTCATTCCTCTGTCAGGAAGTCCAGAAGAGGAAAGAAGAGTCATTCATAAAACTAAGTGCTGCTTGGAGCTGGCAGAAGCTGACTTCTGCCCTCACTCCTTCTAGGAAGAGAAAATGTCATGTTGATTCAAGGCGAGGATAGGAAGGCTGGTCCCTCACATTTTCAGTTTAACTGTAGAATAGGGAGCCCCACCTAGCCTACCCATTACCTATCCGCTTCACTTTTCACCCAGGTCTTTTCTGGCGTTCTACTGCTTACACCACAACACTACTTCTGGCTTTTTGCTGATTAATTGGAGTTAAGAATCTCTTGGCTGAGATCTGAGGATCATGGTTCAAAGCCAGCTTGGGCAGGTCAATCCTTATCGTAAACACAAAACACCAGTAGTAGAGTGCTAATGCTGAGCAAAAGAGCCCTGGGATAGCACCCAGGAAACTGAGTTCAAGCCAAATACGGGCACACAAACAAGTCTTTTGTATTTCTTGAATTTGTTTTCCCAAGCTGGCTTCAAACTGTGTTTCCAGATGTCAGCCTTCTGAGTAGCTAGGATTACAGTCATGAGCCACCAGTGCCCAGTAAACAGACTGAACCTTTCTAAATGGCCCACTCCCAGACCAAGGCTGATTCTCACACAAGTCTGGAATAACGAAGAGTTTTTACTCTAATGTCATTAAAAATGAAAAATAAGAAAACAGGAATCTAGAGGCCAGGTGTGGTGCCCACCTGCAATCCAGAATTTGGGAAATTGAAGCAGGAGAATTGTGAATTTCAGGCCAGCCTGGCCTATGCCAAGGCTAGAGGCATATCTCAATGGTAGTGTGTTTGTCTAGCATGCACAAGGCCCTGGGTTCCAACCCCAGCACAATGAGCACAACCGTATCTCCCATGTAGGTTGCCTTAAAGAGAAGACCTAGAAATTCCACCACGAGGGCTGAGAGTTTGGCCTACCAGTAGAGTGCTTGCCTAGCATACACGAAGACCTGGGTTTGATTCCTTGGTACCACATACATATAAAAAAAGCCAGAAGTGGTGCTGAGGCTCAAATGGTAGAGCTCTAGCCTTGAGAAAGTCCAAGGACCATGCTCAGGCCTTGAGTTCAAGCCCAGGACTGTCAAAAAAAGAAATTCCACCACCAGGATTTACAGGCCGTGAACACTCAGCCCTGCTAGTGACCCTGATCCTCCTGAGCTCAGAGTCCCAGTTCTGTTCTGTAGTCAGAATCCAGCTCTGGAAAAACCAATGACATCATCCAACCACTCCACTCTGGACCAGAGATGCTTCACCACAGTTACTGTCCCCAGCCCCTTCCTCCCTGGCAAGGAAATGGAAGATTTTCATCCTGCTTTAGGAAGGCCCAGATTCTGAAGCCCTGGACTGAGGGCTTCCTAACCCACTGTCCAGGAGCGAAGATCACCAGGCAGCTCCCAATCCTAGGGCTGGAGGTACCCCACATCACAGGGCTGTGTTGGGCATTAGCCAATCTTTACTGGTTTTTACCCAGGAAGTAGTCCAGCAATGCCCACAGAAAGATTCCACACTTGCATCAAGCTATGGATGCCTGGCCTTCTCTATGGTTAACATTTTAACTATCTGTTTTGGTTGACTGATTGCAAATAGACTTTTCATTTTCCAATTGGTTTTGGAGTGGTCCCTTGTGGGTGCACCAAGCCTATTTGACCATCAGTCACCAAGCCAAACCACACTTGCAGAGGGTACTGGGAGCCTGGAGCTCGGCCCATAGCTCAGGGCTCTGCTGCCCAGTATCGAGTGATCCATAGGATTCTGCCTCTTCTAGCTGGATTCTGCCTCTTAGGCCATAGTTCATCTACAAAGGGTCTTCCAAAGCTCATCAGGAGAGCTGGTTTCCTGGTCTGGTTCCTGGGGGAAGGCCTGCTGTCCCCCAGATCTAATCTCTATCTCCTCTCAATCCTGTTGGGAGCCAGAGTGGAATCAAACTGTACCTTGACTTGCATCAGACGATGGCTATATTGTCTTATTGCTTTCTGGCCCTATTCTATGTAAATGACCTGAGAATTACCATATGAATGTAACACCTGGAGGTTCCCTGGGAGAGGAGGAGGGAAGAAGGGGGAGGGGAAAATAAACGCGGCAGTCTAGTCAGTCTTTGCCTGGACTGCGGACATCCCGGACCTAGTGTGTCTGTCTCTCTTCTTTTTCTTCCTAGTCCTTGTCCCCTATTTCAGGAACCCCAATCTGCGAACCCTGGTTTGCTGCCGGTTGGCCCCGGCATCTGGCGCCCGAACAGGGACCCTGAAAATCTGGGACGAAGGTGAAGGACCCCTCCCTGTGGTGAGTAACACATCGTAGGACTATTAAGAGAGTATAGTCAGGAGTAAAAATTATGGGTCAAGCTAATAGCCATGGGTTATTTCTACCGATCTTAACAGGCCTATTTGAAGCCCACGGAACGTGGGTGGAAGAGGGGGTGCTTCAGAGCTTCCTACAGTTTCTCAAGGAGGCATGCCCGAGGTCTATAGAGGAGGAATTCCAAAAAGCCTGGCAGCGGATAGGAAAAAGAATTCAAGATTATTATGATGTATATGGCCCCGAAAAGACCCCAGTAGAGGCTACTACTGTATGGAATTTAGTAAGTAAATACATAGATCCTCTACATGAAGATGCTGAACTTAATCTTGAATTAAGGGAACTTTATGAGTTAAAGGACCCTTCTGAAGAACCTGAGGCTGAGCCATATGCCGCAGCCCAAGAGAGTCTAAGTGAGATTTTGAAAAGGGAACAACAACCAGTAGATATTGAGTATCAGAATTCAGGTTTGAATATCAAGGAGGAAAGTTATGATGAGTCAATGGAGGGCCGAATGGCTACGATGGAGAAGAAGTTAGAAGAAATCCTACATTTTCTATCGAAAATGGGGACAGAGCAGAGAGCCCCCCCAGAAGTAGGAAAGAAATATGACCCTCAGGCCACTATGGTGTCTGATTCTAAACCTTACCCCTCACACCCACCGCCTCCGGCTGCAGCCTTACGGCCTCAATCCCTTTCTCAACCTTTAGGCAAGCCTAAAGGCCCTAGCAACAAGTCCCTTTTAACAGGCACTACAACCAGGCACAGTGAATCGCAATTAAACCTGACTCAGGCTGCTAGAGAGAGGGAAGGTATTTCAGGGCCTCGATGCTTCCCTAGTTTAGTTGATCATGATGAACAAGTATACCATCAACCTGTTCCTGTTAAACTATTACAGGATTTAAAAAATGCCTGCTCCCAATATGGGCCAACTGCCCCTTTTACTCAAGTAATATTGGAGGCCGCGTGTGCTGGTATTGCATGCCCAAATGACTGGAAGCGGCTTGCCAGAGCATGCCTTAGTGCGGGAGAGTACTTATTATGGGAGACAGAGTTCACTGCACAGTGTCGGGCTAAAATTGAAACAAATAGGTCTAAGAACCTGCCTTACACTGTTGATCAGTTGTTAGGAGAGGGAACCTATAAAAACACCAAAGATCAATTGGGTTATGCAAAGGAGGCCTATTTACAAATAAATGCTGCGGCGAGAGAGGCTTGGAAAAAGTTACGCAATTCCAATCGTACAAAAAATCTAGTAGAAGTTAAACAGGGACCAAATGAGCCTTATCTAGAATTTTTGTCTCGATTAATGGAGACTGCAGACCGCCTAGTACAAGATGAGAATGCAAGGGAGATTATAGTTAGACACATAGCCTATGAAAATGCCAACGCCGCCTGTCAGGCAGCTATCAGACCCCATAGGAATAAGGGAGGAATCACGGACTTTATTTCACTGTGTGCTGATATTGGACCCTCCCATGTACAAGGCCTTACTTTAGCCGCCGCTCCTCAAGGAAAGACTGTTAGTGAGTCTCTAAAATATAGAGGTCAGCGGCATTCTCGGGATGCTAGACCCCCAGGGCGTTGCTTCTCTTGTGGACAAATAGAACATTGGAAATGGGTTTCTAAACAATATTTGAAAGTGAAATTGTCTTAAATGTTTAAAGAAAGAGAAAAAAGGAAAATCAGGACTACCAAAGTAATTGCTTAATTGCTATTTCAGCTTACTCTTGTAAGTTACTTTATAGCAATCTCCAGAAGGCCCATGGAGAAGGACAGCAGATCCTCATTCAGATGTAAGTTTGGCCCTCACCAAGTTCCAGGTAAGATCATGCTTAGAGACTATTTCTGTATTGACCACCTTGTTGCTTCTAATTGGAGTAAAGTGGCCTTTTGTAGACTCATTGATCTGAAAGCCACAGTTTTGAGCCTGCCCGGGCAAAGCAAAGTCCCTGTGAGACTGTGGTGTCTAATCTGCCAGCAGGATGCTGGGACAGAGTTGCTTTGGAGCTCGAAGTGGCAGAGTGCTAGCTCTGAGCTGAAAAGCTGGGGGGAAGCACTCAAGCACCAAGCTCGGGACTCACAGTGGCAGGGCACTAGCCTTGAGCTGGAGAGCTGAGAGACAGCGCCCAGACCCTGAGTTCAGATCCAGCAACCAACAAAGTGAAATGCCAATGGGATGTTTATCCCTGTGTGGAGAGACACTACCGGGACAGGAAAGCCTCTGCTTGGATGGCAGAGTTGGTGTCAGATCTTAGAGTCACTTGTGCTTGGCCATTCAAATTAATCAGAGCCGGGAGGTCATAGAATAGTTTGTAAGCATGCCTTACTAATGCCCGTGCCTTTCATAACTGGGCAGGAACTTGTCAATCTTCTGTGATAGTGGGTAGTTTAAAGTCCTAATTGAGCGAATTTTTTTATTTTTGACACCAGCCACAAATTCAGGAAAAGTTTGTGGATCTGAAGCTTGTGTCTCTATTAATCTGTTTAGATCTGACAACTGAAGCATTGTTAAGGTTGCAGAAATTTAGTTCCCCAGACAATCAAGAAAAAGCCTTTGCAAATGGGTGCTAGGTAGGCTGCGCTGTTGTGGCCAAGGATGGTTTGTGCAGTTGTTGAATGTCAAGTATGATTTCTAGTTTGGAGTAGATTGTTGTTCCTGGTGTCTAATCCTTGCAACCCCTTGATAAAACAGGCTAGGCTTCTTAAGGTCCCTGGTCAAGCGTGGAGACGGCGCCCCTGAGTCAGCTTGAAGAAGTCACGGAAGTTGAATCTCCGCCCATCAAATCCCCGTTGGACCAAGGGACCAAAGTCATTTTTGGAAAATGTGACAGGATAAATTAGGGGTATAGAAAAGAGTAAAAATTGCACTTGTGTTTCTTTTAAAATAAAAAACGGGGGACATGTTGGGAGCCAGAGTGGAATCAAACTGTACCTTGACTTGCATCAGACGATGGCTATATTGTCTTATTGCTTTCTGGCCCTATTCTATGTAAATGACCTGAGAATTACCATATGAATGTAACACCTGGAGGTTCCCTGGGAGAGGAGGAGGGAAGAAGGGGGAGGGGAAAATAAACGCGGCAGTCTAGTCAGTCTTTGCCTGGACTGCGGACATCCCAGACCTAGTGTGTCTGTCTCTCTTCTTTTTCTTCCTAGTCCTTGTCCCCTATTTCAGGAACCCCAATCTGCGAACCCTGGTTTGCTGCCGGTTGGCCCCGGCACAATCCAACAAACTGAGCTCTGCTCCTCACCACCTTGATACTCACTTGCATCCCAAGGAACAGGCCAAGCTGAGGCCCTGCTTCCACATATATGAATGGAGAGCCATCACTGCCAACCCTATCACCTAAGTGCAGTCATGTTGGCACTAGTGAGAGTCTTAAAGGAGGCTACCAGGCAGTGGACTATCAGATAGAACCAGCTGACATATCCTAATTGAGAGATTGATTGGGTAAATGATGCTACTGGGCTGGAATGGAAATCTTATCTGCAGTCATTAAAGTTATAGATATATTATCTATTGATACGATATATTATCTATTGATAAGTCACTTAATTTGAACCTAGACTACCAAAATGCTACATTTCCATTTTTAAGGATTATTTGTACATTAAAAAGATGAGAGAAGATTATACACAAAATCTTTGCTCTTTGCAGTACTTATCTCTGAATAATCAAATTGTGGGTGATTTAATTTTTTCCTTTTACATAAAAAGGTATCCTTGCCAGGCATCAGTGGGTCACATATGTATTCCTAACTACTACAGAGGCTAAGATCTGAAGATAATGGTTTGAAAGCTAGCCAGGGCAGGAAAAGCTGACTCTTATCTCTGACTAATAGCCAAAAATCCAGAAGCAGTGGGATGGTTCAAGTAGTAAAATGCTAGACTTGGGCAAAAAAGCTCAGAGATAGTGCCCAGGCCCTGAGTTCAAGCTCCAGGACTAACACACACACACACACACACACACACACACACACACACACACACACACACACACACCCCAGATAAAACAACGACAACAACAACTTACCTAGGGAAGCTAAGATAGAATAGATCAAAAGTGGAGGCTGGACTGTGTAGACGTGTGTAAGAGCTCAACTACATCTGAGCACAGGGGCCTGTGCTTATCATCCCAAACTACGTGAGACACTGACAAAGAAGGATCCTGACTGCAGACAAGAAACAGTCCTCAAGGCTTGGCCTCCAGAGTGGACAGTTGGATGTGTGGGTGCAGGCCTGTCACCCTAGCAACAATGCGAAGACTAAAGTAGGCAAATCTTGGCTCAGCTTTAAGGAGCCTGTCCTTAAAACAACCCATGGAAAACATAGCTAGAGATGTGGCTCCATGATACTGAGCCAACCTGGCAGGATCAGTTGAAGCCACAATACCACCCAAACAAAATAAAATAAGAACATCAAATAAAACCATATTCTCTACCTTTGCAAATGGTAAACCTATATCATTTTCGTGAGACAGCTACTATGCATACAGAATCATCTAAACACAAAGCACGGTCTCAGAACTGATGGAAGTACACACACACACACACACACACACACACACACACACCCCACCCCACCCCAGTCTCCTGACAGTGGCTGACAGGATCCTGTCACCTCTTCGCTGTGGTACTGAAAAGGCTAGGGAGAGCTTGGATGTCTAGAGGAGGAGAAGCTGGCGTTTTGAGGTAGTAGGAGGCTATGTATTGTGTGTAGGCCTTACCTGCAGGCCCTTCATGGACACTGCGGAATGTCTATGCCCACCTTTCTCTGTTACTACAAGACCCACCTTTCTTCACAGCACCTAGGCCAGCACAAATCCTACTCTTCCACCCTGCCCCCAGGCACTTCCATGACTGCCCTTCTTTGGTCCCTGGGGAACTGACTTGGTTAAAACATGTTTATAGTTCTCTGTGACCTCAAATTTTGCAGGGCTTTTTAATTCTTCTGCTTAGCAAAATGGGGAAGTACTTTGGCTCCAGGTATCAGACCCTGTGGGCTTGAGCAGATCACACATGTCTCAATTTTCTACCCACATTAGAAGCCCAGGCCTCCAGGTTAAAAGCAGTACTTAGTTAGACAGCATATTTGCCTGGTAAATAGTAAATACTCAGTGAAAGGCAGCAAATGCAAGGGCTAGTCCTGGGATGGCCACTAGCCTGGCCATCTAAACCTGGACACTTCCAGGAATGAAAGAGGAGCTGGTTGCCATTATGCCAGCTGACAGGTAAGGCCCAAGGCAGTCCTAGAATATGGTTGCCCTGCCTATCCCTCCATGTGCCATGAGCCCTCCGAGGCCAAGAGCTGGTCATGCTTCCTTGGTTCTTCCTCCTGCCTCTCCCTGCCCCAGGGCAACTGAGCCTTTCATGGGCTTCTCCCAGGGGACAGGGACCGGATACTGCTGCCTGCTGGGAGGAAGCTCTAAAGCAAACCTCCTTCCTGTCCACCAGCCAGGATCCCAGGCAAGATCTCAGGCCCTGGTCCCCACAGACCCAGAAGTGACCCCAGGAGGCCTACCGTGAGAGGCTGAGCGGGGGTGGAGAGGCAGCCCTACCTCTTCTTCGGGAGCAAAGGGGTGCTTGTGGTCTACGGTCAGCTGGTCCACCCCAGCACTGATCAAAGTTCCCAGCAGTTGTCCCTCCCCTCACGTGGCCTGAGTGTTCCCGGAATGTCACCAGGGTCACCTGAGCAAGGCCTCTGAGGATTACAAAATGACCCTGAACTACTCCCACGGACCACAGTTCCACTAGAGCCCTAGGCTTGGCATCCCTAGGTCCCAACAGTTATCCACCAGCCCTAGAAAGTTTTCCCAGTCTGCACTGAGGGGAGGACTGGGCCTAGAGGGCCAGTGAATGGGGCCAGGGCTGGAGCCCCACTGCAACTGCACACCCCCACTGCCACCATTCTAACAGACTGTGGCTCTGTTTTTTTATTGATCAGCTTGTTTAGTGAAACAATTTTTGAAGCCTTTTCTGAATTAAAAGCGGGGAAAGTTGCCAGGCGTGGTGGCTCACGCATGTAATCCTAGCTACTCAGGAGGCTAAGATCTGAGGATCAAGGTTCAAAGCCAGCCCGGGCACTACAGTCCCTAAGATTCTTATCTCCAATTAAGGACCAGAAAACTGGAAGTGGTGCCTTGGCTCAAGGGGTAGGGTGATAGCCTTGAGCTGAAGAGCTCAGGGACAACAGCCAGGCCCAAAGTGCAAGCCCCACAACCAACAACAACAAGAATTGAAGTTTGTCCCAATATAAAGTAGAAGACTTGTTTATGCAGGAGTATGCAGGATTGAAAGGAACACTGGGAGATATCCAGCGACCGTCTATAGAGTAAGGGGCAGAGTGGGTAATGGGTATGCAGTGTATAGGGGTGTGTGTGTGTGTGTGTGTGTGTCTGAGTGAACTTCAGTGCCTTCATAGAAAGTAGTCTAGCCTTCCTGAAGAAACTCTAGCTAGGACTAGTGGCATGGTCTCTACAATCTCAGCATCTTGAAAGCTCAGGCAGGTGGCTAGGGAACTGAAGAACAACCTGGGCTACATAGAAAGATGCCATCTAAAAGGAAGAAACAGCTAGGTACCATTGGCTCAGGCCTATAATCCTAGCAACTCAAGAGACTGAGATTTAAGGATCATGGTTTGATGTCAACCCAGGCAGGAAAATTCATGAAACTCTTACCTCCACATAACTGCATGCCAAAAAAACCAACCAAAAACAAAACCCTGAAAGCCAGGCACCAGGCACGGTGGCTCATGCCTGTTATCCTAGCTACTCAGAGACTGAAATCTGAGAATCATGGTTCAAAGTCAGTCCAGGTACTAAAGACCAAGAGACTCTTATCTCTAATTAACCTCTAGAAAAGTAGAAATGGTACTATGGCTCAAGGGTAGGGCAGTAGCCTTGAGCTGAAGAACCCAGGCCCAGAGTCCAAGCCTCATGACCCAAAAAAACCTAAAACAAAACACACACACACACACACACACACACACACACACACACACACACACCTGAAAGTGGAGTTGATGCTCAAGTGGTAGAGCACTAGCCTTGAGCTTAAAAAAAAAGTCAGAGACAATGCCCAGTCTGACTTCATGCTCCAGGAATGGCACAAAAAGAAAAAGAAAGATGGGGGGAGAGGAGGGGAAGAGAGGAGAGGAGAGGAGAGGAGAAAGTCAGCAAAGGAGAGTAAGGAAGAGGAGTCAGGAGTCTGGGTAGCAAACTAGTTCAGCCACCTAATTTATTAGGTGACTCTGGGAATTTCCCTTCCTTTCTTGAGTTCACTTTCTTCATCTTCATTTTCTCTGTGAAATTCTTCAGGTGTCCTATTCTAGCCACAGTGATCTACAGAAAACCATTTAATGTCTCTCTTTTGGTCCCCACCTACGTTGCAAGTACCTAATCTCAGCATAGAGTACTTTCTGTGAGCAGCTGCCCAGATCAGCTTTAATTCTGTCAAGAACAGAATTCAGCCAGGTGCCAATGGTTCATGCTTATAATTCTAGCTACTCAGGAGGCTGAGATCTAAGGATCAAGGTTCAGAGCCAGTCCTGACAATAAAGGCTGTAAGACTCTAATCTCCAATTAACCACCAGAAAAGGCCAGAAGTGGCACTGTGGTTCAAGTGGTAGAGTGCTAGCTAGCCTTGAGGAGAAAGGAACTGTGCCCAGGCCCAGGACTGGCAAAAACAAACAGACAAACAAACAGAATCCACAGATGTGACCCCCTCACCAAGATATCAACAGAGAGCACACGACCTGTGTATATTGTTTATTGTCCATCCTGTACACCAATGTTATTACAAGTAGCATCTAGCGAAGTACAGACTCCCAACGCTGCCTGCCAGGGCTCACACTCTAACAGCTCTAGAAATGACTAAATACATTGCCAAGCACCTGTAGGTATGTGCAGTGACTTCTAAGCAAGGCACTGAGGATCTGCTTTGCAAGGTAACGTGAAGACAATGGGTGTCGAGAACATTCTCTCCTTAGGAGGAGGTCCTGGGAATGGAAGGAGTTGAAGGATCCAAAACATCCTGCCACCCATCCTCTGTGAGCCACCCCGTAATGTCCTTCTCCATCACCTCCCCAACACCAGACTTGGTTCTGACTGCCAGGTCTGTCCGCCTGTGTGTGGCTTATTGTTAAAGGCTATGGGACACGCGCGCAGTCTATCCAGCAATTCTACTGATCCATTTAAATGTCTGCCCTGCAATGAAGTCAGCTTTGGAAGCAACTCTCTTCTGCCATCTGAAGCGCTGTGGGGACCGCGTGGCATCCCAGGAAAGGCTATAAGAACAGGGTGCAATTATATTTTAGAAAGGAGAAACACATACACACAGCCCAACAATCCCATGACAGGGGCCAGTTTTTCTTCCGTGGATGGGTGAGAGAAATCTTTCCTTTGGATCCACACAGCAGCAGGTGAGACTGTAATGACTGAGACGACAGGAAGCACGAGGGGGATGATTTCCATTTCCTTTGGTCTAAAGATGGAATCTCCAGACAAGGCATGTAAGTCTGGTACAGACTTGGAAAAGCTAAGCCTCACAAGAGGGTAGTGGTGGTTTCTCAGGTGTCCAGGGGTTAAAAGGAGAGTGCATGTTGGAACACCCCATGTAATGAGCACCTTTTAAATTCGAAGTGGCTTTTGTTAGATTTCTTCCAACACTGACTTCTGCTCCCCGTTCACATGAAGGTTGGTACTGACTGGTAAGCTAGTGAACACAGTAAGAAAGGGAACTGAACTCTGTATCCTATCCCAACTTTGGGAGACCACGTAGCTCATTCCAATGTTTCATTCTGTTTAAGGGGCTTAATGTGGTAGAGCACTAGCCATGAGCTGGAAAGCTCAGGGACAGTACCCAGGCCCAGAGTTCAAAGCCCACAACTGACAAAAAAAAAAAAAAGGTTAGCAGAGAGCACTGGAGACTAAGGATTCTTACCTTACCTCTCTCCATCCCTGGTCCTTCCTGAGCACAGCTGGAGCCAGCTCACAGGCACACTAGATGGTGTATTTGAGGAGTATGTACCAAAGCCTGCCTCCATTAAGACGAGAGTGGGCCCAGCTTCCCCTCTAGCCCAGCACCCATATAGTAAGCTGCAGTCAGCATAAAGATGCCCATGCTCTGAGCTGCAGGCTCACTTCCTTCTGGGTCAAGGAAATCCTTGTGCAGGCAGACCAGTTGCTACAAATACTTTGTAAACACTGCAAAAACTCAGGCTTGCCTTGGGGAGATGACATCTCTTGAGTGATATCAGATTCTCTGGGATAGAGTGAAAACCTAAAAAAAAATGCATTGGTTTGCCCTTGTTGTGTTTTGCTTTTTTTTTTTTTTTGCCAGTCGTGGGGCCTGGGTGATGTCCCTGAGCTCTTTAGCTAAAGGCTACCGCCCTACCCCTGAGCCACAGCCCTATCTCCCATTTTCTAGTGATTAATTAGAGATAAGTGTCTCACAGTCTTTGGTGCCTGGATGTCTTTGAACTGAGATCCTCAGATCTCGGCCTCCTGAGTAGCTAGGATTGTAGGCTTTGCTTTGTTTTTACAAATATTTCTTCCTGGACCTTTCTGCCAGGAGAGTGGAGAGGAAACCTAGACACTCTTCTATCATGTGCTAAGGCCCTGGAGGATTCCTTGTGAGGCAGAAGGGGCTGTAAGTGTGAATCAGGATGGCTGGAGAGCTTTGTAGATCCTTTGAGTTAGTTGAAATTCTTTCCTGGGTAGACATGGTAACCTGAGATTCTCCATTTTCATTTTTATTTTAGAATTGGAGAACTTGTTATCCAGAGAAAAATCAAGCATTTCTTTGTACATCTTTTCTTTTTCTTAAACAAATGTGAATTGTGTGGGTAACAAGAAAGGCAACCAAAGCAGGTTATCTGTGAGACTGTTAACTTGAACCAAAACCACCCAATTTAAACCAGACCACCAGCAGAGGGCGCTCCAGAGCTCCCTCCCACCCAGCGTGACCTGTCAGTGAGCCCTCATGTCTGCTGTCTGTGAAAGCCCTGAAGACTAGCTGCTAGCTGACTAATGTTGATGGAGAATTTTACCATGGCATTAGAGGGATTCCTGGTTTCCATTACACTTGGGTGTTCAGTGAAAGACCTCATCTCTGAGCTATTTTACTTCCCCCAAATAGAGAGTGAAAATTCAAAACAGATATAGGCATATTATGCCCATAAAAGGCCCCAGCAGAAGGCCCTCCAATGAACAGCTGGCTGGCAGGAAAGAGGGTGTAGCTGCACAGGCTGTTGTAAGTCAGAATGCTTCTGACCAGGACAGCCTGGATGCCTCAGAATCTCAGATTTAATAGGACCTCCTGTCAAGTAGAGCATCCCGTGCCTGTGCCTACATCTCCACCCCTGGGGTAGTCCCCTGGGGGCAGTGACACCCATCATCCCATTCCTCTGGAAAAAGCTTGGGAGGAGTCATGTTCTCTTTCTTCATCTGATGCTTTTGATCTGGTTTATGGCAATTCAACAAGTTGCATGCTCCTACTTTTTGGTTTGTATATGATACCTCAATTTTTAAAAAAAATTAAAAGAAACCCATAAGGGTGAATGTGAGCGCTCCAGGCATCAGGTTTCGTTCTCCATGCAGTACCAATATGCTGGCTTCAATGTTTTTAGAAGTTAGAGATTCCATGTGATAGTTTTATTTCATAAAGGGCTAAAAAGTTTCAAAGCCAAGTTTTCAGCTTGGAAATACTGTCTGAAAGGATGAATTTATTGCATTGATGCCTTTTTTTCCCTCTCCAGATGAAAATCCCAGGAGATGCTGATGACAACCGTGTCCAGGGGAAGAGCGATTTCCTCCTCTCTTACAGAGCATCCTTCAAGCCCAGGTGCTCAGCAGCTTGTGAGAAACTAGCTGACTGGTTTCAAGCCTTTCTTGGAGGAGAGAATTCACTTTACCTTCAGGAGCAGAATATCAAGGAGAAAACTTGCATTTGCAGAGAGTCAAGCCATGACACACACAAGAGAAGCAGAAAGAAGAAACACCAACTTATATAAGACTTTGAGGAGAGGGGCTGTCTGGGTGGAGAACTATCCCACAAAGTGAGCAGGCTTTGTCATGGAGTCTGCAGAGACCAGGAGGAGGCTGAGCACGGGGGTGGGGGGAAGGTTGTTCTTGGAGGGAAGTGGTAAGCGTCTGGGAGAAGAGCCCCTCTGAAGGAGAGTCAGGCATGGGACCTGGAAGCCCCTCATGTTTCTATGGCCAGTTGGATCTCTCTGTTGGTCAGCAGGCTTTGAGACCTGCATCTCTACAGTAGAATTGAGCCCATCAAGAGAACAAGAGACGCCTTTCTCCAGGGCCCCCCAGATGGCTAGCAGAGCTTGGCTCTGTGCACCCAAAGGTGGAGGCTTCATAGCCACATTTCCAGGTCCTCCCTTCTCACCATTCCCAAGCCCTGCTCCAGCCTGCCTCCTTAACACTCATTGGGAGCCTTCATCTGCATCAGGACAGCCTGGCTCCTTTTCTTGCAGCAACAGCAACAGATGCAGGCGGCTAGGGAGCAAGCCAAGGCAATAATACCAATGACGATGGCAGCGATAGCCAACCCGCTCTGGGCCCGGGTCATTCCCCAGGTGTTGCGATCATCAGTGGCCCCGATGGTGGTCAGATCCGTGTAGTCTTCCATGGAGCTGGTGATGTCAGTGGTGGACGAGACGGACGTGGTGTCGGGATAGCTGGGGGTCTCGGGGTAGCTGGGGGTGTCTGGGTATCGGGGTGTTTCTGGGTAGCTGGGAACTTCGGGGTTTGCTGGCACCTGGACGCTTGGCACAGGGGCATTGACATTGATGATGATGAGGGACTGACCTCGGACGTTGGCTGGGCTGGAACATACAGGGAGAGTGTCTGTGCCTAATTTGGCCTTGTTGATCAGGAGCCAGTTGCGGAGCGGAAGGATGTCAGAGTCACATCTCCAGGGGTTGTCATAAAGCCGCAGCTCACACAGGTTCCCCAAGTGATCAAAGATGCCCCGGGGCAGGTTCTCCAGGTAGTTATTCTGCAGCTGGATGGTCATGAGGCCATTGACGTTGGCGAAGAGGCTCCCGGGGAGCTGTCTGAGTCGGTTGTTCTGCAGGGAGATGTTCTGCAGGTTGGCTAGCATGCGGAAGACATTCCCGTCCAGGTCCTGCAGCGCGTTGGTGTGGAGGGACAGCTCTCGGAGCTCTGTCAGCCCATTGAAGGCGCCAGGGGAGATGAAGCTGATCTGGTTGCGACTAAGGATCAGGACCTGCAACTGGTTGAGGTGGCTGAAGATGTTGTCAGGCAGAGAAGTGATGTGGTTGTCATAGAGCCAAAGCTCTCGCAGGTTGTGCATGGGCCCAAAGACGCCTGGGGAAAGCTCCTTCAGGGAGTTCCCGAAGAGGGTGAGCCGGTTGAGCTGGGGCAGCTGCATGAAGATGCCCGGGGGCAGCTGTGAGATGTGGTTATTGGACAAATAGAGTCTCTGGAGATTCCGGTTGTTGTGGAAGAGCCCGGGGGAGAGGGTGCTGATCTGGTTCTGCTGCAGGGCCAGCTCCTGGAGATTGCCCAGCCCATCAAACGTGCCCATGGGGATGTCCGAGAGCCTGTTCTCAAAGAGCCGGAGGACCTGGAGGTTGCCCAGGTGCTGGAAGACCCTGGGGGACAGGTGAGTGAGGCTGTTCTTGCCCAGGTTGAGTTTGGTGAGCCCCACCAGGTGGTCAAAGACGCCATCGGGAACGTATTCCAGGTGATTGCCATGCAGTTGCAGCTCCTTGAGGTTGCTGAACTGGGAGAAGTGGGCTGGCTGGATCTGCACCAGCTGATTACTGGACAGAAGGAGGGACTCGAGGTTGTCCAGGCCCTGGAAGAGGTTGACAGGCAGCATCTGCAACTTGTTGTTGGCCAGGCTGAGGTAGCGCAGCGAGCCCAGGTTGCGGAAGGCGCCTGGCATGATGTGGGACAGCTCGTTCTTCTCGATCCTCAGGGCTATGAGGGCTGAGATGTTGAGAAACGGGGACTCGGGGAGCTCCGTGATGTGTGTGTTGAGGATCTGCAGACTCATGGCGTTCCAGGGCAGAGGGCTCGGCACCGCCACGATGCGAGCCCCGCTGCACTCCACCTGCGAGGCCCGGGAGCAGGTGCATTCACTAGGACAGCCATAGTAAGCCAAGCCCGCAACCCAGGCCTGGCAGCTCACCAGCAAGAGGAGATAATGTTTCAGTGGCATGGCCTGTGGGGAGGAGAGAGAGAGAGATTGAGTGGGGGGTGGGCAGAGAGTCAAAATCACCTCACTGACTTAAACCAGTTTTAAGCCAACATCAACCTTCAGGTTCAACCAAGGCTTGGCTTGGAGCCCTGTCACTGTGTCCCCAATTCAGTATCTCCCTGTTCTGGCCAGAAAGTCTTCTTGTTTCCCTCTCCCATGCATGCCTTCATGACTGGGCCCAAGCCATCCTTCCATGTAGAGGGCTCCTTGTCCTCACTCCCATCTTTCCCATTCTTCTCAGTCAAGTTCAAATGCAATCGACTGTCAGAAACTCTCCCAGTTGCACTCCTTGGCATTCACTACCTCCCATGCACATGGCTATCCCAGCCTCCTCTGCGCCCCCCAGCCCCGTCAGCCTTGTATGCCTATCCAATCTCTTTGCTTGTTAAAGAGCCTTCTAAGGACAAGGAGCTCATCTTTCAATCCTACAGGCTCCTTACCACAGGAGCGGTATCAGCTCTATCTCACATCTGGACAGGTTGGCCAAGCACAGCTTTGTCAGGAGGAACAGAGAAGAAACGAGAATAAGTAAACTGAGCCGAAACCTGGGGAAGCTGCTCAGGCTATAAATAAAGTGGCTTCCTGGAGGAGCAGCAACAGCTGCTGCAAGAGTGAAGACAACACTTTTGATACGTCGGAAGACTACAGAGAGGCTCAACTCTTCCACCGCTGTGACCCACCCCTGCCCTGCCCACCCCTGCCCTGCCCAGCCCTTCATTGACAACAACCTGACCCTTTGTGAGCCCTTCCATGTGTTCTGCTTTTAGGATTCATTCAAACCACTTTTCTGATGAACGGCCATTGTCTACACCATGTGCTGACTTATTGGGAGGGGCCATCAGGACTCACAGATGCCTGGGGCCTGGTTTCTGGGGACTTGTCTGTTCCCATAAAGAAACACTGGGTGGCCTGGAGTGAGTCCCAGAAAACGTAGACACATTTTCTTCTGAAATATATAGGGGAATTCAGATGCCCACTCAGGCACCGAGCCGATCTGGGAATAGGACCAAAATCATGACAGATTTGAAGTCACTCCTGATGACATTACATCTCTATAAAAGTAGACAGAATGTAGAAACATGAATTGTGAATATCTGGGTTAATATCTAAGTACTACTGTTTGACTTTCAATGCACCTTAAGTTTGGCCTTCAATGAAGCTTGAGACCCTAGAGCCACAGCTTCCTCCTCTGAGAAGTGGGGTGATGACATGACTTCTGACCCTTTGCTGTTGTAAGTAGCAAATGGGAGAATAGACCAGAGGGTATCCTGCAAGTGTGCCAACCAATGTGTGAGTGTTCCACACTTAACTTTTGTTTTGTACTACTCTACCACTTGAGCCACACTTCCATGTCTGGAGATAAGGGTTGAATTTGTCTTCCTAGGCTGGCTTCGAAGAGTGACCCTCAGATCTCAGCTTCCTGAGTAGCTAGGGTTACCAGCATGAGTGACAGACTAGTGGGAGGAAGAATTGTGAAATGAGGCAGACAAGGTACAGGCTGGCTGGATAGAGAAGGCTCTTCTACAACTTGTCTGTCTCTGAATTCATAGTCCTGAGTCTGGCTGACAGCAGAAAACAATCTTGGTTTTCCACTCTGACCTTAACCTGTGCATCATTCCCTTGCTCTCCAACAAGCCCAATGTAAAGGAGAAACCCTTATCCCATTCATCAGTGACTCATCACCCACCTTACACACATAGACCTTGAAGTTTTATTCACAGCCCGCCCAAGCCCTGACAGGCTGGGCTCTCATTAAAGACTTTGTTGAGGTAATGTATGGAACAGGGGAAAAGAAAGGAAAAAGAAAGTTGGGTGCGGTGGCTCACGTCTGTAATACTAGCTATTCAGGAGGCTGAGATCTAAGGATCAAGGTTCAAAGCCAGCCTGGGCACAAAAGGACCTGAGACTCTTATCTCCAATTAACCTCTAGAAAATGGGAAGTGGAGCGTGGCTCAAGGGTAGGGTGATAGCCTTGAGCTGAAGAGCTCAGGGACAGTGCCCAGGACAAGTGCAAGGCTCATAACCACCACCCCCAGAAAGAAAGAAAGAAAGAAAGAAAGAAAGAAAGAAAGAAAGAAAGAAAGAAAGAAAGAAAGAAAGAAAGAAAGAAAGAAAGCAAGCAAGCAAGCACATTGGCCAGTGGAGTGTATAGACAAAAGTATGGGGCCAGACTACACTGTGAACCACATCTTAAAAAAAAAAAATCAAAACAACGACAACAGCAGCAGCAACAACAACAAAAAACAATGAATTTGTCTAGAAAAAAAAATGTCAAATTTAGAAATGGACAGACAAAAACTGTTTACCCAGAGGGCACATGGGAAAAAGCACTCAACATCCAAGACTGGGGACCTCTTGTTGATATGGTAACAAGGAAAGAAGGTTGGCCACACAACTGATGTGCATTTGTGGACCTCCGCAATCCATCGTGGTCTTACCTTGTCCTGCCCTGCCCTGCTTGGTCAGTCATATCTATACTGCTGTGTTCTCCCCTACTCTGAACTTGAAGGCAGCCAATGAGGAGCTGGCTTCTTGTGCAGGGAGGTACCAGCCCTTTCCAGGACATACAAAGGCTGCCTTGGGATAGAGGAAGCAGCCTGACTCAGTGCAACTCCTGAGGCCAAAGCTGGTGTGCAGAGGTCATAGGGTCATGGATTTCCATCAGTTAGAGTTTGTCCTCACTAAGAAAGGACAACTTCCTGTGACTGAGAAGCCACCTGAGAAAGAGGCTGGAGAGAAGATTCTTACACCCAGCAGGAGGGCAGACTAGAAGTCAGCTATGTGGTGACATCCCTCACATTTCCAAGGCTCTTCTAGAGGCCAAAGCTGTCTCCTACATGACTGAGCCTGTGTTCCCAGGGGCTGCGCAGGCCCAACTCTTAGATGGATGTTTTGGAAAGAGTTTTACTTCCGGGACTAGCACTGATGGCTCACACCTGTAATCCTAGCTGCTCAGGAGGTGAGAACCCAGGACCCCAATTCCAACAAATCAGGCAGGGAAGTTCATGAAACTCTTATCTACAATAACAACCAAAAACTTGAAGTAGAGCAAGTGGTAAAGCATTAGTGTTGAATGAGTGACAAAGGTAAAGTTAAAGGGCCCAAGCCCTGAGTTCAAGCCCTAAGACTGGCACACACACACACACACACACACACACACACACACACACACACAAGATTTTTCTTGGACTTGTACTGGTTCACTGAATGATTGATTTCCAGTAGTCCTTGAATTTGCTAGGCAGGTTTTCTACCATCACTTAGCCTCTTCTTTTTTCTGTTATTTTTCAGATATTAGCTCGAGTGTTTAGCCGGGCTGGTCTCAGAGTGTGAAACTCTACATCTACCTCCTCCAGAGGGATTACAGGAATTCTTCAACAAAGTTTTGTTTGAGATGGGGATCCCATTAACTTTACTTTTTTTTTGGGGGGGGGGTCTGGGTTAGCCTTGAACTCCTTTCTCCACCTCCCAAGAAGCTAGGATTACAGACATGAAACCACTGTGCCAAGCTTAAGTTTATTTACTTTCAATCTATACTCCTAGGCCCAGCATCTTCAAAGACAGTGTCCTAGGCCAAATTCTGAGAAGAGATGAAGTGCCTTGACTGGGAACTACTCCCCATTGCATTTCCCCGTGTGTAGATATGAAGAGGAAGGGGTGGCTCTGCAGACTCCTCAGAGTTCATAGTCATCAGCTAGGGAGGGCCAGCAAGATAGCTCTGAGAAGAGCTGCACCTCGTAGCCGGGAGGTGTCAGGGACATAACTCCCAGTGGGAGCCAGACCACTCATGTCTAAAAGGGACCACACTCTGTGCAACAAATATTGCAGGAATCTGAAGATTGTCTCCCTATAAACCATCCCATCTGCAGAGCCCACCCAGAGCTACATAACAGCTGTTTCCTTCTTGTTAGCAATGTCACTGTGGCCACCTGGGGCTGCCGATAGCAATCCACCTTTAAAGAGCCCATCTCTGCCAGGTGCAGAGTCTCAGGAGATGGAGGACCCCATGCAGGCCTGAGGCTGGGCCTTGGACCTGTAGCCAGTACTGCAGACACATGTACTTCAACATCAGGTCTTCAGGAGCTGGCACCCGGTGGCCTAATAGCCCACGCTGTCCAGTGCCGCTTGACAGCTGTGATGATGGCAGTTAAAGACCCACGAAGCTGCCCTAATTACACTTCCCTCCCCCAAGCAGCTGAGGGCTTTCTCAATCACTGCAGAGACTCAGTCCAGCCCTGTCCAGCCCTAGGGGCAAAGGGTAACACCTGGTACCAGTCAAGGTGCATGAAGTCAGTGAGCTGGGCAGCCAGACTGAAGGACAGTCAGATAGCTCACCTGGACATGGACGCGGCCCCTCCCCAGTAGAAGAAGCCATTGAACCAGGGCGCTGGCCGTGGAGCTCCATGCAGAAACTCCCTGTGACTCATGAGCGAACACATAATTAGCACTGAAGCCCTGGGCTTTGTTGGTTGGTTTAATACCAACACTTATTCCCTAAATACAACGTTCCTGGGAAGGAAACTGCTTCTTCTTATTCCACACCCCACAAAGTAAGACTTTTGGGAAAGAAAATAAAAAAGTCCAGGAGACTCATATTCTACTCCAGTCTTAACAGTCAGTTGCAGCCTGACCTGAGAGAAATATTTCAGACCTCAGTCTACCCTTGCATAAAGACTTGCTGAGCTGCTGTCTTCTGACGAGAGGAAGAAAGAGGCTAGGTTGAAGACTTGCTTTTCTCCTGGTGACTTCGTTCCCCACAAGTCACAGCACTGCCACATGAACACAATAATTCTTGAGGATCATGTATTCATCTTTTCAGTGACACCTTGTCTCAATAGGTTCCAGGCAGAGCAACCCCCATTAGGTATCTCTTCATTCCATGCGACTCAAGAGGGGCTATAGGAAACCTCAAGGCTTGTTCTCTGTGTGTACCTAGGAAAACTGGGATCCAGAAAGAGGACCTTGTCTAGCTTATGTCTCCTCCTTGGAATTGGTTTCCTTCCTATTTGTGCCTCCTCTACAGCTGGATGAGCCCAAGTAGCCCAGGGCTCACAAAGATTTCAAGGCTGGAGCTGTCCTCCCCTCCCCCAGCCAGGGCTGTCCTCAGTCCAGCTGCTCTTTGCTGTTGGGTGCAGAGAGACTGAAGTCACCAAGAGACTTGGAACTCAGGTCTCACTGTACCTAGAATAGCACAAGAGTCTGATGCTGGTGAATCATGCCTGTAATCTTCGATATTCAGGAGGCTGAGATCTGAGGATCACAGTTCAAAGTCAGCCTGTGCAGGAAAGTCCATGAGACTGTTATTTTTGATTGCCAACCAAAAGAAGAATTGCCAACTGGAAGTGGAGGTATGGTTCAAGTGAGTGGAAAAGCTCAAGGACAGTGTGCAGCTCCTGAGACCAAGCCCTAGTACCGACCCACCAACAAAACGTAGCACAGAGAAATAATCTAGGAAGCGTACTGACTTCAACTGACTCAGCTTTGTGACCAGGAACAGTATATGGATTCATACATAGACAATACTTAAACTAGTTCTTGGCACAAAGTGAACATTTAATAAATGTAAGTGGTGATTATTGCTATTTTGTTGTTGAGTGAAATCAGATGTCTGGATTTCCTTCCACAGAAATCCTAAACCTTAGATTTGGGCAGAGCCCTGGACTCCAGGTCATTAACAGTGCCCTCCCCCACCCCACCCCATCACCATGCAGGCGTCCACAGATGACATTCAGAACCATCCAGAGCACTGCTTGACCTAGCTGGGGACCCATACTCAAGAACAGAGAGAAAACTGAAGGTCTAGCCACAGGCCTGGCCCAGCATCCTCTTCCTTCAGGGCTCTGTTCTGTATCCCCACCAGGAAGCTGACATTTACGCTAAGTTTTGGCCAGCAGAGGCTGCTTCTAGTGCTTAGAGTTCAGGGCATTAGAGGTGTTCTTGAGACCCATCTCTTCAAACCATGCAGCCAAGTAAGAAATGGCCAGGAACAGGAGACTTGTCCAAGGTCAAGTCTCTGAACACCCTGGCAGGGCTGCTAACCCTGGGGCTTGATGAACTCCTCCACTCATCATCACAATGCAGGGGTAGGATGAAGGGTTGGACTTGTTCCCATCATTCTAAACGGTTCCACTCCTGTTTGGGACACCCTTCACCATTATTAACTAAGTGAAATCCTCTTCCAATTCCCAGGCTACATGGTTTCAGGAATTTTCTTTAAGGCTGCTCTGAAGCTGTGCTTGTTCAGTTTCACAAGAGTAATCCAGAGGAGGGGAGGAAAGGGACAGAATGGCCACCCAAAGGGATGGGTTGCCTTAGTAATCTCACCATACACAGCAGCCTTACAAACATCAGGATTATCCTTACACCCTAAACCAAGCCTGGCCACCAACCATGCTACCCCCACCAAAGCCTTACTCGACAGCTGATTCTCATCTCTAATGGCCCTTCAACACAAAATATTACTCATTGCTCTAAAAAAAAGAAGAGCAAAAAGAAATGGAATCAGAAAAATCAATTCTTTTCCAGTGTTTCTGTAGGGCTCCTTCTCAAAGTAGGCCAGAGAATGACTCCTAATTTGCTTGGCCCAGGTGACTGGGGGTTCTGACAAATCACAGAACATCATTTCCTGCTACCAAAAAAACTGGGCTTTTTTTTTTTTTTTTTGAAGGAGCCAATGTCTTCAAACATGCTACCACTCAGGAGCCCAAAGTAGGTCCGACTGGATCAGTCCCTGGAAGCATCTGGAAGCAACTTGTAAACCTTATGTTCCAAAGCTGAGGGAGACAGAAACTTGAAGCTACAGTCACTCTTTTGTGGTCAGGATTTAGAGAAGCAAATGGCCGCCTATAATCACAGCCTCTGACTGTTTACTGGCAGAACCAAGTCAAGGCAACTTCTTGCATGTGTCCCATTTCTCCACATCTGGATCTATTTTTACCCACTCCTGCTACCTAACCCCCACCCCCAGTTACTGAGAAAGGCAATGTAATATCCCCCAACCCTAAGAGAACCTTCCTGAGCTTTCTCCAGGGTCTCCACAGTGTTCTCCCCTGGTCCCAACCCCCTCATAGCCTGTCCAGCTGACTCAAGACCACAGGCAAATTGGACTGTCTGGCCCTGAATTTTCCCCCAGATGTTCAGGCAAAGCAGAACGAAAGAAGAGCTTTCCATTAGACAGATTCCAAGTTACAGAGCTAACGACATCCACACTTCAGAAGCTGCCTGCAATATAGTGATGTGATCCCGATAACCTGAGCTAGAAGCTGGAGCGTAGCAGGCAGGTGACTCCCAGCACTACCTCTTTGAGTGTTGTCATTGCAGGCGGGCACAGCCTGGCCCCAGGGAATACATTCAACTCCACAGTAGAGTGGCTCACTCAGCTTTGACACAGGTAGGGAAGTCCAGAAAGTTCTGGTTTTCTATCATTTGAGCAGAGACAGGTAAAGAGCTGATATACCTGGGTTTTGAGCTCAGAGTCTCCATCTGGCACAGCTGGTTCTCTACAACTGAGACTCTGCCTCCAGTTCAGCTTTTATTTACCTGGTTATCTTATGAAGTCTCTAGGCCCCTGCCTGAGTTGGCCTCAAATCAACATCCTCAGATCTCTGCCTCTCCAATAGCTAGGATTACAGGCATCACCCCTGGAAGCCTGTTAGAGTTTTTAAATGTACTCCTCATCATAAATTCAGCTTTCCAGCCCCTCCCTGATCAAAACCATCAGCAACCACCAAAGCCAGGTAACACAGCTAGCAAGAGAGGGAAGCTTCCAGAATAGGATGGCCTTATCCACAGTCAAAGTTAGAGCCGGAGCCCAGAGCTGAATTCCAAACTGGAGCTCCTGCCCAGGGACCTGCCGAGGTACTGAAATCTCTTCGAAGCAAATCATCGTGAGTCCAGGGAAGTCAGGGCTGATGTTTCCCCTGGAAAGAGGTGAAGCATGGTCTCCTGGGTCAGACTCAAATTCAGGGTCACCACAGGAAACACAAAGAGAGAAGACCCCAGTTCAAATAACCTGACCCTCCAAGAAACTCCTGCCCACGAGTGGATCTAGAATCCAGAAGGAACAGGAATGAGAATTCAATCATTTCACCCTATTGCTGTCCAAGGATCTTTCCAGAACCCTAGACAGTAAGGACAAGAGGGGCAAAACGGATCAGGATCCTTAGAGGCTGATGGTCCCTTAGGCCAGGGATGTTTGGGGGGGTGGATAGCTGGCATCCCGTGGGGGGGGGAGGGCAGGCTGCAGCTGGAAGGTTCCATGTGCACACTCAGGCACTGCATCTGCCTTGCAGCAGCTGCTGGAGGCTCTCTCAGGTGAGCAGAAAGGTCAGCCCGAAGTGGGGTGCCTGGCCCTGGGCCTTCCAGGCAGGGGCGGTGGGAGGGGTTGTCGCCCACTTACTCACCAGCTGCTGGGCGCCGCTGGGCGCCCGCCCACGGTGGACAAGAGGGAGAGGAGAGGAGAAGTGGGCGGCTCAAGGCTGCAGCATGAGTGAGGCTGGCCGGGGCCCTCCCGCCTTTAAACCATCCCGGGTGAGTCACCCCGGGGAGGGGGCGGAGGCGGGGCTGGGGCTGTCCCGGGACTGCATCCACCACGGGCACCGAGCTTCAGGGGCGTTGGCATTGAGAAACACGAGCCCAAGCTCTAGTGGATATTCGTGGAGGGACTCTGCTGCCCCCAGGCCAGCACCCAGCGCCTAGGCTGGGCTGCTCTGCACCCATCCCAGCCAGGAAAAGTCTCCTCTTTCTTTTCATAAACTTTTTTTTTTCCTTCTCTTTCCAAACCTTTTTACAATATTGAAATAGCTCCACATCTAACAGGAATAAAACAAAGAACAGTCATATTCTTCCCGATTTTCCTGTTGATAACATGTTGGGGAAAAGCTCTTTTAAAAAAAAATTCTGAGTGATAATACCCTTAAGTGTCCCTCCTAGAACCAGTGTTTCCATGCCCCCCTCCTCCTCCCTAGCTCATCCTTTGAATCTGTCCTGGACCTCCCAGAGGGCCGAAGTCACATGCGACAGGACTGGAGACAACAGTCAAGGGTGTGTGTGCCCAAGGTCAGTGCGTCCCCTGCTGCCCCTCTGCCCACTGTCCCTACCCCGGTAAGTGGCCAAGATTTTACTTTTTTAAAAAAATTTCATAGAAACAGGACACAAAAGATGTCGTAGTTGGAGAGACCAGGCTTCTCCCAGGTGGGTTCTCAACAATGTGCCAGTGGCATTGCCCTTTCCTGGCTCAGTTTACCCTCTCTGCCAAATGGGGAGAGTGATATTTACACACGGTGCCCCATGGAATGCCAAGAGCCTTAATTAATGTTTGCACGGCGCTTTGAGAGCTGCCATGAAAGAAAGACATAAAAGCGTGCATTGTTATTACTCTACTACTCACTCGGGTGGCTTGCCTTGGTCAAGCCCTATAGCCTGAATCATGCCACATTCCTCCTCAACGAGGCACCATGATTCAAAGCCAGTAACCAAAAGTGGCCCTGATCATTAAACCAGTTCAAGAGGAGCAGATACTGCCTGCAGTTCCATCCCCAACCCCCAGACTCCGCTCTTCAACTCCCAGCCTTTTTTTTTTTTTTAAACAAATACTGTTCCATGAGAAGATCACTAACACATTTTTTCCCTCATCTCCACCCTGGAACCTCCACATCTCATACCAGGTATCAACTCCCTGTCCACATACCTATGAGAATAATAATGTACCCTCTCCATGTGGGGTTGGGGGTACAAGTTTGTAATCCCAGTTACTTGGGAGATGGAGGTTTGTGAATGGTGACTAGAGATTGATCAGGCAAAAGTATGAGACACTGTCTGAAAAATAATCAAAATAAAAGTAGAAGCTTGGCTTAATTGGTAGAGTGTGTGCCAACAATCAACAATCAAAAGGCTGCAGAGCTCGATGGCTCATGCCTGTAATCCTAGCAACTCAGGAGGCTGAGATCTGAGGATCTCGGTTCAAAGCCAACTCAGGCACTACAAAGACCATGAGACTCTTATCTCCAATTAATCTCTAGAAAACTGGAAGTGGTGCTGTGGCTTCAGGGGTAGGATGGTAGCCTTGAGCTAAATAGCTCAGAGATAGCACCCAAGCCTGGCGGTAGCCTTGAGCTGAAGAGCTCAGGGACAACACCCAGGCCCAGAGTTCAAGGCCCACGACTGACAAAAAAAAAAAAAGTATTCAAAAGGCTCTGGATTCAAATTCCAGTACTACACACAAAAACAAAAGGAGAGAGAGAAAGATCCCCTTTCTCCTTCTTTCTTCTTTTTCTTCCAAAGGCTAATACTCAGCTGCCCTGTGCTCATCTCTCTGCTGGGGGTGTAGACAAGACAGGAACAATTGGATGGATGTTCAGAAAGCACCCTGTGAGCACAAAACCAAGAGAACCTTATTACACCTGTTTATACCACATTTCTCAACTCACCAATACAATATGTGGGCCAGATACTTTGTTGTGCGACACTATCTGTATATCCTATGACACATAAAAACATCTCTGGCCTCTACTCTTGCTAGATGCCCATGGCATCCTCCAATTCAAGTTATAATCACCCAAAGTGTCTCTAGACATTGCCAAATGTTTCTCAAGGGATCAACACACACACACACACACACACACACACACACACACACACACACACGTAGGATCTAGGAAGCACGTTCAGGCAAACCAAGGAAAGAGTACTCTTAACAATGAATTTGTCTAAAGCCCAGGCCTGTAACAACACCTCACAAAGGAGGGTAGGGACACCTCACTGAGAATAGGATGGACAACACTCTGCAAACAGCACGGAACCACCAGAGGTGTTAAGAGGGAGGGAGAGCAGGATCCGAGCTATGCAGTAGATAATGTAGTGTGGCTGGGTCTCCACATTTCATAGAAGCTTATGGAAGCACTTGACCATCGTCTTTGGTCCTAGTGTGACAGGATGTGGCTTTGATACAGGAATCTCAGTGTGGGAAGGACCATGTTGGAATGCCCTAGAGACCCAGCTGAGTGGGAGACAGACCACTGGTTCCTGGAGGAGACAGTTCTGGATTTCAGAGAAAACAAAATGACCTCCAGTCAACCCCCAGAAGGGAGACCCGTGAGTGCTGAAAGTGAGAGCTGATTCACCACCTGCAAGCCCTCAGGGCTCACCTTCCACCCCCAGGGAGAACTAGAAGGGCCAGGCTTGCCACAGGACTCTGCAAAACTAGGACTTCTGCATGTGTTTCTATTCTCTATACAACATGCATGCACCCTGCACACACACACACACACACACACACACACACACGCACAATCTCTCACAGCATCTCAGGAGATGGAGTTACCATCCTCTCTAGTCCAGCCCTGGGTTAGGGTGAATCACTTCCTCTTGGTAGAGTGGCAAAGTAAACACACAAATAAACAAACAAAGCAAAGCAGAGAACTCCCAGGGTTAGCCAGGATATGTCTGGGCTCATGCATTGCTGATGAGACTATACATTGCTAGAGAAATAGCTACAATTCAGACTGTGGACACCCATTCAGCAGAGGGACATGCTAGTACCTGTGAACAAAGCTATGTAGTCTCCAGTGCTCACAGAAGTCCTATTCATAACACATCATTAGAAACAGCATACACCTGCTGTCCCTTGGTTATCTCATATTGGTATAGTATCTCACTTTGTTATCTGATATATTGAATTTATTTGTATTTGGATATTTGAAATTTGATAGGGAAGGGGGGAAAACCAAGACGGGTGGGGGGTGTGGGGGGGAGGGAAATGGGTACCAAGACATGTGAAAGGGTATCAATGTATGTGAATTAATGCACCTTCTATCTGGCAAATATCATGTAACCCTTTTACTAATTACAATAAAAAAAAAAAGAAACAAAAAAAAGAAACAGCATACACCTCCACCTGTATGGTATGATTCCATGCACAAGACAATTCCTAACAAGGGCTATGGAGGAACTTGGCAATTGTGAGGTCCTGAGTTCAGTGCTACAAAAAGAAGAAAGAGGAAGAAGAGGAAGTAGAAGAAGATCCATAACTAATAGCCAGCTCTGAAAGATGAGATATGTCTTCATTTGGTGAGAAGAAAGGCATACTAGAGATATTAGCACAATGAAAAAAAGCAAGAGGGATTGATATCAGATAGACAGACTGACAGATGATATATAAATATAGATAGGTATCCATTTGTCAGTCACAATCACACAAAATCCACAAGATGATACGAAGTTGGTACATTCCTCACTGAATGACCCTCAGTGCCCTTGGAGTCTTCCCTCTAGAACTCTCATCTCTGCTAAATCCCTGCACCTCTCTCTTTTCTGAGAGCCCTCCGTCCACTACTCTCTGTTCTCCCTGTGGTAGCCCCTCCATCTTGGAGTCATCGTAGGCCATCTCCCAGTAGGTGGTCTGTGGGTCTCAGCTATTCCCATGGTCCAGGCTATTCTCTGAGTTTTACTATGCTTCCAGAGCATAAATCTCAGATAAACAGGCATCACTTTCAGGAGCACATCATAACACAGGACTTCAGTGGAGTGTTCTGCTACATTTTTATCTACCTATCTATTGATTGATTAAGAGATTGCTTATCTGTGTATATGTACATCTGTTTGTATATGTATATAAACTTTCCCCACCATAGATGAGAAGAAACAAGAAGGAACAACGAGAGGACATTTTAAAAAATCTATTAGGTGTGTGTTGTATGTGTTTCTACACACATGTATATACATAATTGTCTATCTGCCATTTTTAAACAGTTGGTCTTCTTTATGGAAGGATTTTTTTATTTATGTAATTGAGTATTTTCTTAAATTTAATTTTATTGTCAGGGTGATATTCAGAAGGGTTACAATTACATATGTAATCTAATGAATATATTTCTTTCCTTTCCTTTTTTTCTTTTTTCTTTTTGCCAGTCCTGGTGCTTGAACTCAGGGCCTGGGCACTGTCTTTGGGTTTTCTCAAGGCTAGTGCTCTATCACTTGAGCCACAGCACCACTCCTGACCTTTTCTGTGTATGTGGTACTGAGGACTCAAACCCAGGGCTTTGTGCATAGTAGGCAAGCACTCAACCACTAGGCCACTCCAAGCCCCATGAGTACATTTCTTGTAGAACACTGTTACCCTCTCCCACATTTTCCACCTACTTTCCCTCCCCACAGTCTCCCTCCCCACCCCCTGCAATCAAGTATTAAAAATGTAGTTAAGAGGGCTAGAGATAAAGCTCAATGTTTGAGTGCTTAATAGGCAAGAATGGGGCCCCATGTCTCATCCTCAGCAGAATGAGGAGGAGGGGAAGGGAGGAAAAAGGAAGGGAGGAGAGGGGGGGAAAATATGAAGTCTGGGGCTGGGAGTTTGGCCTAGTGGTAAAGTGCTTGCCTAGCATGCACGAAGACCCGGGTTCAATTCCTCAGTACCACATATATAGAAAAAAGCCAGAAGTGGTGCTGAGGCTCAAGTGGTAGAGCTCTAGCCTTGAGAAAGTCCAAGGACAGTGCTCAGGCCCTGAGCTCAAGCCCAGGACTGGCAAAAAAAAAAAAAAATATATATATATATGTATATATATACATATATATATACATATATATATATATATACATATATATATATATAGTCTGTGGGAAGCTGTACACAGGTTCCAGGTGGATACTGCACCGTTTGTAAGGGATTTGACCATCCCAGAAGTTTGGTCTCTAAGGGATGCTGGAAGCAGTGGCAGAACAGCTGTACATAAACCTTCAAGGTACTTACGGAACCGCTGCAGTAATTAGCAGCTTATGTTGAATTGCATCTAATAGGTAGCTATTTTAAAATATAAAAATAAAGTTCTATTTTTTAAAAATATTTCTTTCAACTCAACTGAAACTAGCTTCCCTGGATCCTCCAGCAATGGGCTCTGTTCCCTGTCTGCCCTCATGTGGGCATGGGGCCTATGAGAAGACAAACCCTACTCAAAGCCCTCTTTTCCTGTACCTTTGAACCCACCACACTTGGGCCCTTTACTCAGCCATCCATGCCAGCACTCATCTCAGAACCTGAGCATTCCTGGCATGGCAGGCCCCGGACTAGGTGCTGGTGTTCAGAAACAGATTCATTCCTAAGGGACTCAGCCTCGTCCACAGTCATGTTCAAGTGTAACACATCGAAGGGATAAGGCCATACAGGAAGCGGCAGAGCCTGTCTGGACCATGGGAAAAAGGCTTTCCCAAGGAGGTTACCCTTGAACTAAAGTTGATAGTATCAGAAGCTGTGGTGTGTTGACAAGGGCACAGAGGTGTCGATGCTCATTCCCTGTGCAACGTGTGAGAAATAGTGCAGGAGGGAACAGGGCCAAAGGCGTGTGCAGGAAAAGTAGAGACATCATCCTGGAAGAGTTCAAAGTCCAGCACAGAAAGGCTCTCTCCAGCTGGGATGTATTCTGTAGGCCACAGAGGTCTGGCAGTCTTTATCAGGAGAAGGATGGGGCCAGTGGATTCTATCCAGAGGAACATCTGGCAGTATCTAGAGACATTTTTATTGTCACTACTTGGGAAACAAACTGGCATCTAGTGGGTCAGAGCCAGAGATGCTGCTAAACATCCTGCAACCCCTCTCATACCCACAGCAAGGAATTACCTATCTGAGAAATCAAGCACAGCAATGGTGAGAAATGTTGGCTAAAGGATCGACCATTTGACTAGAAGTATAGGCATGAGTTGCTAGAGAGATGGAAGCAGAGATACATGATAAATGATGAGTGCAATAGCTCACATGGAAGACAATGAAGACCCAAGCTAAGAGAGGACCAGAAGATGGAGAGACAAGACCCAATTAGTAGGCTGCCTAACCATGAATTGGTAAAACATGAGAATGGATATGGTGGCAAAAGAGGGTGACATAGTAGGGCTTATTGGGTAATAACATGAGTCACCATAACTAGGTAAGCCAAACACAGCAAGAACTTAAAAGAGACGGAGGTTTGCTTCCCATCTATTAGTGGAATGTAGGTTCCATGGCACTGAGACCCAAGATGCCATCTATTCCTATCTCTGCCAGCCTCAATGTAGGGTTGTCATTTTATAGTCCAAAACCATTGCTCCAGCTAAAGCAAAGGCAAGAAAGAAGCAGCAAAAAGGCCCAGTCCTGCCTTTTAAGGGTATAGTGTAGAAGCCATGCTTATCTCTTCCACTCACATTGTGCTGGTCAGAGCTGAGTCACTGGGGTTGCTCCTGCTTGCAAAGGAAATGCAGTCTTGAGCTGGGCACCATATAAAAAGTTAAGTCTGTAGAGGCTCTGACTGCCTATCTCAGCCTCTTTGTCCCCATGTGGAAACTCTGGTTATGACCTGCCTCCGCTGATTAATGCAGAGTTAGACGGAAAGTCAGGTGTGAAATTAGTGCTGAGAGTTGGTGGTGACAGTGCCTCTCTCCTTCCTCACCATCTCCTGTGCACAAGAGTGATATGGTCAGCAACCAGGAGGAAATGACCTTACCATCTCCCTGCTGTCCCAGAGGGGAATTCAGGGTCTATAAAGTACAGTCAGGGATGCCTTCTGATGAACGTGTCGTCACTGTGTGAACCTGGCAGAGGGTATTTACACAAATCACAGCAACATCACTGGCAAGATATAATCTTTACAGAACCACTGTCATCACCAATCATTGTTGACAGAGCAGCATTATGTGCACATGATTGCGGTAAGCACTGCATGAGGCAAGAATGAAGCCAGAAACACTGAAAATATAGAGAGGTCACCTTCTTAAAACCCACAGTGACAACTCTAGATTCATCTTCATCCCTACCCAGTTATTAGTGGTGTTTCTCCAAAGCCAGCTCTCTTCGGCTTGTTCTAGGTTCCAGCATCTGCTCTAGGGGATGATGATGATAATGATGATGATGATGATGATGATGATGATGATGATGATGATTTTTGGGTCATGAGTGCTTGCCTGGGAGCTGTGGGTAAGGGACAGCATTGCACATGAGAGGAAGCAATACTCATACCAACATCTTAGACGATCTGAATACATATACTCTAATAATCACATGAAAGAATACTCAGCATCACTGTCCTTAGGGAAATGAAAAGCAAAATCACAGTGAGGAACTAACACATATCCATTAGGATGCCATGGTACAGAAACTAAAAACAAAGCTGGGTACTAGTGGCTCATGCCTGGAATCCTAGCTACTCAGGAGACTGAGATCTGAGGATTGTGTTTCCAAGCCAGCCTAGGCAGGAAAGTCTCTGAAACACTTCCCTCCAATTAACTAGCAAAAAGCCAAAAGTGGAGCTATGGCTCCACTAAGACTCTATGGCTAGAGTCTTAGCCTAGCAAAACAAAAACCAAAAGAAAACACACACACACACACACACACACACACACACACACACACACACACACACACACAGAGCCCAGGCTCTGAGTTTAAGTCCCAGGACCAGCACAAGAACTAACTAAATAAATAAAAACAGACAATAACATGTTTATATAGATTAGAAAGGGGGACTTATGCACTGTTTGTGGTAAGGTAGAAGTGTGGTAATATGGCATTTCCTCAAAAAATTAAACAAATAAAACAACCATATCAGCAGCCTCTTGACAACTCACTTTTGTAGTCTTAGCTATACAAGGGGCTGAGATCTGAAGAGTGAGATTGGAAGACAGCCTGGACAGAAAATCTGTGAGACTTATCTTCAAGTAACTACCAAAATGCCAGAAAAGGAGCTGTGATTCAAGAGGTATAGCACTAGCTTTGCACAAAGGAGCTGGAGGACAATACCCAAGTTTGAGTTTAAGCCCTAGAACTGGCACACACACAAAAAGTCATCCATGCATTTCAGTTCTAGATATATACTTAGAAAAATTCTTATAGATGTATATATCACATACACAACATTATTAGCAATAACCAATAAATGAATTCAATTTTATTCAGCTTATTGTTTATGGTGGTCTTGAGTTTGAACTTGGGACCCCACTATTGCTGAGAGGGGATTCTACCATATGAACCATGACCTCCTCTCTTGGTGTTTTCATTATTTTTTAAGATAGTATCTCACTTTTCTGGCCCAGGACCAACCTTGAACTGGAATCCTCCTACCTATACTTCCCTTGTAGCTTCACACAGGTGAGTACCAACACTCTGTTATTATTTCCTAAGATGAGGTCTCACTAACTTTTTGCTCAGGCTGTCTATAAAGACAATCTTCCCTGTCTTCCAACCTCTTCCCCTAAGGAGCTGCGATTACAGTCATGAGCCACCATGCTTAGTCTCTTTTTTCAACATTAAAGAGAACAAAAGATCCTGAAAACATTACACTAAGTGAAAAAAATCCACTCATAAAAGAGTATTAGCCAAACCAGGCACAAGTAACTCATGCTTGTAATCCTAGCTACTCAGGAGGCTGAAATTGGAGGACTGTAGTTCAAAGCCAGTTTGGGCAAGAAAATCTGCGAGACTCTTATTCCAGTTAACCAGCAAAAGCCAGAAGTAGAAGTGTGGCTCAAGTGATAGTCTGCCAGCCTTGAGTGAAAAAGCTAACGGATAGCATTTATACCCTTAGTTCAAACTCCAGGATAAGCACATCAAATAGGAAAAGTCAAAGGAGTACATTTATCAGAGTAAATATGAGGGAAAAGAAAGTTTTTCTTTTCTTTTCTTTTGTAAAGATCCATTTATTAATAGGCAGGGTTTATGCTACAGGTTCCGGAGGCCTAAGGTAAGGCAGACCAGGCAGAGTTCCCTGCTCAACAGTCCACTCAGTTTACAAAGGCAGGACAGGACAGGGTGGTGGAAGATGGTGTGAGGGAGAGCAGTGAGAGCACTGGGTTCTTCTTCCCTGGCTCCTGTCCGGCTCCTGCCCATCCAGGCTTCGTTCCTCCTTTACGGCACGTGGGACTCCAGCCCGTGTACATTGCTGGTGGCCAATCTGGGGCTCAGAGCTGGCTGACCTCTTGGAATGGGAGCTGAACCCAGGCACCCTGAAACACCAAAATGCGGATGCTAGTGTAGACACAGTCCATGGAGATGCAGGAGAACGGGAAAGATGGCAGCCAAGCCTTCAGAAGAGTAGGAGCCTTCATTGCAGGGCTCTGCTGCAGACAGATGGGGCTCCTGTGCCAATTCCTATCCCAAATCTAGATCTCCTCCCCGCTCCCCCACCAACACACACAGCAGCTGGTAAGGGAAATTATGTTGGTGACATCTAAGGACCATCTTTAAAAAAAAAATACTATTCTGTGTAATTAAAAATTAGCTGGGCTGAGTGCCGGCTGCTGAGTGGCTAATGCCTATCATTCTAGCTACTCAGGAGGCTGAGATGTGAGGCTCAAGGTTCAAAGCCAGCTCCAAGAAAACAAAACAAAACAAAACCATGTCCATGAGACTCTTACCTTCAATTAACCAGGAAAAGCCAGAAGTGGTGCTGTGGGTCAAGTAATAGAGTGAAAAAGCTAAGGGACAGCACCCAGGCCTTGAGTTTGAGCTGCAGTACTGACACAAAAAACAATCTAGTTCTTTCGGAAAGTATTATGCAAAAATAGCAAGTTGGTGCCTGGTCCTGCACCTGTGTGGGCAAGCCAGAGAACCTACCCGCTACCCTGGCCTCTCTGCTTCGTTTTACCTAGCAGGTGTGGTCTATGCCTTTGAGGAAGGCTAGCCTGCCTCCCCATGACAGGAACATGAGCCATCTTCTTGTCTCTATAATTTTGTCTTTTATATTTTTCCACATGTTTTCTATAGCTGGTTTACAATGGAGGAAACATTCCTCGAATTCTCTTTGCGTTAAAGACCTAGTCCTCCACGCATCGCAGCAATGTTTCTCAAGCGGGCCTAGAATTATCCCCAAGTGACGAGGGCCTGCTTTGTCTCCAGGTGAGTCATGTTGTTCAACACCACAATGGGCTGGACCACAGCCTAGATGTACAAAAAGCCCAGCAAACTTTTGTCACCTTTGACTTGTGTCCAAAGGGATACTCTGGCTTTCTGGCTCATAGCTGATGCTCTACCACTTGACCCTTGCATCCAGTTGGGGGTTTCCTGGTTTATTAGAGTCTGGGAGACTGAGATATATAAACAAATAATTTATAGTACTCAAACGTAAGCCACAACACTGACCCCATGTAAGAGGTGGAACAGATTTGTTCAGTTTAGAAAAGGAAAAAGGGGCCAGGCACCACTGGCTCACGTCTGCAATCCTAACTACACAGGAGGATGAGATATGAAGACTGTGGTTCAAAGCCAGCCTGGATAGGAAAGTCTGTGAAAATCTTATCTGTAATAAAATACCCCCAAAATCTGTGAGTGGAGCTGTGACTCAAGTGGGAGAGTGTTAGCCTTAAACAAAAGAAGCTCCAGGACAGTGCCTAGGCCATGAATTCAAGCCCCAGGACTAGCACAAAAGAAGAAGAAAAAGGAGAAGGAGGAGGAGGAGGAGGAGAAGGAAGAGGAGGAGGAGGAGAAGGAGGAAGAGGAGGAGGAGAAGGAAGAGGAGGAGGAGGAGGAGGAGGAAAGAAAGACAAGATGCAAGGGGATGGGGGGAGTGAGTAGTGTGGAAGGGCTTTAGAGTGATGGGATTCTGAAAGGGATTAGGTAGGTGAGTGCTCTACACAAGGAGCCAAGTCATCCAGGCAGAAGAGGCACTGTGGCACCACTGTGGCACGGGGGAAGAGTGAGCTTGTATAGGAAATTGCATGACAAAGCCTTTGTACATCTGTAGAGCAACTTGAACTTTTCCCCATAGGTAACTGGGAATCAGCCAAGGTCCTGATTGTGATTGTCTAATATTTTATTAAGATCTCAGTGCATCTGAATCCACAACTAGAGAAGTTTCCTTCCTGGCACACCAGCCTTAAAAGCTATCTGTCTAACCACTGAGCTTGCCACTTGTCTCTTTCAACTTTGGTTTTCTAAGAACCTTCATTCTGGCTCCTTTTTTGCCAAAGGGTTCAGGAGAGTTTGAAGACAGTTAAGAGAAAAAGGTGCTGGGGCTGGCTGCAGGTAGGAGGGAAAAGTTCTGTTTGGTTGGCCTAAAGCAATTTGCTCAAGTTGCACTTAATTGTACATTTTAATATGAGACTTTCAAATTTTATACCACAATAAAACAGAGAAGCCTTTGAAATGATTAAACTAACACCGCCATCATCCTCAAGGCTGGAGCAGCTTCCAGCGCGTCCCTACACCTAATTAAAGGTCAGGGCCAGAGCTGTAAGAGCTGTGTTCTGCTTCATCAGTGCAAGAAGGAACAGGTCTGTGCCCTGTGGGACTGCAGGCTACTGCAGAACACCTGGCCATTTGGACTGAGGCTAGGGAACCCCTCTCTTTCCTTCTCCCCTTCACCATGATTGTACCTGGCTCCTCCCTTCTTCCCACCTGAGCTCCTTAACGTGAGCAGCTCCAAAAGGAGCAGGACAATAAGCAGGTTAATGAATATGGAAGGTTAGGAGTCAGAATATAGACTTTAGCAAGTCATTTCCTTCTTTGGGTGTCAGTTTTCCCATCCATCAAGCGGGGACACTGTGCAAGATAACCATATATGGCAGCCTGAGGCTATGAAAGACACTCAGCAGGGTCTTTTACCCCATCATATCTGGTAAAGAAGGAGAAGGAAAGGAGAGAGAAGGAGGAAGAGAGGGAGAAAAGGAGGGAAGCAGGCAAAGTTTGTTCACAGTATACATGCCTCTACCTGGACTGATTTTAGACCCTCTTGACTCTCTACTGCCCATGACATAGGTGTACTTGTGCTTTGTTCAGCCCAAGTAGCTATTTAAAATATATATGTGTGTGAATATATATATGGTGCCAATACTGGAGTTTGAACTCAGGGTCTTGCACTCTCTTTTGGCTTTCTTGCTCGTAACTGGTATTCTACCACTTGAGCCACATCTGCACTTGGATTTTTTTCTTTTTTGCTGGTTAGAGACAGACTTTCACAGACTTTTCTGCCTAAGCTGGCTTCCACCTGAGATCCTCCAAGTCTCAGCCTCCAGAATAACTAGGATTTAAGGCATGAGCCACCAGTGTCCTATTAAGGATTTATTTAACACATGCAAAATGACAGTAAGGACCCTAGATTCCTTGTCAGCACCACAACCTGACTTCTTGGAGCCACATATGTGATCCTCCAGCTCCTAGCACCTTGCTTCTGGCCACATCCGAGCACAGAAAGGCTTAGTGTGAAGGGCTCGTGGAGAACAGGCAGCTGATAGTGATGGAGACCCTGCTGAGAGTCATGTGAGGACAGAGCTGGCAGCTGGTAGCAGATTGTGACTTCTGAACTCTCTGGCTCTGACCTGTATCCCAGCCTTGCAAGGAAGCATTGCCTCTATGGAAGACAGAGATGGAGATCTTCAGGCCTGGGATCTGGCTGTATCCGCTTTCTGATCAGGTCAGAGAACTAGAAATCCACCCATTCATATTGTTGTATTTATACTTGTAACTCCTGGCCGCAGAAAGGATTTAGGCAGCTCAAACAAAACAGCACAGCTTCAAAGACGAAAAACAACAATGAAGGAACAACAGAGAACCAGGAACAAGGCTGTAAATGGACATGCAAAATTCCTTTTATACTCATTCATCCTGCAGCACATAAATGACATATTAGGCACTGAACAGCCCATTCCTTGTTTAGAGGGGTAAGGCAAGGCTGGCATGCAGTTTTATCCTTCTCCCAACCTGGGAGGCAGACATGAGGCTAGAGGTAGTGTGAACCAGGACAGAGATGGTGGAGATGTCAGAGACTCTGTGGAGTCACCTCTGCACTGGTCAGGGGGCTCATGCGGACACCCCTCCCAGACCTGGTGAGTCCAGTTCTCAGTGGGTCCCTGACATGCACTCAACAATCATTCTGATATAGAGAGTGACTGAGGCTAAGGACTCCACAAGCCCGCCTTCAGGGAGCAGAGATGGAGAAGAGAAGGTATGGGAAGAGGCCGAGGATCAAAGTCCTTCCAGTTAGGGTCTTGTGATTTTGCTCAAGCAGGCCTCAGGCCAGGATTCTCCTATCTCCACCTTCTGTATAACTGAGATTACAGGTATGAACTACCACATGTGACCTACAGGGCAGTTTCACACATCCTTTCCATAGAAGTGATCATATCCCCACAGAATAGGAGAGCAGCTCTACCAAGGACACAGGCTCTGTTCGCTTGCTTGTTTGGGGGTTGTATTTGTAGGTATAAGGAAAAGTAGATGAACCAAGTTTCTCTTCCCAGCAACTTTCCCTAAGTATTATCTATCACTCAGCCATGAGGCCAATCATTCCTTTTCAACCCCATGCCAAAGTACAAGGCATCCCTTCTCCAGAACCTACACACACTCACAGTCCCTGGAGTTGACCCTTTTTCTGAGCTGAGTTGCCTGCAAAGAGAGTGCCCTTACATTCAGGACAAAGGAACCATTCAGCTGACCTGTACAGAAGCAGGAATTCCTCAGAAGAAAAGAAAGATGCAGGCATTGAATCCAAGCAGACATTTAAGTGACATCTACACACACTCTCGAACCAAGGCCAAAGGGCTGGGCTCTGCTGAGAAGACAACACTGTTGGCCAGGCAGGAGATTGACTGCTTGGAAAGCAATGCGGCTCACAGTGGGGATGGTCCCTAGGATTCAGCCCTGTTTACCCTCTGCCCCTCCTCAGTAAACAAGTTCCTCTATCTGATCTCCACATCTTCCACACTGCTCTGGTGTCCCCATTGCCCCAGCTTCACCAGCAACCAAGGACCAAAATAGCCCCAAAGGGCCCAGAGAAGCAGAGAAGGTTTTAAGGTCCACAGGACATGCAGCAGTGCAGGTGCATGGACAACTGTAGCAGGTAAAGGAAGCTCTCTGCATCTCCCCGGAGGAACGGAGTTCAGACAGAAACTTAGGTATAGGTCTCAGAGTCAGAGTGAAGACACAGGTGAGTCAAGAGTGCACAGTCACTGTTCTCGCACCTGAAGGCACTTCTGCCCCAGCAATGAGAGCACCTGCTCTCCCCAGGGAGCGACTGGCTCCTAGGTGGAGCCTGTTTTGCTGTGTTCTGAGAGTGGCAGGGAATTTTCCAAGGGTGGCTGGCTACTTCTCAGGTTACAAAGCTCTCCTCTGCCGACACCCCCTCCTCCTTCCCTTCCACCTCTTCTTTTCCATCTCTGCTCCCTCAAGGCAGGACCTCGTACTTGCTAGGCATGCTTACCAGCTTTGTTATCATTTGAGTCACTATCCCAGTCCTTTTTGTCTTTACTTTTTCAGATAGTCTCGTGCTACTTTTGCTGAAGCTGGCCTTGAATTCATGATTCTACTGTCTCCTTCTCCTAATTAGAGGAGGTTACCACACCTACTTCATAAAACTCTTCCTCACCAAAGTACTCACCGTGATTGCTCCAAAATCTCCTACTCCCAAGCCAGCCCCAGTGACTTATGCTTGTAATCCTAGCTACTTAGGAGGCTGAGTTCTGAGGGTCCAAGTTTGAAACCAGCCCAGGCAGACAAATCCAAGAGATTCTTAACTCTTAATCAGCTAAAAGCCAGAAGTGGAAGTGTGGCTCATGTGGTAGAGTACTATCCTTGAGTGAAAGAGCTAAGGGACTGCACCCAGGCCCTGAGTTCAAGCCCAAGCCCAGTTCCATTTGTCTGTCACTGTCTCCCTCCCTCTGTCCCTCCCCTCCCCTCCCTCTCTCCCTCTCCTCCCTCTCTCTCTCTTCCTTCCCCCCCATACAGATCATCTGCTCCCCATCATCAGCTAGCTGGGTGATAGTAAGGAACTTGTATTATTGCAGTGCCCCAGTGCTAGAACCACTATAAAGCCCCCAGCCAGTGGCCTGGGACCAAGACAACCTAACTCCACAGGGCTTCTCCAGCCAGTGGCCACAAGAATTCCTCAGAAGGGCTGCGAAGGTGGCCTAGTGGCTAGAGTGCTTGTCTAGCGTGCATGAAGCCCTGGGTTCAGAAAAACCGGGAAGTAGTGCTGTCTCAAGTGGTAGAGTGCCAGCCTTGAAAATGCCCAAGGACAGTGCTCAGGCCCTGAATTCAAACCCCAGGAATGGCAAAAAAAAAAAAAAGAAGAAGTCCTCAGGAGGAAAGAAAACACCATGGATTCAGGTATTTTTCTGGTAGGTATGGCAAGGATTTGGAGATACAGCAGGGGTGAAGACAGTGAGGTGGACATGCACTCTGAGCCTCCACCTGTTCTGGAAACGATCCTTTTTGTAGCCACCTAAGTAGGAAGGAGATGAGGGTACAGCTTGCTGGCAGGCTGTGGGAGGATGACAGGTAGGAGAAAGCAGCTTGGGAGGGATGGATATAGATGGATAGACAGGGAAGGGGAATGGAGGAGAGCATCTGGATACAGGAGCCAGACCCTGGATTCACAGCCTCAGAGTCAAAAGGGCCTCTGATCCAGACTTCCTGACAGATGGTAACACTAAAGCTCAGAGACAGGAAGGGAATCCAAATCACACGGCTGGTTAGACTGATGACTGAGCGCTGTGTACAAATGTGACAGGATTTAGATCATAGAAACACCTCACTACCTTTTGGCCTTCTCTGATCGTCATCTGAGGCTTTGGGAGGCCAGTGTGATCTTTAGGTCCCCGCCTCCTCTGATGGAGGACCAGCAGAGTCACCCATAAAGCAATCCACGGGGGCCACTTATTATGGAAGGCACAAAACCTAGGACAGATAAGCTGGGACAAAGAGAAGAGTAGGGACAGGCCTGGAATATGAAAGACTGGCTAGCATGTCCCAGGAGAAGAAACAGGAAAGGAAGGGAAAGCAGACATATGCCTTGGCGCACGCAGTTTATCAGTGCTTCAAGGCCGCTGTGTGAAGCTACAGTGGAGCTTCCCCAAAACCATTTGGGATGATGAAAACCGAGGTGGCATTGTGGAGCTTTGGAAGGCCTCTCCCTGAAGCAGCCAGCTGCAAAAGGCCTGTTATTGGAACAGCTGGTCTGACATGTTTGTTGGAGGATGTGGACTGGCCCCAGGGCATGCAGCACCCAAGCCAACACCATCCCAGCAAATTGTTCTTCACAACTGTGACAAGCAGAGCAGCTCCATGAGGCTGCAGCTGGTGTCTCAAGTGAGCTGGGCCTGGCTGGCAGGTTACACCCATGTCCACCCAGGTCAGCCCAGGGCAAGGTGATCACACTCACACACACACACACACACATTTTCCAGCCACTGTCCTGTCTCCATCCAACATCCTGTCCTCATCCAACACTGGGATTCCTTCTATCTTAGGGATGAATGGTATCTCAGAGGTGGGAGCTCCGTGTGAGTGCAGGACCCATATGACCTTCTAACAGTGGATACCAAGTTCTTCCTCAACAAAACCTTCATCCTCATTATCTCTTACCAAGTGCTTTTCAGTCCATCTTTTCTTTCTTTCTTTCTTTTTTTTTTTTGGTGCCAGTCAGTCCTGAGGCTTGAACTCAGGACCTGAGCACTGGCCTTGGGCTTTCTCAAGGCTAGTTCTCTACCACTTGAGCCACAGCACCACTTCTAGCTTTTTCTTCTATGTGGTACCAAGGAATCGAACCCTGGTCTTTGTGCATGTTAGGCAAGCACTCTTACCACTAGGCCAAACTCCTGGCCCCCAGTCCATCTTTTGAGACTTGAAGGAATAAGTCTCGTCCCCTTCCTTGTATCCACCTGTTAATTCGAGTCTCAAATCTTTCCTCAGCTGAGCATCCCTGCTTCTTCCAGCCAGTTTCTTTGTGCCAATCCTGGGACTTGAACTCCAGACCTGGACACTGTCTTTGTGCTTTTTTTACTCAAGGCTAATGCTTTACCACTTGAGCCTCAGCTCAATTTCGAGTTTTTTTGGTTAATTAGAAAGAGAAGTCTTGGCGGGCTCGGTGGCTCACACCTATAATCCTAGTTACTAAGGAGGCTGAGATCTGAGGATCGTGGTTCAAAGCCAACCTGGGTACTAAAGTCTCTGAGACTCTTATCTCTAATTACTTCCAGAAAACTGGAAGTGGTGTTGTGGCTCAGGGAGAAGGGTGATAGTCTTGAGCTAAAGAGCTCAGAGACAATGTCTAGGCTCAGAATTTAAGAGAGAAAGAAAGAGAAAAAAGAAAAAGGCTCAGGCTGGCTTTGAACAGGGAACCCTAGATCTCAGCCTCCTGAGAAGCAAAGATTACAGGCACAGGCCATTGGGACCTGGCTTTTCTATTAATTTTTTCCCCTTGTCTATGGTTCCAAGCCCTGAACAGAACACTCAGGCCGAAGGCAGGTGTCATTCTCTTTCTAGAAGGTGGCTTTATCCATGTGCTTCTCTTTCTGGTCTTCTCTGTGTCTACATCCTTGAGTGGAAATAGGAGAGACATGCTTGCTCAGAGAAACAAAACCTATGGACATCTATGCCTTGTAATAGATATGTGAGCCAACACTCCATTTTCCAAAACCCTACTAAGAAATGGGAACTACATCTCAGAACTCTCAGAACTGTGGGTCAGAAATAGTCACACCTCCAATGACATAGCATGTGTAGAGGCTGGTCCCTGTTGAGTCTGAATGCCAGCCTATACACCATGCTCTGAACATTGCCTATCCTGAGCAACTACTATTTGCCAAGCTCTGTATGTGCCACACAGGAGGAAGACTAAGTCATGTGTAGGTGTATGTGTGCACACGCTGGGGCTTGAGCATGGTGTCAGGACGTTTTAGCTTTTCACTCAAAGATGATGCTCTACCACGTAAGCCCTCCCTCCATTTCCTGCTTTTGGCTTGTTAATTAGAGGTAAGAGTCTTGTGGACTTATCTTCCCAGGCTACCTTCAAACCACAGTCCACAGTCATCACATCCCAGGCCACAGGGTATCTAAGATTACAGGTACCAGGCACGCGCCACCAGCTGCCAGTTGGTTGTGTGTGGCTGCCGCCTCAGTGAGCCTTAATGAGGAAATCGGCACATCAGCTTTACAGAGACATGCTGGATGCCATGGTGGAAACAGAATCTCAAGGTCTTTAATGGAATCACATCTACACATTCTCCTTTGCAACTGGGGTAACATGTCCACGGGTCCCGGATTCAAAAGAGGCCTTAGTGGAAGAATCATTATTCTGCCCCCACAGTTCTAGAAGTGCTAATTCTGTTCATGGGAGTGATTATAAGTCGATCGGTCCTTAATAAGACTTCTGAGTTTTTATGCTGAAGTCCATGGTCTGGAAGAGAAAGCAATTCCTTGTTCATTCTTCTTATTTATTGTAAGGATAATGTATAGAGGGATTACAGTTACATTCATCAGTTAATGAGTGTATTGCCTCTTGCATCTTGATACCCCTTCTCATGTTTTTGTCCCCCTTTCCATCCAGCATCTGCTTGACTCCCTTTGGTGTTGAGACTATCTTTCAAGGAACATAGTAGTTTTTCTAGTTGAGCCCTGAGTTTCTACCATCATGAAAAATATCAACAGCCCTACAATCCCTACCAGTAACTTCAGTGAAACTTCAAGGGGCCCTGTGGTGGGAGGTCAAAGTTACAAAGGTGGCTATACCAAGGAAGTTCTCAAAGGCTTGTTCTCAGCATTTTTTTTTTGCCAGTCCTGGGCTTGAGCTCAGGGCCTGAGCCCTGTCCTTGGACTCTCTCAAGGCTAGAGCTCTACCACCTGAGCCTCAGCACCATTTTCGGCTTTTGTCTATGTATGTGGCACCAAGGAATCGAACCCGAGTCTTCATGCATGCTAGGCAAGCACTTTAACCACTAGGCCAAACTCCCGGCCCCAGCATTTTTTTTTTTTTTTTAATGCCGATTCTGGAGCTTAAACTCAGGGTCTGAGCATTGTCCCCGAGGTTTTTGATTTTTGTTTTCCTCAAGGCTAGGCTAGTGCTTTTACCACTTGACCCATGGATCTATTTCCAGCTTTTTGGTGATTTAGTGGAGATGAGAATTTCACACTCTCCTCTCCCAGTGTGGTTTTAAACTGTGATCCTCAGATTTCAGCCTCCTGAGCTAGATATGAGCTACCAGCAGCCAGCTAGATTGTGTTTTTCCTAAGCACAACTGGGAAGGTCTCCAAGACAATAACTTGGAACAATTCCACTCAAAGTTGGGCGGTTGGCAGGATTTCCTCTCCCCTGGCTCATGTCAACTTAGAACTTAAACTGAGGAGGAATTTGAACTTGTTTAAAGGGTTCAAAACAAATTCTCTCTCTCTTCTCTCTCATTGGTTCTTAGACAGATGCTGTACCAATTAAGTTATGCCCTATCTAGCCCTTTTTGCCTTGGTTATTTTCAGATAAAGAGCTTGTTTTTTGCTTAGGGCTAACCTCAGACCGTGATCCTACTACCTCCATCTCCTGAGTAGCTGAGATTATAGGCACAAGCCGGTACACATCTTTTCACTGGAAACATGACCTCCTGCATACCTTTTCCCTCTCTCAGTGGATGAGCTTCCATCTTTTCTTCTGGATAGCCTTTGTGCCAGGCAGCACTGTTCAGGTTCCACTCATGCATGGAGGGCTTGGAACCAACACTACCCTGCCCTCCTTCAGAGCCAGAACAAGGGAACCTCTGCTCAAGTGTTTCCTCTTACAATGGGCTTATACATCTTTTAGTTCAGAACACACTGGCAAGAAAGGGAAAACTGAGTCAGTGGACAGCTAAGGCCAGTAGAAGCAGGACTGTGGAATCTGAGACTGGAACTCATGACAATTCTGCCAGTTGTAACCTTAGATACTTACTACTCACTCTGGACCTCTCCTCATCTGTAAAGAGGGATGATGACACCTGCTCCTGAATGATGTAAGGTTAAATTGACCTCGTGATTCCAGGCACATATTGCCTGTTCAATAAAGTTCATTGAATGTGGCAGCCCTGAAACCCAGAACCTTCCCAAGGATTGAAATTGGAAATATCAGTATCTAATATTGCTGGGGTAATAATAATAAAAGCCAGGAAGCACCTAAAAGTATTGCCAGAGAGGTGGAAGGGGCAGAGGGGAGTCCCTGGGAAGAGGCAGCTCATTGTTTTCTCCTTGTGGGCATCAGCTTTGATAAACTGGACCCAGACACTGGACTCAAGTTAATGTTTTGTCTCTTTATGAGATTGATGGGATCATCCTGTAACATTCCTCTGCCTAATGAGGGGGTGTGCAGCTTCTGGGAGTCCTGGAATCTCCCTGCCTTTGGCACACCCTGGGAGTAATGGTGATTTTTAAAAGCTGGGAAGCCCAGAGTGACTTCTCCCCAAACAGACTGGGTCAGTTCCAATATTAGCAGAGGTCTAGAGCCCAACCTCTGGAGTTTCTCAGAAGATAAATCTAATAGAAGACGTGGGGAGTGTGAGTATGTGTTGGGTGTGCAAAATCCAAGAGAACTTCAGGGCAAGGAAGACTCAATTCTTCCCAGGAAAAGTCAAGGAAACTTCCAAAGGTAGAAACTTAAAGAAGAGAAATAGATGGGCTTCCAAATATCAATCTATTGCCTCTCCCATGAACGTCTCCCTTTAGATGAATAGTTAAGGAAATTGGAATGTTAGAAAGCCATAATGAATGTTTTAGTCAATGGGAATGGGACAGGATCATCAAGGGACTGTAGATTTCAATAGGCTTGTGGAAGAGAAAGGAAGTAGCAGGTGAGGAGGAGGAAGCCACAGCCAGTGTGGGGAGAGAGATGCCATCTTCTTAACATAGCTACAGAGAGGCCTGAGTGGGGGTTGCACCAGGTAGGATACAGGACAGGTCCAAGCCATGAGAATGAAAAGCCGAGAGTTACTGACATCTTCTGTGTAACAGCTGCCTCTGCTTTCATCCCTAGGAAAACACACAACAAATTATTTAGAGAGCTTAAAATGTCCTGGAGAAGCAAAACTTCCATAAATATTCTGGCTTGCAGAGGTTCCCAGACACCCCTCAACTTGCCACCCCCATATTCTAAAAGCAAAGCTTAGTCTATAATCCTTCCCTTATATGCACACAGCTCCTGAAGGCAGTTATTTCTGTTGCATCACTTCTGATCTCAGACATTTAAGGATAGAAATTAAAATGTTGATTCATTGGAAGATGGTGTTCATGAGTTTCCCAGGTGGTGTAAGAGGTTTAAAAAGATTAGAGAAAAGAGATTTTAAAAAAAGATAAAAATAATGATTATGGAAGCAGAACGTGGCTGAAAGAGGCTGAGATCTGAGGATTGTGATTCAAAGTCAGCCCAAGGTAAAAAAGTCTATCATCCTCTTATCTCCAATTAATCACCAAAAAGCTGGAAGAGGAGCTGTAGCTCAAGTGGTAGTGCATTAGTGTTGGGTACAAAAGCTCAAGGACAATACCCAAGCCCTGATTTCAAAATATAAAATCCAAGAATCAAATATAGCAAAGTATAGAGATTTATGGTGTTGTTTTGTCTGTTTTTGGTACCTGAACCAGGCCTTAAATTCAGGTCCTTTAGTATTTTTTTACTCAAGGCTGGTGCTCCACCACTTGAGTCACACCTATACTTCTGGATTTTGGTTGGTCGATTGGAAATTTCCTGTCCAAGTTGACTTTGAACTGTGATCTTCATATTTCAATCTCCTGGACGAGCTAAGATTACAGGCACATACCTGCTCTTACTTTCAGAAACCATTATGCCAGTAAATAATTGTTCTTCCTTTACTTACAATAACTATCATTTATTGAGCGTTTACTATACACAGAACACAGGGTTAAGTCTTTATATGTTTTATTGCCTTTAATTCTCACAGGTCTATGAAGCAGGTGCACTGCTCTCTCCCTCTTTGGGGATGAGGGAATCAACTCAGAGGATGTATGTTGGTGTCTGGCCCAAAGTCCTGGACACTTAGTAAGCGTGGTGCTGGGAATGAAGTCACAGTTGTCGCCTCCCCAGCCCATGTTTTAACCACTGCCTCTCACCAGCCCAGACAGCTAATTAAAACAACAAGGGTTTAACTGCTTTCAATTGGTAGAATAAATAAGAACGTGATACAAACTCAATAAACTGGAAACCAAGCTTATCATTACATTTATGAATACCCATCACATGTCTGCTGCTCCATAAATGCTTATGAAATGAGGTGGCATTTCGTTCTAGGAAATGAAAACCAAATGACACATTTCACTGAGGTAAATAAAGCAAGTGGAAAGTCACAGTAGGCAACTGGGGCATGCTGAGCAGTTTCCCAAACATTTGTGGGCACACCCTGCTTCTCCACATCTATGTGGGGACCCTCCTCAACCTACTCTTGGGCCTTGGGAAGCTCTCTCGAATCTCTTTCATCTTCCTCTCTCCCCAGCTGTCACCAGCACTGAGCTCCAGGGGGAGACCCTGTGCTCCCCCTTCTTTCTCCCATCTTGTCAAAGAAGAGGCTGAATGACTAGAGCCCAGCCCTCTCCTAAATATCTTGTAGATCAGACAAAGTAACTGCAGGGCAAAGAGAAAAATTGAAGAGTTCTTTCAAGTAAGAGAAGCTAAGCACAACCCATTCTTCCCTAAGGGAAGAAATATCGCAGAGATGGAAGGGACATTGCTATATACAGGAGAGGGTCCCAACTAGGAGGTGTGCCTTACTCTCCAACAGACACCAAGCAGGGCTCAGAGAACACGATGGGCCCCCAGCAAGTTATGGATGCAGGCTAGCTGTTCTACTTCAGGGGAGGGTAGTGGAAGGGAAGGGAGGAGGGAAGGCTAGAGGGACAGGAGGAAGGAGCTGACCAGAGAGCAACAGGTGGCAGTAGAGGAGGAAGGACTATAGTGGTTGGGGGGGGTGGGGGAGAAGGAAGTGGAAGAGAAGGAAAAAGGAGGATGGGGAGGAGAAGAGGGGAGAAAGAGGTGGCAGAGGAGGAAAACAGACAGGGAAGGAGGAAAGGAGGGAAGGAAGGAGAGAGATGAAGGAGAGGGAGAGGTGAGGGAGAGGGAGAGGGAGCAGGAGGATAGCAACAGCTTGCCTGGATTCTCCCTGGAGCCACTTCTAAAAATACCCTCGTTATGTTTCAACTAATGGCAATGTTTCCGGGTTGACTCAAACAAGTGCCCTCTCTTTAATTAATTTTCGAAAGACCTGGCCAATTTTAATCATGGCAAATACAATGACCCCGGTTATGACGGCCTGAGCTGCTAAAAGCAGAAAAAAAAGCCCCTGGAACAGACTCTTATGATCTTGGACTTCACCGGTGGCCGCTAGCTGGGTCCATACCCAGGCTTCTGAGCTGTTAGGCAGCAAGGAAGGCACTGCGGTTTCCAGGAGGCTCTGGGCTGGAGGTCGGGGCCGCAGCCCCCGAGGGCTCGGGCACCACGGGTCGCCCTCCAGCAGGGCCGAGAAGGACAGGCCGGCGCGTGAGCTGGGTTGGAGGCACTGCGGGGAGTCGTCCCGGTCCACAAGGCCCCGGTGATGCCGCAGCCACTCGAGGAACGGCCATAAGCCACAGTCACAGAGCCAGGGATTGTGCCCCAGCCGGATCTGGGTCAGCTGGGGCAGATCCCCAAACACATCGGCAGGCAGGGCCTCCAGCTGGTTGTGGTCCAGCAGGACCCGCTCCAGGTTGCCGAGGTTGCGGAAGAGCGAGCGGGGCAGAGCCCGCAGCCTGTTGTGGTGCAGGGACACCTGGCGCAGGTGGCCGAGGCCGCGCAGCAAGGCCTCGGGGAGGGAGGCCAGGCCATTGGCATGCAGGTGGAGCAGGCGGAGCTCGGCCAGGCCCTCGAAGGCATCCGGAGGGAGCGCGCTCAGGTGCGGGCTCAAAGTCACTCCCAGCGCTTGCAGGCGGCTCAGGTTGTGGAAGGCGGCGGCCGGCAGCGTGCGCAGGTGAGTGCCGTTGAGCCACAGCTCCCGCAGGCCCGCCATCTCTCCGAAGAGCACCTCGGGGAGCTCTTCTAGGGGGTTCTCGAACAGGGTGAGCAGAGTCAAACTGCGCGAATGAAGAAAGAGTGCGGGGGGCAGAAATGCAAGGTGATTGGTGTGAAGGGTCAAAGAACTCAGGTTGCCCAGGTGGTCGAAGGCACCGGCGGCGATGGCTCGTAGGTGGTTTTCATCCAGCCGCAGCTCCAGCAGGGCACCCAGGTTGTCCAGCAGCCCAGAATCCAGAGACACGAGCTGGTTCCCGTGGAGCAGAAGTTTCTCTAGCTTTGCCTGGGCTCCAAGCAGCCCCTTGGGCAGGTGGGTTAAGTTGTTCCTGGACAGATCCAACAACTTCAGGTTCCCCAGCTTTGTGAAGAGGTTGGGAGACAGGAAAGTCAGCTGGTTGTGGTTGAGACCGAGCTCCTGCAGGTTAGCCAGTTTCTGAAACAGGTTTTGGCCAATGGCTCTTAGTTCATTGTGGTCCAAGTACAACTGTTCCAGGAGCACCATGGTATCCAGGAGCGCATCAGGAAGATGAATGATTCTGTTGTAGGACAACCTGAGGGTTTTTAGTTTGATCAGGTCCTTGAAAGCGCCGGGAGCAATGGCGGAAATGTGGCTGGAAGAGAAGATAAGGCGCTGTAGGACCGTCATGCCACTGAAGCTGTGGTTCTGCAAGGTGCCCCGGTCCATTTGGAAAAGGAGGATGTGTGTGAGGTTGGCGGGCAGGCCCAGCTCCCCGATGCGTGACACGCTGGTGCCGGAGCACCGCGCAGAGTCGCGGAAGGCACACTTGCAGGCTTGGGGACAGGGGAAGGGCTGGGCCCGCAGGAGCGCCAGCACGGCGCACAGCAGGGTGCTTCTCAGCATGTCTGGAAAGGCAACACAGAGGCCCGTCACCTGGTGCCTGCCCCCACTCCCATCCTTTCACCAGGATACTCACTGCCCCCTGAGCACACAAGGAAGGTAGAATTCCTCAGCTGGTGAAAAGATGTTTGTTTCAACAGATCTTACCCTTCCTTTCATTTTCTACTCAGGTGAAGAACTGAATCTCAAGCGTTTTTCAAGCTAAGCAAGAGCTAAAAATTTTATGTATCAAGGCCAAACTCATCATTCTCACATTCTAGTTCACAGACCTGCAGCATGATGGGAAACTTTGGTGGTGCTCTTGACTTGATAATTTAAGCAGTGTTGGCTCTTATGTACCCAGGATTGACTTTGTCAGCATGAATGGAGTCTGTACTCTTCTCCATTCCCCCCTCCAACATACTATCATCAAATTCTCACTTGCTCTGACACCTCAGAGAACACAACATCTGCTAAGAATAGCAGATAAATACTAACCCCATTACTTAACGCCATGTATGTTTTTCTGTACTGTACATTATGTACATTTAATCCTTACAATAGCCATGAGCTGGGGTATAATCATCCCCAAGGAATCTGAGCTGGGTGTGGTGGGATATTACTACAATCCCAGCACTCTAGATGGAGGCTAAGACAGGAGGGCCTTGTGTTTGAGCTAGCTACACTGTCTCAGTAACCTCCCCCTACCCTGCAAAAAAAGGTTAATTATGATTATATGCTTAGAACTGGAAGGTAGTATTTCTGACTTATTCTCTTAAGAAGATACTATTTCTAAAATGCTTAATAAAAATTAAACACACAGACATTAAATGCCTGTAAAATTCAATACAAATTGTTTCTTCTACCAATTTTTCTTTCTTATGTACATACATAGACTAAGCCCTCTAATTACACCAATTTAGGAAACAAAATTCAGTCTTACCTGGAGTGTCTCTGTACCCTGGAGCAATTGCAAGGCTTGTAGAGGCACATGTGACTGAGCACTTTCCAAAGGAAGAAAGCATACATATGCATCCTAGTGACAAGACTTGCCCAGAAGAAAGGAAAGGGCTCTATCTTACAGGGTACATTCTAGTTTTTCCTGACAAATGTCTCCAAACTTGTGATACTACATATAATTTGAGTCCTACTGCCAAAGAAAAGTGACAGGAGGGAGAGTTTCTCCATAAATGGCACAAAACAGCATCCATGCTAGAAAAATAGCTACAGTTGGATCAGGGTAGCAGGCACAGCCCTGGATAGAATGTTCTTCTTTTATAGGCCAGTGTGTTGATTCTTATTCCAGTCTCTAATGCTTCTTTAAAAAAAAAAAAAAATCCCCCTTCACCCTCTGCCAATACTGGGGCTTTGGAACTCAGGCCCCTGCATCCTCACCTGGCTTTTGTGCTCAAGGCTGGTGCTCTACCACTTGAACCACATCTCCACCTCCAGCTTTTTTGCCAGTTCATTGGAAAAGAGTCCCATGGACATTCCTGCTTGGGTTCAGCTTCTTGAGTAGCTAAGATTATAGGCATGAGCCACCTGCAAGCACCTGGCTCTCCATTTTTCTAAGACTAAAGCTCAATCTACTGTGGAACATGTTCAATAATGCCATTGCTGATGCTCTAATGCTCAGTTGCTCTATTGTCAAACTGCTCTCCAAAGGGGTTATACTATTGTTCAATGCTGTTATGTATGAAAATTCCTGTTCATACATCACTGTCCCATACATGGTATTCAAAGTTATCCCAGCAGTTTGCTTCGCATTTCTCTGTTAATGGTAAAATGAGTATCTTCTCATTTAACTTAAGGCCATTTGTGCCTCATCTGAGGAATTCAGATTCCCTTTTGCCCATTTCCCCCTACAATTATACACAAAAATGAAGTGCAAGTCAATGTTTGAATTGCAAAAGAATAAACATTTCCATCTAGAAGTACAAAGAGAATGTGGTGAATAAGTATACCCTAAGTTATTTTATATAGGATGGGAAAGAAGTTCCCCAACCAATGACAACTGTAAGTATTACCAAAAAAGCAACAGAAGCCAGTCGCCTGCTATCTTAGCTACTTGGGACAGACACATTGGAAGGATCAAGGTTCCTGGCTAGCTTGGGAACCAGAGGTCACAATTCTTCTTCAATCAGCACACTGGGTGTTGCTGTGCACCCGTTATCCTAGTTTCAAGAAGAAACATAAGAGGCAGATCATGGCTCAGAAATGTTTACACACGAAAAACGAGATTATCTCCAAAAAAAGAGTTCGGGTGTGGCTCAGCTGTATAAGTACCTGCCTTGGCAAGTGTAAATCTCAGTTCAAACTTCAATACAAAAATAAATAAAATAAAAGCCCTGGAATTACATCAATATTTGATATAGCCATGGGCAGTAAGCCCAGCAAGTGCTGAACCAACTAAATTCTAGTCACAGTCCTAACCAGAGGGAAGATCGAGCCACTGCCTGTGCAGCTATAATGGGTCTTTTCAGTTCTCACCAACTACCACATATAGACTGTAAGTCCACCTACCTCAGCACTGCTCTCCAACCTCCAGACACTTAAGGGTGACACTGATCAAGGAGCATTGTACTCATAACCTAAGGAATTGCTACCACTTTGTACAACTACTTAATAATAAAGTTTAAAAAAGCAAACAAATAAGGAATGGTAAGTACCAAGAAATTAACTAATCCAGAGAAGCTGTATTCATATAACAAAAAAGCAAACATATATTGACACAGAAAAAATATAAATACATCATTCACTCATGTTTTTATTTTTAATAGCTTCAATCAAAAAAGATTTAATAAGGTTATTTACAATGCTGAATGTACAATTATGAACGTATGCCTTTTTGACAACAGGGTACCATTCTTGAGCAGCAATACAATTTTAAAAATATAAAGATGCAGTATCATTTCTGATATAAAGTTACTTTAAAAAATCCAGGGTCTTAGGGAATTCACAAATCATAACAGGAAATAACTATTTCATTAATTTCATGTGCACATAATTTCCAAATTTTAATACATTAAAAATGTGTAAATGCCCAGACTGTACAAACATTGACATCCCATGTTATTAAAAGTTCTCCAATACCTCCCACCATAAATATACAAAAGCCTATTTCCAGATATGTCAAAATTGCATGCATAAAATATTCAGTGTTTTTTCCCTAAAGCTTGAATTCTGTTCTTTGTTGGATAGTTGTCTATAGCTGTTTTGAAACAGACTACATGAACATCAATATATTAATCATGCCTTTAGAAACTGTGCAATACTTTCAACAACATGGGAAAGGGAAATAAATACAGTAAAAACTGCAACGGTTTTGTTCAAATGCAAGTGCAATTTGGAAAGCTTTCCAATTTAAAGGATTATAAAACTACTATAAAAAGTATTTTTGCTGTTGGCTTAGCTACACTTACTCAAGCATTATTTGCAGCATTGCTTGACAGCAGTTGGTGCTAAAAGATAGAAAACATATGTATATTTGAGGGAAGAAAAAAACTTTAAACAACCCTGAGGGACACACACATTAAAAATCTTGTTATTTATTTAAAAAGTTAAAAAGTTACATATCATTATTTAACAATTATTTTCCTGGACATTTCTGTCCTTAAGTATGTGCATAAATAAAATTTAAATCAGCAATATTTATCAATCTTAATACATCAAAATAATATATGTACAGATTTTTAAAAATTAGGTCTGTATACACTCAAATAATTTAATGTTAAATTCAGAACCAAAACTACTATGCAGTGATGACCTACAGAGAGGACTGTCTATGGCACTGAGCAGAAGCCACACCTGAATTCACAGATGTTTTTCAAATAATATTCTCACCTTGAAAACTCATCCTTCCTGTCTTTTTAAGCCTAACTGCCTACAGATGCTCTTCCATCGACCTCAAACCTTATTTTGAAAATATGGAAAAATGAGCTAGAAACCTTTAACTCTGAATCTTAAAAAATATGTGAGTCAAAAATAGGTTTTTATGACCATACTCTTAAAGATGTTAAATACAATCAATAACTGGATTTTTAAGTTGTACTTGGCAATTACTTGAATTATATATATACTTCAGTATTTAACCCAAAGAATAAAATTTCCAATTCTAGAAATCACTAAAGAGTAACACTTGAGCATATTTTAAGTGGATATGAGCATTATAAAACAATCAGAAGAACAAGAAACGATAGAAAACGGTGCTAATTCACAGCTCGAAGAGGTCTAAGATGCATAGCTTCATAGAATCATTCATGAATACATTTTGATGAAAAGTATGGATTGTACTTTTGTAAGAATCATCAGTGGCAAAAGCAGTAACAGTGATCCTGAGTGTAATTTATATGTTCTACAGTTATCAAACATCATTCAGTTCTTTGCAGCATAAATAATAAGAAACATTTGGTTCTACAATTCTGGGAAACACCTGGTAGATTGGCAACTATGTAATGATCAGCTAGAAGTAAAAAGCAGGAACATATGATTGTTAAGTGAGAACACAGAACAATGTTACATTGTCTTAATAATTTAGAGTTCATTTACAGCAGTATCAGTCCTGTGTGGATTTTAACTGTGGGCATTTAAAAAGTAGCTTTATTAATTCTTCTAGAATTTAAACATTAATTGGGAAAAACAGAAAGATAAAAAAATTCCAATATTTCCTTCTGGCTCACTGAATTTAACTTTGTTTCCTGGATTTTTTATCTCCCAGAAATTGCCACACCAAATATGCTCAACAAAAAAAAGTATGCTGGCGCCATCTAATGACTTTGCAACGAACTTTCAACAATTTCACACTGCTTTGAAAAATCAGCTGTTAACCAAATCCAAGTACAGTTCTTTAAAGACTCATTATTGACAGGAAAGACACAGCAAACCTTGAAGAAAAAAAAAACCTTTCAAGGTAAAATGTTAAAACTAAAAAATCAAAATGCAAAACTAGATCTCATCAGTATCTTGTCTTTAATTAAAATAAGACAAATTCTGAACCAAAAAAGGTACGAAGAGCTACTAGAAAAATAGATTCCTATCTACTGCCTTTTCCTAGTGACAAAGGTTTGCCAAGGTTCAAGTGAAGCAAAGTAGACTACTGGCCCCAGACATAGCACAAGATCCACTCAACATCTTGGAGGACATCAAGAAGCAGTGAAGCACCTTACTGATTAGAAAAATAAACCCAGGCAGTTTGTACAGAAAATATAAAACCATACACAGAATTACCTGAGTTGTCCTATAAGCAACACCACACAATCTCAGTCCTAACTCCTAGCCCATCAAAGGGAACTGTTACATGTATGTTTACAAAGAATTCTTTGGAAGAAATACTGAAATAAAATCAGGCATCCAATTTGTTTTTACTGGAGGTTAACTGCCATTTTATTTTTAGCACTCACAAATGTGGGCCTGTATATTAAAAAAAAAACAAATTGCCATCTTATTTTTTAATACTCACAAATGTGGGCCTGTATATTTAAAAAAAAATCAAACTTCTGGGAAAAAAAAGGGGTTGTGAGAATAAATTTTAAAAAGCAAACTACTTCCAAAAGCCAATGAACACAAAAATCTATTGAACACCAGTTTTCTCTGGTACTCAACATAAATAATCATATAGGGTAACAATCAAAATTCTACAAATGTATATAATATTTAGGTTACTGAATGAAAGGTATAACCAGATTAGTAATTTGTGAATTCAATGTCCCTCTCCCTTCTGTGTTTTAAAGCAAAGCTTTCAAATCAGTTACTGTATTATCAGAAGAAGCATAAATTGAAATAGTGGCCATTTCGACACACAGGATCAGGAAATCCTAAAATCACTCTCCTGAACTATTAGCAAACCACTGACACCAAGTCACTGCTATGTTATGGTGATAACCTGACATGATCCATTTTCCTTTACCAAAGCTTTAGCTTCTGTAGTTGTCTGTGGTTTGGGTGGCCATTCTGGATCAACCAAAAGCTCCTGCGCCAGATACATGTACTTTGCCTTTGGTGTCTTCTTTCTACAGCCCAGTGCCCAAGACAAACAGCACTTCCCCCACCGATCCACGGACTCCTAGGACAAAAGAACACTAGCTGATTATAGTGACTACTGTTTCTAGCAGGAAAAAATATACACATTAGCACAAAAATAAGAAAAAAATGACTTCTGAGTACAACTAACAAATGAACACAACCCACGTAAAAAAGTCAGCTTTCAATTATTTAGGAACAGAAAACTTCTAAAGAGATTTGTTTTTGTTATCATAGTAACTTCAGTTTCTTCAGTTTTATATACAATTTTATGTGTTGTGTACTGATGTCTGTAACATAAAATATCTAAAATACTCAGAGTAACTAGAAAGAATACATTCTCTTTCTTGTGTGTATGCCAGTAATGGAGCTTAAACTCCAGGCCTGGAAACTGTCTCTTACCTCTTTTGTTCAAGGTTGGCACTATACCACTTGAGCCATACTTCCCTTTCAGCTTTTGTGATTAACTGGAGATAAGAATCACAGACATTTCCTTCCCAGGCTGGCTTTGACTAGGGATCCTCAGATCTCAGCCTCATGTGGCTATGATTACAGGCATGAGCCACCAGCATCCAAAGAAAGAGTATTTTTAATGTTGGATCTGGAAATCCTGTTAATCTATCCCAAACTATCTTTTGGAATAAGGTAGTGAAAAATCATTGTTTCTGTTAATATCACCTTCCAAAACCATAAAGTATGAAATAAATACTGTTGAGTTCGAATCAGGACTCAGATCTGCCAATCCATCTTTTATAACCTCATTCTCAGTAAGAGATGGGCATGGCATTCTCTCAGAGCTAGGGAGAACGAGGCAGAAGGACTGAAATCGAGACTAACCTGGGATACACCGACTCCTGAATGAAAATTAAAAAGACATAAAACCACAGCTTCACTTTAAAAAAACGAAACCAAAAAACCCCATAATTTTGAGTGGAGGGGTGGTACTGAGTTTTAATTCAGGGCTTGACACTTGCTACACAGATGTTTTGCCACTTGAGCTACTCCTTTAAACACTTTTGGCTAGTTATTTTGAGCAAGATCTTCTATTTTTGCCCATAGCTGGCTTACGACAGCTGTATTCCAACCTATGCTGGAACCACAGATATATGCCATCATGCCTGGAGTATTAAATTAGATCTTGCCAATTTTTCCCCCTCCACACACTAGCCTTAAACTAAAATCCTCCAGTCTCTGTACCTTCCAAGTAGGTGGAATTCCTGACATGAACCACTGTGCCCAATGAAAGCATATTCTCATTTTAATGGTTCCTTATTGTTCTACAATTAAATACAAGATATACATAAGCCATAAAAGTAAAGACTAGCCAGGTGCCGATGGCTCACACCTGGAATCCTAGCTACTCAAGAAGCTGAGATCTAAGGATTGCAGTTCAAAGCCATCCCAGGCAGAAAAATCTGTGAGATTCTTATCTCTAATTAAATACCAAAAAACCAGAAGTAGTCCTGTGGCTCAAAGTGGTAGAGCACTAGCCTTGAGCTAAACAGCTCAAGGACAGAGCCCAGGCCTGGAGTTCAAACTCCATGACTAAAAAAGCCAACCAACCGACTGACCAAACAAACAAACAAAAAACAAAACAAAACAGAAACAAAAAACTATTTACTATAAAACTATTTATTATAAAAAGCCCAGCAAACTTTTGAGATCCTTGTGTTTAAGACTGTGACCTTAGATAAATAATCACTGGAGAATAAGAGCAGAGTTCCTAGTTAATGTACAGAAATATAAATTCAATAAAGGACTAAAAGACATCCTCAACTATAACTTGAATTAAATTAGACAAAATGACTGGGACCTGTAGTAGTTATATCCCCAAATAAAAGTGAAATCCCAGGTAGTTCTTTGCCAATCAACATAGAACATGGCCTATACTAATCACAATTGAAGTAATCCTAAAATATGGAAACACAATCTAGAGATATTTGAATGTGAATATGTAAAGTCCCTTATGATCAAGAAAGGCATATCTGCTAAAATGTATATTTGAATCATGTCCTGAAAGTAGCCAATGGAAGATAGTGAAATACTTTACAAAGAAAACTTCTATTTCACACATTTGGAAGGTTTTTGTCATGTTATTGAGATATCAAGACAGCTTATTCTGCTTCTTCCCTTATGATAACACTGAACATAATAATTTTGCATCATTATAACCAAAAGGTTATCCCCTTAAAAGAAATACATAAGAAATTAGTTAAACATTATAGAGGTTACAAACTATAGACATAACTATAATAGGATTCTTTGGTAGACCAAAAACAGGTAAGAACTCCTTTCCAGTGTCAACACATAGACAACAAACTAATATTTAACCTGAGATAATGGTTCACTATTTAGATTTACTCTTTCCCCAGTTTTTAAAATATTTCAGTCCAATTGTGGAAAAAAATCAACTGCTCCTAAATCAATATGAAAGCCGTGACTTTTTATATAATGGGAAGCAGCATTGTTAAAGGAACACAGAGGCCAATGTTCATTACTTGCTTTAAAAAAAAAAAAAGTGGAAACAGTAAGTCTGTTTGTCCAGCTAAGTCTTCTGAAGGACAATGCCTAACAGGCTAAGAAAGCCAAAGCCATGTGTAATTAAAATTAAGGCTTATATACATACATACTTATATACATCTACCTATATACACATATCTAAATTTTTGGTCCCCCGCTTATGAAGGAAGACAAGCAAAAAAACTGAAATTCAAAACAGAATCACAATTGAATAGTTTTTAACAATAAAAGTTTCTGTTTAAGATAATAAACATCTGTCACATTTAAAAAAATAAATCACAAGGAACAACAGGACTCCCCCAACCCCAGCACAATTACAAACATTTTGTTCCTGTACACTTATGAGCAAGCACAAGTTTATGAGTTTACAGCAAACATGAATACAGCACACACATACACAAACACAATATAACTTACTGAGAAGAAAATAAAAGGGGTTACAGGTGTGTTAGAGTGAAAAATCAGGGCAGGGAGGTAATGGCAAGGGGAAAAAACAAGTACAACACAAACAGGATGAGGTTGTCACGGGGGCTGAGAATGGGCACTTAGGTCTCTACAAAAAACACTTAGGGCCTAATAGGTCCCTGAAGCTGGAGGATATAGAAGCTCTAGCAGTTAGAGCTCTGGGTTTACTTATGAAAGGAGTCATTAACTGGCCCTGCCAGTTTCAGAGACACCATGAAGGAATTCACAAAGATCTGTAGATAAAAACTCCCCTGTTAGGGAATTCCAAGTTGTTCATTGTGGAACAAGTTGGTTCTTAGCAGTCTTTTAGGGAATGTTTTCCTGGGTAGCACATGAAGGAAAAAGTTATACTGGTATTATATTTCAATTTTTGTAGGAGTCTTCCAAGTAAAGTTCAATATAAAAAATGCAAATTAGTACTTTTTTTTTTTTTGTGGTGGGTCATGGCACTTGAATTCAGCCTGGGTTCTGTCCCTGAGCTCTTCTGCTCAAGGGTAGGGCGGCACTTCCTGTTTTCTAGAGGTTAATTGAAGAAGAGTCTCAGGTCCTTTGTGCCCCAGCTGGCTTTGAACCTTGATTCTCAGATCTCAGCCTCCTGAGTAGCTAGGATTATAGGCATGAGCCACCACCCTCGGCAGTATTTTATTTAAATGAGCTCAAATAATATTCAAAGTGACATGAAAACTACAGTTAACACTTAGATTTTTCACTAAGAATGTTGAGAATCAATAAAAACAAAAGGCCTCAGAAGGTTAAATTATAGGAGAGTATGATACCAGTTCTTTACCATTAAGTGACTCACAGTAGATATAAATTCTATAAAGAGAATAGCGTGGATTTTAAGGAATAGAGCTTTATAGAAAACCAGAGATAAGGTATCTCCATTGAAGACTTTTATTCAAGAGTCATGGAGTCCAAAATATTCCTGGTTATTTTTTTTTTTGAGAAAACAATTAAGGGCTGCTAAAGAACATGATATACCTACACAACAGTTATATCCTTATTTACAGATTCGTTAGTTTTTCTTCCTCCCATGTAAGTTTATTTGCAAAGAAAGTTCAAATGGATACACACACACACACACACACACACACACACACACACACACAATTTCTTTCCTTTTATAAGAAAATGATACAGGTAAAAATAACAAAGTTGAGAGCGTGATAAGCTGATTACTAGAGGGAATTCTGGGGTCACAACTGAGGGACGTGCTATCTAGAACCTCTTTTCATTTGCTTTTGATTTGATTCAACCAACTTTTACTCGATGCACGAAGCCTCAGAAAGAATAGTTCCAGCCAATGCAGAATGGGATGAAGGGGGAGGTCCTACAACTAGAGTTACTCTTACTTTGACTTTCTTTTTCACCTTTATGGCAGGGTTTTAAACTTCAGCACTACTGTTATCTTAGGCTAGGCAATACTTCACTAGAAAAGTTTGCTCTGTTACCATAAAACAATTGTTTACAGCCTCTCTGGCCTCTACCAGCTATAACAATAATAATCTCTGTCCCTCAACATGTAATAACCAAAAATGTTTCTGACATCTGACACTGCCAAATGTTTTAGAGAAGGCAGAGAGGGGTGAGAAGAGGACGTGGCAAGCAATTAATTACAAATGAATAAAAATCAGAGCCTAATAGGATTAGCTAATAAAGGATTACAAATGACAACAGTGAAAACTATGTAACATCCAGTAGTGTCAGAAGCTGGAAGTTTAGGAAGTGGTCCCCTCTAAAGGACAGTGTCCAGGTTCAGAGTTCAAGCCCCACAACACCCCCCCCGCAGCCCCCCAAAAGAACTCTCTATCCTAAGGTTGCAATTTAAAAAGAACTTTCTTAATTATGACCACAGAACTAGAAGGCTAGAACTCTTCTCAGTTCAATGTTTTTCAGAAATCAGTCAGCACATGGGACATGCCGAATGGAGGCTCCTTGGTTCTGGAAGCCCCTCTGCCTTCATTCTCCCCTTAAATATTTTAGTGGTCTAATTTCATGAAACTCAAACCCTTAAAATGAGGGTAGGGGCCAGGAGTTTGGCCTGGTGATAGAGTAGTTGCCTAGCATGCACAAAAACCTGGGTTTGGTTCTTCAGTATTACACACAGAAAAAACCGGCAACGGTATTGCGGCTCAAAGGGTAGAGCTCTAGCCTTGAGAAAACCCAAGGACAGTGCTCAGGCCCTGAGTTCAAGCCCCAGGACTGGCAAAACAAAAATGAGAGTAGGAGCCAGGAGCATGGCCTAGTGGTAGAGTGCTTGCCTAGCCTGCAGGAAGCCCTAGGTTCAATTCCTTGGTACCACATATACAGAAAAAGCCAGAAGTGGTGCTGTGGCTCAAGTGGTAGGGCACTAGCTTTGAGAAAGCACAAGGATGGTGCCCAGGCCCTGAGTATATGCACCAGGACTGATTAAAAAAAAAACCAAAAAAAAAAGAGGGCAGCTGGGTGAGAGACCTGGCCTAACAATAGAATGAGTTCAAACCTCAGTACCTAAAAAGGAGGTAAGGGGAGAGGTACCCATCAATAATTTTTTAGAAAGTAACAAGTAAATGATATAAAAAATTTTGTTTACATTGAAATTTATTTAGATCTAGTGTCAGGGGTCTCTTCAGAGATTCCAGATTAACTCTTTCTCCTGGCCTGTCATTTCCAACACAAATATACATGAATACATGAGGAGCAATGATCTGAGCCAAAATATCTAATAAGGTCACTCACCAAAAGGAAAAAGTACAGGTATGGTTAAAATTTAGCTACTTACTTCAGTCCCACAATTCTGGCATGCCTAATAGGGCACAAATAGCCAACAAAGCACACACTACTTTGAGAAAAAGAAATTAAAGCAGTTTTCAGACTCATCCTATCATTTTAGAATCACCATTATTCGCTACAGAGCATGAAAAATTAAAATGGCAGCCTACAGGACCTGTTACAGAACAACCTTGCATCACTGTACTAGGATGTTACTCCTGTTAAAAGTTCACTAGTTGCCATTTAGGTATAAGTGAATAAAAATGAGTTAAGTAGCTCAATTCAGAAATGTTAACTCCTTTTGATCCCTGTAAGCCTCTCCATAGCACAAACAAGAGTGAAAGCTGTAGTAAGGCACATTACCCACCTACAAACAGCATAAAGTAATAAGAGTGAGATTTTTATGGCGTCAGGTTCTCTTGGCTGCTCACTAAACTCTAATTCAATGACAGGGGTCTAAACAGTAATAAATCACATATAAACTTCCTATCATATTTTCTATCAAGAGATATAGGTTTTTTGGGAAAAGATCCACTACTCATCAAGATTCCTTGTACTCAAACTGACATATTAAGTTGAAAATCCTTTGTATACACCTTAAGGATAAAAAAATAAAGTCCTTCTAACACTTCTGATCCGATTTTTTTTAGTGTAAAAATAATGTTATTTTATTTGCCTCCAAAAGTTGTAAGCACGGCTTGCAAATAAAAGTTATATTGGGAAAAGCCAGTCTATGCTTAAAGCACAATCACTGACAACAAATCAAATAATTTCTTGAAAATTTGCTCTGATCCAAGAAGAAACTATTCTATATCAGAACCTGCCCCTACCCCCCAAAAAACATACAACGTAAAACAGGCAGAAATAAAATTCTCACCTTTGAGGACAAGACTTGTACATGCATACAGAATTAGGACTAGAATGGGAGACTTAGGAAATTTCTGAAGTCCTGAAAAGTCTAACAAATGTTTGTCATCATTTTCTAGGACTCCTTACAAGAAATGAAATGACAAGCTCAAAGAAAAAAGGTTGAAGCAACACACACAGAATTTCCTAAAGAACACAGAGAACACAGCTGGAAAAGCCAGATATATACAAAGAATTGATAGTAACTGCTGAGTTCCAACCTGTGGTGGCTGTGTGGTGAAGCGATACTCTCCTTGTTTGTCTCGATTGAACACAACTTTCCAAAGGACCGTGTCAAGGAAGAAGCTCTGAGAGACATTCCAGTGAGTTAAGAATTAAAAATGACTTAAGTCATTTGTTTTTAACATGCACATTAAAAAATTCACACCATGCTGCATCATTACATTAGTAAAAACTACAATAATGCAAAAGGATAAAGAATAACATGACTGTTTTGTTTTGCTTATCACGGGGCTGAAATCTGGGCCTGGGTGCTGTCCCCGAGCCCTTCAACTCAAGGTTAGCACCCTACCACTCTGAGGTACAGCATCACTTCAGGTTTTCTGGTGGTTAATTGGAGATAGGAATATCGTAACTTTTGTGCCTGGGCTGGATTTGAACCACAATCCTCAGCCTCTTGAATAGCTAGGATTACAGGCGTGAGCCACTGGAGGCCAGATACAACATGACTTTTACAACAAAGATAAATCACAAAGTTCATGATAAAATGAGACTTGTAAATTTTCCACTAAATAGTTTTTATATGAATATTCAGTGCTTCTCATATTAAATGAAACATATGAAACCTTGTCAGTATATTATTTTCATATAATACCTAATATTATGCCGTTACCTGTACCTACACATATGATCTCATCAGCATCCAACACCAATATTTAGATTATAAGCATAATAACATTTGAGAGGAAAGATGGGAGTTATACTATAGAAAAACAAATGCTTTTAGAATATAGTGCTATGTGCTTTCTACTAGACAACTTGAAAAGCTCTATATAATACCTTCGTTGCACTGCACATTATACCTCAAGATTTCAATGTCAAGCCATCTTTTGGAAGAACAACTGAAATTAAGCCCAATTAAGTCTAGAAATATGATCACTAAAATATACACTTTTTCCTATAAATTTAAATTCAAAAATCTATACTAGGAGGTCCTAAAACTTCACAACTGTATCTTCCCCCCTTCTGTTTCTCATATTACTATGGTGGGAGTGAGTTCTCCTAGTTTGGGGAGAAGACCAAAGCATATCAGTAATAGTAAATGAGAACTTGCTAGCTTCTTTTAGAGAAGCTCACCTGGAGGCAATCTTAAAGGAAGAATAAATATACAATATACAATGAATCCGAGTACTTAAAGACTTCAGAGGTTACTCAAAAGTAAAAACCTAGAAGATGTCCCAATAATCAATGCTGAAATTAGGTAAGCCCAAGACTGTAATTAATGTTTTCAATACACTATTGTTATTATCATTACACTGTCGGAGTACCAAATCCCACCGTCAAACTTTCTTCCTTACCTGGACAGTCTTACTCACATCACAGAACACACTTGGTACATGGGTACTACAAATTCATGGCCATCAGTCATAAGCTACCTGGACACTCACTGGCTTTCCTTTCAACTCATTACCCACTTGGTGTTAAATGGCTATTCATATTTTCTCCTATCTACATAAATGCTACTATCAGTTGTGGAAAAGGTCAAAAGAGAAGGCTAAATGGATCTAACTTGAATGAAACTGCCATTGCAGCTTTCCATATGTTACCTATTAGTCTTCTCTACTTTCCATTAACTTACCCAAGAATCTCAAGGCAACTAGGTAGCCATCTGACTAGCTGAAGTGCTTACCTCCACCAGAAGAGATACAAAGGCATTGATAAGAACAATGATGAGCATAGATATACGCCACTCATAAGGTACACATACTATCTGTAAGACAAAACATTTTAATTAAAGTTGTTACATGTAGCTGGCATTATAGCATTGTATCACAAAGTCAAAATTCTTACTCCATGCCACATATTCATACACATTATTCATCCTAAACAATGCCAAAGTATATATCATTTTAATGATAAAACTCTTAGGTAGCTGAACTTAGCATTAAATTCTATTCGTCCAAACTCAAAAGCCTGTCTTTATTAGAGCACAATTGTCTAATAATCCTTACTTTTAAAGTCTCTCTTTCAACAAGACAGATATTCATCTAATACTGACCAAATTTCACATTATGAAGACAAATTCATAAAAGAACTCAACAGATCAATTTAAGAAATATGTTAATTTTCACTAGATTTTGTCTTCGACTATTGGCACACATTACATCTGCCTAAAGTGTAATTATTTTTTAAGTTCTAAAAAATAAAAGGCATATTCCTGTTTTCCTGGGTACAATAAGAAGCAAACATTAGGAGAAATGGCTAGGAATGTGCTTAGTGATACAGTCCTCGCCTAGCATGCACAAAGCTCTGGATTGGATTCCTTAGTACCACATACACAGAAAAGGCCAGGAGTGGTGCTATGGCCAAAGGGGTAGAGTACTAGCCTTGAGAAAGCCTAAGGACAGTGTCCAGGGCCTGAATTTAAGCCCCAGGACTGGCAAAAAGAAGAAAAAAAAAATAGGGTACACACATAGTGTGTATAAAAACATGACTGGGGGAAGCAAAAACAATAGGGACCCAGCTTAGCTCTCTCCCACACAAAGAATCAGAGAATCCTAGGAGCCAATTATCTTAAGAAATCAACAACTACAAATTCAAGACGCAAGGGAGAAGCATACAAACCTGAAAAGATTATCAAAGAATCTGAAATGCAAGGAACCCTCTCCCACCCCAGGAGGGCGCCTGGGCCAGGAAGCCCGAACTCCAGCAAGCAGTGGAATCCAGACACAGGAATCCCACAGACCAGGTGCGGACAGCACAGACAACAGCAGAGACCAGAGGGGAAGCAAACGACCCTCCAACACCACAGAGCAGCTCACAATCAAACCACGAGGAATAAGTAGTCCAGCATGTTCCCCCAAACCCATGGGGAAAGCAGAGCTGATGGTGAGCTACCAAACCTAACCCAGACCCCTCCCACCCTGCCCAAGAAAGACTGGCAAGTGCAGGAGGGCAAGGAATTCAGAATCCTGACCCTTCCCCAGGCCATTGACTGGAGACTGATAGGCAGGCAGGTGCTAAGACCCAACATCCTAAGAAAGGGTGTGAAGATTCACACACAGGGTGTGTGTGTGAGTCCTTGCACCAGCAGCTGACTGAACCAAAACTAAGTGGGGCGCCCTCCTGCTGATAGCCTCTGGCAAGCCAGCACCAGGGGGGCCCCCCATGGAGTCACAGGAAGACTCTCAGCCAAAGTGGCCAGTACTTCCCTGAAACACAGCAGGGAAGTGAAGGGCAGACCAGCAGGGGCCAAACACACACTCAGAGAGCCACAAAGGTGCAGCCCTGCCCTCATGGCACCCCACCCCTGGGAGCCCACGTGGGCCCCAACCCTGGGAACAGGGCCACAAGCTAGCCACTGGTCTAGCTGAAATCTCACTAGAGCTCCCAAACCACAGGCCCTCGGCTGGGCCCAGCCCCTGGGAACAGCCACCAGGCTAGCTGAGGACACAACTCCACCCCAACTGCAGGCCCACTACAGTGCAACTGGTTGGGCTAGCTAAAAGCTAGCTGTGCAGTGGCACAGTCTTTGGGAACGGGCTAACACACCTGTAAAAGAAAGCTGCAAACTCCAACCCAGTCAGCAACAGAACTAATTTGGCTAAGAACCACACGTACACAGATTCCCAGAACCACCAGCTCCAAACCAAGTAAAGACTGCCACCTACTGACCGCAGAGTGAACCTACAACAGTCTCAATCACGAAATATACAAAGTCCCACACAAAGCCTAAAAGGAAACAAGATGAAGGGACAAGAGATGTCAGCAGCCAAAGAAATGACACCTGAAAAGACATGAAACATTGACTCTGTTCAAGGAGATGATTGCAGATATGACTAAAGAGATCAAAGCAGAATTCCAAAAACAATTCCAGGAAATCACCAAGGAGCTCCTCGATCTCAAAAGAAAAATAGAAAAAAATTTTACTTCCCTAGAAGAAAAGATTAATACCCTCCGGGCAGACATGATCAGCTCAGTGTCCACAATGCAAACAAAAATGAAAGCATTAAGCAACAGACCGAGATGGAGAATAGGACATCAGGATCGGAATCTAAAACACAAGAGCTGGAACAGAGAATCATCAGTTTGGAGAAATCAGTCAGAATTCACCAAAGAGAACTCCCGGACCTGGCAGACACAGCCAAGAAATCTAATCTTCGTATAATAGGAATCCAAGAAGGGGAGGAGTTTCAAAATAAGGGAATGCAACCCTTATTCACCAAGATCATGGCAGAGAACTGCCCCAACCTCAAAAGGGAAAATACTCACATTATTGAAGGCTTCAGAACTCCAAGCAGGCAAGATCCTAGAAGGAACGGAACTGGGAACTGGTCTAGAAACATCACAGTAAAAACATAAGACTCGAATACTAAGGAGCTGATGTTAAATGCCGCAAAATAAAGAAAGAGCTATACTACAATGGGAAAAAAAAAAAAAAAACGAGAATAACTGCAGACCTTTCCACGCAAACCCTAAATACAAGAAAAGCTTGGAAAAATATCATTCATGCCCTGAAGACCAACAACTGCCAACCCAGACTGATATATGCAGCGAAACTAGCATTTAATTTCAGGGAGAAACAAGACTATTTCATTCCAAAGAGAAGCTATATGAATACATGAACACAAAACCAACATTACAAAAAATATTAAATAATCAAGAACAAATTGCAGAACAGCAAGAACCCCCATCAAGAACCAATCACATATAAGTCAATAAACACAGGGGAAAAGAGAGAAAGAATCTTAGAAGTAAAAATAAATAATGCCAAAGGACACTAACACTTCTCCATAATTTCCCTAAAGGTGAATGGGCTGAACAACCCAATCAAAGACACAGAGCAGCAGACTGGATTAAGGAACAAGACCCATCGATAGGTTGCCTCCAAGAGACCCACCTCACTGCCAAAGGCAGAAACAAACTCCAAGTGAAAGGATGGAAAAGAATTTTCCACTCCAACACACCGTGCAAAAAAGCAGGAGTAGCAATCTTAATCTCTGACAAAATTAACTTCTCAGTAAAATCAGTACATAAAGGTGGCCACTACATATTAGTAAAGGGGACAATTCATAACCAGAATATTACAGTTATAAACATTTACTCCCCCAACACAGGGAGTACCTAAATTCATCAAGAAAACTCTCTTAGAGTTACAGAACAAGATAGACCCAAACAGTCATAGTGGGAGACTTCAATATGCCACTCACACCAAATGACAGGTCAACCCAACAAAAGGTAAGCAAAGACACCACGACTTAAATGACACCATAGCCCAACTGGGCTTAACAGATATATACAGTCTTCCACCCAAAGGCAAAACTTTATACATTTTTCTCAGTGACACATGGAACATACTCCAAAATAGATCATATAATAGTTCATACAGAAAACTTAAGCAGATACAAGAAGACTGATATAATTCCATGTATTCTATCTGATCACAGTAGAATCAGATTAGTTCTGAACAACATAGTAAAAGGTAAAAAAAAAAAACACTTGGAAGCTGAACAACACACTTCTCAATAACTCCTAGGTTACAGAACAAATTAAAGAAGAAATTCAAAACTTTCTTGAATACAATGACAATCAAGATACATCACAAAGGACTTTATGGGACACAGCAAAGGCAGTTCTAAGGGGCAAATTTATCGCACTAGGAGCCCATATTAAAAAGACAGAAGAAGAGCGTGTAAATAACCTAAAGAAGAAATTGAAGCACCTAGAGGAACAAGAAAAAGTTAATTGTAAAACAACTAGAAGGACAGAAATAACAAAAATTAAATCTGAAGTATCACAGATTGAAGTAAGATTTACTATACATAAAATTAAAAAATCAAAAAGTTGGTTCTTTGAAAAAGTCAACAAAACTGACAGACAAGATTAATCAAAAAAGAGAGGAGACTCAAATAAACAAGATTAGAGACCGTACGGGAACAACCACAACCAACATCCAAGAAATTCAGTCCATTATGAATAAGTACTACCAGGACCTATATTCAAAGAAACAGGAAAATCTAGTAGAAATGGACGATTTCTTAAATAAATATAGTCTATCCACACTGAACCACGAAGAGGTAAACAAATTGAACAAACCAATTTTATATAATGAAACAGTGGAAGACATCAGGGAAATGCCAAGCAAAAAGAGCCAGGTCCAGATGATTCACTGCAGAATTCTACAAGACTTTTAAAGATGAAGTAATACCTATACTCTTGAAACTCTTCTGAGAAATAGAAGCAGAAAGTGCAATACCAAACTCATTTGATGAAGCTAATATTATACTCATCCCCAAACCAGGTAAAGACCCAATAAAAAAAGAGAACTACAGACCTATCTCTCTAATGAACAAAGACGCAAAACTCCTCAAGAAAATACTAGCCAACAGAATCCAGAAACAAATTTAAAAAATTGTACACTATGATCAAGTAGGCTTCATACCACAGATGCAAGGCTGGTTTAAAATTCACAAATCAATTAATGTAATACATCATATCAATAGAGCTAAAGATGAGAATCAAATGATAATTTCTCTGGATGCGGAGAAGGCATTTGACAAAATACAACATCCATTCATGTTGAAAGCACTAGAAAAAATAGGAATAAGAGGTACATTCCTTAAAATAATTAAAGCCATATATGACAAACCTACAGCCAGTATTATACTAAATGGAGAAAGACTGGAACCATTTACCTTAAAATCAGGAACTAGTCAGAGATGCCCACTCTTCCCACTTCTCTTCAATACAGTGCTGGAACCCTTAGCCAGAGCAGTAAGGCAAGAGAAGGACATCAAAGGGATCCACATAGGGAAAGAAGAAATTAAACTATCCCTATTCGCAATGACATGATCCTCTACTTGAGTGACCCAATAAGCTCCACTTCTATACTCCTAGAATTAATAAACCACTTTAGCAAAGTGGCAGGATACAAAATTAACCTTCAAAAGTAAACAGCCTTCTTATACGCCAAGAATACACAAACAGAAGGCCAAATTAATAAAATGATCCCATTTGCAATAGCCCCCAAAAGAACAAAATACTTAAGAATTAACCAAAGATGTAAAGGGGGAATTATTTAATGAAAACTATAAAAGCCTAGCAAAAGAAATTAAAGAGGACACCAGGAAATGGAAAGACATCCCATGCTCATGGGTAGGGAGAACCAATATAGTCAAAATGGCCATACTGCCAAAATTTATATACAAATTCAATGCAATCTCCATCAAAATCCCAAAGACATTTTTTACGGAAATAGAAGATATAATCCAAAGATTCATATGGAACAAGAAAAGACTTAGAATAGCCAAAACAGTTCTAGGCAAATAGAGCAATGCAGGTGGTATCACGGTACCAGACTTCAAACTCTACTATAGAGCCATAATAACAAAAACAGCATGGTACTGACACAAAAATACACCAGAAGATTAATGGAACAGACTAGAAGATCCAGAAATAAAACCACATACCTATAGTCAACTTATATTTGACAAAGGAGCCAAAGATATACTGCGGAACAAACATAGCCTATTCAATTATTGGTGCTGGCAAAACTGAGCAGCCACATGCAGAAAACTAAAAATTGAGCCCAGCCTGTCGCCATGCATGAACATTAACTCAAAATGGATCAAAGACCTCAATGTCAGACCGGAAACCTTGAAACTGCTACACGATAGACTTAGAGAGACATTGGAACTCATAAGCACAGGCAAAAACTTCCTGAACAGAATCTCAGGGTCACAACAGATTGGAGAGAGACTCAATAAATGGGACTACCTAAAAATAAGAAGTTTCTGCATAGATAAAAGCATAGCCAGAAAAGTAGAGAGACAGCCAATCAACTGGGAAAAGATATTTACCAAGAACACATCAGACAAATGCTTAATATCCAGTATCTACAGGGAACTCAAGAAACTACCCCCCCTCCGCAAAACACAACAAACCAATCACTAAATGGGCAAGGGAACTAAAGAGAGACTTTTCAAAAGAAGAGGTTAAAAAAGCAGAAAAGCATATGAGAAAATGCTCATCATCCATGGTCATAAAGAATATGCAAATAAAAACAACCCTAGATACCACCTTATCCCAACAAGAATGGCCAAGATTTTGAACTCAGACAATGACAGATGCTGGTGGGGTTGTAGAGAAAAAGGAACCCTACTGCACTACTAGTGGGATTGTAAGCAAGTTCAGCCACTCTGGAAAGCAGTGTGGAGGTTCTTAAAGAACTGAAAATTGACCTTCCCTACAATCCCGCCATATCACTCCTGGGCATCTATCCTGAACATCATAACCCAGGATATGATAAGGACACCTTCTCAGCTATGTTCATCTCTGCACTATTCACAATAGCCAGGTGATGGAAACAACCCAGATGCCCTACTGCAGATGAATGGATACAAAAAATGTGTTATATATATATACAATGGAATTCTACATAGCCAACAGACAAGATAAAATAATGTTATTCACAGGGAAGTAGATGAATCTAGAGCGAATCATGTTGAGTAAGACAAGACCAAAGGAACAAAAGGCGCATGGTATCCTTAATATGTGGCTATTAGATCCAAACAGTGCAAGAGCGAGGACTCAGTATTTGCATACCCAACGATATGGACATGGTACGGGAAATATAAACACAACTACATAGACATTAAAAACTTATGACTATAGACATAATGTTTTATTACATTGATTAATACGTATCTATGATATACAAACCCTCAGCCTAATTTTAATTATGCTCTAAAAATTAAGTACCTGTGATTGTATATAAAGATTCCCTTCTTGAATACTTGTTTGTTAAATAAGTCATTTGAAATATGATGCAAAAAATCAATGTTAATAAATTCTTTAATTAAAAAAAAAACAACGGGGCCGGGAGTTTGGCCTAGTGGTAGAGTGCTTGCCTAGCATGCACGAAGACCCAGGTTCGATTCCTCAGTACCACATACTTAGAAAAAGCCGGAAGTGGTGCTAAGGCTCAAGTGGTAGAGCTCTAGCCTTGAGAAAAATCCAAGGACAGTGCTCAGGCCCTGAGCCTAAGCCCCAGGACTGGCCAAAAAAAAAAAAAAAAAAAAAAAAACAACAAAGAAAAAGCCCAAGAATAGACAGACTGAGGGTTGGGAGTTTGGCCTAGTGGTAAAGTGCTTGCCCAGAATGCACGAAGACCTGCGTTCGAGTCTTTGGCACCACATACATAGAAAAGGTTGAAAGTGTGCTGTGGCTCAAGTGATAGAGCTGATAGTCCTGAGAAAGCTCAAGGCCCCCAGGGCTGACAAAAAAAAAAAAATAGACTGAAGTATATCACATTATAAGGTGGGATTAGGGTCTTGTACTTCTATTACATAGTCACAGTAATTTGGAGAACATGGTACTGACTTAGACAATGATAAAACTGAAGTACAAAATATAAAGCCTCTCGTTTTGGAGACTTCTTACTTTCTTTACAGAGATCCCAGACTGTGGTAAACCACTCCATCCTCTCTAGTAGAAAGCAGCTAGAGAAGTCTGTTGTTCCTACGCCCTAATGGCAGTTATGGTTTCCATCCCAGAAGGGGGAAATGAGAGAAAGAATTGCTAGTAGATAGGGATAAAAAGTGGACGGTACCTAGAATTCCTCCTCTAATACTACTTCTTTCCCATATGGCCTGGGTGTCCACTCAAGTGTAGACAGCCAAGTCAGTGCAAGGTAAAGCCATCCAGCCAAGACTTAAGAGGAACTCTGTACTAGAAAAACTACCCCCTAGAAGACTCCATTTGATTCTGCTTCAGACCCCTTCTCTTCAGTCTGCCTACCTTCCTTTAATTGCTTTCATTTGACTTTCAGATAAACTTGCTATTTAAAAAAAAAGGATACAGGAAATAAGTATCACTGAAGATCAGTGGGGGGAAATGGACTACTGACAGTAGGGATTTGACTGCTATCTCAGATGCTCTATGCCAAATTAATTAAAAAGTAAATGGATTAAAAAGTTAATGTGAAGCCAGGCAGGTGGCTCACACCTGTAATCCTACTGCTAAGGAGGCTGAGATCTGAGGATTAAGGTTCAAAGCCAGCCTGGGTACAAAAGAAACTGAAACTCTTATCTCTAATCACAGGAAGTGGGGCTTGACTCAAGGGTATGGGGGTAGCTTTGAGCTGAAGACCTCAGGGACAACTCCTAGGCCCACCAAAAAAAAAAAAAAAAGGTAATGTGAGATATTAGGTACAGTGGCTCATACTTATAATTCATTGAGTTGAGAGGTAGTAATCAAGGGGACTGCAGTAAGCCCCAGGAAAAAAATAGTTAGGGAGTCTTAATCTCGGTCAATAATCTAGGTGTGGTGCCTTTATTCCTGTGGTCCTAGCTAGCTACATGGGAAGCTATTGATAAAATGATCTGAGTAGACCAAGGAAGATAGTGAGAAGTATTTTATCATTGATATTGTTTAGAATTACCAGTACCTGGCAATAATTAGTAGCAGATCAACTTTTGGTGACTGACTTATTACTGTCTTAAATTCTTTAATAGCACTCTATTTTGTGTTTGAACCTGGGACAAATTCCTCCAGCACTTGCATTATATATTCCATGCACAATGAGACATGTAAAAGAGTGTCTATAACAGCACTATGAATGTAAAAAATAACAAATCTAACAACCCAATTATTTGCCAGTCACGAACAAATTAATTACAGTATATCCATATAATGGAGTACTATATGCTTAATGAAAAGTCCCCCCAATTGGGACTGGGAGTTTGGCCCCCAAAAGTGCAAGTAACATTTTTTTTCATTTCTTTTTTTGTTGGTCCTGGGTCTTAAACTTTGGGCCTGGGTGCTGTCAGCTCAAAGCTACCACCCTACCTCTGGGCCTGGGCATAGTCCCTGAACGCTTCAGTTCAAGACTACTGCCCTACCACTGGAGCCACAGTGTCACTTCTAGTGATTACCTGGAAATAATAAGAGTCTCATGGACTTTAGTGCCTGAGCTGGCTTTGAACTATAATCCTCAGATTTTAGCCTCCTGAGTAGCTAGGATTACAGGTGTGAGCCACCACGTCTGCCTGGATTTTTTTTTTTAAATAAGGAGACATATGTGATTGTGTAATTAAGATTTAATTTTTCAAAAAGTAGATTGGTAAAAAGCATAGTTTTAATCTGAAAGGAGATATTTTAATTATGTTCTTTGTTTGCTAGAGTGTAGATTAATGTAGCATAAGAAAGGCAAAGGAAAAGATCTTGAAAAAAAAAACATGGAAGCAGCTTAGTCTTTTCCTCAGTAATACAAAAAACCACATGAGACAGATAGACCATGGAAGCCCTTACATGAAACATCTTGAATCTCATTTGGCTGTTTAAATTCCATATAATATTGTAGTGTCATTTCCTATTACTGTCTTAACTACCAGTACTCCAGTTATTATCAACTGTAAGTAGTAAATGATATATCAGAAGCTTACCTGAAGAACCTGGTCAACAGAGGCAACTGGATGCAACATGATGAGTAATATGAAGACAAACAAAATAATCACAGATATAACAAAAAAATCTGGAAAACAAAGTAAAAATTAAATTAGGAAACTTCTTTAAATAAAAAAGGACCCATTTGCCAGGTACGGTGTCTCACACTTGTAATCCTAGCTACTCAGGAGGCTGAGATCTGAGGATCATGGTTCAAAACTAGTCTGGGCACTAAAAAGTCCATGAGACTCTTTATCTCTGATTAACCACCAGAAAACTGGAAGTGGTTTTGTGGCTCAAGGGGTGGGGCGCCTTGAGCTGAAGAGCTCAGGGATAGCACCCAGCCCAGAGTTCAAGTCCCACCCCTAATTCCCCTGTCCCCCCCCCCCCCAAAAAAGGGACCTACTGGGTACCAGTGGCTCAGGACTACAATCCTAGCTACTCAGGAAGCTAAGATATGATTACAAAGGTTCAGAGCCAGGCATACTAAACCAAGAGACTTTTATGTCTAATCAGCCAGCAAAAAGCCCAAATAGAAGCACGACAAGTAGTATAGCACTAATTGTAAACAAAAAAGCCAAGCAAGAGGCCCCCTGATTTTGAGCCTCAGTACTAGCACAAAAATAAAACAAAGGATCCAGTAACAAGGGTATACTGTCATTTGGTTTGAGTATTTCAAGTTAATGAAATACATAACATATATACTAATATTTCCTACAAGACATCTAAAACTCATTAGCTTTAACCTTAAAAGTATTTCAGGGGGCTAGGAGTTTGGCCTAATGGTACAGTGCTTGCCTAGCATTTACCAAGACCAGGGTTCGATTCCTCAGTACCACATACATAGAAAAGCTGGAAGTGGTGCTGTGGCTCAAGTGGCAGAGCGTTAGCCTTGAGAAAAAGCCCAGGACAGTGCTCAGGCCCTAAGTTGAAGCCCCAGGACTAGCCAAAAAAAAAAAAAAAAAAAAGTACTTTACGAAGTAAATCTAAATAAAATTTAGATCTCTACTATTGATTATAAAAATACTGAACATTTATTTTCAGGAATAGGTTATTTGTTGTTTGTAAATGTGGATTAACCTTATGACTTGCTATGGAAGCAAGCAACAACAAAAACATCTAGTAGTAGCTTTCTGTTACTTTCCTACCTCAAAAAACAAAAACTTCCTGCTCACAGCCATTTTGTTAAGCATATATGTATCCATATACAAGCACCTCTTTAGTATAAGCCAGAAGAGACACTCAGAAATCTTCCACTTTTACTTATAACCCTAAGTACATTTCCTCTCGTCTCTGATCTGGATATTTGTAAATATATTTTTTTAATTAAAAATCAGTTTCAAACTCAAAACTTTACTAAGACCTTAATTAATCAGAATTTCATCACAAAAATTTCAATAGGGTAAAAAGTTAATGTCCCTTTTTGACTAGTGACCCTAATGACCCTTTTTGAAGGGTCTCAATATATTTTTTAATGAATGTCACTTGTAAATATAAACTTTACCCAGGCGCTGGGTTCAAACCTCAGGAATGCCCCCCCCTCAAATGCATGTATGCACATACACGTGAACATATTACATAATTCAGTTTTACCAGCTTATGCTGAAAGTTATATAAACACTCATCCCAAAGTGTCAAACTGTTCATTTAGACTTGATAAATAGGATTAAAAAACCAAAAGGAATCAGATACTGGTGGATCATACCTGAAATCCTAGCTACTCGGGACTGTGGTTTGAAGCCAGCCTAGGCAGGAAACTCAAAGAAACAGAAAGGAAAGGAAAATCAAAAGGAGAGGAAGGGAAAACAGAAGGAAAAGGGAAAGGGGGAGGAGAAAGAGAAGAGAAAGAGGGGGAAGGGACAGAGGAAGATTTGTACTCAATTGGTGGAGCACTAACCTTGAGAAAAAAAGGTCAGAGATAGGCCCTGAACTCAAGCCCCAGAATTGGCACAAAAAATATGAATAAAAAAATTAAAGTAAGTTTTAAAACTGGGATCCCGGGCCGGGAGTTTGGCCTAGTGGTAGAGTGCTTGCCTAGCATGCACAAAGACCCAGGTTCGATTCCTCGGTACCATATACATAGCAAAAAGCCGGAAGTGGTGTTGAGGTTCAAGTGGTAGAGTGCTAGCCTTGAGAAAGTCCAAGGACAGTGCTCAGGCCCTGAGCTCAAGCCCAGGACTGGCCAAAAAAAAAACAAAAACAAAAACTGGGATCCCTTTGAGTAAGATTTTTCTAGATTTTTTTAAATAAACAAGAGCTGTAATATTCTATTGCATAAAGGTAACAATTACAGTAATATAGTAGTCACATAAAGTTATTATAGCTGGCTGTCAGTGACTGACTCATACCTGTAATCCTAGCTACTCAGTAGGCTGAGAGTGGAGGGTTACAGTTCAAAATCAGCCTGGGCAGCAAAGTCCGTAAGATTCTTATCTCCCATAAGCTACTCAGAAAAGGAAAGAAGTGGAGTCTTTTGGTAGAATGCTAGCTTAAAGCAAAAGAAGCTCAGGGACAGTGCCCATAACCTTAGTTCAAGCCCCAGGACACGCCAAAAAGCCAAAAAATAATCGTCAATGAAAGAAAAAGTGTTAAGAAGTGGTGGTAGAGCAATGTGCTAGTGGTTTATGGCGATTATTCTAGCTACTTAGGAGACTAAGATCTGAAGGATCAAACAAGATATATACTCAAGATCCCTTTACAACACACACCTGGCTGTGGTGGTATATGTTAAAGACTGAGAACGAGAGTATCATTATATCAGACCAGCCTGAGCAGAAAAGTCCAAGATTCTCTGTAACAGCTTAAAAGACAGAATGGTTGGGTTGCTCACATTTGCAATCCTAGTTACTCATTTGAAGCCAATTCAGGCAGAAAAGTCCATGAAATTCTTTTTTTTTTTTTTTGGGGGGGGGGGGTTGGGTCATAGGGCTTGAACTCTGGGCCTGGGTGCTGTCCCAGAGCTCTTCGGGTCAAGCCCAACCCCTGAGCCACAGCCCCACTTCCCATTTTCTAGTGATCAACTGGAGATAAGAGTCCGCCCATGGGCTGGGAGTTTGGCCTAGTGGTAGAGTGCTTGCCTAGCATGCACAAAGACCTGGGTTCAACTCCTCAGTACCACATATATAAAAAAAAAGCTGGAAGTGGTGCTGTGGCTCAAGTGGTAGAGCTCTAGCCTGGAGAAAAGTCCAAGGATAGTGCTCAGACCCTGAGCTCAAGCCCAGGACTGGCAAAAAAAAAAAAAAAAAAAAAGTCTGCCCAGGCTGGCTTTTAGCTTTGAACCATGATCCTCAGCTCTCAGCCTCCTGAGTAGCTAAGACTACAGGTGTGAGTCACTACGTCTAGTCTAAGTCCATGAAATTCTCCAATTAACCACCAAAAAACCAATAGGGGAGACTGGGGTGCTATGGCTCAAATGGCAGAGGGCTAGCTTTGAACATAAAAGCCCAAGGACAACACCCAGGTCCTGAATTCAAGCCTTAGGACTAGCACAAAGAAAAGGAGAATCACTGGGCAGGAAGTATATGCTATTTAAAAAAAAAAAATAGGGATAAAAATGACAGAGAAGGTGAGGCTGATCCAGAAATATTTACATGTATGAAAAAAAATAAGGGTAAATGAATGCCTACACCTCTATTAATTAATATATACTAATACAAATTCATTTTTTTTTAATTCACAACCGAAGGTATGGCTCAGGGGGGGTAAAGCACATGCCTAGCAATCACAAGGCTATTAAGTTCAAACCTCTTCCTCCTTGGGGGGAAAATGCTGGTGAAAGTCCACAAATGAGAAATGATAAGAAGGTGAAAAGAAGAGGCAACATGGTGGTACAGGTCAGTAATCCTAGCACTTAGGAGGCAGAGGAAAAAGGACACAGAGTCTGAGACCATACTGGGCTTTGTAGTAAGACCCTGTCTCAAAAATCTAAAAAAAAATTTAGTAAGGTTTACAAGGGCACAAGCCTTCTATGGCTTACAGGATCATAAAGCTGGGTGGAAAAGTCTGAAGCCTCCATTCTTTTTGGTGCTTCTGCAGTGCAAACATTATAGAAATGAATTCTACAGGTGAGCATTGCCTCGTCAGCATTAGAAATTTCAAGGTAGTTGGTACTATTCAGACCACCCAGAAGGAACACATAATACTCACTGTGTCCCTTGAGGACCCTCTGTTCCTCTTTCTGATTCTAACTTTCCCTGCAATAGGTTGCAGAAATAAAAATTAGAGTGAAAAATAACAGGATATAAATAGCAGCAATGTTTAGTTAACACTGCTGGCTTTAATTTAAAATTAAATTTTAAATCATGACAATTTTCATGAAAGTAAATCCAGAATAAAAACTCTTAAAAATATACCTGGGAAGCTCTATTTAATCATGTCAGGAAGCCACTTTCAACACTCCTCTCTTATCTATTAATCAGTTGTTTTGTGAGTTTTGTTTTCTAAGACTGACTCTTAATATGTGAGCCCAGACTGGCCTTGTGCTCAAGATCCTACTACCTCTGTCTCCGGGGTGCAGACTGGATTACAGTCTTGCTGTACCATGCTCAACGTTCTCACCATTATCTTTACACGAAAGAATCAGGGAGAAAATCACAAGAAACTTCAAACTTACAATTTTTGTAGCAAGGTTGCCTGAAGGGTTTTCCTTTTGAAAAGGCAACTGCCACTATGAGGTACTGAAAACTGGAGATAAAAAACACTGTGGTATTTTCATAATTCTGTATATTACGTGCATCAAGTTCAGTTTCATTGTCTACGTGTGAAGAATTCTGAAAAAGGCTCCTTGCTGCATTACAAGCGCTAGAATACACAAAAACATTTTTTCATTAGTGAATACAATACCCACTTCCTAGGAAAAAAAATCAATTTTACCTTAAATGTTTTGAATACTACAGTTAACTAACAGAGCAAATTACTGTTGATAAACTTCAAACAAAAGGCCAAGAGGAAGGAAAATTAAAATTTTTCTATTTAGCCAGACATGGCAATCAGTTAAAACATGAGAATTAAGCCCGAGGTGGCTCATGCCTGTAATCCTAGCTACTCAGGAGGATAAGATCTGAGGATCAAGGTTCAAAAGCCAGCCCAGGCACAAAAGGACCTGAGTCTCCAATTAACCTCCAGAAAATGAGAAGTGGGGCTTGTCTCAAGTGTAGGGCAGTAGCCTTGAGCTAAAGAGCCCAGGGACAGCGCCCAGGCCAAGTGCAAACCTTATGATCCACAAAAAAACATGAGAATTATCATGGCTCATGCCTGTAATCTTAGCTATCCAGGAGGCTGACATCTGAGGATTGTGGTTGGAAGTCAGTTCAGGCAGGAAAATCCACAAGACTCTTAGGTCCAGTTAACCCCCAAAAAGCCAGTACAGCTATGGCTCAGTACAGCTATGGCTCAAGTGGTAGAGCATTAGGCTTGTGCAAAAACTCAGGGACAGTGCACTACCATTGAGTTCAAGCCTGAGGACTGACACACATACAAATACACATACAAAATATAACAATTAAGAAATGTGAAAGCCCCTTTCCTCATTTTTTCAAACTAGAAGTAATTTTAATAAAGGTAAACAGACCAGGGATCTGACTTTAACCTCTCAGATTCAATTTCCTTACCTGTGGATTCTACTTCTGCATCACATAGACACTGTGGGAAATGAGTAAGAATACTTACATAATTGCCTATCAAAGTACTGGCACTGAGATAACTCTCAGCATCCTGTAGTTATGGCTCACTCTCATTTCTACTTCCAGCAGGGCAATACTGCCTAGCATACATACAATAAGAGCGACAAGTACCTCCATTCATTACTGAAGTGTTAATTACACTGCATTCAATTGGGAACAGAAATTCTGAAATACCACAGCTCAAATCTAGAAAGATTCTCAGGACAGGGTTGGGAGTTTAGTGTAGTGATAGAGAGCTTGCCTAGTGTGCACAAAGACTGAGGTTTGATTCCTCAGTATCACACACATAGAAAAAGCCGAAAATGGTGCTTTGGCTCAAGTGGTAGAGCTCTACCCTTGAGAAAAACCCAAGGACAGTGCTCAGGCCCTGAGTTCAAGCCCTAGGACTAGTCCAAAAAAAAAAAAAATTCTCAGGTCAACTTTACCCTATTTTTTCCAAGGACAGTACAGTGTATGCCTAAGAAGATAGTAATAGTTTTTCTTTTTTCGTTTTTTTTTTTTTTTGCCAGTCCTGGGCTTGAGCTCAGGGCCAGAGCACTGTTTTGGGGTTTTCTCAAGCCTAGAACCCTACCACAGCACCACTTTTGGCTTTTTCTAGGAATTGAACCAGGGTCTCCGTGCATGCTAGGCAAGTACTCTATCACTAGGAAAAACTCCCAGCTCCCAGTAATATTGTTTTTAATTTTTCTAAAAACTTTAAACACAATCTCAAACCACAAATACTTACATTTAAAAACTTAATTCAGGGGCCGGGAGTTTGGCCTAGTGGTTAAAGTGCTTGCCTAGTATGCATGAAGACCCGGGTTCGATTCCTCAGTACCACATACATAGGAAAAAGCCGTAAGTGGTGCTGAGGCTCAAGTGGTAGAGCTCTAGCCTTGAGAAAGTCCAAGGACAGTGCTCAGGCCCTGAGCTCAAGCCCAGGACTGGCAAAAAAAAAAAAAAAAAAAAAAAAAACTTAATTCAACAAAATTATTCACATTTAAATAATTTTAAAAATTGTAGTAATTCATAGTTTTGGAATGGTAGAGCATTGTACAAATAAAAAGTACATTATTGTATATGCTAGTTCCTAAACTGCAGATAGAAAAGTCAGAAGCACACGCTGAGTTTAGAAGACTCTCCAAAGATTAATTCCAATTATTGCTTTACAAATAAGAAAAACAAGTCTTAGTAGCAAATCATGCAACTTAACTAAGACTCTTATCTTGGTAATGATTATCGGGTCTAAATTCTCTCTGATATGGGTTTGGGTTTCCATTCTAAAACTCATGCTGAAATTTACTTCTCATTATGATATTTAAAGAAGGGCTAGTTGGAACTTTTAAGAGGTAATGCTGCCTCATGAATGAACTAATCCATTTAAACAGCTAATCGATGAATGGATGCGCAATTAGTGGGTTATTTCCAAAGTAGATTTGTTATAATAGCCACTTTTTCTAAAGTTTCTCATCCTGTGATGTCCATCACTGCCAGCAAAAAAAAAAAAAAAAAAAAAAAAAGACCATTCCTCCTTACCCTTGCACCAAAACCATGAGCTAAAAATAAAACAATTTTCTTTTAATAACAACAAAAAAACAGGCTAAGATATTCTCTTATACCTATAACTTGTGATAACACTGAGGCAAACATAGGTAAAATCAATTAAGCTGCAATGTTATTTTACATTTCTAGACACACTTTTATATACACATGTTATACAGTTTCTACACATTTTTTTTTACATGAATTGACAAACTTACTCTGAATATGGATACCATGGCTGCTGCTTGACCCAAAAAAACCCCAGTGATTGAAATCCAATGCAGATGATAATTTGAGACAAAACAGAGAAGAGTAGCGCCCCAGATATAAGACCAGAAGGTGGTCTTTGTGCCACAAGTTCCTTCCAGGCAGGACTTAAACTCACTATATTAAAAAGAAAAAGATGGAAATTTAATAACTAAGTATTCAACTATATAAGATATTAAAAATTCATTTGAAAAGTAGACACAATGTCTTTGTTACTAATACCTTGATACAAATTTTCAAAAGCTAACTTAGATGCCACACGTTTTTAAATAAAGTGTAAAGATAAACAAATTTAGCCCTTTTCAAAAAGGATTTGAGAAGCTTTACCTCCTTGAGGAAACTTTAGTACAAAGAGAATACTAAATATAGGCATAGTGGTGCAGACCTAGAATCCCAGCATTCAGAATGCTTAAGCAGATTAACAAATCTGAGGACAATCTGGCTGAACAGTGAAACACCAAAGGAAAAGGGAAAAGAGGGAAGCAATGTAAAGAATATATTAATAAAATTCTGAATGTCTTATCTAAAGAAGACATTAACAAAGCTAGAAATAACATACTATGATGACAAAATAAACAGGGTTTTTTTTAATAACCTATAAGGTAGTGTCTACCAGATTTTTCACAATAAAGCTTCTCTCCTGGAGGAAGTGGCTCATTCCTATAATCCTAGCTATTCAGATTGAGAGCTGAGGATCCTTGTTCAAAGCCAGTACAAACAGGAAAGCCCATGAAACACTTTATTTTTATTTTTGGGGGGGTAATAGGGGAAGTGCCAGTTCTGCAGCTAGAACTCAAGATTTGGGCACTGTCCCTGAGCTGCTTTTGCTTAAGGCTTGTGCTCTAACAGAGCCACAGAGCCACTTTTGGCTTTCTTTGAGAAGTTTTATTGGTGGTAAGAGTCTCACGAACTTTCATGCCCTGGCTGGTTTTGAACCATGATCCTCATATTTCAGCCCTCAGAGAAGCTAGGATTACAGGTGTAAGCAACCAGAGCCTACCCCTGTGAGAATCTTACCTTTAACTAACTACCAAAAAAGCTGGATGGCTCAAATGGCAGCCTTGAACTCAAAAGCTCAGGGACAGTGCACAGGCCCTGAGTTCAAGCCCCAGGAATAACATAAAAGAAAATTAAAAAAAGAAAAAAAGAGGAAAAAAAAAAAAAAAAAGCTCCTCCTATCTTCCCTTTCTCGCTCCTCAAGAAGAATTATCTTCCTAAAATATCAAGTCAGAATCTCCTATCTCCCAAACCTTTTTTTTTCATTATTGGTAGATTTGTGAATTTTTAGTTGACCTAATGGGCCATATTCCCATCATTCTGTTGTATCACCAATACTAGAACAAATCAGTATCTTGTGCCCCCTTTTATGATGCATCTAAAAGGACTTAATGTTGCCTCTGTGATATTCCTTCCAAAAATTCACAGCCCCAAATCCAGTGACTTAGATGAACCCATAGTCATAATAGGGTTTAGAAAAAAAACACATCCATAAATGTCAAGATGTTCCTCCCTGCACACGTTAAGGGGCTATTCTGAATTCACGAAGATGTCTGTAAGACAATATAATAAAGGGCATTACAGGGAAAGAGGCAAAATAAATATGGGTTTTGGATAATATATCAATGCTAAATTTCCTGATCTTTATAACTATAAATATGTGATATGTAATATTCAGTAGCAAATGGACATAATGACTCAAAACTTTCAAGAAAAAATGGAAAACTGTAAGACATTTATTGGGAATCTGGACATAGGATATTATAATTGTTGGTGTAAAAATTTATTAAAGTTGAAAAAGTCATATTAGAATTTAATATGCTTTAAAATAGGTACAGAAAAATACTCACTTGTAAACACCACTACCAAAATGATTGCCAGATCAATGAAGAGGAACTGGAAGTCTCCTAGGTTACTTAAAATCTACAGGGTAATTTAAAAACATAATTACTATTCAGAAATTATTTTCATAACACTGTTCTCAGGATATCGATTGACTTTTCACCAGTAACGACAAATTCAAAATGTCACTTGAATTTGCCTAAAACACATGTGCTACAGGCATGCACAGCAAGTAATACAGTGTTTGCCTCATTGTGCAAGATCCTGTGTTCAATTTCTAGTTTAGTGAAAGAAAAACTAACATACATTTGCCTTTGGAACTGATCAAACATACATTTTAAACATTTGATTAAAGATAAATGAGCTATATCTCCATAAAATTTTGAAAATTTTCAACTAATAAAAAAGCAAACACAAGCTTTTATTCAAGATATACAACATTTTTAACATATTTGACATTTCCTTAATATCTAATCCCATCTCTTCTTTTTTTTTTTTTTTTGCCAGTCCTGGGCTTGAGCTCAGGGCCTGAGCACTGTCCTTGGACTTTCTCAAGGCTAGAGCTCTACCACTTGAGCCTCAGCACCACTTCTGGCTTTTTTCTATGTATGTGGTACCGAGGAATCGAACCCGGGTCTTCATGCATGCTAGCCAAGCACTTTAACCACTAGGCCAAACTCCCGGCCATCCCATCTCTTCTTATATTTCCTTTTCCTTTCTTTTGGTTATGGGGCTTGAGCTCAGGGCCTGGATGCTATTCTTGAGCTCTTCTGCTCAAGACTAGTATACTCCAGCACTTTGAGCCACAGCTCCACTTGCAGTTGACTGATCAATTGGAAATTAAGGAGTCTCACAGGGATTCTTCTGTCCAAACCACAATCCTAAAATCTGTCTCTTAAATAGCTACAATTACAGGTGTGAGCCACCCGCATGCCTAGACCTTTCAGTATTTTCTACACATGGGAAAAGAGGATAGTTCTCAGAATCCTTTGGATGTACTGATCTACATTATCAGGAGAAAAATGTACAGTAAGATCACTTCAAATGTAAATTCTGATAGAGTACCTATGGATAGTTCTGTTTATGCTGTTTCTCCAAATGCAGAGTTCTACAAACTATTACTGAAGCTTAATTTCTCACTGTCTTTTCCCAGTAAATGTGTAGAAAACTTAACTATAATCCTTGGTACTCCCATCTAACATTTTGAAGATTAAAGAAAAGATGTCCAATCTGCACTAAACATTTCAGCTTAGTACTCAAACTATAATAATCTCAAAATAAAATTTAAAACACTACTTTAAATCAGTATGAATGGAAGCATTCTGTATCAAATATACATGTTCAGTACTTTAAGTGTCTTAATATTTAGTGCCAGCTCTGTGTACAATATTAGTACTCACGGAATACAGGAGAGTAACACTGAAGTACTGTATGATGCTATACAATGCCATAAACTTAAACACACAGAAGGAAGTCATTAAAGCAGCACGGCCTTCCCTGAGGAAAAACAAATGTTGATATGTAAATAAAAGCACGTTAAGCCCCTCCTATATAAAAGTTCTACCGTGACAGGTAACCATCCACATACAACAGCTACTACGACAAAATACGATCAGTAAGCTTGGGTAGCTCACACCTGCAATCCTAGCTACTCAGGAGGCTGGGATCTGAGGATCATAATTTGAAGCTAGCCTGGGCAGAAAAGTACCTGTAAGACTCTTAATTTCAATTAACCACTAAAGAACTAGAAGTAACACTGTGGCTCAAGTGGTAGAGCACTAGCCTTGAGCACAAAGAGGCTCAGGGACAGCGACCACTCATACTCTGACTTCAAGTCCTAAAACAGAACAACAAAAAAAGAACTATCTTCAAGGTGAATTGGAAGAAATAAAAGTTGCTAGATTGTTACAGTTTAAATGTTACAGGTTATTCAACACTAACACAAATTTACATTACTTTCTGTAATAACTTGCCCTTCCATATTGTTACTTCAAGATACAAAGAAACAATGAGAAAAAGTCCAAGTTGTACTACCTGATGAGGTTTGGCACACAGGAAATACTAGGAGTTTTAGAGGTGAAAGGAGATGCCACTGAAGCCTCAAGTTCAGATAAGGAAATGCCTCCATGTGCTCTCTTCAAAGCCTAATAATGTCAGGAAAACTGCTTAAGTTTTATGAATGTCACTCAGACTAAAGTAAAAATGACAGAAGTAAATCATAAAATCTATACTTACGCCACAATCATTTGCACCATCACCACACATCCCAACAAAGTAACTAAAAAACAAAACAATGTTGAGATTTTACTTTAGTTCTCTCCTTTCCTCCCTTCCTTTCCTCTTTGCTTGAACTCCATTAATTAAAGCAACGTTATGTTTTCAAAGTTGGTAAGAAAGAAAATGTAACCGTGTACCATTGGATCTAGCTATAAATAGTGTTAATAGTCACAACATGAATTCTGAATATGGGTTAAGCATCTTCCAGAATATACAAATAACTTTCTAAGATTTCTTCAATACAGTATAAAGAGCTAAAAGACTAATCCTTGGGTGGAACTAATGAATGTTTTCATTATAATGACCACTGTCATGATGCTTAGAAATAGTACTGCTGTTCTAACAGCACTGCTGTTCTAAACCCAGCACTGCTTAGAAACAGAAATAACCGGAGTTACTTTAACGTAGGCAAATCAGCTGGTTGTCTTGATTTCTTCACCTTTAAAGCAAAAGGTATATGCCTATGTGTTATTTAGCATACTTACCTTTAAGGTTATCAGTAAAGGCCTGTCCTTTTAAAACTTGACACACTGGCTAGGCACCAGTAGCTCAGGCCTATAATCTGAGCTACTCGAGAGGCTGAGATCTGAGGAACATGGTTCAAAGCCAGTCTGGGCACGGAAGTCTATGAGACTCTTAACTCCAATTAACCACCAGAAAACCAGAGTGGCACTGTGGCTCAGCGTAATAAAGTAGTAACTTTGAGCTGAATTGCTCAGGGACGGTGCCCCAGCAGAGTGTTCAAGCCCCATGGCCAACCAAAAACAAAACAAAACAAAACAAAAAAACTTGACACATGGGACTGGGAATGTGGCTTAGGGCTAGAGTGCCTGCCTAGGCATGCTTCATGAAGCTCTGGGCAGGATTCTTCAGTAGCACTTGAACAGAAAATGCCAGAAATAGCACTGTGGCTCAAGTGGAAAAGCGCTATCCTTGAGTACAGAGAGGTTCAGGAACAGAGCTCAGGCTGAGAGTTCAAGCTCAAAAATCACCTCACCCTAACAACTCTCCCCTCTCCCCCAAAAACAAACAAACTTAGGGGCTGTGAGTCTGGTGGCTCACACCTTTAATCTTAGTTACTCAGAAGTCTGAGATCTAAGGATTGCTGTTCAAAATCAGGCATGAAAGGCTGTGAAGTTCTTATCTCCAATTAACCACCAGAAAACCAAAGGTGTTGCTGTGGCTCAAAGTGGTAGAGCACTAGCCTTAAGCTGAAAAGCTCAGGGACAACACTCAAGACTGAGTAAGACTGAGTTGAAGCTCACCATGACTGACCCCAAAGCAAAAAAAAAAAAAAAAAAAAAAAGAGGTCAAGGACAGCACCCTGAGTTCAAGTCCCAGGAGCAGCACTAAATAAATGAAGTCATTTTTTTTCTTTTGCCAGTGCTGGGCTTGAGCTCAGGGCCTGAGCACTATCCTTGGACTTTCTCAAGGCTTGAGCTCTACCACTTGAGCCTCAACACCAATTCCTGCCTTTTCCTATGTATGTAGTACCGAGGAACAGAACCTGAATCTTCGTGCATGCTAGGCAAGCACTCTACCACTAGGCCAACCTCCCAGCCCTGAAAATGAAGCCATTTTTATCATGATAAAACACCCGAATGAATTTTATCTAGGTATTAAAGGAATTTTTTTGTACTTTACCTAAATAAATGAGCACATGAAAGCAGCACTGAAAGCATTCACTGATCTTGTGACACTTGTTTATATATATGTATATGTACATATGCATATGCACACAAATTGAGCATTTCTTATCTGAAAATGAAACTGCAATAGAAAAACAAAGTCATCAATACTTACTCTACATTTTGCAATGCTTCTATCAGTTGTGTCTTCTGATCAGGTGCCATACGAGCAAACACCGTACCATGCAACATCAACTAGGGGGGAAAAAATCCTTTAAAAATTACATTCTCACCAGATACCAATGGTTGAAATCTGAGGATACTGGTTCAAAGCTAGCTTAGGCAGAAAAGTCTATGAGATTCTTATCTCTAATTACCAAAAAGCCAGAAGTGAAGCTGTAGCTCAAATGGTAGAGTGTTAGTCTTAAGCAAAAACGCTCAGTAATTGCATCCAGACCCTCAATTCAAGCCACAAGACCAGCAACAAAGGTGAAAAAAAAAAAAAAACTCAATATATCATGAGTATGTTTACAAATTTATATCACTTACTTTAGGAACAAGGTCTTGAAAATGCTCCAGTATCACTGAAAATGATTTTCCATTCATTGCGAAATGATAACGAGTAATCTGAAGATCTTCTAAGCTATCATGGACCAATTTAATTGGAATAGCCTGTGTGGGACATTCACAACAATATTTAGGTATTCGAGCCAAACAAAACAACCCTATGTTAAGCATATTTGTCCCCACATAGAACTGTATCATTGAATATTGTCTATTTTCTACAACACTTTAAAAGCTTAATATTTATTCAAAGAAAAAGGAAAATTACTTTTGAGGTTACATGTAATGTTTGTTGAAAAGAGAACATGTAAGGAAAATTGAATATCAGGTTTAATTTGAAATGTTCTATGAACTGAATACTATTATAACTTGAAAAACAGGATAAATACTTGGGATTATTCCACTTTAAAATTATGGATCTAAAGATTGGGGGCATGACTCATGAGTAGAGAACAGGCCCGGCAAGTGTATGGCCCTGAAGTCAAACTCTACTACACACATAAACACACATACACCACACACCACACATGAAAGGAGGGGAAAAAAAAAAAAAACACCCCAAATCCAAAACCGAAAAAAAAAACCTATGGCCCTCAAATTTAAATACAGATATCTTTGAGTCCACCAAGTCCCAGTGAAATCTCTCTGCAAGATTGCCTAAGCTTCTGTTTTCCATTATATTTTCCCCACACATACACACACCCCAGCACTAAATTTCAAATAAACAAACTTCCAAAAAAGAAAGTGAATCTTAACATTACCTCTGTATCTACTGCTGGTGAATTACCGCTCTGTGTTAGGGAGTCTGCATAATGCCAATTTATCTTAGCAACTTTCCCATCCTTTGGAGGTAATGCTTCAGCAATAATAATTTTATCCTGAGGTAGAATCATTCCACAGTCTCTGGCCACAGAGACAGCAGTCAACATGTTGTCACCTAAATTTTCAAAATATTTTAGATACTAAAATCAAACTGGAAATACACAAGTATTACTGACGATCAGTCTAGTTCATGAGTGTACTGGCCACAATGAAGATAGAATATGTATGGTCTTTATCATTAAAGAGTTTTAAAATATTGAAATCAATTAAAGCATACTTATCAAAAGGAAGCCTCAAATAATAAAATGTGCTTTTTAACTCTCAGCACTTTATTCTTTGTCTTTTTAAGGAAGGATTTCACTTTGGAGTACAAACTAGTATTGAATGTATCATGTAATTGATGTTGTCCTTGAACTTAAGATATACCACCTATCTGGCTTCCCAAGTGCTTGAGATTTCAAGATAAATGTACTCATACTTGGCTCATAACCATTTTTTTTTTTTTACAAGTCTTGGGGCTTGAACTCAGAGCCTGAGCACTATGCCACTTCTGATTTTTCTGGGTATGTGTTACCAAGAAATCGAACCCAGGGCTTTGTGCATGCAAGATAAACACTCTACTACAAGGCTACACTCCTGGCCAATAACCATAACTGTTAAACACAATAATTTTCAGTCATATGACTCATGGCAAATTGAGACATAAAGACCTATAAACATTTGATGAAATAACCTAGAAGTGAGTAATTGGTAGTCTGTATAAAAAAAGAAACACTATCACAGTATCACAGGAAAGGGTGAATCACAAAAGGAAGACTTACACACAAAGTAATAGTTAGAAAGTTAATTAAGAACACATGTAATCAGAAATATGACATAACTCCTCAGTCAAGAGAAGGAAAGAAATACTCAAATAAGAAGATTAATAGGGAAATGTCTTAGTAACCCACCACTATCAGAGATGTATAATATTTTGATCCCTATTTCCCACATAGCCAACCCAAGGCATTTTCCTGAGGCCCATGAGACACTGTCACGTTGTCATAGCAAAAGAAGAAAAAAAGAAGGAGATAAAGACGGGATGTATATTAAAGAAGGATATAGAAATAAGTTTCTAATAGTAATAGATTTAGTGAGTTTTAGAAGTATATTATTAGATAAATCTCAGAGTCTAACACAAAAATATATGTATGAAGCCTATTCTCATAAGTATAACTGAATAGGTAAGTACAATTAAAAGACTACCTTAAAACTGACTACAGTGAGCTGGGCAAGGTAGCTCAGGCCTTTAATCCTGGCTAGTTAGGAGGCTGAGATCTGGGGGTCGTGATAGAAAGCCAGCCAGGGCATTAAAGAACATGAGACTCTTATCTCCAATTCATCATAGAAAAGATGGGATATGGGGCTGTGGCTCAGGGGTAAGGTGGTAGCCTTGAGCAGAGAACTCAGGAACAGTATTCAAGCCCCGTGACCCACCAAAAAACAAACATATAAAAAACTGACTACAGCGTGTATCTAATATTAACAGAATAAAAACATCAAGGAGAATCATTCAGACTTACCAGTTTTAAAAAAAGTAGCTAGTGGCTCATGCCTGAAATCCTATCTACTCAAGAGGCTGAAATCTAAAGATCACCATTCAAAGCCAGCTTGGGCAAAAAAGTCCATTATATTCTTTATTAACCATGCCAAAACCAGAAGTGAAACTGAGGCTCAAAGTGGCAGAGTACTGGCCTTGAGCACAAAAGCTCAGGAATAGCGCCTAAGCCCTGAGAATAACATTATGACCACCATAAAATAAAATGTAAAACTATCCCTCTCCATAATTATTTTTTTACTAGTAATTCAAACTAACAATCATATATATATATATATATACATACACATATGTATATATATATATACTAATAACTTCCAATAATCTAGTCTATGTACCTATCAATTCTAAAAAGTTACAAATGACTCTAAAATGAGTAAAACATACTCTTAATCCTCAAATTTTGTACTCTAGCAGAGAAAACATTCCAAGTAATTAACACAAGGGAAGGTATTCTAAATGCTGTTAAAAAATATATGACTAGGGGAAGGGAGTTTAGCCTAGGGGCAGTGCTTGCCTAACATGCCCGAAGACCTGTGTTTGATTCCTCCATACCACATACATAGAAAAAAGCTGAAAGTGGTGCTGCAGTTCAGGTAGTAGAACTCTAGCCTTGAGAAAAACCTAAGGATAGCCCTGAGTTCAAGGCCCAGAACTGGAGAAAGGAAAGAAGGAAAGAAAGAAAGAGAGAGAGAGAGGGAGGGAGGGAGGAAGAGAGGGAGGGAGGGAGGGAGGGAGGGAGGGAGGGAGGGAGGGAGGGAAAGAAAGAACAAAAGAAAGAAAAGGGGGAGAGCAGAGAGGGAGAGAGGGAGAGAGGGAGAGAGGAAGAGAGGAGAGGAAAGGGAAGGGAAGGGGAGGGGAGGGGAAAGGGGGAAAGGGGAGGGGAAGGGGGAAAGGGGGAAAGGGAAGACAGGGAAAAAAGGGAAAAGGGAAAAGAGAAAGGAAAGGGGAAAGGGAAACAGGAAATGGGAAAAGGAAAGGAATAAAAGAAAAAAAGAGAAATAAATGAATGATTAAAAGCCAGTGCCAATGGCTCATGCCTATAATCCTAGCAACTGAGGAGGCTAAGATCTGAGAATTGCAGTTTGAAGACTATTACCTCAAATTAACAGCAAAAAGCTATAACTGGATGTGTAGCTTAGGTGGTGGAGCACTGATGGTGATTAGAGTAGAAGTCCTAAGATCAAGCCCCAGTACCAACACAAAAAGGTGGGAAGAGGAAGGAAAAGGAGCACCCAATTTAAAAAAAAAATTTTTTTTTTTTGACAGTCCTGGGCCTTGAACTGAGGGCCTAAGCACTGTCCTTGGACTTTCTCAAGGCTAGAACTCTACCACTTGAGCCACAGCACCACTTTTAGCTTTTTTCTATATATATGGTACCCAGGAATCTAACCCAGGTCTTTGTGCATGCTAGGCAAGCACCTTAGCACTGGGCCAAACTCCCCTCATCTAAAAATTTTATAGTGTTTTGGGTTTTTCTCTTTTTTGTTCATGGTGGGACTTGTCCCTGAGCTCTTCAGCTCTAGGCTACCGCCCTACCCCTTGAACCATAGCTTTCCTTCCAGTTTCTGGTGATTAACTGGAGATAAGAGTCTCATGGACTTTGGTGTCTGGGATGGCTTTGAACCATGATCCTCAGATCTCAGCCTCCTGAGTAGCTAGGACTACAGGTGTGAGTTTTCTTATTTGACTATACTTTTTATAAATACAATTAGCTAAATCTCAAAAGAATACTGCAAGGTTATCAATGGGAAAAAAACTCAAGTATGAACAGGCCATAAGATGGAGCTACTGTTTTGCAACTAACTGATCGTTCTTTCATAAATCTAACCTGTGACCATGACAGTGCGAATGTTGGCTTTATGCAAATCTTCAAGTACTGCAGGGGTTTCTTGCTTTAATTTGTTCTGCATTATAATTAATCCCATAAAATCCATGTTGTTTTCAATGGCATCTCTGCAGGAAAAGAAGGTTTAACACATAATGGTTTAGTCTAGGGAACAGGCATTGTTCTCTTTATGCTGACAAAACAACTTAAAATACCTATAAACTAAAAAGGAAAATATTTTATATGCTGAATCAACCATGTGTGCATTTATCTCCAAAAAATTTCAGTTTGGAAAAAGAGTAGTAACAAGAAATGTATTTTGATGTACTGAAATAAAACTATGTTCTTTGAAATACGAAAATACAGAAACCATTTGGAAACACGTAAAACAATTTAAGCACTAAATATTCATCTTACATCCTTATATCTAAAGAATATGCATCTTATATTTTTCTAATCCTAAGTATCAATCTGTTTATTATCCTTCATAAAATAAACCCCAATTTAAGTATTAAGGGAAAAGTTGAAATGGTAGGTAGTTAAGATATACTTATCAGTATAACAATGTTATCTATTCAGGACTGAGAGGTGTTTGCTTAGAATACTAACACTCAATATATTTATCAAGATGCACCAGCCTGTATATACATTACTCTAGGGTCTACTTTCAAGGTTCTTGTGAGGAAACAGACCTGTGAAAGAGATGCATGTAAAAATCCCATGTACTTCATCACTACAATGGAGATGAAGTCTGTTCAGTAAGTAACATCCTTAAGAAATCTCAAAATGGCCGGGAGTTTGGCCTAGTGGTAGAGTGCTTGCCTAGCATGCACTAAGACCCGGGTTCAATTCCTCAGTACCACATACATAGAAAAAAGCCAGAAGTGGTGCTAAGGCTCAAGTGGTAGCACTCTAACCTTGAAAAAGTTCAATGCTCAGGCCCTGAGCTCAAGCCCAGGACTGGCAAAAAAAAAAAAAAAAAAAAAAAAACTCAAGCCACCAAAATTACACTATAGAATTTTCTTTTTCATTATGGTAGGAATCCTGAAGTTAGAAACTAGAACTGGGAGACAAAATAAGTGACTGTTCTACAAACAATTCAACAATAAAGGTTAACTAAATATATAAGACCTAAAATGTTTAAAATGTAGCATAACAATGTATGGTAAACAGCTTTAAGAATCACAATTCTGATGATGGAAGAAAACAAACACTGTAATCTGAAATTGTCTTCACAGCACAAAGTACAAAGTTGTATCAATGTAAAATACTAGGTCAAAAGCACTGGACCATTTTTCTATGGAGAACTGGTTTCTAGCTTCTCTTTGTTTCTTTCTGAATTATGAATTATACAATATATATAAAGGCTTAAGCTACAAGATGAATACTAAAATTCACTCCTACAAGGAAGAAATAGAAAAAAAAGGGCCGGGGGGCCGGGAGTTTGACCTAGTGGTAGGGTGCCTGCCTAGCATGCAGGAAGACCCAGGTTCGATTCCTCGGTACCACATACATAGAAAAAGGTTGGAAGTGGTGCTGTGGCTCAAGTGGCAGAGTGCTAGCCTTGAGAAAAGCCCAAGAACAGTGCTCAGGCCCTGAGCTCAAGCCCAGGACAGGCAAAAAAAAGAAAAAAGAAAAAGAAAAAAAGGGACCTGGTATTTGAAGAGGAAGAGAACAAAAAGGTAATAGGGAAAGAGTATTTGCTATGGGCAGAAGGAACAGCTTATTCAAGAACACAGAAAGACGTCTGAATATGACAGCCCAAGAATTACAATCAATTCAATGGTCTCTAAAAAGGAAGATGGCAAAACATAAAGGTATAATGAGAAGATACTAATGTGTGCCCTTTGTAGGAAATGGTATTGTGTATCTATGATTCCTAACTGTGGTGTATATATCAGTTCAGTGGGTACAGGTTTGTAGAAATCTATACGCAGAATGGTTAGTAAGACAAATAATGACTTTTTTTTTCTATTTACAAGGGATTTGTACTTAGAGATAACATAAAATACTCCTAAACAAAAACAATCTCAACAAAGAGTAGGTATAAATTAATTACAGTAGCAATGACAAACCTTGAATATAATATTTACACATAGGAAGAAAAGTAATATCCATATTGCCATTTGGCAGGGGGTAAATGGCAGAGGGTAGAAGGGAGAGAATATTAGGTACTGTGTTACTACAGGCACTCATGGCAGTGACCAAATTACTGTTTGGAGCAAGCCACTGATTAAGGCAACAGGATGCAGGAGAAATAAACTTCAGAACTATTTACTTTTCTAAGAAAATACCTGATACACAGTAAGCTCCAAATAAATATTTAACAAATTAAAAGTAATTTCAATAAATAGGAAAAACAAACAATACTACAATAACATAAGCAAACAAAAGAAAAAGGCAAATACAGAACAAAATTAATGAAAAAATATTTTACCTCAATCATCTAAAAGAATGATATACAAATATGTGCCAACATCAGTATTTAATAAATATCCAATCTCATGCAATAATGTGCAGGACTTAAATGATGCACTGTTGAAAAGACTGAAGGAAAGCCATTCTACCATACCTGCTAATATTCTGTACTTTATGCCATGTCAGTTTTGATTCCAATTTTCTGTGTGCAAGAGCAATCACACGGAAGCCCTGTTTAGTGTAATCTTCTAAAACTTTCTCAAACTCAACTGGAACTTAGTAAAAGAAAAAGTAAATTTTATTTTTAAATTGTTCACACAAATATCAGAATTTTGAAGTAAGCCAGACCCAAAGAAACATAGGCTCCATGGTTTCCCTCATTTGGAACAATTAGAATACATTTACAATTCTCCTAACATAGGATCATAACAGCTCAAAAAGCTATGTATATATGTTCACATGTGACAAAATGAATTCCAGGATATGGAAACAAGAGGTTTATCTTTGTGACTGTTGTTCTTAATGTACTATGAGAAGCTATTTCTTTTCTCTTCATTTCTACATACGGTTTATCTCGTGTTGTTGCGGTATCTGACTTTGATACCTGTTATATTGTATATGTTTATTTGAAAAAGGGAAGGTAAGAAGAAAACATGATGAATGGGAGAGGGAGGAAAAGAGGGAGAAAAACATGGGAAAGGATAACAGTGTTTAAGAAGTAATGTACCCAGCTGGGTGTGTTGGGTCACGCCTGTTATCCTAACTACTCAGGAGGCTGAAATCTGAGGATCACAATTCACTAAAGTCCGTGAGACTTTCATTTCCACCAGAAAACCAGAAATGGTGCTGTGGCTGAAGGGGTAGAATGCAAGCCTTGAGCTGAAGAGCTCAGGGACAATGTCTAGGGCCCAGAGTTTAAGTCCCACCACCAAAAAAAAAAAAAAAAAAAAAAAAAAAAGAAGTAAGGCACCCACTCCCTGATGAACATTAACTATAGCCCTGCAGTAGATCATCCCAACAATATTAAAAAAAAAAAAAAAAAAAACCACAGGGCCAGGAGTTTGGCCTAGTGGTAGAGTGCTTGCCTAGCATGCACGAAGACTCCGGTTTGATTCCTCGGTACCACGTACATAGAAAAAAAGCCGGAAGTGGTGCTGAAGCTCAAGTGGTAGAGTGCTGGCCTTGAGAAAGTCCAAGGACAGTGCTCACGCCCTGAGCCCAAGCCCAGGACTGGCAAAAACAAAACAAACAAACAAACACAACAAAAAAAAAAAAACAACCAATATCAGAATTTTACCCAAAGCCTACTTGTTTTCTTACCTGTTTCAGGTTTACAAAGACTGGCAATCACCTCAGGAGCTCCTTTCATGTAGGCATCCATTTTCTTATCCCCTAGCACTCTTGCAACCACACTCATACGTTGTAAAGCAGAAGAAAATGGGAACTGACGAACAATTCCTATCTCATAAACAGCCTATGTAATTTCAAAAGATGCATAAAACATTATTCTTTAAAAATGAAAAAAAAATGTATTACTATGTAATAAAAATTCTTTTCAACTTACTGGAAGTTCAAACAGCTCCTAAAAACAAACAAAAAAGCACAGCTTAAGTCCATTAATATACTCAAGTTTAAGAATATTTAAACATTAAAAAAAAGAATAACGGTTCACCAAAATATTTTTAAAAGAATGAATTCTGAGGGCTGGAAGTTTAGCCTAGTGGTAGAGTGCTTGCCTAGCTTGCATATAAACCCGGGTTCGGTTCCTCGGTACCACATACATAGAAATAAAGCCAGAAGGGGCGGGGAGTTTGGCCTAGTGGTAGAGTGCTTGCCTAGCATGCACAAAGACCCGGGTTCGATTCCTCAGTACCACATACTTAGAAAAAGCTGGAAGTAGTGCTAAGGCTCAAGTGGTAGAGCTCTAGCCTTGACAAAGTCCAAGGACAGTGCTCAGGCCCTGAGCTTAAGCCCGGGACTGGCAAAAAAAGAAAAAAAGAAAGAAAGAAAGAAAGAAAGCCAGCCAGCCAGAAATGGTGTTGTGGCTCAAGTGGTAGAGGTCCAGCCTTGAGAAAGCCCAACGACAGTGCCTAGGCCCTGAGTTCAAGGCCCAGGACTAACAAAAAAAAAAAAAAAAAAAAAAAAGAATTCTGATTATTTCAAAGTCAGGATTTAAGATTCCTTATATCCCACTCTTCATTAGAAAGATATGTTCCCAGGACTAGCTTTGTGGTAGAGCACTTGCCTAGTATACCCAAGGCTATGGTTCAATCATTAGGAAAATACTGAGATCCTAAATACTGTCAAACACTCTAGCAAATTAATTAATTTTTTAAATTTAAAAATAATTTTGAAATTAATTTGTGGTTGTAATATGGCTAGAACTGAAGAGTCAGGTGTTTATTCTCACTTGACTTTCTTATACACAACTGTGCACTAACACTTAAGCCACACATCCAGCTCTACTTTTTGTTGGTTAATTAGTGATGGAATCTGGAAACTTTTCTACTTTTTCAGGCTATGAATTGAGGTCCTCCAGGTCTCAGCCTCTTGAGTAGCTAGTATTATAGACAGGTATAAACCAATCATGCACCTGGTGCACAGGGAACTTAAATTTTCCTCAAGGGCCTAACTTGCACGAAACCCTGGGTTTAACTCCTTGGTACCACATACACACAAAAAATTAGAAGTGGTGGTACGTCTCAAGAGGTAAGAGCACTAGCCTTGAGAAACCCAAGGACAGTGCCCAGGCCCCGAATTCAAGCCCAGAGTGGATGAATCTAGAGTGAATCATGTTGAATGAGACAAGTCAAGACCTAAGCAACAAAAGGCGCATGGTGTCCTTAATATGTGGCTATTAGATCCAAACAGTACAAGAGTGAGGACTCAATATTTGCATACCCAGTGTTATGGACATGGTATTGGAAATATAAACGTAACTATATAGATATAAAAACTATGACTGTATAGACATGTTTTATTTCATAAATTAATATGTATCTATAATATACAAACCCATAGCCAAATTTTGATTATGTTCTAAAAACTAAGTGCGAGTGACTGTATATAGAGATTCCCTTCTAGAACACTTGTCTGTTAAACATGTCATTTGAAATATGATGTAAAAATCAATGTTAATAAATTCTTTAATTTAAAAAAAAACAATAAAATAAATAATTCACCTCAAGGCAAACATGGTGACTCATACCCATAAAACTAGCACTCAGGAGGCTAAGGAAAAAGAACCACAAGTTAGGCACTAGCCTGGCCTACACACCTCTAATAAATAGAATGAAATAAAATGGAAATCTGTCTTAAAAAAAAAAAAAAAAAAACCCTACTGGGCTGGGCCCAGTGGTAGAGTGCTTGCCTAGCATGCACAAAGTCCTGGGTTTGATTCCTTGGTACAACATACGTAGAAAAAGCTGGGAGACAGAGAGACCGAGAGAGGGGAAAAAGGGGAGAGAGAGGGGATAAAGAGAAGGGAGAGGAGGGGGAAAGGGGGGGAGAGGGGGAGAGAGAGGAAGGGAGAGATCCATGTAGTATAATCTGAGACAGAGTTGCAGATAAATACAGCTAAAAGTATTTGTCTGTACAGTAAAAACGTATTTGACTTCCTCTTTGAGCAACATATCCATACAAGAACTAAATGCAAGAAACCATCAACAGTATTTTCCAACACAAGAGCTTCTGTACCATTTCTTGGTTTCCTACAGGTGTAGACTCAGGAAGCAGCTGTTTAGGAGGACGAACCACAGTGGGCATAATTCGATTATGAAGTGCTGTTTCTTCTTCAGTTGCTTCCTCTAGAATCTGAAAATAAAACATTCAAGTCATCACTTCAAAATTCAATTCACTGGTTCAGGAACTAAACCATGGCCTTTTTCAGTGAACTGCTCTAACACTTTAGTCATCTAACATTACTAACCTAATATAAATATAAGAACTCTTTCAGGGCACAGCTAGGTGCCAGGCATGAGCCATATGACTATAATCCTGGCTATTCAAGAGGTTGAGAACTAGGGTAGATCTCAATGTGAAACCTGTTTGGTTAGCAAAGTTTCCTACACTTGATCTCCAAAATAACCAGTACAGGTGGAAATGTGACTCAAGGAGTAGAGATCCTTTCTACCAAGAAGACCTTTAGTTCAAAGCACAGTAAAAATGACAAAAAATAAAATGGAACAAAACAAAATATGGAAGCTGGGCACCAGTGAGTCATACCTGTAATCCAAACTACTCAGTAGGCTGAGATTTGAGGAGTATAGTTCAAAGTCAGCCAGACAAGAAAGCTGGTGAGATTCTCATCGCCAATTAATAATCAAAAAGCTGGGAGTAGAGCTGTGGCTCAAGTGGTAGAACATCAGCCTTGACCAAAATAAAGCTAAGGGATAGTGCTCAGGCCCTGAATTTAAGTCCTAGCACTAGCACACTGGCACATGTTTACATACATACATACATACATACATACATACATACATACATACACACACACACACACACACACACATACACACACACACACACACACACACACACACACACACATACACACACAAATTCTGATGGCAGGGCTGGGAGTTTAACCTAGTGGTAAAGTGCTTACCTAGCATGCACAAAGACCAGGGTTCAATTCCTTGATACCACATACATAGAAAAAAACGGAAGTGGTGCTGAGGCTCAAGTGGTAGAGCTCTGGCCTAGAGAAAGTCTAAGGACAGTACTCAAGCCCAGGATTGGGGGAAAAAAAAAGACCACTAAGTCTAGAAAAGACTGAAGTGGAGGCTGGGAGTTCGGCCTAGTGGTAGAGTGCTTGCCTAGCACGCACAAAGACCTAGGTTCAATTACCTGGTATCACACACACAGAAAAAGCCAAAAATGATGTTGTGTCTCCAGTGGTAGAGCTCTAGCCTTGAGAAAGCCCAAGGAGAGTGCTCAGGCCCTGAGTTTAAGCCCTAGGAGACTGGCAAGAAAAAAAAAAGAACAAACTGAAACACACTGACTAATTAATATGATAAAGGAAACTGTTCCAAAACAGAAGAGTTTATCATCCAGAGTAACTGTGCTGACCAACTGAAACTAAAGGTCAGGGAATCCTCTAGAGATATGAACTAACCAATATAAAGACTAGCATTTCAGAACAAAAGCTTTGCCTAATCAAGTGTGGTAACAGTAGGTGAGGAAAGTCTCTAACTCTACAGCTATTCCTCTGAAACTAAAGAATGGCTGTTGAGAGGACCCCAGATTGACATACATACACAGAAAAAGTCCCCAGACAGTTTTCCCAACTGCTGATAGAAAAATAAATACACAAATATGGGTAAGAGCAAAATTCTCACTACAGCTACCTAAATTATTAAATGAGACACTCAATTTGAATAGGTAAATACCACGTGGATGTGGAACATAAAAACATTAAGGAGACTAAGGGGAAAAAACTGTCTCCAGTGAAAATATGTACTCTAGAACTCAGAGGGGAACTTCAAAAAGTACTGTTGCAGGAGGTTGAAATCTGAAGCTCCAGTCTGAAGACAGCCAGGACAAACAAATCTGAGACTCTTGTCTCCAATTTAAAAGAAAAAAAAAGCAGGAAGTGAAACTGTGGCTCAAAGTAATAGAATGACCACTTCCAGAAAGAAAAAAAAAAGCCAAGAGAGGTAAAGCACTGGGGCAGAAGAAAAGAAGAACTATTGCTTTAAAATGGTATCACCCAAAGTACATTAGTATTTAAAAATTAAAGTAACCAATAGAAAGAAATTGCAATAGTGTATATTTCATGTATAGAGAAAGTAAACAGAAGAAGGTCACAAAAGAACACTGAAGGTGTCTATCTATTTTATACTTTGTCATCCACCTGACTTGTAAATTCCTGCTCCAAACTGTAGACACTTGGTTTATCTTATAAATCAGGGGTGTAAATTGGTCATACTTTCTACATGCATTTAAAATTTGATTTACCTCAGACCTTTACTATTTAAACTGTAGATACTTCTTCAGTGATCTAACATTAGAAATTAGGGCTTTATATGGTTACAAAACAGTAATTCTATGAGGTAACTTTTATTTGTACTGCACTTTCCTAAAGTTCCTTACTTTAAAATATGTACTTACCCATCCAATAGCTTCAAACATTTTCAAATCAAGGGGGTCACCTGAGAGCACTCCTTCAATTTTTGTAAGTGAATGACAAGTAGCCATGCAAGCAACAAATTGAGATTTTACCAACAATTCATTACAAACATTCTCTTCTGGCAAAAGAAATCTAAATAGAAAACATCAAATTAGGTTTATAAGTCTTCAATGTTAGGACAACACATCCAAAACATCTTCATCAGGTTTTGAAAGTTCAAAAGGATTCTTTAAGCTTGGAGGTAGTAAAAGTATAATCCCATATCATAAATTTGATGCCATCCTAGAAAATCAAATGGGATCCTATCTATTTTTTGGTCAGAAACAGGGCTTGAACTCTGGGCCTGGCAATGTCCCTGAGCTCTTCAGCTCAAGGCTACCATCCTATCCCTTGAGCCATAGTACCACTTCTAGTTTTCTAGTGGTTAACTGTAGATAAATCTCACAAATTTTAGTGACTTTTAGTGCGTGGGCTGGTGGGTTGGCTTTGAATGATATCCTCAAATCTCAGCCTCCAGAGTAGCTAGGATTATAGGCATGAGCCCTATAATCCCTTGCCCAGCTTGAGATCAATCTTTGAAAAAAAACAAAACGAAAAATCTTTTAAACCCCAAACTCAGTTCCTAAGGGAAATTTTCAAGTGCCAAAAACAGACAAAAAAAAAAAAAAATAAAGTCAGGTGTACGTGGCTCACACCTGTAATCTTAGCTACCCAGGAGGCTGAGATCTGAGGATTTTAGTTCAAACAAAGCCAGCCCTAGTTCAAAGAAGCTCCAAAGAAGCTCTGTGAGACTCTTATCTCTAACCACCAGAAAAACAGAAGTGGTACTGTGGCACAAGTGGTAGAGCGCTAGCTGAAGAGCTCAGGGATAGCACCCAGGCAGAGTTCAAGCAAGAAAAAAAAGAAAAAGGGAAAATAGACATCTGAGTTTGTTAGATAAGAAAACATCATGCACACATGCCACAAGGACATAGGTCTTACATTCCACCTTGGAGCAGGCCACATATGAAATGAGGAACTAGCAATATCAGAATTCCTCCCACAAGAAGGAAGATGCTCTTCCTCGAGGATGCAGTATCAGGATCTTTATACATGGAGCCAGGGAGTAAATAATCACTACCCTTTTAGACAAACCTAGTTAGAAAGCACAGCATTCCTTACCAAGAACATACAGTTAATAGGGATCAGACCCGTGGGGGGTGTGGGGGGGGGAGGGAAACGGGTACCAAGACATGTGAAAGGGTATCAATGTATGTGAATTAATGCATCTTCTATCTGGCAAATATCATGTAACCCTTTTACTAATTACAATTAAAAAAAAATAGGGATCAGACCCAATCTCAAACTCGTAAGTTGTTGCTTATAAAATATAATCATAAAGCTGTGCTCCAGTGGCTCACTCTATAATCCCAATCAGGAGGCTGAGATCTGAGGATGGAGGTTCAAAGCTAGCCCAGGAAGGAAAGTCCATGAGATTCTTATCTTCAATTAACCATCAAAAACCAGAGTGATGCTATCTCAAAAAGGTAGAGTGCTAGTCTTGAGCAAAAAACCTCAGAGATAAGCCAGGTGAGGTGCCTCCCGTCTGTAATCCTAGCTACTGAGGAGGCTGAGATCTGAGGATAGAGGTTCAATGCCAGCCCAAGCACAAAAAGACCTGAGATGCTTATCTCCAATTAACCTTTAGAAAATGGGAAGTGGGGCTGTGGCTCAAGGGCGGTAGTCTTGAGCTGAAGAGCTTAAGGACAGCACTCAGGCCAAGTACAAGCCCAATGACCCACCAAAAAAAAGAGCTCAGAGATAATGCCCAGGCCCTAACAAGTTGCACAACTGACAAAAAAATAAAAAAAGAAATATAATTATAGAATTATTTTTCAAAGTACAAGGACAAAAATAAAATTCTTTAATGAAAGAACAGATATTATAGTTTATAATATAGAGTTTAAAAGCCAGTGGCTCACAATTGTAATCCTAGTTACTCAGGAGGTCAAGCTCTGAGGATTACAGTTCAAAACCAACAAGGACAGGAAAGTCCATTAAGACTTCTATCATCAATTAACTACCAAGAAAAGTCAGAATTGAATTTGTAGCTCAAGTGGTAGAGCATTAGCCCTGAGCAAAAAACGTGCAGGAACAGCACTGGAGCAACTGAGTTAAAATCCCAGAACCAGCAGAAATAAAATTAAACAAATATACACATAAAGATAGAGTAGATAAGGATCATAGATAAATTAAGCATTCATAACCCCAATCTGTTCATGGATAAAATCAAACAAATAAGCAAACAAAAAGAATACAATCGTTTTCTAAGTGGAAAAAAAAAGAGTAGATAAAAATTCATAAATGATGTCTGTATCCATCAACGTGAATACATTTTAAGATGATTTAAAAGGGAGGAAAAGGCAAGGTATATCACTCATATATTAATTACAGATTATGGAGAAAAGCATTTTAAAAAGATAAGCAACTTCAGAATGGTTATAGAATACTGAAAGGAAAAACAAAGGACTTCAGTAATTTCTGCAACACTTTTTCAAAGAAGACATCTGATCTAAGCCAGGCACTAGTGGCTCACACCTGTAACCCTAACTACTTAGGAGGCTGAGATCTGAGAATTGCAATTTGAAGCCAGCCCAGATAGGAAAGTACATGAGACTCATCTGAAATTAACCACCCAAAAGCCAGAAGTGGAAATTGAGCAAAAAAGAAAAAAGATCAGGGATAGCACCCAGGCCCTGAGCTCAAGCTCCAAGGCAGGCACCAAAACAACCAAAAAAAAAAAGGGGGGAGGTGAGTGGGGGGGGGGTAGGGTAGAAGTGGAGGGTGGGGAGGGGAAGGAGGAAGGGGAAGAGATTTGAATAAGGTAAAAAACAAAAAAAAAACATCAGTTATAGTCTTGGTGGTTGGTTATTTGTTACGTTTAGTATTGTTTGAATGTTGCATGTTAAAATATTTAAAATTAACTAATCAACTATAAAACCTAGCTAATATTTACCGGGTATTTTCCACTCGCTGAATCCCCCATAGATCTAGACCATCTTCAGTAAGAGTTCCAGTCTAAAATAAAAAAAGCATACATGCACAAGTAAGGATAATGCCTCTAAAAAAAAAAATCTAAAGACATATTATTACAAAATATATTTTTTAAAGTTAGCAGCACTAAGAACCTATTTTTTTTTCCTTTTTTATTGTAATTAGTAAAAGGGTTATATTATATTGCCAGATAGAAGGTGCATTAATTCACATACATTGATACCCTTTCACATGTCTTGGTACCCATTTCCCTCCCCCCCCAGAACCTATTCTTTATACACATACAGAGATAGAAAAAAAAGAACAGCTGAGATCTACATATGCTGACTAGAGAATATTGAGAAACAGCACTCACATTCTTCCATGTAGAAATCTTATCGGTGTAACTATGTATTTATGCTTTAAGTATATAAAAAAATCTATCTATCAATGGATAAAGAATGCAAATAACGAGCAGACTTAGGTCATAAAGAGTCCATGTTCCTATAATAAAGGGCCTAGTTTCTTCACTAAAATGACTGCTGATGCTTTATGAAAGGGAAAGAAAGAAAATTTGTTCAAGATTGTAGGACTTAACAAAAACAAAAATGTAACAATTTTTGAGAAAGGTAGTGAAATCTGAATGTGACCTGGTTATCAGATAACTTTACTAGTTAACTTTGTCACATGTAATATAAGAGGTCTTGTGGTTATTGATTCTTTTAGACATCTTATCCTCCAGAAAATATGCTTACATTTAGAAGTGTAATATAGAAAATATACTTATACACAGAGGCGTAAAATAATGACCAGTGCTGCTCTCTTCGTAATGAGGACAAATGAGATTAGTTTAATAAAAATGTTAATTTTTTTTTGGAGGGGGTGGGTCATGGGACTTGAACTCAGCCTGGGCACTGTCCCTGAGCTCTTCAGCTCAAGACTACCACCCTACCCCTGGGCCCGATAGTATTCCTAAGCTCTTCAGCTCCAAGGCTACTGTCCTACCCTGGAGCCAAGCCCTACTACCCACTTTCTAGAGGTTAATTGGGGATAAGAGTCTCAGGTACTTTTTGTACCTGGGCTGACTTTGAACCTTGATCCTCAGATCTCAGCCTCCTGAGTAGCTAGGATTATAGGAGTGAGCCACCTCACACAGTAAAAGTGTTAATAACTATTAATGCTGGGAATGAGTAAATAAGAACTTATTGCTGGGCACTGGTGGCTCACACCAGTACTCCTAGCTACACTGGAGGCTGAGATCTGAGGATAACAGGTCAAAGCCAGCCCAAGCATCAAAATCTGCGAGACTCTTATCTCCAACTAAACACCAAAAAACTGGAGGTGGCACTGTGGCTCAAGTGGTAGAGAGAGAGCCCTGAGCTGAAGAACTCAGGGACAGCACCCAGGTCCAGAGTTACAAACAATGAGACCTTATTACAGCTGAGGGCCAGAAGTTTGGCCTAGTGGTAGAGTGCTTGCCTAGCATGCACAAAGACCTGGGTTAGATTCCTGGGTACCATATATATAGAAAAAAGCCGGAAGTGGTGCTAAGGCTCAAGTGGTAGAGCTCTAGCCTTGAGAAAGTCCAAGGACAGTGCTCAGGCCCTGAGCTTAAGCCCAGGACTGGCAAAAACAAAACAAAAAAACTTATTACACTTGATTATATCTCTATCTTTCCCATACTATTATATCTATTTCAAATTTATACTAAGAAAAACTCTAGAATGATCCACATGCCTACAATCCCACACTTGGGAGGCTGAGACAAGATTACAAATTGAAGGCTAGTGTCTAGATTATGTAACACTTTCTGAAACAAAACAAGACTCCAAGTTGGAGCTGTACCTCAATAGTAGAACACATACTAACATGCATGAGGCCCTACATCCCAAATTCCAGCCCCCCTCCCTCAAAGAAAATTGCTAAAGAACATTTCTAAACAGATGTATAAAACAATCTTGACAGAGCATATGGCTTTCATTTTTTTAAGAAAAGAAATGCTCAAAAAATCAAATTATTTATTATCAGTTACCTAGAAGAGTTTGATAGGTTTATTGTTAAGAGTCACTCTCAAAATAAAACTTCCAGAAAAAACTAATTTCACCTCAGAAAGGGATAAACCCTTGTAGGAGGCAAGCTCTGTTTCACAAAGGTTCATAAAACCATAAAATCACTGTCCTTCATGGTTTTAAAACAAGCAGTAAAATCAAGAGTAAACACTAAACACACACTTAAAAACAGTAAGACTCATAGTCAACACATTAGCTAAGGAACCTATTCTACAAAATTAGACAAAGACAATATACTTATTACTACTAAGTCTTATTACTACTACAGTTCAACCTTTCCTATTTTTTTGGAAATAGGGTCTTATTATAGTGCTCAGCATGACCTCAAACTCATTCGCTCAAGCAATCTTCCTGTCTCAGCCTCCTGAGTGCTAGGTCTGCGCAACCAGGCCTGGTTTACCTGTTACTACTACAAAACATAATTTTGGACAAACAATTCGTCAACTATACATGTGAGCAAGTAAGCAATATTCAGAAATATTTAAACTTGAGATAATAACTTAAAAGATGCATAATTGTTTGAGAAAGGAAAATCAGAGAAGCATTTAAAATGAATTATAAATTAGTTCACATAGACACACACCAAAACCCCACCACAGGGAAACACGCACTACTTAAACACATTAACCTTTGAGAATGACAATAAAACTGAACCAACCTTGTCAAAACAAACAAGATTCAGCTGTCCACAGATATTTATCCTTTGAGGACTGATACAGAAAATACCAACTTTTTTCAGCCTTCTCTGAGCATAGACAATACCAGCAGTCATTGCAGCAGGAAGTGCAGGTGGTACAGTAATTGTAATGATGTCAAGCGATTCAATAATTATTTCTCCAACTTCTACCTATAATGGACAAATAAATGTCAAGAATCCTACATTATTTGCTGATTGAATTATGGCTATTTATTTTGTGTAAATCTATAAACATGCCATTTCTACACACAGAGCCTAATGATAACTTTCAGTAATTTTTTTTTTTGCCAGTCCTGGGTTTGAACTCAGGTCCTGAGCACTGTCCTTGGACTTTCTCAAGGCTAGAGCTCTACCACTTGAGCCTCAGCACCACTTCCAGTTTTTTTCTATGCATGTGGTACCAAGGAATCGAACCTGGGTCTTTGTGCTTGCTAGGCAAACACTCTACCACTAGGCCAAACTGCCGGCCCAACTTTCAGAAATTTTTAAAAATAAAAAAATAAACCAAAAAAAACAAGAAGAAACAAGCAACCCTAACTGGGTTGGAGGTGTGGCTCAGTTGGTAGAGCACTAGCCAATGAAGGAAAGTGTCAGGTACTGAGTTCAAGCCCTGGTCTCAGACTAAAAAAAAAAAAAAAACAGAACTCAACAAACTGTCCAATGAACAGCAGAACAAAGGCTACATGAAGCTTCTGAAAGGTAAAGAAAACTCATTCTAGTTCCCCTACATTCTTCACATACAAACACAACCAAGTGCAACTATCTGAATAGTAATTTTTCCTACAAGTACTATTTAAATATCTCCAATACATACAAAAATGAAATCAAAGGAGGTTCCTTAGAGATTTTTACAATTAAATATTCAAAATTAATTTGATCACCACATACTTTATCCCAGAAATATTTTTTTTTAAAAAGGTCTAGTATGGGGCTGGGAGTTTGGCCTAGTGGTAGAGTGCTTGCTTGCCTAGCATGCACAAAGACCCGGGTTCGATTCCTCGGTACCACATACATAGAAAAAAGCCAGAAGTGGTACTGAGGCTCAAGTGGTAGAGCTCTAAACTTGAGAAAGTCCAAGGACAATGCTCAGGCCCTAAGCTCAAGCCCAGAAATGCTCCTCCCAACCTCCCCCCAAAAAGCTTTGGTACAGAGCCTGGCGCAGTGGCTCACACCTATAATCCTAGCTACTCAGGAGGTTGACATCTGAGAATCAAGAGTCAAAGCTAGCTGGGGCACTAAAGGACCTGAGCTTAATCTTCAATTAACCTCTAGAAAATGGGAAGTGGGGCTTAGTTCAAGGATAGGGTGGTAGCCTTGAGCAGAAGAATTCAGGGACAACACCCAGGCCTAGGGGTAGGGCAGTAGCCTTGAGCTGAAAATCTCATGTACAGCACTTAGTTCAAGTCCTATATCTCTACATGTTTACAATGTATTACATCAACCTCACCCATCACTCTCCCTTATCCCTCCCCTCTTCCCCAAGGTTAAAACTGCTCAAGCAGAGAGATTAGCCTAGTGGTAGAGTGATTGCCTAGCAAGCATGAAGACTGGAGTTTGATTCCTTGGTATCACGTACATAGAAAGAAAGCTGGAAGTGGTGCTGTGGCTCAAGTGACAGAGCTCTAGCCTAGAGGGGAAAAAAAAGCCCAAGGACAGTGCTCAGGCCCTGAGTTCAAGCCCTAGGACTGGCAAAAAAAAAAAAAAAAGTTTTTGAGCCAGGCATGGTGGCTCATGCCTGTATCATAGCTACTCAGGAGGCTCAGATCTGAGGATCAAAGTTCAAAGCCAGCCCAGGCACAAAAGGATCTGAGACTCTCATCTCCAATTAATCCCTAGAAAAGAGAAAGTGGGACTTGGCTCAGGGTAGGGCAGTAGCCTTGAGCTGAAGAGCTCAGGGATGGTGTCCATGCCCAGTTCAAGCCCCGTGACCCACCAAAGGAAAAAAAAAAAAAAACAAACACCACAACAAAAAAACCAGTTCAAACAGATTTCACTATTCTATTTTCAAATATATACTTGTATGTACATACTGCACAACAGAATGTTTGTTTTGTGATTGATGGTGCTGCTATGTATAGTTTAGGCTAATCTTAAACTTCCTGCTTCAGACTCCCAATATATTTGTGCTTTTTAATATAATAAATACTAGTTTCATATGACAGTTAAATTAACTGTGGTTGCTTAAAATTTTAGATCCCATCTTAATAGCTACATTTCAAATTTCTCAATATTCACAAGTGATAATTAAAGATCAAGTCTTACCCCAAGAGTCCTACTAACATACCTCATTTAAAATGCTGTTGACAATTGTGTAGATAAATCCAATGCCAGCCACTGCCACAAGACATAGTAGAAATAAGTAGGCATCTCTGTAGAGTTTAAAGTCAGTTGGTTTTGGATATAATATAGAGCGGACCAGTTGTCCTTTGGAAGTACTAAATCCTTTCCAAAACAAAAAACAAAAACAAAATACTTGTTTATTACTAATAAAGAGATAATTATCACTCAAACAGAATCCAGTGAGCATCATGTATGATAAAACATGAAAGAAATTTAATGTCTTCTACCTGTTCTAACTACTATGGCTTTAACAAGTTCTCCAGTGTAAAAACGGGTCTGAATAACAGTTGTCCCACAAAACAGAGTGTGTCGTTTGTGTGTTTCTGGACTGTATAATTCCTCTCCCATTCCTTTTATATCCACTGAAGGATTTGGCAAATTAGTCTTTGTTACTGGAACACTTTCTCCTATTTAAAAAAAAAAAAGACAAAATTTTCAAAAACATTAAAATATTTTATTAGCATAGATTATTTGCATAGGAAAAGTTTCAATGTGATGTTTTCTTATATGCACATAATGCAGCCCCCATCAACCTCACCACGTCTATCAGTCTCCCTTGTCTCCCCACTTCTTTAAACAATTTCAACTTATTTTTCTCTCTTATACATTCATATAAAGTACTTCAAATATATCCATCTTCCCCCAATCATGTTGATACTCTCCTCCAGGAGCTTTCTTAGCTCTCCTGTTATTCATGTATTTTAGAATATATTAAATGCATTTCTCCCAATTTAAAAGAAATGCAAAACCTTTATTCTCACATTGTTCACAACAAATAGGAAAGCAAATATGCTATATTCTTATCTTGGGCAACGGGTTTCTTTCTTCTTACTAAACTATATAACATTCCTTCATGTCACAAAAGTAGTCAGAACAAGGCAAAGACATGCAGAACACCTGCATTGTAAAGTAGTACAATATTCACCACATTTATGAGCAAAAGATATAAATGGCAAGTTAATTTTGAAAAGTTAAACGGTAACTACTTAATACTAAGATTGTAAGCAACTTGTGTGATAGCTGTAGGTAAATATTTACCTGTTAGCATGCTTTCATTCACAATACAAGTACCATTAATGAGTACTGCATCACAAGGCATGACTGTCCCATTTAATGGAATAACCATAACATCTCCTGGAACAAGGTCTGTAGAAAAAATCTCCTCTATTTCTGAATTTAAAGAAACAAAAATTAGATTGAATACTCTTTAACTTGAAACAAAAAAAAATACAAATCATCTATTTCACAGTCTCCTAACCTCAATATATATTTTTAACAATATAATGAGATTAATATGAAAATGACACTAATTGAAGACCTGACAAAATAGGAGTAGACTGGAAGTGGTACTGTATTTCAAAGGGTAGGGTGGTAACCTTGAGCTGAAGAGTTCATAGACAACACACAGGCCCAGAGTTCAAGTCCAACAACTGACAAAAAAAAAGAGTAAACTATCAAAGTATGATGTGTTAGCTAGTCTCTTCTGATTGGACGTTGAGTACAGATGTTGCCAAGCTTTCAAACTAAAGACTACAGTCATCAATTTTAGTGCCATCTTAGAAAATAAACACAGTAAGTCCACCAAAAAAAAAAAAAAAAAATACTTTTGGGTCCAGGAGTTTGGCCCAGTTGTAGAGTGCTTGCCTAGCATGCATGAAGACCTGGGTTTGAATACATACATAGAAAAAAGCTGGTGGTGCTGTGGCTCAAGTGGTAGAATTCTAGCCTTGAGAAAAGTCTAAGGACAGTGCTCAGGCCCTGAGTTCAAGCCTCACAGCTGGCAAAAAAAAAAAAAAAAAAAAAAAACTTTGATGAAACAAATAAAATGAACTCAGATTTTTCTAATCCCATGAAACAGAAGAAAACATGAAAACATCATTTTCTTTTCTACTGCATTTTATAGTACTGTTTTTCTCATCAACATTACTTATAACCCTAATATCTCACACCTTCTGTTTTCTTTAGTCTTTTCAGATGTTAATTTAAATATAGCCAACTAAATTTATTAGATAAAATTAAACAGTTTAAAATTACCTATTTTATTCTTTCCTTGGAAATTTAAATTAACTGAACTCGTTCTAAAATAAATTTCTCTGCTCAAAATGTGGTGGTGGCATACAACCCCCAGAACTTTGGAAGCGGAGGCAGGAGGACCTAGCAAGTTTGTCAAAGAAAAGCTAAGGAGATACTAGTTGCTGCCTCTTAGCTTTTTCTGTTCAAGCCTGGCACTCTACCACCTGAGCCATAGCTCCACTTCCTAATTAGGAGTTTTATATCTTTCATCAGATTAGAGCACACACTGCATCATGGGCTTTTATGACTTATCTCTCATTTATCACCTCAAGTACCTACCTTCATTTACTCTACAAACTGAAACTCTCACAGTACTGTGAGTTGCCACCATGTCATGCAACATAACGTATTGCTAAAAGAAGAAAAGAAATTAAAATTAGCCAATATCGACACTAATTCATTCTTCAACTCATCGCCAATGCGGCCAAAATGGGTGCTCAAATAAGGCATATTAATGTAAGCACATTACTCTGCCTTTAGAAAAATGTCACATCAAAGGTTCAAAGAATATTCAGTTTAGCTCCAAACAAAACAAGAAGCACTTTGAGAGCTGAGCAAGAGACAAACCCCTTACTCTGAGCACTCAGGAGGCCAAGGGAAAACAATTTTGAGTTTAGTATCAGACTAAACTACACAGTGAGATTTGGTCTATTTTTTCAAAAAGCACTTTAAGGAGATAGCCCTGATAGGGGGGAATGTATAGGAGAGATGTAACCAGCTTGTCTTTCTCCTCCTCCTCCTCCTATCATAAAAAACAAAAACAAAACAAAACAAAAAAACCCTGGGCTCCTGTGGCTCATTCCCGTAATCCTAACTACTCAAGAGGCTGAGAGCTGAGATTGCAGTTGAAAGCCAGAACTGAAGTCTTTGAGACTCTTTACTCCAATTAACCACCAGAAAATCATGGCACCATGGCTCAAAGCCAGTCCAGTAAAAGTCCCCATATGAAACTCTTATCTCCACTTAACCACTCAAAAACGGAAAGTAGAGCTGTGGCTCAGAGTGATGGAGCACTAGCCCTGAGCAAGAGAGCCAGGCCCTGAATTCAAGCCCCACAACTCACATTCTAATATATATACATACATATATGAGCGAACTCGCGCACATTCACCCATAGGTGGGCTTTGATGGATCACTCCTACTCAGAGGCTGAGATCTGAGGGCTGCAGTTCAAAGCTGGCGAAAAGTCTGTGAGACTTGTATCTCCTCCTATTAACCACCAAAAGGCCTGAAGTGGAGCTATGGCTCAAGTGGTAGAGTACTTGTGCACAAAAGCTCAGGGACAGCACCTGGTCCCTGAGTTCAGACCTCAGGACCAGCACAAAAAAATACAAGGGGCCAGGCACCAATGGCTGTTCACACCTTTAATCCTACCTACTCAAGAGGCTGAGATCTCAGATTACAGTTCAAAGCCAGAACTGAGGTATGTGAGACCCATATCTCCTCTTAATCACCAGAAAAACCAGGGCACCATGGCTCACACGGCTCACACTAGCCTTGTGCAAAGAGGCTCAAAGACATTGTCCAGGCCCTGAGTTCAAACCCTACAACGAACCAGGGGAAAAAGAACTAGGGCCAGGAGTAGTGATACCTGCCTATAATCCCATCTGGGCAAAGATCAAAAGGTTCAAGATCAGCCCAGACAAAAGAAATTAGCAAGAACCCCTACATGAACTATTAAGCTAAGCATGGTGATGCACATCATTTGCTACACAGGTAGTACAAGTAGGAGGATCTTAATTTGAGGTCAACCTTGGGCAAAAATAAAAGATCGTATCTAAAATATACTAAAGCAAAAAAGAGCATGGACTAAGTTAAAGTGGCTGCCTAATAAGCATGAGGCCCCAGGTTCAAACCCCTGTAATGCCCTCCTCAAACCAACAATAAAAGGCTGGTAAGTGAATTAATGTATGCAAATGTTATAATGAAACTTCCTATGTACAACTCTAACATATGCTAATAAAAACACTTTTTAACTTTTCAAATAGCAGAAAAAGGGATGCATACTCATGTAATTAGTATACGTATATTTTGTATTTACTTGGTACCAAGTACTAGTTTACACATCTAACATCATTATTACAAATGGAAATAAGAGTTCTGAAATCAATAATCAATTTGACTTACCTTTCTAATGGAATATAGTGAGCTTATAATTGATACTATAGACATAATCACAATGGCCAGAGCATAGTAATAGTATTCATCAGTGCTCCACAGTATAACACTGAACAGCTGAAAAATGTAAAATGGATTGAGAACCTAGAAAACAAGATTTTTAAAAGTTATATTGAGACATGTACCTTCATGTACATATTCTACAAACTCATTTGAGAAGTGACCAATCAGAAATATAAAGGATAAGCTCTCTACTGCCTTTACTATTCTAAAGCATGAAATATCACATTAGTATATTCTTATTTACCATTCAAATACCAAAATCTGACTAAATAAGCTTAAATATTTGTATCAAGTTAGATTCATACTCACCTCACAGATTCGGACAGAAAAGACTAAAGCTAGCTGTTCTGCTTTCCCTTTTTGCAATAAAGCACATTTGTTTCCAAATTACTTGTGCTGTAATCTAATAAAAGATAAAAAAAACTCCTAATTAGGAAGTGAGCTATGGCTCAGGTGGTAGAGTGTCAGGATTGAGCAAAAAAAAAAAAAAACCAAAAGAGCAACCAGTACCAGCAAAAGTAAAACAAAACAAACCTCTTAAAGATACTTCTAAAAAAAAAATGGATTTTGATTTGAAAAAGAAAATTATTAAGGAATTAATCTCTAATAATAGGATGTAAGGAACTGGTATGGTAGCTCAAGCCTGTAATCCTAGCTACTCAGAAGGCTGGAATCTGAGGATGGAGATTCAAAGCCAGCCTAAAGACAGTTGAGACTCATGTCCAATTAACCTCTAGAAAACAGGAAGTGGGGCTATGGCTCCAGGAGTAGGGTGGCAGCCTTGAGTTGAAGGGCTTCAGGGCCACCACCAGGCCAGGAGGTAGGGTGGTAGCCAGGAGCTCAAGGACAGCATCCAAGTCCCAGAGTTCAAGCCCCATGACCCTACCCCCCAAAAAAGAGATGTGCAAAACCGGGCACCCAGTGACTCAAACCTGCAATCCTAGCTGTGGCCCAACTGGTAAAGATCTAGCCTTGAGAAAGCCGAAGGACGGTTCCCAGACCCTAAGTTCAAGTCCCACAAATGGCAAAAAAAAAAAAAAGTCTGCGAACTTGAGCCACAACGTCACTTCCAGCCTTTTCTGTGTATGTGGTTCCAGGGAATCAAACCCAGGGCTTCATGCATGCTAGAAGAGCACAGTAACATTAGGTCATGCTCCTCACCCTGCAAAATTTCTTCTAAGGAAAGAAAATGAGAAAGAAAAATAGCCAGGCACTGGCAGCTAACACCTGAAATCCTAGCTCCTCGGAGGCTGAGATCTGAGAATCCAGGTTTAAAGTCAGCTCAGGAAGAAAAGTCCCTGTGAGACTCTAACTCCTCAAAAACCAGAAGTAGAGCTATGGCTCAATGTAGTAGAACAATAGCCGTGAACATGAACAAAAAGAGCTCAGAGACAACACTCAGGCCCTGAATTCAAGTCTAACAATGCCCCTACCACCTATATATATATTAAAGAAAAAACAATCAGGAACACTATATTCCTTATGACTTTCCAAATTAACACATCTACTCATTACAAATGCTGACTGATACACATACATGCGTACAAAATACTCTTACCTCTTTAATCAGAAGCTTAAAAACTGAAGGCACTTTCACAGCAATCTCATTTATTCCATAAAGCAATTTTCTATAACAGGAAGATATAATAATAGTGTTAGGTTGAATTATGAAACAGTATAATTTAAGAAAGGCATTGTATTAGGTAAAGCTTAAACCACACAGGCTGATCTTAAATTCTTATTTCTAAAAGCATGTGTTATATGACTAAAATTCTCTACCTCCAGAAAAAAAATTTCTATCTACAGTATTTAAAAAAAGAAGTTGAGGCCGGAATTTGGCCTAGTGGTAGAGTGCTTGCCTAGCATGCACAAAGACCCAGGTTGGATTCCTCAGTACCACATACACAGAAGAAAAGCCTGAAGTGGTGCTGAGTCTCAAGTGGTAGAGTTCTATCTAGCCTTGAGAAAAATCCAAGGACAATGCTCAGGCCCTGAGCTCAAGCCCAGTACTGGCAAAAAAAAAAAAAAAAAAAAAAAAATCTCAGCTAAAACAAGAAGTCAATACTGAGTAACTTCATAGTTTGCATTTTATTTTGCTATCTCATGTTTTCACATTCACCAAGAATTTCTCACTAGTCAATAATAATCATGCTAGCATAGGCTCTCTTCTTCATCCTTTAACAAAATATGTCTTAACAAGGTATAAATTACAATTAACTTTTTACAAAAGATAAATTTGAGGAATCTTGCACTATTTTTCTAACAAGAATACTGGTACAATATGGTGTTTATTTCAAAATTTGTATATTTTAGAAATCAGTACTTTAACCAACAGCTTAGAAGTTGAGGACTCACGTGCTTAGGAATGAGGTCCTTGGTTATACCTCCCAACCCTGCCCAAAAGGGGGATTGCTTAAATGTTCCCACTCAATCCTTATAATCAATTGGACTTTCTAGATGATATAGTAACTTTTGCCTTTTATAGAGTAAGTCTGGAAAAAAAATTTATTCCTTGGGGTGGTGGCGGGGTGTAGAACATGCTATAGCAATATTAGAAAACTTTTAATTTAGCCTAACTGGAGTCATTACTCAAGTGACAGGTCATCAAATGGGCAAACCAGCCAAATGAAAATACATGGTTTTGAGTTCAAGCCCCAATACAAGCACAGGAAAAAAAAAAGTATAACATGAAAAAACTTTTACTTTGAACTGAGACATACTGGCATGTATTTATGCTTTAACAAATAACACAATGAAAAAAACAAGTATGACTCCCAATTTACAACTTTTCGTTGTGGTAAATCTGAGCTTATACTTACAATTCCCAATATTTCAGAAAATCTAAGATGCTATCAACTTATAAAACATTCTACTATTATATATACATATGATTAAGAAAGATAAAACGTGTTGAGCAAAGAATGGCACCCTACCAACTATATGGCATACCCCAATTTCAGAGAGCAAAATGCAGAAAATTTTGCACCTTAGAGTTGATGAAATATGGTATAAATTCAGAGATATCACCTTCAACACAGCTGTAACTTTAACTCTTACACTGAGTTTCACTCAAGTAAGGCAGCAATCGGTTCTCAACTACTAGTTGATAATCTTTAAATATCTGCTAATACATAGTATAAATTAATTGATTGATGGATATGCTCCTAAATAAAGGAATTTTGAGAAGAGGTCTAACTTTAGTTGGATAAAAATTACCTGTAGGCATGCATCCCCTTTGTCAGTCCTGCACTATGCTTTTCATAAATTGACGTACAAGAAACACCTTCATCCAGTCCCCTAAATAAATCCAAAGTTTTTACTTTAAACAAAGTTTCAAATATCCAAATGTCTTAATGCCTCATTTTTCTTTATGCCTCATTTTAAAGGTGTAAAACCTCCTTATCAACTTCTTAAATATCCTTATCAAAAATGAATAATGGATGAGAAATTTAAAGTCTCAAACTGTTAAGATAAACAACAATAGTCTAAATCTCAAACACAACAACCAAGTTATAAACTGCATTTAGCAAGTGAAAAGAAGACAAGTCAACTTTACGTACTTTATGTAGTATTATCTTTTAACATGATGCCAGAACTGAGATAATAATTAATAAAAATTAAGGTAAAAATGTAACTAATTTGGGAATTTCAAGCTAAAGAAGTTTAAAAAGGTTTTATCAACATAGGTTCTCCTTTACAATATAAAGCCTAAAAGAAATAAATCCTATTCATCATCTTCCATCTCCACCAAAGAACCAATCCAAATCTATCCTTTAGCTAGTGTACACCTAGGTTAGAAGCGCAGAATTTTAACTCAGAGTCAATATTTAAGGCTTATAACAATTCTAACTGGGATCTAACTAACAATAACACATCTATTTCCCAAAATAACTTAAAATTTTAACAGAGATACCAGCCAAACAACTCTAAAGCAAAGAGAATGGTATACATACTTAATTCCAATCCTTTTCTAAATTAGCAAAGTCCCATAATATACTAATTTAATTTCACTGGGTTAAGTAGAAACTTTGTATTCTATAGCTGACAGACATTACATAGCAAATACATTTCACATTTTTCCCCATGGAAGTTGATAACCCCTCCAGAAGGCAGCAAGAACCAGCAGGCCCCAACATTAATGTATTAAGAAAATGGCAGCAGATGGAGCCATAAATGTGGCCTAGTGGTAGAGAGTTTGCCTAGCATGCATAACACCTTGTTTGATTCCTCGGTACCACATAGAAGTAGTTCAGTGGCTCAAGTGGTAGAGCATACCCTTGAGAAAGCTCAAGGGCAGTGCCCAGGCCCTGAGTTAAAGCCCCAGGGAGAGAGGGAGAAAGGGCAGGAGGGAGAGAGGAGGAGGGGGGGAGGAAGAGGGAAGAAGAGGGAGAGAGAGGGAGGGGGAAAGAGGGGGAGGGAGGGGAGAAGAGGGGGAGGGAGGGGAGGAGAGGGGGAGGGAGGGAGGCGGAGAGAGAATGGCAGCTTATTTGCAATTTTATTTAAAATTTAATAAGAAGGACCTTCAGAATTCAGTATATGAAAATGCCTCAGCCCATATATCTGGTGAAAAATCTAGGAAATCATGTAAATATTCATCATTCTTATTTTTACTGTTAAGATTTAAGATATGTGAGTGTTTATAATAATCCTTTGAACAATACACACTAAATCCTCAGCAAGGTAATACTGGAGGACTGAATGCTTAGCCTAGTAATTTGAGGACAATATAAATTAACATAGAAAACCCCCATCTTTTAAGGAAAAACATGTAAATTCAGCATTTATATGATGAACTCATCACACAAAAAAATAAGTTTAAGAGATTATTCCCATGCTCTATCTAAATAGTTTCTATTATTAGACTTCTCAAGAAAAATTTAATGGGACTGCTAAACAAATTAGGAAGTCAAGATTCAGATACTCTAAAACACAGGGGCTTCGAGTGTGGCTCAGTGGTACAGCCCCTATTTATTAGTTTGCTTGAGTCAATCCCTAGCTTTGATCTCCAACACAAGCACACCATAAAAAATATCTATGTCAGCTGGGTGCTGGTGGCTCTTGCCTATAATCCTACTCAGGAGACTGAGAGCTGAAAATCACAGTTTGAAGCCAGCCCAGCCAGTCCAAGTGAGATTCTCATCGCCAATTAACCACCAGAAAACCACAAGTAGAGTTTCGGTTCAAAGCTGTAGAAGACTAGCCTTGAGCAGAAAAGCTTAGGAAAGCACACAGGCCCTGCTCCAAACACATACATCAAACACACACACACACACACACACACACACGAGAGAGAGAGAGAGAGAGAGAGAGAGAGAGAGAGAGAGAGAGAGAGAGAGAGAGAGAGAGGGGGGGGGGGGGGGAGGGGGAGGGGGAGGGGGAGGGGGGAGAGGGGAGGGGGGAGAGGGGAGGGGGGAGAGGGGAGAGGGGGAGGAGAGAGAGGAGAGAGAGGAGAGAGAGAGGCGAGAGAGAGGACAGAGAGAGGAGAGAGAGAGGAGAGAGAGAGAGGAGAGGGAAGGAGGGAGGGAGGGAGGGAAAGCGAGCGAGCGAGAGAGAGAGAAAGAGAGAGAGAGAGAGAGAGAGAGAGAGAGAGAGAGAGAGAGAGAGCGAGAGCGCGAGAGAGAGCGAGCGAGCGCGAAACACAAGGTAAGGTACATGTCTATTCAAGTTCTCTTTGAAGTAAAAATGAAAAACCAATCCGTCTTGGGGGATTTTGTTACCACAGTGCTTCTAATGACAGGTTACACCAAATATCCCTCCCAGTGTGGCTTAAAACTGGAGATCCCATGCTTTAGCCTCCCAGATACTGGAATTTATAGGCATAAAACCACATCTTGATTATGTCTAAATTTTATGTAAAATTTGCCAAGGTACAATTGTGTTTTTTAAAAAAAAAAAAGTTAGTAACTCTTCAAATAACACTGGTGAGTTATCAGTTACACAGTAAAAACTTAATTTTATGTAACCCTAAAATGAATTCTCTTTTAGTTCACATGTATATGATACAATCAAAAAGACACTTACTTTAAGAAATCAAAATTGTGAATCGTATCGTTCCAGAAATATTTTACGCTGTGGTGGGTGAAATAACGAATCTGTAGAATATACATAAATGTTACAAAGAACTTATTTCTTATTGTAATATTTTTCTATGACTACCTAAGCCGTTATACTTAGTGATAGATATTTTATATGCACATAAAGGCTATTTTATGTATACATTATTATGAAAACATAATATATTAAGCCATATGACAAGGTAAAGTGTTAACTGGTTTTAAGTAAGATTTGACACTGATCACAATACCTGTTGTGACTGAGTTTGTGAATATTTATTCATCTCATGGCTAGTATCTTCAGCAGGATTCTCAGTTAAATGAACTGCATGGCCATTTGAAATCTTATTAGCTATAGATTTTGGATTAACAAATGGGTGACTTTCCAGAGAAAGAAAGCGAATTTTTGCACAAAACCACATTTTGAATTCATCCTTAGGAAAAAAGGAAAAAGGGAGAAAGGTCAAGAATCAATTATATGTGTATTTTATTACAGAACTGCCTATATCTTCATTTAATTCCCATTCTTCGCATATTTTTTCATCTCATTAAAAAAAACATCATTGGGCTAGGCACTTGCCTAATCAATGTCCTAGGTTCGATCCCCAGAACCAGAAATGAAAAGACCCTCCCTCCCCCGAAAAAAAACCATCATTTGGACTCTCTAACTCCCATTTCCTACAATAAGAAACAGGAAATGTTTCTTTTTTTCTATTTTCCCTACTTTATCATGTTGTACTAAAATCCTATTATTGAAAGCATCATTTCCTACCGATTGAATGGTTAACTTTTTCAAAAGTTCAAGCATACTTTCATTGCTCACCAATTTTATGACAAATTTCACCAGTTTATTAAACACTAGTATACTCCATTAAAGAGTATAAGTAGTGGGTGGGGGTGGGGAAATGGAGACCAAGACATGTGAAAGGGTATCAATGTATGGGAATTAATGTACCATCTATCTGGCAAATATCATGCAACCCTTCTATTAATTACAATAAAAAATATATGAAAAGAAAAAGAGTATAAGTAATTCCTTTATTGGCCACCTGCATATGAACACTAGATACTAAAACTTCTTATAAAATGCTAATCCAATTAAATTTATTTTAAAAGAAAAGCTCATGAGATATAGCGATATCAGACATTAGATAGGCAGCTAGTCTATCTGGAGCATGGCCTAATCATTGGGAAGTCTGGGCTATAATCCTCAAGTGCCAGCAGCTTAAAAGTCTTATTATTCAGAGTAAGCCAGATCCGTGTTCAAGGGTTAGAGCACTCTAGCCCAGCATGTATCTTCAAAAGAAAAGATAGGGAAAAGGAAGAGAATGAGGGAAAGGAAAACTCAAGACAACCTCTAAGGGCATCAAGAGCTATAAAAGGAACCTGATCAGCGGTCCTTAAATTCTAGACACAAAAAAATATTCACTTCAAGCCAGCTGAGATCTGAGGATCATGTTCAAAGCCAGCCCAAGCCCTAAAAAGTCCATCAGACTCCAATTAACCACCAGAAAACCGGAAGTGGCCATGTGGTTCATGGGGTAGAGTAGCAGCCTTGAGCTGAAGAGCTCAGGCCCAGGCCCAGAGTTCAAGTCTCATGACCGACCAAAAAAATAAAAACTCACTTTCAGTTGGGTACTGGTGTCTCATGCCTGAATCCTAGCTACTGAGATCTGAGAATCGTGGTTCAAAGCCAATCCAGGCAGGAAAATCCATGAAAATGAAAATCACCAGAAAACTGAAGTTGAAGTGGCACTATCGCTTAAAGCACTGGCCTTGAGCAAACAGAGGTCAGAAACAGTGACTAGGCCCTGAGTTAAAGCCTTATCACTGACCAAAAGAAGATTAACTTCAAATACATACTTTACAAATACTAACTAGACCAAGATTCTACATTATTTGCTAGCAATAATGTTCTACTAAATATTACTTTGAACAAAGCACATGCAAGCCATAATTTCACTCATGACTATTCAATAAATACATGGACTTACAGTAGTCCTCAGCAGCACCACTTCACAGTCTCTAATTGCAGCTCTTATACAGGTCGCTTTCACCCGCCACTCTGGCATCCAGTAGAGGAGGAGGAGGAGAAACCCACCAGTGCAAATCACTCCTAAAGAAACTATGGCAAGCTTCCAGCGACTCAAATTATAACCATAAATCTCCTGCATGAACACAGTAATCACATCGTAATTATCAAATGTTAAAACAGATAATTCATTTTCCTTGTTTCCAAGACTGACTTTAAGTCATAAACTATTTAGTCATAAACTGTCAAACTTCTTTTCTCAATCTATAATTTACCTCTAAACAACTCCCATAGTCTAAATTACACTTTTAATAGTAAAATTTGTTAGTATTTATGCATTATGGTTTTACAATTGTTATGCCTTATAAGTTCTTTCCCATTAACACAGTAATCATATTTAGTATGTTCTTACAATTTAATTTCATTTGTTTTATTAATTCTTCCAGAATTGACATTGCTATGAAGTAAATTTTTAAAACTATTTCGCAATAATTTCACATTTACAGAAAAGTTACAAAAACATTACAGGTTTTTGTTTTGCTAATAGTGGGGTTTGAACTTTGGGCCTGGTAGTTACTCAGCTGACACTCATTTGAAACATACATCTGGCCTTTTGTTTGCTGGTTAGGGGCAGAGACTTTCCTGCCTGGACAGCCTGGAACTACTATCCTTTCAAGATCTCAACCTCCTGATTAGCTAGGATTACAAGCAGAAACCACCAGTGCACTACTCCAATTTTTGGGGGGGAGGGGGGAAGGGTCAGTCATGGAGCTTGAACTCTGGACCTGGGCACTGTCTGTGAACTCTTCTGGGCTACTGCCCTAGCCCAGACCTAGCCGGGACACCTGTGGCTCCTGCCTATAATCCTAGCTACTCTGGAAGCTGAGATCTGACAATCAAGTTTCAAAGTCAGCTCAGACACTAAACTTCATACTCTTATCTCCTTATACCTCAGCTTCTTGAGTAGGTAGGATTACAGGTGTGAGCCATCAGGCCCTTGTCTCCAAATTATTTTAAATGGTCCCATTACAAACCACCACTAGGATTTCAAGATGTAACAAACCAAAACGTAGAGGGGTTAAATTTCAAATAAAAAACAAATGTCTACAAGAGCGAGGACTCTATTTGTGTACCCAATGCTATGGACATGGTACTGGAAATAAAAACACAACTACATAGACATAAAAATCTATGACTCTATAGACATAATGTTTTATTACATAGATTAATAGTATCTGTGACATACAAACCCTCAGCCTAATTTTAATTATGTTCTAAAATCTAAGTGCCAGTGGTTGTATATAGAGATTCCCTTCTTGAATACCTGATTGTTAAACACGTCATTTGAAATATGATGTAAAAATCAATATTAATTCTTTAAAAAAAAATTCTTTGTCTACCTCATGAAACGTTTGGGACACGCACTACAAAAGCCAGGCATGGGGGTTCCCACCTGTAATCCTAACTACTCAGGAGGCTGAGATCTGAGGATCACAGTTCAAAGCCAGCCTGGGGACTAAAGTCTGTGAGACTCGGAAGTGGCACTGTGGCTCAAGGGGTAGGGCAGTAGCCCTGACCTCAGGGATAACACCCAGGCCTACCATTCAAGCCCCACAACTCACAAAACAACAACAACGAAAACAAAAAATCTTATATTTTACATGAAATAGCCCCACTATTGCTCCATAACTAACAGTTAAGGTTTTTCTGTTATTTTCTTCCAACTAAATTGGTTTTTCAACTATATTAAAACTAGAATGCTTTCTTTGGGACTTTATTTCATTATTAGAAAATGTATCTTAAATCACCAAATGCCAAAACACAGTTTTAGCAGTAAGAAATGAATCATATTTAAACCAACATATAGGGGTATTATATAATCTCAATTTCAAAAACACAGAATGAAGAGGGGGTGAACTCACTGATTTATCTATTGAGAGTTTTTGGTGTTTTTTGGTTTTGCTTTGCTGCCAGTCCTGGGGCTTGAACTCAGGGCCTGAGCACTGTCCCTGAGCTTCTTTACTCAAGGCTAACACCCTATTACTTGAGCTACAGTGTTTTTTTGTCTGTTTATGTAGTTGTGAGGAATCAAACCCATGGTTTCATGCATGCTAGGGAAGTACTCTACCACTAAGCCACATCTGAACTGTACTTTCCTACTGTCTATGGTAACAAATTGCAGACTATCTTGTTCATATTTCACATGAAAGCTGATTACCATTTCATCTTCTTGACCCTGATTGATAGTCTTCCTTTCTTCTCTGTCCATATCTACAGTGATTTGAAGTTTGTGCTTCACAACACTTGAAGTTAACTGAGGGAATAAACAAATGTTGGTGAATTCTTTTCTCAATCTCAGTAGGTTTATAATTTCATTCTACAACTGTCTGATATTGAGTTTTTTTTTAATCCCAACAGACTAACTTTATTCTACAACTGTCTTTGTAAACATTTTACCTAAATCTTAACTCTTCCATGACTAAGTTAAATACGTCCTAACTTTCTTATAATACATCAAAGTTCTATGGTATAATTAAAGTTGGCTCTCTTGGCAATTCAATAGCATGTTAGTTCTAGATCCTATATTACTTCTTACCATAAAACTAACAATATTGCATTAATACATCTATATTTGCTGTAGACTTGATACCAGACACCTAAATTCTGAGAAAACCTATTACAGAATCTTCCTTTCTCATTCCCCAGATTCAAGAAGTAGTCTTAAATTTAACAACTGGAACTAAAATACTTTATAGAATTCAATTTACACTTTGAACTACAGTAAGGAAGTAACACATCAAGAGAAAAAAACAATCCCGAAACCTCTCAAATTTTTCATCACCAAACAGATGCTCACTTAGCAGTGACACCACAGCAATTTCAGACAAAGAGTCCATTATTACTATGGCAAAAAAGCTCTTACTGAGAGCACTCAACTGACCACCTGTCCCAATTCCAAGTTCACAAGAACTAGAAAACTTCCAATGGTTTCAAACTACCCAGGGAGTGTGTCTAGGGAGAAAAGTCACAAGTATCACTGACATATTTTTCCGTATTTTTCTTCATTTCAAGCATTACAAATTCAACAACCTTTTTAAGATTTGCAAAGTACAAAACAATACCATTTTGTTTCTAATTGTTTTTTGTTTCTTAGAAAGTTAGTATTTCAAAAAAATCTAACCTAAACTTATTGTTTTAATAAATACATCCATAGTGAGGAAGAGTTGGACTAACAAGGAGAACAAAATCATTTGCACCTATGAAAATAAAACAATGAAACCTGTTAAAAATTGTTCTGGGGGGACCAGGAGATTGGCCCAGTGGTAGAGTGCTTGCATAGCACCCAGGTTAGATTCCTCAGTACCACATACATAGAAAAAAAAGCCAGAAGTGGTGCTGAGGCTCAAGTGATAGAGCTCCAGCCTTGAGAAAGTCCAAGGACTGTGCTCAGGCCCTGAGCTCAAGCCCAGAACTGGCCCAAAAAAAAAAAAAAAAAAAAAAAAAAAGGAAAATTGTTCTGGAAAGGGCAAAGGGACAGTGAAATGTTGCAAACATGGGTGAGAATCTAACAAAAAAGGCATCCCTCACCTCAAAAACTAATGTAAGCTAATGAGAGACAGACAGACAGACAGAGAGAGGGGGGGGGAGAGAGATAAAGCACAGGAGGGAAGGAGGGAGAGAGGAAGGAGAGAGAGAGAGACAGAAAGAGAGAGGGAGAAAAGCAAGCAAGCACGCATGCACATGCGCATGCACACATGCGCGTGCGCACGCACGCGCACACACGCACACGCACACACACACACACACACACACACACACACACACACACGCTTATGACTATAATCCTAGCTACTCAGAAGGTTGAAATCTGAAGATCTCAGTTCAAAGGCAGCCAGGCAGAAAAGTCCTTTAAGACTCTTATTGCCAATTAATCTTAACTACCAGAAATCCAGAAGTGGAGCTGTGGATCTAGTGAAAGAGTGCTAGCCTTGAGGTAAAAAAAAAAAAATGCTCAGGGATAGCACCCAGACCCTGAGTTCTAGACCCCCCCTCCAAAAAAAAATGAAAACAAAACCACTTGAGTTCTAGCCTGGAGAGAAAGCTCAGGCCCTGAGTTCAAGCCCAGGACTGGCAAAAAAAGAATACATACACCAAAGCCAGTCCTTGCCTTCACACACAAAGAACTGCCTGGAGACGCTCTAAACTTAACACTATAATTTTACTTTGACATGTAGATTACACTGACTATATTAGAAGTTGGAGGGACCCAGTCAGAAGGCTCCTTATAGAGGATGGGGACTGCTGGGAGATACCTAGGAATCAATTTCCTCTAAACAGACAGAAGCAAATAGAACTAAATTTCCTCACAATACAAAGAAACTTAAGTCAACTGATAAATTTCCATTTAACATTTCAGAAACTACTCAGCATTGTACAAAACACTTATCGTTTTAATCAGGATGAATAATTTTAGCAATGATTTGGTAAATCATGCTAAGCTGTGCATCCCAGGGCTCAAATAAGCAAGGATCAGAAATATTTGAGGAAGAAAAACCTCTGAATTTATACTAAACACATATACACCTTTATTTTGCCATTATTCCTTAAGTAATAAAGAACTATTTACACAACATTTTCACTAAATCAGAGATAAGTACTCTGTAGATGTCTTAAATATAAATGTAGAAGATGCATGGGGCAAATAAAAATACTACACCTGGGCCCAGGAGTGTAGCCTAGTGGTAGAGTGCTCACCTAGTATGCACAAAGCCCTGGGTTTGATTCCTGGGCACCACATACACAAAAGCCAGAAGTGAAAGGAAAAAGAAAAAAAAAAAGCCAGAAGTGGTGCTGTGGCTCAAGCAGCAGAGTACTAGCCTTGAGCAAAATGCACGAAGACCCAGGTTCGATTCCTTGGTAGCACATACATAGAAAAATGCTGGAAGTGGTGCTATGGCTCAAGTGGCAGACTGCTAGCCTTGAGAAAAGCCCAAGAACAGTGCCCAGGCCCTGAGTTCAAGCCTCAGGATTGGTAAATAACTATACCACATTATATATGGGACTTAACGCAGCTTCAGAATTTGGTATCTGAAGAGTTCTGGAATCAATATCCACAGATACCAAAAGACAATTTATTTAAAATATAAAGATTTTTTTGTTTGTTTTGGTTTTGAGAAAAGATCTCACTAAGTAGCTTAAAATGGCCTGAAACTCACTTTGTATTCCAGGTTGGCCTTCAACTAGAGATCCTCTGACCTCAGCTTCCCTTATTGTTGGATCACAGACATGTAATGTAACAAATTCAGCAAACTTAATAGTTTTAACCTATAAGTCAAGTATCAACAGATATAATCCAGGCAAACAAAATCTCTTTATCATCCAGAATCATTTAATGTAAAAGAGTCTGTCTGGTAGAGATTCCCTTCTTGAATACTTGTTTGTTAAACATGACATTTCAAATACGATGTAAAAATCAATGTTAATAAATTCTTTAATAAAAAAGAAAACCCAGGCTTAGAAATATGATGACTTATTGCAGATTACAACTAATAAAGTGAGTAAATACAAAAAAAAAAAAAAAGTCTGTCTGAATCCAAAAACCTTGAGTTGCTACTTTAAGATGAGAGAACGGTATAAGTGAATATTACCTTCCTTACTTCAGATGCTAAAAAATTCATTTATCTTCCATGTACAGCCACTTTGGCACATGGCAATCAAAAACACTTGCTTCATGTGGCTTTTAGATCCAAACAGTATAAGAGCGATGACTCAAAAGTTGCATACCCAATGCTATGGATATGGTATTAGAAATATTAACAACTACATAGGCATAAAAAATTATGACTCTATAAACATGTTTTATCACATAGATTAATATGAATCTATGACATACAAACCCTCAGCCTAATTTTGATTATGTTCTAAAATCTAAGTGCCAGTGATTGTATAGAGATTCCCTTCTTGAATACCTGTTAAACATGTCATTTGAAATATGATATAAAAATCAATGTTAATAAATTCTTTAATTAAAAAAACACTTGCTTCAATAAGTGATCTGATAAGTACATATGTGCTGAGATAGATAACAGCAGCTATTTAAATCTTACAAGATATAAACAAAACTCAAATGAAAAATTTTAATCTCATACACAATCTCTCGGTATACATCATCAACCAATGAAAAAAGTGTCTGTGGAAATGGGAAAGTCTTAAAAGATGTATGGCCCAGCTCCTCCAAAACAAATCAAGTTGCCATTCTAAAACCTTTGAGTAGCTGGAAGTCAGTGGCTCACTCCTATAACTTCAGCTACTGGGGAAGCTAAGATCTAGATCTGAGGATCTCTATTTGAAGCCAGCCAGGGCAGAAAAGTCTCTACGACTCTTATCTCCAAAAATGGAGACAGTACAATGGCTCAAGTGGTAGAACACTAGCTCAGTGCAAAGAGGCTCAGAGACAGCTCCTAAGCCTTGAGTTCATGCCCCACCAACCAAAAATAAACAAACACCTTTGGGTAGTTTAAGAACAATTTCTCAGTCTAGGGTATTACTTGGGCCCTGAAGAATACTAATAGTCACTCCAATATGGTGATAAGGTTCACCAAATCAATTTTGACATGAGGTAGGAAAATTCTCAAGGACTGTTACTTTGGATTATGAAAAAAGCAAGCCCCAAAATCTTTGTCCATGAAACAGATCAGCAGTTATTGTTTGCATGTGTCATAGCAGAAACTATCTAAAAGAAGAATGTTAGTCTAACATATTCACAAGACAATTTGTTGGAAATGAACTTTATAATTTGGTAGGGGTTAGGGGAGGGAAAGTGGAAGGAAAACATGGGAAGAGATAACAATGTTCAAGAAGTAATGTACTCACTACCTTACAAATGTAACTGTAACTCCTCTATACCATCACCCTGATAGTAAAGTAAAAAGGAAAATGGTGATGTTAAAAAAAATAGGTGCGGTGGCTCACACCTGTAATACTCGCTACTCAGGAGGCTAAGATCTGCGAATCAAAGTTCAAAGCCAGCTTGGGCACAAAAGGACCTGAGACTCTTATTCTCAAATTAACCCCTAGAAAACGAGAAGTGAGTCTTGGCTCAAGAATAGGGCAGTAGCCTTGAGTTAAGGAGCTCAGGGACAGCGCCCAGGCCCAGTGGTATGACAGTAGCCTTGAGCTGAAGAGCTCTAGGACAGGGCCCAGGCCAGAGTTCAAAACCCATGACCAAAAAAAAAAAAAAAGTTTAGGTAAGAATAACATTATGCTCTTGGACACTGCTCTGCTCTGAGTGAGAGCTCTAGGATTATATTCTGCATCCATGAAAATTGATACCAGAGTGGTAGAAGGACCCAATCCCAAGCAGACCCTGGATACTGAAAAGTGGATGGACAGTAGGTAGGGTACTGAAGAGGCAGGTGCAAGATGAAGACTGGGTAGTTCAGAGGCAATGCCCCATGGATTCCAATACAGGAAAAGAATAAAGTTGCAACTTGAGCTGGGATTCAAGACTGCTTTGTCAATTGGTGCTGCTGGAAACAAATGTGTGCCTCCAAGTGTAAGTTGGCTCCAGCCAGGCACCAGTGACTTACTCCTTAAATCCTAGCTGTTCAGGACACTGAGATCTGAGGATCCCAGTTTGAAGCTGGCCTGGACATAGTAAAGTCGATGAGACTCTTTGCTCCAATTAACCACTAAATATTTATTTAGTAGAGCTCTAGATCAAGTGGCAGAGTGCTACTAGTCTTGAGTAAAAAATGGCTCATAACAGCTGTCAGTGAAGGGATGTATCGATAAGTAATCCCAGAGAAGGACCTCAGGTGACCAGACCACCCAGAGCAGAAAAGACTTAAATCGAACTCTCTATCATCTTGAAAATTTGAGATTAGATGCCTAAAGCTGCAAGAGTATGACCAGAATTTTCAGGAAAAGTTACTGTATCCAAGATATGGCAGAAGTAAAGTCAATGTTCCGGGAAGTTCTTCCAAAACAAGGGCAGTTGTCTGTGGAAGATGTAATCACAATGGTGCTGTGTAAACCCAGAATTTTACCCTTGAAATCTCTGACTCTGGAAAAACTGGAGAAAATGCAGCAAGCAGCACGAGATACAATTCGCAAACAAGAAATAGCAGAAAAGGAACAATGACAACCCACTGACCAATACTCTAGTACTCTATAAAGACATTCCCTTTCAAGTTACTTAATAACAAAAATATTCTGATTCTCTATGCTGAAAATATTTGCTAATAAAACTGAATATTCCCCTAAGTAAAAATAATCAAGATTGGGGACATTTATGAATTTAAACACTAGTATGTATTAAATACAAACTTAGATAAATTTTATAGGGTTTTCTTTACTCCAGCCAAGTTTTTGTAATTTTAAATTACCATAAACAACCATTCTCATCAATTTTACATTCACAAGTGGCTAAATAACACATCTATATAGAAAGGGTCTTTACATATTAAAAACCTGAATTTTAAGATACATTCTAATTTGCATAACATAGCTGCACTGGGCTTTCATAATATCTAATAAAAATCAAAATGATTTAAAAAAATCAAAAAAAAAATGGCTCAGGCTCACAGGCTGAGAGTTTGACCTAGTGGTAGAGTGCTAGCCTAGCATGCACGAAGACTGGGTTCAGTTCCTCAGTACCACATACATAGAAAAAAGCCAAAAGTGGTGCTGAGGCTCAAGTGGTAGAGCTCTAGCCTTGAGAAAGGCCAAGGTCAGTACTTAGGTCCTGAGCTCCAGCCCAGGACTGACACCAAAAAAAAAAAAAATGAGTTCAAGCCCCAGGAAAGCATGCATGTATGCATCACAAAAGTTGATTCCAGAAGCTCTAAAAATACACTGGGGATTCTGCTAACTGCAAGAACTAGCAAATGTACATTTACATTCTAGCCTTGTCATTGAGGACTCTTCTATTTGACACTGTTTGCCCATTTATATAAGATGATGAGCATACTAACAATTTCAAAGAAATGCCCAAATTCCCAAAGATATTTGAAAGTACATGCCAAGCAAATCTTTTTATGTGGCAGTTGTATTTGTAAAGTTGCATTGTAGCTCTTCAAGAGGCATAAATATTGACAACTGTCTCTATAAAAAGGTTCAAGTTCACTGCTCAACCTAACAGTATCTTGCTTAAACTATATAATTCATATAACTTTTTTTATTGTTGGTTTTTGAATCCTACTCTTATACAGCCGTATCTTTTTTTTTTGGGGGGGGGGGGGGTCGTGGGCTTGAACTGGGCACTGTCCCTGAGCTCTTCAGCTCCAGGCTACTGCCCTACCCTTGAGCCAAGCCCCACTTCCTGTTTCCTAGAGATTAATTGGAGATAAGAGTCTCAGGTTGTGCCCAGCCCAGGCTGGCTTTGAACCATGATCCTCAGATCTCAGCCTCAAGAGTAGCTATGATTATAGGAGTGTGTCACCAGTGGGCCACCACACCCGGCACCATCCTTATCTTTTATCCTTGCTTAGAAATAATGTCTCACTTTCAGTAAACAGGCTCCATGGTCACCCTCATTTGTAACCATTAGTACACATGGATGATTCTCCTACCAGAGAATCACAATAGCTCAAAAACTATGTACTTATGTCCACATAGGATGAGGCTAAGGGAAATGAACACAGGATATAGAAGCAAGAGGTTTATCTTTGTGATTGTTGTTCTTAATGTACTACGTGACGTTATTTCTTTTCTCTTCCTTTCCCCTCATGGTTTACCTCACATTATTACAGTATATGACTTAGGTACTTGGTATATTGAATGTACATTTATTTGAAAAAGGGAAGGTAAGGGGAAAACAAGATGAGTGAAGGGGTGGGGAAAGGGAAGGTAGGCAGAAACATGGGAAGGGGTAACAGTGTTCTAGAAGTAATGTACCCACTACCCGATGAATGTAACTGTACATCACCAACAATAATTTTTTATTAAGAAACATCTTTATTTTAAATGACAATACAAAAACTGTATGTATAATATAGATCTGTATAAGTATATATTCACATAACAGCTCATCCACACACACATCCACAAAACTTATCAGAATCAAACTATATTATCCTAAATGTAAAAAAAAGGAAAGGATATTTAGATTTTCCTAAAATTGAAATTTCTGTACATAAAGCTGTCAGATATTCTAGAAAACTGAAGACACTGTAGAAGAATCTAGAGACACTGCTCCACTTAAAAAAGAAAAAGAAAAAAAAAAACACAAAAACAAAAACACAGTTGGCCTTGGCAGAAGGAGAACACACTGGGCAAAGTCAAAGAACAAAGTTGCTACCATTAAAAAAAAAAGGAAAAAAAAAAAAGAGCTTAGAAATGAGCAAAAACAAAACAGTAATATCTCATTTTCATAAATCTTATTTTTTCCATGTAAGATGTTTTATCAGACCAATAAATACATGTTTATAATTTTAGAAGAGACCTATTCATTAAGATACATTATTTTCATTAAGCTCAGACACTTACAACTACTTAAAAACTTTTGTAACATATTTTGACTAAATTCATCTTAAGTCAATCATAGCATCATTCTCATCTCCCACAATTAAACAACTTCAAAGAACATAACAAAAACTATCTTGATTTTAAATGGACTATAACCACCTATTTTCATACATTTTTAAATTGCTGACTATATCATTACTTTCTAAAAATTTTCTTAGAATTGCTTTTTAGTAAAATCTTGTTCCTATTGAATTTTGCTGAAGTTAATACATTGTGAACAATTTAAATGTAAAACTGCTTTTTTAAATAAACTACTATTACTCTAAAAACATACATCTCATAGGAAATTAATGAAGAATTCACCCTTCACCTAAACTTTGAAAGAACATCAAGATATTAATTCTAACACTGCTTACATTTAGAACATATGCATATCATAATTTGCATTTAAAATTTGAAAACAAATAGAAAAGCCTGAACATTTCAATGACCCATAAAATAACTATTAGAAGCATGAGATACACTGCTTATCAAAATGCTATTTAACATTTAATTAGATATTTGAAGCAACAGAAAACTTCAAAAAAATAGTTTTGGTGACTTGCTAGAGTACATGCGTTTTTAAGTAAATCTCAACATCACAAAAAATAAATAAAAGAAAGTTTTCTTACCAATAGCACTATACCATCATTCCTCAAATGCTGACACGGGGATTTTCAGAAGCTGGTTCTTAAAAATAAAACAAAACTAAGCATAAAAATCCATTCAAGTTTGAGAATTTTATACCAAATACTTGTTTTTAAACTGCTTTAAAAATTATTAAGGTTTTCAAATTTAGGATTTTTAAAATTTTTATATGGATTTTTAAGAGATATATGTTCTGCTGACACTGGCAGAGCTATTATCCGAATAAATCCTATCTTGCCAACTCCACAGTGCATGTCTGAGTTTTGATGTTATCTAAATAGCAAAGAGCTTATAGGCTATTGTGCTGAACCAAACCCTTCCTTGAATTTACAATGAATTTGATTTGCTGAGGGGGAAAAAAAAAAAAGCAGTACAGGACAAAATGAACCTATCAGGAATAAATCTCATTTCTTTTTAAGCTTACTTTTTCCCCTTCACATTATGCAACCATTAATAATCATCTCAGGCAGTCTTTAGCCTAAGTTAAAAGCTAATCAACTCTTACTTCCTAAAACAAGATTAGTTGGTTGACTCAGGTATCTTTGTTTCAAACCTAAGCTTTTCATGAGTTGTAACATTAACAATGAGGTGTAGATAGGGTTCACTGGAAAGCTACAGTAGTAGTTAACTGTGGTAGAATTTGAGTTCTTAAAAAAAGGTAATTTGCATATTACCCTAGAATTTCAGATAATCTCACAGAAGTGTGAAATTTCAGCATAGCAAGGTTGAGTAACACATTTTTTTCATTTCAGGACTACAAAAAAATTAATGAATTATTCTTAACTATGGGGCTCATACAGGGAATGAAGGGAAAGAATAGGATACAGGATGAATAATTTCCAAGTATACTGCAACTATGTATGAAAAGTGTATTATTCAACACACAAAAACTAAGCAAGTACTGGAAAAATGTAAGCAGCTGAATTTCCCAACTTATTTTTGTTTGTAACATATGTATCTTTGTAGTCTTAAATCTACATTACACTTTGGAATACAACCCTTGTATCGTTAAAAATCCTGTCAATTTTGTAGTTCTAGTTTTTTGGTTAAATTAAAAGTACTTGGGCCAGGAGCATAACTTACTGGTAGAGTGCTGACCTAGCATGCAGAAAGCCCTCAGTTAAGATTCCCCCGTACCAGATACTCAGAAAAAGCCAGAGGTAGTGGTATGGGTCAAGTGGCAGATCACTAGCCCCAGATGCAAGGTAATAATTTTTTTTAAGTTTTAAAAACCCATCTTTAAAGACCACACAAGTAAAGGGTACTTCACCACACCTAACATTTTGAATATTATTTATTTTCAAATGCATAGCTTCTACAACAAATGAGACAACCTTCTACAATACAGCTCCAGCTCTCTCCTTCACAACTGAAACAATATTTTTATATGCATTTGGGAATATTTTAACAGGGGCCAGGAGTGTGGCCTAGTGGCAGAGTGTTCACCTAGCATGCACGAAGTTCTGGGTTCAATTGCTTAGAACCACATAAACAGAAAAAGCCAGAAGTGGCACTGTGGCTCAAGTAGCGCAGTGCTAGCCTTGAGCAAGAAGTGTCCAAGGACAGTGCCCAGGACCTGAGTTCAAGCCCCAGGACTGGCAAAATAAAAATAAAAAATAAGGGGCCGGGAGTTTGGCCTAGTGATAGAGTGCTTGCCTAGCATGCACAAAGACCTGGGTTCGATTCCTCAGTACCCCACATAAATAGCAAAAAGCCAGAAGGATGCTGAGGCTCAAGTGGTAGAATTCTAGCCTTGAGAAAGTCCAAGGACAGTGCTCAAGCCCTGAGCTCAAGCCCAGGATTGGCAAAAATAAATAAATAATCAAAATCAAAACCTAACAGTACTAACAATAAAACTTTAATATCTATACAATACTTACATGAAATAAAAAAAAAATCTGACTCTTCCACCTACAGTGATCAAATTGTGACAATTTTTTTTTGGGGGGGGGAGGGTCATGGGGCTTGAACTTGGCCTGAGCGCTGTCCCAGAGCTCCAGAGCTCAAGGCTATCACCCTATCCTAGAGCCAAGCCCTACTTCCCATTTTCTAGAGGTTAGTTGGAGGTAAGAACCTCTCAAGTTCTTTTGTGCCTGGGTTGGCTTTGAACTTTGATCCTCAGATCTCAACCTCCTGAGTAGCTAGGATTATGGGAGTGAACCACTGGGCCTGGCCTGTGTGACAACTAATTCTGAGAGCAAAACTTAAAACTTGGCTAGGCACTCGTGGCTTCACTCCTATAATCCTAACTATAGGTGGTTGAGATCTGAGGACCGAGGTTCAAAACCAGCCAGAGCAAGAAGCCCCATGCGACTCTTTAACTACAAGAAAACTGAAAGTGGCGCTGTGGCACAAGCTAAAGAGCCACAGCCTTGAGTTGAAGGGCTCAGAAATAGCATACAGGCCAAGAGTTCAATCCCCAGGACCAAAAAAAAAACTCTTAAAACTTCAGCTCCTAATAATAAAAATGACATAATATAACTTAATGAATACATGGAAATTTTACAAGGATACCCACTAAATTTTAACAAAGCTCTACTCAATGCCCGTTTTATCACTTCCCATCTTGGACTTTCTCTTATAATACAAGCTTTTGTTTCTGTGTTTAGGCTCAAGGAAGACCATTGTATCCAATGTACACCAAACCAAGACGGTATTTACATTTGTAAAGTGAAGTCTTTGTATAATTATATTTTTGTATGTAACAAAACAATGTGTTAGCTGTTAACAAAATAAACTATAATTAGGAAAAATAATATAATTACGTGTACCAAGATCAATATGAAGAATGAGTTAGGCCTGCATTATACCATCCTTACAGACATCTTTATTACTTTTATTATACACACTTGGGGGAGGGGGAATCACTCTTTTCATTCAGAAGCACTCTATGTGATAAAGACTGTCATCAAGAGACCAAACTTACCCCTTGAGCTATAGTACCACTTCCAGTTTTCTGGTGGTTAATTGGAGATAAGAATCTCATGGATTTTTGTGCCTGAGCTGGTTTTGAATGTCCATCCTCAGATCTCAGCCTCCTGAGTAGCTAGGATTACAGGTGTGAGCCACTATGCCGTTGGCTTTAAAATATATTGTGTACAGGGCCGGGAATTTGGCCTAGTGGTTAAAGTGCTTGCCTAGCATGCACGAAGACCCAGGTTCAATTCCTTGATACCACATATATAGAAAAAACCGGAAGTGGTACTGAGGCTCAAGTCGTAGAGTTCTAGCCTTGAGAAAGTCCAAGGACAGTGCTCATGCCCTAAGCTCAAGCCCAGGACTGCCAAAAAAATAAATAAATAAATAAATAAAATAAAATAAAATATATTGTGTACAAAAAAACTCTATTTCAGTTATTCAAACTAATTAAGTCCCAAAATTTGCATATTTTCCCCTATTTTCATGTGACTTTTTTCAAAACTACACAAACAAAAATGAAAAAAACACAGAAAGTCAAATTTAACTTGCCCAGACAGCTACTAAATCAACACGAACTATTATGCAAGTTCCTTTTCCTGTCTTAGCCTCAACTTTTCTGAGGATTCCAATTATGTTAAGTTTTGCTTATACAAACACTGCCTTTGTGCACTCTTCACCTCTAGGTGGCAAACCAACACTGGTAAGGAGAAAGGATGACAATTTCAACCATCATTAACATATGAGCATTCAAATTATCCAAAGTAATCAAGAATGATTAAAGGTAAGAAATCATATGTAAAATATCTCAGTACCACTAGAGATTCTGATGAGAAAAGAGGAATTTCCTTTTGAAAAGAGCCAGTAAACTCATGTCCCTGAACCAAATACTATACTAAACAAACAGAAAACAACAATGGGGAAAAGAAAGGCAGGTATATTATTCCCTTCATACAGAATGCTACTGCTAGGCTTGGTGACCTTGCCTTGTAGTCCCTCTTGGAAGGCGGGGAGGGGAGGACCCCTTGTGGCCAGGGCTCAGGACCAGCCTGAGCAACAGATAACAAGGCACTGCCTCAAAAAGGGGGGGAAAAAAAAGCCAGGCGAGGTGGCTCATGCCTGTAATCCTAGCTACTCAAGAGGCTGAGATCTGAGGATCAAGGTTCAAAGCCAGCCCAGGCACAAAAGGACCTGAGACTCTTTTTTCCAATTAACCTCTAGAAAATGGGAGTGAAGCTTGGCTCAAGGGTAGAGCTGTAGCCTTGAGCTGAAGAGCTCAGGGACAGTGCCCAGGCCAAGTTCAAGCCCCATGACCCACAAAAAAAAAAAAAAAAAAAAAAAAAAAACCAAAAAAACTACATTACTCCTCCCAGGTATCAAAAGCCCCTGAAGCTACTATTCAAGTATATTAACAGTATTACACTATAGAGTCAAGAAGAGTATGAAAAGTCACAAAGTATACATGAACCCATAAACCTATTAGAGTTATTAGGTAGATTAATATTTTTTAAAAAAATTCTACATAGCCAACAGACAAGATAAAATAATGGCATTCACAGGGAAGTGGATGAATCTAGAGCGAATCATGTTGAGTGAGACAAGTCAAGACCTAAGGATCAAAAGGCGCATGGTATCCTTAATATGTGGCTATTAAATCCAAAGAGTACAAGAGCGAGGACTCAATAACTGCATACCCAAAGCTATGGACATGGTAATGAAAATATAAACTATAACTATATAGACATAAAAACCTATTACTCTATAGACATGTTTTATTTCATAAATTAATGTTTCTATGACATACAAACCCTTAGCCTAATTGTGATTAAGTTCTAAATACTAAGTCCCAGTGATTGTAAATAGATTGCCTCCTTGAACACTTGTATGTTAAAGTTGTCATTTAAAATATGATATAAAAATCAACGTTAATAAATTCTTTAAAAAAAACTATAGTAAATCAGCATTTGTCCATTAAAAAAAAAGAAAAAGGAAAAGAGAGGGAAACAAAGGCCTCTTAACACACTATTGAGTCTTAGCTGGATACTGGTGGCTCATGCTTGTTATCTTAGCTACTCAGGAGGCAGAGATCTGAGGATCATAGTTCAAAAGTAGCCAGAGAAGGAAACTTCATGAAACCTTTATTTCCAATTAACCACCAAAAGGCTGGAAGTGGAGCTGTGGTTCAAGCAGTGCTGGCCTTCAGTACAAAAGCTCAGGGACAGCGCCCAGATCCAGAGTCCAAGCCTCGGAACTTGCACGTGCTTACATACGTGTGTGCACGCACGCATGCACACGGTGTTAAACCAGGTTTTAGTGACTTCTGCCTATAATTCTAGTTTCTCAGAAGGCTGAGATCAGAGGATCAGAGTTTGAAACCAATCTGGGGAGAAAAGTCTAAAAGATTATTTTCTCCAATTAACAAGCAAAAATAAACAAAAAAACCAGAAGTGAAGCTGTGGCTCAAGTTGTAGCACTCCAACCTACGGCAAAACAGTCAAACGAGAACTTGAGACCAAAAATGGTGGGAAAAAGTTCAGTGTATTTAAGGGAATAATATTGGAATGTTGGGAAGAACTCTTTAAAAAAAAAAAAACTAGGCCAGGAATTTGGTCTAGTGGTACTGTTTGCCTAGTGTGCATGAAGCCCTGGGTTCGATTCCCTAGTACTATACACACAGAAAAAGCTGTAAGTAGTACTGTGGCTCAGGTAGTAGAGCTAGCCTTGAAAGCTCAAGGACAATGTTCATGCCCTGAGTTCAAGCCCCAAGACTGCCCAAAAAAAGAAAAAAAAAGACAATGTCCTTCCATAAGAGCTGAGGAAGTTCTACTGTCTTTCCAAAGCCGGCTCAAGCTGCTAAGCTTCTGATTGCTTCTGTCCTGGCAGAAGACTCATGTCACCTTTGCCTCCATTTCTACATGTATCAGAACCCTTTTTTCTTAAAGGTACTTAAGGATGGGGAACCAGGAAAGCACTTACTAGTGTAGCTGAATGAATGAAGCAAGACCTAGGCTACATCCATCCTCTTTTTCTAGGCAAAATTTTACAACAAATTAAGGTTTGTTTGGGCATGCTCTCATATCTTATCCCTATGTCCTTTTCTCCACCTCTCCTATAAGATTCCTTAGTGACCTCATGAAACCCTATAGAACCCCCACCACAACACTGTAAATTAACTACTTCCTTTTTCTCTTAATTAGGAGTCCTTTAGTTGATTTATAACTCTAGGACAATTTGGAGAGATAGAGGAAAAGGAGAGGAGAGGTATGGATAATACCAGTAAGAAATTTCAAAGCTGTTAAATAGTTGGGGGAAGGGGAGAATGCTGACAGAGTACTACAGATGATTAGGACTGTTCTGATTATAACATAAACCAGGAACTAATGGCTTACTTCTCACTCAAGATGTTGAGAACAGACTCTATCTCCAAAATTAACTACCAAAAAGTCAGAGTAGACTTAAATGTGGCTCAAGTAGAGAGCATAAGCCTGACCAAAAGCTAAGAAACAGCACTCAAGCCCTGATTTTAAGCCCCAGTAATGGCACAAAAAAAAAAAAAAAAAAAAAAAAAAAAAAAAAAAAACCCAGGCTCAGTGGCTCACATCTGTAATTCTAGCTCAGGAGGATAAGATCTGAGGATCACAGTTCAAAGCCAGCCCAAGCACTAAAGAATGTGAGACTCTTATCTCCAATTAACCACTAGAAAATGAGAAGTGGGGCTGTGATTCAAATGGTAGGGCAGTAGCCTTGAGCTAGCACCCAGGCCCAGAGTTCAAGCACCATGATCCACAAAAATAAATAATTGAATAAATAAATAAATAATTGAATAAATAAATAACTGAATAATGTCCAGGCATCCATGGCTCATGCCTGTAATACTAGCTAGTCAGGAGGCTCAGATCTGGGGATCATGGCTCAAAGCCAGCAGAGGACTGAAGTGTGAAAGACTCTTATCTCCAATTAACCATCAGAAGAGGGGAAGTAGAACTGTGGCTCAAGTGATAGAGCGCTAGTGTTGAGCTGAAGAGCTCAGACAGCATCCAGGCCCAGAGGTCAAGCCCTATGACTGACCAAAAAAAAAAAAAAAAAAAGGCACACGGAATTGTTTTAATAAAGGAGAGCCAGGCACGGTGGCTCAAGTATGTAATCCTGGCTACTCAGGAAGCTGCGATCTGAGGATCACAGTTCAAAGCCAGCCCGGGCACTAAAGAACCTGAGATTCTTATCTCCAATTAACCACTGGAAAAACCAGAAATGGAGCTGTGGCTCCAGGGGTAGGGTGGTAGCCTTGAGGCTCAGGGGCAGCACTCAGGCCAGAGTTCAAGCTCCATGACAAGAAAGAAAAAGAAAGAAGGGGGGGGGGGGCGCGAACCAGAGGAGGGAAGGAGGGAAGGAAGGAGAGATTTGGGCTGGGAGCATAGATTGGGCCCAGGAGCATAGCCTAGTGGTAGAGTGCTTGCCTAGCATACAGGAAGCCCTGGGTTTGATTCCTTGGTACCACATACACAAGAAAAAGCTGGAAGGAGTGCTTTAGCTCAAGTAGCAGAACACTAGCCTTGAACAAAAAGTGTTCAAGGACAGTGCCCAAGCCCTGAATTCAAGCTCTGGAAGAGGGGGAGGGGGGGGGCGGAGACCAAGAAGGGTGGGTTGATATTGATGAGGCCACTTTATACTTAAAAAAACTATTTTTATCTATTTTACAAATAGGAAAAAATTGAACAGAGAATGCTGTCCACAAAAAGTCATCTTAGATGTACATAGGAGCAATTCCATGTTTTAAAGCAAATTAAAAATATTGTAAGAGGCCAAGAGTTTGGCCTAGTGATAGAGTGCTTGCTTAGCATGCATGAAGATCTGGGCTCAATTCCTCAATACCACATACATAGAATAAAAGCTGGAATTGGTCCTGTGGTGCACGTGATAAGAGCACTGGCCTTGAGAAAGTTCAAGGACAGTACCCAGGCCGAGTTTGAGCCCCAGAACTAGACAAAAAAAAAAAAAAAAACTATAGGTTCAAAGTCAAATGCTGGTGGCTCATACTTGTAATCCTCACTACTCAGGAGGTTGGAATCTAAGAACCTAGGTTTAAAGCCTGCCAGGGCAAGAAGGTCCATGAGACTCTTATCTCCAATTAGCTGCCAAAAAGCCAGAAGTAGAGGTGTGGCTCAAGTGACAAAGCATTAGCCTTAACTTTTACTAATAAGAGAAACTAAACAGGGACCGGGAGTTTGGCCTAGTGGTAGAGTGCTTGCCTAGCATGCATGAATACCCGTGTTCGATTCCTCGGTACCACATACATAGCAAAAAGCCAGAAGTGGTGCTGTGGCTCAAGTGGTAGAGTCCTAGCCTTGAGAAAATCCAGGGACAGTGCTCAGGCCCTGAGCCCAAGCCCAGGACTGGCAAAAAAAAAAAAAAAAAGAGAGAGAGAGAAACTAAACAAATGAGTCAATTTATCTAGCTTGCTATTACTGAGAATTATCTTTCAGCCAATTTCAACGAGTATTTTTATTTTAAATTTCTAATATCTAATAGACATCAGTAAGTTCCACATGCTATCATCAAGAAATTCAAGCAGGATGTGGTGGCTCACGCCTGTAATCCTAGCTACTCAGGAGGCTGAGATCTGAGGGTCAAGGTCCAAAGCCAGCCTGGGCATAAAAGGACCGGAGACTCTTATCTGCAATTAACCTCTAGAAAACAGGAAGTGGGGCTGGGCTCAAGGGTAGGGAGGTAACCTTAAGCTGAAGAGTTCAGGGACAACGGCCCAGGCTTTGTTCAAGCCCCAGGACCCACCAAAAAGAAAAAAAGAAAGAAATTTAACTTCAGACAGCTATGTTTTTGATATTTACTTTTTCTTTTCTTTTTTTGTCAGTCGTGGGAGTTGAACTCTGGGCTGGGTGCTGTCCCCAAGCTCTTCAGCTCAAGGCTACTGCTCTACCCCTTGAACCACAAGATCACTTCTGGTTTTCTGGAAGTTAACTGGAGCTAGGAGTCTCACAGACTTTAGTGCCCAGGCTGGCTTTGAATCACGATCCTCAGATCTCAGCCTCCTGAGTAACTAGGATTACAGGTGTGAGCCAAAGCGCCAGGCTTTTTATTTCTTTTTTCTTTGCCAGTCCTGGGACTTGAACTAGGGGCCTGGGCACTCTCCTTGGACACTTTTTGCTCAAGGCTAGAGCTCTGTCACTTGAGCTACAGCACCACTTTGGGCTTTTTCTAGGTATGTGATACCTACCAAGGAATCGAACCTGGGTTTTGTGCATGTTAGGTGAGTACTTTTACCACTAGGCCAAACTCCTGACCCTTTAATGGCCAGTCTGGGGCTTGAACTCATGGGCTGGGCACTGTTCTTAGACACTTTTTGCTCAAGGCAACTGCTGTGCTTTGCCACGTGAGCTACAATACCACTTCTGGCTTTTTCAAGTATGTGGTACTGAGGAACTGAAAGGGGCTTCGTGCCTGCTAGGTGAGCATTCTACCACTAGGCTATGCTCCAGGCCCCTGAAATTTACTTTCTTAATTAGTTCCCGAGTCTCACTGCATCATTTCAGAGCAAGACTCTGAGACAAAAATCCCTGATTCCCAGATTAATCTAATTAAAAGGTTAACTGGCAGACTTAAAGTTTGCTAACTGTATACCAAAAGTCTCAATATGATCAGTGAACCTAATGATATCAGATAGTGTGATAGTTTTCTCTAGAGAATTGTTCTATGCAACTACAACACCCTCTTCATCTTTTTTTACACTCAGACATTTGCTTATGTGAATAGTTTCTTCTGCATTTCAGTTTTCTAGGTTCTTAATGATTACCACACCCCCCCAAAAAAAATAATAGTTTAAACTACCACAAGGAATCCCTCTTTTTGTCCTTATCATTTTTTTATTTCAGACAGGGTCTTGCTATGTTGTCCAGGTTGGCTCAACAGATACATCTTAGCTTCATATTTTTTGTTTAGGCTTTTTGTTACCAGTATTTGAGTTTCAATTCAGGGCCTGGATGCTATCCATCAGCTTTCTCCATGCAAGGCTGATGTTCTACCATTTGAACCATACTTACACTTCCAGCTTTTTGGTGACTAACTACAAATGAGTCTCACACTTGGGCCAGAAGTGTTGCCTAGTGGTACAGTGTTTGCCTAGCATTCACGAAGTTCTGAGTTCAATTCCTTGGTACCATGAACACAGAAAAAGCTGGAAGTGCTGGTGTAGCTCAAGTGGTAGAGTGCAAGCCTCGAGAAAGCTCAAGAACAGTGCCCTGAATTCAAGCCTCAGGACTAACACTAAAAAAGAAAAAAGAAAAAAAAAAAGTCTCACTTTTTGGCCCAGCTTCACTTCAAACCTTGATTGTCAGATCTCAGCCCCCTGAGTAGGTAGGCTTTATAGACACGAATCACCTGTGTATGGCTCAGCTTCCTTAAGGCAGCTAAGGTTACAGACACGTGGGACCCATTCACAATGTCTGTTCTTTTGGGGGGAGTTTTGTTGTTGTTTGTTCTGTTTTTTGGCAGCAGTAGTGTTTGAACTCAGGACTTGTACTTCCTAGAAGGGTCTTGTAACAATTATGCCTAGACTTTCCAGCCTTTTTGTTTTCATTGTTTTTCTAATAGGGTACCTTTTTGCCTAGACTAGGTCAAACTGTTCCGAGTTATGATTTCCAAGAAACAGGATGAAAGGTAAGTTCCACCACACCCAGCTTTTAGCTGGGAGTCTCAAACCTTTTGTCCCAGCTGGCCTCAAACCACAATTCTCTGATCTCTGTTTCCTAAGTAGTTAGGATTCCAAGTGCGAACCACACTCCTGGTCACATTGCTCCTTTTATTTTTTAAAAATTTTTATTTATTCATTTTTTGCCAGTTCTGGGCCTTGAACTCAGGGCCTGAACACTGTCCTTGGCTTTCTCAAGGTTAGAGCTCTACCACTTGAGCCACAGAACCATTTCTGGCTTTTTTGTATGTACATGGTAACCAAGGAAACAAACCCCGATCTTTGTACATGCTAGGCACTCTACCACTAGGCTAAACTCCCGGCCCACACTGCTCCTATTTTTAATCTTATTAATGAAAGCTGTTTTAAGCTGGGCACCACTGGCTCACACTTGTAATCCTAGCTAATCAGGAGGCTAAGACCTGTGAGGATTGCAGTTCAAAGCCAGCCCAGGCAGGAAAGTTAGTGAAATCAACCACCGGAAAACTGGAAGTGGTGCTGTGTCTCAAAGTAGTAGAGTACTAGCCTTGGACTTAAGAGTTCAGGGGACAGTGCCCAGGCCCAGAGTCCAAGCCCCATAATGGACAAAAAAAAAAGTTTTAACTCATAACTTTATCTTACTACTATCATTAACTCCAGAGCATTCTACCTTATAACTACTTTCCTCAAGATTAAAACTATATTATAACAGCACATGATGTAATCCCAGAATTTGGGATTAAAATGTGCCCAATTTAAGAAGCAGAGATGAGCTGAAGAGCTCAGGGATAGTGCCCAGGCTCAGAGTTCAAGCCCCATGACTGGCAAAAAAAAAAAAAAGAGAGAGATAAAGAAGGATGGAGGGTGAGATGTACTAAAATACATTTGTACACGTGTAGACAAGTCATAAAGAAATCCTCCATAAAATATGCCCCAATTCTTGTTTCTCTATTCTCAAAATATGAAGATTAATTCAAGTAAGAATCTGAGAAGTATTTCCTTTCATCTGTTATTGAACTAGTTCAGTGGGATAATTAGAGCAGTTTTAACGACTACAAATTTATTCTCTCCCTCAAAACACACACACACACACACACACACACACTAGTAACCTTCAATTATTATCTTCCAAAACCAAAATCTAAATCCTGTAAGTCACCTCTTAGAACCAGACTTAATAACCAGAATGATATGGCATACAGCAGGAAAAACATTCTCAAACCTCCGGTGTATACCTGAAACTATACGTATACCAAAGTCTATATATTTTTCCAATATATACTTACAATTAAGTTCAACTTCCTAAATTGACAACATAAGCAATTAACAATAAGAATATAACAGACAATGATAATTATCTAGAACAATTATAATAGTATACTGTTGAGTCAGGCACCAATGATTCTCACTGTAATTCTCGCTATACAGGAGATGAGATCTAAAGATTGGCCCACACAAA